>NC_068918.1:47151342-48401342 GCF_023091745.1 Budorcas taxicolor
CCTTGGAAGAAAAGTTAAGACCTACTTAGACAGCATATTGAAAAGCAGAGACATTAGTTTGTCAACAAAGGTCCATCTAGTCAAGGCTATGGTTTTTCCAGGGATCACGTGTGGATGTGAGATTTGGAGTATGAAGGCTGAGCACCGAAGGATTGATGCTTTTGAACTGTGGTGTTGGAGAAGACTCTTGAGAGTCCCTTGGACTGCAAGGAGATCCAACCAGTCCATTCTGAAGGAGATCAGCCCTGGGATTTCTTTGGAAGGAATGATGCTAAAGCTGAAACTCCAGTGCTTTGGCCACCTCATGCCAAGAGTTGACTCATTGGAAAAGACTTTGATGCCGGGAGGGATTGGGGGCAGGAGGAGAAGGGGATGACAGAGGATGAGATGGCTGGATGGCATCACTGACTTGATGGACGTGAATCTGAGTGAACTCTGGGAGTTGGTGATGGACAGGGAGGCCTGGTGTGCTGTGACTCATGGGGTCGGAAACAGTTGGACACGACTGAGTGACTTCACTTTCACTTTCAGACGTACGAAGCCTTTCTTATGAGAGGACACATTATTTTTGAAATGTGGAATGGAGAATAGGATTTCATTGTATAAGCCAGGAAGCTCAGAAATACCCTAATCTTGCAGTTGAGAGAGGAACAGTAAGCCTATATTTTGACCTATTAAACTCACATTATTCCCTGGTGGCTTAGACAGTAAAGCGTCTGCCCATAATGTGGGAGATCTGGGTTCTATACCTGGGTTGGAAAGATCCCCTGGAGAAGGAAATGGCAACCCACTCCAGTACTCTTGCCTGGAAAATCCCATGGATGTAGGAGTCCATGGGGTCACAGAGAGTCAAAGATGACCAAACGACTTCACTTTCACTTTAAACTCACATGCTCATATGTTAATAGTTGAAAAATAGTTTTGTAAATATCTCTTTTTGAAAATACCTGTAGAAAACCCTTGCCAGTCTGACAAGAAAATTGGAAGATCATTGACACTTCTTTCCTATTTTTTCATCCTTTTTTTCTGCCTTCAATCAGCTAAGGTTCACTCTTGTCCCCAACAAATATATACATACATTGTGTATATATATATGTATGTGTATATATATATGTATGTGTGTATATATATATGTATGTATATATATGAGGAGAAGGGGATGACAGAGGATGAAATGGTTGGATGGCATCACCAACCTGATGGTCATGAGTTTCGACAGGCTCCAGGAGTTGGTGATAGACAGGGAGGCCTGGCGCACTGTGGTCGGTGGAGTCACAAAGAGCTGGACACAACTGAGCAACTGAACTGAACTGATGTTTATATATATACATACACTATATATGTATATATATATATTCTCCTGTGTATAGTTACTAAAGTGCTTGTGTCTGATTTTTTGAGTAGCAGTTTTTCAAATTTCCCCACAAGTACAGTGAGTATAGGAAAGTATCTTATTTTCCTTTATTTTGCAACAAAATATTTTCATCAAGTTACTTGCAATGTGAATTAATGGTCTGTATTCAATACAAAAAGCAGTGTGACATTCATTTTTAAATTCCATGCTCTGTGTCATTTCACCTCCCTCCTTACTAAATTACATTTGGCCACACTTTAACCACACAAAATGACACAGAAATGTTTCATCTGAACAAGGGGCAAGTAGGTGGAAGGGTTAAGTGTAGTGCAAAAAGATTAAATTTTTGTTTACAACTATCCAGTAAAAGTGAAGTCTCACAGTCGTGTCTGACTCTCTGAGACCCCATGGACTCCTACATCCATGGGATTTTCCAGGCAAGAGTACTGGAGTGGGTTGCCATTTCCTTCTTCAGGGGATCTTTCCAACCCAGAGATCGAACCCAGATCTGCATTGTGGGCAGACGCTTTACTGTCTAAGCCACCAGGGAAGAATGTGTCAGTTTTCATTCCAATCCCAAAGAAAGGCAATGCCAAAGAATGCTCAAACTACCGCACAATTGCACTCATCTCACAGGCTAGTAAAGTAATGCTCAAAATTCTCCAAGCCAGGCTTCAGCAGTACGTGAACCGTGAACTTCCAGAAGTTCAAGCTGGTTTTAGAAAAGGCAGAGGAACCAGACATCAAATTGCCAACATCTGCTGGATCATGGAAAAAGCAAGAGAGTTCCAGAAAAACATTGCCTCTTGATGAAAGTGAGAGAGGAGAGTGAAAAAGTTGGCTTAAAGCTCAACATTCAGAAAACTAAGATCAAGGCATCCGGTCCCATCACTTCATGGCAAATAGATGGGGAAACCATGGAAACAATGGCTGACTTTATTTTTCTGGGCTTCAAAATCACTGCAGATGATGATTGCAGCCATGAAATTAAAAAAACACTTAGTTCTTGGAAGGAGTGACCAATCTAGACCAATCTAGATCTATGACCAATCTAGACAGCATATTCAAAAGCAGAGACATTACTTTGCCATCAAAGGTCCGTCTAGTCAAGGCTGTGGTTTTTCCAGTGCTCATGTATGGATGTGAGAGTTGGACTGTAAAGAAAACTGAGCACTGAAGAATTGATACTTTTGAACTGTGGTGTTGGAGAAGACTCTTGAGTCCCTTGGACTGCAAGGAGATCCAACCAGTCCATCCTAAAGGAGGTCAGTCCTGGGTGTTCTTTGGTAGGACTGATGTTGAAGGTGAAACTCTAATACTTTGGCCGCTTGATGCAAAGAGCTGACTCATTTGAAGAGACCCTGATGCTGGGAAAGATTGAGGGCAGGAAGAGAAGGAGACAACAGAGGATGAGATGGTTGAATGGCATCACCAATTCAATGGACATGGGTTTGGGTGGACTCCGGGAGTTGGTGATGGACACGGAGGCCTGGCGCGCTGCGATTTACGGGGTTGCAAAGAGTCAGGCACGACTGAATGGCTGAACTGAACTGATCCAGTAAAAATGCTTATATATATATGTATATAAAAATGTATATATATATATAAATATTTATATATGTGTGTGTATATATATATATAGGTCCATGCCAAAATATACTTAAGGATAATGAGAATGTACTTTGAAATTCTGTGTGCATGTGTGTGTGTGTAATCATTGCTGTAATCATATTATTTATGAGATTTATACATTAAAAGTTTAGCTTTATTACACTATCAATAGTTTGTATAATGCAAGATGTACCAAATGTTAACATAGACTAGTAACTTATATTAAATCCTTACCTAGTGTTGATTCAGTAAGTAATTATTCAGAGCCTGTTATGGGTGAGACACTCCTTGATACCCTGCAATGTAAGTGCTGTAATCCTCATTTTACAGATAAGAAAACTTAGAGAGAAGACTTTGTTATTTGACTACACTTGTAGTAAGTAGAAATCTAGGAGTGTTGTCCAGACATACCTGACTTGAGGTTTCATACCTTTTACTACATATTTTATACCTTCTCTGCCATAACTAATTCTCTACTTTAAGAAGCTTAAAGATTGATGTAAAAGGCAGAGATATAAAGAGCTAAGTATAACTAGAATAAAAAAAACTAAGCAAGGTGTGATATACTTGTTGCACTAGTGAGAAAATGATTAAAAATATTAATGAAATCAGATAAGGTTTTCTGGAGAAGATACTTATCTAAAAAGTAAATCCTCTAACAAAAAAGGGAATATATATATAATTATATATAGTATATATAAAATTATAACTTTTAGATATGGACTAATAACCACATGAAAAATCTGTTTACTGTAGTCACTAGGAACACAATCTATAGGTTACATCTGCTTTGACTCAAAATCCAACTTTTTGTACTTCCCTACTCCATGTTATTACAAAGCCAGTTCCCCCATCTAAAATGTTGACTTTGTAGAACTCCCCACTTCATAATATTTTTATGAAATACTATATAATACCATAGTATTATAGAAAGCTAACAGTGTGCCTTGAAAAATACTAAGTTCAGTTCAGTTCAGTCACTCAGTCGTGTCCGACTCTCTGCGACCCCATGAATCGCAGCACTCCAGGCTTCCCTGTCCATCACTGATTCCCAGAGTTCACTCAGACTCACGTCCATCGAGTCAGTGATGCCATTCAGCCATCTCATCCTCTGTTGTCCCCTTCTCCTCTGCCCCCAAGCCCTCCCAGCATCAGAGTCTTTTCCAATGAATCAACTGTTCACATGAGGTGGCCAAAGTACTGGAGTTTCAGCTTCAACATCATTCCTTCCAGGAAATCCCAGGGCTTATCTCCTTCAGAATGAATTGGTTGGATCTCCTTGCAGTCCAAGGACTCTGAAGAGTCTTCTCCAACACCACAGTTCAAAAGCATCAATTCTACGGCACTCAGCCTTCTTCACAGTCCAACTCTCACATCCATACATGACCACTGGAAAAATCATAGCCTTGACTGGACTGACCTTTGTTGGCAAAGTAATGTCTCTGCTTTTGAATATGCTACCTAGGTTGGTCATAACTTTCCTTCCAAGGAGCACGTGTCTTTTAATTTCATGGCTGCAATACATTTAATACCAAAATCTCAAACTAGATGCCAGTTCCCTGATTAGAGTGCAGACTATTTATTTCATGTTAGGAGTTATGGAAGTGACTGGGAAGGAGCTCTGGGGCAGAGTCAGAAGGAGACTTAAAAGTCAAAACTCTTTGGATTAGCAGTGATGGTTTACTTAGAAGACACTGATAAAAAAAAAAAAAAAAAAAACTCTCAAGAATGAGTAAAAGGGCAGTATAGATACCAAGTATGGAGATATTGATTAAAATTATTCCTTTTCAAGCAATAGAAATCCATTCTGAGCAACTCAAACCAGAAGGGAATCAGTGGAAAAGTTTTAGTTGGATTCACAGAAATTAACACAAAATCTAGAAAACCCATCTGCATAAAGATCAGTGATCACCCAAGGCTTAGGTTAAAAATCATAGTAACAACAAATTTTCATTTTCATTCCAGTACAATTGCTGATTTAAATTCCAGGGAGAGGAAATAATCAGTCTGTGTAGACTGGGTCATTTCCAACATATGCTCAATGATTGAACTTGGATTAACATTCCAACCTGTTTGTGGTCAAAGAATGTCTGGTAGTTTGCAAAAGGAAATAGGGCTTTGTTGGCAAAAGAAAAGAAAATAAATGTCAGGCAGCTCCCACAGATTGCTCTTTTTAAATTAAAATTAATAAACTTTTATTAAAAAATTAAGAGACTTTCAGTATACCAGTATAACTTACCCCTTTGATTATTACTCCTATGAACACTAGACTTAAAAAAAAAAATTTATATTTTTATTGAAGGATAATTGCTTTACAGAATTTTGTTGTTTTCTGTCAAACTTCAACATGAATCAACCATAGGTATACATATATCCCCTCCCTTCTATGAACCCTTCTCCCATTTCCCTCTCCATCCTACCCCTCCATATTGATACAGAGGTCCTGTTTGAGTTTCCTGAGCCATACATCAATTTCCCATTGGCCGTCTGTTTTACACATGGTAATGTAAGTTTCCATGTTACTCTTTCCATACATCTCACCCTCTCTTCCCTTCTCCCCATTTCCATAAGTCTGTTCTCTATTGTCTGTTTCTCTATTGCTGCCTGTGAATAAATTCTTCAGTACCATTTTTCTAGATTCCATATATAAGCGTTAGAATACAATATTTATCTTTCTCTTTCTCACTTACTTCACTCTGTATAATAGTTTCTAGGTTCATCCACCTCATTAGAACTGACTCAAAGGCATTCTTTTTATGGTTGAATAATTTTCCATTGTGTATATGTACCACAACTTCTTTATCCATTCATTTGTCGATGGACATCTAGGTTGCTTCCATATTCTAGCTATTGTATATAATGCTGCAGAGGCATGTGTGTTTTGCAATTTTGGTTTCCTCACGGTATATGCCTAAGAGTGGGACTGCTGTATCATATCGTTGTTTTATTCCTAGCTTTTTAAGGAATCTCCATACTGTCTTCCATAGTGGCTGTATCAATTTACATTCCCAACAGTGCAAAAGCATTCCCTTTTCTCTGCACCTTCTCTAGCATTTATTGTTTGTAGAATTTTTAATGATGGCCATTCTGACCAGTATGAGGTGATGTATCTCATTGTAGTAGTGATTTGCATTTCTCTAATAATGAGTGATGTTGAGCATCTTTTCTTGTGTATGTGTTAGTCATCTATATGTCTTCTTTGGAGATATGTCTGTTTAGGTCTTTTTCCCACTTTTTTTTTTTTCTTTCTTTTTTTTTTTAATTTTTTTTAATTTTTTTTAATTTTAAAATCTTTAATTCTTACATGTGTTCCCAAGCATGAACCCCCCTCCCACCTCCCTCCCCATAACATCTCTGTGGGTCATCCCCATGCACCAGCCCCAAGCATGCTGTATCCTGCGTCAGATATAGACTAGCGATTCAATTCTTACATGATAGTATACATGATAGAATGCCATTCTCCCATATCATCCCACCCTCTCCCTCTCCCTCTGAGTCCAAAAGTCCGTTATAGACAGCTGCGTCTTTTTTCCTGTCTTGCATACAGGGTCGTCATTGCCATCTTTCTAAATTCCATATATATGTGTTAGTATACTGTATTGGTGTTTTTCTTTCTGGCTTACTTCACTCTGTATAATCGGCTCCAGTTTCGTCCATCTCATCAGAACTGATGGTTGTTTGTTTTTCTAGTATTGAGTTGTATGAGCTGCTTGTATATTTTGGAAATTAATCCTTTGTCAGTTGCATATTGCTATTTGATACAGAATCAAGAGTTTAAAATCAGGCGAGTAGCGAGCCAGAATGAAAGAAGGTCTAGAAATTGTGAGGGAGAGTTTCTGTTGGCAAAAGTAAGCCACTGAAAGCAGCTTGATTTTATGAAGGGTTATTCTTTTTCCTTAAAGAAACAATATCATAGTGGACAGCATTCCTGTGTTCTTTATTGAAAAGCTCCTAATGTATAATGGTTTCATTTCAATTATCTTTGCTTCTGAGAACATATATCTGCTTGTTTGAATTGTAACCAGAACTTACAACTTGGGTGAAAAAATGGCTTAGTAAATTAATAGATATTGTATGGTTTTTATTCTACATTTTATATCAAGGGTTTATGATAGATTTCTAGAAATGGATGTTTATAAACACTTTCATATTCCAAGAATAAAAGGCTTATTAAAGGACTTCTGGTTTCCAGTTTTGCACTTGTAACTCATTCAGCTGAGTTCAGTTCAGTGGCTAAGTCGTTTCCAACTGTTTGTGACCCCATGAACTGCAGCACGCCATGCCTCCCTGTCCATCACCAACTCCCAGAGTTCACTCAAACTCATGTCTATCAAGTCAGTGATGCCATCCAGCCATCTCATTCTCTGTCGTCCCCTTCTCTTCCTTCCCACAATCCCTCCCAGTAGCACAGTCTTTTCCATTGAGTCAGCTGTTCACAAGAGGTGGCCAAAGTACTGGAGTTTCAGCTTTAGCATCATTCCTTCCAAAGAACACCCAGGACTGATCTCCTTTAGAACGGACTGGTTGGATCTCCTTGCAGTCCAAGGGACTCTCAAGAGTCTTCTCCAACACCACAGTTCAAAAGCATCCATTCTTCAGCACTCGGCCTTCTTCACAGTCCAACTCTCACATCCTTACATGACCACTGGAAAAACCATAGCCTTGACTAGATGCACCTTTGTTGGAAAAGTAATGTCTCTGTTTTTGAATATGCTATCTAAGTAGGTCTTAACTTTCCTTCCAAGGAGTAAGAGTCTTTTAATTTCATGGCTGCAATCACCATCTACCGTGATTTTGGAGCCCCCCAAAATAAAGTCTGACATTGTTTCCAATGTTTCCCCATCTATTTGCCATGAAGTGATGGAATCAGATGCCATGATCTTCATTTTCTGAATGTTGAGCTTTAAGCCAATATTTTCACTCTCCTCTTTCACTTTCATCAAGAGGATTTTTTGTTCCTCTTCACTTTCTGCCATAAGGGTGGTGTCATCTGCATATCTGAGGTTATGGCTGTTTCTCCTGGCAATCTTGATTCCAGCTTGTGCTTTTTCCAGCCCAGCATTTCTCATGATGTAACCTGCATATAAGTTAAATAAGCAGGGTGGCAATGTACAGCCTTGACTGTACATACTCCTTTTTCTATTTGGAACCAGTCTGTTGTTCCATGTTCAATTCTAACTGTTGCTTCCTAACCTGCATATAGGTTTCTCAAGAGGCAGGTCAGGTGTCTGGTATTCTCATCTCTTTCCGAATTTTCCACAGTTTATTGTGATCCACACAGTCAAAGTCTTTGGCATAGTCAATAAAGCAGAAATAGATGTTTTTCTGGAACTCTCTTCCTTTTTTGATGATCCAGTAGATATTGGCAATTTGATCTCTGGTTCCTCTGACTTTTCTAGAACCCACTTGAACATCTGAAAGTTCACAGTTCACATATTGTTGAAGCCTGGCTTGGAGAATTTTGAGCATTACTTTACTAGCGTGTGAGATGAGTGCAATTGTGTGATAGTTTGAGCACTCTTTGGGATTGCGTTTCTTTGGGATTGGAATGAAAACGGACCTTTTCCAGTCCAGTGAGAACTGCTGAGTTTTTCAAATTTGCTAGCGTATTGAGTGCAGCACTTTCAAAGCATCATCTTCCAGGATTTGAAATAGCTCAATAGGAATTCCACCACCTCCACTAGCTTTGTTTGTAGTGATGCTTCCTAAGGCCCACTTGACTTCACATTCCAGGATATCTGGCACTAGATGAGTGATCACACCATCGTGATTATCTGGGTCATGAAGATCTTTTTTGTACAGTTCTTCTGTGTATTCTTGCCACCTCTTCTTAATATCTTCTGCTTCTGTTAGGTCCATACCATTTCTGTCCTTTATCGAGCCCATCTTTGCATGAAACATTCCCTTGGTATCTCTAATTTTCTTGAAGAGATCTCTAGTCTTTCCCATTTTGTTGTTTTCCTCTATTTCTTTGCATTGATCGCTGAGGAAGGCTTTCTTATCTCTCCTTGCTATTCTTTGGAACTCTGCATTCAGATGGAAATATGTTTCCTTTTCTCCTTTGCTGTTCACTTCTCTTCTTTTCACAGCTATTTGTAAGGCCTCCCTAGACAGCCATTTTGCTTTTTTGTGTTTTTTTTTCCATGGGGATGGTCTTGATCCCTGTCTCCTGTACAATGTCACGAACCTCCATCCATAGTTCATCATTCAGTCCAGTTCAGTTCAGTCACTCAGTCATGTCTGACTCTTTGCGACCCCATGAATCGCAGCACACCAGGCCTCCCTGTCCATCACCAACTCCCAGAGTTCACTCAGATTCACGTCCATCGAGTCAGTGATGCCATCCAGCCATCTCATCCTCGGTCGTCCTCTTCTCCTCCTGCCCCCAATCCCTCCCAGCATCAGAGTCTTTTCCAATGAGTCAACTCTTGGCATGAGGTGGCCAAAGCACTGGAGTTTCAGCTTTAGCATCATTCCTTCCAGAGAAATCCCAGGGCTGATCTCCTTCAGGAGGGACTGGTTGGATCTCCTTGCAGTCCAAGGGACTGCCAAGAGTCTTCTCCAACACCACAGTTCAAAAGCTTCAATTCAGATCCCAGCCTGCTGATGTATTATAAGAGTATAACTGATAGGAAGAAGGGAAATACCAACTCCAGCCAAAACTAGCCATCCTGTCCAACATAAGGGGGATAGAACAAAACCAAAAGCAATAAAGTGAAGAAAGACACCAAGTTTATGATCCAGAGTCACTAAAAGACTGAGACCTAATCATAGGACTATAGAAAATGTCCCCTCTGCCTGCATCTCAATGTCACATTACTAAAAGTCTATTTATAGCACTTCTTTATGTAGAATAAATTACAAGGCATACCGAAAGGCAAAATGACACAATTTGAAGTGACAGAGCAAGCATTAGAATCAGACATAGTAGGGATGTCAGAATTATCAGACAAGGAGTTTTACTTAAACAACTGTGATTACTATTTTAGGGGCTCTACTGGATAATGTAGACAATATGAAAAAACAGGTGGACAATGGAAGCAGAGAGATGGAAATCCTAAGAAGGAATTAAAAAATCCTAGAGGTCAAAAATACTTACAGAAATGATTGGGCTTATTATCAGTAGACTGTACATGGCTGAGGCAAAAATCGCTAAGCTAGAGGATATAGCAGTAGAATCCTCAAAAGCTGAAAGGCAAATAGAACAGACTGGAAAAACAGAATAGAACATCCCTGAACTGTGAGATAAAACACAAAAGGTATACTATATGTGTAATTGGAAAATAAGAAAAAGTAGAAAGATAAAAAGTCATATAAGACATATTTGAGGCAATAATGATGAGAATGTCCCAAATCTATTTCAGACATCAAGCCACACATTCAGAAAGCTCAGACACCATGTTGGATAAAAGCAAAACAAACAAACAGAAAGCCTCCCACATGTTACATCTAGGCATATCATTTTCAAAATATGGAAATTCAAAGATAAATTCCTAAAATAAGCCAAAAGGAGAAAATACCTTACCTATGGAGGAACAAAGATAAAAATTGTATTTGATTTCTCAGAAGCCATGTAAGCAAGAAGAGATTAGAGTGAACTATTTAAAGTGTTGAGAAGGGAAACAGCAATAACAACAAAAACAACCTGAAATTCTGTACCCTGTGAAATTATCTTTTAAAATTGAAGATGAATTAAAGACTTAGATAAAGAAACATTGAGGGAGTTTATTGCCACTGGACCCACATTTAAAAAGTCATAAATTCCTTAGAGAGAAGGAATAGAATATAGATCAGAAACTCATGTCTTTATAAAGTAAGGAAAGCATTTGGAAAGGAATAAATGAAGATAAAAGTAAAAATGATTATTTTTATTCTTAATTGATCCAACAGATAACTGCTCAAAATAATGATACAAACAGTATGTTTTATTGTGAATGTATATGTATATATCTTATTATATACATACTTGTCTGTGCTTAAATATGTATATATAAGTGATGTGAAATCAATGCTAATACAAGGGAAGGGAGAGAGGAATCAGGATTATTTTGCTGTTATGAAAGATGCATACCCATGAAATGGTATTGAAAATGGTCTTAAATTAGGTCTAAATGTATACTGTAAACTAGAGCTCACAATAAAAAAATA
The DNA here is from genome assembly GCF_023091745.1 of Budorcas taxicolor. Classification (NCBI taxonomy): domain Eukaryota; kingdom Metazoa; phylum Chordata; class Mammalia; order Artiodactyla; family Bovidae; genus Budorcas; species Budorcas taxicolor. The sequence continues at coordinate 47,162,456 of NC_068918.1, forward strand.
AAAAATGAAGTAAACTAACATGCTAAGAAAGAAGAGAAACTGAATCATAGATGATGCTCAGTTAAACCACAAAAGGCAGAAAAAGTAGGGAACAAAAAAGGATAGCAAAGAGAAATCAGTAACAAATATAATAGATATTAATACAACTATCTCAATAACTGCTGTGAATGTTAGTTGTTCAAGTGCACCAGTTAAAAGACAGAGATTGTCAGAGTGGGTCACAAACTGTATGTAATCTGTAAGAAACAAAATTTAAATACAAAGACAGCTAGATTAAAAGTAAATGGGGGTATATGCGTCTCTTTCAGTTGTGGTTTTCTTAAGGTATATGCCCAGTGGTGGGATTGTTGGGTTCTAGTCCTAGTTTTTAATGCAGTCTCTAACTGTTCTCCATAGTGGCTATATCAATCCACATTCCCACCAACAGTACAAGAGGATTCCCTTTCCTTCACATCCTCTCCAGCATTTATGCTTGTAGATTTTTTTTGACGATGGCCATTCTGACCAGTGTGAGGTGATACCTCATTGTAGTTTTGATTTGCATTTCTCTAATAATGAGCTATGTTGATCATTTTTTCATGTGTTTATTAACCATTTGTATATCTTTGAAGGAATGTCTGTTTGGGCCCTCTGCCCATTTTCTGATTGGGCTGTTTGTTTTCCTGTTGTTGAGCTGTATGAAGTGCTTATATACTGAGATTAAGCCTTTGTCAGTTGTTTCATTGTGATTATATTCTCCCATTTTGAGGGTTGTCTCTTATTTATTGTTTCTTTTGCTGTGCAAAAGTTTTTAAGTTTAATTAAGTCCCATTTGCTTATTTTTATTTCTGTTACTCTAGAAGATAGGTCAAGGAGGATCTTGCTGTATTTGTCAAAAAGAACTGCCTGTGTTTTCCTCTAAGAACTTTATAGTTTCTAGCCTTACATTGAAGTTTTTCATCCATTTTGAGTTTATTTTGTATATGGTGTTAGGAAGTGTTCTAGTTTCATTCTTTTGCATGTAGCTATCCAGTTTTCCCAGCACCATTTATTGAAGAGGCTGTCTTTTCTCCATTGTGTGTTCTTGCCTTCTTTGTCAAAGATAAGATGCCCATAGGAGTACGGGTTTATCTCTGGGCTTTCTATCTTTTTCCGTTCATCTATATTTCTGTTTTTTTGTCGGCACCATGGTGTCTTGAGGACTGTGTTGCAGCACTATTTACAATAGCTAGGACATGTGCTGTGCTGTGCTTAGTCACTCAGTTGTGTCCAACTCTTTGGCATCCCAAGGACTGTAGCCCACCAGGCTCCTCTGTCCATGGGGATTCTCCAGGCAAGACTACTGGAGACTACTACTGCTCCCCTTCCTCTAGGGGATCTTCCTAGCCCAAGGATTGAAGCCAGGTCTCCCATATTTCACACAGGTTCTTTATCATCTGAGCTGCCATGGAGGGTCAAGAATGCTGGATTAGGTAGGATACCCCTTCTCCAGGGGATCTTCTTGACCCAGGAATTGAACCGGGATCTACTGCATTGCAAGTAGATTCTTTACCAGCTGAGCTACCAGGGAAACCCAGCTAGGACATGGCAGTAACCTAAATGTTCATCAATAGATGAATGGAAAAAGAAGTTATGGTACATATATATACAATGGAATTTTACTCAGCCATGGAAAAGAACACATTTGCGTCAGTCGTAATGAGGTGAATGGACCTAGAGCCTGTTATACAGAGTGAAGAAAGTCAGAAAGAGAAAAAAAATATTGTATTTAACACACACATATGAATCTAGACAAATCATACTGATGAACCTATATGCAGGGAAGCAATAGAGACACACACATAGAGAACAGACTTGTGGACACAGTAGGGGAAGGAGAGTGTGGGGCAAACTGAGAGACTAGCATGGAAACATATACATTACTCTGTGTTAAATAGCCAATGGAAGTTTTCTGTATGATACAGGGAGCTCAAATCAAGTGCTCTGTGACAACCATGAGGGATGGGATGGTGGGGGGGGGGGGGGGGGTGGGAGGGAGGTTTAAGAGGGAGGGGACATATGTATAGCTATGACAGATTCATGTTAGTGTATGTCAGAGACCAACACAATATTGAAAAGCGATTATCCTCCAATTAAAAATAAATAATTTTTTAAAAGAAAAAAAAATTCTTAGGACTTACCTGGTGATCCAGTGGTTAAGATACTTTACTTCCACTTCAGGGGGCATGTATTTGATCTCTGGTCAGGGAAGATCCCATATACTTGTCAAAAAAAAAAAAAAAAAAAAATTCTTAAATAACCATTTGCTGCACTTATAATTTTTAGGAAAATAGTAAAAAATATAAATAATATCACTTTTTCCTACCTATTTCTCAAGTTATTTATAAGACACAGTGAGAAAATGCTTATGGAAACTAAAAGCTAACCACTGTTTGCATGTCCATTATGATTATGATCAAAACTGGTCCTGCCTGATTGCTTTCTACCACTATTTTAGCAGAAAGTTAAAGTGCACAGAACAAACCAGGAGATCCCATGGCCATAAGGGTGGGACAGGTAATGATGGAGGGTCCAGGCTCCACTTCAATGTTTCTCGGCCTGAGTTGTACTTTAGAATCATCTGGAAAGTTTAAAAATACAAACCAAATGAATCAGAATGTCCAGCTACAGGGCCAGGCATCAGCATTTCCCTCAAGCTTTCTCAGTAAATTTCAGTGTATGGTGGGGTTGGGAACTTCTCTTATACATAAAGGAAAGCTTGGCACTGGAAGTCCCTGTTTTATTGTTTATTGGAAGAAAGGGGTGGGGCTGTGTAGGCTGGGAGATGGTCAAGCCCTAAAAGAAATCCTTTGAAGGTCTGAATGTCTTAGAATGCAGTCAGGCCTTTGTCTAGTAATCTATGTTACAATCTCACTTGGTATTTTCCACTAAGTAGAGTCGGGGAAAAAATAGAGTATGAGGCCCCCACTAGAAACTGGTCTAATTCTTTTATTAAAAAAAAATACCTAGTCTATGTGATAAAGACAATAATGACAACACACATTTCTAGAGCAAATTTCAGCTCTCAGTCCAGTGTTCTGGGCATTACCTCATTGGAGACCTACAATGGCAATTTTTTCACATTGGTGGATGCTTATTCCATCATTCCCCCACTTAATTCTTTCAGGGATGTATAACTGATATACAGTAAACTGAAGATGTTTAAGTGTGCGACTTGGTACATTTTGGTATTTGTATACTCAAACTATCACCACATTCAGGCTATGAATATACTTGTCACCCCCACAGAATTTCCTCAGGACCCTTCAAAATCACTCCATGTGACCTCATCCCCAACTCCAGGCAACCATGGATCTAATTTCTATTATTTTTATTTAGTATGCATTTTCTGGGATTTTATATATGCATGGAGATATACATAATTTGCCTATCTGTTTTCATCCACCATAATTACTTTGAGATGTATCCATTATTTATCCATATTGTTGTTTACTAGTATTCTATTTTATGGATATATTTATTCATTTATTTCACAATATATTCATTCTCCTATAGTTGTTTCCAGTTTGGGACTATACAACTACAGCAGCTATAAACATTCACATGCAAGTTCTTACAGGGATATATGCTTTAGTTCTTTGCCTAGCAGTGGAATAGCTGTGTCATATGGTGAATGAATGTTCAACTTTTTAATAAACTATCAAACTGTTTACTAAAGTGGTCATATCATTTCACATTCTCATCAGGAGGGTATGAATTTCTAGTTCTTCCAACTCCTCAACAGTTGGTATGACCAGTCTTTTTAATTTTATCTATTCTTATAAGTATGTAGTAATATCTCATTATGGTTACTTTGTTAATGATTAATGATGAACATCAACCCTCACCTCACCGGAGACAGATAGATAGATGCAGTTATATATCTCCAAAATAAATTATAAACTTAAATACAAAAACAAAAATTATAAAAATTCTAGAAGAAAACACAATTTCAAAAATATTTACAACCTTAGGGACAAAAGATTTCTTAGGACATAAAAGGAAAAACAGTAATTATAAAATAATATAATTAACTTTGGCAAAACTAGAATCTTTTGCTCTTCTAAAGATATTATTAAGAGAGTGAAAAGGCAGGCACAGTCTGGCAGAGATTTTTGTAAAGCATATATCTGGTAAAAGACTTGTCTTGAGAATATATAAAGAACTTTCAACACTCAATAAAAGAAAACAATCTTACAAAAAAAAAGTAAGTGGATGTCATGAAGACATGGAGGAAATTTAAGTTTATATTTACTTAGTGGAAGAAGCCAATATGAAAAGGCTACATACTGTATGATTCCAACTATGTGATGTTCTGGAGAAGGTATAACTGAAATGGTAAAAAGATTAGTGGTTACCAAAGGTTGGGGATTGAGGAGAGAAAGAAGTCTGTGGAGCAAACAGATATTTTTAGGGCAGTGAAAATACTGTATGAACCCTACTATTTCAGGGAAATTGCAGTGCCTTAACTTTGTTTTGTGGTTTACATTGTTACTGATTATTGAGCATTTTAGTTATTTGACTTTCCATGATAATGATCAGAAAGATTCCTAAATTGTTTTGATTCATAGGCAGTTAAATGATTCTATACCTCACTTTGTGCTGTATAAGAAGATTATACAATTTATATTGTCTAATAGAAAAATAGTAGAAAAATAGTAGTGATATGCTATTATAGTGTTTATTTTTCTTTTCCTTTTTTTTTTTTTGCACAAGTTAGTGCTAGAAATACACATGAAAGAAAAATGATTTAAATGTGTAATATCCAATTTTAAAGCAATTTTGTTGGATGTCAATTCATCATATTTTTTTCCAAGTTGTTCTATGGGTACTAGTTATGTGAATGACCATGGATATACATTGTTTATAGCAAATTCAATGGTTAGTTTAAGATACTGTTTTTCACTTGAGAAATAAAGTAAGTAAAAATTTTAGCCATGTCAGCCATTATTTTCTACCTTAGTAATATTTTCACTTCAACATTGAAGAAGTAAAATTTTGACAATTTTTGTATCAAACTAATAATTGAAGGGCCCACTGCTTTAATCTATTCTACTGTTGTCCTTCAAAAATTATACTTTATAAAATTGCCCATCATAGATCAGTAAAAATATATTTTAACTAGATATAGAGTCTGATGTACAAACTCTGATACCTAAAGTGTATGTATCCTAAATGTAAAAACTTTTTTAGTGTTTTTTCACAATTTCTAGCATTAAATCACTAATGGAAAAATCCTCCTACAGTTGTAGTTATTGATATCCAATATAGGATGATACGATGCTGTGTAGATATAGTTGTTCATAAAGTAATTTAAAAATACTGACTCATGACTGGTATTTAGGCAAGATTAAGTGAATGTGGGTGGTCACTTCTAAATTAAGGTGGATGAATGAATTTTTACATGTTGTTAAGAGGATAACCCTTGTATTAACAAGTATATACTGGTTAGAGGTTCAGCAGCCAGCCAGACTATGGAATGACTCTGGGATTGAAAGCTTCCTTTTAAAAACAAACTCCAAGAAGGAGCCTTGTCTGTATGTAAGGTACACCATTTGTACTTGTAGACTAACTTCTTCCAGTTAGGAAAACATTTTCATTTTAATGGAATGGGATTTTTGTTGCTGTTGTTACTCTCAACTAAATCCTAATTTTAATAATTCAGTTTGCTACCAGGAAATGCTCATGGTGAATGAATGTAGGGGAAAGAAAGGCTATAAATCATATAATTCTAACTATGTGAAAAGTATATAATGAGAAAAAAGAGGACCTAGTGTTTGGCACAGGGAACTCTGTTCAATACTCTGTAATAAACTGAACTGGAAAAGAATTTGAAAAATAATAGATACATGTATATGTGTAACAGAATCACTTTGCAGTACACCTAAAACTAACACATTAACACATTGTTAATAAACTATATACTCCAGTAGAAAAGAAAAACAAAAAATAAAATTGCTTCTATCTTTTCACTAAGAAAGAAAAATGTCAGTTTCTCATTCTTTTCAAGGACCACTGCTTGATGCCTAGGGGTCAATGCAAGGTCTTTAATTTTGAGGAGAAATGGCATGTTTGCAATCATCTTAGAAACCTAGATTACTATATCCTTATGCTTCTGACCACCACCTATTTGCTTACTCTGGGATCTTTAAATTATTGTCTGTGTGGTAGATGTGGGCAACTACAATTTGAGGTTTTTCCAGGTATTCCTGATTCACAATGTTGCTTGAAAACCACTGGGCAAGTGACAGCCTTTCCCCCAGACTGTATTGGTAAGTGGTCCTCAATCTAAGATCCTCTTTCTATTTAACCCCTAGAATCCATCGACATTTCTGGTGAGGTAAAATTTTCCTGGTAGGTATAAACCTTTCTCTTTATCTTAACAATGTCCCATGACAACACATAAAACAAACAAACAAACAAACAAAAAACCAAGAAACTTCCCTTGAATGGATGTCAAAACTTGTACAGTCTAATAGAGGACTACATCTATAAAACTCATTTTTTTTTTGACTTTTGTGCTTCAAATCCATAAGGTCTTCCCATGCTGTACTCACACATGATATTTAGCCAACCTTCACTGTTGCTGCCACTTTCCAGTTATCACCCAGGCTCTCACTCTTCCACCCATTCATGACATAGAGCACCAAACCATTCTTCAAGCTTCTACCTCCTCAGTTGGGTAATATCACTTGTCTAATATTTCATAAGATCTTCTAATTTGATTATTTCTTTTTGCTTAGTAGACAAACATTTTAAGATGCTCTCTTATAAGACAGCTTGTGTTGAGCATACACTTCAAATTAGTTTTATTTTGTACAATTTTCCTTCCTAAAAATCTGAATCATTAACTTCCAACCTGTGGGTATCAGAGCAAGGTACAACAGAATCTATCAGTTCAGTTCAATTGGTTAGTCATGTCCAACTCTTGGCGACCCTATGGACTGCAGCACACCAGGCTTCCATGGCCATCACCAACTTCCAGAGCTTACTCAGATTTGTGTCCATAGAGTCACAGATGCCATATAAAGAATCTATATACACATCAAAATATGTGTAACATGACTGTGGAATGATTTTCCTAATATATGTTAATGAAATGCATGTTGTTAAAAATCATTATCAGTAGCTATTAGGGGTAGCTTTATATAAATCAATAAAATACAAATATCACATGAGAGTTATATGCAAAATCCCACCTAAGAGTTTTGGGGGAGAAATTACCTAAAGAAGATACAACAGAAATTCCAGATAGTCACTTCATTCTCAAATGGAGCTAGTATAACTCTATTGCCCACTACCCCTGTCCCCAGTACTATGTGTTTCATATTTAGTTGAAACTAAAACAAAACATCTTCAAAAAGCATCAGAGATCAGTAATAATAAAAGGACTTCAGTGATTTTTCTGTATTTTTTTTACAGACGTTATCAAATAGATTGACAATATTTTCACATTTTCTCTTCTAGCTACAACACACAAATCTATTATTGATTCCTACTTGACTGAAATACACACTAGGACCACAGCCTTGTCTAACTCAATGAAACCAAGCCATGCCCGCGGGGCAACCCAAGACAGGTGGGTCATGGTGGAGAGGTCTGACAGAATGTGGTCCACTGGATAAGGGAATGGCAAACCACTTCAGTATTCTTGCCTTGAAAACCCCATGAGCAGTATGAAAAGCCAAAACGATAGGATACTGAAAGAGGAACTCCCCAGGTCAGTAGGTGCCCAATATGCTGGATGGCATCACTGACTAGATGGACGTGAGTCTGAGTGAACTCTGGGAGTTGGTAATGGACAGGGAGGCCTGGCGTGCTGCGATTCATGGGGTCGCAAAGAGTCAGACACGACTGAGCGACTGAACTGAACTGACTCAAATAATAAAATTCGTGAGGATGCAGAAAATGTAGCCCATCAAAAGATCTTAATTATTACAGGGGTAGTAGAGCAGATACCGGAGGAGGCAAAGGTAACCCACTCCCATCTATGGGATCTCACAGAGTCGGACACGACTGAAGAGACTTAGCAGCAGCAGCAGAGCAGATACACTTTTCACTTGTCTAGGCTCTTAACCATTTTTATTGTCTCTGAGAACTGAGGGGACCTGGTTTAGTGGTTTCATTTCAGTTCAGTTGCTCAATCGTGTCGGACTCTTTGCGACCCCATGGACAGCACAATGCTAGGCTTCACTGTCCATCACCAACGCGCTGAGCTTACTCAAACTCATGTCCATCAAATAGATGATGCCATCCAACCATCCCATCCTCTATCGTCCCCTTCTCCTCCTGCCTTCAATCTTTCCCAGCATCAGGGTCTTTTCCAATGAGTCCTGTCTTTGCATCATATGGCCAAAGTATTGGAATTTCAGCTTCAGCATCAGTTCTTTCAATGAATATTCAGGATTAATTTCCTTTAGGATGGACTGGTTGGATCACCTTGCTGTCTAAGGGACTCTCAAGAGTCTTCTCCAACACTACAGTTCAAAAGTATCAATTCTTTGGCACTCAGCTTTCTTTATAGTCCAACTCTCATGTCCATACATGACTACTGGAAAAACCATAGCTTTGACTAGATGGACCTTTGTTGGCAAAGTAATGTCTCTGCTTTTTGACATGCTATCTAGGTTGGTCATAACTTTTCTTCCAAGGAACCACCATCTTTTAATTTCATGGCTGCAGTCACCATCTGCAGTGACTTTGGAGCCCCTGTTTCCACTGTTTCCCTATATATTTGCCGTGAAGTGATGGGACCAGATGCCATGATCTTCGTTTTCTGAATGTTGAGCTTTAAGCCAACGTTTTTACTCTCCTCTTTCACTTTCATCAAGAGGCTTTTTAATTCTTCTTCATTTTCTGCTATAAGGCTGGTTTCATCTGCATATCTAAAGTTATTGATATTTCTCATGGCAATCTTGATTCTAGCTTGTGCTTCATCCTGCCCAGTGTTTCTCATGATGCACTCCGCACATAAGTTAAATAGGCAGGGTGACAATATACAGCCTTAATGTACTCCTTTCCCTATTTGGAACCAGCCTGTTCTTGCATGTCCAGTTCTAACTGTTGCTTCTTGACCTGCATACAGATTTCTCAAGAGGCAGGTCAGGTGTTCTGGTATTCCCATCTCTTGAAGAATTTTCCACAATTTGTTGTGATCCACACAGTCAAAGGCTTTGGCATAATCAATACAGCAGAAATAGATGTTTCTCTGGAATACTTTTCCTTTTTAGATGATCCAGTAAATGTTGCCAATTTGATCTCTGGTTCCTCTACCTTTTGTAAATCCAGCTTGAACATCTGAAAGTTCATGGTTCAGGTACTGTTGAAACCTGGCTTGGAGAATTTTGAGCATTACTTTGCTAGCATGTGAGATGAGTACAATTGTGCGGTAGTTTGAGCATTCTTTGGCATTACCTTTCTTTGAGATTGGAATGAAAACTGACCTTTTCCAGTCCCGTGGCCACTGCTGAGTTTTCCAATTTGCTGGCATATTGAGTGCAGCACTTTCACAGCATCATCTTTCAGGATTTGCAATAGCTCAACTGAAATTCCATCACATCCCCTAGCTTTGTTTGTAGTGATACTTCTTAAGGCCCACTTGACTTCGCATTCCAGGATGTCTGGCTCTAGGTGAGTGATCACACTATTGTGATTATCTGGGTCATAAAGATCTTTTTTGTACAGTTCTTCTGTGTATTCTTGCCACCTTTTCTTAGTTTCTTCTGCTTCTGTTATGTCCGTACCATTTCTGTCCTTTATTGTGCCCATCTTTGCATGAAATGTTCCCTTGGAATCTCTAATTTTCTTGAGGTCTCTAGTCTTTCCCATTCTATTGTTTTCCTCTATTTCTTCGCATTGATCACTGAGGGAGGCTTTCTTATCTCAACTTGCTATTCTTTGGAAATCTGCATTCAAATGGGTATATCTTTTCTTTTCTCCTTTGCCTTTCTAGTCTCTTCTTTTCATACCTATTTTTAAGCCCTCCTCAGACAACCATTTTGCCTTTTTGCATTTCTTTTTCTTGGGGATGGTCTTGATCATTGCCTCTGGTACAATGTCATGAACTTCTGTCCACAGTTCTTCAGGCACTCTGTCTATCAGATCTAATTCCTTGAATCTTACTTGTCACTTGCACTGTATAATCATAAGTGATTTGATTTAGGTCATACCTGAATTGCCTAGTGGTTTTCCCTACTTCTGAAAATGTTGATGTTCACTCTTTCATTTCCTGTTTGACCACCTGCAATTTACCTTTATTCATGGACCTAACATTCCAGGTTCCTATGCAATATTGCTCTTTATAGCTTCGGACTTTACTTCCATCACCAGTCACATTCAGACATGGGCGTTGTTTTTCCTTTGGCTCCATCTCTTCATTCTTTCTGGAGTTATTTCTCCACTGATCTCTAATAGCATATTGGGCACCCACCGACCTAGGGAGTTCAACTTTCAATGTCCTATCTTTTTGCTTTTTCCTACTGTTCATGTAATTCTCAAGGCAAGAATATTGAAGTGGTTTGCCATTCCCTTCTGCAGTGCAGCATGTTATGTCAGAACTCTCTACCATGACCTGTCCATCATGGGTGGCCCTACAGAGAGTGGTTCATAGTTTCATTTAGTTAAACAAGGCTGTGGTCCATGTGATCAGACTGGTTAGTTTTCTGTGATTGTGGTTTTGAGTCTGTATGCCCTCTGATGCAGAAGGATAAGAAGCTTATGGAAGCTTCCTGTTGGGAGAGACTGACTGAAGGGGAAACTGGGTATTGTTATGATAGGCAGGTCTGTGCTCAGTAAATCTTTAATCCAATTTTCTGTTGATGGGTGGGTCTGTGTTCCCTCATTATTTGACCTGAGGCCAAACTGTGGTGGAGATAATGAAGATAATGGTGACCACCTTCAAAAGGTCCCATGGAGGCACTTCTATACTCAGTGCCCCGAACCCTCCAGCAGGCCACTGCCAACCCACGCCTCAGGAGATTCCTGGACAGTCACGGGCAGTTCTGGGTTAGGCTCTTGTGGAATCACTGCTCCTTTCTCCTGGGTCCGGGTGTGCACAAGAATCTGTTTGTGCCCTCAAGAGTCTGTTTACCCAGTACTGTGTATGTTCTGGCAGCTCTATAATGGGGTTAATGGAGATCTCCTCCAAGTTACCCATACATGACTCCTGGTAAAGCCATAGCTTTGACTAGATGGACCTTTGTTGGAAAAGTAGTGTCTCTGTTTTTTAATATTCTTTATAGGTGGGTCATAGCTTTTCTTCCAAAAAGCAAGTGTCTTTTAATTTCATGGCTGCAGTCACCATTTGCAGTGATTTTGCAACCCCCCAAATAAAGTCTGTCACTGTTTCCATTGTTTCCCAATATATTTGCCATGAAGTGATGGGACCAGATATCATGTTCTTAGTTTTCTGAATGTTGAGTTTTAAGCCAACTTTTCACTCTCTTCTTTCACTTTCATCAAGAGGCTCTTTAGTTCTTTTTCCACTTTCTGCCATATGGATGTTATCCTCTGCATATCTGAGGTTATTGATATTTCTCCTTGAAATCTTGATTCCAGCTTGGGCTTCATCCATCCTGGCATTTTGCATGATGTACTTTGCATATAAGTTAATTAAGCAGGGTGACAATATAAAGCCTTGATGTACTCCTTTCCTGATTTGAAACCAGTCTGTTTTTCCATGTCCAGTTCTAACTGTTTTTTCTTGACCTGCATACAGATTTCTCAGGAAGCAGGTCAGTTGGCCTAGTATTCCCATCCCTTGAAGACTTTTCCACAGTTTGTTGTGATCCACACAGTCAAAGGCTTTGGCTTACTCTTAAAGCAGAAGTAGATATTTTTCTGGAACTCTCTTACTTTTTTGATGATCCAGTAGATGTTGGCAATTTGATCTCTGGTGCTCTGCCTTTTGTAAATCCAGCTTGAACATTTGGAAGTACATGGTTCATGTACTTTTCAAGCCTGGCTTAGAGAATTTTGAACTATACTTTGGTAGCGTGTCAGATGAGTGCATTTGTGTGGTAGTTTGAGCATTCTTTTGCATTGCCTTCCTTTGGGATTGGAATGAAAACTGACCTTTTCCAGTCCCGTGGCCACTGCTGAGTTTTCCAGATTTGTTGACTAACTGAGTGCAGCACGTATCATCTTTCAGGATTTGAAATAGCTCAACTGGAATTCCGTCACCTCCACTAGCTTTGTTCATAGTGATGCTTCCTAAGGAAAATGGTTTAGATAAATGTTACTAAATGAGGTTTTCCCTCCCAAACCCTGTAACGTATAAAGATTCAATCATGTTACCTAATTTGAAATGGGCTTCCTGTTTTGATGTCTGCTAATTCCTGTTTTGTGAAACTTAAAATAGCCTCCTTTGAGAACTGAAGTGGAAAATATGATTAGTTTGTACCCTGACATCAGTGATGTTCTTGAGTTTATTTGATATCACTGATAATTTAAGGATCATATGATGGGAATCATATCATAGATTGCATTCAGAAATTTGTTACTGTAGTTCTGGCTGCCATATTTTTACATTAATATCTACCCAATGTTAACAAAATCAAGGCCATTTGAAAAGTCCCAGCATCCTTAAAAGGGAAGATTTATGTAGAGAAATAGAGATTCCTGGAGACAGGTCTTTTTTGTCACTTTGGTAACTCTGTTTCTTTTCATCATATATATTTTAATAGTAAGAACAAAAAGAATATTACAGTTACAGAGGAAAACTTCAATCTATTGATAGACTTGTAGAAGGTTTCCTTGTAAAAATATTAATTTAACTTGGTACGGCCCGTTTTATTAGGTAAAATATATGGCAACAAAAGAGAACAACTTCTCATCCTCAGACATCAATAACTGGATCTTTTTTTTTTTTTTATAAATGGCTATTTGCTATCATGAATAAAACCATGTTACATATTGTAAATGAAAACATTAGAGACTCTAGTGTGTCAGGATACACAGCAATTATGATAGTTCCTAAGATTCAGATACTCCTGTTCCTAAAGTTATGCCACTTTTACAGCCAGTGTTATGTACCAACATATTGATGGCAAAACTGTGATAATTATTGTTAAGTATTTATAATTATATTTTCAATCATTTATATCTCAAGACCTAACTCCATTTAGTAGAAAATATCAACTGAACTAAAAGTACCTGCTGAACTAAAAGTACCTGTTTCCGTGTTTAATATCCTCAAATGATTTGTGTAATTGAGATCCATTTTCTCACTTAGAAAAACTAAGGAAGAAAGTTAATATTACTAAGGTTATGTCAACAAACAAATAAATGAATTTCGTTAGTTTTTCCAGCAATTAATTTAATGAAAACAATCAACAGGCTGATTCAAGAAGTTAACAAATCACTTAAATCAGTTTTATAGCTTTAAATCTATCCTTAATCCTGGTAAAGGACTAAACCAGGAAACATCCAGTTCAGTCTTAATTAGTATTTTTTGTTTAAGAATACCAAAGTAGTGTTTTAGAAATAGAATTCATTTTTCTGAAATATTTTATGCATTATTAAAAGCAATATAAGGAAATAATTTCAAAACAATTCAAAGGGTTGGCCAAATATTTTAATTATTAAATATGGAACGAACATAGATTTTGTAACCGGTAATCTAAAATTTGTGAGTTTTTATACTTTCTTTATACTTGACTTTTTAAAATAGCTGCACTGCATTCCATTAATATCATTCATTAGTTTCAGTAAATATTTTACTTTTTCTGTGATTTTCAAATTGTATACTAATAGACCCCATTAGTTTTTTTTTTTTTTTTTCAATATTATGCACTTCCATAAGAAGCATTTTATATTTTTGGATGTTTGTTTCATTGGATATATTTCCAAAATAATAGCCTTAAGTGCATTTTAAACCCTTTATTCAATATATACCTCACAAAATTTGCTATACTTTTCTGATTAGTCCTCAGAATAACAAAGGTCAGTTTTCATTCCAATCGCAAAAAAAGGCAATGCCAAAGAATGTTCAAACGACTGCACAATTGCACTCATCTCACACGCTAGTAAAGTAATGCTCAAAATTCTCCAAGCCAGGCTTCATCAGTATGTGAACTGTGAACTTCCAGAAGTTCAAACTGGTTTTAGAAAAGGCAGAGGAACCAGAGATCAAAGTGCCAACATCCGCTGGATCATGGAAAAAGCAAGAGAGTTCCAGAAAAACATCTGCTTCATTGACTATGCCAGAGCATTTGACAGTGTGGATCATAATAAACTGTGGAAAATTCTGAAAGAGATGGGAATACCAGACTACCTGATCCACCTCTTGAGAAACCTATATGCAGGTCAGGAAGCAACACTTAGAACTGGAAATGGAACAACAGACTGGTTCCAAATAGGAAAAGGAGTACGTCAAGCCTGTGTATTGTCACCCTGCTTATTTAACTTCTATGCAGAGTACATAATGAGAAATGATGGGCTGGAAGAAGCACAAGCTGGAATCAAGATTGCCGGGAGAAATATCAATAACCTCAGATATGCAGATGACACTACCCTTATGGCAGAAAGTGAAGAGGAACAAAAAAGCCTCTTGATGAAAGTGAAAGAGGAGGGCGAAAAAGTTGGCTTAAAGTTCAACATTCAGAAAATGGAGATCATGGCATCTGGTCCCATCACTTCACGGCAAATAGATGGGGAAACAGTGGAAACAGTGTCAAACTTTATTTTTTGGGCTCCAAAATCACTGCAGATGGTGATTACAGCTGTGAAATTAAAAGAAACTCCTTGGAAGGAAAATTATGACCAACCTAGATAGCATATTCAAAAGCAGAGACGTTACTTTGCCAACAAAGATCCGTCTAGTCAAGGCTATGTTTTTTTCCAGTGGTCGTGTATGGATGTGAGAGTTGGACTGTGAAGAAAGCTGAGCACCGAAGAATTGATTCTTTTGAACTGTGGTGTTGGAGAAGACTCTTGAGAGTCCCTTGGACTGCAAGGAGATGCAACCAGTCCATTCTAAAAGAGATCAGTCCTGGGTGTTCTCTGGCAGGACTGCTGCTAAAGTTGAGACTCCAATACTTAGGCCACCTCATGTGAAGAGTTGACTCATTGGAAAAGACTCTGATGCTGGGAGGGATTGAGGGCAGGAGGAGAAGGGGACCACAGAGGATGAGATGGCTGGATGGCATCACTGACTTGATAGACGTGAGTTTGGGTGAACTCTGGGAGTTGGTGATGGGCAGGGAGGCCTGGCGTGCTGCAATTCATGGGGTCGCAAAGAGTCGGACACAACTGAGCGACTTAACTGAACTGAACTGAACAAGTCTTAACATGTGCATGCTTCTACATAGCCTGGCAAACCATAGTTAGTGATTTTTGTTAGATTAATGGATGAAAAGTCAACCATTAAAAATGTTTTTAATTGTCTTATTGTGCATGACTTTAATTACTAATGAAATTTCTTTCTCCTAAGTGTCTTTCTTCACAATAAACTTTGTTTTTGTCCTTTGTAATAATTTGTCCACAATAGTTTATCTTTAACAATATAATTATGTCAATTTTTAATAACTTCTTGAATAGTTTTGTCAATTCCCAAAATTGTGAAATTTGTTTGATTATATTTAGTTACAGTAAGGTGGAATAATTTATGTTAATATGGCTCTGTGATTGGGGGCAGGAAGAGAAGGGGACAACCGAGGATTAGATGGCTGGATGGCATCACTAACTCGATGGATGCGACTCTGAGTGAACTCTGGGAGTTGGTTATGAACAGGGAGGCCTGGCGTGCTGTTATTCATGGGGTCGCAAAGAGTCGGTTACGACTGAGCGACTGAACTGAACTGAACTGATTACTTATAACTTAATTTTCTCTATTTCCATAAATTTTGTAAATTGTGCCCCTTTCTTCAGTGTTGTTATTGATACTTCTGATCTCTCAATATCAGAATAGCATCAGTCTATATCAAATAATACAATACTTTTCAAATTAAGATTTTGGGATTTTTAAAAATGTTTCATTTAGTACTGGTTTCATAGAACTCCATCTTTAAAATGCTGAGATGCATGTTTTCCTTCTAATTCGATTATGGGTATCATGGACTATACCTACAGTACCCCTTGATATTCATCATTTTAGTATTTTCCCATAAATTACATAGTCTATAACCTGGTGGCATAATTCCTTTGAAAATACCTGTTTGTGCCAGGGCACTTTATTATTTGCTCACAGTAGTATGAATTGTTTTTCATAGACCAAGTTACATCTCTGTCATAGTCACTCTGGGTGTTTCAATTGGGACTTGTGAGTCAAAATCTTCGAGAACTTGAGAGCAAGGCCATGGGAATCTGCCTTCTGTTTTGTGTCTATTTTTAGAAACTTTTGGTGAATTTTTTTTCTTTGCACCAAAATCTGAGGATTTCTCTTTAATAACACAGTTGTTACCAGTCTCAGTCTAAATACAAGGAAAATAAGTGTTAACAGAGATAAAATGTCTTGTTTAAAGCCACATGACTTGGAAACGTGGAATCAAGATTACAGATCTTTCTCCAAGGCTGTTTACTGTGTAACCCCTACTCACAATCCCTGAATTGGGGGTAATTATAAAAGCTTGCAACTTTTTTTTTCCATTTGGGCTAAAATTAAATAGATTGTATTGATTCAAATGCTAATTAGAGAGTGAAAACTTGGATTTTGTGTCTATCTGTATGGCACTGAGGCTAGAAAGAAGACAGTTATAGTAGAAATAATTAATCATGAAACATCCACTTTTATTAGAATTATAAATATATCATCATATAACCTTTGAGGTAAGCTATATAGTCTATTCCATAATTAGGATAATGTTATGTCTATTATTATATACGTTGGTGGGCATCTGGCAGACAAATAATACAGTGCGCACACAGACACAGATGTGTGCACATACACACCTGCCTTGAGAGTATTACTATTCCAGCCTAATTATTTTTAAATACATATTTTCACATGTTTGATATACTTATAATAATGTGATCCTCTATGGAAAGTCCGTACTGCAATATGTTTAGAGAGAGTATGATCACAGATTGTTGCAGAAAGTATTATAAGGTCCATCAAATGAAACGTAGAAACTTTCATTCTGATAAATAATTAGTAATTAGTATGAAGTAGGGCATTCTAGGAGAAGGCCATGGCAACCCACTCCGGTGCTCTTGCCTGGAAAATCCCATGGATGGAGGAGCCTGGTGGGGTGCAGTCCATGGTGTCATGAGGAGTCAGACACGACTGGGCGACTCACTTTCACTTTTCACTTTCATGCATTGGAGAAGGAAATGGCAACCCACTCCAGTGTTCTTGCCTCAAGAATCCCAGGGACAGGGGAGCCTGGTGGGCTGCCGTCTATGGGGTCACACAGAGTCAGACACGACTGAAGTGACTTAGCAGCAGCAGCAGCAGCAGGGCATTCTATGCTTGTGGCCAGTGGCCCAGACAAATAAATGCTCTATTTGCATAAGTAAATCTATAAACTAATTAAGGGTTTCTTTGAGAGAAAAGCAACATGAAAATTCAGAATTATCTAATTTTTAACAAGTAATAGGGATATGTCAAACGTGATCAGAAGTTTGATTAATTCAATTTTAAAATAAAGAATAGGAAACAAAATGTAGAATGAAAAATACGTATTAAAAATTAAATGATATATTAGAATCAAAAGAAATGGAAGAAAATAAGTATGGTCAAGGGTGAAGAAACAGAAAAGAAGGTAAAAATTAAAAGAAAGGCGGTGAAGCTCCATAGGGTAATAATAACACTTTGTGTTGTGCAAAATGAAATTATAGGAGATACGCTAGGAGTTCTGTCTGTGAGATAGAAGTGGGATAGAAGGTGAAGCCTAATGGAGTTTACAGTGGTCAGACCAAAATGGAGATGGCTAGCCTCATGAGAACACCTTTTAAATATCTCTCGCACTGTAAACAGGAGCACACTTAGTACTGACTGGTAAATTAGGTAGTGTGTGGAAAGTTGAGAGAAAATGTCAAGGAGAGTAAATTTATTTTTCCTGGCCAGAAAATGCTTCAAGTAAAGTTATTTTAAAGATTAGTGCCTCGCTTCTTACCCAAAGGATAAGGGACATAGGAGTACAGACACATAGAGACGAAAAAAGAATTACAGAGAAAGGGATAGGAAAGAAGAAAAGTTAGGGGAAAGCATACGGATAGAATAGTAAGTTCTCATGAAGAAAGCTTCCCTCATCATTTAGAGATGGTGATCTTTGAAGGTTATTACTTATTATTGCCTTACAAAACAGTATCTAATTCTGTTCACAGTTATTTATTTTTTACCCTCAAATTATAAAAATATTCCTTTGTTATAGAACAGAGAAGGCAGTGAACCAAGTGATAAATTATTCTACACGTAGTGACCTTGACTATCACTTTATTATCTCCAAAATCACACGTTGCTTATAGGTACACAGAGATACATAGTGATAGAATAAAGGGGCTTCACATTAACATCTACAATTATAAAATAATAATAATTTATTAAATTTCACATCTATGCCCAATGCCTATTTTCCTGTGATTAAGAAGGAGACAAAAAGTATAGAGAGCTCATTTCTGAACTTAGATACACTTGAGTTGGGAAGTTTGCTCCTTACTTACTCCCTTGAGCAAGCTGTTTAACCTCTTTAAACTTCTGTGTCCTCATCTGTAAAGTCATATTTATAATACGGATCTCAAGAGGTTGGAGGATAGATTTAATAAGATAATATATTGCACATATTAAGCGCTCAGTAAATGTTAGCTATTATTATTAAGAAGGTCAAAAGAGCTTGTAAAGCTTAAGCTGTGCTTTATGAGAATATTTCTTTGAAATGGAATCATTACTATACCATTTCTCTCTGAGTGTGATGACCTCTACATATTATAAGTCCCTTAGAAACCAACTGCTCTGTAAATAGAAACTAGCAGTGACAAAAGTATATACATATATATATATATGTATATATATATGTATTTACTAATTGAGGCCTAATTTTGGGAAAAATGAAATAAAACAGTGAATTCAACAGTTGAGAGTAATGGCCCCTGAAGCAACCAACCATCTGTAATTGAGAAATTCTGCTTTTCAACTTGATGGCATTCCTGAAAATATTTTGAACAGAAATGGCAGAATCCATCATTCCCTTCTTATTGCGTTACTTTACCTGAGATTACACTGTTATCTTCTCAAGTACTTGACGTGCTGAATTAGATGTTGGAGAATGTTTCTAAACTTCATTAGTAGGCCAATATCACATAGTTATTTACTATAAACATAATAATTAATTTGTGAATGATATATAAATGAATTACTTCAATAATTTTTAACAGCTTTATTAGATATGATTGATACACGGTGGTTTTGTTGTTGTTGTTGTTGTTGTTGTTCAGTTGCTAAGTCATATCCCACTCTTTGCAACCCCATGGACTGCAGCACTCTGGGTTTCCCTGTCCTTCAATATCGCCTGGAGTTTCCTCAGGTTCACATATAGTGAATCGGTGATGCTATCTAACCATCTCATCCTCTGCCACCCCCTTCTCCTTTTGCCTTCAATCTTTTCCAACATCAAGTTTTTTTCCAATGAGTTGGCTCTTCTCATCAGGTGGCCAAAGTATTGTGGCTTCCGTATCAGTCCTTCCAATGAATATTCAGGACTGATTTCCTTTAGGATTGATAGGTTTAATCTCCTTGCTGTCCAAAGAGCTCTCAGGATCTTCTCTAGCACTACAATTGAAAAGCATCAATTCTCTAGCACTCAGCCCGCTTTATGATCCACCTCTCACATCCATACATAACTCCTGGAAACACCATAGCTTTCACTATATGGACCTTTATTGACAGATGTGTTTGCTTTTTAATATGCTGTTTAGGTTTGTCATAGCTTTCCTTCCCAGGAGAATGCATCTTTTAATTTCATGGCTGCAGTCACCATCTGCAGTGATTTTGGAGCCCAAGAAAATAAAATCTGTCACTACTTCTACTTTTTTCTTTCTATTTGCCATAAAATGTTGGGACCAGATGCCATGATCTTAGTTCTTTGAATGTTAAGCTTTAAGCCAGCTTTTTTGCTCTTGTCTTTCACCCTCATCAGGAGGCTTTTTAGTTCCTCTTCACTTTATGCCATTAGAATGATATCATCTGCCTATCTGATGTGCTTGATATTTCTACCCGCAATTTTGATTCCAGCTTGTGATTCATCCAGTGTGGCGTTTTGCATGATGTACTATGCATAGAAGTTAAATAAATAGGGTGCCAATATACAGCCTTTTGGTACTCCTTTCCCACTTTTGGACAAGTCATTTGTTCCATGTAAGGTTCTAACTGTTATTCTTTCACTCAAATACAGGTTTCTCAGGAAATACATAAGGTTGTCTGATATTTCCGTTTCTTTGAGAACTTTCCCACTGTTTGCTGTGTTCCACACAGGCAAAGGCTTTCATGTAGTTAATGGAGGCGAAGTAGAAGTTTTTTCTGGAATTCCTTTTGCTTTCCTATGATCCAACAAATCTTAGAAATTTGATCCCTGGTTCCTCTGCCTTTTCTAAACCCAGCTCATACATATGGAAGTTCTCGGTTCATGTACTGTTGAAGTCCAGCTTGAAGGATTTTGAATATAAACTTACTGAACTGAAAAGTGAAAATGAAAGTCACTCAGTCATGTCTGACTCTTTGTGACCCCATGGACTATACAGTCCATGGAATTCTCCAGCCCAGAATACTGGAGTGGGTAGCCTTTCCCTTCTCCAGGGGATATTCCCAACCCAGGGATCAAACCCAGGTCTCCAGCATTGCAGGTGGATTCTTTACCAGCTGAGCCACAAGGGAAGCCTAAGAATTTTTGGAGTGGGTAGCCTATCCCTTCTCCAGTGGATCTTCTCAACCCAGGAATTGAACCCGGGTCTCTGCATTGCAGGCAGATTCTTTATCAACTGAGCTAGCATGTAGAATAAATGCAATTGTCCCATAGTTTGATCATTCTTTGGTGTTGCACTTCTTTGGGATTGGAATGAAAATGGACCTTTGCCAGTCCTATGGCCACTGCTGAGTTTTCCAAATTTGCTGATGTATTGAGTGTGATACTTTCACAGCATCATGTTTTAGGATTTTAAATAGCTCAGCTGGAATTCCTTCACCTTCATTAGCTCTGTTCATAAGTAATGCTTCCTAAGGCCCACTTGACTTCACACTCCAGGTTGTCTGGCTCTAGGTGAGTGACCACACCATCATGTTTATGTTGGACATATAAGACCTTTTTTGTGTAGTTCTTTTATGTATTCTTGCCACCTCTTCTTAATCTTTTCTGCTTCTCTTTGGTCCTTACCATTTCTGTCCTTTATTGTACCTGTTCTGACATTAAATATTATCTCCAATTTTCTTTAAGAAATTTCTAGTCTTTCCCATTCTGTTATTTTCTTCAACTTGTTTGCAGTGTTCCTCAAAGAAGGTCTTTTCTATCTCTCCTTGCTAGTCTCTGACACTGCATTCAGCTGAGTATGTCTTTCTCCTTTGCCTTTCACTTCTCTTCCTTCCTCACCTATTTGTAAAGCCTCTTCAGACCACTGATTTGTCTTCTTGCATTTCTTTTCCTTTGGGATGGTTTTGATCCCTGCCTCCTGCACAATATTATGAACCTCTGTCTATAGTTCTTCAGCCACTCTGTCTACCAGATGTAATCCCTTGAGTCTATGTGTCACCTCCATTATATAATCATAGTGATTTATTTTAGACTATGCCTTTATGACCTAGTGGTTTTCCCTACTTTCTTCAACTGAAGCCTGAATTTTGCAACAAGGTGCTTATGATCTGAGCCATAGTCAGCTCCAGGTCTTTTTTTTTGATGACCATGTAGAGGTTTTCCATCTTTGGCTGCAAAATATATTATCAATCTGATACACAATAGACTGCACTTATTTGTAGTATACAGTTTCATAACTTTTAATATATGTACAAATCATAATGCCATTATCATAAATAATATAATTAATATTTCCAACACCCCCAAAAGTGTCTTTTTATAATACTGCTCTCCATCCCTTTGTGCTCTCCCCCATCCCAGGCAACCACTGATCACTTTCTGTCACTTCAACATTTTTTTTTAATAACACTTTCTGTCATATTTTGCTTTCTCTAGAATTTTGTATAAATGGAATCACGCAGTATGCACTTTATTTATTTATTTTTGCTTGTTCACTATCATCCATGCTATTGTGTGAATTAATATTGTTTTTCTCTATTGCTGAATATTATATTCCATTGTTTAGGTATGACATAATTTCTTTATATGTTGATCTGATGATAATGAACATTTACATTGTTTCAATTTTGGGCTATAAAATTAAGGCTATTTTGATCACTGTGGACAACTCTTTGTATGGATATGTGTTCTCATTTCTTTTAGATAAATCTCTAGAGGTAGAATATTTGGGTCAAGGTTTTTGCTGAACTTTTTAAGAACTGTCTGTAAAAAAAAAAAAAAAAAGGTCAAAAAATAAGTAAATAAATAAAAAACAAAGTACTTGTACAATTGAACATTCTTGCCAATAGCATATGAGAATTCCAGTTCCTCCATATGTGCACCAACATCTCAAATGGTCAGACTCTTAAATTGTAGACACTCTAATAAATGTGTAATAGCATCACACTGTGTTTTTTAACATTGTTTTTTAGAGTGGGCTTCCTTGGTGGCTCAGCAGTTAAGAACCTGCTTGGAATAAAGGAGACATGGGTTTGATCCCTGGGTCAGGAAATCCTCTGGAGAAGGAAATGGCAACCCACTCTAGTATTCTTGCCTGGGAAATCCCATGGACAAGGGAGACTGGTGGGCTGCAATACATGTGGTTGCAAAAAGAGTTAGACATGACTAAATGACTAAGCTATAACAATTTTTAAGAGTGGTTTGGATTCACAGCAAAATTGGCCAGAAAATGTAGACAGTTCCCTCCTCCTCCCCTCCAAATTCTCCTGTTATGAATGTTCCTGAACAAAGTAGTACATTCATAATAATTAATGAATTTTTTGACATGTCATTATCACCCAGAGTTCATAATTTGTGTTACAGTCTCCCCTTGCAATTGTATATTCTATGAGTTTAGACAAACATATAATGAGTAAAATGATATGCATTTATCATTATCATTATTATGGCTTTTCATGCAAGATATTTTTTACTGTTCTAAAACTTGTCTGTACTCTGCCTATTCATCCCTCTCCCCAACTCTCAAGCCCTAGAAATCACTGATGTTTTTACTTTTTCCATAGTTTTAGAGACATATACACACATCTTTTTCTGGGATATCATATAATTAGAATCCACCTAAATGTAGCCTCTTCAGATTGGCTTATTCTACTTAGTAGTATTCATATACATTTCCTCCATGTCTTTTTATGTCTTGGTACTTCATTTTTTTCTAACACTGAATAATATCCCATTATCTGGCTGTCGCATGGTTTATTCACTCATTTATTGAAGGGCATCTGGTTGCCTCCAAGTTTTGGCAATTCTGAGTAAACCTGCTTATTGTGGTTTTAATTTCTTTTACTCGATGAATTATGTTGAATACTAATTATGATTTTTCCATTGTATATTTTTTGTTCATGTGTATGTTTAAACATTGCCCTTTTAAAACAACTTTATTAAAGCATTAGTGAGTGAGTGCGGAGAAGGCAATGGCACCCCACTCCAGTACTCTTGCCTGGAAAATCCATGGATGGAGGAGCCTGGTAGGCTGCAGTCCATGGGGTCGCTAAGAATCGGACACGACTGAAGTGACTTGGCAGCAGCAGCAGCAGTAGTGAGTGAGTGATAGTCACTCAGTCGTGTCTGATTCTTTGTGACCTCATGCCTGTAGCCTACCAGGCTCCTCTGTTCATGGAATTCTCCAGGCAAGAATACTGGAGAAGTTTGCCCTTTCCCTGTCCATTATTGAAGTATAATATAACATAAAATTCACCTATTTTAGCTATATTGTTTAGTGAAAAAGAGTAGTGGAGTGATCACCCAGACAGAATTCCAGCACATTTTTATCATTCCCTGCTGTTTCTTCATAGCCAGTGGCAGCTGATTGCTAGTCTCATTTCCAGCCCCAGAATCTGTTCCCATCCCCAGTTCTGCTAAATGCCAAATGGTTTTGCTTTGTCTAGGAATTTTATGTAAACTGATTAGACACTTTTATCTTCTTGTTTCTTAGCATAGTATTTTTGAGGTTTATGGATGTTGTAGCGTATATTATTCCTTTTTATTTCTTTAAAGTATTACTTTATATACATGTCTGTTTATCATTTAAGCAGTTATTATTCTTTTGGAAAGATTCTAATTTCAGCTATTTTGAATAATGTTGCTATGAGGATAAATAGAAAAGTCTTTGTGTGGTTATATAATTCCAACATTTTTAGATAAATAGGAGAGGTTCTTGGTTCATATACTAAGTATATGTTTATCATTAAAAAAGAAGCTTGTTTTCCAAAATAACTGCATCACTTTACATTCCCACCAGTAATGTGTAAGTGTACTGATTTCTCTGCCTCATTGAGAACACTTGGTCTTGACTGTCTATATGATTGTAATCATTCTAAAGAATGTGAAATGATATTTCATTGTAATTTTAATTTATATTTCCATAATGATTAACGACATTGAACATTCTTTCACATTCTTTTAAGCCATCCAAAGATCTTATATTGTGAAAAGTCTATTCAAATTGCATGGCTATTTTATAAATTTACTAGTAATAGTGTATAATTGATTTTATATGTTTATGGGCTCAGTTTGCTAATATTGCATTAAGCATTGCTGTGTCTAGGTTTATTAAGGATACCATTCTCTAGTATCTGACTTTGTAGAATGAATCTGAAAGTGTTCATTCCTATTTTGCTAAAATAGTTTATGTAGATTTGGTGTTACTTCTTTAGCTATTTAAGAAAAATCACTAGTGATAATCAGCCTTAACTTTACTTGTGGAAACATTTTAATTACTAATCCAGTTTCTTTACTTGTTGTAAGTTTATTGATGTTTTTATTTTTTCTTGTACCATTTATAGTAATTTTGACTTTTCTAACCATTTGCCCATGTCTTTTAGCTTTCTAATTTGTGGGCATACAGTTGTTTGTATTAGTCCCTAATAATCTTTTAATTTGTGCGGTGTCTATAATGATGCACTATACACTTCAGTTTCTGTGTTAATTTTCTTCTTTACATTTTTTCTTGGAGAATATAGCTAAATGTTTATAAATTTTATTCATATATTCAAATAACCAGCTTTTGGTCTTATTAATATTCTCTTGATTTTTGTTGATTTTCTCAAATACTTAAAATATATTTAGACTTTAAAAAATATCTTGGTATGTGATCCATCCTGGAGAATAATTTACATGCTTTTTAAAAGAATATATATTCTAATATGATTGAGTGTATTGATAGTGTTTTTTGAGATGCCTATATATTTTTCTGATTTTCTTTCTGGTTGTCCTCTTAACTGTTGAGAGGGCAATAATGAAGTCTGTAACAATAGTTGAATTGTTTATTTCTCATTTTATCATTTATCTTTAATTTGATAACATTAGGAGCATCCTAATGTTATCCTATCAGATACTGTGAACAGATGCTACCATATTCATTGTTTCACTAAAACCTTGTGTGGTCACTAAGTCGTGTCCAACTCTTTGTGATCCCATGGACTGCAGCATGCGAGGCTTCCCCGTCCTTCACTATCTCATGGAGTTTGCTCAAACACATGTCCATTGAGTTGGTAATACCATCCAGCTATCTCATTCTCACACCCTTCTCTTCCTGCCCTCAATATTTCCCTCCCATCTTGGTCTTTTCTAATGAGTCATCTCTTTGCATCAGATGGCCAAAATTTTGAGCTTTAGCACCAGTCCTTTCAATGAATATTCAGGGTGGATTTCCTTTAGGGTGTCTAGTTTAGGCTCCTTGCAGTCTAGGGGACTCTCAAGAGTTTAATCCAGCAACACAATTAGCCCTCAGCCTTCTTTATGGTCCAACACTCACATCCATACATGACTACTGGAAAAACCTTACCTTAGACTGTATGGACCTTTGTTGACAAAGTGATATGTCTACTTTTTACTATGCTGTCTAGGTTTGTCATAGCTTTTCTTTCAAGGAGCATATGTCTTTCAATTTCTTGGCTGTAGTCACTGTCCACAGTGATTTTGGAGCCCAAGAAAAAAATATTTGCCACTGTTTCCTTTGTTTCCCCATCTATTTGCCATGAAGTGATGGGACCAGATGCCATAATCTTAGTTTTTTGAATGTTGCATTCTAAGTCAGTTTATTAACTATTACCTTCATCAGGAGGCTCTTCAGTTCTTCTTCGCTTTCTGCCTATAGGGTAGGTACTATCATCTGCGTATCTAAGATTGTTGATATTTCTCCTGGGAATCTTTATTCCAGTTTAGTATATATAATCTATCTCAGTATATATACATTTGAAAGTGAATGCAGAACTATATGAAAGAAGAGGACAGATTATCTAAATTGTAAGGACTTCAGTATAAACTGTCAACCAGTCATGAAGCTGATCAGTTCAGTTCAGTCACTCAATCATGTCTGACTCTTCGCGACCCCATAGATTGCATTACAGCAGGCTTCCCTGTCCATCACCAACTTGCAGAGCTTGGGCAAACTCATATCCAATGATTTGGTGATGCCATTCAACCATCTCATCCTCTGTTGAACCCTTCTCCTCCTGCCTTCAACCTTTCCCAGAATCAGGGTCTTTTCCAATGAGTCAGGTCTTCACATCAGGTGGCCAAAGTTTTGGAGTTTCAGCTTCAACATCAGTCCTTCCAATGAACATTCACCACTGACTTCATTTAGGACTGACTGGATTGATCTCCTTGCAATCCAAGGGATTGTAAAGAATCTTCACCAACACCACAGTTCAAAAGCATCAGTTCTTTGGCACTCTGCTTTCTTTATACTCCAACTCTCACATCCATACATGACTACTGGGAAAACCATAGCTTTGGTTAGATGGACCTTTGTTGGTGAAGTAATGTCTATGCTTTTTAATAGGCTGTCTAGGTTGGTCATAACTTTTCTTACAAGAAGCAAGCATCTTTTAATTTCATGGCTGCAGTCACCATCTGCAGTGATTTTGGAGCCACCCCCCCCCAAAAAAAATAAAGTCTGTCACTGTTTCCATCATTTCCCCATCTATTTGCCATGAAGTGATGGGACCAGATGCCATGATCTTAGTTTTCTGAAAGTAGAGTTTTAAGCCAACTTTTTCACTCTCCTCTTTCACTTTCAACAAGAGGCTCTTTAGGTCTTCTTCATTTTTTGCAATAATGGTTGTCATCTGCATATTTGAGGTTATTGATATTTCTCCTGGCAATCTTGCTTCCAGCTTCTGCTTCCTCCAGCCCAGCATTTCACATGAGGTACTCTGCATATAAGTTAAATAAGCAGGGTGACACTATACAGCCTTGATGTACTCCTTTTCTGATTTGGAACCAGTCTGTTGTCCCATGTCCTGTTCTAGCTGTTGCTACTTGACCTGCATTACAGATTTCTCAGGAGGCAGGTAAGGTGGTCTGGTATTCCCATCTCTTGAAGAACTTTTCCACAGTTTATTGTGATCTACACAGTCAAAGGCTTTGGCATACTCAGTAAAGCAGAAGTAGATGTTTTATGGAACTCTCTGACTTTTTCGATGATTAAGCAGATGTTGGCAATTTGATCTCTTGTTCCTCTGCCTTTTCTAAAACCAGCTTGAACATCTGGAAGTTCATAGTTCATGTATTGCTGAAGCCTGGCTTGGAGAATTTTGAGCAATTCTTTACAAGCATGTGAGATAAGGGCAATTGTGCAGTAGTTTGAGCATTCTTTGGCATTGCCTTTCTTTGGGATTGAAATGAAAACTGCCCTTTTTCATTCCTGTGGCCCTGCTGAGTTTTCCAAATTTGTTGGCATATTGAGTGCAGTACCCTGACAGCATCATCTTTTAGAATTTGAAATTACTTAACTGGAATTCCATCATCTCCACTAACTTTGTTCATAGTGATGCTTCCTAAGACCCGTTTCACTTCACATTCCAGGATGTCTGGCTCTAGGTGAGTGATCACACAATCATGGTTATCTGGTTTGTGAAGATCTTTTTTGTATAGCTCCTCTGTGTATCTTGCCACCTCTTCTTAATATCTTCTGCTTCTGTTAGGTCCCTACCATTTCTTTCCTTTGTTGTGCCCATCTTTGCATGAAATGTTCCCTTGGGATCTTTACTTTTTTGGAAGAGATCTCTGCTGCTGCTGCTGCTAAATCACTTCAGTCATGTCTAACTCTGTGCTACCCGATAGAGCACAGCCCACTAGGCTCCCCCATCCCTGGGATTCTCCAGGCAAGAACACTGGAGTGGGTTGCCATTTCCTTCTCCAATGCATGAAAGTGAAAAGTGAAACTGAAGTCTCTCAGTCGTGTCCGACTCTTCACGACCCCATGGACTGCAGCTCACCTGGCTCCTCCGTCCATGGGATTTTCCAGGCAAGAGTACTGGAGTGGGGTGCCATTGCCTTCCCCAGAGATCTCTAGTCTTTCCCATTCTGTTGTTTTCCTCTATTTCTTTGCACTGATCACTGAGGAAGGCTTTTTTTAATCTCTTCTTGCTATTCTTTAGAACTCTGCCTTCAAATGGGTATATATTTACTTTTGTCCTTTACCTTTAGCTTCTCTTCTTTTCACAGCTATTTGTAAGGCCTCCTCAGACAACCATTTTGCCTTTTTGCATTTCTTTTTCTTGGGGATGGTCTTGATCCCTGCCTCCTGTACAATGTCACAAACCTCCATCCTTAGTTCTTCAGGCACTCTCTCTATCTGTCTAATCTCTGAATCTATTTGTCACTTCCACTGTATGCAAATATATATTAAATCATAAGGTATTTGATTTATGTCATACCTGAATGGTCTAGTGGTTTTCCCTACTTTTTTCAATTTAAGTCTGAATTTGGCAATAAGTAGTTCATGATCTGAGCCAGTCAGCTCCTGGTCTCATTTTTGCTGACTGTATAGACCTTTTCCATCCTTGACTGCAAAGAATATAATCAATCTGATTTCAGTATTGACCATCTGGTGATGTCCTGTGTAGAGTTTTCTCTTGTTTTGTTGGAAGGTGTTTGGTATGACTAATGTGTTCTCTTGACAAAAATCTTTTAGCCTTTGCCCTGCTTCATTTTGTACTCCAAAACCAAATTTGCCTGTTACTCCAAATATATCTTGACATCCTACTTTTGCATTCCAGTCCCTTATAATGAAAAGGACATATTTTTTGAGTGTTAGTTCTAGAAGGTCCTGTAGGTCTCAGAACCATTTAACTTCAGCTTCTTCAGCTTTTCTGGTTGGAGCATAGGCTTGGATACTGTATATTGAATGGTTTGATGGAACTGAAAAGATATTATTCTGTTGTTTTTAAGATTGCACCCAAGTACTGCATCTCAGACTCTTTTGTTAACTATGATGTCTACTTCACTTCTTCTAAAGGATTCTTGCACACAGTCATAGATTCAATGGTCTACTGAATTAACTTTGCCTTTTCCAGTCCATTGTAGTTCACTGGTTCCTAAAATGTCAATAATCACTCTTGCTGTCTCCTGTTTGACCACTTCCAATTTACTTGGATTCATGGACCTAACATTCCAGGTTCCTATGCAATATTGTTCTTTACAGTGTCGGACTTTACTTCCATCACCCATCACATCCACAATGGGGTGTTGTTTTCACTTTGGCTGCAAGGAGTAAAAATGTGTCAAATTTTAATTATTTATTGAGACTATTAAGAAACAGGCAAAAGTAATAGTTTCTTTTAAAATACCAATTTTAGAGAAGAATCCTAGAAATTTTATTCAAAGGGAAATGGCAGATTAGTGAAAGGAAAAATAATAGTCACCTGAATTCTGAAATCAGTGTTTACTATGCTATTATTTGGGATATATTTATATGCTGCTGGGCTACAGTCCATGGGGTTGCAAAGAGTCAAACAAAACTGAGTAGCTATGCACATACATTATCCAGGGCTTTCCTGGTGGCTCAGAAAATCTGTCTCCATTGCAGGAGACCTGGGTTCCAGGTCAGGAAGATCCATGGAAAAGGGAATGCAACCCGCTCCAATATTCTTGCTGGAAAATTCCATGGACAGAGGAGCCTGACAATCTATAGTTCATGGGTCACAAAGGAGTTGGACATGAGTAACTAACATTTTTACTTCATACATTATCCACCATCTTTATTGCTAAAGAGAAGTGATCATCACATATCACTATGACCAACAAAGCATGCTCTGAATTTTTGTTTCCTAGACAAGAAGACAAATTAGCAAAAAAAATTCATAGAGTGGTATCATGTATTTAAAAGGCAAAGTTCATTGTGAATAATATGTAAGTACCATAAATAAGGCAGAGCAAATGTATATCCATGTATGACTGGTTAAGACAAGCTCCATTGTCATTAGGAAAGAATCTTCATGTTCCAGTTAATCTGGCATATCAATGTTATTCAAAGCTTATGGTCATTATTGGTTTAAGATGTGAGTCACTCCAAATTCACAGGTGTTTTTCAGTTTTAGCTGGTTAGAATTAGTTTTAGTGAGTTAGAACACCTGATTTTGATATCTCTTTAGGCAAGTTCTGCAGTGTGTAGAAAGTTCTTTAACAGTCCTTGGCTTCTTATATTGATAAATGGAAGATGGATACAAAAACAAGTTTACTCTCTCGGTGTTGGGTGCCTATTTCGCACAATTATGTTGTCCTTATTAGAGTTGTTTTAATCTTCTTTTAGTATGGAATCATCTAATGTGTAAGTGTAGAAGATGTTAAGTGTGCATCAACATTTTAAACACTGATAAAATTGACAAGAGCCATCACTAGAAACAAAGATAGACTTGGCATAACTAATATTTGTAGAGCAAATCTCTCAACCATCTGCCCTGTTAGACTAAATCTCATGGTCCTACTTGTCCCACCTTGGCCATTTTCCTTCCCCTCACCCCCAGTGTTAGCATCTAGTATAACCATACCATATTCTTCAAAATAAAATATTAATATTGGTACAACATAATTAACTAAAATGTAAACTTTATTTGGATTTCACCAAGTTTTCTACTAATGTATTTTTTGTGGTCCTCATTGTAAATCAAGATACCACATTTCTTTTAGTTATCATGCTTCCTTATTCTCTTCCAGTTTCTGATAGTTCCTGAGTCTCTGTTTTCATGGTTTTGACACTTTTGAAGGGTACTAATCAGGTTGTAGAATCTGCTTCAGTTGGAATTTGTCTGATCTTTTCACATGCTTAAACTGGGATTATGAATTTTCAGGAAAATATTCACAGAGACACAATGTTCTTTTCCTTATTTCATACCACAGGATGCATGGCATTAGCATCATTTATTGGCAGTGTTGCCTTTGATCATTTGGGTAAGGTAGTGTCTGCCAAGATTCTTCCTGTAAAGTTTCTTTTGTTCCTTACCCATACACACCTTAAACTTTACCGTATTAATCTTGTCTATAGCGATTATTGGAGAAGGCAATGCAACCCACTCCAGTACTCTTGCCTGGAAAATCCCATGGACGAGGAGCCTGGTAGGCTGCAGTCCATCGGGTCGCTAAGAGTCGGACACGACTGAGCGATTTCACTTTCACTTTTCACTTTTATGCATTGGAGAAGGAAATGGCAACCCACTCCAGTGTTCTTGCCTGGAAAATCCCAGGGACGGGGGAGCCTGGTGGGCTGCCGTCTATGGGGTTGCACAGAGTCGGACACGACTGAAGCGACTTAGCAGCAGCAGCAGCATAGCGATTATTGCTGTGCTATTCTAATGACATTTTCTATTCCCTTTATCCCTTGTACACTTATTATTTGGAATTCTTCTGTAAGAAAGATATGCCCTTCCATCATCATTTGTTTATTAAAATATTACTTATATCAATATGCACTCATGGGTACTTATTTGACTCTCTGTGTTATAAGCTTACACTTATATTATTTAGTGTGTTGCCCTTATCCATCATCATTCCATTTGATTATTGGGTGCTCTTTCAGGATGGTTCCTTGTTTCTTTTATCCTTTGTACATGCCCCTATACTTTGTTTTATTGCTGTTTGTGTGTGAGAGTGTGTGTTTTTCTGTGTATGGGTATATTATGTGTATGTCTGTGTGTAAACACTTCCTTACTTTCATGGAACTATAAGCATTTGACCTGTTTTTGGCTTGTCATGTAGCATTTATTCTGGTGCAGCTAAAGGTGTTAGCTACCAAATAAATGCCACATTGTTCTGCTAGTAAATAAATGAAAGGAATTTTATTGTCTAGCAATATAGCTGCCAGCAAATTAATGTCCTTTTGTTGAGCTTGTATTGCGGTAACACTTTTATTTGCAATGATTGTTCTGGTAATAAAAATATTTTGTTTGCCACATTGTAGTTGGAAAACATTATTTGTAATTCCTATTGGGATCTCTGCACTTTGATGGGCATGTAAGTGTTAAATGTTTATGAGGCCATTTTAGATATTACTAGAAAGTAGAGTTTTAAGTTTCAAAATAGGGTATAATACCATTTCTCATTGGCAAAATCCCTCCTTTCTCTAATATGCACATTGTATAGCAATTATACCCCTGTGTATATATGTGTATATATATATATATATATAAAGTATTGTACCTTGAACTTTATTTTAATAAGGAATGCCTTCTAAATCCTACTCTGTATGTCATTTCCAAGGTGGCTTTTTTTTTTTTTTTAACGTTATTTTAAAAATTTTGGACTTCAGTGACTAACAGTTTTCTACCCCTGACTACATTGATACTGTCTCTGTATATCTCTTTAAACTTTCTTTTGTCATATGTTAATGCTTGCTCTATATTGAACATGGGGGTGTTATGCTCAAATACATCTATGGCTATATCTATCTATCTATCTATCTATCTATCTATCTATATGTGTGTGTATATATACACACAAAATCAGGAGGACCTTAACAGGAAAAAATATGATTTATCTTATAAGGATGCTTATCAGGTATCTGGAATATATATAGTAAAAGTATTTCTTTAGTTATATGATGGAAAATAATCCCTTTCAGGAATTTCTAAGTTACATGTATTTGAATAAAGAGGCACTCCAGCCTAGCCAAGTGGACACGTTTAAAAAGTCATCACAGCAATTAAATTATTTGATAGTTCAGCCTCTCCTTATCTTACATGTTTTAACTTTAATTCTAGCATTTGTAAGGAAAAAAAAAGATAATCTGAATATTTAAAACATTAAATTTTTGTCCCAAATAATTGAATTTTTGTTTTAAAATTATATGAGCATATATTACTCTCTTCAGACCATTCAGCACTGGAACTAGATTTATAATTATTGGATATTTAGAACTGTTAAACTTTCTCAAAGGGATATAATTAGTTTTGAGCATATGTATATATTTATATGATTTAACAGTAACCCCTGAATCTAAGGATGATTTAGGTGTTTTAAAAATTGTAGATAAGTTTACATGCCTCCTAAAGTGTGATTGAGAGAGCACTTTACAGATAAGTTTTTTACAGGAAGTAAAAAAAAGTTTATACTTGCTTGAAAATAGTATATCGAACCAAGTATGAATAGAGACACAGCAAATACTTTGATACAATTTTCCTTTAACTATTTGAAGGTGACTTTCCAAAGCAGCTTCCAACCAAGGATCTCTAGTTTTCACTAAGAACGTTCACAGACGTTATTTTGGTTCTCTAGCTAAAGTAATATCTGATCTGAAGCTCTGACTAGAAGTTTATATGTAAAAGTAAGTAGATTAAAGTCTCAATTAGAGACCACATTTCCATCATCTTGAAATTTCCTTTTTAAATTTCCTAACTCCAAGTTATTTATATCATGAATACCTGCAGGTTTTGTTAAAAACCCAGTTTCGTAGACTCAAGACCAGGAACTACAGAATCAGAATCCCTATAGTTGGATGCAGGAAATCAGTATGATAAAACAAGCACACTGAATATTTTCCTGTGTACTTTAATTTTGAAAACAAGTTCCTTTGAGAAAAAAATTTCCTAATTTTGAAGTCAGGTGAACAGAACTTCACATGTGTAAACTTTTACAAAATACTTCTTTTTTCAGAATTCATTTTTGACTATTTTTCAGGAAATTAAAAGAAACAAAGAGTCTTTTAAAAGTTCACATCACCTAGTTTAGATCATTCAAATTAATCACTCTGGGAAGGCTTCCTACCTCTCCTGTCAATTGAACAACTTATTTAAGGAGCTCTGTCAGATACAATCCTCTTTACTTCATTTTGTCCCCCGCTGATACCGTCTTACAGGGGATTGCCAACATGCAGAGAGCCTGAGGGATCTAAAGTGAGATTACAAAAGCAAACCCTGAATGCATGCTCTCTAGAAGGTAGACTCTATGGAGTCTACCAAATGTTTAGAAGTGAGTCAAACAAGAGTGACACCACCCTGCAACCATTTCCCTTTATGAGGTACTCTTAATTCTGTGCCTCAGGAAAAGATTTTTATGAACAGATTACAAGTGTTTAGAAATTTGCTAGAGATCATAGCACAGAGCCATGCTGTGTTACACATTCTGCCTCCAAAATTCAAAGTCTGATTATGACCTAGAGATGGAACGATAATCAAATAGTGTCTTCTCCTACCCTGACCTCCATCAAATAATTGTTTTACTTTATTCTTGCAAAGGATCTTTTGAGAAGCATTTAGATGCTATTTCTAGAACTGCAGAGTAAGGTAAATCTCTCATATGGAGGTAAATGACCCAGATCTTTTGGTATTATGAATAGAGTTTAAGACTTAAACTAGAAACTCAGTTTGAAGATTAAAGCCAACTAATATGCTAACAGATAAAGACTTCATAATATAGCAGGCTGAGAAGTATATCCTATAAACTACGAAAGAATGAGATATAACTGAATTTTAAAATTCACCATTGCTTATTGCCTGCATATAAAGTAAACATGATGTGCTCCACTGGAAACTATGTCAATAACTAGACTTTTCTTCTCATTCTGTTACTGAACTCAAATCTTAGGTGCTTATTCTTGGAAAATTTACAGAGTCCCATCAAAGCCAGTCAGGCCGTTGTACCTGGAGAAATTCAGACAATCTCATTTCTGATTAGGAAAAATGTACAGTAACTGAAACAAAACAAGCACAGAGTCCTTGATGTCTATAGTTTATAAATGAAAGTCCTCTCACCACCATCTCATATGTGAGGCTTTCAATGTTTCACACTGTTGAGTAGCCTTTAGAAGAGCTCACATACCAACTACTACTGTTAAGCAAATTCAATATTCGATTAAATTTAGTACTTTTTAAGACACTGTGAAAGGCATAGCAGGCATAAAAATAATAAAAGTATGGCCTCAAGGAACTCATAAAATTGTGTGAAAGGAGACAAAGTAATTATGAAAGTAATATAATACCACGTGGTAAATATTTCCAAAGAAGGGGAAGAGTATCATTGAGGCTCAAAGGCAGACTGTGAGTCCCAAGACTTTCAAAGTGATCCTGGCTTTCTTAAGGTAACCAGGAAACTACTGACCTAGATAATAGTGAACACATGGGTGTTTAGAGTAAAGAGGACTTAAATATACTGATGCCAAGCAGTAGCACACCAATTTTGAGACTATTCCATCTGTTTAAACTTGGTGAAACAGTTTCTTAAATTATTGAGGCAGCAGAATTTAAGAGGATGTGAGTAGCATGGCCCACAGTACTACACTAAAGTGACCCAAGTTCATAACTTTATGAACTGTGAAGTTGAACTAATTACTTGTCTTTGGACCCTCATTTTCCACATCATTTAAAGGGTGACACATTAGTACCTAATTTTTAGTACTGAATAAGATGCCTGAGTAAAGACATAGTGATTTCTAAGGTTTGTTTCAAATACTCAACACATAAACAGGTGCATGCATACATGCATGCTTACACATAGTCTTTAGAAAACTTGGAGTTTGCCAACTGAAATACTTGTTGGGCATCACATCTCTGAATTTGTTAACAGGAAAAACTGTTAATCTCAGAGGGAAGAAATATTAGAAAATATCTCAGCAAGAGATAAAGAACAAGGATACATTTTTCACCCTGGACCTGGTTACAAATTCAAATGTCTATCATAGACTAATAAGTAATTTACAAGAGTAATATAGGTCATAAATAAAAATGTTTATTCACATTTTTGTCAAAATCTGCAGTCTGTGGGTCTGTTCTTTTTCCTCTTTTGACAGAGACATAGGTACAGATGCTATTTCTAAACTATTAGGTTGATGCAAAACTAATTGTCATTTTACAGTGTTGAACTTTACCATTTGATATTGGAATACATTCTTAAATAAATGTGGTTATGTTATACATCATTTTAATATACATTTCTTTATGTGTTTTTGTTAATGACTTATTACTTGCCCTTTATATTTATTTTAAACTATAGAAATACTGTTAGACAAAAGGCAAATTTGAGCAATTTTTAAATTCAAGTTCAAAATGGGTCCTTAAACAGCAGAGACAACTTACAACATCAACAACACATTTGTCCCAAGAAGTGCTAATGAAGGAATAGTGGTGGTTAAGAAGTTTTGCACAGAAGGCGGGAGACTTGAAGATGAAGAGCATAGTGGCTGGCTATTGGAAGGTGACAATGACCAACTAAGAGCCATCACTGAAGCTAATCCTCTTACAACTACATGAGAAGTTGTCGAAGAACTCAGAATAAAACATTCTATGGTCATTAGTCATTTGAAGCAAATTGAAATGATGAAAAAAATCTTGATAAGCAGGTGCCTCATGAGCTTACCAAAAATAAAAATAATAATAATAATAAAATCATCCTTTTGAACTGTTCTCTTCTCTTATTCTATGCAACAACAGTGAACAACTTCTCAATCAGATTGTGACATGAGATGAAAAGTATATTTTATACAACAACCTGGGATGACCAGCTCAGTGATTGGATCGAGAAGAAGCTCCAACAGCACTTCCCAAAGTCAAACTTGCACTAAAGAAAGGTCATGGTCACTGTTTGCTGGTCTGATCCACTACGACTGTCTGAATCCTGGCACAATCATTACATCTGAGAAGTATGCTCAGCAAGTCGAAGAGATGCACAGAAAGCTACAATGCCTGTAGCTGGCATTGGTCAACAGAAAGGGCCCAATTCTTCTCCATGACAAAGCCCAACTGCATGTCACACAACATATGCTTCAAGTAGAATGAATTGGGCTACCAAGTTTTGCCTCATCTGCCATATTCACCAGGCCTTTTGCCAACCAACTACCACTTCTTCAAGCATCTTTGCAACTTTTTACAGAGAAAATGCTTTCACCACAACCTGGAGGCAAAAAGTGTTTTCCATGAGTTTGTCGAATTCCAAAGTATGTATTTTTATGCTACAAGGATAAACCAACTTATTTCTTGTCGGCAAAAATGTGTTGATTGTAATGGTTCCTATTTTGATTAATAAAGGTGTGTTTGAGCCTAGTTATAATGATTTAAAATTCATGGTCAAAAGCTTCAGTTACTTTTGTGAGAGTGTGAAAGTGTTAGTTGCTCAGTTGTGTGTGACTTTGCAATCCCATGGACTGTAGCCCACTAGGTTCTCTATTCATGGAATTCTCCAGGCAATAAATATTGGAGTGGGTAGCCATTCCCTTCTCCAGGGGATCTTCCTGATCCCGGTATCGAAACTGGGTCTCCAGAAATCCAGGCAGATCCTTTACCATCTGAGCCAACAGGGAAGCCCCAGTGCTTTTGTATCAACCTAATATAAGAAGAGCATCAGAATGAGGACAACAGTAGATGGCAACTGACACTCCACTGCAGTGTCATGAGGGTAGAAAACAAATAATGGAAACTGATTTGGACAGTTTGTGTCCCTTCTAAAAAATAGCAGCTGCTGTTCAGATTTTAACAACTCTTGACATGGGGAAATTCAGATCTGGTGTTAGTAGTTTTTGCAAGAGAAATTTAATGAATTTGTCAAACATAACAATTAGTTTAAATGTTGAGTAAAAACTAGCAAAACAAAAAATACTGATTCACACTCATTCTGCTGCAAAAACATGTCTGTGAAATTGCCCATGTAACCTCTCCCTTAATGTTCTATTTGATATAACCATAATATGTACACTACTCTCTTGTCTATTTATATTAAAACCAAAGGCAAAAGATAGTTGGCATGCTCTTAGACTTTTCTCAGTGGTTAACTACTGTCATTGTTTACTCTCAGCCTTTCAGTTAGAAATCAGAGGAGCAGTGCTATACATCTGATGTCACTTCTGAAAACTTGGACATCATCTATAATTTAGATTGATAATTATAAGCCCTAGCTCATATTAAACCTGCCCAAACTGGTTTCCTTTTTTTAAATTTAGTTTCAAGTAAGTCCAAAGCACATTTGTTATTTTAAAACTTTATAGAAAATTCTAATATATAGACAGGGCTACCAATAACTGCCCTTGTTTGGACTTATCTTTTTACACATAAGGAAATTGAAGGCATGAGGAAATAATACAGCTATAATAGCTATTATATAAACTTATTCCACTTGATGCCTGATGTATGCTAAGTGCCAATGTCAGTGTGTGACTGCTGACGGGGTCCCTATTAGGTTAGATCTTAGTTTCTAGACATTATGGATTTGTTTTCCACCGTAGGCCTTCTAGTTTGGCACAAATCACACCACAGACCAAAACAAAGCCACTCTTGGAGACAAGGACTTTATGTTCTGTTATTTCAGCACCAAAGTTTCAACCAACAAGTTCCATTTGAAACTACAACCAATGGATTTATTCTTTCAAATGAAACAATAACATACTATGAATATTACCATAAAATACATTTTCCCCTGGGTGACACAGTGGTCCCATTGAAACATGTTCTTTTGTACTTAAAGTGCTTTACCTTTTGTTTAATGTGACAAATAGTTGAAACTGTTAGTTTTCTTTTCAGAAAATTCATAAGAAAAAAAGGAAAAAACATAATCTGAATAAAAAAATACATAAAAACAGGATATAATCCTCAAGGACCACAGATTTACATAGGGACTTATATCAGGACCTCACACTGAATAAATGTTGTAATTACATATATTATCTCTAGGATTGCTTAGGATGCATAGGGAGTATTTTAAAGTAGTTCATAGAGAAGTATATTTCATTATTTGATAATGTTCTTTACGGATTT
Source organism: Budorcas taxicolor (assembly GCF_023091745.1). NCBI lineage: Eukaryota > Metazoa > Chordata > Mammalia > Artiodactyla > Bovidae > Budorcas > Budorcas taxicolor. The sequence continues at coordinate 47,201,664 of NC_068918.1, forward strand.
GGAGTGGAGGTAAGCAAAACTTTTTTGTAAAGGGCGAGATAGGTAAATATTTTAGGTTTTGAAGGCTGGATTGTCTCTGTTGTAATGATTCAGCTCTGCCATTGTGGGAAAGCAGTCAAAGACAAGATGTACTCAAATGGGCATGGCAGTATCCCAGCAAATCTTTTATTAAAAATCAGGTTTCAGTCTGCAGGCTGGATTGTGCCATTGTACCGTTAACCTATCTTATTGTGGTTTAATTCCTCTGTTATATTTGACTCTTTGGACTGCAGCACACCAGGCTTCCCTGTCCTTTACCATCTCCCAGAACTTGCTCATACTCATATCCATTGAGTGGATAATGCCATCCAACCATCTTGTCTTCTGTTTTCCCTTTCTCTTCCTGTCTTCTGTCTTTCCCAGCATCAGTCTTTTCTAATGACTTGGCTTTTCGCATTAGGTGGCCAAGGTATTGGAGCTTCAGCTTCAGCATCTATCCTTCCAATGAATATTCAGGATTGATTTCCTTTAGGATTCACTGGTTTGATCTCCTTGCAGTTCAAGGGATTCTCAAGAGTGTTCCCCAACACCACAGTTCAAAAAAATCAATTCTTCGGCACTCATCCTTCTTTATGGTCCAGCTCTCACATCCATACATGTCTACAGGACCATAGCTTTGCCTATATGGACCTTTGTCAGCAAAATAATGTCTCTGCTTTTTAATATGCGGTGCTCAGAGGTTAAAGCGTCTGCCTGCAATGCGGGAGACCTGGGTTCAATCCCTGGGTCAGGAAGATCCCCTGGAGAAGGAAATGGCAACCCACTCTGGTACTCTTGCCTGGAGAATCCCATGGACAGAGGAGCTTGGTGGGCTACAGTCCATGGGGTCGCAAAGAGTCAGACACGACTGAGCGACTTTACTTTCTAGGTTGGTCATGGCTTTTCTTCCAAGGAGCAAGTGTCTTTTAATATCGTGGCTGCAGTCACTGTCCACAGTGATTTTGGAGCCCAAGAAAATGAAGTCTGTCACTGTTTTCATTGTTTCCGCATCTATTTGCCGTGAAGTGATGGGACTCGGATGCCATGATCTTAGTTTTTTGGATGTTGAGTTTTAAGCCAACTTTTTCACTTTCCTCTTTCACCTTCATCAATGGCTCTAGTTCTCCTCTCTTTCTGCATAAGGGTAGTGTCATCTGCATATCTGAGGTTATTGATATTTCTCCTGGTAATAGTGATTCCAATTTGTGCTTCACCAGCCCAGGATTTTGTATGATGTACTCTGCATATAGATTAAATAAGTGAGTGAAGTGAAAGTTGCTCAGTTGTGCCCAACTCTTTGAGAAACCATGGACTATACAGTCCATGGAATTCTCCAGGCCAGAATACTGGAGTGGGTAGCCTATCCCTTCTCCAGTAGATCTTCTTAACCTAGAAATTGAACCAGGGTCTCTTGCATTACAGGCGGATTGTTTACCAACTGAGCTACCAGGGAAGCCCAAGTTAAATAAACAGGGTGACAATATACAGCCTTGATGCACCCCTTTCCCAATTTTGAACCAGTCTGTTGTTCCATGTTCTGTTTTAACTGTTGCTTCTTGACCTGCATGTAGGTTTCACAGGAGGCAGGTAAGGTGATCTGGTAATCCCAATAGTTAATAAATGATTCCTGACTTCTGAATATTATTCTAGTTATATATAGATATCCATCTCTGATAGCTATAAACATCATCATATATTTCAAAATAAAATGAAAACTAAGCAATATACACAATTAGTGGAGTAAAATGATTAAATAAAATCTGTTTAAAAATTTTTGATGAGTTAATAGGCTGGTGATAGAGAAGCTAAAAATCTATAAGTTGCCAAAAGTTCCTTCTTTTCCTAGATAATTTATGTAGTCGCTGTTTTAAAAAAGCCCTAACCTATCATTTTATTCTGATGATTCAGATTAGACAAACAACAAAAAAATAACTCATAACCATGTTATATACTGACACTACATGGGTGCTTATTAAATCATCTAATTTCTCTTGATCCCTACTATAGATATTAATTTGATCAATTTCTAAGACTTCATTGAGACTGGGATTCACACTTCATCAGTTTTTTAATTTTATGATGAGACATTAATCTGTATGTAAATTCTACCACTTTTACCTTTGAGTTCAGTTCAGTTCAGTCGCTCAGTCATGTCCGACTCTTTGTGACCCCATGAATCGCAGCATGCCAGGCCTCCCGGTCCATCACCAACTCCCAGAGTTCACTCCATCACGTCCATCGAGTCAGTGATGCCATCCAGCCATCTCATCCTCTGTCATCCCCTTCTCCTCCTGCCCCCAATCCCTCCCAGCATAAGAGTCTTTTCCAATGAGTCAACTCTTCGCATGAGGTGGCCAAAGTACTGGAGTTTCAGCTTTAGCATCATTCCCTCCAAAGAAATTCCAGGTCTGATCTCCTTCAGAATGGACAGGTTGGATCTCCTTGCAGTCCAAGGGACTCTCAAGAGTCTTCTCCAACACCACAGTTCAAACGCATCAGTTCTTCAGCACTTAGCTTTCTTCACAGTCCAACTCTCACATCCATACATGACTACTGGAAAAACCATAGCCTTGACTAGACGGACCTTTGTTGGCAAAGTAATGTCTCTGCTTTTCAATATGCTGTCTAGGTTGGTCAAAACTTTCCTTCCAAAGAGTAAGCGTCTTTTAATTTCATGGCTGCAGTCATCATCTGCAGTGATTTTGGAGCCCCCCAAAATAAAGTCTGACACTGTTTCCATGGTTTCCCCATCTATTTCCCATGAAGTAATGGGACCAGATGCCATGATCTTTGTTTTCTGAATGTTGAGCTTTAAGCCAACTTTTTCACTCTCTCCACTTTCACTTTCATCAAAAGGCTTTTTAGTTCCCCTTCACTTTCTGCCATAAGGGTGGTGTCATCTGCATATCTGAGGTTATTGATATTTCTCCTGGCAATCTTAATTCCAGCTTGTGTTTCTTCCAGTCTAGCATTTCTAATGATGTACTCTGCATGTAAGTTAAATAAGCAGGGTGACAATATACAGCCTTGACGTACTCCTTTTCCTATTTGGAACCAGTCTGTTGTTCCATGTCCAGTTCTAACTGTTGCTTCCTGACCTGCATATAGATTTTTCAAGAGTCAGGTCAGGTGGTCTGGTATTCCCATCTCTTTCAGAATTTTCCACTTTTACCTTTACTGGATGATAAATGCCATAGTATGCGCACCTGTTTATCTATGTAGTCACCCTATTGAACAGATACTACAGCTGCCAGTAAACATTGCTTAGGACTTTGTTACTTAAACTGTGATTTATTGTCCAACAACATTTATGTCATCTGGGATCTTGTTAGAAAATCACAATACCAAGTCAGGATCATATCTATTAAAATTCAGAAATACTGATTAGGACACACACATAAAATATGCACTGAGCTACTCAATGGAAATCTGAGGTGACTTTATGATCTTATTGTGTTGTTTTAATTAGGAATTTAACCTAAGGGTGTCCTAACAAGTAGGGGACTTGAGCTTTGGCTATGACTTTGAAATGAATCTAACACAATAGTGAAAATGTTCTTTAGCCCAATAAGGTAAATGTATAATTGATTTTTTTTAACTTTTTAACTGATAGTTCTTATATTAAGGGAATCGTTGTGCATTATGTGAATTCTGGAAATCTTTAGGAGTATAAAATGAAGAAATCTCCAAGATGATTATCATATTTCTTTTATACTTTAATAAATCTGTTTATATAATACACATGTAAGAATAAATTAAAAAGCATTTCTTATCAAAATTGGTCAATATTTTGATATTTTATCATTTAATTCATAAATCTGTATTTTAGGAGAGGATCATTTTCTATATAGTTATTCTTTTTTTCATATAGTTATTTCCCTGGTGGCTCAGATGGTAAAGCATCTGTCTACAATGCAGGAGACCCGGGTTCGATCCCTGGGTCAGGAAGATCTGCTGGAGAAGGAAATGGCAGTCCACTCCAGTACTATTACCTGGAAAATCCCATGGACAGAGGAGCCTGGTAGGCGTCCATGGCGTCGCAAAGAGTCAGACACAACTGAGCGACTTCACTTCACTTCATTCTTGTGGTACATTTACCCAAAGGTGGTTGTTGTTATTTTTTATTCTAATAATTAAAATGTGTTATGGTGTAAACTTACCAATGCGAAGATTGTTGACCATACAATTAGAGTACTGGAATGAGGAATAGTGGCTAAAAGGCACTGGAGAATCCACTTTACAGTCAATTCAGCAATGTTTACTTTCTCAGGGTTGAAGGAGAGTTACCTCTTCTTTTCAGGGCCCTGATATCCCTTTAGGTTATTAATGCCTAGAGTCCTGACACAGATTCCCATTGAGTTACACTTTGACGTTAGGGAACTCATGCTTGTACTTTACACCAGAGTCTCTAGAGTATGTGGTCATTCACTTCCCAGTAGGTGTGCAGGGTGATTCATAGGGATCAGGATGACAATATTATTTACATTTTATTTCTAATTATTCTATTTCAATATGTTTTACTTTACTTCTATTTCTGTACTGTTTATAAAAAGTCAGCTTCCCTGGTGGCTCAGACAGTAAAGAATCGATCAACAGTACAGGAGACCCAGGTTCAGTCCCTGGATTGGGAAGATCCCCTGGAGAAGGGAATGGCTACCCATTCCAGTATTCTTGCTGAGAGAATTCCATGAATAAAGGAGTCCGGCAGGCTATAGTCCATGAAATCACAAAGAGCTGGACACGACTGAGTGACTAAGGACATGCATGACAAAGTATGCATTAATAACTAAAGTAATATTAAATATTAATGGAGACATGCAGACTTATTTTTTTAACTTAGAATAGTATATGTTCAAAATATGGAAACCTTAGGAATATAAAACTAGGAAATATCCAAGATGATTGTCAGAATTATTTTATACATTTATGAATCTATATATAATGCACATGTAAGAATAAATTTTAAAAGCATTTATTAACAAAATTGATATTTGATATTTTATCATTTAATTTATAAATCTATATTTTATGAGAGCATTATTTTATATATAGTCTAAGCAAAGCATAGACATTATGTGGTACAGGGAACTGGATTCATAATGTTTACAATAAAATATCAAAAAGGCCATTATTTCTATAAGTGAGTGATATCAGTTAGCCATGATGATATGTAGAGCTTAAATAAATAAAGTGTAGTCATTTTTTCACACATAGAAGACATATTTCAACTCATTTTGGCTTGTTATCTTCACTAGATGCTTATACTTTTTATTGTATAATAACTCAGCATAGTAGTCTTCAATTTATTTTTCCTATTTCTCTATTTTTAGCTGTCACTTTCAGATATAAATTGAGTAGATTTTGAAAAGTTTCATCTTCAATCCTACTAACTGCTATGAATGTTAAACTGCTTGCTAAACTGAAGACAGTCATTGCCTTAAATCTGTATCTTCTGAATATTTAGCAGAATTTCATATCATCAGTGTTTGAATTTGATGAAAATAAATACAAATGCTTTTAAAGTGAAACAAAGAAGTGCAACTTTATGCTTTAAAGAATGTAATATTCCTAAAATATAATCTAATCAATTTAAACTGACTACATCCTCATTGGCATTGGTTTGTGTTTATAAGCATTAAATGTAACTTTTCACACTTACTTATAATATTGAAATTGCTGTGAAAGAATGAGATTTGTGATTCGGTTTGAAGTTTCTAATCAGTCCCAGAGACACATGCTTAACTCTACTTTTAAAACAGCAAGAGTATATTCTTCCCCATTTTCCTATTTATAAAGACATCTGTAGTGTAAGAGAATATTAATAAAAGTTAAAATTTGAAAAATTTCTCAGGAGATAGTTTAACTAGAGTTAAACGAAAAATAAATGACCATTGACTGACTAATGGCACTTAAAGTTTAGTCCAGAATCCCACTAAAATCTTAAAGATGAGGGTTGTACTGGGTATTAGCATAAATTTGAAAATTTTCACTATATAAAAACAAAGTCATGATAAGCATACTGGCTTGAATTATTTTGACTTAAATTTTTGTATTCACCTTATATCCCTTGTTGCATTTTAGACTTTTAGTTTGTTACTAATTTATCCATTAATATGAATTATAATTATTTAATAGAGGTTTAGTTCTGTGTTTAGATACCTATATATTTATAAATATAGTTTATATAAATAAAACACTATAAATTTAATGGATTGTAAGATAATTCTTAATTATTTCTAGATAAAGTAATGACCTAGAATTTGAAAATCTGAGTCTGAATTCACCACTAATTAAATGGCATAACTTTCGGTATGAAGTTCAGTTAACTTTCTAGACTCAGTTTCATCATGTATAAACTGGAGACCAAACCAGCTTATAGATTTGTAGTAATGTCTGGATCATAAATTATTTGAAATCTATAAAATTCTAATAGAGTATGTTTTTATACTAATAATTTTACAAAATAGAGCAGTGTTCAAGAACTGTCAGTAAGTCTTCCAGCTGATTTCAGTGATAACTTAATTTCTTATATATGTGTGTATGTATGTATCTGTATATTATTAAAATTTATATTTAAAAATTTTGAACTAAATTTTATCAATATTTTAATTTTTTTCCATCATAGGCTACAAATTTTAGCAGTTTATCAGTATCTCACTATATCAAAGTGATACTGTTCATTATATGACTCCTATGAGTTAACAAAATTATTCTTTATTGTGTCAGCATTCAGACTTCAAAAAATTCTACCAAAGGGATATTTTTCTTTCATTCTTTACAATTTCCATTAATCAGTGCTTAACATGAGTAATCTCTGCCTTAAAAAAAGCTAACAGGTAAAAATTCAGAAAACCTCACAGATACCAATTTTTAACCATTAATAAAAGAATTGTTTCTGAAAAACAAGTCATTTCAAATACATCTTTGATAGAGAGCAATTATATAGACAAAACCTTTTCCCTCAATCTAAGATGTAACAAGGAAGTAGTTCATAGTAAAGAGAAAACACAAGTTCCAAAAGAAAAAAATCTCTTGACGTACTAAAGATGCTCCAAATTTGCTATACCATTTGCCTCTTTTCATAGAAGCCATTAAGAAATGGCTTTTTCCATTAGGAAAGCAGTGAATAAGATGAAAAAATAATAAGTAATATATTTTATTTGTTTAACAATGTAAAAAATAATGTGGAATTTTCTCACTAAAGTAAGCTTGAAAACTATCTATAATTTGCCACCAGTCATTCATCATTGACCTATACAGTAGTAGGATTTCTTCTTCAAAATTCTATATGATATATATATGATTTTATAGCATTGCTAATTATAGAAATAATAATAAAAATAATAATGATATTTACTATTGATAAAACTAACAGAATCCCCAAACAGTAGATTTACTGAGCTATTGCTGGTTTAAACATTAGGATAGAGGAGTAAATATGTTTTTGATTTTAAGTAGTTTAAAAATGTCCCAGCCATACTCAGTAACTAATGATTGCTAGGAAATAACCAGGTAGACTTAATACAATTTGAAAAGTTATGATTGCTTTTTTATCAAAAAGTGCCATTTTAAAATAATTTTAAAGTGAAAATTGTAAATGGATTGTTTTCTGGATAATAACTGTAGAACTATATGAACGATTTCTCATTTTTAGCTATTGTCACAATAACCAGTTTAACACATTCGTTTAAATAGCTTGCTGACTTTCGCCAGCAAATAAACTTGCTTTATGGTTTCTTAGCTATGTATCTGAAGTGTCTTCAAACAATCATTTTTAAAGTAGTGGATGTTAAATGTGTTGTCATAGACATTTTATACCTGCAGAAAGACAAGAACTGTAATTTAAAAAAACAAAGCTACACTTTGTATGAATTCCACAACAAATTGTGAACACAGATTTGTTTGTAATATGGATTATTTAGAATACATTTTAAATAGTATTAACTACACACTTCTGCTCTTATAATATTGTGTTTGTGCATGTGCATGTGTGTAAACAAATCTTGAACTTTCAGAACTTTCAAGTTCTGGTAGAAATGATGGAAAACATATTGATTCAGGTTTTCTTAAATTTGGAAATTTCCAGCAAATACTACCTTTTAGCTTTGCAGAAATACTAGTAAGATATTAAATGGAATTTGTGAAAAGTACTGTAGATTCTTCAGTTGAGCACTACTTTTACCTACACTAAACAAAGATGTTTGAAGTCTTCATGCTAAATTCGATTCATACATTTTCAATTTCAAATTATCTTTACATTTTGTAAAGCTTAGTAGTTCTGCACAAAAATCTATTTAATGATTCAGGTAACTAAATTAGAGTTTAAAAATCTAAGAAAATAAGTTCTAATAAAGTAAAGCTTTAAACTATATAATGGGAAGCTACTAGAGTTTGTGTTCCCAACATGTCTAACATACTGAAGTGGATTGGGCTATAGTTATATGATCACAATTACTGGACCATGGCATGGTTTGTTTGGTGAGCTCAGCCATCTTATCTGATTTGAATTATTTCACCGTCAGTCTAATCAGTTCAGCTGTGATCAGTGGTTAAATATGGCTAGAAAAACAATCAACCGTGAAGCAGTCAATTTAGAGACTGCCTAAAAATACAGACATACTGTGTGGAAAATAGATTCTAATGATAATGAAAAAAAATGCAATAAAACAGCTGAAAATAAGTTGAGATAAAGTAGAAATTATTTTAGCACTTGAACTACTCTAAATATTTTTTGGGGGGTAAGAAATTTTCTCAAGATAATATGAATTTTTCTAATCCAACTGCCATATTTCTTTATGAATTTTTTTTGTAGAAACAAAAGGAAAAAATAATAATTTATACATTTTCTCTAGAAATGCCCTCTGTTTACACCACTTGTTCACTCCATTTTTCATTCAGAGAGTAATGAAAACTTTAATCCTCTGCTAAGTTTGCTGTGGAAAATCCCATTGCATCTCAAAGCAGTAATCTTTCTAGTCTGAAGATAACATTTTTAAAGGTTGAATTGGACCCCTGTGTTTTTCTTAACTAGACACCTGAGAATGAAGAATACAACTGTCAAGATATCTCCTGGCTGGCATTACAGGAAACTTAATCCATTTACTCACTAATGTGATGTTATGCTAGCAGGAAGCTAGAATATACTAATAAGATTTTTTGGTTCTTTATTTAAATGCCTGTATTCTGTCCCCACCTCCCCCCCAAAAAGCAACAAAAAATGGACTTTCAGTGCAATTTTAAGATTTTTGAAATTAATGAGAAAGCTGTTTTCTTAGAAACTAGGTAAGTAATGTACTGCAAGTTATTGTAGCTACAAACAAAACAAACATCTTGAAACATGGTAAACATGTATAGATTATTTCTTAAGACAGACTATTTCAAGTAGATCCCACGTAATTTACTGAATTTATTTAGAATCTAAGGACATACCAAACAACCAAAAACGCATAAAATTAAACAACAGATAAGTGACCAAATTTCAAACAACTGAAGTAAAAAGTTTATAGGGCATCAGACCAAGATTGATACTATCATTACAGAACCTCCCTCCAGTTTAAAAGCAGATAATACATACAACCACGTATTAAAGGATGGTCATTCATTTTATAGAGAATATAGCCTATCCTAATAAAGTAAATGAAACTCTGAAGACTTAGCCAAACTTTCAAGATAAGTGTTTTCCTTCTCATCAAAGCTAGCATTAGTGACTTTAGAATGAAAATCTATTCCGTATGTGCATAGGAATATTCCATATGTTCCAAATATTCCATATGTGTATAGGTCTGTGTATATACTTATTTGAATACATATACTAATGTATTCTGTATACATATATCTGTGTTAAAAATCTTTTGTACTAGAGCAGTGACCTGTTGTCTTATCAGTTTTCTCAAGTACTATTCAGAAATCTGCTTTGGTTTTTCAGAAATCAATAGAGAAATGAGAAATGCCTCTTTAATAGCAGGGACTAATATTATAACATTCTTTATTAAGCAGCATCTGACATAACTAGATAAAAAAGAACAATGAACTGATCTTGCAGTAAGAGCTATATCAACGGAAAAGTATTTACTGTTCCTATTAAAAATGAATTAACGCAAACAGACAGCCTTTTAATTGAAATCTTTATCACATTTCCTTCCCATTTAAATGCAAATATAAAATCCTTTTACAAACTAATAGAAATCAGAAACTAAAAGGTGAGCCACAACTTACATGATTCAGTAACCGAAAATAAGTTCAGATTCAGTATACCACATACTAAAAGTATTAGAGTGACTTTTATAGAATTCAATATAATTTGGCTGTTATTTTTAAAAATTATTAAGTAATTGCATATTTCTAACATTGGGTTTTAATTACTATCTGAATTGATGTTTCAAACACATATATTTTGTTACTATCTTTCTTGGAATAGTTAAAAAACCAGATTTTTGTCTTTGACAAATTACTACTTTATATCACTAATATATTGCATTATAATACCTTTTCCCTTACATGGAGTATATAAATACTTATCTTTGAACACAACATTGCTTATGTAAGCTTAAGCAGAACAATGTGTACATTATGTACTGTGACCACTAAATGTTATTTAAGCCACAGTTTAAATAAAGGAGAAAGAAAATTTTTAAATTCCTTCCATGGCTTCTATCGCAGGAAGAGGGCCCAGTGTTCAGTTGCATGGGATTGACAAATTGGGGGTTATATTCTTCAGTATCTTCAGCACTTGGCAGTGTAAAATCTTCATGTAATTTATTTAACCTTTATAAACTTGAATTTTTTAGTTATTCTAATTATTTTTAAAAAATGTTATATTTTAAGGACCTTCAAGAGCTGAAACTCTCATAAGTATATGTTTCATATGAACTCTTATGATGAAAGTATATGTTGCTTACCTAAGGTATTCTGGTTCTGTAGGGGGCAAGGTGGAACCAGATGTCCAGCTTCTTACCCGTATTTGATGTACTATACAGTTCTCAAGTAGTTGATTTAGTGTTTACCTGAATATACATGGTATATTACGCATCTCTTTAGGTCTTTTGTCTGCTGTTTACCCTCCAGGTTTCCGAAGCAAATGCTCTTCTTATCAGTGAGGGAGAGCACATTTACAGTGCTGGATAAGCATGCTGCTGCTGCTACTGAGTCGCTTCAGTTGTGTCTGACTCTGTGCGACCCCAGAGACAGCAGCCCACCAGGCTCCCCCATCCCTGGGATTCTCCAGGCAAGAACACTGGAGTGGGTTGCCATTTCCTTCTCCAGTGCATGAAAGTGAAAAATGAAAGTGAAGTTGCTCAGTCATGTCTGACTCTTCGCGACCCCATGGACTGCAGCCTACCAGGCTCCTCCGCCCATGGGATTTTCCAGGCAGGAGTACTGGAGTGTTAATTAGAAAAGTATCATTTTCATTATTCTACTCCCTTTACTCCTGACAGTCACTAAACAGTAGCTAATGTGAAATACTTGGAGCCACTAATAATGCATCTTTTTGTCAAAATTATGCTCCCTTTATTGAGAAAGTTGGCACTGATAAACCTAAATCATTACTGGTTGTAAGATCTTAAATCTTACAACTGAAAAAGATACGTGCTTTTTAGATATTAGCTACAAAAATTAGTGTACAAATGTGTATAGTTTTGGTTGCCCAGTAAACAAGAACAATATTTAAAAATTTCCTGAGTTCATGTCTTTTTTCAAATCAATCTAGATGTGAGGCTTTATCAAACTTCTTTGCAGCCAGAGTGCTGATGTGTAACCCATGCTTATCTCGTCAGTCTGGTATTAGTGCCAGCTGTGCTGTAGGAAGACCTGGAGATGCTGCTGTCCAGTGGCCATGATAGCAGTGTCCTCTCTGGGCAAGATAAGGGTGTGATTTGGACAGCAGTTAGCAAAACAAAGCTTTCTTTGTTTTTCTTTGTTTCTCATTTTACTGAGTCTGAGATTCTGGGTTTCCAGCAATTTAATGATATCACCATTACTTTTTTCAATAAATTTGCTTTCTGACAGGAAAATTTAAAGCAAATTCCTCATGGTACAATGCCGATTCTAGATATTTCAGTAGGTATCTGTGTAAGAGCTATTTTTTAACTAAAACCAGAGCAACAGCATAAAAACCAGCAAATTAAACATTTCTTTAATATGTATTTAATAACTAGGTCATATTTAGTCATTCCACTTTTTTTTTTTTTAAGTTGGCTGGTATCCAGGCAGAGGAGATCCATATATAGTGGTTTGCTGATACCTTCTTATAAGTTTCTTTTGCTAGCTAATAGTAGTCATGTTATCTCCACCTTCATAGCATTAAATTACTGAAGAAATCGATCATGTGTCTAGTGAAATTTTACCAATTTTACCTCATTGTCATTATCAGCTTTTATTGCTCCACTATCTCCTACCAGCTTGCAAGGTTGCTCTGAGAAATTCAAAGAACTCTTTATATAATCTACTCCATCCCATTCCAAGTATATTGGCAGAATTTCTGTTTTGCTCCTTTCTAATAACTTCGCTTCGGCCTGCTTTCGTCTATTTTGCTGGCACTCAGTTGGATCTTTTAATTTGGAAACTGAAGCTTTTCCTTGAATATCCTATTAACACTTTCGTCTTCTCACTTCCATTTTTTGGAATTTTATGAGTTTGTATGTTGAAACCCCTATGGTGATTATTATTCCTTATAATCTCTATCTTATTTTCCACGTCTTTGCTTTTTGATATATTTTGAGAAAAGTAGCTGCAGGTCTTCTTAACTTTTTTCATGAATTTTTCTTTTAAGCTAACATTTTTTCTTTATTTCCAGAATTTGTATTCTTTCGTTTTTATAGCTTCCTGATCTTTATGAAAAGAAGAGAAGCAAAAAGCAAAGGAGAAAAGGAAAGATATAAGAATCTGAATGCAGAGTTCCAAAGAATAGCAAGGAGAGATAAGAAAGCCTTCCTTAGCTATCAATGCAAAGAAATAGAAGAAAACAACACACTGGGAAAGATTAGAGATCTCTTCAAGAAAATTAGAGATACCAAGGGAACATTTCATGCAAAGATGGGCTCGATAAAGGACAGAAATGGTATGGACCTAACAGAAGCAGACGATGTTAAGAAGAGGTGGCAAGAATACACAGAAGAACTATACAAAAAAAGATCTTCACGACCCAGATAATCACAATGGTGTGATCACTCATCTAGGGCCAGACATCCTGGAATGTGAAGTCAAGTGGGCCTTAAAAAGCATGACTATGAACAAAGCTAGTGGAGGTGATGGAATTCCAGTTGAGCTATTTCAAATCCTGGAAGATGATGCTGTGAAAGTGCTGCACTCAATATGCCAGCAAATTTGGAAAACTCAGCAGTGGCCACAGGATTGGAAAAGGTCAGTTTTCATTCCAATCCCAATGAAATGCAATGTCAAAGAATGCTCAAACTACCGCACAATTGCACTCATTTCACACGCTAGTACAGTAATGCTCAAAATTCTCCAAGCCAGGCTTCAGCAATACGTGAACCGTGAACTTCCAGATGTTCAACCTGGTTTTAGAAAAATCAGAGGAACCAGAGATCAAATTGCTAACATCCACTGGATTATGCAAAAAGCAAGAGAGTTCCAGAAAAACATCTATTTCTGCTTTGTTGACTATGCCAAAACCTTTGACTGTGTGGATCACAATAAACTGGAAAATTCTGAAAGAGATGGGAATACCAGACCACCTGACTTGCCTCTTGAGAAACCTGTATGCAGGTCAGGAAGCAACAGTTAGAACTGGACATGAGAAAACAGACTGGTTCCAAATAGGAAAAGGAGTATGTCAAGGCTGTATATTGTCACCCTGCTTATTTAACTTCTATGCAGAGTACATCATGAGAAACACTGGTCTGGAAACGCACAAGCTGGAATCAAAATTGCTGGGAGAAATATCGATAACCTCAGATATGCAGATGACATCACCCTTATGGCAGAAAGTGAAGAGGAACTAAAAAGCCTCTTGATGAAAGTGAAAGAGGAGAGTGAAAAAGTTGGCTTAAAGCTCAACATTCAGAAAACTAACATCATGGCATCTGGTCCGATCACTTCATGGGAAATAGATGGGGAAACAGTAGAAACAGTGTCAGACTTTATCTTTTTGGGCTCCAAAATCACTGCAGATGGTGACTGCAGGCATGAAATTAAAAGACGCTTACTCCTTGGAAGGAAATTTATGACCAACCTAGATAGCATATTCAAAAGCAGAGACATTACTTTGCCAACTAAGGTCCGTCTAGTCAAGGCTATGATTTTTCCAGTAGTCAAGTATGGATGTGAGAGTTGGACTATAAAGAAAGATGAGCACCAAAGAATTGATACTTTCGAACTGTGGTGTTGGAGAAGACTCTTGAGAGTCTCTTGGACTGCAAGGAGATCCAACCCGTCCAATCTAAAGCAGATCAGTCCTCGATGTTCTTTGGAAGGAATGATGCTAAAGCTGAAACTCCAGTGCTTTGGCCACCTCATGCGAAGAGTTGACTCATTGGAAAAGACTCTGATGCTGGGAGGGATTGGGGGCAGGAGGAGAAGGGGATGACAGAGGATGAGATGGCTGGATGGCATCACCAACTTTATGGACATGAATTTGAGTGAACCCCAGGAGTTGGTGATGGACAGGAAGGCCTGGCATGCTGCAGTTCTTGGGGTCTCAGAGTCGGACATGACTGAGCGACTGAACTGAACTGATCTTTATGTATGTATGTGTGTGTGTGTGTTAGTGTCACAGCATGCCACGCCTCCCTGTGGACCAGATGCCATGATCTTAGTTTTCTGAGTGTTGAGCTTTAAGCCAACTTTTTCACTCTCGTCTTTCACTTTCATCATGAGGTTTTTTAGTTCCTCTTCACTCTGCCATAAGGGTGGTGTCCTCTGCGTATCTGAGGTTATCGATATTTCTCCCGGCAATCTTGATTCCAGCTTGTGCTTCTTCCAGCCCAGTGTTTCTCATGATGTACTCTTCATAGAAGTTAAATAAGGAGAGTCATAATATACAGTCTTGATGTATTCCTTTTCCTATTTGGAACCAGTCTGTTGTTCCATTTCCAGTTCTAAGTGTTGCTTCCTGACCTGCATACAGGTTTCTCAAGAGGCAGGTCAGGTGGTCTGGTATTCCCATCTCTTTCAGAATTTTCCACAGTTTATTGTGATCCACACAGTCAAAGGCTTTGGCATATAATTCTTCGTTTCTGATTTCTCTGATTTGATTTGATATATCTGTCCTGGTATTTATCATGCTAGAAGGTTTGAATATACACTTGTTTATCTCTGATTTTGTTCTAAATCTTTGAAAGAGCTCTTTGCTGTCATGACTCTCATCTTTGGGCTTTACTGTAAATTGATCTGATTGGGCAGTCTAATCTATAGTCATATTTATGTCTTTCCTTGTGAGCTTTGCAGATTTTCCAGAGAAGTCTTTAACTGACTACTCTAAGGGTAACCTTTGAAATAAGAAGACATATCTCTGTCTTTGTGTATAATATTCACTTATTTGACTTTTATTAAGTATAGGATTCTTGCCCTCAATTCTCCTTATTATTTTTTCCCTTTCAAGTAAAGGCTTTTGCTTTACAGACTTTTAAGAACTTCTTTGGAGATTAGGAGGAATCATTGTTGTGAAAATGAAAGTGGCACTTTCACATTGTTGTGAAAGTGAAAGTGGGTCTTGTCCAGCTCTCTGTGATCCCATTGACTATAGCCTGCCTGGCTCCTCTGTCCATGGAATTCTCCAGGCAAGAGTACTGCAGTGAGTTGCCATTTACTTCTCCAGGGGATTTTCCCGACCTGGGGATTGAGCCTAGGTCTCCTGCATTACAGACAGATTCTTTACCAACTGAGCCACTAGGGAAGCCCTAGTGTTAGAGGTTTGGTCTTAAGGAAGGAGGTTCTGAGACTGGATTTGTTTGCAGGATGTTTTTTAAGCAACTCAATGTGTTCAATACCTGTAGACAGAAAGGGAGGAAATTATATTTGTATAAAGGAAAAAGTCGAGCTGTGATGTAGTCCCAAAACACCTGGCTGACCCTATAGAGAACTCTGGAACTAGAACAACCCTTCAGAATTGCCACTACTTGGGCTTAAATACTTATCCCTTTATTTGGTCTAGACCTCTGTATGATGTTGGTTAGTCTTTAAATGTTGGCCACCCCTAGTAGGGATGACACTTTGAGTCAGATGGCCTTCTGTAAACTGAGGTAGTACCCGAGGAGACTTACACTGAAGTCTGTCTGAGGCAGCTGTCACACAGTGGGATCACAAATCATTCAAAAGGGGGCATCTGGACTGTGCCTTAGAGTGTCCAGCAGCACAGGCATTCACAGAGCTGGATGGGTGGACAGAGAGGGGTTCTTACTGCTTCAACATTCTTTCACAAAATACCCTTGTTTTCTCTCTGCCTTTTTCCCTCTATAAAAAGCATCCTGGAGAAGGAAATGGCAGCCCACTCCAGTACCCTTGCCTGGAGAGTCCCATGAATGGAGGAGCCTGGTAGGCTACAGTTCATGGGTTCACGAAGAGTTGGACACGACAGAGCGACTTCACTTTTACTTTTCATTTTCATGCATTTGAGAGGGAACTGGCAACCCACTCCAATATTCTTGCCTGGAGAATCCCTGGGACAGAGGGGCCTGGTGGGCTGCTGTCTATGGGGTCGCACAGAGTCGGACACGACTGAAGCGACTTAGCAACAGCAGCAGCAGAAAGCATCTAGTGAGGCCAGTGGCTGCATATTTTATGGCTGTGTAAACTGTATTGCTCAGCTTTCTCCACTGCCAGTATAAGATTCAGCTCTTTTTTATATGCTGTCTGTCACATGCATCTATCATCATTCCAGATTCCAAAAAGTTAGCTGCTGTTTTGTCTTTAACTGTTTTCTTGATACTTATACGTTTATGAATCTTTAAAAATCCTTTTAGTTCAAAGCAAAAATTAATGGGTGTGTTCAGCTCATCATTTCTATCCATATGTCCCTGGCTTCACTGGTAATATGAAATTTTATGCTTCTCTCTGCTTTATCTTTTGCTTATTTTTTTCCCAAAAGTTCACAATACATTTCTATTACTTTATATAATTCTCTTTTCCTATAAATAGAAGAATTAAGACAATCATTTTAAAATGTTATCTCAAAGTTTTATCTGATTTTTCTACTTATTTATCAAATAGTCTTTATATCTTCAATAAGTATTTTCCTATGTGTAAAAAAAGAATGTGCATTGCCCTCTCCATACAATTCATTTGCTGTAAAGGTGCTTTAGGGTAGTCATTGTAGCTAAAATAGAAGGATATTCTTTTTTCCTAGTTGGGGTCCTTCTACATTATTATTTTCCTATGATGGTGGGAACTGAACAGAAACCAATCTAAGTAAGTAGGTAGGGCGTTACAATTTCATGACAAATTCTGTGTATTGATATAATGTAAATTTTTTGTTTTACAAGTACGTTTAAGGAAGGAAGAAGTTTGGATTTCCTCCAATCCCTGTCCCTCTCTAAAATCATAATATATATCTAAAAGGTCCCTGTAAAATAAACATAGACATTTTTGGTCAGAATTGCCTTCATAATACTCGAGGCTTGAGAGGAGTGTCTTTGGATTGCCCTTACTCTTAAAATGTATTTTCAAAATATATCTGAATCCATTGATAATCAGTCAGTTCAGCTCAGTTGCTCAGTTGTGTCCCAGTATTTGTGACTCCATGGAATGCAGCATTCCAGGCCTCCCTGTCCATCTCCAACTCCTGGAGCTTACTCAAACTTGTTTCCATGAAGTCAGTGATGCCATCCAACCATCTCATTCTCTGTTGTTCCCTTGTCCTCCCACCTTCAGTCTTTCTGATCATCAGGGTCTTTTCAAATGAGTCAATTCGTCCTTCAGCTGGCCAAAAAGTTGGAGTTTCAGCTTCAGCATCAGTCCTTCCAATGAATATTCAGGACTGATTTCCTTTAGGATGGACTGGTTGGAACTCCTTGCTGCCCAAGGGACTCTCAAGAGTCTTCTCCAACACCACAATTCAAAAGCATCAGTTCTTCAGCACTCAGGTTTCTTTATAGTCTCACAACCAAACATTCTTACTGGAAACACCATAGCTTTGACTAGATAGACCTTTGTTGGCAAAGTAATGTCTCTGCATTAGAATATGCCGCCTACATTTGTCATAACTTTTCTTCCAAGGAGTATGATACATCTTTTAATTTTATGTCTGCAGTCACTATTTGCAGTGATTATCATGCCAAAAAATTAAAGTCTGTCACTGTTTCCAGTGTTTTTCCATGTATTTGCCATGAAGTGATGGAACCAGATGCCATAATATTAGTTTTCTGAATGTTGAGTTTCAAGCCAACTTTTTCACTCTCCTCTTTCAGTTTCATCATGAAGCTCTTTAGTTCTTCTTCACTTTCTGCCATAAGGGTGGTTTCATCTGCATATCTGAGGTTATTGATATTTCTCCTGGAAATCTTGATTCCAACTTGTGCTTCATACAGCCCAGCATTTCTCATGATGTACTCCTCATATAAGTTAAATAAGCAGGGTGACAATATACAGCCTTGACATACTCCTTTCCCTATTTAGAACCAGTCTGTTGTTCCATGTCCAGTTCTAAGTGTTGCTTCCTGACCTGCATACATATTTCTCAAGAGGCGGGTCAGGTGATCTGGTATTCCCATCTCTTAAGAATTTTCCACAGTTTGTTGTGATCTGCACAGTCAAAGGCTTTGGCGTAGTCATTAAAGCAGAAGTAGATGTTTTTCTGGAACTCTCTTGCTTTTTTGATGATCCAATGGATGTTGGCAATTTGATCTCTGGTTCCTCTGTTTTTTCTAAATCCAGCTTGAACATCAGGAAGTTCACAGTTCATGTATTGTTGAAACCTGGCTTGGAGAATTTTGAGCATTACTTTGCTAGCATGTGAGATGAGTACAGTTGTGAGGTAGTTTGAGCATTCTTTGGCTTTGCCTTTCCTTGGAACTGGAATGAAAACCAACCTTCTCCAGTCCTGTGACCACTGCTGAGTTTTCCAAATTTGCTGGCATATTGAGTGCAGTACTTTCACAGCATCATCTTTTAGGATTTGAAATCGGTTAATTGTAATTCCATCACCTCCACTAGCTTTGTTTGTAGTGATGCTTCCTAAAGCCCACTTGACTTCGTGTTCCAAGATGTCTGGCTCTAGGTGATTGTGGTTATTTAGGTCATGAAGATCTTTTTTTGTACAGTTCTTCTGTGTATTCTTGCCACCTCTTCTTAACACGTTCTGCTTCTGTTCTGTCCATATGTTTCTGTTCTTTATTTTGCCCATCTTTGTATGAAATATTCCCTTGGTATCTCTCATTGTCTTGAAGAGATCTCTACTCTTTCCTATTCTATTGTTTTCTTCTATTTCTTTGTGTTGATCACTGAGGAAGGCTTACTTATCTCTCCTTGCTATTCTTTAGAACTCTGCATTCAAATGGGTATATCTTTCCTTTTCTCCTTTGCTTTTCACTTCTCTTCTTTTCTCAGCTATTTGTAACACCTCCTCAGACAACCATTTTGCCTTTTTGCATTTCTTTTTCTTGGGGCTGGTCTTGATTCCTGCCCCCTGTATAATGTCATACACCTCTGTCCATAGTTCTTCAAGACTCTATCAGATCTAATCCCTTCAATCTATTTCTCACTTCCACTGTATAATTGCAAGGGATTTGATTTAGGTCATACATGAATGGTCTAGTGGTTTTCCCTACTCTCTTCAGTTTAAGTCTGAATTTGACAATAAGGAGTTCATGATCTGAGCCACAGTCAGATCCTGATCTTGTTTTTGCTCACTCTTTAGAGCTTCTCTATTTTTGGCTGCAAAAAATAAACTCAATCTGAATCAGACCATCTGGTGACATCCATGTGTGGAATCTTCTCTTGTGTGTTGGAAGATGCTGTTTGCTATGGCCAGTATATTCTCTTGGCAAAACTCTATTAGCCTTTGCCCTGCTTCATTCTGTACTCCAAGGCCAAATTTGCCTGTTACTCTAGGTATATCTTGACTTCTTACTTTTGCCTTCCCATCCCCTATAATGAAAAGGACATTTTTCTTGTGTGTTAGTTGTAGAAGATCTTGTAGGGCTTCATAGAACCGTTCAACTTCAGCTACCTCAGCATTACTGGTCAGGGCATAGACTTGGATTCCTGTGATATTGAATGGTTTTTCTTGCAAAGGAACAGTGATCATCCTGTCATTTTTGAGACTGCATCCAAGTACTGCATTTTGGACTCTTATTTTGACTATGATGGCTACTCCATTTCTTCTAAGGGATTCTTGCCTACAGTAGTAGATATAATGATCACCTGAGTTAAATTTACCCATTCAAGTCCATTTGAATTCATTGATTCCAAAAATATTGGCATTCACTCTTGCCATCTCCTGTTTGACCACTTCTGATTTGCCTTGATTCACTGAGCTAACATTCCAGGTTCCTATGCAATATTGCTGTTTACAGCATCAGACTTTACTTCCATCACCAGTCATATCCACAACTGGGTGTTATTTTGCTTTGGCTCCTTTTCTTCATTCTTTCTGGAGTTATTTCTCTACTGATCTCCAGTAATATATTGGGCACATACCAACCTGGGGAGTTCATCTTTCAGTGTCCTATCTTTTTGCCTTTTCATACTGTTCATGGGGTTCTCAAGGCAAGAATACTGAAATGACTTGCCATTCCCTTCTCTAGTGGACCACGTTTTGTCAGAACTCACCACCATGACCCGTCCATTTTGGGTGGCCCTATACGGCATGGCTCATAGTTTCATTGAGTTAGACAACGGTGTGGGCCATGTGATCAGATTGGTTAGTTTTCTGTGATTGTGGTTTTGAGTCTGTCTGCCCTCTGATGGAGAAGGTTGAGAGGCTTATGGAAGCTTCCTGATGGGAGAGACTGACTGAGGGGGAATCTGGGTCTTGTTCTGATTGCAGAGCCATGCTCAGTAAAGGTTTAATCCAATTTTCTGTTGATGGGTGGGTCTGTGTTCCCTCCTTGTTATTTACCTGGGGCCAAACTGTGGTGGAGGTAATGAAGACAATGGAGACCTCTTTCAAAAGGTCTCATACAGGCACTGCTACACTCAGTGCCCCCAACCCTGCAGCAGGCCACCACTGACCCACGCCTCTGCCAGAGACTCCTGGACACTTATGGGCAAGTCTGGGTCAGTTTCTTGTAAGGTCACTGCTCCTTTCTTCTGGGTCCTGGTGTGCACTAGGTTCTGTTTGTACCCTCCGAGAGTCTGTCTTCCCAGTCCTGTGTAAGTTCTGGCAGCTCTATGGTTGGGTTAATGGCCACCTCTTCCAAAAGGGCTTATGCCATACCCAAGTCTGCTACACCCAGCTATACCCAAGTCTGCTGCCCCGAGAGCTCCTGCCCCTGTGGCAGTCCACTGCTGTCCCATACCTTCACAGGAGACACTCAAACACAGTTCTGTCTCTGTCTCTATGGGATCTTTGGGTCCCAGTGTGCACAAGGTTTGTTTGAGCCCTCTGAACGTGTCTGCCAGGTATAGGGTGTGATTCTAAATGTGATTTCTCCCCTCCTATCATCTTTCTGGGGCTTCTCCTTTGCCCTTGGATGTGGGGCATCTCCTCAAAATTTCTCCTGCACTGCACTGCCACTGCTCGAATGCCTGCCATCTTGCTGGGGCTTCTCTGCCCTTGAACATGGGGTATCTCCTCACAGTTGCTCCAGTGCCACCCAGGCACCACTCCAGCACCTACCATGTTGCTGGGGCTTCTCTGCCTTTGGATGTAGGGTAGCTCCTCACAGTTGCTCCAGTGCCACGCAGCCACCACTCCAGATCCTAATTGATAAATAAGGATCTATAATATATATTCATGTTGCATGTAGATACATACCCTTTACTAAAATTTGCCCTTTAGATAATTTCTCTATTAGGTTTACAATTTCCTTCCTACATCTTGGTTATGAAAAAGTAATAAAGAAGAACACACATTTGGAAAAGCAATAAAGATTAGTAATTCAGTTATCATAGCACTACTGCTGTTGCTGAGTACTATGAAAAGGCTCATTCATCATTTGTCCCAAAATAAAAATTTTAGGATCTATTTTGTAATCCAATACCATAGAAAAAACCTAGTGTGCTCCTTGGATTCACAAGTTCAGGTCAGTATTGTGATGTATGCTTATCACACCAGTGCTTATGTAAAAGGAGTGAACTGTGCCCCATAATGGGAAGGAGCTCTTTCATTATAATACTAAATACACCAGGTGAATCATGCATCATACAGGGTGATAAAAGCTGACATATAGAAGGATATACTGATACAGAAGTTAGCTAAATCTGAGAAATTTTTTTCCCCTTTCTGGAAATCTAGTAAATGCTGAATAAGGCTTTTATTTGATCTTTCTTTAATGCAAGCATCAGCTGTTCAGTATAGAGAGAGCTGATAGAAGAAAAAAAAAAAAAAATCAAACTCCATCCTCCCAACACTTGTCTTTAAAAGGTTCCTTTCTAGTAAATGGCAGTCTATTAAGGTTCTTCCTAGACTTAATCAAAGTGCTGTACAGAAAGATCGCCCTCTGTGTGAACAGCTCTCTACTCTCTCTGTGAGAGCCCAGGTCTCTAATTTTGTAGCTGGCCTAGTCCTGCGAAGCCCACACTCTGCACAGTGTGTGGCTTCTCACTCCCTGTGGTTCTTAGTGGCAACAGGAAGTTGAGGGAGAGGCTGCGGTGCCAGGCCTGCAGGCAGGGATGCTGTCAAGATTGCCTTACTCTCTTCTCTGTAAATAAGGGGCTAAATCCAATTGACACACACTGAGGTAAACAGGCAGTGACATATTTGTAGACAAATTGTCATACAGTAGATTATTCACAAAACAAATTGTTTTTGATTTGAACTCGTAGATTGGGGGGAAAACGTCTGCCAGCAGTAACAGCTGCTCCCTTTTCAAGGGAAACATGCATTTAATGAAAAAGTTAATTTAAAAATAATGTTCTACTGTTGCTAAAATTCCTTAGGGGAAATATTTAACTGCTCAAAACTAAAAGAAAAGATATTTTTTCAAGTCAATATAGAAATATCATAATTTCCCTAGGAAATGTAATAGGGCTGTAGTTAAGGTTTTGGAATAATTTGAACTTTCTTAGTGTTGATAGAATAATTTTAAAAGTAATAATAAAAATAATAAGCTTGATACCCCAGTATATTTCCTATGGCTCTTTTCTCATTCACCAAGCATTTAACAGTTTCCTTAGAATAAGATTTAAGCTTTAAAAAAATTGTGTCATCTTCATAACAATTCTGTTTTGTTAACTGAAAAACAAACTTGTATCACTTGAGAATATTTTAGAATGACTTGGGAATCACAACTAAAAGTTCTCACAAGAAGAATTTACATGGATTCCACTACCATCTCTAAGACAGGTCAGCTTTTACCAAGATAATAACCTATTCTTGCTTTAGGTGGCAACATCACCTTTTATAGCCTCCTCCTGTCTTTAGTAAACCAATTTTTACTGATATCATTGGTTACAAACAAGCATTGGGGCCCTGCTTCCTAACTCCAGTACTCTTGTGTTTGTGTATGCATGTGTGTGTGTGTTTGCACATGCTTACACACCCAGTCATGTACTTCTCTTTATGACCCCATGGACTGCAGCCCACCAGGCTCCTCTGTCCATCAATTTTCCAGGCAAGAATACTGGAGTGGTTTGTTACTTCCTTTGCCAGAGGATCTTCCCCACCCATAAACTGAAGTCTCATCTCTTGTATCTCCTACATTGGCAGGTAGATGCTTTACCACTGTGTCACTTGGGAACACCCCACTACTCTTACACAGTTTCTTAATTCTCACCCTAGATTTTCAAGCAGAAAATTACATTTCCTCTATTTTGTTTCTTTTGGTTTGACTGAAGTGGTAATTTAGCTAAACTGAAAAGGAAATGGCACCCCACTCCAGTACTCTTGCCTGGAAAAATCCCATGGATGCAGAAGCCTGGTAGGCTACAGTCAATGGGGTCGCAAAGAGTCGGACATGACTATGTGACTTCACTTTCACTTTAAATGATTTTTTAATGGAAAACAAACATTTTTGGTTAGTCTGACCTGTCAGCACTACTCTAGTCTTATGCTACAGGCTACCACCTAGCCTAACCTGATCTACCATGTTGTAGAACTAATGTTGGTGAGGTTGCCGCTCTCTTTTTCTTTCTCATTAGATTAAGTTATACAAAAATATCTCTAAGCTGTGAACATTCTTTAGGTCTGATCAAATAAACCAAATATAGTAAATGCAGTTTGTATTTTGTGACTTGGGTCTCATCTTTTAGCATTGCTATTTAAAACCCATTTCTTCTCAATTTTCCTTATCCCATTTTCCTCTGTAGTGGCATTATGACTGAATACTTTAATTTATATACAATCATTACTTTGTATAATTTATATTATATAGTATTTGTGGTCTTGAATTATTTAATACTTTAACACATTGATGATATATATCTTATATAATGCTTTCTCCCTAAAGAAAGAATCTTATATGCTATTTTAAAACATTCCAAATGTTAATTTCCTTCTACATTTCTTTTTATTGTCTTCAATATTCGATCTCAAATGCATTGCCTAATGTTTTATTCTCTGACAAATAGTTAAGAACATAATGTTTGTCAAAATATGTCAGAACTAGGGGGAGCTTTGTAAAAATTTTAAAGTTGTTGTTCTTTATTGTAGATAGCGATTGTTATTTCAAAAAGGAAAAAATTGATCTCACTGTGCTTTAGGTCTTTCCTATTTAAACTTGTTTATTTCCACTACCAGACAGTAATTCTTTCTCTAAAATATTCCAGTATTTTAAAGTTGTCTTATCTTCTTTTCTACTGGAAATCTCTTTCAAGAGAATTGACATAATCATTTACTATGTGTACAATACCTTAGAGATTAATTGATGAAAAAGCACCTTAAGGATTGGAATTTCTTTCCTGTCACTGTGCTGTGTCCAGAGCAATGTCCCAGCCTGTCCTCAAAGCTGCTTCCACCAGGGTATTTCATTTTCCATCAATTTCTGCTCACTGAGTGGTCCTAACTGCCATTTCAGGGATTAATAGGGAGGAAGTAGAATGGAATCCCAGAGATTCTCAGCAAATAGGACATCTAGCTTCTGGTTCTCTAAATGGGATTCAGTGCCAACATAATAACTGACCTTGTGCTCCAAGAGGACATAGAAATGAATAAAACAAGATTCTTGTAGTGTGCATTGTCTAATGGGACAATCAGTTACTGAGCCAAAAAAAATGAGGTTAACATGATAATAAAGTCTTATATGAAGTGTATCAGCTGCAAAACGTAAAATTAAACCATCATTTGTAGCTGATAGTGTGGGGAATGCATCACCAAAGGGATGGCATTTAAAGATAGCAGGAGTATTGGATATGAAGATCATGTGTTGCTTGAACAAAGATGTGGGTATAAGAAAGAGTATAGTCTGTTTAAGAATATGGTGGCAACATACTTATAAGAAGCATTAATATGTCTTAGAGTCAGCTAGAGCTTAGCTGAGCCTCTGCACAAGCCAACATGAAGCTTCTAGAATTAAACTTTGTAGAGTTTTAATTTTATCTTAAGGTAGACTATGGAGAGGCGATCTTCTATTATCCAACTGGAATCAGGAAGAATTTGGAGAGGGCACTTAGGATAATGTTTAAACACTTGGGCTTTGAAATCAAACAGAGCTGGATTAGAGAAATAACTCTGTAATTCACTATTGTTTAGAGTAATGGATTTAAACTCTTTAAGCCTCGGTAACTCATCTGCAAATAAGAATAATAATATTACATACCTTATAGGGTTCTGTAACAGTCAGTGAGATAACATGTTAGAATCTGATAATATTATCATGGGATAATAACACATGGAAAGTGTTCAATAAATGATGACTGTGATTCTTAATCTCCTTAGAAAAATTCGGAACAAGGTCATTTCGTTCTATAGCTCATTTCATTTTATAGTCAGTTTATTTTTCACTTAAGTTAGTTTTGTATGCTGGTGTCAAAGGAGCAGCAGGTTAGCCAGGGGTACAGGTCAGAACAGAAGGCGCATACACCTGCCCAGCCACTGAATGAATCTGTCTTTGTGGGACAGGTGTTGGCAAGCAGACTCAGTGGTAAGAAGTCACAAAGTAAGGTGAAGTCTGTATTTCTCAAGCTCAGTTCTTTCTTCCTATCTCTCTTTCCCTATCTCATTTGCTTTCTCACGTTTGCTTTCTCTCCAAACCTGTTACATCAGATTAAATACTTCTAAGTTAAACTCATTTTCTAATCTTTACCACACTCTACTGTAACACCCAAACAACTGTTCAAATTAGAGAACTTAAAGCAACAATACGTATTGGCCATTGAATCCTGTGGATTAAACCTTCAAATTCTTACTCCCCTCCTCCAACTCCACTCCACCAATGCTGTTGGTTAAGTAATTTCAACATACTACTAATTCTCTGTATCTTCTCTTGTCTTTTTGTATAGAACTAGTAGATTATTTTTTTGGCATAAACATAATCATATCATTTTCACGCCATAGTCTGACCCATGTCTAATTCTTTAGATCTATCTTGGCTCACTTTAGCCTGGATGACAGTCAGTATATTCTCTGATTTAAAGCAATGTATATTAACTTAGATGGTAAACATTTGTGAATATGAATCTCAGACTAACCATCACTAACTAGATAACTCTGTAAAAATATAATTTCTTATTGAACTACAGTTATGTCATATATAAAGTAGTAATGATAATATTTGCATTGAAATGACTTTCAATTCATAGTAAATACTCTGAAGTACTTAGTAAAGTTTCTGACATCTTACAGACTTCTAAAATTTCTGTCATAGTAATGAATAAATGAAATAAATGAATGGACCTAAAAATAACAACTCAGATTGTTAGTACCTTTGTACCTATCTTCGCCTGAAATGCCCTCTACCGTCTAATACAGTTAACAAAATTATACCCATAAGACATACCTGACTGACTTATTCCCTTACTTCTCTCAGATAGACTGAAAATTTTAGCATACTATTTTCTACTCTGGTGTATGGGTGTATCCCTAGATGACTAAGGAGTTTAAGCAATTTAACTGATGCTAGATTTGGCTACAGGATCTTACTTAAATCAAAATCTTTCATAGGCTCTTTTCAGTACTATTAAAACATAAAGTTTGAAATTGAATTTTGGTAAGATCCAAAGTGGAGATGTAAATTGTCTTGTTGAATAGGCTACCCATGGGGCCGGGGCAGTTGTTTCAGTTGTTCTCTCTACTCAAGGATGAAGCACTCTTTCTAGTGCTTTAATCTTACTGTTATCACATTCTGACATTTTTGTTTCCTAAACGGTATCTACCATCAGCAAACTCATGGAGGGCAAGGCATTTTTTTTTTTTTAACATGTAATTGCAGTGTATGTCCTAAACCAAATTGAAAAGAAGTGGATTGACTTGTCTCAAATGTATATAATAAAGTGTGACAGTACTGATGTTATAGCTGTAGACATGTCAGGGAGTTCTAGAAAAGGTAATGGGTGAGTGTTCCAGTGGGGCCAGTGACAGAGAAGTAAGTTTAGAAGAAAGGTACATGATGAACCAGGAATACTGCCAATTAATAGAGTGTTCTCGAACATATACTGAAGACCTGGGCTGCCTAGATTCAAATTCCAGTTCTTCTGAGTGTTTAGTTCTGTGACTTTGAAAAATTATTTAATTACTCTGTGCTTTAGTTTCTTAAACTGTCTCAGCAATAGAGGGTTATAATATTAGTTATGCAAGACGATATATAAAAACAGCTTAGAGCAGTATTCAGAGAAGGCAATGGCAACCCACTGTAATACTCTTGCCTGGAAAATCCCATGGATGGAGGAGCCTGGTAGGCTGCAGTCCATGGGGTCACTAAGAGTCGGACACGACTAAGCAACTTCATTTTCACTTTTCACTTTCATGCATTGGAGAAGGAAATGGCAACCCACTCCAGTGTTCTTGACTTGAGAATCCCAGGGATGGGGGAGCCCCGTGGGCTGCCATCCCTGGGGCCGGACAGAGGGGGTCGCACAGAGTTGGACACAACTGAAGTGACTTAGCAGCAACAGCAAAACAGCAGAACAGCATTATGTAAATGTTAGTCTTATTATTGGGTAGCAAGACATTATTTGGAGGTCTATTATTAAAGTTTCAGAGGAACTGGAGTAATGTTATCAAAACTGTAGCTTTGCAAAAGGAACAAAGCAAAGACTCAATCATGAGAACCAAGTTTCCAGGACCACTGGTTATGGAGAAGCTCAAGGAAAAAAGAGCTTCCCTGGTGGGTCAGACAGTAAAATTGTCAGCTTGCAAGCTGGATACCCGGGTTCAATCCCTGGGTCGGAAAGATCCCCTGGAGAAGGGAACGGCAACCCACTCCAGTACACTTGCCTGGAAAATTCCATGGATGGAGAAACCTCACAGGCTACAGTCTATGGGGTTACAAAAGTCAGACATGACTGAGGGACTTCGCTTTCAAGGGAAAAAAGCCCAGGCGCTAACACTAGATCTAATTTGGAGCAGGAACAGAATTAGGAAAGGAACTTGTGAAGGGGAAATTGTCAAATGGTCCTTGCAATGAAGAGTGGAACAATGAAGTACCAGGACAAGAGAAACGCATTTAAAGATGATTTGGAAATATAGTCTGATTTTAAAATTTATATTTGCGTGGAAATGATCTGAATTTCAAATAATTTATAAGTGAATGTTTAAAAGTAATTTCATTTAAAAATTGTCAATTTTATCTCATTTAGTATGATAAAATTAATCAACTTTCTGTTTTTAACATTCAGAAATGAATTCCAGCAGACTTGAAGTATACAGATGATAAATTAAATTGCTAAAGAGTAATGAAAATTTAAATTATGCATTCATGATAGTTAGTGTTCCACACCACTTATAGCATCTACATGAGGTCAAACTGGCCATATAAGCCTTCAGTTTTCTTTTTCTTTATGACAACAGTCTGAATCCTCTTTTGCCCACTCACCTTCTTTTTCAGTTAGATGCTACCACACCATACCAGAATATTTCCTATTTCTTTCTAATTATGACCATCAAAATGAAATATTATAAAGTTATGTGAAAGGAGTCAGCTGAGTTTTAAAACTGTTCATGTTTGCCCAAAACCTGTCAGAGAGTACTCAAAGCAGTGTGACCTTCCTCCGAAGGGCAGCAAGAATAAAGAGAACACCTATTCATGCTTTGTGCTGCTGTTGCTGTTAAGTCGCTTCAGTCGTGTCCGACTCTGTGCGACCTCATAGATGGCAGCCCACCAGGCTCCCTCGTCCCTGGGATTCTCCAGGCAAGAACACTGGAGTGGGTTGCCATTTCCTTCTCCAATGCATGAAAGTGAAATGTGAAAGTGAAGTTGCTCATTCGTGTCCAGCTCTTCTAGACCGCATGGACTGCAGCCTTCCAGGCTCCTCCATCCATGGCATTTTCCAGGCAAGAGTACTGGAGTGGGGTGTCATTGCCTTCTCCGATGCTTTGTGTTATTGCTGGCCAAATTCCCAGAGGCTTGGAGGAGCAGAGTAGAAGAGGGAAAATGAGAGAAAGAGAGCAGCCACACCTAATTAGAGGCTAGACCCTTTTTCTTAATGCTCAGAGAGTTAACGGGAGTCAGTTCCATAAGTTAGAAAACAGTTTCAGTTTACTGAAGGAGAGAGTGATAAGGATACAAATACTAGGAAAGTAGCTTTCAAATAAGCACTTCACATTTATCTCAGATTTGATCTATTTCATCTTGTCACCAAAGTGGAAGTTATCAGTTATCTTTAACTCAAAATAACCAATTTCTTTCTGATTCAATAGAATATATTGGATAACACAAAAGCCTACTTATTTTGTTTTTCAAAATTAAAACTTATCTACAATATTTTTGTTATATCTTTGCTTTATACTATTGGACATTTTTATTCTGTAAGTGAAGCACTTAATGCTTTTAACTGTCCCATCTAAAATTAGTCTAGATTTTCCCTGAGTATCTGAGAAGAGGTAAATCAATAGAGTAGTTTATGAGTTAATAATAGAGCCTACACTTTAGAATTAATGAAAGAAAAGAAACTACTTACTGGTCCATATAAAGCAGAATTGTTCTAAAATCAGCAATAAAGCAGTGACATAAATATAAAAAGGACCAAAATAAGCTTTTTAATGTACACTGCTCATTCTATGTTGTATAATTTTTTCATTGCTTCTGTATCTTCATAATTGGGCTAATCTTTTTTGACATTAATAAGGAGGCATTTTTTGCATTTAAATTCTAAATTTGGCATATTGACACTTTCAGAGGACACTTAGGATGAAAGCCACATAAGTTAGCTAAAATAATTAATGTATATCAATTGTTCTTGATATTCTTCATTTCCCACCTCATCTACTTGATGGTTGGTTATAGCATTTATATGTTGATGCTTCTCCATGGTTCATATACAAAGGCATTTATAAACTCAATTTGCTTTTCACATTTTCATTTTTAAGGATTTATGGTAGGATGAAGTGGTAACACATGGTAACTTCCACCAGCCTGGAGTACCAGCTGGTAGTGCTTGGTTATTAAATAATCACCCAGCTTTGCTTTTGTCATCTTGAGAAAAGCAGGATTAATAATACTTTTTAAATGAGAATTTAAAAAATAATAATGATGGGCATAATGTCCTTGATAATATATACAGAGGAGTGGGGTTAATCATCACTAAAAATTTTTCATCTTTTCTACAGATTGATTAAACTGATTAACAACCAAGAACAATTTTGCACAACAGTTTAGCAGGTGGACTAAAAAAACATACTAGTGGGAGGAGATGAAGTCATTTAGAATGCAAGTTAAGAGTGAGTATGGGCAGTGTACTGGAACACACCCACTTGAATTATGTGCCAACAGTATTTTTATAACCTCTGCTGTATTACCAACTAAAATAATACAAGTTGTTGTTGTTATTGAATATTGGCTTACTTTTCTTATTCCTATTTTTCCAGAAGTTATATTAATTCAAATAATAATTATTTGAATAAAACTTTGCAAAGCATTTCCAAAAGTATCTACACAAACTAATATGAACAATATCATCAATATCCAGTTTTACAAATAAAGCAGCCAACAGATAGGGAAGTATTTCAGTAGCAATTACAAAGTCAATTAAAAAGCAGAATCAAAATAGAGTCGAGTCTTCTGAAACAAACTCCTCATTCTGATGATACTCTCCTAAAGGGAATGGAGTTAGAGACACAAATCAGTTACTCATTAATTCCAAATTGCCTATGATTTTTGTAATTTCTCTTGAATGCCATGGACCTTATTTATGCTTATTGTGTGTATAATAAATAATTTCATTAATTAACATGTATTTGTCAGTTCATAATTAACAGACTGCTTTTTATTTTTTCCCTAGTCATAGTAGTAAACATTGGGTATGGTCATCTGATGAGTAGAACTGCATTCTACACCATTCACTACAAGTCAGTGATTCACTTGGAATCAAAATAAAAACTTCACAATTTATTTAAAATAGGCAATGTAATTCCCATTAAAAATGAATCCTATAAATGTATTTCAACCCCAATTCTTAGCTGTTACCCTATAAACAGACAAATAAAGCAAATAATTCAGTATCAACAAAAAATCATTTTTAGTGAAAGGAAAAATAGTCAAAAACTCAAAAGTATAAAGAACAATTATAAAATGCAACATTGAAAAGTAGTCTTGTTATAGTAGGAACATCACCTTGAAAGTTACCGAGCAAAATAGGGAAAAGGAAAGAAGCACTGGAAGCAAATATATTAAGACTCATAGAAATATAAAATTATTTGACATATCAGTATTTGTAAATGAGATTCAATTGTTTTGATAGAGTGAATACTGCATATTTGATCAAAAATAGAACCTGCACCCCCTACATATGCTGTATAGTTACTTGAAAATTAAGGAAAAAAACTGTATGGTAATTGTGATTCAGAAGAAATCAATAATGGTATTAATATTATGAAGTCAAATTTAATACAAAAAGTATAAATGAAGCAAAGAACTTTACAATGATAAAATGCAAAAAATTTGCAATTGGAAATTATTAAGAAATTTTATGTATGGATTAGAATTCATAAAGCAAAAATTTCCATAAATACAAATAGGAATAAATAAAATAATAATAGGAAACTTACAGTCAGTCTATTACAAGTAAAGATAAGGAATATTAATAACACAGAATACTATAATAAAAGAAGATACAAAATTCTCTTTATTTCACTCTGGATCTTTTCACACACATGTGCACACATAAACACACACACGCACACACACACACACACAAGTATGACTTTCAAGTATGACCTGGATATAAACAATGTGCTTTTATTTCTCATGGCCATGAAACATGAAAACAGACCCTGACAAGTCTTTATACTTCAAGAAACTCTATGAAAAATAGAAATAGTACGTGCTGTATTTCTGGCCATAGTGCAATGAAATCACAAATGAGTATACAAGAAACCTAATATAAACTATATCTTTGGATGATAATGATTTGTCAATGTAGGGTTCATCAGTTATAACAAATCATACCACTCTGGTGGGGAATATTGATAAGAACAGAGATTGTGCATGTGGAAGGGCAATGTGGAAAATCTCTGTACTTGCCTTTCAGTTTTGCTGTGCCCCTAAAACTACTCTAAAAAATAAAGGGTAATAAAAATAAGTAACACCAACCACCTTGAATTAAAAAAAAAAAATCCAAACAAAAGTAAAAGTACTCAAACTTCTCTTTTTAAAAAATCCCTATCGACAACGTGAAAACCAATACCCAATTTACATATGGTCTAGAAAGAAATATAGTAAAAACACTATGCATCAGTTCCTATATGCCCAGTTAAAAAATTCTCAGATGAAGATCAATGCCTTAAATGCTTTCATATTCTAAATAAGAAATATTTAAAACAATAAATTTAAGCATTCAACTAAAAATGATAGAAAAATATGGCCAAGATAAATACAAGAAGAGGTGGAGAAAGTCTTAATAAAGATGGAAGAGAAAATAAATTAATAATTTAAAACTTTAATAAATATAAATATATTATATTCTAATAAATATAAAATAAAAATAGTAAATCTACAGCAATCTTAATCAAGAATAAAAGGAAATATTTGTGTTTCTCTCTGACTTATTTCACTCTGTAGAACAGGTTCGTATATGTTAACACATATGTATGGAATCTAGAAAAATGGTGCTGATGAACCTATTTGCAGGGCAGGAATAGACATGCAGACATAAGAGAACAGACTTGCGGATACAGCAGGGGAAGGAGAGGGTGGGCCAGATAGAGAGCAGCATCAAAACATATACATCACTATGTGTAATAGATAGCTAGTAGGAAGTTGTTGTATAATCCAGGGAGCTCAACCGCATGCTCTGTGACAACCTAGAGGGGTGGAATAGGGTGAGTAGTGGGAAGGAGATTCATAAGGAAGAGACATAGATATACGTATGGTTGACTCATGTTATTGTATGACAGAAACTAGCACAACATTGTAAGGCAATTTTCCTCTAATTAATTTTTTTTTTTGATGGATAATCAACAAAGCCCTATGGTACTTGGAATACTGCTCAGTGTTATGTGGCAGTCTGGAAGGGAGTGGCATCTGGGGGAGAATGGATACATGTATTAATGTATGTAGAGCTGAGTCCCTTCTCTGCTCACCCAAAACTATGAAAACATTGTTAATTAGCTATACCCTAATACAAAATAAAAAGTTAAAAAAATAAAAATAAAAATGGTGAGTGTGAAAGCACATAATTACAAATCAGTTCAGTTCAGTTGCTCAGTCATGTCCAACTCTTTGCGATCCCATGAATTCCAGCACGCCAGGCCTCTCTGTCCATCACCAACTCCCGGAGTTCACTCAGACTCACGTCCATCGAGTCAGTGATGCCATCCAGCCATCTCATCCTCAGTTGTCCCCTTCTCCTCCTGCGCCCAATCCCTCCCAGCATCAAAGTCTTCTCCAATGAGTCAACTCTTCACATGAGGTGGCCAAAGTACTGGAGTTTCAGCTTTAGCATCATTCCTTCCAAAGAAATCCCAGGGCTGATCTCTTTCAGAATGGACTGGTTGGATCTCCTTGCAGTCCAAGGGACTCTCAAGAGTCTTCTCCAACACCACAGTTCAAACGCATCAATTCTTCGGCGCTCAGCTTTCTTCACAGTCCAACTCTCACATCCATACATGACCACTGGAAAAACCATAGCCTTGACTAGATGGACCTTAGTCAGCAAAGTAATGTCTCTGCTTTTGAATATGCTATCTAGGTTAGTCATAACTTTTCTTCCAAGGAGTAAGCGGCTTTTAATTTCATGGCTGCAGTCACCATCTGCAGTGATTTTGGAGTCCCCAAAAATAAAGTCTGACACTGTTTCCACTGTTTCTCCCTCTATTTCCCATGGAGCGATGGGACCGGATGCCATGATCTTCATTTTCTGAATGTTGAGCTTTAAGCCAACTTTTTCACTCTCCTCTTTTACTTTCTTCAAGAGGCTTTTTAGTTCCTCTTACTTTCTGCCATAAGGGTGGTGTCATCTGCATATCTGAGGTTATTGATATTTCTCCCGGCAATCTTGATTCCAGCTTGTGTTTCTTCATGACAAATAGAAATGCCTAATAATCAGGGTAGAGGGACACAGAAATAATTATAAGATGATAATTTGTTCGGTATTATTCAAGTAAATTTTGATGCAAATAATATTTTGCAAACATATACACTATCTTTAATGCCCAGTATAGCATCAAAAATTACTGGTTCTTCAAAATCAAACCAGTATAACCGTGAAAGAACTGAATATGGAAAATTTTTGCACTGCATATTCATATTATTAAGATTTTATTAAAAATTCACAAATCTATGTGGAAAAGGCTGAGACTCTAATAGAAATATAGGCAAAATATTTGAATATTACCTTTATAAAGAGTATATCCTTCTGGACAGGGAACATCTTGTTTAACACCATTAGTCATCAGAGGAATGCCCATTTAAACCATGTGTGTGCTAAATCATTTCAGTCGTGTCCTACTCTTTGCCACCCTATGGACTGTAGCCCAACAGGCTCCTCTGTCCATGGGATTCTCCAGGCAAGAATACTTGAGTGGATTGTTACTTCTTTCATCTGGGGAGCTTCCCAACCCTGGTATGAAACCTTGGTCTCTTATGTCTCCTGCATTAGCAGACAGGTTCTTTACCACTAGTGCAAACTTGGAAGCCCACAATAAATTGCTAATGTGTGTTTGATGATTGTTACTGAGGAAGTAGTGTTGATAGGTAGGCAACAAGAACTTTCATGCACACCAGCTAGAAGTGTAAATGACTACAATCACTTCCAAACACTTGTCAGTATCTACTACTGTCAGTATCTATTTAAAAATTAATAATTTTCTATTACTATTGAAAATAAGCAAATCCTGTGAACCAGTAATTCCTCCTCTATATAAACATACAACAGAAATAGATAAGTATGTGCTCCCAAAAATATATACAAGAACACTTATAGCCACTTATTCTAGATAAGCAGAAACTGGAAATGACTTAAATATCCATAAACAGTAGAATATATAAATATATATTGTGGCAAGCTCATAAAATAAGTAAGAATGATGAACTCACGCTTCTGCACATGATGATAAAAAGGAAATAATTCCTGTTACTAGCAAAATCTTGGATCAATCCTAAAAAGTATGGATCAAAAAAAAAAAAAAAAGAGCCAGATACTATGATTTAAACTACACAAAGTCAGAAACCCTTTATGATAGTAGAAATCAGAACACTGGTTACCTTAGGGGACATAAATGAATGGCAGAAGGCAAAGGAAGACTTCTGAAGTGTTGATAACATTCCATATGTCCATCTGTGTTATGTTCATATTAATGTGTTTAACGTAAAAATACTTTGCACTGTAGCTGAAATTTTGTTTATTTCAATCATTTTCCAAGAAAAAAAAATTAAAGAACACTTTAAAAACATAAAGAAAAATTAATACCACCAATAGGATGGTTATAATTTATGATTAGGTAATTTGCAAAAGTCAATAAGCAAATAGTTCTTTCTGGAAAAAATATATTATGTAACTAACAAATAAGCTAGCATTTGTTTAGTTTTAGAAGATGAAAAACCATACCATATCAAAGTTTTAAGAGGCTGCAGTGGAATGACATTCTAATATGTGTCTGCTGACTATGTAAAAGAGCACAATATTTCTAAGGAACACTTTGGCTATTTATTTAAACCCAACAAAGAAAAACATACAAGGTCCATATTCTTGAGCTAATTATTTAATCCTTAGCTTTATATGCAAAAGTCAAATGCTTCAAATAAACAAAGGTGTTAGCATAAGAAATATCTAAGAGAAAAATCAAATTGTTAGCTATAAAAATGTTGTGGTATAAAATGTGTACTTTTCAAACATTAAAATCATGTTGATAATAATATTTAATAACACTGGAAATAATGAAAAATATTAATTGACAAAATAGATACATCAAAATTGTAATTATCTTTGACTAATTTTCTATAGTATGTATTAATTAGCATATATTAAGCAGAAAATAATTTTGTCTAAAATACATAGTTGTACAACTAGACCTAAGTGTAAAAACACACAAAATCCTGAAAACCTGGGTCCCTGGCACCCTATGACTTTGTTCAGGGGATGGTGAGGATGTATTTGAACATTCACTGATCTTACTTTTTAGGATATTGTTGTTTTATACTTCCAGTACTTAACTAGAAGGAGTGGCACATGGGATATTGACTAAGTTTCAATCCCCGCTCACTGTGTACTTGTGTTCTTCTGCTAAGCGCAACCAGCGCAGCCGTTATCAGTAGTCTCATTTTTCTTTGTGTCCATGCAGGTCCACTGCATGATATTCTCTTGAGATTCTCAGGTTCGGAACAGACACTACTATCATTAACCCAGAACTGCTATCAATCATAATTTATTACAACCTTGAACTCACTTCCAAATATAGATTAAACATTTTCCAGCTTTCTCTGAATGAGGTCTCAGAGTAAAACTTATAAGACAACCTTGAGTGCAAGTCTTTTATTAGTGACAATTTCTTAGCTCAGTCAAAAGAGCATGCAGATTATTTAAGTCAGCACTACTTTAATAAACAATGTTTCTTGGCCTCTCTAGACCTTGAAATCACGTTTGATGACTATGTCATAGACTCTGACTTCTAAAATATTCCTTGTCATATTAAAAAGTAAGGATGGGGAAATTAACACTTATTAATCTCCAAGCTCATGTCAAGCACAATACTGGACACTTCTCATCATGTAAAAATATTTCATTTCTTATTATGACTCTTGAGAGTTGAGAAAGAGCTTTTTTTAAACTGAAGACAGAAAAATAAAACTCAGAAAAGCTAGGGGACTTAAAAATGATTTTAAAAGAAATAGTATGTGACAAAACTGGTATTTGAACATTTGTGCCTAAAACCAGATATCATGATCTCTAATGGTCTTTAGTGGATAAACCTACATGTACTGAGAATCTTCAGCTTCCATCGGGAGGCAGCACAGCATAATAATCAGGTCCTTCTGCTCAGGATTCAGACCACCGTGGTCTGAATGCTGTTTTAGCACAATAGGTAAGGAAAGTTATTTAACATCTCTTAGCGCTACTATCTGGGTATAAAAGTAATTATACTCTATCAAGTTATTATTAGGAGATCAGTCCTGGGTGTTCATTGGAGGGACTGATGCTGAGGCTGAAACTCCAATACTTTGGCCACCTGATGCGAAGAGCTGACTCATTTGAAGAGACCCTGATGCTGGGAGGGACTGAGGAAAGGAGGAGAAGGGGACAACAGAGGATGAGATGGCTTGATGGCATCACCAACTCGATGGACATGGGTTTGGGTGTACTCCGCGAGTTGGTGATGGACAGGGAGGCCTGGCGTGCTGCGCTTCGTGGGGTCGCAGAGTCAGAGATGACTCAGCGACTGAACTGAACTGAACTGAACTGATCTAATTATTGAAATTAATAAAAATAATTTAGTGGAGCTTGATACACGGTAATGATTTCATTATTGTTAGTTGTGACTCTGATTTTGTTTTTTCCTTGGGCTTCCCTGATAGCTCAGTTGGTAAAGAATCCACCTGCAATGCAGGAGACCCCAGTTCGATTCCTGGGTTAGGAAGATCCCCTGGAGAAGGAATAGGATATCCACTCCAGCATTCTTGGGCTTCCCTTGTGACTCAGCTGTGAAAGAATCTGCCGGCAATATGGGAGTCCTGGGTTCAGTCCCTGGGTTGGGAAGATCCCCTGGAGAACGGAAAGGCTACCCACTCCAGTGTTCTTGCCTGGGAAATACCATGGACAGAGGGGCATTGTGGGCTACAGTTCATGGGGTCATAAAAGAGTTGGATACAACTTAGCGACTAAACATTTCCAACATCCTTCAAAACTGAAACTTTCACTACTACTTTTAAGAAATTAATATTTCAGTCTAACAGAAAGCAAATTTGATTTTTTAAAAATCTCCTAAAAGAATTTGTTTAATGTTCCACAATTTCTCTAAATTTCCAATGTCTTCTTATATTAAATGAAGGAATTTGGATAAACACATGATATTTCTTTGTGAAACATTTGTTGATAATTTAAAAGTTAATTATTTCAAGGGACTTCCCTGGCGGCCAAGTAGTTAAAACTTCACCTTCCAATACAAGGGGTGCATGTTCGACCCCTGGTCAGAGAGCTAAGATCCCACATACCTTGAAGCCAAAAAACTAAAACATAATACAGAAGCAATATTGTAACAAATTCAGTAAAGACTTTACAAGTGATCCACATCAAAAAAATCTTTTTAAAAAGTTAATTATTTCAAGATTATTTATTCCCAAATGCACATGGCTATTATAAAAGAAGACTGACATAACTTCTCATATGTAAGATTTCTTTTCCTTATTTGTTATACGGTTTACACTTTTTGAGGTACTTCTTTAAAAACCATTTGAGACATTCTGTTCCAGTGAACACATTTGAGTTGAAAATCCACATCAAAACAACAGAAAATTAGTGCAAGTTCAAAGTGAAGAGACTGGCTCATTTTTGTCCTCTTCTTTGCCTAACAGGAACTTAGTAAAAAATCATTTAATGTTTCTTGCCATCTATAAAAGGTAAATAAAGATTTCTAACATTATATTTCCTCAAAATTTAAATGAATGTGCTTTATGTCCATTATGGGGTTCAGAGTTCTTTGATACACATAGAAACAAATATAAAAATTATTCATTGGTTCATCTAATAGATAGGTATGCAAGACTTACCATGAACCAGGACATTTATCAAGCTCTGGAACAGCAAAGAACATATCCCTCATTATTACAACAGTTTGTACTGAGTGAAGTGAGGAGATCTTCAATAAATTACTAATCAATTTCAGACTGTGGTTAGTTTTATTAAGAAACTAATATTCAGTGATACTTAAGAAGGGAAAAAACTATATTGCTCCAGGTTAATACTTGGATTGAGATCTGAAATTGAAGAAATAAGTCTGCTACTTGAAAATCCAGATTAGAGTATTTAAGACATTAAGGAAGAAGCTTTGCAGTAGAAAAGGAAGAAAAGATGTCTGTAGTGTCTGAGGGACAAACAAAAGATAATATGGTCAGAACATAGATACCTGAATAAAATGGTTAGAGATCAGATCTTACAAAGATGTGCAGAGTTTTTTATTTTAGAATTTTCAGCAATATATACTAGGTATCATTTTCCTTTAAAAAAAAATCACTCTGGCTTCACTTTGAAAATGGATTGAAGAAAAAGGGACTTAGGGAATTATGTTTTTGTGACTGTGCACAAGGATAGTGAAAGGATAGTGACTTAACCCATTGAGGCTGCTAGGGAGACAGAGATAAGTGGATAAGAATGAGCTATAATTTGGATGTAACCCATGGTGAATTGAATATCTAAGTCCAAGTAAGATAGAGGATGCCTATCTTTTGGTTCTGAGTAACTGGGTAGTTGATGTTGCCACTGAAAGGTACAGAGGAAGAGTTTGGTGGAAGTAGTGTTCTCACTATGTCATCACTTTCCTCACTTCATATAAAATTTCAGGCTATGTAGCATAATGTTTTGAGTAGATTGATACTTGTTCTTAGTTCCTAATCCTAAGAATTATCTGGGTAGAGGAAGTTCTCTAAGGAAACTTCTAATGGGAAATTGTTGGAGGATTCTCTTTAAGACATGACAATAAGTGCAATTTAAAGAAATTTCAAGTTTTATAGATATCTGTATTTGTAGACTACAAGAATGCCATTAATAACTGAACTCTAAGGGGTATAATGATAAAAACAATAACAGTACATTAAATAATCTCTTTTCCTCTTTCTATTTGCATAACTTCACTTATGCTACAGTCCTCGCTCTGGTTATTTATTGCTGTATTACAAATTATCTCAAAATTTAGCAACTTAAAATGATAGCAATCATTAATTTTGCTTGCAAATCTGCAGTTTTTGGATATCTCAACACGAATGGCTTTTTTGCTTGTTGTAGCATCAGCTGGGATGGGGGAAGTAAAGCTGGAGGTTTCACTTTCAAGGTGCCTCACTCAGATATCTGGCAAATTGGTATGGGCTGCAGCTGGGAGCTCAGTCAGGGTGTCATTTGGGTGCCTCAGATGAGCCTCTACATTGGTCTGCATGTGCTTCCTCACAAATTGGCAAGTGATTTCAATCAGCAAGTGTTCCAAGAGGCCCAAATGGATGCAGCAGGGAGTATAACTTAGCCTTGAAAGTCTCAAACATTCCTGCAGTATTCTATTAGCCAAAAAATTCACTGAGGCCAGCTCAGATTCAGGGAAAAGAGAATTAGATACCACCTTTCAGAAGAAGTGGTGCTTCCCCGGTGGCTCACATGGTAAAGAAAGCCTGCAATGCAGGATACCCAGGTCAATCCCTGGGTCAGAAAGATCCCCTGAAATAGGAAATGGCAACCCACTCCAGTATTCTTGCCTGCAGAATTCCACGTATTCCATGAACACAGGAGCCTGGAGGACTAGTCTGTGAGTCACAAAGAGCTGGACACGATTGAGTGACTCAGTAGAAAAGAATGTGTACTCATCTTTAATTTACCACAGATTATCTTAATAAAGGGCTTCTCAGGTGGCTCAGATGGTAAAGAATCTGCCTGCGATGCAGGAGGTGTGGATTTGATCCCTGGGTCAGGAAGATCCCCTCCACAGTGCTGCTGCTGCTGCTAAGTCGCTTCAGTCGTGTCCGACTCTGTGCAACTCCATAGATGGCAGCCCACCAGGCTCCCCCATCCCTGGGATTCTCAAGGCAAGAACACTGGAGTGGGTTGCCATTTCCTTCTCCAATGCATGAAAGTGAAAAGTGAAAGTCTTAGTCATGTCCGACTCTTAGTGACTCCATGGACTGCAGCCCACCAGGCTCCTCTGTCCATGGGATTTTCCAGGCAAGAGTACTGGAGTGGAGTGCCATTGCCTTCTCCACTCCACAGTGCTACTAATAAGTAAATAAATGAATACTTTTATAAATATATACTAATATTATGCTGTTCTGATTCCTATGTTAGTTGCTATTAAGAGTATTTCCATTGAATTTTTTTTGGGTGCTAACGAGTTTGCTTATAGTCCAAAGGAAATTTGAAAAAAAGGAAATGAATATATGTGGATTAACCATAAACTCAATTGCAAGTGATTATGACAAACCAAATTTTCAAGTAGAATTTCCATTACAGTGATTCTATGCTAGAAAACAAATTGAAATGCCAAATAATGTTCAGTTGAGTTGTGTCCTCAGATAACACTCTTCTAATTGCATTTCTTGCTTTAGAGAACAGCAATTAGAAAATTACATATGCCGAGAAAAGAGGCTCAGGAAAGGCCTTGAGATTCTGGCTCACCATTGTTAATGAAGTCATACAATCTGTCTTTACTTATTAGGGTTTTTAAGCAGAGAACAGCTGAAAAGTAAGTCCATTTAAAATGAAATTACAGAAAGGCAGAAGAGACTTTGATAAATATATTTGAAAGAGTAGTATTTTTTCACCTGTTCATGTGGCGAACATCTGTGGGTTTTTTGGCAATTCGTGTTTCCACTCTAAAAGAAATCTAGTTCAAAGACTCATCCTCCCTTGTATCTGTTTCTTTGAAGTGTTCCCTTGGATCCCTTAAACTATGCGTAGCCAAATGATTTTGGCATGTGGAATATAGATTCATTACAAATTGAATCTCAGGATTCAATATTTTATCTTCTAGTCTGCCACTACCTGCTTATACTTTTAACCAGGTTCTTTGAGCAGTTAGCCTTGCAGTTAAGCAGAAATCCTACTTTCACAGGCAAAACAACATTATGACATATTTTCACACGAAAAGAAAAAGGATGATGAGATTGTTAACTGATAGTGATAAAAGATAATAGACAACAGAGAATGTACATATGCTGGTAGAGGAAGGTTCTCAGATACATGTAAATGAAAGTGAGTATATAAATTTAGATATTGTCAGTAGTGACATGCAGCTTGCTCTTTGAAATTTGGTTCTATGTTTTTCCTTCAGATTAATAAAGTTATTCCTCAGTATTTTAACTAAATAAATATTTAACATTTTCTTTTTCTTGTAAAAGCTACAATGCATTTAGAAATATAGTGATTTAAAGTAAGAAAATGATCAAAACTTAGATAATGAAGTAATCCTTCTAAACGTTCAACCATGTATTAAACTGTCCTTACCTCTATGATAAAAGACATGGTATTTTTCCTCATCTATTGTCCAGTACATTTTAACTCCTAATAAGTGTAATTTTTAAATATTTTTTTTGTATTTGGTGTATTAATGCATTTTGATTCATAGCACCAGAATATTGGTAGGTGACTTTTTGTTGAGAGAAAAGATAAAACTTTTACATGTTTTATCCTTAAGGTGGGAAAATATATCTGTTTAGAGTTACTAAATTAGTAAGTAGTATTTATTATAGTAAATTAACATTTGTGTGCATGTGCATGCTAAGTCACTTCAGTCATGTCTGACTCTTTGTTACCCTATGGACTGTTGCCTGCCAGGCTCCTCTGTCCATGAGAATCTCCAGGCAAGAATACTGGAGTGGGTTGCCATGCTCTTCTCCAGGGGATCCTCCTAACTCAGAGACTGAACCTATGTCTCATTGGCAGGTGGGTTCTTTACCACTAGTGCCACCTGGGAAGCCCCAAATTAGTATTTACCATATTGTATTTTTATAGGCAATTCATTTTTACATATAGAAATATTTATCCACCTTGCTTTGCTTTAGTAAGGATTTGATAGGGGTAATTTGCACAATATCATGACAATTTACTCATTATTATTTTAAACTGTCCAAAGAAGCATATATTATTTATTAGCTGAAACTATAAAGTGATTAAATTGATTATATATATGTTAGTTATATTCTCTTGAAATTATAACATAAATATCATGTGTTATAATGATTATCAGTATGCACAAGGTGACGTTCTAAGAATGTTTTATTAACTCATTTAAAACACACAAAATTCACAAAATATGCATGCTATCATAGAAAATTTAATTCAGGGAAGTAAAGTACAGAAAGTTTAAAATACTGCTGCAAGATCATACAGCTTGTAAATATTGGAGGCAGGTTTTGAACCATGGATTCATAACCCAATTTCTAAAATTTAAATCTACTTAATAATAAGAAATTTGAACACAAGTACAGAGGCAAGGTCATGTGCAGACAGAGGAATACGATAGTCATCTACAAACCCAGGAAAGAGACCTCAGACAAAACCAACACCTTGATCTTTGACTTATGTCATCCAGAATTGTGAGAAAACAAACCTGGTAAACCACCCAATATGTGGTACTTTATTTTGGTAGCTCAAGCAAATAATATGGATGATATATGGCAAAAAAAATCAGTCTGCAATGCAGGACACTCAGGTTAGATATCTGGATTGGGAAGATCCCCTGGAGAATGGAATGACAACTCACTCAAGTACTCTTTTTTCTTTTAATTTTATTTTTTTTATATTTTACTTTACAATACTGTATTGGTTTTGCCATACATCAACATGAATCCACCATGGGTGTACTCTTGACTGGGAAATCCTGTGGACAAAGGAGCCTGGCAGGCTGTAATCCATGAGATTGCCAAGAATCGATATGACTGAGCGACTGAGCATGAGCAAATAATACAGGGCCATGCCCTATTTTTTGACTTTAGGAAACAAAATATCTTCTAGTGTACTCCCTAATATTTAAAATTTGGGAGGAAGAGTGATCAGAGGAATGGAAATCAGAGCTGTAGTTTCAACTGAGTTGGAGATCTCACTGTGCCTTCAAGTTGAGAAACCATGAGTACGACTGTCAGTGGATCTGGGACCCAGAGAGTTGTCTTTACTAGTAATAGCAATCTGTGAGACATGAAGTGATACCTTATACAAAAGGTGAAATCAGTCACAATATCTGTATACTTAGAGGTAGTTGTGTAGACTTGTCCTATGTTTTTATTTCTGTACAGTGTTATTAAGAACCTCCTACAGAGGAGTACAGATAGAGGTGATATCATTGTTAAAATAGGTGCTTCATGAATGCAAAAGATGGAAGAGGAATAAAGATCAAATGCTTAGAACAGAAGGCCAAGATTGGTGGAAGAGATCTACAAGGACCATAATGAGTTAAACTTTATTTTCGCCTTCCCATACTTTCATAGGAAAATACAGAAAGCTCTAAAGACCAAAGGAAACACTTAGAAAGAAACCATTGAGAATCACTTAGAGTCCATTTGATGATAGTTTACAGAACTTTTACAATTCCATTTTTGACACATAGTTGTAATTATCATGGCAGGATAATGATGGAAATAGAAGAGTAGGAG
Source organism: Budorcas taxicolor (assembly GCF_023091745.1). Lineage (NCBI taxonomy): Eukaryota > Metazoa > Chordata > Mammalia > Artiodactyla > Bovidae > Budorcas > Budorcas taxicolor. The sequence goes on from NC_068918.1 coordinate 47,246,603, forward strand.
AATATACTAGAGAAACTATTAATAGTATGTCATCAAAATGGAACTCACCACTTTAGGGCCGAAAATGTAGATAGTGCTCTATGGCAGCTGCAATGCACAGGCTAACCAAGGGGTGGTACAAGCCAGAAATCACAGGATTTGCACTTGAAAGGGAGCTGTCCTAAGGGCACATGGCTTGCAGTAACAAAGGACTAAACAGAGAAAAGGGATTTTTAACCTTCCCTCCTCTTGATTCAACACATTGGCATATATGAAGAGACAAATTCAGATACTTGGAAAAATGGTGGATTCATCCTTCTTACAATTTCACAGTAGGTAAAATGACCTTTTGATTTTAATCTAGATGCTTGCCTTTCCTCTTTGGTTTTAGAAAACCAAGAGTTTTCTTTTAATAACTCTGTGCTCAAATTCATGAATTCTTTCCCAGCATACTTGACCCAAATTCACTGTTGTCTAGAGTTTTGAGTCCTTTTTCCTAATGAGGATGATGACAGTTTTTTAGGTGCAAATAGTCTCTTGCAGTGGACACAGATAAATATTTAACTTCAAGAATCTCAACATGAAAATCACCAAAATTTTCTAAGTTCTTTCTTAAAGTCTATGGAAAATATCTTGCATTTTTGTTTGCTTTTATGAACATATAAAATGACTATTGTGAACCATGATGTAGAAAAACACACTCAGCAATGGTAAAGCCTATTCAGAACAAGCCTCTCCAAAGTCTACAACTTTTCAAGTTGTTGGAGTGCTGCTTAAAAATATCAAACTGCAAAGATGCACTTCTAGAAATTATAAGTAATTTGTGCATCAAACAATATGTACAATAGTACTATACAGTAAATTGGACCAGCTGCCTATTCCTACCATTACAGCTGGTTGCAAAGTATGTAATTTATGTTTTCTGCAGCAGAAAGTGGGAAGCCTTTTTAAAACTGTGTTCATGCTTTTATAAAGAGCCTTTTCCTGTTTTATTTTTTAACCATTGTAGGTTCAAAAGAGATGGCATTTTTCCATTATGTTTAATGTTAATCCCTTTCTATTATAGTTAAAAGGTCTATTAAAGCACTTTCCTATGACCTTGTATTCATCCTAATGAGTAGATGATTTAGATACATATTTACCTTCATGATATTCTTAAAATATAAATTCTATTTTTTAAAAAGCATTGGTAACACTAATAAAGGTATACTTGATAGCAAATAATTGGCTCTTAAAATTTAGTAAATGGCATATGTTCATCTAAAAAGTTAAATAATGTTTTCTATTGATAAACTGAACAAGTTTCAAAATGTCACTGTTGCAATTTCTTTTACTATTTGTTAGCTTTTTACATTTGTTATTTGATAACAAACAATATAAAATATATTTATATATTAATCACTGTTTTCCAGTGTGTATGATGGAATGACTCAAAATCTGAGGAAAAGGTTAAATGTAGAACAGTTATTTAGAAAGAGATTTAATTTTGAGATTTAGAATATCTGTCCCATTTTCAAACTTACCTTTAAAAAATTTGAAAATTACTCAGTGTGTGACTTGGGTTGTAGGATTCACCTTTTTAAATTCAATAGTGTCATGGGAAAACACAAAATGTAGATTAATATCTAGTGAATATGTTAATGGCATGATATTTTACTGATTATTTTAGATATTTTTCATGGTAAATTTACATGTTCAAGTTACATAAATTTTAAGCTTTGGAGTATAAATATTCATATTATCCAACTTTAATCAAATAATTATTATTCATTTAGAATATGACAAATTAATCCTAGGTAAACTGCATCCTTCCTGAAGATTCAGGTGATATTTATGAGTAAATTATATAATTGAAAAAATATTAATTGTGACCTGACTGACTTTAGTATAACTCATAATATTTATCTCCTGTAAGTAAAATACAAATGTATAGTTGAACATCTGATAAAATTCTGTGAGGAATATTTCCAAGGTTTTTTTTTTTTTTTCTTTTGGTTATTTTACTCACTAATCTGGCTTTATTTTGGTTGTTTTGATTAATTAGAGGTGACAAGAAATACAAGGAACTAACACCTAATGGACACCAGTGTCTCTTGTGTGCCCTTGCCCAAACTGGGGGCTCTGAGTGTTTTTGATAGGGGAGAGATTTCAGGCCTCTTGAAGAATGCAGGAAAATAATTTTCTCATGTTTGAACAAGAGAAAAAGAAAGTGGTTGCCTCTTCAGAAAAGCTACCTTTTCATGCTGCTGCTGCTGCTGCTAAGTCGCTTCAGTCATGTCCGACTCTGTGTGACCCCATAGACTGCAGCCCACCAGGCTCCCCTGTCCCTGGGATTCTCCAGGCAAGAACACTGGAGTGGGTTGCCATTTCCTTCTCCATGAGCTTTCTCTAATTCTTAACATTCCACCAATTGACTGTAGTCTGGGAGGAGCAACTTGAGTTCCCAGTAAATATTTAGCAGATTAAAAAAAGGAGGCAAGACAAAAGCTAAGGTTCTTTGAAGTGAACCTGTAGAAAATATTATCAGCCCATTTTTGAACAATTGTTTTATATACTAACATATAATTATGAAACCTCGATATTTATATAGTTTATTCAACTCAGTTTATACACTGTATTAGAATAGGATATTCCACATTTGAGAAGAAAATAAATATAATCATTAAATATATATGATCTCAGAAAATATATATGTTCTCAGAAATATAACTGTGGCTGCCTGAAATAATGCTCATGGTCTCATTAAAACTTCCAGAAATATAATAATTTTAGTTACCAAAATAAAATGTTGAATTTTCTCTATGTTTTATCCCTTTAATTTCCTATTCTTTCAGTTTGCCTTTGTTTGTCTAAAGATAAGGAACCCTCAAAATCCTCATTGAGTCTGTTGTCTTTAACATGGTGTCAATATTAAATCTTTATCTTGATGATTGAGAATACTGGAGATGATGGCTCTAATGAGCCTCGCACAGACCTGTTTATTATACTGTGCATGCTACTTTTAAAATCCCTCTGATGGTTTTTTCACACTCTGTTGCTCGTGTAAGTAAATGAGAAATGATTGACTTTTTAAAGAATAAAGCCTAATATGATTCCTTTCAATAGAAAAGTAGAGAGGTAAAGGATGTTTTTTTGTTGTCAACTTGAATAAAGATAACCTATGTTGTGGGTTATAACCTAAAAGATTATGAAATTGGAATCAAGCAGATTTGGTTCAAACCCCATCTATGTTATCCCAGGTATTAGTGACCTGGGTTATGATTTATTTAACTTCTCTGAGAGTCACTATCCTCTCTATAAAATTTGGAATTAAATCTTCTCTTTAGGATTTCTGTGAGGATTATAAATATCACAGGGCCTATCAGAGTAAAGACATTCATGGTATATATAGTTGACTGTGTGGGGGTGGCATTAAGTATCCTCATTTAAATTTTTTTTTTAACTTTAATTTTGTCTTATTTGAAGAAAAGCTTTACCTTCTTTGTTGTATTGGTTTCTGTTGATCTGAAATAGTCAGCCTGATATTTCCCCAGCAAAAAAGGGTTTGTCTGGGGTCAGCAGAGAACTGCAGTTTGATGTCTGCCAACATAGTGAGCCATACACAAGTGTCTGAAGAGCATGAGGAAACAAAACAAAGCAAAAGCACTTTATAGAGGGGAAAACAAAGTTGGGAGGCTCGTAGAAAGCAGAGTCCATGGCTTTTCAATGGCTGGGTCCTTGCCAGGAAAGAAGAGGAGTCTTTCTTTTTTCCTTTTAGGTTTTGATCTTGTCTCAGGGCAAGAGAACTCCCCATTCTGATCGCCCACCTATATTTAATTGAGGTTTGTTATTTATTAATTTTTTTATATCTCCCTTTTTTAATCAAGATATTTCTCTGAAAGCATCACTCCTCAAGAGTCAGCCTTTCTAGATTTAACAGGTTTTTGTCCCTCAATGCCAGGAAGGAACTTTCCTTGGTATACTGTCTCACACTGTAAGGAGAGTGCACAGATAAGAAACCTGTAGAGGTCACATTTGAGTAACAAAGAGAGGTAGGAGAGAGAACTCTCTGGCAAATTTTATGTAAGTCCATATGTTATCAAGATCGCCTGAATTATGTCATCATCACATGTTTAGTGATAGATTTCTAAGAAGCCTGGTTGAGATATCTTTGGAAAGCTGTTTCATCAGATGTGGTCTGCTTCAGTTCGAGGAAATCTGTACTTTGAGGTCACTAGGTGATGTGTGGGTCCAGAGTCAGGGTTTAGTACTTACTTTAGCTGTGTCATGTGAATAAAAGAGTCTCTTCTTTGGAGTTTGGTGGCACAAAAGTTGGTAAGCAGTACCTGTTAGGGGCCTGTCCAGTGAGGTCAGAGAGAGTTTTTCTGGAGATGTCTTTACTAATAGAAGAAATCTCCAGATATCAAGGTATGATGTATATAGTCTTTCTCTCCTGAGAGTGCACTGTGCAAAGATTTTTCTATGAAAACAAGATTATGTCTATCAGATTGTATTTCAATAGGTGGGACAAGTCAGGTAGGCACTTTTTACGACCTTGCAAATGTTTTCCCATCAATATTAACTCATGATAGCTATCATTTTGTCAGTAGGCTGGCAGTTTAACACATGTACAATGATGAGGAGTGGGAATTTTAGAGTCTCCAGTAGGACTTGGTTGATAGTTCGCCTAAACCAAAACTTTCTCCTTTTTATCAAATTTACAATTGTTGAATTTCCAATCTTGATTTTTCCTTTTTTAGGGCCAATTGATGGGTTTCTATAGCCAACTTTTCTATAGTATTGTTGAGGGAAATATTCCTTGGACCATGACAGGGGCTTGGCTACTCTTGGTGCCTTTCAGGACAGCACTCCTTGTGAAAGTATTAGCAAGGTGATTTCCCTTAGTTGCAGAATTTCAAATTTAGAAGGCCTCAGAATCTTAATAATAACTAAAGTGATAGTTAAAAGTAGGCATCTAGTAATTTCTGAATACTTTCATTTCAGATGGAAGTAAGGAAGCCACATTTCTTCTGCAACATTCCAAAATCACAAGCTACTCCAAAAGTATATCTACTAAGGATATTGGGAGTTTTACCCTTGGCTGAAAGTGCAAGCCAATGTGCCTGCATGCTCAGTCTCTCAGTCATGTCAAACTCTTTGTGACCCTATGGACTGCTGTCCACTGTAGGCTCCTCTGGCCATGCGATTTTCCAAGTAAGAATACTGGAGTGGGTTGCCATTTTCTCCTCCAGGGGATCTTTCAGCCCAAGGATTGAACCCATGTTTCTTGCATCTCCTGTGTTGGCAGGTGGATTCTTTAACATTGAGCCACCTGGGACACCCCACAAGCCAGGGCAAGAGCATATAATTCAGCCTGTGGAGCTGAAATAGCCATAGATAAAGATGCTGCCTCAACAACATCAAAAAGAGTAACAATAGCATACCCAGCACAGTATTTGCCATGTCATCTTTTATGTAAGAACTATTAGTGAACCATGAGAGATCAGTGCTACCCAAAGGAATATCTTGAACATCATCACAAGAAGACAGGAGGTAATTGATCAGCATTAAGTAGTTGTGAGGGGGATAGAGGGGAGAAAAGTAGGATTAAGGTTGTTACCGTGTAAAAAAGTTATGTGAGGAGCACTTTGCAAAAGGACTTCACAGGAGGTGAAGCACCTGGCTGGTTAACATTGAGTGTGATGAGAATTCAGGAAAGCCTTTATTGCATGAGATACAAAAATAGTTAAAAAAGATCCCACAAAGTTTTTCTCAGTGGTTTAACCAATGGATAGTTGACATTATTGGCCCTATAAGGATGGAGGGTATCCCCATGCCACAGGGTTAATTTGCTGATTAGAAGACCCCAAGGGCATTTTCTTCCTCTTCAATATGTAAAAGTAAAGGAGGAATCTGATTATTGGATCCCTCAAGGGAGGTAGGTTCATTAAACTACCTTGAAGGCCGTAAAGTTTATGTCATCTGGTTCTTCCCATACTATGGGTCAAGCTTGTTATTCTTTAGTAAAACACAAATGTTTATCCATAAGAGAGAAATTTGGAATCCAGTTTTGGCAAGAACCAACTAGATGGAGAAAACCTCAAAGCTGATGCTTAGTTTGTGGTTTGGAGAAACTCAAGACACTGTGAAGTCTGTATAAATCTAGGTCTAATAGTTGTCCTGATACAGATAACCTCAGTATCAAACCTGAGTTTGGGCAAACTGCAGATTTTCTTTGATGGTCTTAGGTCCCTTTGAGACTAAAAGTTTAAGAAAGTGCATGTAGTCTTCCTGTGAGGAGCCTGAGAACAAAGAAGCTAATAATCTACATATTGCAACAAAGTAGAACCTCCAGGTAATTTTTATATCACTCATATAAGCCTTTAATGTTTGGGAGAAATAAGAAGGACTCAGTAAAACTTTGAAGTATTACTGTGGAGGTGACTTGTTTTTCTTCTCAAGTGAAGGCTAAAAGGTACTGGGTAGCTTCATCAACTGAATACTAGAGAATGCTCTGCATAAATCAATCATAATAAAGAATGGACTTCTGGTGGGAATGGATGTTAATAATGGTAATTCATAAAATTAGGAAGGACAGGGTGTTGAGGGATAGCAATGTTGTTTATTGATCTGGAACAAACCACTGTCCTCATATCTTAGGTTTTCATCTTGGTGAAAATAGAATCGTTAGATGGGCCAGTAGTACAAGTATAATGAAGCCCAGAAGTTTGTGATCTTCTATTATGGACTTTATGCCCTGAAGGGCTTCTGATAGGGTGTTGCCTAATTCTGGGAGAGGTTTCAAGGCCTCTATTTGAATCTTGATGGGAGGCATGCTGTGAATTTTGTCACTATCAGCTGGAGATTTTGCCTATTTCACGTTTCACTTTCATCCTTTGGAGAAGGAAATGGCAACCCACTCCAATGTTCTTGCCTGGAGAATCCCAGGGACCGGGGAACCTGGTAGGCTGCCCTCTGTGGGGTCGCTTAGAGTTGGACACAACTGAAGCGACTTAGCAACAGCAGCAGCTAATTAAAGATGGACAAGTGATCACTGTTTTCAGAATCAGCTCTATCATCATAAGAGACAAAACAAAACTAAAGTTCATTTAGTTCAATTTGATGATTACTATTCTAGATTTATTCTCACCTTTTGGGGAAAAAAAAAAATCTGGCATGAAGCTTCTCTAAGAAGTATTGTTCTAATAAATTAGCAGGGGCAGAGAAACCAAGGAGGGAACGGTGTGTATATCCCAAGGAACCTAAATAAAACAGAATAGGTTCAGAGACAGGGATTTGTTGAGGTTCATTAGAGATCTCCTCTATTTGAACTATCTTTGTACACTGAAGTAGGGACTTCTTTATAAGGGGGGGTTGAGCACCAAGAATATGGCTCCAGTGTAAGTTAGAACTGGAAGAGATTCATCTCTAATCTGTAATAATGTTTGTCTAAACCAGTATAGAGATAGGATTGGGAAAAGTGTAGTTCTTCATGACCCTATCATTAAAAATTGGAAACAGATTAGAAAGGCTGGTTAGATAGCTGGAGGTGCCCCAAGCACTGCAATTTATAACATTCTTTTTTTTTTTTTTTTCAGTGCCTTGGCTCTTTGTAATAATACCAGAAGTTTGGAGCATCTTAGTTTTGTTTGCACACCTAGTCACTAAGTCATGTCCAGTTCTTTGCGACCCCATGGACTGTAGCCTGTGAGACTTCTCTGTCCATGGGATTTTCCAGGTAAGAATTCTGTAATGGGTTGTCATTTCTTCCTGGGGTCTTCCCAACCCAGAGATTGAATGGGTGTCTTCTGCAGTGGCAAGCGGATTTATTTCCACTGAGCCACCTGGGAATCCCTGGTTTTGCTTAGCTGCCATCATTTACCGGTATTGAGGATTCAGAATTTTGACTGTCTTCCTATGAAGTGACTGATGTAGAGTATGAGAGAGCTGGTTTGTTGGATTGAGTAAATCTAGAGTGGACATAGTTTCCCATTCTATTCTGACCTTTTTTGCTAGAATGGAAAGGTTCAGGTTCAACCCATAATAAACATAGATTTAAAAGCTACACAAGAGGAATCAACATCTGAAGGAAGACCAGAATTCTCTTTAAAAGTAATCTAAAGTTAATTCTAATAGTCATGATTGGATTCCTCAGATTTTTGTGTACACAAAAATTGAATTTTGTTTCAATCAACAGCCCTCAATTCAGTTCATTTCAGTCACTCAGTCATGCCCAATCCTTTGTGACCCCATGGACCACAGCACACCAGGCTTCCCTGTCCATCACCAACTCCCATAGATTACTCAAACTCATGTCCATTGAGTCATTGATGCCTTCCAACAACCTAATCCTCTGTTGTCCCCTTTTCCTCCTGCACTCAATCTTTCCCAACATCAGGGTCTTTTCAAATGAGTCAGTTTTTTGCATCAGGTGGCCAAAGTATTGGAGTTTCAGCTCCAGCATTAGTCTTTGCAGTGAATATTTAGCACTGATTTCCATTAGGATGGATTGGTTTGATCTCCTTGCAGCCCAAAGGACTCTCAAGTGTCTTCTCCAACACCACAGTTCAAAAGCATCAGTTTTTCGGCACTCAGCTTTCTTTATAGCCCAACTCTCACGTGCAGACATGACTACTGGAAAAAACAAAGATTTGACTAGATGGACCATTTGTTGGCAAAGTAATGTCTCTGCTTTTTAATATGCTGTCTAGATTGGTCATAACTTTTCCTACAAGGAGCAAGTAGCTTATAATTTCATTACTGCAGTCACCATCTGCAGTGATTTTGAAATCGAAAAAATAAAGTCTGCCATGGTTTCCACTGTTTCTCCATCTATTTGCCGTGAAGTGATGAGACTAGATGCCATGATCTTAGTTTTCTGAATATTGAGTTTTAAGCCAACATTTTCACTCTCCTCTTTCATCAGGAGGCTTTTTAGTTCTTCTTTGCATTCTGCCATATGGACAGTAGCCTCTGCATATCTGAGGTTGTTGACATTTCTCCTGGCAATCTTGATTCCAGCTTGTGATTCATCCAGTCCGGCATTTCACATGATGTGCTCTGCATAGAAGTTAAATAAGCAGGGTGACAATATACAGCCTTGACATACTCCTTTTCCTATTGGTAACCAGTCTGTTGTTCCATGTCCAGTCCTAACTGTTGCTTCCTGACCTGCATATAGGTTTCTCAAGAGGCAGGTCAGGTGGTCTGGTATTTGCATCTCTTGAAGAATTTTCCACAGTTTGTTGTGATCCACATTGTCAAAGGCTTTGGCATAGTCAATAAAGCAGAAGCAGATGTTTTTCTGGAACTCTCTTGCTTTTTCCATGATCCAGCGGATGTTGGCAATTTGATCTCTGGTTCCTCTGCCTTTTCTAAATCCAGCTTGAACATCAGGAAGTTCACAGTTCATGTATTGCTGAAGCCTGGCTTGGAGAATTTTGAGCATTACTTTGCTAGCATGTGAAACGAGTACAATTGTTTCGTAGTTTGAGCATTCTTTGGCCTTGCCTTTCTTTGGAATTGGAGTGAAGACTGACCTTTTCCAGTCCTGTGGCCACTGCTGAGTTTTCCAAATTTGCTGGCATATTGAGTGCAGCACTTTCACAGCACCATCTTTTAGGATTTGAAATAGCTCAACTGGAGTTCCATCACCTCCACTAGCCTTGTTCATAGTGATGCTTCCTAAGGCCCACTTGACTTCACATTCCAGTAAGTCTGGCTCTAGGTGAGTGATCACACCATCGTTGTTATCTGGGTCATGAAGATCTTTGCTGTATAGTTCTGTGTATTCTTGCCACCTCTTTTTGATATCATCTGCTTCTGTTAGGTCCATACCATTTCTGTCCTTTATTGTTACCATCTTTGCATGAAATGTACCCTTGGTATCTCTAATTTTCTTGAAGAGATCTCTAGTCTTTCCCATTCTATTGCTTTCCTCTATTTCTTTGTGTTGATCACTGAGGAAGGCTTTCTTATCTCTCCTTGCTATTCTTTGGAACTCGGCTTTCAAATGGGTATCTTTCCTTTTCTCCTTTGCCTCTCTCTTCTCTTCTTTGGAGAAGGAAATGGCAACCCACTCCAGTATTCCTGCCTGGAAAATCCCATGGACAAAAGAGCCTGGTCCATGGGGTCTCAAAGAGTCGGACACGACTGAGTGACTTCACTTTCACTTTCTCTTCTTTTCTCAGCTATTTGTAAGGCCTCCTCAGAAAACCATTTTGCCTTTTTGCATTTCTTTTTCTTGGGGATGGTCTTGATCCCTGCCTCCTGTACAATGTTACGAATCCCCATCCATAATTCTTCAGGTACTCTGTCTATCAGATCTAATCCCTTGAATCTATTTGTCACTTCTACTGTATAATGGTAAGGGATTTCATATTGGTCATACTTGAATGGTCTAGTGGTTTTTGCTACTTTCTTCAATTTAAATCTGTTGGCAATAAGGAGTTCATGATCTGAGCCACAGTTAACAGCCCTAGGAATTGCCTAGCAAAGTCACCTAGCAATTGTCCAAGTCTTATCATGTGGAAAGTTAGTGAACTGCTCTTCGAGTTGTAACCCTAGCAACTTTTCATGACTTTCCCGATTATGGTTTTTACCTAATACTAGGCCTGGCTTTCACAGGCAAGCATATGGACTATCTAATGAAAGTCAAGTGTGATAAGTTTAAATTTCTCAGGAAGTATGTAAGGATCTTCAACTACTTTAGGAAAATCTTTGATTAATGGTTCACAGTTCAGCTTTAGTCCAGGCAATATAAAAAAAGAAGAAATAATAGGGGTTTAGCCTCTGAAGCCTCAAAATTTTTAATTTTAAAGGGATGGGTTTTTAATAAGTTCAGAAGAAAACAGAGTATGGGTAGTTTCAGAGAAAAAGAAAAGTTTGAAGGAAGACTCAGTAATAGAACAGGTACAGGAATTACAAGAGGCACAGGCTGTGTTGAAGGGTATGAACTAGAGAGCACCAGAAGCAAAGTCTGATTAGCATGAGCTAAGTGAGGGAGACAAGATGGAGCTGGAGAGGGAGCATGAGACAAAGAAGCAAAAGAAGGAGAGACTGAGGCTTCAAGAGCAATTTTATCTTTTAGGTGTTTGTTTACCTCACTTAATCTTGAAGTTTTATTTTGCAGTTTAATTTTAGACTTTTCATAACATTGGAAGCCTCAAAATAACAATTGAAAAAAATCTTTCCCTTCAGTTCTGGAAATTTTTGAGCTATTGTTGTCCCATTCGGTTTTAAGGAAATTAAGTATGGAATATCCAAAGTTCCCCATAATGGTCATAAGTTGCTTTTGGTCAGGTTGATGTATTTTATTTAAAATGTGTATGAGGAAAGATCACTGTGTTAAAACATTAAATTGACTAGAGTCCCTGTAATGGGTGTACCCTCAAAATATTTAGATACCTGGGATCTCATTTCTCAGAAGTTACTCTCTAGAATAAAGGAATAATTTTCAACAGGTCCAACATCTTACAGATTAAACAGCTCAATTCAAACAGCTTTCAAGCTAGTACCAGCCAATTCTAAGGTAACAGCTTAGTCCTAGAGGAGTCAAGCCAAAAGCTTTTTCAGCCAGTGTCTAGAGAATATTCTACTCTAATATGCTGATGGCTGACCCAGCACTGTTTTAGTGAAGCAGCTCCTGTTACCTATTGAATGGGCTAAGTGTTTTTTAGCAAGCTTTAGCTGAGTAGTCCAATTTCAAAATCAGATCCAAGTGCCAAATGACTACTTACATGTAGAACAAGGCCTTAACCAGAAAAATAAAACTATAATAAATCCCAGATAAACTCCAGAGAGCTTCAACTGCAAAGAAGGTGTGAGGTTGGTTTCTTGAAAAAGACACACCTTCACACTCTAGGGTCAGAAAGGAAAGGAGTGAGTGACAGTTGTGGGTTTAATACTTGTTTGTTTACCTATCCTGGAGCCATCAGTGGTCTTCTGTAGGTCCCCATATGGGTCACCAAAATTTTGACCTGAATTAAGTAAACTGCCAGTTATTTCTGCAGTAAGATGGGTTATTCAGAATCAGCAGAGAATTTGCAATTCATGGTTTGTATTCATGGTGAGTTATATGCAAGTTCCAGCATATCAAGGAGAGAAGAACATCTTTATAGAGGAAAAAGAGGCATTTGGAAGAGATACAGTAAAAATAGAGTCCTTATGGCTTTTCATTGGCTGAGTCTTTGCTGGGAAAGAAGTCTTTCTTCTTACATTGAGTATCCCTATATTCTCAGTCATGAAAGCGCTTCCTTCTTATCTCCCAACCCTATTTAACTGATGTTTCATTTTAGTTATTCCTTTTTTTTAATTTTTGCAAGCTGTCTCTTTGAAATGTCAATTTTTTTTTTTCTAATTGCCACAGTGTACTATCTTTTCCCTCTTGTTTAGATGTACATTTTATTGAGTTGTTTTTACTTTTTATGAATTTTGGCTATGCTGGATTCCATGTGGTTCATGGGCTTCTCTGTAGCCATGTGGGATCTTAGTTCTCCTGCTAGAGATCAAACCCATGTCCCCTGGATTGCAAGGCAGGTTCTTAATCAGTGAACCATCAGGGAAGCCCTTAGATGTACATTTAAAAAGTATTTCTATCCTGAACTTCTCCCCACCCTGCCTTGTTCCACATGTTCTTCCTTATTGATTACTTAGCCAGTTGGTGGGGCACAGTCAGGTAAAGGAATCCAAACTAGGGGCAAAATAAGGGAGACAGAGCTCTCTATGGGTCCCTACACAGACAAAGTTACCCCATCTTGTTATTCCTTTTCAATATCACACTGGAAGTTCTAGCTAATGTAATAAGACTTCAATAAATAATTAGGTCAATTGATAAATAAATAATATACAGAATGGGAAGAAAGAAATAAAACTGTTTTGTTCACAGACAACATGACTATTTGTATAGAAAATAAAAAAAAAAAAAAAAAATCAACCAAAAAATCTAATATGTGAATATAGTAAGGTGTTAGGATACAAAGTTAGTATACAAAAGTTGACAGGTTTCTTATATACAAGGAATAAATAAATGGAATTTGAGATTAAAAACACAATAAAATTTTTAAAAGCAACCAAAAGATGAAATACTTAGGTATAAAACTAACAAAATATACACAAGATCTACATAAGGAAAACAAAACTCTGCTGAATGAGATGGGAGAACTGAATAAATGAGATATCCCATGTTCATGGTTAAAAAGATTCAATGTATTAAAGATATCAGTTATTTTCAAAGTAATCCATGGATTCAATGCAATTTCAATCAAAATCCCAGAAACTTATTTTGTGGATAAAAACAAATTTATTCTAAAGTTTATGTGGAGGGAAGTAAGATAAAGTATAGTAAGCATGCTGTTGAAACAGAAAAACAAATTTGGAGGACTAACACTACCTGACTTAAAAACTTACCATAAAACTCTAGTAATAAAAACAGTGTGATTTTGCCAAAATAATTAAAGACCACTGGATCAGAATAGAGAACCCAGAAATATACCCCATAAAAAACAGTTGATCTTTGACAAAAGATCAAAGGCAGTACAATGAAGCAAAGATTGTCTTCTCAACAAATGGTGTTGAAACAACTGTATGTCCATGTACAAAAAAATAAATCTAGACAGACCTTCAGAAAAACTAACTGAAAATCAATCACACACTAAGGTAAAAGCATAACTACAAATTTAGAAGATAGCACAGAACAAAGTCTAGAGTTGTGTGTGAAATGTGTAATGTATGTAAGAAACAATTGATAAACTGGATCTCATGAAAATTTAATGCTTCTCTGGAATGCCATTTTCAAGAGAATAAGAAGACAAACCACAGACTGAAATAAAATATTTGAAAATGACATATGAAGGACTGCTTGGATAAATATATAAAGAACTTTTAAAATAACCATAAGAAAATAGTTTGATTTTAATATGAGCCAACCCTGAACAGATACTTTTTCAAAGAAGATATACACATGGCAAATAAACACAGACAAAGATACTTCACATCATATACCATCAGGAAAAAAACAGTCAAAATTAAAAAAAAATAAACAATGAGATACTACTACATACGTTTTCAGAGTGGTCAAAATCCAGAAAACTGACAACACCAAATGAGATTGTGGATCAATAGGAACTCTCATTTGTTGATGGTGAGAATGCAAAATGGTATAACCACTTTTGAAGACAGTTTGCCAATTTCTTAGAAAACTAAATAGAGTTTTACCATATAATCCATCTTCATGCTTTTTGGTATTTACCCAAATGAGTTAAAAACATATATGTGTGTACTTATAGTTGTATATATACAACACATATGTGCTTATAGCAGCTTTATTCATAATTGCCCAAACTGGGAAGCAACCAAGTTCCCTTCAGCAGGTGAATGGAAAAATAAACTATGGAACATCCAGAACATGGAATAATATTAAATACTAAAAAGCAATGATCAAGTCATGAGATGACATGGAGGAACCTTAAATTAATATCGATAATTGAAAGAAGCCAATCTGAAAAGTCTCCATTATGTATGTTTCCAACTATATGACATAATGGAAAAGGCAAAACTATGGCAATGTTATGCGCTTTCCAGGTGGCAAGGTGTTAAAGAATTCACTTGCCAAACAGGATACACAGAATACACAAGTTCAATCTCTGGGTTGGGAAGTTCACCTAGAATAGGAAATGGCAACCCACTCCAGTGTTCTTGCCTGGAAAATCTCATGGACAGAGGGGCCTGGCAAGCTACTGTCTGTGGAGTTGCAAACAGTCAGGCTCAACTGGGCAACTGAGCACACATGCACAAGTGGAGATAATTTAAAGGTCAATATTAGTCAGAGTTTTGGGTGGGAAAAGTGATAAATAGGTGAAACATGGAGGATTACTAATGCAATGAAAATACTCTGTATGATAAATACATTTCATTATGTATTTGTTTAATCTCATAGAATGTCTCACACCAAGAGTAAACCATAATGTAAATTATGAATTTTTGGTGAATATGACATGTCAATATAGATACAATTATAAAAAAAAATGTGCTACTCTCTTGTGGATGTTGATAATAAGATAGTCTATGCACATATGGGACAGCGATTATATTGGAAATTTATTTATCTTCCTCTCAATTTTACAGTGAACCTTAAACTGCTTTTTAAAATATGATTTTAATTTAAAGAAAGTTGATTACACTTATGCAGATTTATTTCTGGATCCTTTATTCTGTTCGATTGATCTGTGTATCTGTCCCTCCATCAGTACCACAGAGTCTTCATTACTGTAGCTATAAATTGACATGAAATCAAATAGCCTGATTCCTCCCACTTTATTTTTATTTTTCAAAATTGGCTTAGTGCTTTACCCTTCCATATAAAAGCTAGGATAATACTGTCTGTATGTACAAAATCTCTTTATGGAATAATTTTAGGAATTGCATTGAACTTTTGTATCAATTTTAGATGAACTTCAAAAATTATTCTCCAAATCATTATTTATTATTATGACCTTTATAACAATGTTAAAATCTCCTGAGTTTTTATTAATGTAATGTATTTCTGTTTCTCTCAGTAAATTATAAACTAATTCAAGCAAGGAGATCTTTCAATTTCCATCCATATATTTCTGAGGTTCAGCTTGTTTGTATGCAAGAAAAAGGTGTTCACTAAATCTTTACAAATAAATTGCATTGGAATTATCAACAGTTACATTACACTTTCAATGTTTGTTTTCTAATTCATTATTCAAAATAATGCCATTCTTTTAAAACTTAATTCATTCCTCTTTCCTCCATGATGATATGATTTCATGTATTACTTTTGGTAGTTTAGACAGTACTCCTATTTGTTTGATAGTTTCTTGAGTGCATCAATGTTGAGGTCCTTTAGTGGACTGGAACCTGGTCGTCCAGAGTCGATAAGAAAGTAAAGGAGAGAGAAAGAGGCTGATATTCTTTGGTTTACACAGAAAACCAATAAAGTCCCTGACACGGGGCTTGCTCTGTTCACGAAGGCCTCAGGCGCCCTCTCAATGGGGTGAAGGCTCAGAGCACCTTCTCGAGAGGGTCTTAGAAGCCTGGGCAGGAAAGTGAACCCAGAGGGCCTCTGCACTCCAGAGAATTATCCTGAAAAAGAGAGAGAGAGAAAGAGAGAGAGGGAGAGAGAGAGAGAGAAGACATGGGGACCAAAGCTCTGATGGAGCAAAGGTGTTTTATTCAACATTGTGTGAGTTATTTATACTGTCTTACAAAGTAGCTATTTTCAGCAGAGATAAAATCAAAACTTACAAGTTATCAAGGAAACATGAGGTCATGCATATGAAAGAAAGAGGGTTGTAAATAACCAGTTTTACCATATGAAAAGGAGGAGAGTCGCAAATAGTTGTTTATCACTGTATGGAAATTCATGCATACTTCAGCCCCCAGGAGTAGCTTGCTGCTCCATTTAATTCCTGAATATTCAGGAATTAATAAGGGACAGAGGATTCATGAAAGATCCAAAACAGCACACAGGAAGCCTCCTGTTAAATGCTTCCTGACACATCAAAACTTATTTTAAATTGTGTCTTTGTATGCATAGGCTTCCCCAGGTAGCTCAAATGGTAATGAATCTGCCTGCAATGCCGGAGATCTGGGTTCAGTCCCTGGGTCAGGAAAAGCCCCTGGAGAAGGAAATGGCAACCCACCTCAGTATTCATGCCTGGAGAATCCCGTGGACAGAGGAGCCTGATGAGTTACAGTCCATGGGGTCACAAAGAGTCAGACACGACTGTGTGACTAACACTTTGAAATAAATTGTTAATTAATATCTAGGAATTACATCTATGAATTTATGTTAAGGGATCAATTATTTTCAAGGGACAATTGGAGTTCTGATCCATTGGAAGTTTTTCTCTCTGTTGTCTTTATAAAGCCTAAGATTGCAGTATATCCCTCAATATTCATTTTTTTCTTTATATTTTTCAAGTCAGTCATACTTTTGTAAAGATATATTATCCATTTATGTTTTGTTTTTTTCTTTTTTTTTTTTTTTTCACCAGTTCAAAAACAACCCATGGGCTGTATTTTTAAAACTAGATTAACACACTTTTTTTTTTTTTAACTAGCACCTCTTCTTAACTAATAGTACCAATTCAGATTCTTCGGGGCCTGGTGGCTTCAGCAGTTAAAAATTCTCCTCCCAATGCAGGAGATGTGGGTTCAATCCCTGGGTTGGGACGATCGATCCTGGAGAAGGAAAACACAACTCATTCCAGTATTCTTGCCTAGAGAATCCCATGGACAGAGGAACCTGGGGGCTACAGTCCATGGGGTTGCAAAGAGTCAGACATGACTTAGCGACTAAACAACAAACGACAAATGGACCATGCAAAAATAAGGATGATTTACTATATTTTTAATTGTGGGTTACATATTATCATAGGCAGATTCCCTTACCATTATCCTCTCCTGTCTTTTCACATATTGTACATTCTTCTAGGTCTCTCTCTTATGTAAATGATTTTCTGAATCCATCGTATATACCTGATGAATCCTCTTCCATTTTTGTATAATATTCAATTTGTTATACTATTTAATGGGGAATTAAGTCTACAATTTCTCTTGACAGTGCTTTTATTGCCATCTAGCCATTAGTTAAATAGTCTTAAAAAACAAAAACAAAAACAAAAAACACTTCTATTCATATACTTTGCTTTTCCCCAAGTTGTAGGTTCCTGGAAATCTACAGTATATAGTATATTATAAATACATGATTACCATTTGATTTGAATAATATTTATTTATACCCCCAAAACACAGTAAATGGTCTATTGCAAGCCAAAGGCTATGCTTTTAAAAGGTTTTAGCAGTACCTTTCTTCTATTTTCATCTTAAGAATATTGGCCAAACAAGTGTCAGGGTATTTTTATTGTAATGACTATTCACGTGGTCAGGTCAATATGATGGTTAAGAGTTTAGCTCTGTGATGAAATGGTCTCCAATCAAATTTTTGCTTCATCTTTTCTTTTTACTTCTGTGACTGTGAGTTGATTATTTAGCCTTTCTAATATTTATTTTATAATAAAGATAGTACAATTATTATTGTAAAAATTGCATAGTACAATATTGTGATTAAAATATCAAATTTTCTGTGATCAAATTTCAGTAAATATTATGCATGTTTGAGAAATTTATCTTTCTAAACCCCATTTCTGTGAGGATGAAGTGAAGACTTTGTTGTGAAAATGAAATAAGACTATGTATGTAAAGCACTCAGTATGCACTTATAATATAGTAAGTATATGATGTTGGTTGTTCAGTTGCTAAGTTGTTTCTGACTCTTTGTGACCCTGTGGACTGTATCCAGCCGGGCTCCTCTGTCCATGGGATACTCCAGGCAAGAACACTGGAGTGGGTTGCAATTTCCTTCTCCAAAGCATATGATAAATGTTACTTTTTATTAGTGGTAGATCTTTAAAGTGAATGCTTTTTTGTATCCACCAGCTACATTACTCAAATTATTGCAATTATTTGGGAAAATATTGCCATTTGATTCAAATTATCATATTTACTATGCTAGTATTTTAGAAGAACTGGGCTATAGCACCTGAAACTTTTAAGGACAGATGATGAAAACCTCAATTTCAAGTTGTTTTCCTCTAAAAGTGCATGTTGTGTAGTCATATAAATAATATTTAATATATTTTCAATAATGTGTAATAGTATTATTAATATTTAATTGTTGAATTTGTTCATTTTTCTCCAACAGTATTCTGCCTGCCTTTCTAGAGCAAGTGTTTAATTTTAATAAATCCTGATTCTTTGGAAGATTGTTACACTCATTACAACCCTCTATACTAATTTTTATCACTAATACTGCATTTATACTCTGGCAAAAAATAGTCTGATTCACTTTGATCAAATTTCAGTAAATATTTTGTGCTTCCATACAGTGAAATCTCACTGGTTTCCATCTATCTCCCAGGCATAATTTTAGTTAGAAGGCAAGCCTTAGGGAAAGGGCTTTGAAAGATCTTTTAAAGAAAAAATTGTCTTTCTGCCTTAGTGACTGTCAACTCACTTTTGATCTAATTCTAATGAAATTGATACTCATATGTTTCTGAAGGCTGTGTGAGAATTTACATCATGGCTGTTCTAGCTTAATCTTCTTGTTTGTTATCCCTCTAGGTTAGTATGGGTCCCAAGTGATTTCAGAAAATTGAAATAGTGAAATAATATCAATTGAAAAAAATGATTGCTGCTTATAGAGTGTTAATCTGTGGAGTTCAAACTCATTAATCTAGATCACCTCCCTTTGAGAGAGCAGGAAGCATGTATGACAAAGCAATTGAGAGATCAGATGGCAAAAAAAAAAAAAAAAGAGAAAAGAGAAAAAAGAAGAAAGGGGATAAAGGTAATATTAAAGAAGTCCAAGGTTGCATAATTAATCAAAAGTGAATTAGAAAATTTACTAAGCTTCTAGTTTGTTTATCAAGTAGTGACACTTCTCAAAGTCAAATACAGTTACTTTTGTTTAGAATGCTGTAACTAATCCAGTGCTTCAAACTTCAGAAATTAAATGTGATAATTTTTATATATAGAAAAAATTTCTATTAGGAACAAATTTTGAGAATTTTTACCTATTTCAATATAAACTCTTCAGTCACAGGTGAAATAATTCATTCTAAGAATGTAACTGGGCTCTATGTGATTTTAGCCCTTTTATACTTTGTTCAGTTGTTATTTGGAGATTTAGAGAGATAGGTATTGAGAATGGATGTCATTTGTTACTGTAGCAGCTGTGACTGGATAGCAGGAAAGATATTTGTCAGAACATATATATTTCTAACTTGGCAGGTGAGTCCTTAATGACAGCAATGGAGCCTTATAGCTTACTGGGAAAATGACAGTATTATTATTTATAAACATCCCATAACAATATAGGAACAAATATATGGATATACTTGGGGAATCTAAAAAATAAATTTAATGTCAAATTTCATAGCCATAGAACTAAGAACATAAACAGCATTCTTGGGAGTTAAATAACCTGATTGTGGCTCAGCTGGTAAAGAATCCACCTGCAATGCGGGAAACCTGGGTTCCATCCCAGGGTTGGACAAATCCCTGGAGAAGGGAACAACTACCCACTCCAGTGTTCTGGCCTGGAGAATTCCATGGACTATATAGTCCATGGGATCACAAAGAGTTGGACACCACTGAGCGGCTTTCCCTTTCACTTTCAAATAACCTGATTAAGCAAATATAACTACTTTGTTAGGCAAATTCATTGCCCAATAGAAATGTAATGGAAGCTTAATATCTGGCACACGGATTTCCATGAAAGAAAAAACTATTCTAAACAAAAGAGGGATGAGGAATTTTAAGTGTTGTAAAGGATGACATAGATTTCAATGAAGAATGACTCAGTAACGTCCTTATTAGTGGCAAGTTCAAGACAAGACAAACTGACAGTGTCTACTGTGAGCTTTTGTTATTTAATTTAATTTTTAAGGATTGTTTACTGTTTATGTATAATTTAAAGCTTCTCCAAAGATTATAGAAAAAATTTTAATTAAATCTATCAGGTGAGTCTATAATTTCCTCGGTTCTGTCTTGCCACAGCAAAAAATTGAAGTGATAGATGGGCCAGTGTTACAGCTCAGTTTTATTTGGCAAGCAAAGGAAAATACATCCTGGAGGCTGGAGGGTGGGCCAACCCAAAAGACTCAGAGAGAAGAGAGGTCAGAGGCCCAATTTTGGCTCCTCTTTTTATGTGTGTGTGTGTTTTGTTTTTTTTTCTCCTCCCCCTGAGCCTGCCCAATGTAAACTGGACTAGCCAGGAGGGCTGTTTGTTTCACCTCAAGTTCTCATTCCAGTCCTCACACCTGCCTTTGTTCTATTTTTGTGGGCTTTTTCCTTCTCTGTCTTTTAGCCACCGCCATTTTGAACTCCTTTTTCCTATTATAAGTACCAAGGCTATGGTTTTTCCAGTGGTCATGTATGGATGTGAGAGTTGGACTGTGAAGAAAGCTGAGCACTGAAGAATTGATGCTTTTGAACTGTGGTGTTGGAGAAGACTCTTGAGAGTCCCTTGGACTGCAAGGAGATCCAACCAGTCCATTCTGAAGATCAGCCCTGGGATTTCTTTTGAGGGAATGATGCTGAAGCTGAAACTCCAAAAGTTTGGCCACCTCATGTGAAGAGTTGACTCATTGGAAAAGACTCTGATGCTGGGAGGGATTGGGGGCAGGAGGAGAAGGGGACGACAGAGGATGAGATGGCTGGATGGCATCACTGACTCGATGGACGTGAGTCTGAGTGATCTCCGGGAGATGGTGATGGACAGGGAGGCCTGGCGTGCTGCGATTCATGGGGTCACAAAGAGTCGGACACGACTGAGCGACTGAACTGAACTGAACTGAACTGAACATTCCCACCTCAAGAGTTGGGAATAAGGGTGTTGAGGTCTCTCTGGCTACTTCCTGCTAAACTGGGACAGCGAGGGGCATTGGGCCTCCCCCTCTTGCTAGTCTCAAGCTGCAGAGTCCTTATAGTGGTTAGGGTGAGTGATATTTTCCATGGTCGCCTGTAGTTTTACACATCCTTGAACTGTAACTGCATGTTGTAGCATGTTGACCTGGACAGAGACAAACTGGGTTATACTATTGATAATACATGGAACAATCATAAGCAGCATCAATATGGTGATAACAGGGATTAGTAGGGGCATTAGCCAACTCCAAATTCCCCATCACCAGGAGAAGGATTGCCTAGTGATTGTAGCCACCTGAGAATTCTCCAGCTCATTCTTTGACATCCAGTAGGATATGTGTGTTTTTCTTGAGGACTGTGAGACTTTTTTAACTTGACTGGAGGTGTTTACCCAGAAACATGTCTCATTCAAGATGGCTCAAATCCCTCCTTGTTCAGGGATTAGGAGATCCATCTCCTGTCTATTTTGGAGTACAACCCCTGCCAAGCTGTGTTGGCTCTTTAGGGCTATCCTGAGAAATTTTATCCCCAGAAACTTAGTTTTAATGGTGTTCATTAGAATGACACTCATTTGTAGTTCTGAATAGGTATCTGAGATTTCCCAGGAATCACAGGTACATTGAGTGTCCTCTTCTGTTTTCTTCCATTGCTTGACACGTGTGTAGTGAATCCAGGAGTCATGTCCTGGTACCATGACTGCTTTGAGGGTAGACAACATTACAAGGTAGGGGCCCTTCCATGTGGGCTGGAGTTGAGCCTTTGGGGACCCATCATTCCAGACTTTAATTAGGACTTGAGTCCCTGGAGCATATAGTGGTGACTCTTTAGAATTTTGGGAGTCCTGGTTCACACTCCCCAGGCATATATCCTGTTGGAATTGACCATTGGCCATGGTATAAGAGTGGAAGGTCTGAGCCTCTGGATCTAGGAAGAGGTCACTGATGTAAACAAAAGGTCTCCCGTGTAGCATCTCATAAGGACTAAGACCAACCTGTTCCTTAGGGGCAATATGGGTGCAGAGGAGAGCTATTAGTAAAGCTTTGTTCCATCCCAGGGAGGTCTCCTGGGTTATCATTTTTATCACTGATTTTAAGAATTGGTTGGCTCTTTCTACTTTTCCTGAAGACCAAAGCCTCCAGGCACAATAGATATAATAAACAAATACCCAAGGCTTTAGAAACCATACTCACAGAAAACTAGTCAATCTAATCACACTAAGACCACAGCCTTGTCTAACTCAATGAAACCAAGCCATGTCTGTGGGGCAACACAAGATGGGCAGGTCATGGTGGAGAGGTCTGACAGAGCGTGGTCCACTGGAGAAGGGAATAGCAAGCCACTTCAGTATTCTTGCCTTGAGAACCCCATGAACAGTATGAAAAGGCAAAATGATAGGATACCAAAAGAGGAACTACCCAGGTCATTAGGTGCCCAATATGCTACTAGAGATCATGGAGAAATAACTCCAGAAAGAATGAAGGGATGGAGCCAAAGTAAAAACAATACCCAGTTGTGGATGTGACTGGTGATAGAAGTAAGATCCGATGCTGTAAAGAGCAATATTGCATAAGAACCTGGAATGTCAGGTCCATGAATCAAGGCAAATTGGAAGTGGTCAAACAAGAGATGGCAAGGGTGAACGTTGACATTCTAGGAATCAGCGAACTAAAATGGACTGGAATGGGTGAATTTAACTCAGATGACCATTATATCTACTACTGTGGGCAGGAATCTCTCAGAAGAAATGGAGTAGCCATCATGGTCAACAAAAGAGTCCAAAATGCAGTACTTGGATGCCAATCTCAAAAACGACAGAATGATCTCTGTTCATCTCCAAGGCAAACCATTCAATATTAGTTATCCAAGTCTATGCCCCAACCAGTAATGCTGAAGAAGCTGAAGTTGAACGGTTCTATGAAGACCTACAAGACCTTTTAGAACACCTAAAAAAGAAGTCCTTTTCATTATAGGGGACTGGAATGCAAAAGTAGGAAGTCAGGAAACACCTGGAGTAACAGGCAAATTTGGCCTTGGAATGCGGAATGAAGCAGGGCAAATACTACTAGAGTTTTGCCAAGAAACTGCACTGGTCATAGCAAACACCCTCTTTCAACAACACAAGAGAAGACTCTACACATGGATATCACCAGATGGTCAACACCGAAATCAGAATGATTATATTGTTTGTAGCCAAAGATGGAGAAGCTCTATACAGTCAACAAAAACAAGACCAGGAGCTAACTGTGGCTCACATCATGAACTCCTTATAACCAAATTCAGACTCAAATTGAAGAAAGTAGAGAAAACCACTAGACCATTCAGGTATGTCCTAAATCAAATCCCTTATGATTATACAGTGGAAGTGAGCAATAGATTTAAGGGCCTAGGTCTGATAGATAGAGTGCCTGATGAATTATGGAATGAGGTTCCTGACATTGTACAGGAGACAGGGATCAAGACCATCCCCATGGAAAAGAAATGCAAAAAAGCAAAATGGCTGTCTGGGGAAGCCAAACAAATAGCTGTGAAAAGAAGAGAGGCAAAAAGCAAAAGGAGAAAAGGAAAGATATAAGTGTCTGAATGCAGAGTTCCAAAGAACAGCAAGAAGAGATAAGAAAGCCTTCTTCAGTGATCAATGCAAAGAAATAGAGGAAAAGAACAGAATGGGAAAGGCTAGATATCTCTTCAAGAAAATTAGAGATACCAAGGGAACATTTCATGCAAAGGTGGGCTTGATAAAAGACAGAAATGGTATGGACCTAACACAAGCAGAAGATATTAAGAAGAGGTGGCAAGAATACACAGAAGAACTGTACAAAAAAGATCTTCATGACCCAGATAATCATGATGATATGATCACTAATCTAGAGCCAGACATCTTGGAATGTGAAGTCAAGTGGGCCTTAGAAAGCATCACTACGAACAAAGCTAGTGGAGGTGATGGCATTCTAGTTGAGCTATTTCAAATCCTGAAAGATGATGCTGTGAAAGTGCTGCACTCAATATGCCAGCAAATTTAGAAAACTCAGCAGTGGCCACAGGACTGGAAAAGGTCAGTTTTCACTCCAATTCCAAAGAAAGGCAATGCCAAAGAATGCTCAAACAACCGCACAACTGCACTCAACTCACATGCTAGTAAAGTAATGCTCAAAATTCTCCTAAGCCAGGCTTCAGCAATATGTGAACCATGAACTCGCTGATGTTCAAGCTGGTTTTAGAAAAGGCAGAGGAACCAGAGATCAAATTGCCAACATCCGCTGGATCATGGAAAAAGCAAGAGAGTTCCAGAAAAACATCTATTTTTGCTTTATTGACTATGCCAAAACCTTTGACTGTGTGGATCACAATAAACTGTGGAAAATTCTGAAAGAGATGGGAATAAAAGACCACCTGACGTGCCTCTTGAGAAAGCTGTATGCAGGTCAGGAAGCAACAGTTAGAACTGGACATGGAACAACAGACTGGTTCCAAATAGGAAAAGGAGCACGTCAAGGCTGTATATTGTCACCCTGCTTATTTAACTCCTATGCAGAGTACATCATGAGAAATGCTGGACTGGAAGAAACACAAGCTGGAATCAAGATTGCCGGGAGAAATATCAATAACCTCAGATATGCTGATGACACCACCGTTATGGCAGAAAGTGAAGAGGAACTCAAAAGTCTCTTGATGAAAGTGAAAGAGGAGAGTGCAAAAGTTGGCCTAAAGCTCAACATTCAGAAAACGAAGATCATGGAATCTGGTCCCATCACTTCATGGGAAATAGATGGGGAAACAGTGGAAACAGTGTCAGACTTTATTTTGGGGGGTTCTAAAATCACTGTAGATGGTGACAGCAGCCATGAAATTAAAAGATGCTTACTTCTTGGAAGGAAAGTTATGACCAACTTAGACAGCATATTCGAAAGCAGAGACATTACTTTGCCAACAAAGGTCCGTCTAGTCAAGGCTATGGTTTTTCCAGTCGTCATGTATGGATGTGAGATTTGTACTGTGAAGAAAGCTGAGTGCCGAAGAATTGATGCTTTTGAACTGTGGTGTTGGAGAAGACTCTTGAGAGTCCCTTGGACTGCAAGGAGATCCAACCAGTCCATTCTAGAGGAGATCAGTCCTGGGTATTCATTGGAAGAAATGATGCTGAAGCTGAAACTCCAGTACTTTGGCCACCTGATGCGAAGAGTTGACTCATTGGAAAAGATTCTGATGCTGGGAGGGATTGGGATCACGAAGAGAAGGGGACAACAGAGGATGAGATGGCTGGATGGCATCGCGGACTCGATGGACGTGAGTCTGAATAAACTCCGGGAGTTGGTGATGGACAGGGAGCCCTGGCGTGCTGCGATTCATGGGGTCGCAAAGAGTCGAACACGACTGATCAACTGAGCTGAACTGAGAGGAGATTTTTATAATAGAATGTTGCAACAAATATAAAGGCACGTTAAAGGAGACACTTTATGCTGTAATATCCTTTCACCAGTAAGACTATTCTGTTTCTGATTTAATTTTAATTGTAGAACGACCACATTTGAGATATTCTCAACTTTACTGCCTGACCCAGATGCCTTTTTTTAGATTACACTCATTAATCAAACATAAAATGGTATAGTTGAAAATATTCAAAGACATAAAATATTTTAACTTTTTTAAAAAGTATTCTGATTCCTGGTCATAAGTATGAAAGTTAAAAAAAAAAAGTTTTACATGACAAACCTGAAGCACATTAATATCTTCATGTGGTAAATTAAAGGAGAATGCTAAAAAATGTTAAGTATTTAGTGAATGAAAGTGGTTCTGGTTTTTTGTGTGAGGAAAAGAGGTGTATATAAAATTTATGTATCTATTTGTGGGTTTGCTTGGTTGCTTAGTCATGTCCGAATCTTTGCAACCCCATAGATGGTAGCCTGCCAGGCTCCTCTGTCCCTGGAGATTCTCCAGGCAAGAATACTGGAATGGTTTACATTTCCTTCTCTGGGAGATCTTCTCAACCCAGAGATTGAACCCAGGTCTCCCACACTGCAGGCAGATTCTTTACCATCTGAGTAGATGTTATTTTGTATTTATTCATTAAAACTATTTCTCATATCCCCAAAACTATCTAATTAACTTACATGTAAGTTAAAATGACAAATATTTATATCATTGGTAATTGGAAACTAAAGTTTGTTTTCAGGTATTTATTACTTAAAATAATATGTATCAAGGATTAATGAAGTTAAATGTTGCCCTCTGAGAAGAAATGTTATAAATATTGGCTTTGTATTTCTTATATTGAGACAATTTTAGAGAAAACAATGATGGAGAAGTTAAAAATATATGTGTGTATAATCTTAGTGTTTTCCTTATTTCAATATTAATGAAGATAAACAAATATTGGGAAGCAAATACTTCCAACAGGTGCATGGATTTCATGGAGTATATAGGGTATTCAAATTCTTTTTCTCTGTTGATGCCTGCCAGATATCTGCGCTTTTTTTGTTTCTTTTATAGAATTAAATAATACCACTCAGTTGAATAATAGTTAACTGATAGGATAGTGCTTTTTATCCTTTTTATGGCATATTGTCCTTTTTCTCCCCATACAGCTTTCTTAATTCTAAATTTGTTTGTAAATTTAGAAAGTAGTTGAGGAAGATTTTTTAAAATATTGAACTCTAGAAATAAAAAACTCAGTATCTTCAATTTCAGCTTGATGATAGACCCCTGACTTTTTGTCTCATGACTCTTTTATCTGCTTCTTTTTTTTAAATGTCACAATAACACATATTATAAATAGATAATGTATGAAGATGTGCAGGCTTGTCTTAGTTATAGTTGTAGCAAATAAATTAGTGTCAAGTGTTTCTTTATATAAGCTTGCCTTCTAGATCTGTAACTGGAAGATAATACATGCTGAGCCAAAAAGAAAGGACTTGAGGCCTTTCTTCCACTTTAACCAAAGATGTTCTACTTGGGTTAGGTTTTATATCAAGTTTCTCAATAAGCTTTTAGATAATGAAAAATCTTTTAAATTAAAAATAAATGTTAAAAATCAAAGTACTGAAGCAAACAGGCTAATATGTCCTATACTATTAAAGTCCAGGCTCAAGAACCAGATTCCTTAGGTTCTAATTTTGGTTCACTCACTAAAATGAAATAATACCAATACTAACTACCTCACAGAGTTTCTTTGAGAATAAAGTGCATTGATATCATGCAGAAGACTTAGAATAATGCCCGGTACATTAATAAATTGATGAAACTTGACAGAATTAGTATTTTATCATTACTGCCATATTTTTATGACTATGCTCTCAGCCATTCTCATATCTCTTCTTGTATTGCCATTTGCATAGATATCTTATTCCTCTCATTAAATTTTAGGCTGCATGAAGAGTGAAGGGAGTAGTTAGGGCTGTTCACAATTATTTTGGTTGTTCTATCTGGGTAGTTTGAAGCTGAACATTTCTGCTCATACAGTTAAGAACTGCCATGTAATTTCTTTGATCAAGTAAATATGATTGGGCCTATGAATTCCACTTTAAAGTAGAAGCTTTGATAGCCAATTCACAGTGTCCTGAGTTATCTTCCTATATCTTGACGATTATGGACTGAAGTGTTAAAATGGAGTCTTCATTGTCCTTAGTATATGTAAGGACTCTGCAACCCTATGGACTATAGGCAGCTAGTCTCCTCTGTCCATGGGACTCTCCAAGAAAGAACACTGGAGTGGGTAGCTGTTCCCTTCTCCAGAGGATCTTCCTGACCCAGGGGTCAAACCTGGGTCTCCCATGTTGCAGGCAGATTTTCTACCATCTGAGCCACCAAGGAAGCCCTGGTAATATGTAATCAACAGAGACCTTATCAGTATCTTGCATTTAACTTGCAGCAAAAGCAAGGTATAACTTTGTGTTGCTTTAAACCACTTAGAATGTGGAGTTAGTTTATTACTGTAGCATAAATTAACCTATTGTCACTTATACAGGAGCAAAATATTGGCATTTCTTCCCTTTCCCCCTCATCTCATTCAACAAAACACTAGCTTGTCAAATAAATGAAAGAAAATATCTTTAGTGAAATAGTTGTTCATCATTGTGAAAACATGTGAATTCTACAGACTCTACTCTCTTCAATCAAAGGATTATTTTCACCTTGTGTTTGACATTTTAATATCAGTTGACTGTTGCCTAATCCTGCTTCTTTCATTTCATCTTGTCATAAATCTACCTCATAGAGCTACTTTCAATGGGAAATTTATAGATGATTTTAGTGCTTGTCTATAAAACCACATTTTGACATTTATTTCCCTGGAAATGACAATGAAAGAAAATCGGATATGAAAATCTTCAATTTTCCTTGATATTAGTTACAGAAAGTTGGAAATGTTTTATTCCCCCAAACATGTAGTTTCATCTTTCTAAAAGTACTAAATTAAGATTTCAGAAAATATTAGGGGTTAAGGAATTCAGTAGTGATGATGAGGGAGCAGGATATTAAAAGCTCTGAGAAAGAAGGAAGACTTTGAGAAAAGACAGTGGTTCCTAGAACATTGATTGAGGCAGCTTTCTAAAATCTGACAGGTTTTCATGAGTCTGTATACAGAGGCAATAAGTACATGCCACTTGCATGAAAGTATGTTGAAGAGAAGGTTGCAGAGGCAAGAGAACATCTTTTGTAAAGTACATATTTTCTTCTGAAGGTATTTGAAGAGAAGACAGTATAACTTAATGCTACCATCTAATATTTTAATGTATTTTGGATTTTTAAGTTCTTAGATTATGATCTCCCTGAATACAAAGTCTGAATTTTGTCACTGGATAGCCAGAGGTTGTCTCTATTAGTCTGATGTTGCATTCTGGTTTGGGCAAGCATATCCCTAGCAGTTGGTCTACACAAAAACGAAAGAGTCTTGGCTAAAGAGTAGACTGGAGAGGTTCTAAGCTACTTATGCACTCCTTGTGTATATTGAACTTATGCACATAGATCTATGAGACTGAAAAGGGTCCAATAAGTACAAACAAAGACAGACCTACAAATAACCTGAGTATTGAATGTTCTTCCTCTCCAACATGCACAACATGTACATCTTACTGGCTTCAGACATTTAAACACAATCCTATCCACTTATTAAGTGACACAGGACAGGAAAAGATCAGTTTTCATTCCAATCCCAAAGAAAGGCAATGATAAAGAATGCTCAAACTACTGCACAATTGCACTCATCTCACATGCTACTAAAGTAATGCTCAAAATTCTCCAAGCCAGACTTCAGCAATACGTGAACCGTGAACTTCCTGTTGTTCAAGCTTGTTTTAGAAAAGGCAGAGGAACCAGAGATTAAATTGCCAACATCCGTTGGATCATGGAAAAAGCAAGAGAGTCCCAGAAAAACATCTATTTTTGCTTTATTGACTATGCCAAAGCCTTTGACTGTGTGGGTCACAATAAACTGTGGAAAATTCTGAAAGAGATAGGAATACCAGACCACCTGACCTGCCTCTTGAGAAAGCTGTATGCAGGTCAGGAAGCAGCAGTTAAAACTGGACATGGAACAACAGACTGCTTCCAAATAGGAAAAGGAATACGTTAAGGCTGTATATTGTCACCCTGCTATTTTAACTTCTATGCAGAATACATCATGAGAAACGCTGGACTGGAAGAAACACAAGCTGGAATCAAGATTGCCGGGAGAAAAACCAATAACCTCAGATATGCAGATGACACCACCATTATGGCAGAAAGTGAGGAGGAACTCAAAAGCCTCTTGATGAAAGTGAAAGAGGAGAGTGAAAACGTTGGCCTAAAGCTCAACATTCAGAAAACGAAGATCATGGCATCCGGTCCCATCAATTCATGGGAAACAGATGGGGAAACAGTGTCAAACTTTATTTTTGGAGGCTCCAAAATCACTGCAGATGGTGATTGCAGCCATGAAATTAAAAGACGCTTACTCCATGGAAGAAAAGTTATGACCAACCTAGATAGTATATTCAAAGCAGAGACATTACTTTGCCGACTAAGGTCTGTCTAGTCAAGGCTATGGTTTTTCCTGTGGTCATGTATGGATATGAGAGTTGCACTGTGAAGAAAGCTGAGTGCCAAAGAATTGATGCTTTTGAACTGTGGTGTTGGAGAAGACTCCTGAGAGTCCCTTGGACTTCAAGGAGATCCAACCAGCACACTCTGAAGATCAGCCCTGGGATTTCTTTGGAAGGAATGATGCTAAAGCTGAAACTCCAGTACTTTGGCCACCTGATGCGAAGAGTTGACTCATTGGAAAAGACTCTGATGCTGGGAGGGATTGGGGGCAGGAGGAGAAGGGGACGACAGAGGATGAGATGGCTGGATGGCATCACTGACTCAATGGATGTGAGTCTGAGTGAACTCCGGGAGTTGGTGATCGGCAGGGAGGCCTGGTGTGCTGCGACTCATGGGGTCACAAAGAGTCGGACACGACTGAGCGACTGAACTGAACTTCTCTCTCAACAAGCCCAACCCCTGGCAGTTATTGATCTTTTTCTGTCTCTATAGCTTTGCCCTTTCTAGATTTGCCTTTTATACAGTTGAAATCATACAGTATGCATCATTTTCATATTGGCTTCTTAAACATAGTAATATGCACTTTTCCCTAATATCTTTTCATGGCTTGATATCTGATTCCATTTTAGCAATGAATGATATTTTATTATTTGCATGTTCTACTGTTTGTCCATTCACCTACTGAAGGACATCATTGTTACTTCCAAGTTTTGGCAATTAATAAATTTGCTATAAGCATCTGTGTACAGGGTTTTGTGTATCCATACATTTTCAGCTTATTTGAGTAAATACCAAAGAGCACAACTGCTGGCTCATATACTTTAAGAGTATGTTTTGCTTAATAAGAAACTGCCAAACTGTCTTCTGAAGCAGCTTATACTATTTTGCAGTCCTGTCTACAGTGAATGAGAGTTTCTATTGCTCTACGAACTTTCCAGAATTTGGTGTTATTAGTGTTTTGGATTTTGGCTTTTCTAATAGTTGTGTAGTGGTATCTCATTGTTTTAATTCCTTGCTGATACGTGACATGAACCATCGTTTTGAATGGTTATTGAATGGTTATTTTCTATGTGTATAATTTCTTTATTGAAGTGTCTATGTCTATGTCTCTTGTTCAGGAAAAAAAAAAAATTTTGTATTCTTAAGTTTTAAGAGTTCTTTATTTTGGATAACAGTTCTATTAAATATGTATTTGCATATATTTCCCCCAGTCTTTGCCTTATTTTCTCATTTTGTTGACCTCTGCACTTTTTAATTATGTGACTAAATGAATCCCCTTCAATTTATAAGTCATTTAAGAAGTCCAACTAATAGAATATTTTTCAAAAAATAGTTGCATGGTGGCACAATCATACAGAAAAGAAAACTATTTCAGATGCTGAGAAATAATGCATTTTGATCATGTATTTCTTTTTAAAAATATATATATATTTTTTCTTTTGGCTGTGCTGGGTCTTTTGGATTTTTAATTTTAGCTGTGCTGGTTGTTAGGTGGATTTTTCTCTAGTTGCAGAGAGTGGAAGGTACTCTCCAGTTGCAGTGTGTGGGCTTCTCATTGCAGTAGCTTCTCTTGGTGTGAAGCACAGGCTCTGAGCATGTGGACTTCAAATGGATGAATAGTTGTGGCACGTGGGCTCAGTATTTACAACTCCCAGGCTCTAGAGCAGAGGCTCAATAGCTGTGCTATATGGGTTTAGTTGTTCTGAGGCATGTGGGATCTTTCTGGACCATGGATCAAACCCATGTCTCCTGCATTGGCAGGTGAAATCCTTACCACTGAGCCACCAGGGAGGCCCTCAATTGTGTATTCTAGTGAGATATAGGCTAAATATATAAAAATGAAAGAGGACTCATCAGCCACATTCAATAAAATTATTAGTTGCAATAATATAAGTATTTTTATTTTGAATCAAATTTTTGTATATTTAAGGAAAGTAACCAACATGTTGACATTATTAGGACTCAAATTTTAATGTAGGAAAAAAGATACAATCATAAGACTAGAGAGGTCAAGTAAAACTCTAATCTTTAATTTGAAATTGTATTATAAGTATGAACTTATAGTTCTTTTTTTCTGAAAAATAGGTATTTTCTAGTTCTATACATTAAAAAGAACAAGAATCAATAGCAACCCAGTGACAATGAGCATTCACTTGTGGTTGCCAAAAAATGTACTGCTAGAGGAACCAGGACTCCTTGGAGAAATGAATAATTCATGTCTAGAGAAATGTGTAAATGTAGAAGATGAGTCTGCAACATCATTCTCAAGGAATCAAGGAATCTGCCAGACTAATGTGGCCATATAAAAGGATACATGAGTCAACCTGAAGGAGTTCTCATCACCATATGAGAAGACAACCTGAGGATCAAAAAATAGAAACTATAACTTCTTAAAAGGCCCAGAGGGATGGTATGGGGAGGGAGGTAGGAGGGGCTTCAGGATGGGGAACACGTGTACACCCATGGCGGATTCATGTCAAGGTATGGCAAAACCAATACAATATTGTAAAGTAATTAGCCTCCAATTAAAATAAATCAATTTATATTAAAAAATAGTTCATGAATTCATAGTGGTATTCTAAAAAATATTACAAATTGGTCACCATTTAAAGTTGTTAGGGCATTAGTCATTTCTTTGAACATTAGAAGCAAATGAAAATAATAATTAAAAAATTCTTATCAGGGTATAGTTGCTTTAAAATGTTGTGTTTGTTTCTGCTTTATAATGAAGTGAATCAGCTATATTTTGTGCTGTGCCTAGTCACTCAGTTGTGTCTGACTCTTTACAAACCCATTGACTGTAACCCACCAAGCTCCTCTGTTCATGGGGATTCTCCAGGCAAGAATACTGGAGTGGGTGCCATGCCTGCCTCCAGGGGATCTTCCCTAGCCAGGGACTGAACCCCCATCTCCCTCTTTGCAAGGGGATTCTTTACTATTTGAACCATCAGGGAAGCCCACGAATACTGGGGTGGGTAGCCTATCCCTTTTCCAGGGGATCTTCCAGACCCAGGAATCAAACTGGGGTCTCCCGAATTGCAGGTGGATTCTTTACCAGGTGAGCTACCAGGGAAGCCAAAATCAGCTATATGTATACGTATTTTCCCTCCCTCTTGGATTTTCCTGCCACCCACCCCACCCTCTGCCATCCCATTTTTCTAGGTCACCACAGAGCACCAAACTGAGTTCCCTGCACTATGCAATAGGTTCCCAATAGCTATCTGTTTTACCCATGGCAGTCACATGCCAACCCCGAGCTCCCAATTCACGTCCACATGTCCATTCTCTACATCTGTGTCTCTATTTCTGCCCTGCAGATATGTTAATCTGTACCATGTTTCTAGGTTCCATGTACATGTGTTACTGTATAATACTTATTTTTCTCTTTCTGACTTAGTTTCACTCTATATGATAGGCTCTAAGTCCATCCATGTCTTTACAAATGACCCAATTTTGTTCCTAAGTATGACTAAGAATTATTCCATTATATAAACAATAATTTTATGAATAAAAAAGGCAAGACTTTTTTTTTTCAGAAATCAGTCCACATATAGTTAAGAATAATTCAGAAAAATTGAGAGTTATTAAGCTTTACTAAAGATTGCCTGGGCTTCTAAGGCGGTGCTAGTGGTAAAGATCCTGCCTGCTAATGCAGAAGACGTAGGAGACATGGGTTAGATCCCTGGGTCTGGAAGATCCCCTGGAAGAGGGCATGCCAATTCTCTCCAGTATTCTTGCCTGGAGAATCCCATGGACAGAGGATCTTTGTGGACTACAGTCCACAGGGTCACAAAGAGTTGCACATGACAGAAGCAACTTAGCACACATGCACGTAAAGATTGCCTAGTCAGTATAAAGTGGATATTTAAGTATCGTAAAAATATTTTAAAATGTGGTTTATTAAAATTCAGTAGCAAAAGAAGATGGATGTCTAGTTTGTTTAATAGAAAATAGATTTTACTAAATTCTAAGAATATCGATGCTCTTTTTTTCATTCCTGATATTGGTTATTATACCTTTTCTTGATTTCTTATCAGTCTTGCCAAGGATTTGCTTCATTTTATTAGTCCTTTCACAACAAACTGTGGAAAATTCTTGAAGGAATGGTGAGAGGGTTGGATGGCATCGCTGACTCAATGGACATGAGTTTGAGCAAACTCCAGTGGATAGTGAAGGACAAGGAAGCCTTGCGTGCTGCAGTTCATGGGGTCACAAAGAGTTGGACATGACTTAGCCAGTGAGCAACAATTAGTCCTCTCAAAGAACCATTGCTTCCTTTGTTAATCCACTCAATTTCCCTGTGTTTATTTCATTAATGTCTGTGCTCAATTTTATTTTCCTGCTTTTTAAATTTAATTTATGCTTCTTTTGTAACTTTTGATATGGATGCATGATAATTTATTTTTATTTTTAAAGTAGGTTTTTAATGTGTACTTTAAAGTCTATGAATCCCCTTTAAAGGGTCCCTTTCAGTGGGTAAAGAATCCGCCTGCAGTGCTGTAGACCTGGGTTCGATCCCTGGGTTGGGAAGATCCCTGGAGAAGGGAAAGGCTACCCACTCCTGTATTATGGCCTGGAGAATTCCATGGACTGTATAGTCTATGGGGTTGCAAAGAGTTGGACATGATTGAGCAACTTTCACTGCAATTTTGATATGTAGTTTTCAATTATAATTCAGCCTAAACATTAACAATTATTATTTAGTCTTGTTTTTAAATAGTCCCCATTGAAAAAGCAAGAGAGTTCCAGAAAAACATCTATTTCTACTTTACTGACTATGCCAAAGCCTTTGACTGTGTGGATCACAATACACTGTGGAAAATTCTGAGAGAGATGGGAATACCAGACCACCTGACTGGCCTCTTGAGAAACCTATATGCAGGTCAGGAAGCAAAAGTTAGAACTGGACATGGAACAACAGACTGGTTCCAAATAGGAAAAGGAGTATGTCAAGGCTGTATATTGTCACCCTGCTTATTTAACTTCTATGCAGAGTACATCATGAGAAATGCTGAGCTGGAAGAAGCACAAGTGGAATCAAGATTGCCAGGAGAAATATCAACAACCTCAGATATGCAGATGACACCACCTTTATGGCAGAAACTGAAGAGAAACTAAAAAGCCTCTTGATAAAAGTGAAAGTGGAGAGTGAAAAAGTTGGCCTAAAGCTCAACATTCAGAAAACGAAGATCATGGCATCTGGTCCCGTGACTTCATGGGAAATAGATGGGGAAACAGTGGAAACAGTGTCAGACTTTATTTTTGGGGCTCCAAAATCACTGCAGATGGTGATTGCAGCCACGAAATTAAAAGACGCTCACTCCTTGAAAGGAAAGTTATGACCAACTTAGATAGCATATTCAAAAGCAGAGACGTTACTGTGCCGACTAAGGTCCGTCTAGTCAAGGCTATGGTTTTTCCAGCAGTCATGTATGGATGCGAGAGTTGCACTGTGAAGAAAGCTAAGTGCCGAAGAATTGATGCTTTTGAACTGTGGTATTGGAGAGGACTCTTGAGAGTCCCTTGGACTGCAAGGAGATCCAACCAGTCCATTCTGAAGGAATTCAGCCCTGGGATTTCTTTGGAAGGAATGATGCTAAAGCTGAAACTCCAATACTTTGGCCACCCCATACAAAGAGTTGACTCATTGGAGAAGACTCTGATGCTGGGAGGGATTGGGGGCAGGAGGAGAAGGGGATGACAGAGGATGAGATGTCTGGATGGCATCACAGACTCGATGGATGTGAATTTGAGTGAACTCCAGGAGATGGTGATGGACAGGGAGGCCTGGCATGCTGCGATTCATGGGGTCGTAAAGAGTCAGACACAACTGAGCGACTGAACTGAACTGAACTGACTCATGAGTTATTTAAAGAGATAAATTTAAAAAACAGAATTTTTAGCTATTTTCTGATTTTGTTTCCTAGTTTAATTCTATTGTGAAAATTCTATTGTTTATGATTTTCATCCTTAAAAATTATTAAAATTAGCATCATAGACCAACATATTGTCGATTTTGGTAAGTGATCCTGTGTACTTGCAAAGAATAAGTGTTGCTCAATTTTTAGATGTCATTTCATGTTAATTAGCTTAATTGGTCATATTTGCTCTGTTCTTCTAGACACTTAGTTAGTGACTTTTGTTGTGTTGGATTGTTGCTATAATTCACTGAGATAGAAGTATGAGAATTTCTCATTCAGTGATTGTAAATTTATTTCTCCTTTTACTTCAATCAAGTTTTTATCTCTTTTGCAGGATTACTATTAACTGCACTTGAACTGAGTATGTATTCTGATGTCCCTGGTTGAAGTGTTCTATAAATGTCAGTCAGTTCAAGTTCATTAAAATCTTCTGTGTGCTTACTGATTTTCTTTCTCCTTGTTTTATCATATAATGAAAGTTGAGTTGTGAAACCTTTGATTACAAAAGAGACATTTTCTCTTTTCCTTTGATGTAATAGTCTTTGCTTCATGCATTTTGGGGGCTTGGACATTTAGAATTGTTAGAATTGGACATGTTAGAATCGTATGGCCTCCTGATGAACTAGCCCTTTTATCATGTTAAAGGATCATTTTTATTCTTGGTTAATTTTTTTTATCTGAAATATACTTTGTCTGAAATTAGTATAGCGAATTCAGCTTGCTTTTAACTAGAGTTGGCTTGGTAGATCTCCTTCCATACTTTTACTTAACAGCCTTTTTGGGTTATTATATTTAGAATTTTTTTTTTTTTTTTTTTGTAGGTAGTAAATAGCTGGGTCTTGTTTATTCTCCATTCTATCTCTGACTTTTGATTGGGAGTATTTAAATCATTTCTTTTTCATGTGATTACTGATATTGTTAGATTTAAGTCTATCTTCTTATTAGTTTTCTGTCTCATATATTCTTTTTTCTCTTTTATCACTTTTTGTGCTTTTTTTGAATTAAGTATTTTATATGATTTTTAAGTTTCCTCTCTTTTATGATTCATTAGTTACAAATTTTGTTGTTTTATTTTAGTAGGTTAGGGTTTATAGAAGTTATCTTTAAATGACCACTGTCTAGTTTCCATTGATAACATTTCACTTATAGAATAAGAATCTCCCAGGCTTTGTTATTATTTTCATATATTGTGTATTTAATATTGTAAACTCATACTGCATTGATGTTATTTTTAAAGAGGCAGTTATATTTTCAAGGAGACTTACATGAAAAGAAAATATTTCTTACATGTTTGTCCTTGTAGTTACCATTTCTAATGCTCATTGTTAGCTGTGTAGATTCATATCTTCATACCATACATACTTGTGTAGATTCATATCATCACTTCATCTAGGAGTTGGTGATAGATAGGGAAGCCTGGTGTGCTGCAGTCCATGGTATTGCAAAGAGCCAGTCATGACAGAGCGACTGAACTGAACTGATATTTTCATGTAGTATCACTTTTTCTACTTGAAGGATTTACTTTAATATCTTGTATAATGGGTTGTAGGAGATGAAATATTTTAGATTCCATATGTCTAAAGTTCTACTTGCCTTCATTAAAAAGAAAAAAAAATTACACTGTGTATAGAATTCTGGGTTGACTTTTCTTTCAATAATTTTTCCCCCTATATGCTTCTTTTGCATCTCCCCCCCCCCCGCCCCCCCCCCCCCCCCCCCATGGAAAACTGCTCTCAGTTTTATCTATATTCTTCTTCCTGTAAATAAGATACCTTTTTCACCCATGATTCTAGGATATTTCCCTGCATTCCTGGTTTGGGGCAATTTGATTATGGTGTTCCTTGGCACTGTTTTCTTCATGTTTCTTTTGCTTGGGGTTCCTTGAAATTCTTGGACCTTTGCTTCAAAGATTTTATGAAATTTCGATAATTTTCCAGCTTTATTTCTTAAAAGTAGGCCACTTAAAGTTGTTCTACTGGCTAATGATGCTGTTTACATTTTCATCTCCGTTTTGTTTTGGTTTGTCCATTGCTATGACCAATTCAAATTTAGTAATGTTTTCTTCTGTAATGTGCTATTTGCCATTCTATTTTCTGTATTTTGATGTGAACATACTTTCCATTTTTGTAATTATCTTTTTGAACATGCCCCCATATAGTTATAGCTATTCAACGTCTTTGATTGTTAATTCTAAAACCTGTGTCAATTATGAATCACTTTCGGTTAACTTGCATTTCTTCTTTGTTTTCTTGCTTCTTTTCATGCCTGGAAATTTTCCATTAGATGCCAGATATTGTGAATCTTAATTTGTTGTGTGCCTGATATTTTGTATTCCTATGAATCCTCTTGAGCCTTGTTCTAAAATATAATTAAGTAAACTTGGATATCTCCTTCATGGATGACAGCCTTGTGGTGGCAAAGGGGCTTGCATAACTCAATGAGGCTATGAGCCATGCTGTGCAGGACCACAAAGACAGACAGGTCATAGTGAATAGCTCTGACAAAATGTGGTCTATTGGAGAAAGAAATAGCAACCAACTCAAGTATGCCTGGAGATCCCTATGGACAATATGAAAAGGCAAAAAGATATGATGCCAGAAGTTAAGCCCCCCAAATCAAAAGGTATCCAATGTTCTACTGGAGAAGAGCAGAGAACATCTAATAATACCTCCAGTAAAAATGAAGAGGCTTGGCCAAAGCAGGTACAATGCTCAGTTGTGAATGTGTTCAGTGGTGAAAGTAAAGCCTTATGCTATAAAGAACAATATTGCATAGGAGCCTGGATGTGAATCAAGGTAAATTGGACTTGGTCTGGCAGGAAATGGCAAGACTGAAGGTTAACATTGTAGGAATCTAGGAATCAGTGAGCTAAAATGTATGGTAACGGGAGAATTTAATTCAAATGACCATTATATCTACTACTGTAGGCAAGAATCCCTTAGAAGAAATGAAGTAACCCTCATAGTCAACAAAAGCATCTGAAATGGAATGCTTGGGTACAATCTCAAAAACTACAGAATGATCTTGGTTCATTTCCAAGACAAACCATTCACCATCACAGTAATCCAAGTCTGTGCCCCAACCACTAATGCCAAAGAAGCTGAAATTGATCC
Organism: Budorcas taxicolor; assembly: GCF_023091745.1. Taxonomy (NCBI): domain Eukaryota; kingdom Metazoa; phylum Chordata; class Mammalia; order Artiodactyla; family Bovidae; genus Budorcas; species Budorcas taxicolor. The sequence continues at coordinate 47,286,066 of NC_068918.1, forward strand.
TATCTATGAAAATCTATAAGACCTTAGATCTACATGGGGGATTGGAATGCAAAAGTAGGAAGTCAAGAGATACTCGGAATTACACACAACTTTGACTTTGGAGTACTAAATTAACCAGGGCAAAAACTAACAGAGTTTTATGAGGAGAACAGACTGTTCATAGCAAACACCTTTTTCCAACAACCCAAGAGACAACTGCACATACCAGATGATGAATACTAAAATCAGATTGATCATATTCTTTGCAGCCAAAAATGGAGAAACACTATCAGTTCAGTTCAGTTCAGTCGCTCAGTCATGTCTGACTCCTTGCGACCCCATGAATCGCAGCACGCCAGGCCTCCCTGTCCATCACCATCTCCCGGAGTTCACTCAGACTCACGTCCATCGAGTCAGTGATACCATCCAGCTATCTCATCCTCGGTCGTCCCCTTCTCCTCCTGCCCCCAATCCCTCCCAGCATCAGAGTCTTTTCCAGTGAGTCAACTTTTCGCATGAGGTGGCCAAAGTACTGGAGCTTCAGCTTTAGCATCATTCTTTCCAAAGAAATCCCAGGCACTATACAGTCAGGAAAAACAAGACCTGGAGCTGAGCATGACTCAGATCATAAGCTTCTTATTGGAAATTTCAGGCTTAAAGTAAAGTGGGGAAAACCATTAGGCCATCCAGGTATGACCTAAATCAAATCCCTTTTCATTATACAGTGGAGATGATGAATAGATTCACAGGATTAGATCTGGTAGACAGAATGCCTGAATAACTATAGACAGAGGTTCCTACATTGTACAGGAGGCATTGATTTAAAAAACATCCAAAGAAAAAGAAATATTGGAGGCAAAGTGGTTGTCTAAGGAAGCTTTACAAATAGTTGAGGAAAAATGAGAAGCAAAAGGCAAGGGAGAAAGGGAACAATATACCCAGCTGAATATGGAGTTCCAGAAAATGACAAGGAGAGATAAGAAGGCCTTCTTAATTGAACAGTGCAAAAAAATAGAGGAAAAACATAGAATGGGAGACTAGAGATTTGTTGACGAAAATTAGAGATACTGAGAGAACACTTCATGCAAGGAAGAGCACAATAAAGAACAGCAGCTGTAAGGACCTACTAGAAGTAGAAGAGTTTAAGCAGAGGTGGCAAGAATACACAGAAGGACTATGTAAAAGAAAGGTCCTAATAAGCTAGATAGGTATGATGGTGTAATCATTCACCTGTGGCCAGACATCCTGGAGTGTGAAGTCAAGTGGGCCTTAGGAAGCATTACAATGAACAAACCTAGTGGAGGTGACATAATTCCTGCTGAGCTATTTAAAATCCTAAAGGATGATGCTGTTGAAGTGTTCTACTCAATATGCCAGCAAATTTGGAAAACTCAGCAATGGTAGCAGTACCAGGAAAAGGTTCGCTTTCATACCCATCCCAAAGAACAATGCCAAAGAATGTTCAAACTACTGTACAATTACACTTGTACTTGTAGAAAGGTAAGGCTCAATATCCTTCAAGCTAGGCTTCAGCAGTATGTGAACCAAGAACTTCTAGATGTATAAGCTGGGTTTTGAAGAGGCAGAGGAACCAGAGATCAAATTGCCAACAACTGTTGGATCATGGAGAAAGCAAGGGGGTTCCAGAAAAATATCTGTCCATTGACTAAACTAAAGCCTTTGATTATGTGAATTATGACAAACTATGGATAATTCTTTAAAAGGTGGGAATACCAGACCACCTTACCTGTCTCCTGAGAAACCTGTAAGCAGGTCAAGAAGCAACATTTAGAGCTGGACATGGAACAACGGACTGGTTCACAATTGGGCAAAGAGTACATCAAGGCTGTATACTGTCACCCTGCTTATTTAATTAATATGCAGAGTACATCATGGGAAATGTCGGGCTGGAGGATTCACAAGCTGGAATCAAGATTTCAGGGAGAGATATCAACAACTTCAGATATTCAGATAATACCACTCTAAGGGCGGAAAGTGAAGAGGAACTAAAGAGCCTCTTAATGGGATGAAAGAGGAGAGTGATAAAGCTGGTTTAAAACTCAACATTCAAAAACCTAAGACCATGGCATCTGGTCCCATATCTTCATAGAAGAAAAAAAGTGGAAATGCTGACAGCCTTTTATTCTGGGGGCTTCAAAATCACTGTGGAGAGTTACTGCAGCCATGAAATTAAAGTATGCTTGCTCCTTGGAAGGAAAGCTATGACAAATCTAGACATCATATTCAAAAGCAGAGACATCACTTTGATGACAAATCTCCATGTAGTCAAAGCTATGATTTTTCCAGGAGTTGTGTATGGAAGTCAGAGTTGGTCCATAATGAAGGTTGAGCACTGAAGGATCAATACTTTCAAACTGTGGTGTTGGAGAAGACTCTTGAGAGTCTCTTGGACTGCAAGGAGATGAACCAGTTATTCTAAAGACCGTCTTTCCTGAGTATTCATTGGAAAGGCTGATGCTGAAGCTGAAGCTCCTGTGCTTTGCTACCTGATGGGAAGAGCTGACTCATTGGAAAAGATCCTGATGTTGGGAAAGATTGAGGGAAGGAGGTAGAGGGAGAGATAGAGGATGAGATGATTGGATAACATCACTGATTCAGTGAACAGGAATTTTTGCAAACTCCAGGAGGTAGTGGGGGACAGAGGAGCCTGGTGTCCCAGCGAGACCGACAGGTCTTAGTGACTGAACAACAGATAAACCTGGATGTGATTTGATGCTTTGAATTCATGCCTTTAATATCAGTTGTGCACTATAGCAGTGTTTATTTTGAGGGTAATTTTTCTGGGAAACTTTCTCTATCTGGATTCTTCACTTAATGCCACACCAGTTATGAAGTTCGTAGTCTGACTGGTGGAAATTAACTCTATTCTTGGCCCTGTGTGAATGCCACTAGGTAGTGTTACTCATAAGCTGGAATCAAGATTGCCGGGAGAAATATCAATAACCTCAGATATGCAGATGACACCACCCTTATGGCAGAAAGTGAAGAGGAACTCAAAAGCCTCTTGATGAAAGTGAAAGAGGAGAGTGAAAAAGTTGGCTTAAAGCTCAACATTCAGAAAACGAAGATCAATGCATCTGGTCCCATCACTTCATGACAAATAGATTCGGAAACAGTGACAGACTTTATCTTTTTGGGCTCCAAAATCACTTCAGATGGTGACTGCAGCCATGAAATTAAAAGACACTTACTCCTTGGAAGAAAAGTTATGACCAACCTAGATAGCATATTGAAAAGCAGAGACATTACTTTGCCAACAAAGGTCCATTTAGTCCAGGCTATGGTTTTTCCAGTGGTCATGTATGGATGTGAGAGTTGGACTATGAAGAAAGCCGAGCACTGAAGAATTGATGCTTTTGAACTGTGGTGTTGGAGAAGACTCTTGAGAGTCCCTTGGACTGCAAGGAGATCCAACCAGTCCATTCTAAAGGAGATCAGCCCTGGGATTTCTTTGGAAGGAATGATGCTAAAGCTGAAACTCCAGTACTTTGGCCACCTAATGAGAAGAGTTGACTCATTGGAAAAGACTCTGATGCTGGGAGGGATTGGGGGCAGGAGGAAAAGGGGACGACAGAGGATAAGATGGCAGGATGGCATCACTGATTCGATGGACGTGAGTTAGTGTGAACTCCGGGAGATGGTGATAGATAGGGAGGCCCGTCGTGCTGCAATTTTTGGGGTTGCAATGAGTTAGACACGATTGAGCAACTGAACTGAACTGAACTGAACTGTTACTTATAAAGCCTTATAAATGCATCCTTTTGTTTTTCTTTGGGTAGTTCAACCAGCATGTCTTGATTAATAATAATACTATAAAATGCTCCTCTATACATCTTAATATTATTTTTTTCCCCTGTGAGCATCTTCTTCCTCTTCATTGGTCTGCTCTACAAACTCCATCTGCCTTGGTTTCCCCAAAGTCTCAGCTCTGTCTTGGCCCAAAGAGTTGCCAGAGAACCCACTCCTCATACTATAGTCTGGAAACTCTCTCATGTTTTTAACCTGAAAAATTATAGTGTTTATATAATTTTTTTCTCTTGCCTTACTGGTAACTTTTCTTCATAGCCTGAAGTCTAGTTTCTTGAAAACTTTGATTAAGAGTTTGATAGTTTCAAACAGAAAACATTCCAAGGAGAAAAAAATTGGTTCTTGTTATTCCTTGTTGGTAAGAAATGAAAGAACTTATTAATTTAATTCTTGATTTTCTTAATGTATTTTTTTATTCTGGCATTTTTGCTTAATTCTCTGTTATACTCTTCTGAAATTGTTAACTTATCCCTAATTTAGTCAACATATTAATCATAATTATCTACATTTATATTCAATAACTTCACTATATATCTCCCATAGACTGTTTATATTTTTTCCCCTCTTAGTTTCCAGTAACTAACTGTATTATTTATATTCGGGCTATGTTTTTATGAATGGTATATTAAACTTTTATCAACTTTTGTTAAGATGGGTGCCTATCCTTTATTCCTAGGTGTAGCCCTTTGTGGCTTCAACTAGGCATCTCTATAAACCCAGGCCCATCTTCTAAAACATGTCAAATTCAACTTTTCTTCAAATCAGTTAGGTAAATCTTCATAAACTCTGCAGCTTTCAGCTATGTTTTAATCAGTACATGCTTTGAAAGGAAGAGCACACCAAATATTGAGTTCTCCTCTCCTGATTTTCTTTCTCACTAGGATTGAGTAGCTCTCAATCCCAAGGCTCTTGCTGCTGTGGTAGCTTTGGGATTACTGCAAATATATATATATTTTTTTCTGTCAAGTTTTCAAGTAGTTTTCAACTTAAAAACTGATGTGAAACAAACTAGTCTTCCAAAGCGGAAAGCAGAAACTCCCCAGTAATGTATTTTAAAATAATTGGAAAGGGAAAAATCATGGATACTGACTTAATGCCTTCTTGGGTAAGACATTTTAAAATCTAATAGATATATGTTCAGTTCAGTTCCATCACTCAGTCGTGTCCAACTCTTTGCGACCCCATGAACCACAGCACGCCAGGCCTCCCTGTCCATCACCAACTCCCAAAGTTCACTCAAACTCACGTCCATCGAGTTGGTGATGCCATCCAGCCATCTCATCCTCTGTAATCCCCTTTTCCTCCTGCCCCCAATCCCTCCCAGCTTATAAATTATTAAATTATGCACCTTTGATAAAGTTTTCATTTGAGCTCAATTAACTCCATTTTAAAGCTTTTATATAAAGTAAGACTTTATTGATATATTACATCATATTCTTTCAATTTGTACTATTCAAATTTGCATAAAATCCAAATACAGTGCACTATTGTTACAGCACTTGCTTTAATATAGTGTATCCATCTCACCAGTAGACTGTGTAATCCTTAGGGACTGAAAGATATTTTTTCATCTAAATATCACCAAAGCTAGAAATTGCATAAGTGTGCACTAATTGTTGAATGAGTTAAAAGACAAAAATAGGCAGACCCACTAACCAATGTAATTATTTGAGTTGTCCATAAAAGAAAAAAAAAAAAGATAACTAAGGGAAAGAAAGAAGGAGAATAGGAAGGAAGGAAAGGAAAGGAAAGGAAGAAAATTTATAATCCAAGAATGCATAGAAAAATTAAAAGTATGTGTCTTTGTATGCATGTATGTAAAGTTTGTATGTATGTTTGATATTATGTGGGTTTTCACCCAAACAAAAAATATTAATATTGGCAGATTATTGTTTGAAGTCACTCTGTGATATTTTTTAGTTCAGTTTCATTTTGATTTATTTTTTGCATTTATTGATAAACAATATGGTTTCATTCACCTCATGTGCTATAAACTATCCCAGTTGATTTTACATATTAAAAGTGTTTTTAAAGAAGTTATAATGCAAACTCTATTTCAGCTCATCCATTTATTATTGACAATTCTGAATTTTAACAGTTTATTTGAAAATGAAGATTGCAACAATCAGTATACCTACTAGATTTATTCTAGAATTTCCATTAAAAATAATGATTTAGGATATAGAAATGGGCTTGAAAGTATGAAAGTGTTACTCGCTAAGTCATGTCCAACTCTTTGCAACTCCATAGATTGTAACCCACCAGACTCCTCTCCCCATGTAATTCTTCAGACAAGAATGCTGGAGTAAGTTGCCATGTCCTTCTTCAGGGGATCTTCTAGACCCAAATCCAAATCTCCTACATGGGAAGCAGATTCTTTACCATTTGAGTTACCCAGGAAGCCCAGAAATGGGCTTAGAAAGAATTATAAAAACAATGTGTTTTCCTTAAGTTTCACTTTTACATTTACATAATAAAAGTAAAAAAAATATTACTATTTTTGACACTTTGCATAAATGCAACTACTTAGATACTGTGCATAATTTCTTTCTTATATTTTGTTATCTATGTTTTCAGTTAAATATATAAAACTTGTTAAAATGCTGTAAGTACTCATAACTGATTAAAGTTATCATTTGAATTGCCAAACATATTTAGATACCCTGGGGCCACATTTCAGTAGAACATCCCATAAGATAATAGGAAAAAGTCATTACAACAGAAATAATTAAGTTTTTCATTATGGATTAGCATTTGAAATAGTTACTTGAGATATTTTTATGTATCTATTGATCTATACATACACATATTTGTTTCCTGAAACTTACTTGTATGTACTTATTGAAGGCATAAACTTGCCTTTTTATATTAGAATTGCTGATAAAATATTTTTTTGCTGGGAGAATCATAAACCTCAAATGGTAACATTCTTGTTTTGTAACAGATATCAGATCTATATACTAATAACAGCATTGCTGTTTGCTTGGAAAATCTAGGAAACTAAAGATGATAATAAATCTTCTTATAGGTGACTCCATCTTCCCATGTTATAAATTTTGGATTTTTTTCCTTTAGCTTGTGCAAAAATTTTATGTCAGCTTCAGGACAGAAGAGAAGATCCACATACTAGACTTTTCTTTTTCTAAGTGATAAAATGCAAATTAAAATAAAGCATATATGTTGATATTAAAAAGGGTTTATAATAAACCTCAGGGTATGAGGAGAAATTACTTATGTAAATTAAAGGTCTAGAGACGTTTATGGAATTAGAATGGTCTTGGCTGGAAATTGGCAGAAAGATACTTGGCAGTGGAGTTATACCCAGGAATGTGTTATAGTTTTCCAGCTAATAAAAAAAGAAAGAATGAAGACAAAAAGGAAAAGAAATATGATATCAGGACATTCATAATTTAACTGTTTCTAAGCTTTTTCTTTTCCTCTTTCCATGCTGTCTTACCTATGCATAGACGCCATATGCCATTAAAGCAGTTGGTTCCTTAAACTGGACATTATCCAGAATCCAGTGTGTAAAGATGAAAAATAAATATTGGAGCCAGGATGTTACACATCTTATCTTACCATATATGATGGCTGTCTAGGGTTAGCATGGTCAAAATTGTCATTAGGCATGTTGAACCTACAACAGTAATTCCAGTGTCATGAATTCAGTTTAAAAGCAACTCTTCTGCCGTCAGGTTCTGGCAAAACTTCAAAGCTAACATTCAAAGTTGGAAAGCTTAAAACCGTGCAAGCTTATTTAGATTCCTTAAATGGTCTGGTTTATGAGATTTCTGGGTATTTGAAGCTTTGTAAGTCATTGCAGAGTGAAAAAAGTTAATCTGTGCAGCTATGTTTTCAATAACGTGACATTAGATTCATTTCAAAGGCTTTTCTTCTTGGGTATCAAACCACACACAGGATTTCTCCAGGGTGTAGGATACAGGCTCTTATTTATTTATTTTTAATGAAGGGATTGCTTCTCATGTTGAGGATTATGTAGTCAGACTCTAAAGATATCTGTGTTTTTTGTTATATCAAAAGACCAACAATGGGATGTTTTATATATGTATATACACACAAATCTGAACTAAGACAGGAACTGCATTCTTTTAGGCAGGAAATTTCCTAAAAATATAGGTAAACTTTCAGTAAAACTGATATTTGTGACTGTAAGGGCTGCATCAACATGACATTTGAAACATAAAATTCTAAATGCACATCCTTTCTGAATTTCTGTCCCCTCTCTCATATTTCAACAATTTTAGAAAGCATCTTTCCTGTATGAAATGAATATTTTTATATCATTGACAGCTTATTTCTATGTATATCTTCCAAAATTCATTTTTAGATCTCAGGCAACTTAAGAGTTAATAGCAAAACACAAAATAGGACCTGAGTAACCAAATAATAAAGGAAGGTTTTAGAAAACAAAAATTTTATTCCTATTTTGTTATTTTTATATAAGGAGAAATTTTCCCATTAATGAGTTTTATCAAAGGTTTTACTCTGAGTATTTTTCTCCATAAGATAAGGAGAATTTGCCATTAGAATGCATAATTCTTACTCAGATCTCTTTATTGGCCTGAGGTGCTCAAAGCTATAGTCTTTGGGACTATTTTTTTACATGGAAATATTTTTTTACATTGGGAATATTTTTTACATGAAATATTGACATTGAAAATTTTAAAAATAGATATGAGTAGCCACATAGCCAACCTGGAGGTTTTGTTTCATTTTTCTTTGTGTTTTTAATGACAAATTATATCTCACCAATTTGATTACAAGTGTCTGGGTCATAGTGATTTAATCTTAAAACATATTTTCATCTTTCTGGGTATCTTTCAAAATATTCTCCACAAAGTAGAGTAATATAAGCCAGTTTTGGATAAACAAATATATGAAATAATGAATAACTGAACTTTGATAAATATTTGGAGTTATATTTTGGACTCCAAACCCAAGTTGAAAATTAAGTTAATCATTTAATGATTCAGATCAGATTTTTTTCCCACTGAAGCAAATTATGTTGTCTCTCTATTATTTTTAGAGATTTTCAGTCATATTATACATGTGTGTGTATTTAACAGTTAAATTAATCAAACTGAAAATAACATATCCAAAAATTCCATCAATTAAAAGAATTATGTAAATCCATAATGATGTAGTATGTAGACATTAAAGCAGTAATCACTATTTTTAATGTCCCCTGTCAAGTCACCTTCATCTGCGTCCCTTCCACCATTTCAAGAGAGAAATAGAAATTCAGGTCCCATAAGCCCTTTCCAGAACTGTTTCATTTTAGATTCTGAAGGCAAAGAAGAAAGCCCTTGTTTTCTACAGCAGTTGTACACAAGCCTCCTATAGCTTTGGTGATCTCACTTGAGGATTACCCACTTCAGTGCTGAGATAACCTAGGGTTTGGGGTAGCATTCCGATGCCTCTAGAATGTTTCTTCAGGAACACTCTCTTTAATTTTGAGATATGGCTGCAGTCATTGGTGGCAACTTTTTTTTGCAATTTTTCATTTTCAGGTTAGCTTTTCTAGTCTTCACTCTCCCATCCTATCGAGCAGCACTGTAATTTCCTATATTATGTCTCTTTCTACTCTGGTTTCCTAGAGTGGCTCCTGGTTTTCTGCTTGCACCTTGAATGCTTCATCTAGTTACATCATAAATTTATATCTATTGATATGACAAGATATTCATCATATATTGTAAAGTGGAAAACTTAAACACGATATAAAATAGTATACATAAAATGGTATTTTTGTCTTTGTACGTTTATTTGTATTTTTGAGTGTAAGCATTGAAGTTACCCAAAAGTTCATGGATGTCATGGATCACATTGTTAACAGTGTTATTTTTTTCTAAGTTTTGAACAATTAACATGGACTACATATCCAATAAAAATAAAGAAAAGAAAGAAAATTTGAATATACTAATACATGCTGCTGCTACTGCTGCTAAGTTGCTTCAGTCATGTCTGACTCTGTGCGACCCCAGAGATGGTAGCCCACCAGGCTCCCCCATCCCTGGGATTCTCCAGGCAAGAACACTAGAGTGGGTTGCCATTTCCTTCTCCAGTGCATGAAAGTGAAAATTGAAAGTGAAGTCACTCAGTCATGTCTGACTCTTAACGACTCCATGGACTGAAGCCCACCAGGCTCCTCCGTCCATGGGATTTTCCAGGCAAGAGTACTGGAGTAGGGTGCCACTGCCTTCTCCAATACTAATACATAGTTCAGTGTAAATATAGGTATGATGATTTTAATTTACAGAAATATACCTGAAAATATGCCAAAGTACAATATTCAACTTCTATTAGACTTGGAGTAGTAAATGTCCACTGAGGCAAATCCTTGTGATATTGTCAATTTACTTTGTGCTTGCTGGACATAAATCCTTTCTTTGGCAGATGACTGATAGGTTAAAAAATATATCATAATTCAAATGATCCACAAACACATGGATATTTTTAAAATGCTAATACAAAACAAATGTTACCCACAAATACCTGTCCTAAGCTACAGCTTTTCTTAGAAATACTCTGTTTTGAATTTTGTTGTTGTTTACCTTACAAAGTTGAAAACAGGTATCTTATGGTTAATTTGTTGTAGAATATAAGCAAGAGGATATATAGTCTTTTTTGTTTGTTTCTTTGGGTTTTTTCCTTGTTTATAATTTGTTGAAAATGAATTTTGTATTTTTCTATTTACTTGGTAGATTAATAATCACATACTCTTTGGGTCCCTTTTTGAAAATATAAGATCTTCAACCAAGAATGTGTCAGAACTATAAGATGCTGGCTTAAAAACAAGAGAATCTGTCATAATATAGTTAAACACTAAGTTAAACTTTTATTTTGACTATAATCTGATAGATATCTCTGAAAATATTTGTAAAAGTTAATTTCTTACAGAATCAAATTAAATCAGGGTACAAGTATAGTATATATCTTTTTAAAAGTAAAACATCAAAAAAAAATCTTGACTAACTCATTTGAAATGAAAAACAGATAATTTACATTTAATGGTTATAATTTTTTCCCCAAGTTTCAGGAAGCTTTATCGTAAGTCTTATTCATGGACTAATTTCACAACAGTTTTCTCAAAATGATGGACAAACTTAGAAAAATGAATGGAGCATTTCTTGTGCTCTAAAGCAAAGGAAATTTTACTGTATTCTAGAAGACCAAAAAAGGCTATTGTAAGTGAGGTGCTACTTGCAAATACCTAAGAGATAAGACTAGAAAGACAAACAGTTTGTTGTGACAAAAGGGACCTGACATTTTAGCAACAAAGCACTTAAATATCAAAGGTGAATTTAGAAGTTAGCTGAAAAGCAACATAAATGTATTTAAAGATGGAAATATACTGGAAATACTTAGATAGTTCTTCCTGTTTAGGATAAAGATCAGAAGCGGAAACCTGACTTGGTCCATTAGTAGAAACAGATCTGGGAGCCTAAATTAATTGTTTTGATATTTTGATGATATTGATATTTTGATATTGATATCAAAATATTGACATTTTGATGATAAAGCTGAAGAAATTAAAATTACTATAAAATTAGAATATCAGAAGAACTAAAGCTAGTTAAATTAGTAAATATAAATTATAAATATAACCTCAAATATGTATGATTTATCCAATGAAAATAAAAGTAATCTTTAGACGTCAGGAATCATCATTTAGCCAACTTTATCCTAATGATACTCACAATGTATTTAAAATGTAGGGATTAAAACAATTCAAAGGTAATCATGCTAACATACTTTAAGAAATATGTTGTTTATTGGTTTAAATGAAATAGTAAGTAGATTTATTTAATAATATCACTGGAACTGCCTACTAATGATTTAGCACTTTTCTCTGACACACCACACATTCCATACTCTCACCCTGATGCATTCATCACACACTATTAAATTCATAGGTGTAGGCAGCATCAAATGAATACTTCTCACTACTAGGTTAACATCACTGAAGCTAAGTGGTTTTATTTTACATAGTAAAAACTACAACAGTGCTCATGCAACTGCTGACATGTAAACAGTTTGCATAAGTTACTATTTGAAATATCTATTCAGATAAGCAAGGGCAATATCTCCATGTTTCAACTGCTTGACACAATGATGGATTATTTATTTACTGAACAGCACTGGTGGCCAGAAAATCTGATTTCCATGCATGAAATCCATGAAAGCTCAGCCACTGAACAGTTTCTTTTACATGTGGCAAAGGTCATCTATCAAGGGATTTTCTCACGTTTTGTGTGATTGGTCATGCCTCATTTCCTTCAAGAAAATATGATTTCCCTAAAGTCTATGCATTTTCATAGGCTCACAAAAGGCCTAGAAAGTTATTTCCTCTCTGTTTGTGATAAGCACAAAATATAGAAGCTAACCTACAGGGAATGACAAGCAACTGTTTGTAGCTAGAAACCATATTTAATCCTATCATTAGGAAAGCCTTAGCACTCACCAGGTATAAAAGGGCTGCAAAATTAGACACTTAACCTTGTCATTTAACCTTGTGGAGTTTAATCTGCATTCAAAGTTAAAAAAAAGAAAATCCCATAGACCTATCTTTTCATATTAGAAAGGATTTGTTTCAGATAATGTATTTCAACTCTAGAGTCATTTGGGGAACGATTGTGTGAAGATTTGGTTACTCTTTGAAAAAGTCACCACTTCCAATTTTTGATCTGAAAAATCAATGAGAAAGAATAGTAAGACACTACATTTTTATGAAAAATCTGAAAGACAATAAATATAAAACATAGAGAAAATCAAGAGCAATTTAAAGAGCTTTGTTTGCTTGAAAAGAGATTGTGCTAAGTCACTTCAGTTGTGTCCGACTCTGCAACACCATGGACTGTAGCCCACCAGGCTTCTCTGTCCATAGCATTTTCCAGGCAAAGATACTAGAGTGAGTTGCCATTTCCTCCTCCAGGGGATCTTCCCAACTCAGGAAAAGAGATGATGCCATACAATTCTTGGAGATTAAAGAGAAAAAGCCCTAGTATCCTGACAACTGTGTTTATGAAATATTCTTTGAGTCCCAGTTAAAAAATATCTTAGTTGTGCAAAGAGCTGAAATCTCTCAATGCATGCAGGTTCTGTCTAAAAACTTCCAAATAGTCAATAGTTATTGGACATAACTGAAAATACAACCATGCTTCATCACTGTGTCCATGTGTTTAGTTCAGGAATGTGATAGAGGCAGGTCAGGAGTAATCTCTGATTATTAGTGTTATTGTGATAGATTATGGAGACAACAGCTCCAGACAGTAGACAGAAGGATATGATAAATGATAAATAATACTCTGACAGTTACTGGATAAAACACTGTCACAAGTACTAGATTTGTTGTGAATCTACTGAAGTTTAAGCTTCAGAGCATTTAATTATTTGTGTTCTTTTCAATACTTGCACATAATTTTAAGTTAATAATTTTGAATTGTTTTTCTTAATGAAGAAATTTCTGAGTTTATAAGCTTCAGGTCTTCAATAGCTGTATTCATCAAATTGTACCATACCTGGATTTCATTTCTATTTTTAGCTCCTTTATGTGTAAAACATTCATTTGTCTGCCCAAGACTGGTCAAAGCAAGATTTGGAGAACAATGAATAGGAGGTTGAAGAAAATCATACCATGCATATATCGCATGCTTTAGCTTTCTGATGGGACGTGTGTGTGTGTGTGTGTGTGTGTGTGTGTATGTGTGTCTATTGTTGAATTTAACTTGTACTGATATCATCTTTGAAGTAAAGAATGTAATCATCATGGATAACCATCATACTTAAAACGGTTGTTAAAAGAAATAATACAAAAAATAATAAGTTCCCTGAGGGAGCTGTAAAAGAAAGTTAGAGTCTTTCACAAGCAGATTAAAAACAATATTTTATACATTGGCATTTGGAGATGAACAAACTGGGTTAATACATCTTGTTGTTTTATTGCAACAAATATATGTGGGATTTGAGGGAAAGCACCCCTAATTTGTTATTTTAGTTATGGATCTTCCTCGGTTGTAAGCTACTTTGATATGCCAAACTTAATAAAATAATATAAATGAAATATATTTCCACACACACACACATATATATACACACATACTACTTTTGGTTAAGTTAGTATATATGTGTATTTATGTGTGTGTGTATTTCTCTCTGTGTGCATACATTATTGAGACCAAATATCAGCTCAAAGGGTTTTAACTTCAATAGAGACTATTTCTCAGTGATGGACTGATTGTGAGTAATTGAATTCTGTTGATGGAATAATAACTACTCAGCTGACTCAACATTAGACACATATTTCCTAGCACAGTCATACTATTAATATCAATGATAGGAATATTAGGAATTATAGTGTTGGCAATAATTGTTACCAATAATTTTTGTATAATTCATTGTATAAGATATTTCTGACATCTTTTCTAAATCTTTAAGAAAGGTCATTCCTCAGAGATGTATAGAACAGACTTTTGGACTCTGTGGGAGAGGGAGAGGGAGAGGGTGGGATGATTTGGGAGAATGGCATTGAAACATGTATACTATCATGTAAGAAATGTATCACCAGTCTAGGTTCGCTACAGGATACAGGATGCTTGGGGCTGGTGCACTGGGATGACCCAGAGAGATGATATGGGGAGAGAGGTGGCGGGGGGTGGGGGGTGGGGTTCAGCATTGGGAGCTCATGTACACCCGTGGCAGATTTATGTCAATATATGGCAAAACCAATACAGGATTGTAAAGTAAAATAAAAAATAAATAAATAAAAAACAAAATTAAAAAGAAAAGAAAGGTCATTCCTGAGTCTTTTTAAAATACCTTCAGTTTTAATATTGCATTTCTGTCAAAGTGTATTTGTTTCAAAGAGAAGAGAATACTAGAGAATTAGCTACAAATAATTAGACTATTTCTTTAAGCTATTTTAATATTATACACTTTTCAATTGTAGATTCTTAATGTTTCTTGAATTAGATTAATTTTGAAGGCAAATAATTTTGCTACCTAGTTCCATAAATATTTTAAATTATAAGCAAGTGTTTTACCATTACCAGTATGAAGTAAAATGCATTTTAAATAGATATGGATGATATTCCTCAACTACTAAATATACCTTTCTTTCAATATGTACACATGGATTTTCTACTTCAAATTTATGTAGTATGTTTGAGACACATTTTCTTACAACAAACTACATTATATATTTAAGATATATAGATTTTTAAATAGATATTTTGGAATTTAAATGGCATGATTTGTTTAGTAATATTTTCAGGGTTACAGAAATGTTCAAGCAAAGAACTGATTGGCATTTATTTTCTAATAGATTGTTACTAAAAGTAGACTGACAATCCTTTGGTGCTTTTTGTATTGTGTACAAAGGAATATTTCTCTTTTTTGTAATATATGTATTTTATTGAAGTAATAGTTGACTTACAATATTTCAGATGCACAGCACAGTGATTCAGTTATACATATACACATATCTTATTTTTCAGGTTATTTTAAATTATAGATTATCATAAGATATTGACTAAAAGTCCCTGTGCTATACAGTAAATCTTTGTTTCTTGTTACATATCTATTTTTTTAATTATAATTCTAGCATCCTATTCAAACAAAATGAATCAAAATGTCATAAATTTTTTTCTTAGGCAAAAGTTTATAACTTTTCTAAAATACATATATTATATATAATATTTATATATATATGTATACAAAGGTTTTTCTACTATGTTTGAGAAAGGACATCAAAAAAGAAAAAGAAGTGATGGAGATATTGGAAAAACAAACTAAATTAAATGGGAGTACTGAATTTGAAATAGAAAAGTACAACAAACGAGATAAAAGTAAAAGATCATCATATGGTCTAGTTGTTTTTAAACATGACTGCTCATTAGAAATATATCTGGAGTTTTGGAGAAAAATAACAATACCTGGTCATTTGTAATTTTCAAAAATTCCAAGATAATTTTAAAATGTATCTGAGTTTTAAGAAGTGATTACAGATTTTTCTGTCAAGTGGTCATTTCAGTGGTATAGAACTCTATTATTTCTCTGTTTACCTATCATGATACAATGGTATTAAGTGAGTAATAGCCACACAATCCGGAGAAGGCGATGGCACCCCACTCCAGTACTCTTGCCTGGAAAATCCCATGGATGGAGAAACCTGGTCGACTATAGTCCATGGGGTCACTAAGAGTCTGACACGACTGAGGACTGAAGGAAATGACAACCCACTCCAGTGTTCTTGCCTGGAGAATCCCAGGGATAGGGGAGCCTGGTGGGCTGTTGTCTGTGGGGTCACACAGAGTCGGACACGACTGAAGTGAATTAGCAGCAGCAGCTACATAATCATACTAGTAAAAGATGTTTATCAGTTTTCACAGTCAATAGCCAGACAAAGAATAGAAATTACAGTTGCAAGCCATAATGGGAACATGATTAAGCTAACAATATAAAATACTTGCATACAGTTTTGGGGATTAAGCAGAGTGATGTGGTAAGTGGAAGTGCATACCTGTACATGTTTTTATCTGACCAGCCAGTCTATGTCTTGTTTGGTGCATTTAATCAATTTATATTTAAAGTAATTATCCATATGTATGATCCTATTACCATTTTCTAAATTGCTTTGGGTTTATTTTGTGTAGGGCTTTTCCTTCTCTTGTGTTTCCTACCTAAAGAAATTCCTCTAACATTTGTTGAAAAACTGGTTTGTTGGTGCTTCATTCTCTTAGCTTTTTCTTGTCTGGAAAGATTTTGATTTCTCCATCAAATCTGAATGAGAGTCTTGCCATTCTTAGTTGTAGTTTCTTCCCTTTTATCACTTTAAGTAAATCATGCCATTCCCTTCTGGCTTAAAGAATTTCTGTTTAAAAATCAGCTGATAACTTGATGGGAGTTCTCTTGTATGTTATTTAAAGTTTTTCCCCTATTGCTTTTAATATTTTATCTTTGTCTTTCATTTTTGTCAGTTTGATTACTAAGTGTCTCAGTCTATTCCTCTTTGGGTTTATCCTGCCTGATGTTCTGTGCTTCCTGGACATGGTTAACTATTTCCCTTTTCCCTGTTAGAGAAGATTTTGGATATTATTGCTTCAAATATTTTCTCAGGTCCTTTCTCTCTTTTCCTTCTGGGATCCCTATAATGTCAATGTTGGTGTGTTTAATGTTGTCCCATAGTTCTCTTGGAATGTCTTTTTTTTTTTCCATCCTTTTTTCTATATTCTGTTATGTGGCAGTGATTTCTACCATCATGTCCTCCAGGTCATGTATCCATTCTTCTGCCTCAGTTATTCTGCTATGGATTCCTTCTAGTATATTATTCATCCCTGTTTATTTGTTCTTTAGTTCTTCTAGGGCTTTAGTAAACATTTCTTGCATCTTCTCCATTGGTTTCCCCAAGATCCTGGATCATCTTCACTATCATTATTCTGATTTTCTTTTTTTTTTTTATTGTTTTCTGGAAGGTTGGCTATCTCTACTTCATTTGGTTGTTTCTATGGGGTTTTCATTTTCATCTGAAATATTGTTGTTCTTCAGTCACTCAGATGTCCAACTCTTTGCTACCCCATGGACTGCAGCACGCTAGCTTTCTCTGTCCTTCACCATCTTCCAAAGTTTCTTTAAACTAATGTTCATTGAGTCTGTAATGCCATCCAACCATCTCGTCTTCTGTCATTCCCTTCTCCTCCTGCCTTCAAACTTTCCCAGCATAAGGGTCTTTTTCAGTGAGTTGTCTCTTCACATCAGATGGCCAAAGTATTGGAGCTTCAGCTTCAGCATCAGTCCTTCCAATGAATATTCAGGACTGATTCCCTTTAGGATGGACTTTATGGATCTCCTTGCAGTCCAAGGGATTCTTAAGAGTCTTCTCCAACATGACAGTTCAAAAGCATCAATTCTTCAGCTCTCTGCTCTCTTTATAATCCAACTCTTCTAACCATACATGACAACTGGAAAAACCATAGCTTTGACTAGACAGACCTTTGTTAGCAAAGTAATGTCTCTGCTTTTTAATATTCTGTATAGGTTGGTCATAGCTTTCCTTCCAAGGAGCCAGTGTCTTTTAATTTTGTGGCTGTAGGCACCATTTGCAGTGATTTTGGAGCCCCCCAAAATAAAGTCTCCAATACCGCAGTTCAAAAGCATTAATTCTTAGGTGCTCAGCCTTTTTTTGTACTCCAACTCTCACATTCTGGAAAACCCAAAGCTTTTTCTATACGGACTTGGAACAAAACTTTCTATTTTTCATTCTGATTAACTTTTTGCAATGAGTTTTTTGGCCTAGGTGCCCTGGGGTTATGGTTCTTCTTGGCTTTCTGTCTTCCCACAGATAGAGGAGGTTCAGAGGCTTGTTTAAGCTTCCTGATGGGAGGGACTGGCAGTGGGAAAAACTGGTTCTTGATCTGATGAGCAGAATCTTGCTCAGCAAAGCTTTAATCCAATTATCTGCTGATGGGTGGAGTTGTGCTCCCTCCCTGTTTGTTCTTTGGCCTGGAGGCAATAGAATGGGAAAGACTAGAGATCTCTTCAAGAAAATTAGAGATACCAAGGGAACATTTCATGCAAAGTTGGGCACAATAAAGGGCAGAAATGGTATGGACCTAGCAGAAGCAGAAGATGTTAAGAAGAGGTGGCAAGAATACACAGAAGAACTATACAAAAAGGATCTTCACAACCCAGATAATCACCATGATGTGATCACTCACCTAGAGCCAGATATCCTAGAATGCAAAGTCAAGTGGGCCTTAGGAAGCATCACTATGAACAAAGCTGCTGCTGCTGCTACTGCTAAGTCACTTCAGTTGTGTCCGACTCTGTGCAATCCCATGGGATGCAACCTACCATGCTCCTCTGTCCATGGGATTTGCCAGGCAAGAGTACTCGAGTGGGTTACCATTGCCTTCTCCAATGAACAAATCTAGTAGAGGTAATAGAATTCCAGTTGAGCCATTTCAAATCCTAAAAGATGATGCTGTGAAAGTACTGCACTCAATATAACAGCAAATTTGGAAAACTCAGCAGTGGCCACAGGACTGGAAAGGTCAGTTTTCATTCCCATCCCAAAGAAAGGCAATGCCAAAGAATGCTCAAACTACCGCACAGTTGCACTCATCTCACACACTAGCAAAGTAATGCTCAAAATTCTCCAAACCAGGCTTCAATAGTATGTGAAATGTGAACTTTCAGATGTTCAAGCTGGATTTAGCAAAGGCAGAGGAACCAGAGATCAAATTGCCAACATCCATTGGATCATTGAAAAGCAAGAGAGTTCCAGTAAAACATCTGCTTATTGACTATTCCAAAGCCTTTGACTGTGTGGATCACAATAAATTGTGGAGAATTCTGAAAGAGATGGGAATACCAGACCACCTAACCTGCCTCTTGAGAAATCTGCATGCAGGTCAGTAAGCAACAGTTAGAACTGGACATGGAACAACAGACTGGTTCCAAATAGGAAAAGGAGTATGACAAATCTGTATATTGTCACCCTGCTTAATTAACTTATATGCAGAGTACATGATGAGAAATGCTGGGCTGGATTAAGCACAGGCTGGAATCAAGATAGCCAGGAGAAATATCAATAACCTCAGATATGCAAGTGACACCACCCTTACAGCAGAAACCATAGAAGAACTAAAGAGCCTCTTGATAAAAGTAAAAGAGCAGAGTGAAAAAGCTCGCCTAAAGCTAAACATTCAGAAAACTAAGATCATGGCATCTGGTCTCATCACTTTATGGCAAATAGATGGGGAAACAGTAGTAACAGTGACAGACTTTATTTTTCTGGACTCCAAAATCATTGCAGATGGTGACTGCAGCCATGAAATTAAAAGATGCTTGCTCCTTTGAAGAAAATTTATGACCAACCTAGAAAGAATATTAAAAAGAAGAGAGTTTGCTTTGTCAACAAAGTTCTGACTAGTCAAAGTTTTGGTTTTTCCAGTAGTTATGTATGGTTGTGAGATGTGGACTATAAAGAAAGCTGAGCCCTGAAGAACTGGTGCTTTTGAACTGTGGTGTTGGAGAAGACTCTTGAGAAGTGTTGAGGAAATGAAGTGTTGGAAGTGTTGGAAGGAAGTTGAGGTAGTGTTGAGGAACAACTGTGGTGTTCAGAAGACTCCCTTGGACTGCAAGGAGATCCAACCAGTCGATCCTAAAGGAGATCAGTCCTGAGTGTTCATTGGAAGGACTGATGTTGAAGCTGACACTCCAATACTTTGGCCACCTGATGCCAAGAACTGACCCTGATGCCGGGAAAGATTGAAGACATGTGGAGAAGGGGATGACAGAGGATGAGATGGTTGGATGGCATCACCAACTCAATGGACATGAGTTAGAGTAAACTCTGGAAGTTGGTGATGGACAGGTTGGCCTGGCATACTGCAGTCCATGGGGTCACAGAGAGTTGGACACGATTGAGCAACTGAACTGAAATGGAGCCCTGGGATCTAGGGGCCCTAAGGTAGGGTTAATGGCAACCTGTTAGCTCCCGTGGTAAAGATCTGCCTGCAATGCAGGAGACCTGGGTTTGATCTTTGACTTGGGAAGATCCCCTGGAGAAGAGAATGGCAACCCATTCCAGTGTTCTTGCCTAGAGAATCCCATGGACAGAGGAGTCTGGCATGCTGCAGTCCACAGGGTCATAAAGAGCTGGACAAAACTGAGCAAATAACACTACTATTGGCAACCTTCAAGAGGAATTATGGCAGAGGGGGCCTTTCAGGGTTGCTGCTGCCAGTGCCCCTCTCTCTATAGTGAGCCCCTCCTGACCCATGCCTCCACAGGAGACCCTCTAACAGTAGCAGGTAATTTTGATTCAGTCTTCTGTGGTGTCACTGCTCCTTTCCAATGGGTGTTGGTATATGTAAGATTTTGTTTGTGCCCTCCAAGACTGAAGTCTCTGTTTACCCTAGTCCTATGGAAATGTTATAATCAAATCCCACTAGCCTTTAAGGTCAGTTTCCCTGGAGATTTCCAGCCCCTTTCTTAGATTCCCGGGTTGGGAGGCCTGATGTGACGTGCAGAACCTTCACAACAGTGGGAGAACGTCTTTAGTAGTATTGTTCTCCAGTTTATGGTTCACCCACCAAGCAGGCATGGAATTTGATTTTATTGTAACTGAGCTCCTCCTACTGTTTCACTACAACTTCTTCTTTGTTTTTGGATGTGCAGTATGTTTTTTTTGGTGGGTTCCAGTATTCTCTTGATGGTTCTTCAACAGCTAGTTGCAATTTTGGTCCTCTCCTACAAAGGAATATTTCTTATGCAACCAATACTTTTTATGAATTTTAAAAGTAACAAATAATCATAACTTTTTAACATTTTTTGAGTTTTTAAGGATTTAAAAAGTTGATCCTTATAAAAGTAATACTCAAATCACTGTTTAAAACTACTCAATACCACAAAATTGATTTTTATTGTTTGAAATAGGGTAACTAGTATATTTTTACTGATTTATTTTTTAAATTATATAATCTGTATATCCAAGTGATGTGAAATAAAATGTAATTTCTTATAACACAGTAAAATCAGTTACCCAATTTGACAATTAATTGTATACAATGAGAGCAGTGTTTGGTAAATTGCTGAGTTTTTAAGAACAGAACTAGTAATCATTCCCTTTATTGTTAATAAGTATCAAGAGGTCCAAAAATGAAGCTACTCACAGGAACTTAGTTGTGAAGATCTGACAGTGTGTCTCAAAACACCCTAGTGTTCAAAACTTTTCCTCTGATGCAAGTGCAAAGTCCAGCTCACAAGAGACTAGTGAAATTCAGTTTTCATAATAATTTTTCACTTACTAAAAAAATGCAGATTTTCCCTTGAGAAAAGAAATGCAAAATTTCTATCAAATAAATGTAAAAAATGCTAATATGGTGATTGAAAAGTCAAGTACATATGAAGTTTGACCCTATGGATTGCTTTGATTTCTTATGTTACAGATTGCACAAAGATCAGACTTACTTAACATAGTAGTTAATTCCCCTTTTTGTTCAGTTCAACAAAACACTCTGTTCCATTACCTAACTCTCACCATCATCATTTTTCTTTCTTTTCCTCATCTCTTTATTTTATTTTGTTTTGACATGGCTTATGGGATTTTAATTTCCCAAACAGGGATAAAACCCAGGCGTTAACCACTGGACTGCCAGGGAATACCCTTATCTCTTTATTGAACATATTTTTTATTCCCATGAGTACAAAGACAATTCATTTGTTAAACTGTAAATTTTTACATTTATTTCATCTTTTCTTGATTTAAGTAATTATGTTGTTGTTATTGTTCAGTTGCTAAGTCACATCCTACTTTTTGCAACCCCATGGACTGCACATCAGGCTTTCCTGTCCTTCTCTATCTGCCAGAGTTTGCTCAAATTCACGTCCCTTTGCATCACGTCAGTAATGCTATCCAACCATCTCATTCTCTATTGTCCACTTCTCCTCCCTCAATCTTTCCCAGCATAAGGATCTTTTCCAAAGAGTCAGCTCTTCACATCAGGATCTGAAGTATTGGAGTTTCAGCTTCATCATCAGTCCTTCCGATGAATATTTAGGATTGATTTCCTATAGGACTGAGTGGTGTTTGGTGTCCAAGGGACTCTCAAGAGTCTTCTCCAGCAGCACAGTTCGAATGCATCAATTCTTTGGCAGTTAGCCTTCTTTATGGTCCAACTCTCACGTTGGTACATGACTACTGGAAAAACCACAGCTTTGACTATATGGAAATTTGTCAGCAAAGTGATGTCTTTGGTTTTTAATACACTAGCTAACTTTGTCATAGCTTTTCTTCCAAGGAGCAAGTGTCTTTAATTTCGTGGTCACCTTTATGGTCTGCAGTGATTTTGGAGTCCAAGAAAATTAAATCTGTCACTGTTTCCATTTTTTTCCCCATCTATTTGCTATGAAGTGATGGGACTGGATGCTGTGATCTTGGTTTTGAATATTGAGTTTTAAGCCAGCCTTTTCACACTCCTCTTTCACCCTCATCAAGAGGATCTTTAGTTCCTCTTCACTTTCTGCCATTAGGCTAGTATCATCTGCATATCTGAGGTTATTGATAGTTCTCCTGGCAATCTGGGTTCCAACTTGTGATCTACTCAGCTCAGGATTTTGCATTATGTACTCTGCATATAAGTTAAATAAGCAGGGTGAGAATATATACCTTGTCATACTCCTTTCCCAATATGGAACAATAGAGCAATAGTCCATTGTTCCATGTCCAGTTATAGCTGTTGCTTCTCAGGCAGCAGGTAAGGTGGTCTGGTTTTCCCATTCTTTAAGAATTTCCTGGTTTGTTTTGATCCATACAGTCAGAGGCTGTAGCATAGTCAGTGAAGCAAAAGTAGCTGCTTTGAGGGGTTCTTTTGCTTTTTCTATGATTCAACTGCTGCTACTAAGTCGCTTCAATCATGTCCGACTCTGTGCGACCCCATAGATGGCAGCCCACCAGGCTCCACCACCCCTGGGATTCTCCAGGCAAGAACACTAGAGTGGGTTGCCATTTCCTTCTCCAATGCATGAAAGTGAAATGTGAAAGTGAAGTCGCTCAGTCGTGTCCAACTCTTCACAACCCCATGGACAGCAGCCCACCAGGCTCCTCTGTCCATGGGATTTGCCAGGCAATAGTACTGGAGTGGCGTGCCATGATTCAACATATGTTAGCAATTTGAAATGACCACAATTGTACAGTAGTTTGAACATTCTTTGACATTGCCCTTCTTTGGAATTGGGATGAAAACTGTCCTTTTTCAGTCCTATGGGTATTGTTGAGTTTTCCAAATTTGCTAACATATTGAGTGCAACACTTTAACAGCATCATCTTTTATGATTTGAAATAGCTCAGCTGGAATTCCGTAATCTCCACTAGCTTTGTTCATAGTAGTACTTCCTAAGTTCCACTTGACTTCACACTTCAGGATGTCTGTTCCTAAGTGAGTGACCACACCATAGTGGTTTTCCAGGTCATTCAGACCTTTCTTGTACAGTTCTTTGTATTCTTTCTTGTCACCTCTTCTTAATGTCTTCTGCTTCTGTTAGGTCTTTGGGGTTCCAATGAATAAACCTAAAAATGGAGCTTTCAAAGACATGGTAATAGTCTGTTTCTTTTAGATTATCAGATTTTCTTGTGTTACCCTGAATTAAAATAATATGCATGTTTAGGCATAATAAATTCTATATGCTATAATGATTAGTATGGATATAATACTATTTTGTAAATATTCAAACCAAGGATTAATGTTTGCAAACATTTAAAATAATACTAATGAATAAATGAAGAAATTTGTTTTGGTAATGAGACTTGGTAATAGTCAAATGCCTCTCTGGGAAATTGTATGTGACAATTAATAAAATGACTGCCTTTTTCATAATGTAGGTGACATTGGGTGTTTTACACTTGGAATCTTATATAGGTTACTATATTGAGGAACAGTCCTGGCTGTGTGTATTTCTATTTTAAGGAGCAATGAAACATGAAGCTGCATTCTGAGAATTGAGAATAAATTCGGCAAAAATATTTTTAGATTTTAAGATAGTAAGAGATGGTCACACAACCTTGGCATCCCATAAAATCCTGCAGGGTGACAGATTAATCGCTTACCTCAATTTCTCACAAGAAGTCTAAGTCATTCTTGAAAACTCTTCATATTTAACTCTGTTGGCTTTGGTGAATATTTAGCAACTACCCAATTTCTTGTATCCATTTCTTCCTAGTAGATTTTCTTCACTCCAATAAAGTTAATCCCATTATTATTTTCTAACCAGAAATACCTTTGATCTTACTCTTCTTTAAATATATTTCATGTTTTCAGATTTCTTCCAAGTCTTTTTTTTTTTTTTTTTTTAATGCAGAAATTAGGCTTTTAGAGTATTGTCAAACCTCCTTACCACTGAACCCCCAAAACAATAGTGCTTAGGACATTTAGATGGTTGACAAGTGTTGTTTAATTGATAACAATATATGTAAGATTATAATCAATCAACAAAAATCATAATAGGCTTGATGACACAACAATTTATTGAATATATACGATATGCTCAGTTTCTCATTTATTCTTTAATACTCATAATGACTCTCTGAGATAGAAAAAAACTATCCTATTCTCATTTTACATGTGAAACTAAAACCCTAAGAGTAATTTAAAAGTAATATTTGAAGGCATCATTTATATAGTCTTTCCTCTTATACACTTGGTTAAGAGAATTTAATGGTGACATTCTGCATACCTCTACTGCCACATCACATAATGGTTGTTAGTACTCTCTTTCCTGCTAGAAATGGAGTCATGTCTTTTTAACTCTAATTAGATTAAAGAACCAATTTGAGAAACATAGAACCAGTTCAGAAAACTGATCCTAAGACTGGTCCTCTAAAACAACTGTTGGCACCAGAATCTACAATAGTCAGGGTTCTTCTTGAGGGAAGAAAAGCAGTCCCATATGTGTTTGTGTGTATGTATAAAATCCCTTATATATCTATATCTATTTATTTAACTAGAGAGAAAGAGATTAATTGGGAATTTGTTCACACTATTGTGTAGGTTAGCAAATCCAAATTTTGAAGGATAAGCTAGCAGGCGGAAGACCAAGAGAAGAGTTCAGGTTTTGTGTTGATACCTTGACTCCCAAGGCAATCTAGAGGCAGACTTTTCTTTTCCTCCAAGGACCTCAGTCTTTATCTTCTTCAGACTGATTGAATGAGGCCTGCCACAATATATGGAGTATAATCTGCTTTTCTCAAAATCTATTGATCTAAATATTAAATGTTGATCTCATTTATTAAATAATTTTACAATGACATTTACCCTGGTGTATGACCAAATATCTGAGTACTGTGGCTTAAAGTGACATATAAGGTTACACAATTGCAGAAAAACATGCACAGAATGCTTTCAGAATTAATTCCCTAAAAGAATGGGAGACTGGGGTATATACTCACTAGCCACTCTCCTCCCACCTCACACATGTTGAATGAAGTTTATCCTTAGAAACACTAGACCCCTTATTCTTCTTGGTTGGACTAAATGAGTTTCTGTGGTATTGGAGATCAGTTCAGTTCAGTCGCTCAGTCGTGTCTGACTCTTCGTGACCCCATGAATTACAGCACGCTAGGACTCCCTGTGCATCACCAACTCCCAGAGTTCACTCAGACTCACGTCCATCGAGTTAGTGATGCCATCCAGCCATCTCATCCTCTGTTGTTCCCTTCTCCTCCTGCCCCCAATCCCTCCCAGCATCAGAGTCTTTTCCAATGAGTCAACTCTTCTCATTAGGTGGCCAAAGTACTGGAGTTTCAGCTTTAGCATCATTCCTTCCAAAGAAATCCCAGGGCTGATCTCCTTCAGAATGGACTGGTTGGATCTCCTTGCAGTCCAAGGGACTCTCAAGAGTCTTCTCCAACACCACAGTTCAAAAGCATCAATTCTTCGGCACTCAACTTTCTTCACAGTCCAACTCTGACATCCATACATGACCACTGGAAAAACCATAGCCTAGACTAGACAGACCTTAGTCGGCCAAGTAATGTCTCTGCTTTTGAATATGCTATCTAGGTTGGTCATAACTTTTTTTCCAAGGAGTAAGTGTCTTTTAATTTCATGGCTGCAGTTACCATCTGCAGTGATTTTGGAGCCCAAAAAATAAAGTCTGACACTGTTTCCACTGTTTCCCCATCTATTTCCCATGAAGTCATGGGACCAGATGCCATGATCTTGGTTTTCTGAATGTTGAGCTTTAAGCCAACTTTCTCACTCGCCTCTTTCACTTTCATCAAGAGGCTTTTTAATTCCTCTTCCCTTTCTGCCATAAGGGTGGTGTCATCTGCATATCTGAGGTTCTTGATATTTCTCTCGGCAATCTTGATTCCAGCTTGTGTTTCTTCCAGTCCAGTATTTCTCATGATGTACTCTGCATATACTTCTGGACAAATTTATAAAGACTCAGTTGAATCTAAGCTTACAGGTAACTGACCTGCAAGTAGCTGAGCTGAAATTAGGTGTGGGCAAAGAAGATGCTTCCTTGAGAGTTTCCAAATCTATATCTCTGCCTCTGAACATACAACATTAATATAATAGTCTAATAATCACCTCAGACATAATATACCCTGAATAGCAACACATTTTGTATTTTTGCCACCTGCTGGTTGGTCTTCCAGTATTTTTCTTGTTAGTGAGTGGTGCCAATGCTCATCAATTTCACATCATGTACAAAGGAAATCATGCTAATTCTATTATTTGCTAGTAACAATGTGTTCTCTTGGCTTTACCTTCAATGTGTATCCTGAATCTGAGTTTTTTCCTCAGCTCCACTGTTCTGTCATTCTACTCCAAGTCTTGTCAGTTCATGCTGAACAAACCAAAATAGGTGTTTTTTTTTTTTTTTTTTTTAAATTTTTATTTTTACTTTATTTTACTTTACAATACTGTATTGGTTTTGCCATACATTGACATGAATCCACCACGGGTGTACATGAGTTCCCAAACATGAACCCCCTCCCACCTCTCTCCCCATAACATCTCTCTGGGTCATCCCCGTGCACCAGCCCCAAGCATGCTGTATCCTGCATTGGACATAGACTAGCGATTCGTTTCTTACATGATAGTATACATGTTTCAATGCCATTCTCCCAAATCATCCCACCCTCTCCCTCTCCCTCTAAGTCCAAAAGTCCGCTCTACACATCTGTGTCTCTTTTGCTGTCTCGCATACAGGGTCATCATTGCCATCTTTCTAAATTCCATATATATGTGTTAGTATACTGTATTGGTGTTTTTCTTTCTGGCTTACTTCACTCTGTATAATCGGCTCCAGTTTCATCCATCTCATTAGAACTGATTCAAATGTATTCTTTTTAATGGCTGAGTAATACTCCATTGTGTTTTTGTGAGGATTTAAAAATATAAATCAGATCTTATCATTCTTGTGTTCAATAGAATCCATCACAATCATAATAAAACCCAAACTCTGTGTATAATTTGACTCTTCCCTGTCCTCCAAACTGTACATAATTTACTTTTTCCTATCCTAGAACTCCATCCTCTATCTCTTACTGTTCCTTCATTTGTTATACTCCAATTATATTTCATTCTAGTGTCTGCTCAAATGTGATCTTCTCAAACATCCCCAAGAGCCCTATATGTAAAAGTGTCCATTATCTTTTGCTTTCTATGATCACATTCTGTGCCTCACTTTGTTTTACTGGTTTCATGGCATTATTAATACCTTGCATTATTATATACATATATTTAAGTTTATTTTCTCTCCCTTATTAAAATATAAGCTCCACAAAGGCAAATTTTTGCCTTATTTATGTCTTTTTCTATACCTAAAACATGAGACCATCACATAATTGCACTAAATTATTAGTTGTTGGGTGAAAGAATTATTAATGAATTTATATATGTGCAATAGTGGCTAAAAGGAAACTTCAAATATTACAGCCTATTTATGTATGATACAATTGTAATATTAAGGGATTCACTTAAAAATTTCCCAGATACTTTTGCAAAAAAAAAAAAAGTAAGCAAAATACCTTGAGTATGTAGTTAAGTTACAAATAAATGCATATCATGTTGTTTACTAATACTGTAATTTCTTAATTTGTTATTCTTTTATCTACTACTCAGACTTTTTCACCTAAACAATTATATAAGGATAAAGGCCACAATACTATACAAACATGTAATATGTATTTTTGTTTATATTTGCTTTATAATTTAAAAAATACAAGACCTCTTGGCATATATATATATTTTTTTCTCTCATTTTAAGGTAAAAATATATATAATTCTCTTATTATTTTAATGAATTTTTTTCCCCTTAGGAGAATTAATCTTCATTTTCCTCTGACTTATCTGTATCCAAAGGTTTGGTATCTTGACGTACTGAAAGTGTTTGTCGCTCAGTCCTATTCAACTCTTTTCGATCCCGTGGACTGTAG
This sequence comes from Budorcas taxicolor, assembly GCF_023091745.1. NCBI lineage: Eukaryota > Metazoa > Chordata > Mammalia > Artiodactyla > Bovidae > Budorcas > Budorcas taxicolor. The sequence continues at coordinate 47,314,837 of NC_068918.1, forward strand.
CCTGCCATTCTCCTCTTTCCATGGGAATCTCCAGGCAAGAATATTGAAGTGGGTAGCCATTCCCTTCTCCAGGGGATCTTCCAGACCCAGGGACTGGACCTGGGTCTTCTGCATTGCATGCAGATTCTTTAACGGCTTGCACTACCCCCAACCCTTTAGTAGAATTACTTTTCAATCTCCATTTGACTTATTTGTATCCAAGAGTTTGACATCTTAGACTCTATGAGATGTTGCCTCGATAAATATGTGCTTAATACATCTACTTGAATTACAACAGCTTAAACTGAACTTTGAGGCAGAATCTGTGTTAGACTTACTATGTTAAAGCATCCTGAAAATAACTCATACTGAGAATAATACAAACTAAAAACAAAAAATATTTCTCTGGCTTTAACAATATTAAATTATCATTTGAATCCATAACTTATTATTGGGCATTCTCAAAGAGAAAACAGTAATATTTTGAATGTTTACTTGTAGTGCAAACGAAAAGAAAATGGATGGCCTTTTATTTAACCTTGACATTAAGGTGTTGCACCCTTATTGTTATGTTGATAAGTGGTTCATGGTTTTTACTTATTAATTGTTGAATGAAAGTGAGTTGGAAAGAAAATATCATCTATCTTTTGTTTTATGAGCAATTTGAATGTCATCCCTGACCCAATTTGACTTTTGTTAAAGTAACTTGAGGAGCTAGACAACTATTATAAAAATTGTTTCAAGTGGCAAATTTCAGGCTTCCCTTAAAATTTCATAAAATCATCAAAAGTTCTTCTCCTATTATGATATTGACTTAATGGTCTATTTTTTTTCTCTATTTCTTACTCAAAGTCTTTTCTTTATTTTTAATTATATAGTTTTAAATTTCTCTTCTACGTCCAGTACATAGTATTATCTTCTCACTTAACTTTGTGAAAAGATAGTATTTTTCAAAAAGTCAGTTTTACTTTCATATTGTTTTTATTTTTATTTCTTCCTCACGGTTTTCTAATTCATCAACATTTTTCTTACACTACGGTATCTGAATAAGATATCAGTGAGATCAGATGTTGCAAAGAGTAATGTTTTCAAATGCCATGTCTCATTTCCAACACATACCAAGTCTGATTTCTATTATCAATATAGTACTTTTAGCCTAACTTGGTGTTCAGTTCTATTTGACCATTAAGTGCTTCAATTATTATGTTCTATTATTTTCTTCCAGGCACAGTCATTTTCTCAAATTGAATTTCTATCCACATTTTTCAAACCAGGGAGTGAAACTGATAGTTTTGAACACCCTTAGATGCTATCTTTGGCTTCACAGTGTAGCATCATCACCATCCTACATCTGCACAACACCATCCTGCACAAATCTGCCACTCCATATGTTGCATCATGCAAAGAGATTACAATAGGCTTGAATTTGGATCTCAGTCAGAGATTCCCTGGAGACATTCCACAGGAAAAAGTATTGCTCAAGCCAACATTTAAATCCTTGCCTAGAGCTACCCCCTCTTCCAAAGACAAATATAATGAGAATGAAAGCACAGACCCCCAAATTCAATTGCCACATTTTTTTTTCTTCTTTTGAGGAGTTTGTCCTGTTCTTCTTGTTGTTATTCCTTTCTGTTGGTACTGGCAGTTGCCAGATGGGCTTTATTTTAAAATTTAAATGTTTTATTTTGTGGCAGTATTGCCCATTGCATCATATTCAATGCCAGCTCTTATTTCTTCAAAATCAAATTCTTGGCATATTCTTAAACTGTTTAAGGATCAAGCACTAGGAACTTAATGTAGAGAAAGGGAAACAGCTATACATTTCTATCACTCTAATACTGAGAATAACTGAAGCATAGAGTGATTTTTATTTTTATTTTTATTTTTTTTTGTATGTGGATTATAATATTTTATTAACATGAGCATTTTTAAGTGATTTTTAAAGAGAAGATTTGAACCTAGCTATGTGTTCTTTCAGTCACAACCAGTGGATTAAAACTGTTCACAACATGTGAACAAATAGTAAAATCTAGCAGAATGTAAGCTGTTAAAAAGATTCAATAATGCAGAGAATAAAAGGTACCTCAAAAAATAAATCTGGTCTATTCCACTGCCCATACTTCTTCCTTACCAATATATACACAAGGGGCAGAAATTCGGAGGGGTGAGAGCCCTGCACTTTAGAAAGTCATTTACTAATAGCAAAACAAAAAACAAAAAACAAAACAAAACAAAACCTATTTAACTTGAAAATAAAGCAGAAAATCTATTGTGTTGAAATACTTTTTTCTAATTTGAGCATATTTGAATATTAATACTTTGAAGTAGGAAATGACAACCCACTCCAGTATTCCTGACAGGGAAGTCCCATGGACAGAGGAGCCTGGTGGAATACAGGCTATGGGGCTGCAGAGTCAGACATGACTGAGCACAGCACCCACATATACATAGATTAATGTTTATTAAAAATGAGTAAAATTTATTGCTTGGCCTACATGTTTTTCAACAATGTTCTTTACATTGTTTGGCAGACCAGTTAGAGACTAAAGTGAAGGTGAAAGTCATTCAGTCATGTCCCACTCTTTGCGACCCCTTAGACTATATAGCCCATGGAATTCTCCAGGCCAGAATACTACAGTGGGGAGCCTTTTCCTTCTCCAGGGGATCTTCCCAACCCAGGGATCAAACCCAGGTCTCCTGCATTGCAGGCGGACTCTTTACCAGCTGAGCCACCAGGGAAGCCCATTAGAGACTAAAACAATGTATTAATATAAAAAGTATCTTCTGATAACCAAAGACCAGTCCTTTTATGTGTGCAAATTACTATTTGAATCTCAGTTAGAATCCATATGTGAGCTAACCAGATTCTCATTATAGGCTTCTAGTACTGAAAAGCATTTCTTTATCCAATCTGTTCAGGCAAGTGGTCAATATTATAAAGCACACCTCAGTTCTGTCTCTCATCTTTATTTAAAGTACAGTCATCTGGCAGTTTCAACATTTCAGAACATATTTCACAAGAAAAGGAGAATCACTGGCCTCTATGCAGTAACAAGATCACTGTAAATCCATACTCTCATGTGTGTGTACTCCTTAGCAATTACTTTGACCTTAGCCTTAACTCACTCATCTCCAAAACTCTCTCTGCCTAGAGATTTTTTTTTTTTTTCCTTTCAGAACTAAAATGTTCTTTTTACAAATTTTTCCTTTTAGAACCTAAATGTTTCTCTGACTCATAAGGGCAAAATTAGTTGCTCCCTCCTCTGCTTTGCCATTTCATTTCTATTATACCTCTCCTCTTCATTATGTATTTACCTTTAATTATGCTAAAGTGTAAGAATTAATGAGCAGAGGCAAAAATGGATTTATCTTTATATTTTCCAACAAAATATTTTTTATCTCATAGTAAAAATTCAATAATAACTGGTTAATTATCTACTGAAAAAAATGAATTTAAAAATATCACTGTTTTCACTTTTAGATCATTGACCCCCCCCCCCTTTCAGCTGTACTGTAAGGATTTTACAAACAGACCAGAGATAAAATATATGAAGCATTTTATAGAGAAGAGAAGGGGACAAGGGAATTATAAGTCAAGGACACAGTGATTATGATGATGATGATAGTAAATAGGCAGTAAACATGAATGTCAGACACAAAAAATTAAAAAAAAAAACAGAAACTGAATACAAAATGAGTTATAGGTTATTATGAAAGATTATGATCACTGAAGTTAAAAATTATTAGCCAGAGTCATCAAGAATATTAACATAGATTGGTGAGAAATAAAGGAAAAAAAGACATTACACCACTTATTTTATCACTGCTATATTTAACAATAGGATGAAGCACTGAAAACTCATCATTACTTAAACACTAGGTGTTGGAGTTTTTCAGTGAGAAATCTGACAAAATAAGTGTGATATCAGAAAACTAAATTTGTCATTGAAATGTCTGAATCATTCGGAAGAAAGCATTGTCTTTTTGCCAAAGACTAGTTCTCTTAAGTAAATAGGTCTTTTCAATTTTTCTTTTTAATGAAATGACAAAATTGTAAAAGTAGTATTGTCCCTGGAATTGTCCTGCCCTGACTAAAGAATAGTTAGTGTCCTTGTTTAAATGTTTCTGTGACTCTTTGTCATGCTGCTCTGTCCATTTTTGTAGATACTAGATCAGGGAGCTCTTTAGATAATATTCAAAGCATGAGAAACAAAAGTCTGCTGGAACATGCTGACTAAAAGGGCATCTTGAAACAACCCACTGAGTTGTTAGTTAAAAATGGAAAAGCAGATTACTAGCTGTAAACCCAGAAAGGCTTCTCAGGATTGGTAGAACAAGGTTGCAAATGATAATCTTACCTCTCTACTTGTGTCATTCTTCAAGTTTTTCAAAACCAAGAGAAATACTGAAGAGATAAGATGGTATTGCAATGCAACCTGGAGAATATTGACACATCAACCCCTCCCTTTACACATATTTGTTCCAGATAGAAGCCCACAATGCAATGTACACTCTGTCATGGAACCAAGAAAGTCTACAATGGAAATAACACAGCAGAACTCCAACTAAAAATAAATATTTTGTGAGATTTTAATAATATTATGTAATTTAATGGTATATTGATCCTTAATAGTTTCTGTGGTTCCAAGTTCATTCTATAATAACAAAATGGAAAGACAAAACTCCTTTTACCATTTTCCCTCATAACCCCTGATTGCCATTTTCCTCAACATCTAATTATTTTATAGTTAATAAAGGAGTTCTTTCTAAAATTTTTCCTTGCGGCTCAAGGTTTGAACTCATACCACTGATTGTATCATTTAATCTGAAAAAAGGAAAAGCTTAATTATGCTCTATAAGTAGGCCTAAAATTATTTTTATTTAATTGGCGACTGAACAAAATCGTTTTCTTTCAGAAAGAAATGAAAGAAAATTGACTTGAATTTTCACTATTATGGGAAGTTTAATGTACATAAAATATATATTAAAAATGGAAGAAGTACTAAACATCGATTGTTATAAATCTGCTGAAAATAAGATATTGGACTGTTTTATAAAATAATAATTTAAATAAACTGTATTAAAATCACATTTAATCTGCTTTTGCAAATTACCTTTGCAAAGAGGAAGGTATTCAGATTTTTTCCTAAATTAATAATTAGATAAATGTCTTTATATGCCAGCTATGTGTGTGTGTGTGTGTGTGTGTGTGTGTGTGACTCAGTTGTGTTCGACTCTTTTTGAGACTCCATGGACTATAGACTACTGGGGACTTCTGTGCATGGAATTCTCCAGGCAAGAATACTGGAGTGGGTAGCCATTCCCTTCTTCAGGGAATATTCCCAATCCAGGAATAAAACTTGGGTCTTCTGCATGCAGGCAGATTCTTTACCATCTGAGTTATCTGGGAAGCTCATATACCAGTTAGTGCATTTTAGGTAAAACAGTAAGGTCCCAATCTACAGTAATGAACACAAATTTGTTAAAAAAAAAAAAAATTTGACCTCCCACACCTAACCTAACTACGTTTAATTAATTAAATGCAATTTTCTACAGTTAAATATTAATAACACTTTTCTCAAACAGTATGATTCCTCAGATTTCAGTTCAGTTCAGTCGCTCAGGCGTGTCTGACTCTTTGTGACCACATGAATCTCAGCACACCAGGCCTCCCTGTCCATCACCATCTTCCGGAGTTCACTCAGACTCACGTCCATCGAGTCCCTGATGCGATCCAGCCATCTCATCCTCGGTCGTCCCCTTCTCCTCCTGCCCCCAATCCCTCCCAGGATCAGAGTCTTTTCCAGTGAGTCAAATCTTCTCATGAGGTGGCCAAAGTGCTGGAGTTTCAGCTTTAGCATCATTCCTTCCAGAGAAATCTCAGGGTTGATCTCCTTCAGAATGGACTGGTCGGATCTCCTTGCAGTCCAAGGGACTCTCAAGAGTCTTCTCCAACACCACAGTTCAAAAGCATCAATTCTTCGGCACTCAGTTTTCTTCACAGTCCAAATCTCACATCCATACATGATTACTAGAAAAATTATAGCCTTGACTAGACGGACCTTAGTTGGCAAAGTAATGTCTCTGCTATTGAATATGCTATCTAGGTTGGTCATAACTTTTCTTCCAAGGAGTAAGTGCCTTTTAATTTCATGGCTGCAATCACCATCTGCAGTGATTTTGGAGCCCCCAAAAACAAAGTCTGACACTGTTTCCACTGTTTCCCCATCTATTTCCCATGAAGTGATGGGACCAGATGCCATGATCTTCGTTTTCTGAATGTTGAGCTTGAAGCCAACTTTTTCACTCTCCTCTTTCACTTTCATCAAGAGGCTTTTTAGCTCCTCTTCACTTTCTGCCATAAGGGTGGTGTCATCTGCATATCTGAGGTTCTTGATATTTCTCTCGGCAATCTTGATTCCAGCTTGTGTTTCTTCCAGCCCAGCGTTTCTCATGATGTACTCTTCATATAAGTTAAATAAGCAGGGTGACAATATACAGCCTTTACATACTCCTTTTCCTATTTGGAACCAGTCTGTTGTTCCATGTCCAGTTCTAACTGTTACTTCCTGACCTGCATTCAGATTTCTCAAGAGGCAGATCAGGTGGTCTGGTATTCCCATCTCGTTCAGAATTTTCCACAGTTTCTTGTGATCCACACAGTCAAAGGCTTTGGCATAGTCAATAGAGCAGAAATATATGTTTCTCTGGGACTCTTTTGCTTTTTCCATGATCCAGTGGATGTTGGCAATTTGATATCTGGTTCCTCTGCCTTTTCGAAAACCAGCTTGAACATCAGGGAGTTCATGGTTCACGTATTGCTGAAGCCTGACTTGAGAACTTTGAGCATTACTTTACTAGCGTGTGAAGTGAGTGCAATTGTGCAGTAGTTTGAGCATTCTTTGGCATTGCCTTTCTTTGGAATTGGAATGAAAACGGACTTTTTCCAGTCCTGTGGCCACTGCTGAGTTTTCCAAATGTGCTGGCATATTGAGTGCAGCACTTTCACAGCATCATCTTTCAGGATTTGAAATAGCTCAACTGGAATTCCATCACCTCCACTAGCTTTGTTCATAGTGATGCTTTCTAAGGTCCACTTGACTTCACATTCCAAGATGTCTGGCTTTAGATTAGTGATCACATCATCATGATTATCTGGGTCATGAAGATCTTTTTTGTATAGTTCTTCTGTGTATTCTTGCCACCTCATCTTAATATCTTCTGCTTCTGTTAGGTCCATACCATTTCTGTCCTTTATCAAGCCCACCTTTGCATGAAATGTTCCCTTGGTATCTCTAATTTTCTTGAAGAGATCTCTAGTCTTTCCCATTCTGTTCTTTTCCTCTATTTCTTTGCATTGATCACTAAAGAAGGCTTTCTTATCTCTTCTTGCTATTCTTTGGAACTCTGCATTCAGATGCTTATATCTTTCCTTTTCTCCTTTGCTTTTCACGTCTCTTCTTCTCATAGCTATTTGTAAGGCCTCCCCAGACAGCCATTTTGCTCTTTTTGCATTTCTTTTCCATGGAGAGAGATGGTCTTGATCCCTGTCTCCTGTACAGTGTCATGAACTTCATTCCATAGTTCATCAGGCACTCTATCTATCAGATCTAGGCCCTTAAATCTATTTCTCACTTCCACTGTATAATCATAAGGGATTTGATTTAGGTCATGCCTGAATGGTCTAGCGGTTTTCCCTACTTTCTGCAATTTAAGTCTGAATTTGCCAATAAGGAGTTCATGATCTGAGCCACAGTCAGCTCCTGGTCTTATTTTTGTTGACTGTATAGAGCTTCTCCATCTTTGGCTGCAGAGAATATAATCAATCTGATTTCAGTGTTAACCATCTGGTGATGTCCATGTGTAGAGTCTTCTCTTGTGTTGTTGGAAGAGGGTGTTTGCTATGACCAGTGCATTTTCTTGGCAAAACTCTGTTAGTCTTTGCCCTCCTTCATTCCGCATTCCAAGGCCAAATTTGCCAGTTACTCCAGGTGTTTCTTGACTTCCTACTTTTGCATTCCAGTCCCCTATAATGAAAAGGACTTCTTTTTTGGGTGTTAGTTTTAAAAGGTCTTGTAGGTCTTCATAGAACCATTCAACTTCAGCTTCTTCAGCGTTACTGTTTGAGGCATAGACTTGGATAACTGTAATATTGAATGGTTTGCCTTGGAGACGAACAGAGATCATTCTGTCGTTTTTGAGATTGCATCCAAGTACTGCATTTTGGACTCTCTTGTTGACCATGATGGCTACTCCATTTCTTCTGAGGGATTCCTGCCCCCAGTAGTAGATATAATGGTCATCTGAGTTAAATTCACCCATTCCAGTCCATTTTAGTTCACTGATTCCTAGAATGTTGATGTTCACCCTTGCCATCTCTTGTTTGACCACTTCCAATTTGCCTTGATTCATGGACCTGACATTTCAGGTTTCTATGCAATATTGCTCTTTACAGCATCAGATCTTGCTTCTATCACCAGTCACATCCACAACTGGGTATTGTTTTTGCTTTGGCTCCATCCCTTCATTCTTTCTGGAGTTATTTCTCCACTGATCTCCAGTAGCATATTGGGCACCTAATAACCTGGGGAGTTCCTCTTTTGGTACCCTATCATTTTGCCTTTTCATACTGTTCATGGTGTTCTCAAGGCAAGAATACTGAAGTGGCTTGCCATTCCCTTCTCCAGTGGACCACGCTCTGTCAGACCTCTCCACCATGACCCACCCATCTTGGGTTGCCCCAAAGTCATGGCTTGGTTTCACTGAGCTAGACAAGGCTGTGGTCCTACTGTGATTAGGTTGACTAGTTTTCTGTGAGTATGGTTTCAGTGTGTCTGCCCTCTGATGCCCTCTTGCAACACCTGCCATCTTACTTGGGTTCCTCAGATTTACGTAACAACGTACCCTACAATACAGCCATAAAAGTTTGAGTAAAGTGATAGAGCAAGAAATGAAACTTCATGGTGTTAATAGGATATAAAACGAGAGGAATTAAATATAGTTGACATTCAGTTTTCTTCAGGCTTCTCACTTATCTTTATAAATAAACTAAGCACTTTCAATTCTCAAAAACATTTGTGTCAACAATTCATTTATTCAAAGTTTCTCATCAAGTATATTCATAACATATTGTCCTTGGGGGTCAACCAAACATTTTACCTAGTTTAAATCAGAATATTTTAAATGATATTATTTTTCCTTTATTGAGTAAAAGTATGAGAATAATATGAGTCAAATGACGAGATTAAATGCAACATCAGTTTTAAAATTACTCCAGTGCTTATGATTTCTTCCTTGATATGGTTCTTGCAGAGAATAGGAAGGTAATGAAAGTAGAAGTTTGTACAGTCCTACTTTTCCTTACCTAACTGCTTCTCGGTTACCTGCTCATTTCCCACCTCACTTATGGACTGTGTCTGTTATTCCTTTACTAATGAAACAATCATCATTATCTCTTGGAAGATTGTGCCTTTAATAGCTTCTATTGTAAAATCTACATACCCCAGCTCTCAAAGCCTAAGAGCACCTTGAGTACAATGCTCAGCTTATTAACATATTTATATTCTCACAACTAATATGGTTTAAAGCATAATTTATAGTAGGAACCCTAATTTTTTTAATGAATAACCTTTTGAATCAATTAAACAACATGATTAATATCTCCTCTTTCCTGGGTAAAACAGTGATTTTAAAATTTCAATCACTTGAAATGATTTTACAAGAGTTACAGGAATCACACCAGAACATCAGAAAAAATTTTGCAGCAAGTATTAGACTCAATTTCTCCTAAATTAAATTACCTAAATATGAACCCCTTACTATTTATCTACAGTCTCTGCAGTTTCTCTAGTAATCAAACAATAAGAGATAGTTGATTATTAGCTGAAGTATAGAACAGAGGAGTAGAGCAGAAGACATTATTCAGTTTGATCCCATACATATATACCAACAAAAAACAAAGGACTTTCATGTTGATACTGAGAAGAGAATTTTTAAAAAGGTAAATTATATAATATTTTAAAATTCTCTGCTAACATAGGATGGATATAAAATTCTACAAAATGGTCTATAACTACTAATACAACTCATCTCATCCTCTATGCTACATTAAACATCAGTAAGGACTTCCCTGGTTGCTCAGAGGGTAAAGAATCTGCCTTCAATGCAGGAGACCCAGGTTCAATCACTGGGTCGGGAAGGTCCCTTGGAGAATGGAATGACTACCTACTCCAGTATTCTTGGCTAGAGCAACCCTTCCATGGATAGAGGAGCCTGTGGGTTATAGTTCATGGGGTCAAAAAGAGTTGGATAAGACTGAGCAATTAACATTTTCACTTTACAAAGTTAAAATAGTAGCTGTTTAAAATAAAGCAGAAATTAGATTGAATTCTCTATAGCTCAGAATATATAACTGTGCTTATTTTTTAAAAATGAGAGATAAAGAGAGAGAAAATAAATGTCAGCTCCTATCTTTATGTGGCATAGGAGGGATGATTATAATTTTCACTTTGGATTCATTTCAGATATGTGAACAGCATCCACTGATATATATGATGAATAGCATCTGATGGCTGTGACCTGCTAAGACAGGCTAATGGCATCTTAGTTGTGGTGACTTGGCTAGCTGGCCCCCTACTACATTTGCAGATTTGTGATCATCTTTGGAGAAGTCAATGGCACCCCACTCCAGTATTCTTGCTTGGAAAATCCCATGGATGGAGGAACCTGGTAGGCTGCAGTCCATGGGATCGCAAAATCGGACACGACTGAGCAACTTCACTTTCACTTTTCACTCTCATGCATTGGAGAAGGAAACGGCAACCCACTCCAGTGTTCTTGCCTGGAGAATCCCACGGACAGAAGAGCCTGGTAGGCTGACATCTCTGGGGTCGTAGAGTCGGACATGACTGAAGCGACTTAGCAGCAGCAGCAGCAGCAGAAGCAGCAGCAGCAGCAGCAGCAGCAGCAGCAGCAGCAGCAGCAGCAGTGATCATCTTCTGGTAAGTGTACATTTCAAATTTTTTTATAGAAAATAAATCCTCAGATGAATCTTTTAGGGATACTCAGATTAGCTTTATAATCATCTGAAAAGAGGCATACATAAGGGGTTGAGGGAAGAGAAGTCTACACAGTTGCTTCTCATTTTATCTGTAGGAAAAGAAATGATTATTAATTTCCATGTGAAATATATAATATACTATAAAGACTTCATTTTAAACCATCATTAATGTGCTGAATTTCCTCATTTTGAAATGTGAGGACCATTATAAAAAATATAGTAAATTAAAACAATGTCTTAAATGTAGAGGATTCATTATCTTAAATTAACTACAGGCTGGATACTGATGTCTCAGTGAATGAAGAAATGGAGCCAAAGCAAAACAGGGCCCAGTTGTGGATGTGACTGTTGATGAATGTAAAGTCCGATGCTATAAAGATCAATGTTGCATAGGAACCTGGCTAAGTTCAGTTCAGTTCAGTTCAGTCACTCAGTCATGTCCAACTCTTTGCGACCCCATGAACCACCACAGCATGCCAGGCCTCCCTGTCCATCACCAACTCCTGGAGTCCACCCAAACAAATGTCCATTGAATCGGAGATACCATCCAATACTTTCATCCTCTATTGTACACTTCTTCTCCTGCCCTAAATCTTTCCCAGCATCAGGGTCTTTTCCAATTAGTCAACTCTTCACATGAGGTGGCCAAAGTATTGGGGTTTCAGCTTCAGCATCAGTCCTTCAATGAAAACCCAGGACTGATCTCTTTTAGGATGGACTGGATGGATCTCCTTGCAGTCCAAGGGACTCTCAAGAGTCTTCTCCAACACCACAGTTCAAAAGCATCAATTCTTCCATGCTTAGCTTTCTTTATAGTGCAAATCTCACATCCATACATGACCACTGGAAAAAAAATAGCCTTGACTAAACGGACATTTGTTGGCAAAGTAATGTCTCTGCTGTTCAATATGCTGTCTAGGTTGGTCATAACTTTCCTTCCAAGGAGTAAGCATCTTTTAATTTCATGGCTGCAATCACCATCTGCAGTGATTTTGGAGCCCAAAAAATAAAGTCTGACACTGTTTCCCCATCTGTTTGCCATGAAGTGATGGGACCAGATGCCATGATCTTAGTTTTCTGAATGTTGAGTTTAAGCCAACTTTTTCACTTTCCTCTTTCACTTTCAGCAAGAGGCTCTTTAGTTCTTCTTCACTTTCTGCCATAAGGGTGGTGTCATATGCATATCTGAGGTTGTTGATATTTCTCCTGGCAATCTTGATTCTAGTTTGTGCTTCCTCCAGCACAGGGTTTCTCATGATGTGCTCTGCATATAAATTAAATAAACAAGGTGACAATATACAGCGTTGACATATTCCTTTCCCTATTTGTAACCAGTCTGTTGTTCTGTGTCCTGTTCTAACTGTTGCTTCCTGGCCTGCATACAGGTTTCTCAAGAGGCAGGTCAGGTGGTCTGGTATTCCCATCTTTTTCAGAATTTTCCACAGTTTATTGTGGTTCACACTGTCAAAGGCTTTGGCATAGTCAATAGAGCAGAAATATATGTTTCTCTGGAACTCTTTTGCTTTTTCCATGATCCAGCGGATGTTGGCAATTTGATCTCTGGTTTCTGCCTCTTCTAAAACCAGCTTGAACATCTGGAAGTTCATGGTTCACGTATTGCTGAAGCCTGGCTTGGAGAATTTTAAGCATTATTGTACTAGAATGTGAGATGAGTGCAATTGTGTGATAGTTTAAGCATTCTTTGGTATTGCCTTTCTTTGGGATTGGAATGAAAACTGTTCTTTTCCAGTCCTGTGGCCACTGCTGTGTTTTCCAAATTTGCTGGCATATTGAGGGCAGCACTTTCACAGCATCAACTTTTAGGATTTGAAATCATTCAACTGGAGTTCCATCACCTCCACTAACTTTGTTTGTAGTGATGCTTCCTAAGGCCCACTTGACGTCACATTCTAGGATGTCTGGCTCTAGGTGAGTGATCCCACTATTGTGATTATCTGGGTCATGAAGATCTCTTTTGTACAGTTCTTCTGTGTATTCTTGCTACCTCTTCTTAATATCTTCTGCTTCTGTTAGGTCCCTACCATTTCTGTTCTTTTTTGAGCCCATCTTTGCATGAAATGTTCTCTTGATAGGTCTAATAGAGTTCTGCCAAGACAACGCACTGATCATAGCAAATACCCTCTTCCAACAACACCAGAGAAGACTCTACACATGGACATTACCAGATGGTCAACTCTGAAATCAGATTGATTATATTCTTTGCAGCCAAATATGGAGAAGCTCTACACAATTAGCACAAATAAGACTGGGTGCTGACTGTGGCTCAAATCATGAACTCCTTATTGCCAAATTCAGACTGAAATAGAAAAAGGGGAGAAAACCACTAAACCATTCAGGTATGACCTAAATCAAATCCCTTATGACTATACAGTGGAAGTGAGAAATAGATTTAATGGACTATATCTGATAGAATGCCTGATGAACTATGGATGGTAGTTCATGACATTGTACAGGAGTCGGGAATCAAGACCATCCCCAAGAAAAAGAAATGCAAAAAGGCAAAGTGCCTGTCTGAGGAGCCTTTACAAAGAGCTGTGAAAAGCAGGAAGGTGAAAAGCAATGGAGAAAAGAAAAGATATACCCATTTGAATACAGAGTTCCAACAAATAGCAAGGAGAGATAAGAAAGCCTTCCTCAGTGATCTTTGCAAAGAAATAGAGGGAAAAAATAGAATGGGAAAGACTAGAGAACTCTTCAAGAAAATTAGGAACCTGGTATGTTAGGTCAATAAATCAAGGTAAATTGGAAGTGGTCAAACAGGAGATGGCAAGAGGGAACATAGACATTTTAGGAATCAGTGAACTAAAATGGACTGGAATTGATGAATTTAATTCAGATGACCATTATATCTACTACTGTGGGCAAGAATCCCTTAGAAGAAATAGAGTATCCATCATGGTCAAAAAAAGAGTTGAAAAGACAGTACTTGGCTGCAATTTCAAAAACAACAGAATGACCTCTATTCATTTTCAAGGCGAACCACTCAATATCTCAGTATTCCAAGTCTATGCCCCAGCCACTAGTGCTGAAGAAGCTGAAGTTGAACAGTTCTATGAAGACCTACAAGACCTTCTAGAACTAACAGCAGAAAAAGATATCCTTTTCATTTTAAGGGACTGGAATGCCAAAGTAGGAAGTCAAGAGATACCTAGAATAACAGGCAAGTTTGGCCTTGGAGTACAAAATGAAGCATGGCAAATATTCATGGAGTTTTGCCAAGAGAACACACTGGTCATAGCAAACACCCTCTTCCAACAACACCAGAGAAGACTCTACACATGGACTTTACTAGATGGTCAATACTGAAATCAGATTGATTATATTCTTTGCAGCCAAAGATGGAGAAACTCTGAACAGTCAGCAAAAACGAGACTGGGAGCTGACTGTGGCTCTGACCATGAGCTCCTGATTGTCAAATTGAGACTTAAATTGAAGAAAGTATGGAAAATCACTAGACCTTACAGGTATGACCTAATTCAAATCCCTTATGATTATACAATGGAAGTGAGAAATAGATTCAAGGGATTAGATCTGATAGAGTGCCTGAAGAACTATGGATGGAGGTTAGTGACATTGTACGGTAGACAGGAATCAAGACCATCCCTAAGAAAAATAAATGCGAAAAGGCAAAATGGCTGTCTGAGCAGGCCTTACAAATAGGTGAGAAAAGAAGAGATGCTTAAGGCAAAGGAGAAAAGGAAAGATATATCCATTTGAATGTAAAGTTCCAAAGAATAGCAAGGAGAGATAAGAAAGCCTTCCTCACTGATGAATGAGAAGAAATAGAGGAAAACAATAGAATGGGAAAGATTAAAGATCTCTTCAAGAAAATTAGAGATCCCAAGGGAACATTTCATGCAAACATGGGCACAATAAAGGACAGAAGCGGTATGGACCTAACACAGCAGGATTAAGGATCAAGTATTGTTTGAGGAGGACTTCCCAGGTGGCTCAGCTGGCAAAGAATCTGCTGCAGTGTGGGAGACCTTGATTCAATCCCTGAGTTGGGAATATCTCCTGGAGAAAGGAAAGGCTACCCACTCCAGTATTCTAGCCTGGAGAATTCCATGGACCGTATAGTCTATGTCTATGGGGTCGCAATGTGTCGGGCATGGCTGAGCGACTTTCACTTTCACTTTCCCAGGTGCCACTATCGGTAAAGAACTGGCCTAACCATCAGTACAGTAGACATAAGAGAAGTGCGTTCGATCATTGGGTCAGGAAGATCTGGTGGAGGAGGGCATGGCAACCCACTCCAGTATTCTCTCTTGGAGAATCCCATGGACAAAGGAGCCTGATTGGCTACAGTCCTTAGGGTTGCACAGAGTTGGACCTGCCTGAAGAGATTTAGCATACTCATTGAGAAATATGCAAAGTTGATTTTGTTATTTTGTTTTCATTTCCCCATGCACAACACCTTCTCTCTTCCTTTCCCACTCATGCACACTTCCTTGCACTATGATATTACAGATCATTCTTCATTGTTAATTTCAATGAACCTGCACAATATTTAACCCAATTTAAATAAAATTAATTCAGTTAAAAGTTAGCTATTAAATGTGACTTTTTTAAAGGTATTTTTTGACTGCGGTAAAAAGTCAATGTTACAATACATGTATAATTCCAGGTAATATTACAAAACCTCAAATTTCAGTTTATCACTTCTTTTAATACCTGGATAACACAGGTAGGTCCTCACACAAAGCCTTCTTTCTTCTTTCCTTTAGTGTATCTTATTTACTATTGCTAAACACCCCCAAAGAGTTCTTGTCAACTTAGATGGATTGCTATGACCTTTTGGGAATTGCTGCCCCAGGCATTTTTTTTGTCTGCTGTTACAGTTTCACATCTACCTTCCCTTGCCACAACAGGTCTCGCTGGTTTACTTTTCTCCAAACATAACAAAGTAAACCTAAGACACCTTCCCAAAATCCTAATGGAAATGAAAATTTTATAGTATAGGAAAGGAATAGGAATAAAAATAATGCAACTTGAAGGTTCACCAGTATGGCCCACATTTGCCATGTCTCTCTTTGACTCCTCGGTCTGTCATGATTGTCAAAGATCTTGCTACTACTCACAGTTCTCTGTACTCAGGGCCTTATTCTCAGGCCCCCATTATTCTTACTCAAGGCCTACTGTTATAGCCAGAGGAATACTAAAAATCACTTGCACTAACCTTTATAAATATTGAACTATACCCCTAGCACTAATAGAGATTTAATTTTTAGATTAAAGTTTCTGCAATTGGATTAACTCACAGGTGAAGCTTCTGAGAGTTGTAAAGCTCCATTAAGTTTGCATGACCCTCCCTATCCCAACTCCTACCTGTTAGCCCAGAACTAGGACAAAGGTCAAATTTCCCAGCACAAATTTTAAGTCTGTGAAGACTTATGACCTGCACATGGCAATTCTTTTGTCAACTAATTTAGATATAATGCTCATAATAGAAATATTATAGCTCTTTCTCTGCAATAAGCCTTCATCCTATACACAGGAAACAATTTTTAAGTGAACATAAAATGAAAAACAATGCATCACCAATGTATACTCAAATTTTAAAGTCATATTTTATTGTAATAATATTGCTTATTGCCTACATGGTTTTAAGGCATAAAAATACACACATATATATGCTGTAAATGGAATGCTGTGATTCCCTTAACTTTTCCCATAATTTATAATTAAAATGATCAATGTATTTAGACAAAAGGGAAGATGTTCCCATTTCTTTCTTTGGTAGATGGAAATTATTTTGTTTTAATTTGTGCTTGAGCATCTAATTATGTTGTTTTGGGAACTCTGGGGACTTTATAATTACCTCTTCAAATGAAAATTGATCAAGGTTGAATATCAAAGGAACTAGAGAAAACGTTTTAAATACATTTGATTTCAGAAATTTCAAAAGTATACTCTAATAGGTACTATTTCTAGTTAAATCTTAGTGTTTATTTCTTAGTCTTTGGTATTAGACTATGTAATCAACCTAAAATTTTTTGGCTTCTATTAGGAATATCAGCTGATAAATATTTTGTGTAAAATGTAAGTGGAACTCTGAACCTGCATATAATTTATTTATTAATTCTACAAATTCAGTGTTTACTTATGTTTTCTTTTTTAATTGAATTTTATGTTCAGTTTGTTCCCCTCTGTGTTTTTGTTTATTTGTTTGTTTACGAGCTAAGGGATATATTTATTATAGACTGCTACTTGTGTGGATTGGTATTTACAGCAATAGCACATAAACATTAATGTACAATTGCTGATTAAAGTTTTTTAAAGTAAAATTGAATCTTTAATCAGAAAACTTTGCACTGCAACTTGCATTCTGTAGTTGCTGAGCATTTTTTTTTTTTTCTTCCTCTGTATTGACCTATCAGACGTGACTATATCACAATGCCTCCATGGCTTAGAGAAGGTTCCTTTCTCACTGTGTCTAAAGATTAAACTATGAACACTATTTATTAAAATCAAATGTTTTTTCATGCATATATAAAACTGTCATCCTTAGTAATTATACATTCATGCCCCAGACCAAACAGAAAAAGAACTCATAGAATTATATTCAAACTGTGAAAAAAAGAAATAATAACTGAATTAAGTTAGTCAAATGTGCCATTATAGGCACAGAATAACTGATGATTCAGCAGTAGACCCACAAATTGATTTCTTTCCTACATTTCTACGATAGAATGTCAGATTTGGGTAAAAACTATTATACATAATATTTTTATACACACATATTTGTGAAAAAGCCATGTAGTCATGAATGAGCATTTCTCTTATTTTTATAAATGTGATTTGTAAATTTTGTCAAAACAGTGTTATTTTGGAAATATGAATAGCAGGGCTTTTCTTTCCTTTGCAAACAGTATCTAACCTGAATTGCTTTAAAATCTTTTTTAGTTTGTGGGTAAAATACATTTAGACTACCAATAATATTTGCTCTGTTAGAAATAGTCACAGAATGTTTGCTTAATAATTTGTTCAAATAGATCAGCTGTGACTTGCTACATGACAGCTAGGAACCCTACACATAAGTGCTATGTCTGACCAAGTTACTCAAGAAATGATATTGTAATCACCTCTAATACCACAGGTATAAAAACAGACTTTAGGCTGTTCTCCTAACACATCTTGTTAGATTTGTATATTGGCACTATAGGAGATATTGGCGCTCTTTTGAAAGAAAAAAGAAAATAAATCCACAGGGCTTTAACCATTAAATCCCATTTTGGTAATTATACAAGTTATTTGTACCTCAGGCAAAAAATATTGAAGTTGGTGCATGTTCTGAGTCCTGTGGAAGGTTATGCTCTTAATGTCTGTAGAACTAATTACATCAGTTCAGGTCAATTCAGCCACTCAATCCTGTCTGACTCTTCAGAACCCCATGGACCACAGAAAGCCAGGCCTCCCTGTTCATCACCAACTCCTGGAGTCTGCTTCAATTCATCTTCATTCAGTTGGTGATGCTATCTAACCATCTCATTTTCTGTTGTCCCCTTCTCCTCTCACCTTCCATATTTTCTGGTATCAGAGTCTTTTCCAATGATTCAGTTCTTCGCATCAGGTGGCCAAAGTATTGGAGTTTCAGCTTCAACATCAGTCCTTCCAATGAACACTCAGGACTGATCTCCTTTAGGATGAACTGGTTGGATCTCCTTGCAGTCCAAGGGACTCTCAAGAGTCTTCTCCAACACTACAGTTCAAAAGCAACAATTCTTCAGTGCTCAGTTTTCTTTATAGTCCAACTGTCACATCCATACATGACCACTGGAAAAACCATAGCCTTGACTAAATGGACATTTGTTGGCAAAGTAATGTCTCTGTTTTTTATATGCTATCTAAGTCAGTCATAACTTTCCATTCAAGGAGTAAGCATTTTTTAATTTCATGGCTGCAGTCATCATCACAGTGATTTTGGTGCCCCTCAAAATTAAGTTAGCCACTATTCCACTGTTTCCCCATCTATTTGATATGAAATGATGGGACCAGATGCATGATCTTAATTTTCTGAATGTTGAGCCTTAAGCCAACATTTTCACTCTCCTCTTTCACTTTCATCAACAGGCTCTTTATTTCTTCATCACTTTCTGCCATAAGGATGGTGTCATCCGCATATCTCAGGTTAATATTTTTCCCGGCAATCTTGATTCCAGCTTGTGCTTCATCCAGCCCAGCGTTTCTCATGATGTACTCTGCATATAATTTAAATAAGCAGGGTGACAGTATACAGCCTTGACGTACTCCTTTTCCTATTTGGAACCAGTCTGTTGTTCCATGTCCAGTTCTAACTGTTGCTTCCTGACCTACATAAAGATTTTTCAGGAGGCAGGTCAGGTGGTCTGGTATTCCCCTCTCATTCAGAATTTTCCACAGTTTATTGTGATCCACACAGTCAAAGGCTTTGGCATAGTCAATAAACCAGAAATATATATTTTTCTGAAATTCTCTTGCTTTTTTGATGATCCATCAGATGTTGGCAATTTGATCTCTGGTTCCTCTGCCTTTTCTAGAACCAGCTTGAACATCTGGGAATTCACGGTTCACATATTGCTGAAGCCTGGCTTGGAGAATTTTAAGCATTTCTTTATTAGCATGTGAAATGAGTGCAATTGTGTTGTAGTTTGAGCATTCTTTGGCATTTCCTTTCTTTGGAGTTTGGAATGAAACCTGACCTTTACCAGTCCTGTGGCCACTGCTGAGTTTTGCAGATTTGCTGGCATATTGAATGCAGCACTTTCACAGCATCATCTCTTAAGATTTGAAATAGCTCAACTGGAATTCCATCACCTCCACTAGCTTTGTTTGTAGTGATGCTTCCTAAGGCCCACTTGATTTCATATTCCAAGATGTCTGGCTGTAGGTGAGTGATCACAGCATTGTGATTATCTGGGTCATGAGGATCTTTTTTGTACAAGCCCTTGTGTATTCTTGCCACCTTTCTTAATATCTTCTGCTTCCATTAGGACCATACAATTTCTGTTCCTTGTTGAGCCCATGTTTGCATGAAATATTCCGTTGGTATCTCTGATTTTCTTGAAGAGATCTCTAGTCTTTCCCATTTTGTTGTTTTCCTTGATGTCTTGGCATTGATCACCGAGGAAGGGATTTTTACCTCTCCTTGCTCTTTTTTGGAACTCTGCGTTCAAATGGGTATATCTTTCCTTTTCTCCTTTGCTTTTGGAGTCTCTTTTCACAGCTACATGTAAGGCCTCCTCAGACAGCCATTTTGCTTTTTTGCACTTCTTTTTCTTGGAGATGGTCTTGATCTCTGTCTCCTGTACAGTGTCATGAACATCCATCCATAGAACATCCATCCATAGATCATCAGGCATTCTATCAGATCTAGTCCTTTAAATTTATTTGTTACTTCTACCGTATAATCATAAGGGATTTGATTTAGGTCATACCTGAATGGTTTAGTGGTTTTCCCTACTTTCTTCCATTTCAGTCTGAATTTTGCAATAAGGAGCTCATGGTCAGAGCCACAGACAGCTCCCAGTCTTGTTTTTGCTGACTGGTAGAGCTTCTCCATCTTTGGCTGCAAAGAATATAATCAATGATTTTGGTGTTGGCTATCTGGTGATAACCACATGTAGAGTCTTCTCTGGTGTTGTTGGAACAGGCTGTTTGCTATGACCACTGTGTTCTTTTGGCAATACTCTATTAGCCTTTCCCTGCTTTATTCTGTACTCCAAGGCCAAATTTGGAGTAATTTGGAGTAACTATTTATATGCAATTTACAAAATGATAAGGCTTAAGTTATTACCTCTCCTAATATCCCCAGTATTTAAAAAAAATTTTTTTTTATATTGGTGTATAGCCAATTAACAATGTTGTGACTATTTCAGGTGAACAGTAAAGGGATTCAGCCATAAATATACATGTATCCATTGTCCCCCAAATGCCCCTCTTGTCCAGGCTGCCGCATAACATCAAACAGTGTTCCTTGTGCTATAAATATACAATAGGACCTTGTTGGTTATCCATTTCAAATATGGCAGTGTGTACATATCCATCCTAAACTCCATAACTATCCCTTTACCCCCATTCTTCCCCCTGGCAACAATAAGTTCATTCTTATAAAAGACTAAAAAAACTAAAATCATTATGAGTTTTTGTGTATCTTAGTGAATGGTGTCACTGCCTACTCAGTTGCCTGAGACAACAGATGAACATTCTTAATGTCTCCTCCTTAAGCCATCATATGCTATTGCTGATCAGGTCCTGTTGGCTCTCTATCCTGATGATGCCTTAAATTCCTCCTTCTCTTCTTTACACTTACTGCCAGTATTTCAGTTCCAGTATTATAGCATCCCATGGGACTCTTGTAATATCAACCTCTGCCCTATCTTTACATTTAGTAATTTTCTTATTTTAATCTATCACATACCATTCCTCAAGAGCTGCCTCTCTAAAACACAAATATGAGTTTGCTTTTCCATTTTATTTCAGTAAGTAGCTTCTTACACAAAATTTATCTGATTATCAGGTCTAAGTTTTCCTCTACTTAGTCCATTCAGCTCAACAATTAAACTAGGATTACCCAGATAAAATGTGCTTTTAAATATTTCACTGCCTTTTGTTTGTTTGTTTGTTTGCTTGTTTGTTTCTTATGCTATTTTCTCTGCCTAAACTCCCTGCTGCTCCTCTCCTATCTCCTTTCCTAACTGAAACAAATCAAATATAAAATCCTCTGTAGACTCTACATGATGGGTCACCAGCAATTGTGTCTTACACATTGAATGAATGAAAGATGGATAAGTTGAAACAAATCAGAAAAGCATTTGAGTGGTGCATAAGTAGCGAGAACCTTTCTAAACCCCATCTTGACATTGGCCAAGCGCCACAACATTATAGTGAGTGGTGTTGTGATTAATGTCAGTACATTAAAAAAATTTGTTGTAAGCCATAAGTAAACATGCTTCTAGATGGTTGAAAATGTGCTTTACTTGTGCCTCTATTGCATATATTTGTGTTTGTGTTCCACACTATCAGTCATAAAAAACTGAGATGAAATATGACCAACCTAGATAGTATATTTAAAAGCAGAGACATTACTTTGCCAACTAAGGTCCATCTAGTCAAGGCTATGGTTTTTCCTGTGGTCATGTATGAATGTGAGAGCTGGACTGTGAAGAAGGCTGAGAGCTGAAGAATTGATGCTTTTGAACTGTGGTGTTGGAGAAGACTCTTGAGAGTCCCTTGGACTGCAAGGAGATCCAACCAGTCCATTCTGAAGGGGTTCAGCCCTGGGTGTTCTTTGGAAGGAATGATGCTAAAGCTGAAACTCTAGTACTTTGGCCACCTCATGCGAAGAGTTGACTCACTGGAGAAGACTCTGATGCTGGGAGGGATTGGGCGCAGGAGGAGAAGGGGATGACAGAGGATGAGATGGCTGGATGGCATCACCGACTCGATGGACATGAGTGAGTGAACTCCGGGAGTTGGTGATGGACAGGGAGGCCTGGCGTGCTGCGATTCATGGGGTTGCAAAGAGTCGGACATGACTGAGCGACTGAACTGACCTGAACTGAACTGAAGTTTTGGAAGCAACCTAAGTATCCAAGAACAGATAAGTGGATAGAGATGTGATATGTATGAAAGTGAAAGTGAAAGTGAAGTTGCTCAGTTGTGTCTGACTCTTTGTGACCCTGTGGACTGTAGCCTACCACGCTCCTCCATCCATGGGATTCTCCAGGCAAGAAAACTGGAGTGGGTTGCCATTTCCTTCTCCAGGGGATGTTCCCGACCCAGGGATAGAACCCAGGAATGCTGCGTTGTAGGCAGACACTTTAACCTCTGAACCACCAGAGAAGCCAGTGATATGTACATATACATAGAATATGAGCCATAAAAAAGAATGAAATATTGTCATTTGCTGCAGCATGGGTGGACATAGAAGCTATTATGCTAAGTGAAATGTCAGACAAGGAAAAACAAACATCATATTATTCCATTTATATGTGGAATATAAAACTCAATATAAATGAACAAACAAAACAGAAACAGACTCAAAGATAAAGAGAGCAAACTAGTGGTTGCCAGAGGGTAGATGGGGATAGGGATGAATGGCATAGAAGAAATTGTGTATATTCTTCGGGTATTCTTGTATACTTTTCAAGTTTTCTTTTTTTTCACTTTATTCATCAAGTTCTTAACTTCTTAACTTTTTCTTAATAATTTGAATTATATCTTCAGATGTAGGTAGGTGACAATTTGTTATATTCTACTATTCTCAAATTTTAATTTGCATTTAATTAAATATGCTAGAATACAGGTAATTTTACATTTAAGACACACAATCTTTTAAAATTTATTACTTCTAAAGTTACTGCTAAGTTTTTTTTTATAATAATCAATGCTAACTTTAATGTCAATAAATATATTTGTATAAACACATTATTTTATTTTATTTTATTTATTATTATTATTATTTTTTATTTTACAATACTGTATTGGTTTTGCCATACATTGACATGAATCTACCACGGGTGTACATGCGATCCCAAACATGAACCCCCCTCCCACCTCCCTCCCCACAACATCCCTCTGGGTCATCCCTGTGCACCAGCCCCAAGCATGCTGTATCCTGCATCGGACATAGACTGGTGATTCGATTCTTACATGATAGTATGCAAGTTTTAAAAGTACTCACACATTAAAAAATTTGATTAAATAAATTTTTATTCTAGCTGTTCATATTTGTTTAAGTTCTTTATATTAAATTTTCAGTCAACTATAATTTCAAGTAAGGTATTTAGACATTAAGAATTTAAGATTTCAAACATATGATTATCATTCCTTAACCCTTCAGAATTTTAGGGGATTTATTAACTTATCAAAAGTGATTTTCTAATTCAAACTTGGCTCAGCTATAAAATCTAAAGATGATAACCAAATAAAAGTTATTTTTCAGATACTGAAAGGAAATAGATAACATTTTTGATCAAGGGACCACCTTATATAAGGGCTTTCCTGGTGGCTCAGTAGATAAAGAATCTATCTGCAATGCAGGAGACCTGGGTGTGATCCCTGGTTGAGGAAGATCCCCTGGAGAAGGAAATGACAACCTACTCCAGTATCCTTGTCTGGAAAATCCCATGGTCAGTGGATGGGCTAGTAGGCTACAGTCCATGGAGTCGCAAAGAGTCAGATACAATTTGGCAACTAAACCACCAGCCACCACCAGATGGCTCAGGGGTAAAGAATCTGCCCGCCAATGCAGAAGACACAAGAGGCACAGGTTTGATCCCTGGATTGGGACTGTCTCCTGAAGTAGAAAATGGCAGCTTGCTCCAGTATTTTTGCCTGGAAAATTCCACGGACAGAAGAGCCTGAGTGGCTACAGTCCATGGAGTCAGAAAGAGTTGGACAGGACTGAGCTGCTGAGCATGCATGCACCACCTTATTTAGTCTAGCACAGCACAAGAATCCTACCCTTAGACCTGCTTCTATTATTCTCCACAATTTTAGTTTTATTCTCTCCTTTTAATTTTGAATTCATGGATTTTCTCAAAACTCTGAGCCAGTAGTTGCAAGATCATGTTTAACTTAATGGGAGAAAAGTGAGCAGAGGACAACCTCTGGGTTTTTATAGTCAAGTAGTTTACATATTGTTCAGATTTATCTATGTGTGTGTGTAGTCGCTCAGTCGTGTCTGACTCTTTGTGACCACATGAACTGTAGCACACCAGGTTCTTCCATCCATGGAGTTCTCTAGGCAAGAATACTGGAGTGGATTGCCATTTCCTTCTTCAAGAGTTATCTATAGTTGATTTATAATTACCTTTTAATAGCAGTTCATATGATTATTTAATAAGGAATCTATTCTTTTGGTGACAGAGAAAGTAATTTTTAAAACAATTTGGAGTTACCACACTATCAGTCATTAAAAACTAAGATGAAATATAGTGAATGTGGATAAGTGAGCCAGAGAAAGTGACTAGTTTATCCCCTACATATTTCAATGTTAGTGGACAGAGGAATCTATATATATATATATATATATATTTTTTTTTTCTCTAATAAGAGAGTCTTACATTTCCTATCATTGCCAGGAAGTGAATTCTAGCAATAGAATCTTTCTCTTAGTAGACCAATCATGTCTGATTTTGCCATTGCCCTCACTGCATACACCTGCTAATGGAAATTTAATATACTAAGCAACATGTCTCCTTTTTCCTGTTGCTTCCAGTTGGATTTCATACATTTGCATTGAACTCGGAAGGCTGTCAAATTATGGGCAACAATTTAGATTGAGCATAGTTTAATCACATCTAGAGATGATTAAAAGAAAATGTTATCATCTATTTCCTTAGTTTGACTTAATTTCTTATCCAGTTGGTGCTTTGTCTTACATTTCATTTTTACTCATTTTTACTGAATATTCTATATAACTTAAACATTTTCTGCTTAAGGGAATGGAACATTCTTTAGAAATATGTTAATGTGATAGCAATAGGGATGCAGTTACAAGAGCTTTGCAATCATTTTTATTCTTTCTTTAGACTGCACTGTTTGTAACAACCCCTTTGACCTCATAAGATTCAACAAGTTTCCTTCAAGTATATTTCTTTCCCCTTCTCATTTCCAGAATGCTAAGTTGAGACCATTAACATCTGGCTCAAACAGATGCCCCTGAAGTTCTGCAAACATAAATTTTCCCTCAAAGCTAATAGTATAGGTGTAATAACAAAGGCAGTTTTTAAAAATATATAGAATTTATTATTTTCTGGTTTTCTTTCCTGACATGGTACCATTTTTTAAGAGACTATTTTACATGATTTTTTTTTTTTCCGAGTGAGATTTCACTTATGAAGTTGTTTTTAATTGTATAGTTTTCAAAACTAAGATTTGTTGAAGACAGTTTAATTTCTGTTAAATTAAGTCCATTGGTAGTTTACCCATATTTTCAAACAGTATTGAGTAATTGCTTTTTTCATGCCATAGACATAAAAATGGTAGTTTATAGGAAAAAAATGTATGATTGAAAATTCATAAAAGAAATTCAACTGTGGTAGAAACAAAGTCATTCTCAAAAATGAGATATACCTATTCCTGATAATTTGCCAAATATTTAAGCAAGAGAAAGAGGGAAAAACATTCCTCCTTTCTCCTTTACACATTGGCTTTTTGCTGAGACTCTTCATCACTTGGCCAGGCCATTTTCACCTCTGCCTTCACTTCTTACTTGCATTGTGTCTAGAGATCACCCAAAGCTTAGAGATATTTTTCAGATATTTTTTTCTGAGTGCAAAGGCATGCATGTGGCTCTATACTCCTTGGTATACAGGGGCACTTTTAAATGCCTTAATTTCCCCAAATTTTCTGACCAGCTCTTCTGAGTAGGCTCTCCATGCTCTTTGTATTCCTCAAGGATGTAATATTTTGACTCAGGCTGTTGTGGGTTATTCATTTATCTTCCAGCTGTGTTTTTGAGAAACGCAGTTCACTCATCTTGAGTAGGTTCCTGCTGCTACTGCTGCTAAGTCGCTTCAGTCGTGTCCGACTCTGTGCGACCCCATAGAGGGCAGCCCACCAAGCTCCCCTGTCCCTGGGATTCTCTAGGCAAGAACACTGGAGTGGATTGCCATTCCTTCTCCAATGCATGAAAGTGAAAAGTGAAAGTGAAGTCACTCGGTCGTGTCTGACTCTCAGCGACCCCATGGTCTGCAGCCTACCAGGCTCCTTCGTCCATCGGATTTTCCAGGCGAGAGTACTGGAGTGGGGTGCCATTGCTTTCTCCCAAGTAGGTTCCTAGTTAGGCTAAACAAAGACAAGTGCTTTGCATTGTCTTTCAGGTAACGCCCAGACTGGCTGGAAATGAAAAATACAATTGCTTGTAAATAAGGTCTTTCCTATTCCCTTCAGATAACTGCAGCACCAGGGTAGGGGTAGAGAAAGGGCAAATCAATCACAGAGCTTTCCCACTCTTTGAGTTGATTTTCCTTGATTGAACGTTTGCTAGGTTGCTGTAAACCTTTGCCTATTTTTTTTTCAGAGTTCTTAGAAAGTTGATTCTGTCAGTTTTTATTTGATTTTTTTAGGCATCTTTCTCAGAGAGACATGTGGTTTAGAGCTTCTAACTTCATTTTCACTCATTACTCCCGACTTCTTTATATTCTACATTTTAAGTTGTATGCTAAATATTGTGGATAATCCACTCACTGTGTTGAGCTTTGTTCTGACAAGGAGTTATATTAGTGGAAAATTCTCTTGACCCTGTTTTTGTGTATTTTTTCCTGTGATTAGTCTATTTTTATTTTTGTCTTTAGTTTTGAGTCATATTCCCTAAAGCATGGTGATGCCTAAAATGTTGCGTCTCTGAGTCTCACCCAAATGTCTGAGTTATTGTGCTTTTACTCCTACAACTTCTGAGTCTCTGCTCAGCTGTTTGTTCCCAAGTAGTCTCTCCTTGTAAGCCTTTGCAGAGTCCTGCTGCACATATTCACTGCCCTGTCTTTGGTAGAGGACTTAGAGTGATTTCCCACATAGGCTTCTGAGTTATTTTCACCCACCTACCATGAGTCTTGCTCGTGTCCAACATCCCTCCCTCAAAATTCCAGCCATTACAGTCATCCAAAACATATCTGATCCTCTTTAACTCAGAAGAGAATGTTCTCTCTGTGGCCACTATCTCGCTGCATGGTAATCTGAAAGTATTTGCAAGTGGAAACCTATGATAATTGTGGAGCTCATATTTCCTGTCCTTCCAGTATTCCACCTAGTTCTCTTATTTAATTCCTGGAAACAGTTGCTTTATAGATTTTGTCGGTTCTTACATGACACACATTATTCTGTCTTGAAGGGAAGTAAATGTCAAAGACACTCTTTTTTTTTTTTTTGTCTTCCAATACAGTATTCTTGCAGGAAATTATTTGTAGGAAATATACAGAAATTTTCATGATGTTATGTGCTCAGATCAATTCACTATAGTTGTTGTTAATGTTTTAAAATTTAAAACAACCTATGTTATGTATGGGTTTCCCAGGTGGTGATAGTGGTAAAGAATCTGCCTGCCAATGAAGGAGACATTTGAGACACGGGTTCAATCCCTAGGTCAGGAAGATCCCCTGGAGGAGTGCATGGCAACCCACTCCAGTATTCTGGCCTGGGGAGTTCCATGGATAGAGGAACCTGGCGGGCTATAGTCCATAGGGTCACAAAGAGTCAAACACGACTGGAGCAACTTAGCACATGTGTTATATATATAATATATGATGTATGTAAATGGCCCTTATTCCTTTGATTATTTACTTCTACACTATCATTTTCACTGAAAATCATTAATATTGTAGAAAATAACCATATTCAGTTCAGTTCAGTTCAGTTCAGTTCAGTCACTCAGTCGTGTCCGACTCTTTGCAACCCCATGAATCGCAGCACGCCAGGCCTCCCTGTCCATCACCATCTCCCAGAGTTCACTCAGATTCATGTCCATCGAGTCAGTGATGCCATCCAGCCATCTCATCCTCTGTCATCCCCTCCTCCTCCTGCCCCCAATCCCTCCCAACATCAGAGTCTTCTCCAGTGAGTCAACTCTTCACATGAGGTGGCCAAAGTACTGGAGTTTCAGCTTTAGCATCATTCCTTTGAAAGAAATCCCAGGGCTGATCTCCTTGAGAGTGGACTGGTTGGATCTCCTTGCCGTCCAAGGGACTCTCAAGAGTCTTCTCCAACATCACAGTTCAAAAGCTTCAATTCTTCAGCACTCAGTTTTCTTCACAGTCCAACTCTCACATCCATACATGACCACTGGAAAAACCATAGCCTTGACTAGATGGACCTTAGTCTGCAAAGTAATATCTCTGCTTTTGAATATGCTTTTGAATATCTAGGTTGGTCATAAATTTTTTTCCAAGGAGTAAGCGTGTTTTAATTTCATGGCTGCAATCACCATCTGCAGTGATTTTGGAGCCCAAAAAAATAAGGTCTGACACTGTTTCCACTGTTTCCCCATCTATTTCCCATGAAGTGATGGAACCGGATGCCATATCTTTGTTTTCTGAATGTTGAGCTTTAAACCAACTTTTTCACTCTCCTCTTTCACTTTCATCAACAGGCTTTTTATTTCCTCTTCACTTTCTGTCATAAGTGTGGTGTCATCTGCATATCTGAGGTCATTGATATTTCTCCCGGCAATCTTGATTCCAGCTTGTGCTTCTTCCAGTCCAGCGTTTCTCATGATGTACTCTGCATATAAGTTAAATAAGCAGGGTGACAATATCCAGCCTTGACGTACTCCTTTTCCTATTTGGAACCAGTCTGTTGTTCCATGTCTAGTTCTAACTGTTGCTTCCTGACCTGCATACAGGTTTCTCAAGAGGCAGGTCAGGTGGTCTGCTATTCCCATCTCTCTCAAAATCTTCCACAGTTTATTGTGATCCACTCAGTCAGAGGCTTTGGCATAGTCAATAAACCAGAAATGGATGTTTTTTTCTGGAACTCTCTTGCTTTTTCCATGATCCAGTGGATGTTATGTTAAAGTTCAATAAATAGTGTATGCAGTAAGAACCAATATTATTAAAATGTTTGTCTTGGGGTGTATATGTCTATATTTACATGCATAAAATTTATTCATGTGTACCACCTTTTTGTCATAACAAGTATAATCAGATGAGTTATTTAAACATTTTTAATACTTCCCTGTTATTTACTATAAAATTAACTGTCTAAATATATAAACTTATTTCCTTAGCATTTCAGTCAAAGTCTCTTTTGTTTTTTCTTTGCTTCTGATGACTCACCTAAAAGCAAACTGCATATCTTTAATAAAATTGATCAGTTTTCCTAAGATAGTCAATATTTTCCATTAGTATTTTTGTCACTTATGGCTGAATTATCCCCTAAATCTTGGTCTACAAAAATTCTGACAATTCTTTAATTACTATTTCAAAGACACTACTTTAATAAACTCAATAAGTGTATTTTTTTCTATACCTGCTAAACTTTTGAATTATTTTTGGTTTTTGTTTGTGGCATTTAGTACATTCTACCTTGTACTGTAGCTGTTAACCTGCTATGTTTTATTTTTTCCTAGTTTATAAGCTTTATAAGAAAGGAAGCAACATCTTATTTTTCCCCAAGGTCCTCACAATAGTAGGCCACTGAGTAAATACTGAATGTGTTTTATATCTTTATCTTACATTCTGAACCATTATATCTATGGTCTCTTGATCAGTCTTCTTTTTTATCTCCCTTGTTAATTTGTACTTACTTTTCAACACTCAAGTAAATTATTTTCTTCTTCAAGTATTCTCTAAACACCTAGTAGTGTAATCTTAGTAGTTAATTCCGCACAATTGCACTCATCTCACACACTAGCAAAGTAAAGCTCAAAATTCTCACAGCCAGGCTTCAACAGTACCTGAACGGTGAAATTCCACACATTCAAACTGGATTTAGAAAAGGCCGAGGAACCAGAGATCAAATTACCAACATCCATTGGATCATCAAAAAAGCAAGACAGTTCCAGAAAAAATATCTACTTCTGCTTTTTTGACTACGCCAAAGCTTTTGGCTGTGTGGATCACAATAAACTGTGGAAAATTCTTAAAGAGATGTGAATAACAGAACACCTGACTTACCTCCTGAGAAATCTTTATGCAGATCAAGAAGCAACAGTTAGAACTGGTTATGGAACAACAGACTGGTTCCAAATAGGGAAAGGAGTACATCAAAGTTGTATATTGTCACCCTGCTTATTTAACTTATATGCAGAATACATCATGCGAAATGCTGGGCTAGATGAAACACAAGCTGGAATCAAGATTGCCAGGAGAAATATCAATAACCTCAAATACAAAGATGACACCACCCTACGGCAGAAAGCAAAGAAGAACTAAAGAGCCTCTTGATGAAAAGTGAAAGAGGAGAGTGGATAAAGGTGGCATAAAGTTCAACATTCAGAAAACGAAGATCATGGCATCTGGTCCCATCACTTCATGGCAAATAGATGGGGAAACAGTGGAAACAGTGGCTGACTTTATTTTTCTTGGCTCCCAAATCACTGCAGATAGTGACTACAGCCCTGAGATTAAAAAATGCTTACTCCTTGGAAGGAAAGCTATGACCAACCTAGATAGCATATTGAAAAGCAGAGACATTACTTTACCAACGAAGGTCCATCTAGTCAAAGCTATGTTTTTTTCAGTAGTCATGTTTGGATGTGAGAGTTGGACCATAAAGAAAGCTGAGCACCGAGTAATTGATGCTTTTGAACTGCGGTGATGGAGAAGACTCTTGAGAGTCCCTTGGACTGCAAGGAGATACAATCAGTCCATCCTAAAGGAAATCAATCTTGAATATTCATTGGAAGGACTAATGCTGAAGCTGAAACTCCAATATTTTGGCCATCTGATGGGAAGAACTGACTCATTGGAAAAGCCCCTAATGCTGGGAAAGTTTGAAGGCAGGAAGAAAAGGGGATGACAGAAGATAAGATAGTTGGATGGCATTATCGACTTGCTAGACATGAGTTTGAGCAAGCTCTGGGAGTTGATGAAGGACAGGGAAGCCTGGTGTGCTGCAGTCCACAGGGTCACAAAGAATCAGGCATGACTGAGGGACTGAATTGAACTGAGTCTAATTTTGAATCGTACCTCTATCACACTTTAGGAATCTTTGAAGAATTTTTTTTTCTTCTTTCTTTGTTTTTAGATAGAATCTCCTTCAGAGAAGGGGCTAAGTTTATTTGATATAGTTGCATGGTACAGTTCCTGACACACAGTAGGTACCATTATTTATAGAAAGGAGAAAGTTATGGGAAGGAAAAATTACTGAGTTTTGTGCACTAAAAATTTATTCTTAATCATTTTGCATTTGTGTGAAGTTAGAAAAATATAAAGAAAACACTAGCAAGAACTATCCTTTACTTTCTCTGTTTGAAAGTGAAAGTGAAAGTCACTCAGTCCTGTCCTACTCTTTTTGTGGCCCCATGGATTATACAGTCAGTGGAATTCTCCAGGTCAGAATACTGGAGTGGGTAGTCTTTCTCTTCTTCAGAGGATCTTCCCAATGTAGGGATTGAACCCAGGTCTCCCACATTGCAGGCAGATTGTTTACCAACTGAGCCACAACGGAAGCCTGAGACTATAGCAGTGGGCAGCCTATCCCTTCTCTAGCTCTCCAACTTTTAGAATACTATAAGCTTTGGATATATATTGTCATAAAAATGGGGAAGGCAGGGTTATGGATTCTGATTAAAAATAACACTTATTTATGCAAAAATTTTGACATACATATCTATATAATACACCAGCATGAATTTTTTAACTTATGTGGGTTATTTAGTTTACCTTTCTTTGATCTTTAGCTGCATTTCTGCTGTTCATAATAAAGACATCTTACTTTTAAGGTTTAACTTTTTATAATATTGAAAATATTCATCAGATAATCATGAGTCTATGATTATCAGTACAATAGATTCTAAAGTGTTTTTTATAGTTGTGCAATAGCATTTACCATTTGATGGTGTCAGTTTTCATACTTAAAAGATAACTATGTCAATTTGTGTTATTTTTGGAAAGAAAAAAATTACAATGAAAAGTAGGTTAAATTTTTTAAAAGTTGATTCCAATATATAATTCTAAAACATCTATCTGCCTGGCTATCTAATATTTAATTGCCTGGACTGATGGCAGCACTGAAGGAGGACCATTTATCATTGAGGTCAAGAACAGAAAGATCCTGAAAAGAAGTTAGTGATGTCCCTCATAGGGCTGCCACCATGTCTCCCTACTGTGATCCACCATATATTTCTTAATAACTGAAATGGC
The DNA here is from genome assembly GCF_023091745.1 of Budorcas taxicolor. Lineage (NCBI taxonomy): Eukaryota > Metazoa > Chordata > Mammalia > Artiodactyla > Bovidae > Budorcas > Budorcas taxicolor. Next base: position 47,347,681 of record NC_068918.1, read on the forward strand.
ATTGTACCTGCAACGCATCACCAAGTTAATTATCTTTTCACTCTTATCTAGCCAGGCCAGGAATAGAAGAAGAAAATAAATGACAATCTTTGTTGTTAATGATATTTAAGCAAATTTCTTAGATGACAGTTGCTCCTGAAGGACAGAAGTCATATTGAACCTCTGTCACATGAAGGCTCAGAGGAAAACTCAGGTTTGAGCCTCACTTGTGTGCTTGCAAATAATTGCATCCCTTTTCAGCTAGGAGGCTTAAAAGCATTCATATTTCTTTCATACCTCTTTTAACATGATGGTGGTAAATCAACATAAACATTTCTTTATAAACTTTACCAGTTAAGAAATATCTTTAATTGAACAACCCAAAGTAGGAAGATAGGGATCTAATGAGTGAGTTGCTCTGAAGAGAAAGTGAGCAAGGGAGAAAGTCCATTTTCCTTTTCAGGTATATCCTCATCAAAATCAATGAGCATTTTTAAGACCTTGATCAGTGAATGCATAACTGTGGTTCACTATAAGTTGGCTATAACTGTTAGTTTTCTTTTAAGGCTTAAGCTTTTATATTTATTTCTGTATTTTTAAAGTCAAAAATCATGGGAAATAAATGTCAATGAGAAATTATTTTATTTGGAAATAATAGTTATTGTTCTCTTAGAAATATGATTTATGGACCAAATATAGGATATCTTCCCTTTACAGGGTAATACAGAACAGCAGTAATGACCTGTGCTGAAACTGTGCAAAGCAATCTTAATAATTAATGGTAAAAATGAAAATTATTCTGTGACTTTAAAAAATTTTATCAAAATATTAAAATTTATTTTATTGTCAGTTATGTATATAGGGAAACAAAAAAAGAGTAAAAGTAATATTTATTAAATTGTATTTAAAACAGTAATGTTTTAAATTAGAGGGTTATTTATTTGTATAAAACCATCAAAAGTTTTTTGAAAAATACTTGCTATCTTCATCTTATCATATAACTTATAATATGGAGTGAAAATCTTTGCCTTGGCACATTGTCATAGTCTTCTCTAAGTCTGAATCAGCTCTTGACATGTTATACATTGCACTTTCAATGTCATGAAATATCTATGATACTTTCTTTAATGCAAAGTATTTTTTCAATGCTACTTCCTCTCAAATATTTTCTTCCTTTTTTATTATAATTATTTTCCTCATTTATGGGCACTCAAAAAAATACAACAGATTTAGTGGAAGACAATAATGTCTTCCACTTACTTTGTTACTTAAAGAATGAACACATCTCATAAATAATTTATTATAGGGATTAGAAGAAAAAAAATTAAAGCTTCCTTAGTCTCAAAAGAACAATAGTAAATATTGTATCTGAGAAATTGGAGCATATATCAAGTTGCTATGGAAACAGAAATACTAGAAAAGTAAATGTGTAAAACAAAAAATTTAAATAAAACAAATTTAAAACATTTTATGCAAATTAATGAAAAAAATTTACACTAAGGAAAATCAAGTCAGTAATTTTGAGAAAAAATCATGAAGTAAATCTCACAAAGAATGAGACAGAAATAGAGGAAAGAATGAAAAGTTATCTGATATAATGGTTTGAATGGAAACAAGAGAGACATGAGGACAACTTTCTAGAGGTTAGAAAGTCTTAGATATATGTATTGAATACCATATTTTAGAAAAAAGCCACACGAACAGTAAACTCAACATCAGAAAAAATTTAGAAGTAAGAAAAAGAACATAAATTATGAAAATATATTTTCTCTTATTTAGAAAAATTTCAAATAAAACTAAGTCAAAATAAAGCAAAATATGATAGTATTTGCAGTGAAACTGAAACCAACCTGGCCTCAGGTACTCTGCAACACTCAATGCCAGAAGACAATAAGTAACATTTATATATTCTTGAGGGCAAATATTATGCCATAATTTTTAAGAACTATGTTAAATTTCACATCTGACAGTCAAGAAAGAGAATCTCACTTATAAAACTAATACAATCATAAATAACCTATCTGATTTTTTAAATTGCTTAAATGTATGATCTAGTGAATTAACAGGTTAAATAAGTCACAAATTCAGAATTAATTATCTGAGGTATGAATAATGAGAAAGTCAATTCCAAAAGTCGTTGTCAATTGTGTTGCAATTTGACTGGATCATTTAGCTCTTTGGACATCACTGTGTGTACCTGCAATTAGTCGCTCAGTCGTGTCTGACTCTTTGCAGCACTATGGACTGTAGCCTGCCAGGCTCTTCTGTCTATGGGGTTTCCTAGGCAAGAATACTGGAGTGGGTTGCCATTTCCTCCTCCAGGGGATCTTTCCGATCCAGGAATCGAACCTGGGTCTCCTGAATTGCATGCTTATTCTTTACTCTCTGAGCCACCAGGTAAGCCCTTGGGCAATGTTGAAAGTGAAGTCGCTCAGTTGTGTCCGACTCTTTGTGATCCCATGGGCTGTAGCCTATCAGGCTCCTCCATCTGTGGGATTTTCCAGGCAAGAGAGCTGGAGTGGATTGCCATTTCCTTCTCCAGGGGATCTTCCCGACCCAGGAATCGAACCCAGGTCTCCTGCATTGCAGGCAGACGCTTTACCATCTGAGCCACCAGGGAAGCCTAGCAATAGTATAGTGGTATATTTACTCACAGGAGTGCTTGGGCTTTGTTAATCCTATATTTGTGCCTTAATATATGCTATATGACATTGAAGAAAACTATAAAATAATGGTGACAATATGTAATTTGAGTGTGACATAAATAATGCAATTACATAAACAAAAATGGGTGATAGGATAAGTGGTCTCCTTCCCTATATCCCTGTTGTTCTATATAGAAGCTGTTGCCCCAGAATGACTCACACTTGAGACTGACCAATACTGTAGACTAGGGCTGGCACAATCTATATGCTCATCTTCTTTTGTTCTAGCCCTTCAACATTGCCTTTTTGCCTCAAGGTGTCTCTTAAATATATCTTCTTTGATGAATCTCTGCTGTTGTTGTTTTAGTTGCTGTTCAGTCACCTAGTCGTGTATGACTCTTTGCGACCCCATCGACTGCAGCACACCAGGATTCCCTGTCCATCACCATCTCTACATACTAATATAAGATCTCTTACTTGGACTTCATTAGCCAAGCACCTACTCCATCCATCAATTATGGCATGAAAGGTCCACATTTCCATTCCATTCAGCCCCAATCTTCATACTGATATAGAGCCTTCCTTTAAAAATTAAAATTTGATGGTCTATACTTGCTTACTTCTTTTCTGGCAAACTGTACACTTCATGAAGTACATAAAATACATTCTGTTACTTTTCCACTGATGTATGAGGATTTATAAGCCATGATCTTAGCAGCTTATAAAAGTGTAAATGTATTATTTCACTCTTTCCACTGATCAAGAATCCAGCTCAACATGGTTCGTTCTCTTCAGGTTTAAAATCAAGGTGACATCAGAATATGCCCTCATCTAGAAGGTCAATTAAGGCCACTTACAAGTTATCTCAGCTTGTTGACAGAATTTATTTCTGTATGATTACATTGCTAAGGTCCCTGTTTCCTTACTGGCTGTTGGTCAGGCCGAGCTTTCAGCCAGCTCCTAGATGTCACTCTCAAGTCTTTGCAATGAGTATGCTTCTACTGGCCCTCATAATTTCATTCTCTCTTATGCTGACTGAACTTAAATGCCCCCTCTTTTCAAGAAAGGTCCAATCCCTTTTGGAATCCCTTGATTAGGTAAGGCTCATTTAAAAAAAAAAAAAAAAAACTGAGCAGTATTACATAACATAACATGAGGGTGATTATTTTTGCTGTTCAGTCGCTAAGTTGTGCCTGACTCTTTGTGACCATATGGACTGTAGCACACTAGGATACTCTGTCCTTCGCTATCTCCTGGAGTTTTCTCAGATTCATGTCCATTGAGTTGATGATGGTATCTAACTATCTCTTCTTCTGCTACCTTTCTCCTCTTTTGCCTTCAATCTTTCCCACTCTTCTAATGAGTCAGCTTTGCATCAAGTGGTCACAGTATTGGTGCTTCAGCTTAAGCAACAGCCCTTCCAGTGAATACTCAGTGTTGATTTCTTTCAGACTAACTGTTTTGATCTCTTTGCCATCCAAAGGACTCTCAAGAGTCTTCTCTAGCACCACAATTAGAAAGAATCAATTCTTTGACATTCAGCCTTCTTTATGGTCCAACTCTCACATCTGTATGTGACTCCTGGGGGTTATATCCATCATATTTATAGATACCACCACATTCAAAAGAAGGAGATTATACAGGATATATAGATTGTGGGATAAGGATCTTCATGGCCTTTTTAGAATTTTGCCTACCACATATATACTATTTCTCATCATTTTATTACTAGCAGTCAACATAGTGCCTGGCCTAAAGTAAGTTTTTAATACAGATATTTTTACCTCAAATCTCTTTACTGAGTTCCAACTTGTATTCCCATCTGCCAGGTTCACTTCTGGGAGATGGTGAAGGACAGGTATGCTGCAGCCCATAGGATCACAAAGAACTGGAGACAGCTGAGCAGCTGAACAACTACTACTTCACTTCTCCATGTGGATGCCTTGTAGTCATGTATAATTATTAGGATCAAATTAGAATGTTTCATTATGTCCCTTACTTCTCAGGCCAGGACATTTTGTTACTATTCAGTTGCTTCTCAAGTCAAAACTCAGCCTCATTTCTAGTTCCTTCCTTCCATTTCATCTCATATCAATTCATTCACAAATTCTGTAAACTTTGTTTCTAAAATTTATGCTAAATCTGATACTTCATTGTTTTCTCCTTTTTGTTATCCTAATCCAATTTATGTTGCTCTCTGGCAACATAAGTGATTTCACTGTTTCCATGCTCTGCCCCCACCCCTCCTTTCCATCTGTTTTCTAGTGACATCTTTTTAAATGAAGATGCAATCATTTCTTTCCAATATAATTCTAGTCCTCTTGTCCTATTTTCTTATGATCCAGGCTCTATGGGTTTTATTCTTTCTCTCAGACACCAGGTGCATTCCTGCTTTAGCAGCTTTTTCCTTCATGATACCTCTTTAAATGTTTGTCTCCTTGTTGCTGATATTCCAGTTCAAGTGTTTCTTGTGCGGAATCACTTCTCTTGATTTCTTAAACTGAAGTTCTTTACAACTTTGTCATCCTCTATCAAATTACCCATTTAGTTTTCTTTTGATCACTCATTGCTCTCTGAAATGATCTTGGTTATATGCCACAGGACTGGAAAAGGTCAGTTTTCATTCCCAATCTCAAAGAAGGGCAATGCCAAAGAATGTTCAGACTTACCATACAGTTTTGCTCATTTCACAAGCTAGTAATGTTATGCTCAATATCTGTCAAGCTAAGCTTCAGGAAATTTCAGATGCACAAGCTGTGTTTAGAAAAAAAGGAGAGGAACCAGACAGCAAATTGCCAATGTTCCTTGGATCATAGAGAAAGCAAAGGGATTCCAGAAAAACATCTAGTTCCTTCATTGACTGTGTGAATCACAACAAACTGTGTAGACTATTGAGAGAGAGAAGAACACTAGACCACCTTACCTGTGTCCTGAGAAATCTGTATGCAAGTCAAGAAGAAACAGTGGGAACCAGAGATGGAACAACTGACATGTTCCAAATTGAGAAAAAAAGTACAAGGCTGTATATTATCACCCTGCTTATTTAACTTACACGCAAAGTATATCATGCAAAATGCTGGGCTGGATGAAGCTGGAAGCAAGATTGCCAGGAGAAATATCAATAACTTCAGATATGCAGATGGATACCACTTTAATGGCAGAAAGTGAAGAGGAACTAAAGTTTTTTTGATAAGAGTGAAAGAGGAGAGTGAAAAAGCTGGCTTAAAACTCAACATTAAAAAACTAAGATCATGGTATTCAGTCCCATTACTTCATGGCAAATTGAAGGAAAAAAAAGTGGAAGCAGTGGCAGCTTTTATTTCTTGGGCTGCAGAATCACTGCGGATGGTGACTGCAGCCATGAAATTAAGACTTTTCTTCCTTGGAAGGAAAACTATGGCAAACCTAGAAAGCATATTAAAAAGCAGAGACACCACTTTGCCAGCAAAGGTGTATATAGTCAAAGCTATGGTTTTTCCAGTAGTCATGTACAGATGTGAGAGTTGAACCATAAAGAAGGCTGAGCACCAAAGAATCAATGCTTTCAAATTGTGGTGCTGGAAGAGACTCTTGAGAGTCCCTTGGACTTCAAGAAGTTCAAACCAGTCAGTCCTAAAGGAAATCAATCTTTAATATTTATTGGAAGGACTGATGCTGAAGCTGAAGCTTCAGTACTTGGGCCACCTGATGCGAAGAGCCACTCATTGGAAAAGCCCCTGATGCTGGGAAAGATTGAAGGCAAAAGGAGAAGGGGACTGCAGAGGAAAAGATACTTAGATCACCATCTCAGTGGACATGAATTTGAGCAAACTCCAGGAGATAGTGAGGGACAGAGGAACCTGGTGTGCTGCAGTCCATGGAGCTGCAGTCAGAAGACTTAACGACTGAACAACAATATTTGCATTTATGAGTTGGCTTTCTGATTTTAGTTACAACATTGACCTATACATAATAAGTGTGCAATAAACATAGGTTGAATAAATTGATACTACCATGATAGGACTTTAATAGATTTTAAATGGCCTTCTGGATCTCATTCTGTATAGGCTTGACCTTTCTAATATTAGACTGACTTATGCCTTAACTAACAATGGAAGAAGGGAAGCACCATCCCCTGGAGAATGCTGTGCAAATACTAACTGGTACAGTGTGCAGTCTGGCTGCATGGTTTCAACAGAATGGACTAATTCCTGAAACAACCTACTCAATTACTAAAAGTAACTGTGTATTAAATTTGAAGGTCAGTTTGGGTACTCATGACAATAATCATTCCTGGAAAGTTCTCTGATATGTAGAATATCCAGGATAAAGCAAATTGTGCCATTTAACATAAACATAAAATGCTATCCTGATATAGGAGAAATGATGTACTTCAGATGCAAAAGTTTTGGGAAAGTGAGTAGCAATTATTAGAGCTGAACACTTTATGCACATTATTTCATATATAATGTACTATTATTTTTCCTCATTTTTGCTGTGGAAAAAATTGAGTTAGAAAAGGGGTAGAAGACTTGGCCAAGGTCCTATAACAAATAATTAGTGGAGCTGGTATTTGAACACAGGAAGTTAAATCCAGAGCCAGAGCATTCTTAACTAACATATTACACTCTGTATGGAAACAACAGGAAGTAAACATTTTTCCCTATAGTAGGTTCCATTAGTATAATAGCATGCTTAATGGAGAAATGCAATTAAATCAGAATTTCCCAAAATGTGCTCCATAAAACACTAATAACTCTATATAGTCTGTGAGGGAAAAAATATTTTAAAATAAGATCATTTTTTTAAAAGTCCATATAATTATAATGCTTTTCTTTGGAAATTCTATTTCTTATCAGTCTTATGAGAGCTCATCTGGTACTGAAGACTCAAAAGTACTGAAACAAAACATCCCCATGTTATTTTTACAAAAGAATGAGTCCTCTGCATTCTTTTTTTTTTAAAAACTTTATATTTATTGATATCCCAAGAGATAAAACACATGTTTGGGAACCTTTTTTAAGATGAATTCTTTGGACACTCCAAACATTTGGCAGAACTGGCAGCAGAATATCACAGAAGAGAATGGAGGTGGTTTTGTTGCACTTTCATCTATTAAAGGCTATCAGCATTCGCTGACTGAAAATGCTTAGTCCCCACTTTACTGATAGACTATTAATGTACAAAGAAACAGATCTACTTGTGGTGTGCTCATGTGAAGTAAGTCAGCCACACTTAGGAACACAGATCTCTGTGTGGGTGTGCATATGGGCTGTGAGGAGGGAGAAGCAGGGCAGCTGAGAGGAAAAAAAGAAGCTTGGTTACATACATATTTAAAAGTCAAGAGGATGTGGTGCTTAATTTTTTTCTTGGATTCATTACATCTCTAATCCCTGAATTTGTTACCTTTAATTTTGTTGATTAAAAGATATGTAAGAAGGTGAGCACTGTGGTCTTACTGAACTAGTGGGTAGTAGCTACAGTTCTTTTTTTTTTTTTTTGCAACAAGAGAATTAAAAATGTAATCAGCTTTGAAAAGTGGCGGGTAAAAAGAAAGACTATGAATAGATATGGATCTAAATAACTGCCTGACTAGCAGACAGTCTTTGCACAACTCTAGAATTTAGATAAATTATTTTTAAAGTTTAGAGAAGAGTCAGATTAGGAAAGAGATAATTTTTCTGATTGATCATTGCATACAAAAAGGCTTGACTTATGCATTTTGAAACAGAACACAATGTAAAAGCTGAAAAATAAACCATAAAATACAATGCTGAAAATTTCCATATCACAGCTGCCCAGAGTGCATAATAAGAAGGATATTCGTAATGTCCAGATGTACATAAGTCTATAGGGATGCCTCTTGCCAACAGCAAAATGAAAGGAATGACAATGTCAGTCACATCCAATACTCTATGTTAATGTTTTTCAAACAGTTCTTTCCCACTCAGAAATAGTACTCATTAATAATGGATAGTACTGTATGAAGGAGAGGGAATGTTGCCTACAAAACTGATGGAATTCATTGTTCATTACTCATCTCCTCTCAACAGTGAACTACATTTCTGCAGGATGATTTTTCTTTTGTCTTTAAAACTATGTCAAAATAGGTTTCAAACCTTTTAAGCTAATTGATCTCTTTCTTTCCTGAACATTTCACATGTGGCACTAATGCATTGCCCGTTCTCACATTTCCCTCTTCATCCCTACCTGTCCCTATTTCACATCACTCCTTTTTAATCATAGTTTTTGACTAGTACAGTTGAAATGTGCAGGAAAGTTCTCAAGTTTCAAAACTGCCTTGAAATCCTGATGGTAAAATCAATATTGATTTTTTTTTTTTAATAATTCTAATGTTCCCTTCCTCTGCTTGGTTGTTCAAGCAGCTATCAGTAGGGCCTATGGATTTGCTGATCTATTTGAAGGTTTCCAGATTATATAATCAAATATAAGAACTGAAAAACCACTGATTTCAGAAAGGTTACCAATTCCATGGAGATTAATTTCCTATGTCACTTTCTTTTGGGAAGCACCTAATTATCTCTCTTAGACTAAGAAGCCATTTGGAGTCACTTTTGTATAATGACCTCCACTTTTAATACTTTTTAAGCAAATGCTTTTTTTGAAATAACTTTGAATATCAGACCAACTGCCTAGTATGCTATTCACATTAAAAGCTACCTTTTAGCAATATATTGGAGAGCTCATGTATAGAAATATTCACAAGATACAAATTGGAGCTATGCTGCTGCTGCTGCTAAGTTGCTTCAGTCACGTCTGGCTCTGTGTGACCCCATAGGTGGCAGCCCACCAGGCTCCCCCATCCCTGGGATTCGCCAGGCAAGAATACTGGAGTGGGTTTCCATTTCCTTCTCCAATGCATGAAAATGAAAAGTGAAAGTGAAGTCACTCAGTCATGTCCACTCTTCACAACCCCATGGACTGCAGCCTACCAGGCTCCTCTGGCCATGGGATTTTCCAGGCAAGAGTACTGGAGTGGGGTGCCATTGCCTTCTCCAAATTGGACCTGTAGAAAAATCACATTTATACTAAACTCCACTTAATGATAATGCCTTCATATAAAACAGTGCATATCAGATGAAAATGACAATTTAACATATATAGCAATAAAAATATAAATTCTGTCTTTGTTCACAGATCCAACTGCCACTTAGTTGAGAAATTCAAATTCAATTAAGTTTTTCCCATTTCTATAATTTAATTACAAGCATGATTTCCCATCAGTTGAGATTCATTTGCCTCAGTTATGTCTTATCAAAGGAAAGAATATTTAATTATCCCATATCCAAATAATAAAAAACACATATGGGGTAGACAAAATAATTATCAAACCTCCCTCCCCTGCCAAAGTTGTCAAAATTCAAATTCATACCACCTGTGACTGTGCTATGTTGCATAACAAAGGGGGATTGAGGATGTAGAGGGAATAAAGGTGCTAATCAGCTGCCCTTAAAATAAAAAAATATTATCTTGCATTATCTGGTCCAACACAATCACAAGGATCGTAAAAGTGAAAAAGGGAAGCAGAAGAGAAAGTCATACCTTATAAGAAGGACTTTGCGTGCCATTGCTACCTTTGAAGATGAACAAAGGGGACCAAGAGCCAAGGAATGCGGTGGCCCATAGAAGCTGAAATAGGCATACAAAAGGATTTTCCTCTAGAGCCTCCAGGAAGGAAGTGATTTCTGTTTTTACCTTGATTTTAGCACAGTGAAAGCTGTGTTGTACTTCTAATACACAGAACTGTAAAGTAATAAATTTGTCTTGTTTTAAGTCAGTATGTTTGTAGTAATTGTTATAGCAGTCATATAAAAGTAATATAACATATATGGAATTTAGGGGATAGTCATGTTTGCCTTTCCTTGCTAAGTAGTTCTGAGCAGTATTTCTTATATCTATCAAGACTCATCCAAAGGGACAGACAAATACATGATGTATGGATATATGGATTATGCAAGGATTTGGCTTATCCAGTTGTTGGGGCTGGCTAAACAAGTTCAAAATTTACAGGGCAGGCAACCAAGAAGGAAGGATTACAAACAGATTGAAATCCCATAAAGGCCAATCCCTGTTGCTCACTAATGGCCTTCTCTTTTTCTCAGGGAAAGTTTGTGTCCTCTTTTAAAGGAGTAACAACTGATTGAGTCAGACATACCCAAGATAAACTATTAAATTAAATTGATTAAGAATTACATCTGCAAAATCTCTTCAAATCTACAACTAAAGATGCTTGGTGTTTGATTTGTGTTTGGTTAAAAAACTGGGAGAAGTTGTGTGTGTGTGTGTGTGTGTGTGTGTGTATGTGTGTGTGTGTATATGTGTGTGTGTGTGTGTATGTGTGTGTGTGTGTGTGTGTGTGTGCAATGTTACTTTCTTTCATTCCTCAGACTATTGCAAAAGAGTATCTTTTGAGCTGTTCTTTATCCCCCATCCAGACATATACTAGAAAGGGAATTCTTGGGAGCATAGTTTAGCCTAGATAAATTAACACACCAGAAAGTGATTATCAACCTTCAGTTTGGGATGCGTCTCTCCTAACTATTCTGCCTCGATCAGTCTCCTTTCAATTTCCGTTCCTAGGAGAATATACAATGTCTTACTACCATGTATATTTTGCTCCATTTAGAATACCAATAATAGCAGGAGTATCATGAATCTGAAGGATAACTAGTGGTCAAGGATGGTGAGGACTTTACTGTGCATAGTTCTTAATGATAAACAAAAACAGATAATGTTTAACATTTCACTTTGAGTAGGATCTTATATCTTCTTTAAATTTACCCCTTTGAGATAGTCAATTCCCAGGCAGGTTGATAAGAAGTCCGGGGACCCCTGAGGAGAGAGGGGTCTGGGGTTTTCAAGGAGGAGATAGGGGTCTGGGGTTCTCAAGAAGGAGGAAGGGACAATGTTTATTTCTCTACATTCCTTAGTCTTAGTCACACAAAACGTTTTTGTTTTTTTTTTTTGCTTTAAGCCTGGAACTGATTATTACACAACTCAGTTTAAATTCTGTACTAGGGATTATATAACAACAATGTATCCTGCTTGAGGACAGTTTCTCCTTCCTAAAAACCTTCTGACTAATCCTGACATTTTAGAGTGTATATTATGGGAGTGGGCCTGGTAGGATCTTTCTATTGTTAAATTCTAATCCTGTTACCCTAAAATGTAAATTGTGGGAGTGGGTCTGGTTAAATTTTTACAGCCTTGAGACATTCTTTTGATTTATTGTAATAGCTAATTACAAAACTATATAACTCCCTTGCTAACACTAGCAAGGGGTGCATTCTGCATACCCCTTCTGATGTCTATGTCAGAAGCTTTCTCTGTCCCTTTCATACTTGAATAAAACTCTGCTATACAAAAGCTCTTGAGTGATCAAGGCTGATCCCTGGTCCCGAAGCTAAATCTTCTTCAGAGATCACAAATCCGACACTGTTCACCATAAGCTATCACCTTTCCATGGTTATTGCTTATTGAATGTCTTGCTGCCAAACTGAAAACATTTGTCTGTTTCCCACCTTTTCCCATTCTATTCCCCTAATCCAGGGTGCTAGCTTCAGAATTTTACAGGACTTTCTCCATTGATTCAATCAGATGGGCCCTTTGACCACATCCATGTTGTTCCCTCTTTATACCTTCATGCTGCTGCTGCTGCTGCTGCTAAGTTGCTTCATTCGTGTCCGACTCTGTGCGACCCCATAGATGGCAGCCCACCAGGCTCCCCCATCCCTGGGATTCTCCAGGCAAGAACACTGGAGTGGTTGTCATTTCCTTCTCCAATGCATGAAAGTGAAAAGTGAAAGTGAAGTTGCTCTTCACGACCCCATGGACTGCAGCCTACCAGGCACCTCCATCCATGGGATTTTCCAGGCAGGAGTACTGGAGTGGGTTGCCATTGCCTTCTCCATTATACCTTCATAGTACATTCTTATTCCTAGAACCAGTTACTATCTTAAATTTCATTACGCATTGGCTTACTTCATTATTTTCTGCTCTCCCTGTGCAATCAAAGTTCTTTGAAAGTGGGAGCTGTCTCTGTAGTTCAACATTGTATGTCTAGCAATCAGAACAGTACTTAGCACTGTCAATAAAATTTGTTTCATTCTGAGGTTTAGCTTAAATGAATGTGTAATCAAATGTTCTCAAAAATAATGGAACAATTCCTGGGCATTTATATATCTTAATATGGAACAGATGACTTAAAATTTTTCAATGAGTAAATATGTCACTAATGCTCCTAAGACAACTGAAGGCAGTTTTTTTTTTTATATTAAAAAGATAAAGTTCACAATGATTTATGTTTTGTAAAGTCTTTTGAGTATAGAATGAGGGTTTACTTGTCGTTGGGAATTTTCAATATGCTAAATAATAACTCTGAGATGGACAAATTCATAGACTCAGGTTGGATTGTAGTTCAATCATATCTCAGCTGTGTGGCTGTGGACAAAATTAGGTTTTTATTGTCTTTCAAGTGAGGATAATATTGGATCCACAGATTTTAATGAGGATTTCATGAGGTCTACATAAAGGAAATCCTTAAATAATGCTATCTACCTATTCATTTCTTACCAGCGATAACATAGATTTTTCCATGGACAATACATATAGTCTTATTTAATAATCAGTATTTGGGGCAGAGCTGCCATGAGCAAAAACGAAAATTCTTACCTCTATGCATGTGGGATCACTTTGGTTGTGTCCAACTCTGTGACCCTATGGACTGTGGCCTACCAGGCTTTTCTGTCAGGGGATTCTCCAAACAAGAATGCTGGAGTGGGTTGCCACACCTTTCCAGAGCACTATGTTTCCTGCTACCCTAGCTGTCAACTCCCCTGAGCACCCAGTGCTGCCAGGGCCACAGCAACCTATGCAACTGCACCACCTCGACACCTGGCACTTACTGGGGAAGCCCCAAGACCTCCAGGGCAGCCTCAAGAACAAACCCCAGTGGACAACTCACATGCAGAGGTGGAGATAAAACCACAATTGAAACCCAGGGGCAGTGTGGCTGCCCCAAAACCTCCCCACCAGCTGTACAAGCTGCAGATTAAGTCTACATGATCAGCTAGGCAGACTCTGTGTCAATGGAATATATAAAAAAGCATTGAGTGCTCCCACAAAAGATGCACTAATTCTGACAGCTATGGACATTAGAGGCAAGAACACACAGGAGTAGGACCAGATTAGAGTCTGAGCTGGCCCCACAGCAGGTCCAAAGACTAGCACAGTATTGGAGGGCATCCTGGGGAGGTGAAGTGTACCAGGACTCCCAGCAAGGGAAAGGACGCTGACAGCAGAGACTGAAGAAAAGCATTTACTATTCTTATATTTTGACTTGTTCTGTAGTTTCATTTGGATTGTTGTTGTTGTTGTTGTTATTTTTTCCTTTTCTTCCCACCTCTGTTGTAGTTACCAATTTTATTAGCACTATGAAATCTATTTAAGTTTTTGAGTTTTTTTTTTAAACCACACTTTTTATTTCTGTTACAAACTTCTGCCTCTATGTTAGCCTTTTGTAGTTCTGTAGAGTTTCCTTTTCTCTCTCTCTCTTTCTTTTTTTAATTTTAATTTTTTAAATCTTAAAGTGTATTATTATTTTTCTACATTTATTCCTTTATTTGTTTTCCTACTGTTCTTTTCCCCTTGCAATTAATCTTTAACATACAGAAATCTTCTTTATCTACCTCTATTTAACTTTTCATTTCTATTCTTTCTTTCCTTTCTTTTTCTCACAATATTTGTTAGTGTTGTTTTTATTGCTTTATTCCCCAGTTGGTAACTTGCTTTAGTTTGTTTTCCAGTTTGTGCTTTAGTTAGTTTTGTTCTTAATTGGTGGATATCATTTTTTATTTCCTTTGTTCACTGAGTCAATCTATTGTACCTTATTTTTGTTGGACTTTTTTGATTTTGCTTATGGGTGTATATGTATGTGTGTACATTCCATTATTTTGATTATTATTTACATGATTTTTAATTGTAATTTGTCTGTTTTTTTTTTTTTTTATTTTGTGGTATTTGTTTTAATCCATTTAATGCCATTAACAAACCACCTGTAGAATCTCCATTCCTGGCCAGAGAACAAGCCCTGAACCTTTGGAGTGAGAGCACTGATTCCAAGGCCCTAGAATACCAGAGAACTCCTAACCCTAGACAGTACCAAATAGTGAGAACTCCCAGGCAACTGCTTGCATATAAGACCTAGCATCACCCAACTACCTGTGCCAATCACACTGTGCAATCACAGACCTGTACCAATCATCCTGTGTAGGACACCTCATCCAAACAACATGCAAGACAAAATTACAAACCCAATCATCAGCAGACAGGATTACCAACTCACTCAGCCCTGCCCATCATGGGGGCCAGCGGTGGTGGGGATTTCACCTCCTCCCACCAGAATGCAAGCACAAGTGATATTCTACACAAAACTTACACAAACCACGGAATCAACCTTACGAGGGCAATAACCAAAAGAAAGAAAGAATTCAACTTTGAAACCTGGAAAAAGGAGAGCTCAAACACCATATGCCAATAATAATAATAACAGTAATGAAAAGGCAGAGAAATATTGCACAAAAAAGGAACAAACTTGAGACACACAAGTCCAAATAAATGAAGAGGAAATAGGCAAAGTACCTGAAGAAGAATTCAGAATAATGATAGTAAAGATGATCCAAAACCTTGAAAATAAAATGAAGAAAATAATCAATCAACAAAGATATAGAAGAATTAAAGAATAAACATATAGAGACAACAAAAATACTGAAATTGAAAATACTCTAGAAGGAATCAATAGCAGAATATCTGAAGCAAAATAACAGATCAGTGAGCTGGAAGATAGAATGGTGGAAATAACTGCTAAAGAGCAGAATAAAGTAAAAAGAATGAAAAGAATTAAAGATAGTCTCAGAGATCTCTGGGACATATTAAATGCACCAACATTAGAATTATAGGGGTCCCAGAAGAAGAGAAAAAGAAAGGGTATGAGAAAATTTTTGAAGATCATAGTTAAAAATTTTCCAAACATGGAAAAGGAAATAGTCAGGTAAATCCAAGAGGTGCAGAGTCCCACACAGGATAAACTTAAGGAGAAACATGTCAGGACACATGCTAATCAAACTAACAAAAATTAAACACAAAGAAAGAATATTAAAAGGAGCAAGGGAAAAACAACAAGTAAAATAAAGCGTACAAGTAAAATCCCATACATTTAACAGCTGATCTTTCAGCTGAAATTCTGCAGGCCAGAAGGGAATGGAAGGATATATTTTAAGTACTGCAATGGAAAAATCTACAACCAAGATTACACTAATTGGCAAGGAGCTTATTCAAAATTGATGGAGAAATCAAAAGTTTTGCAGACAGGCAAAAATTAAGAGAATTCAGTACCACCAAACCAGCTTGACAACAAATGTTAAAAGTCAGGAAATACAAGAGAAGTAAAAGATCTACAAAAACAAACCCCAAACAATTAAGAAAATGGCAATAAGAACATATATATTAATAATTACTTTATATGTAAATGGATTAAATGCCCCAAGCAAAAGACACAGACTGGCTGAATGGATACAAAACAAGACCCATATATATACTGTCTACAAGAAACCCATTTGAGACCTAAAGACACATATAGACTGAAAGTGAGAGGATAGAAAAATATATTCCATGCAAATGGAAATCAAAAGAAAGTTGGAGTAGAATTCCCCATATCAGACAAAATAGACCTTAAAATAAAGAATATTACAAGAGAAAAGGAAGGATACTACATAATGATCAAGGGATCAATCCAAGAGGAAGATATAAAAATTATAAATATCTATGCACCTAAAATAGGAGCTCTTCAATACATAAGACAAACAGTAATGGACATAAATGGAGAAACTGACAGGAACACAATCATAGTAGACTTTAACATCCCCTTACACCAATCGACAGAGCATCAAAACAGAAAATTAATAAGGAAACAGTCTTACATGATACATTAGAAGAGATGGATCTCACTGATACCTTCGGATCATTCTATCCAAATGCAGAAGAATACACTTTCTTCTTGATTGCAGATGGAACATTCACCAGGAAAGACCACATCTTGGGTCACAAATCAATCCTCAGTAAATATAAGAAAATTCAAATCATATCAAGCATCTTTTCTGACCATAACACTGTGAGACTAGATATCAATTACAAGAAAAAACTGTAAAAAACACAAACAAATGGAGATTAAGCAATATATTTCTAAATAATGAACAAGTTACCAAAGAAATCATAAGAGAAATTTTAAAAAATTCCTAGAAACAAATGACAATGAAAACACAACAACTCAAAACCTATGGGATGCAGCAAAAGCAGTTCTAACAGCAAAGTTTATAGCAACACAATCCTACCTCAAGAAACAAGAAAAACATTGAGCAGACAACCTAACTTTGCACCTAAAACAACTGGAAAAAGAAGAACAAAAAAACTCAAAGTTAGCAGAAGGAAAGAAATCATAAAGATCAGAGCAGAAATAAAGGAGAAAGAAATGAAAGAAACAATGGTAAAGATTAATAAAATTAAAATCTGGTTCTTTGAGAAGATAAAAAAAATTGACAAACCTTTAGCCAGACTCATCAAGAGAGAGTGAAGAATCAAATCAACAAAATTAGAAATGAAAAAGGACAGGGTATAACAGACAATGCAGAAATACAAAGGATTATAAGAGACTATTATGAGCAACTATGTGGCATTAAAATGGATAACCTGGAAGAAATGGACAGATTCTTACAAAAGTTCAATCCTCCAAGACTGAACCAGGAAGAAATATAAATTATGAACAACCCAGTTACAAGCACTGACATCGAAACTGTGATCAGAAATCTCCCAAAAAACAAAAGCCCAGGACCAGATGGCTTCACAGGTGAATTCCATCAAACATTTAGAGAAAACTAATGCCTAGCCTTCATGGAAGGAACATTCCAAACTGATTCTACCAGGCCACCATCATCCTGATACCAAAACCAGACAAAGACAGCAGGAAAAAAGAAAACTACAGGCCAATATCACTGATCAACATAGATACAAAGAACCTCAACAAAATTCTAGCAAAAAAAATTCAACAGCACTCATACACCATGATTGAGTTTGGTTTATTCTAGGAGGCAAGGATTCTTCAATATATGCAAATCAAACAATGTGATACAGCATATTATAAATTGAAACATAAAAGCAATCTCTGTACAAAATTCAGCATGTATTTATCATTAAAGCTCTTTATAAAATGGACATAGAAAGGACCTACCTCAATATAATAAAGGCCATATATAATAAGCCCACAGTAAACATTATTTTCACTAGTGAAAAACTGAAAACATTCTTCCTATGATCAGAAACAAGACAATGGTGTCCACTTTCACCATTATTATTCAACATAGTTTTGGAAGTCCTAGCTATAGCAATCAGAGAAGAAAAAGAAAGAAAAGGAATCCAGAAAAAGTAAAGCTCTCACTGTTTGCAGATGACATGATATAGTACATAGAAAACACTAAAGATATTATCAGAAAATTACTACAGCTAATCACTGAATTTAGCAAAGTCACTGGAAACAAAACCAATACACAGAAATCACTTGCATCCCTATATACTAACAATGGAAAATCAGAAAGAGAAATTAAGGAATCAATCCCATTTACCATTGCAACAAAAAGAATAAAATATCTAGCACTAAACCTACCTAAGAAGACAAAAAAACTGTATACAGAAAATGTTAAGACCCTGATAAAAGATCAAAGATGACATAAACAGATGGAAAGATATGCTATGTTCCTTGGCAGGAAAAATCAATATTGTGAAAATGGCTATACTACCAGATGTAATATATAGATTCAGTGTGATCCCTTTCAAATTGCCAATGGCATTTTTCACAGAATTAAAACAAAAAATTTTACAGTTCATATGGAAACACCGAAGACCCCATATAGCCAAAGCAGTCTTGAGAAAGAAGAACAGAGCTGGAGGAATCAACCTTCCTGACTTCAGATTATATTACAAAGATACAGTCATCAAGATAGCATGATGCTGGCACAAAAACAGAGATATAGACCAATGGAAAAAGACAGAAAGCCCAGAAACAAACCCATGTACCTATAGGTGCGTTACTTTTGACAAAGAAGGCAAGAATATACAATGGGGCTAAGTTAACCTCTTCAAGAAGTGGTTCTGGGAAGACTGGATAGTTACATGTAAAAGAATGAAGTTAAAACACTTTCTAACATCCTACACAAAGATAAACTCAAAAGGCCTAAATGTAAGACCAGAAACTATAAAACTCAGAGGAAAACATAGGCAGAACACTTGAAGACATAAAGCAAGATCCTTTATGACACACCTCCTAGAGTAAAGGAAATAAAAACAGAAGTAAACAAGTGGGACCTAGTTAAAAGCTTTTTGCACAGAAAGGGAACTATAAACAAGGTGAAGAGACAACTCTCAGAATGGGAGAAAATGAAACCAATTGAAACAACTGACAAAGGATTAATTTCCAAATATACAAGCAGCTCATACAACTCAATATCAGGAAAACAAACAACCCAATCAAAAAGTGGGGAAAAGGCCTAAACAAACATTTTTCCAAATAAGACATACAGATAGCTAACAAACACATGAAAAGACACTCAACATTGCTCATTATTAGAAAAATGCAAATCAGAACTACAGTGAGATATCACTTCACACCAGTCTGAATGGCCAACATCAAAAAGTCTACAAACAATAAATGTTGGATAGGCTGTGGAGAAAAGGGAGCACTCTTGCACTGTTGGTGGGAATGTAAATTGGTACATCCACTCTGGAAGAGGGTATGGAGATTCCTTAAAAAACTAGGAATAAAACTACCATATGACCCAGCAATCCCACTCCTAGGCGTATGCCCTGAGGAAACCAAAATTGAAAAAGACACACATACCCCAATATTTATTGAAGCACTATGTACAATGGCTAGAACATGGAAGCAAACTAGATGTCCATTGACAGATGAATGTATAAAGAAGAAAGAAGTTGTGGTACATATACACAGTGGAATATTGTGAAGTTGATCAGTCGTGTCCAATTCTTTGTGACCCCATGAACTGTAGCCCACCAGGCTCCTCCACCCATGGAATTTTCTAGGCAAGAGTACTGGAGTAGGTTGCCATTTCCTTCCCCAAGTGGAATATTACTCAGCCATAAAAGGGAATGCATTTGAATCAGTTCTAATGAGATGGATGAACCTAGAATCTATTATGCAGAGTGGAGTAAGTCAGAAAGACAAAGATAAATATGGTATGCTAATAGATATATGTGGAATCTAGAAAGATGGTACTGATGAATTTATTTGCAAGGAAGCAGTGGAGAAACATAGAAAACAGACTTATGGACATGGGGAGAGGAGAGGAAGGGTGAGATGTATGGGGAGAATAACATGGGAACTTAATTATCATATGTAAAATAGATAGCCTATGGGAATTTGCTGTATGTCTCAGGGAACTCAAAAGGGGCTCTGTATCAACCTAGAGGGTTGGGATGGGGAGGCAGATTCAAAAAAGTAGGCAGGTTCAAGAAGGAGGGGACACAGGTACACCTACGGCTGATTCATATTGATGTTTGACAGAAAACAACAAAATTCTGTAAAGCAATTATCCTTCAATTAAAAAATAAATAAAAATAATAATCAGTATTTAGTACTGACTTTTTATAAAATAGGAATAGCAGCATCCTCTCATTGCATTAAATATTTAGCTTTCAATAATATGCTTTGTTTTATTTTTTATTAAAACATATTTTTATAACACAACAATAAAAGAGTAAGTTAAAAAAAATGTTAGAAAAAACTTGTCACTGCTAAATGACAAGAATATGAAGCTAACTAGATATTCACCCAAAGGCCTTATATGCCATAGTACTGTGATACTCTAGGGTAACACCTGTTGTTATGGTGTAAGCAATAGCATCCTCTTTCATTCTCAAAAGTCTATTATGAATTTTATTGTTGACCTAATTGAAATAAACAATATGAAGGAGTGGAAGAGAGATTTAACTACAGATATTTCAGAATTTAAAAGAGAAAAAAGAATATTGTGTACAATTGCCTACCTGTGTATTAGAGAACTTAGATGAAACAGATATATTCATTTAAAGACAATGTATTAAAATTGGCAACTATATATATAAAACTCTATAAATGTGAAACTGTATATATATATAATGTATACTATGTACACACATACCTAATATATATAGTATACATATAAAATTTGAATAGTCCTAAAAGTCTTTAGAGAATTTAAGTGTGTTAAACATCTTCTGACAAATAAAACACACCTGACTTAGATGGTAGCATCAAAGAATAAATAATCCAATTTTAACATATCCCTCATAGAGAGAAAAATAAGTAATCTTGATGAAGCAAATATAATTTTAAAAGTAAAACACTAAAACAACAAAAGAAGAGAAGCTTAAGAAAAACATTCTTACTTGAGAACATAGTTACAAAACCCTAAACAAAATATTGGCAAAGCAAATATAAATATTTTTCTTCATAAAAAAATCAAAGGGATGAACTAATGGACAAATACAACAAGTGTGTATGTGCACGCACGCACGTGCATGTGCTCAGTCACTCAGTCATGTCTGACTCTTTGAGATCCCATGGACTGTAGTTCTTCAGTCTCCTCTGTCCATGGAATTTTCTAGGCAAGAATACTGGAGCAGGTTGCCAGTTCCTAGGCCAGGCGATTTTCCTGACCCTGGGATCAAACCTGTATCTTTGAGTCTCCTGCATTGACAGGCAGATTCCTTACCATTGTACCACCTGAGAAACCCATATAACACGTAACTCCTCCCAAATTGATAACCAATTGGTTATCACTAAGAGTCGGATATGACTGAACGACTTCACTTTCACTTTTCACTTTCATGCATGGGAGAAGGAAATGGCAACCCACTCCAGTGTTCTTGCCTGGAGAATCCCAGGGACAGGGGAGCCTGGTGGGCTGCCATCGATGGGGTCGCACAGAGTCGGACACGACTGAAGTGACTTAGCAGCAGCAGCAGCAGCAGTGTAAATCTTACCTTTTTGCCTTTGCATACTGTTAAAAAGGTAAGAATTTTCATTGCATACAAAGATGAGCACAATAAAGGACAGAAAGGGTATGGACTTAACAGAAGCTAAAGATATTAAGAAGAGGTGGCAAGAATACACGAAAGAACTATATTAAAAAGATCTTCATGACCTAGATAACCATGATGGTATGATCACTCACCTAGAGCCAGACTTCCTGGGATGCAAAGTCAAGTAGGCTTTAGGAAGCATCGGTACAAACAAAGCTAGTGGAGGTGATGGAATTCCAGTTGAGCTATTTCAAACCCTAAAAAATGATGCTGTGAAAGTGTTGCACTCCATATACCAGCAAATTTGGAAAACTTAGCAATGGCCTCAGCCTGGAAAAGGTCAGTTTTCATTCCAATCCCAAAGAAAGGCAATGCCAAAGAATGCTCAAACTACTGCACAATTGTACTCATCTCACAGGATAGCAAATAATGCTCCAAATTCTCCAAGCTAGGCTTCAACAGTATGTGAACCATGAAGCTCCAGATACTCAAGCTGTATTTAGAAAAGACAGAGGAACCAGAGATAAAACTGCCAACATCTGCTGGATCATCGAAAAAGCAAGAGTTCCAGAAAAAAATCTACTTCTGCTTTATTGACTATGCCAAAGCCTTTGGCTGTGTGGATCACAACAAACTGTGGAAAATTCTGAAAGAGAAGGGAATACCAGACCACCTTACCTACCTCCTGAGAAATCTGTATTCAGGTCAAGAAGCAACAGTTAGAACTGGACATGGTACAACAGACTGGTTCCAAATAGGGAAAGGAATATATCAAGGCTGTATATTGTCACCCTGCTTATTTAACTTATATGCATGCAGAGTACATCATGAGACACGCTGGGCTGGAAGAAGCACAAGCTGGAATCAAGATTGTCAGGACAAATATCCAAAACCTCAGATATGGAGATGACAGCACCTTTATGGCAGAAAGAGCAGAAGAACTAAAGAGCCTCTTGATGATTGTGAAATAAGAGAGTGGAAAAAGTTGGGTTAAAACTCAACATTCAGAAAATGAAGATCATGTCATCTGGTTCCATCACTTCGTGGCAAATAAATGGGGAAACAATGGAAACAGTGACAGATTTTATTTTTGGGTGGTCCAAAAATCACTGCAGATGGTGACTGAAGCCATGAAGTTAAAAGGCTCAGAAGAAAAGTTATGACCAACCTAGACAGCATATTAAAAAGCAGAGACATTACTCTGCCAACAAAGGTCCGTCCAGTCAAAGCTATGGTTTACCCAGTAGTCGTGTATGGATGTGAGAGTTGGACTGTGAAGAAAGCTGAGCACCGAAGAATTGATGCTTTTGAACTGTGGTGTTGGAGAAGACTCTTGAGAGTCCCTTGGACTGCAAGGAGATCCAACCAGTCCATCCTGAAGGAAATCAGTCCTGAATATTCATTGGAAGGACTGATGCTGAAGCTGAGGCTCCAATACTTTGGCCACCTGATGGGAAGAACCCACTCATTGGAAAAGACCCTGATGTTGGGAAAGATTGAAGGCAGGAGGAGAAGGGGACAACAGAGGATGAGATGGTTGGATGGTATCACCAACACGATGGACATGAGTTTGAATAGGCTCAGGGCATTGGTGAAGGACAGAGAAGCATGTGTGCTGCACTCCCTGCAGTCGCAAAGAGACAGATACTACTGAGAGACTGAACTGAACTGAGGGTAAGTCTTTCCTCTTACATAAAATCCACATAGTAAATTCTTCACTATAGTGACCTAATTGGATAAACCCATAGACTCATCAAATTCAGAATTTCCCAAACTTCATTTATATGATGATATTTAGTAAATCTTTCTCACTTCCACTTTTCCCAATCAATACATTAATCAGTTCACCAAGCAAGAACTCTTGAAGTCATCATAAACTATTTTTATCCCTGAATGAAAAGCTTACAGTTGATTACTGAGTCCTGCTAGTTCTGTTGTTGATATGGCTCCATCTTCAGTGATAATCACCATGTAGAGCACTGCAGCCACGTTTGATGTCATCATATTCTAACCCAACTTACCCAGTTTCAGTGACACTGCAGATTTATCTCTTTAACATGTGAATCTGATCATTGCTATTTACATAAAACTTTGTTTTGTTTTTCTATCCACTTCAGTATTAAAATCTAATGTCAACATAATATCTGTGTTTCTGGCCCCTGACTTCTAGATGTTACCATATTCCTATACACTATACTCTATTAATACTAAATTACTTGCAGCACTTACATAACACTTTATGATGTTTCTTTGCCTTTACAAATATTTCTTGTTTTGCTTGTAACATTTTTTTTTCTTTCTTAAATGGTTGATCCATACTTTCTTCAAAGAAGACAATCACATGAGATATCTACTTTGAGATTCTTCCCACCTACTTTTTATCTTTCTCATGAAACCTCCTCTCCCCCTTTACCATTTCTACTGTACTTATTACACTGTAGTTTAATTTTCTTTTTATTTCTTTTTTCCTGCCTAGACTGAAAATTCCTTGAAAGAAGGATCATGGCTTGATCTCTGTCATAGTGCCTAGCATATGCACTCAGTGAAGCTTTGTTAAAGAAGTGACAAACAAATGTATGGAAGTAGAATGTAAAAGCATATGTACTAGGATGCATATGTACACTCAAAATTTTGAAAGTGATTCTTTTTGTTTTGACTAAATGTGAGATTTTTTCCTTACATTACACTTCTTCGTTTATATTTTGAGAAATAACGCGTATATGCAGTTCCTAAGGTGGACAAATCATTAATATAAAGATTCACTGTTGAATGATTTAAAAATGTGTGTTTGGACTTCTTGTGTTCTTTTGGGTTGTTAAAAAACTTCAATACTTATTCGAACACTTGAAAGAAAAAGAAACAGTAATCCGTAGAAACTACACAACACTTTGGCATGTGGTATGCATTTGCTGAAGCAGAGGCCTGCCATATGCCATATGTGATGTGCCACCCAACTTTGCCATCATGTCAGTGAATTCATTGTATCCTGCAGCCAAGCCACATGGGTATGACATGCCTTACACTTCAGTATTTCTATGAACATTTTTCCACTAAATTCTGTCACACATGGTATCCATAATCTGTTAGGATGAGTTCTGCCCATTTTGTCACCTTTAACATCTGAAAGCTCTTATGAGGGTGCCAAATTGATTGTTCTTCTGATTTGACTCAGATGTGAGTCATTTTGGGCGAAATTTTTAAAAGGATTTCCAGTAGTCACTTTTCCATGAAAATTGAAACAAGAATGGGTAATGACACATACAAGAGATCACTTGGAGTGTGGTTAATTACATAAAAGATTACTTTTTACTCACATATACATGACCAAATATTTACTGAACCTCCATGATGTGCCAAGCACTGTGCTATAGGCTGAGGAAGAAAAATATGAAAAAGTAATAAACCAGGATTCTCCTCCTCAAGGAGGTTGTGGGAAAATGAAAAAATAAAATAAATATTAGGGAAGTTTTTATTTTATTCAATTCATATTATCGTTATTTAAAAGTGATCTTTAAATAAATGTCCACTCACATTTTCTTCTTGCCACTTCAACAAAGGCAAAATACAACCTACAATAGAGCCATTTATTTTTTTAAGATAGAATGACGTACAGCAATTTAGAATTGTAGAGAAGAATCAGGAAAATTTTGTGTGCAAACAAAGCAAACAAAAACTGTGTACCCATTTTTCTGCATATATTTTCTGTAGAAGTCATTTGGGGACTTTAGCAAAAAAGACTGCATGAAAAACATCTACTAACAAGGCTTTATGTATGTTATTTGAAAGAAAAGAGGGTTTTTTTTAACCTTTTTTTTAAAAAACACATGTTTTGGTGGTCATATTAAGAAAAAATACTGTCCTCAAAACAAATATAAAATAAACACTGAAGACATTTGCCTTTTTAAAAGAATATCATAATTAGTAAGGAAATGAGTATAGCCTGAAATAATGGCATAGGCAATTTTCTAAATTAACTTTTACATTAAGATGGGAATGTATGTGAGCTAGTTAAAATTTGTGAATAACCATTTTTTATGAGTGGAAAAGACTAATTTTCACAGACCTTGACATTGTATGCCAATCAGAATTGAATTTCTGAACATAGGAAGTTTGCTTACTATTCCCTGTATATTTCTATAGGCATTCATTCAATTTTGACTGTATGGCACTTATTAAACTGTGTTAGCATGTTTTTATCATAATGAGAATTGCTTTAAAATTGAAGGTAGGATTTTGGTTTGAATGTTTATTTGTCCTATCAAAAATATTAGCAAACATGATTATTTAATTTTATATCAATCATCTAGAGTTATAATGTAATAAAAATATTTGACAATATACTTATTACCCATAAATTGGTGCCAAACAGTTAATCCTATATTAAAAGCATGGCATATAGGCAAAAATTAGAAAAGATGGACCTTCCTGGATTAAAGTGAGAAAGCTATTGAATTCAGTAAGACATTAAGTGAAAGTCGTGTCTGACTCTTTGTGACCACATGGACTATAGAATCCATTGACTTCTCCAGGCCAGAATACTGGAGTGGGTAGCCTTTCCCTTCTCTAGGGGATCTTCCCAACCCAGGGATCGAACCAAAGTCTCCTGTATTGTGGGCAGATTCTTTACTAACTGAGCTATCAGGGAAGTCCATAATGAAATCATAAAAGAAACGTTAGGATTAGAAGAGCATTGTTAATATTTTCTATAAAAAGCAAACTGAGAGTTAATGAATTAACATTTGATAAATTCTTTTGTTATCAATGGTATTAATGACATCATACACTTAACCTGAGTCTCCTTCACACATACTCAGAAATAATTTCACAAGTTAAATAAGGGAAAAATTTAATAGTATCAGTTTTTGAGGGGAGAATATTATTTATATCCTAGTTTTAATTAATCTAAGACTTCTCAGTTCAGTTCAGTTCAGTCTCTCAGTCGTGTCCGACTCTTTGTGACCCCAAGAATCGCAGCACACCAGGCCTCCCTGTCCATCACCAACTCTCGGAATTCATTCAAACTCACATCCATCGAGTCGGTGATGCCATCCAGCCATCTCATCCTCTGTCGTCTGTTCTTCCTCCTGCTCCCAGTCCCTCCCAGCATCAGGGTCTTTTCGAATGAGTCAACTCTTCGCATGAGGTGGCTAAAGTACTGGAGTTAAAGCTTTAGCATCATTCCTTCCCTAAGAACACCCAGGGCTGATCTCCTTGACAATGGCCTGGTTCGATCTCCTTGCAGTCCAAGGGACTCTCAAGAGTCTTCTCCAACAACACGGTTCAAAACCATCAATTCTTCAGCACCCAGCTTTCTTCACAGTCCAGCTGTCACATCCATACATGACCACTGGAAAAACCATAGCCTTGACTAAATGGACCTTTGTTGGCAAAGTAATGTCTCTGCTTTTGAATATGCTATCTAGGTCGGTCATAACTTTCCTTCCAAGGAGTAAGTGTCTTTTAATTTCATGGCTTTAATCACCATCTGCCGTGATTTTGGAGACCAAAAAAATAAAGTCTGACACTGTTTCCACTGTTTCCCCATCTATTTGCCATGAAGTGATGGGACCAGATACCCTGATCTTCATTTTCTGAATGTTGAGCTTTAAGCCAACTTTTTCACTCTCCTCTTTCACTTTCATCAAGAGGCTTTTTAGCTCCTCTTCAGTTTCTGCCATAAGGGTGGTGTCATCTGCATATCTGAGGTTATTGATATTTCTGCCAGCAATCTTGATTCCAGCTTGTGGTTTTTCCAGCCCAGCGTTTCTCATGATGTACTCTGCATATAAGTTAAATAAGCAGGATGACAATATACAGCCTTGACATACCCCTTTTCCTATTTGGAAGCAGTCTGTTGTTCCATGTCCAGCTCTAACTGTTGCTTTCTGACCTGCATATAGGTTTCTCAAGAGACAGGTCAGGTGGTCTGGTATTCCCATAGCTTTCAGAATTTTCTACAGTTTATTGTGACCCACACAGGCAAAGGCCTTGGCATAGTCAATAAAGCAGAAATAGATGTTTTTCTGGAACTCTCTTGCTTTTTCCATGATCCAGCGGATGTTGGCAATTTGATCTCTGGTTCCTCTGCCTTTTCTAAAACCAGCTTGAACATCTGGAAGTTCACAGTTCACATATTGCTGAAACCTGGCTTGGAGAATTTTGAGCATTATTTTACTAGCATGTGAGATGAGTGCAGTTGTGCGGTTGTTTGAGCATTCTTTGGCATTGCCTTTCTTAGGGATTGGAATGAAAACTGATCTTTTCCAGTCCTGTGGCCACTGCTGAGTTTTCCAAATGTGCTGGCATATTGAGTGCAGCACTTTCACAGCATCATCTTTCAGGATTTGAAAAAGCTCAACTGGAGTTCTATCACCTCCACTAGCTTTGTTCATAGTGATGCTTTCTAAGGCCCACTTGACTTCACATTCCAGGATGTCTGGCTCTAGGTGATTGATCACTCCACCGTGATTATCTTGGTCATGAAGATCTTTTTTGTACAGTTCTTCTGTGTATTCTTGCCACCTGTTCTTAATATCTTCTGTTTTTGTTAGGTCCATACCATTTCTGTCCTTTATCAAGCCCATCTTTTCATGAAATATTCACTTAGTATCTCTAATTTTCTTGAAGAGATCTCTAGTCTTTACCATTCTGTTTTTTTCCTCTATTTCTTTGCATTGACCTCTGAGGAAGGCTTTCTTATCTCTCCTTGCTATTCTTTGGATCTCTGCATTCAGATGCTTATATCTTTCCTTTTCTCCTTTGCTTTTTGCTTCCCTTCTTTTCACAGCTATTAGTAAGGCCTCCCCTGACAACCATTTTGCTTTTTTGCATTTGTTTTCCATGGGGATGGTCTTGATCCCTGTCTCCTGTACAGTGTCACATCCTCATTCCATAGTTCATCAGACACTCTATCTATCAGACCTAGGCCCTTACACCTATTTCTCACTTCCACTGTATAGTCATAAGGGATTTGATTTAGGTCATACCTGAAAGTATTCCCTACTTTCTTCAATTTTAGTGTGAATTTGGCAATAAGGAGTTCATGATCTGAGCCACAGTCAGCTCCTGGTTTTGTTTTTGCTGACTGTATAGAGCTTCTCTATCTTTGGCTGCAAAGAATATAATCAATCTGATTTCAGTGTTTACCATCTGGTGATGTCTATGTATAGAGTCTTCTCTTGTGTTTTTGGAAGAGGGTGTTTGCTATGACCATTCCATTCTCTTGGCAAAACTTAATAAACATGGTATACATGCTTAAAAAATAAAAACAATTGCCCTAATGCCATTTTGATAAAACCAACCACTAAATATTCTCTAGACTCTCATAATTCTAGGAAACTTATTTTTAGATGAATATTTATACTAAGATAACTTTTTAGCCAAAACATATAATTTCTACCTGTCCCTGGTACCTCTAGTCAATTTTATGCATAACACAATCAACACACTAATTGAATTGGCAATAATAAAGGAGCAATAGTAAAATTCAGGCAGCTATAGAGACAGAAAATACTTCAATCTATTTAATAAAGATAGAAGCAGTAATGGGTTCATAAAGCAATTTGTAATAGATAGGGCTGTGAAATTGGCTAAATCAAACCTCCATCACACACCCTCACCAATGACCACACTGCGTTTTCATTTCTGTTAAAATGAGCAAGACAAACATTTACAAATTCATTATTATCTATTACTGTCCTCCTTCAGAAATATTGCTTGTATTTCATATATCTCTACAGATATTTTAGTGATGCCTGAATAAACTGACGTAGAAGAAAGATCGCTGGCTTGGGAATTGTGAGACTTGGGTCCTTGACATTAAATATATCTAGGATCTTGAAAAAGTTAGCATTTTGTTATATTAATTTCCTATTCTGCAACAGGAGAAACTTTGTAGATGACACTTATGGTAGTCTATATCTCTAACATTTATAATTATATCAATGATCAGAAAGCACTTTATAGTAGTATTACTGTTTATAATTATGCATAATAGCTTTATGTATAATATGCATCTAGACAGAACTGAAACCTAAGCACTGAGAGCCTCATCCTTAGTATTCACTGTGCTCACCCTATTTTCTTTCCTTCCTTTGTTCCTTTTTTCATCTTTCCTTCCAGTTCTATAGAGTAGAAAAACATGTAGGAATTTAATTTTTTGTTTTGGTAGATGTGTGTGTGTGTGTGTGTGTGTGTGTGTGTGTGTGTGTGTGTCCATGTGTGAGGGAACTGACTAGAAATTTGCATCAGCTTCCCCAGTGATGATGATGGAAAATTTCAACCACATAAAAATTTCCTATTCTCATGTTACACCTAGATGTTATTTTTTTTCTATTCTTTTCTAAATTTTAAATTAGATACCTCCTTCTGGTTGGGTATAAATCCATCTAATGTATGGAAAAGGAAAATTTCTGGTGATACTAGGGAACTTAAATGATTAACACTGTAATCATGGTTTCCTGCCTTACCAGAAGTAAAATTATTATAACTTTGAAGAGGTAACTAATTTTGTATAACTCATCAATGATTGTAAGTTTTTGAGATTTAAAAAAAAAGAATAACATCTCATAGAAAGTGAAAGTGAAGTCACTCAGTAGTGTCCGACTCTTTGCAACCCCATGGATTATAGTTCACCAGGCTCCTCCGTCCATAGGATTTTCCAGGCAAGAGTACTGGATTGGGTTGCCATTTCCTTCTCCAGGGAATCTTCCAGACCCAGGGATTGAACCCAGCTCTCCTGCATTGTAGGCAGATGCTTTACCGTCTGAGCCACCAGGGAAGTCTCAACATTTCATAGACCTTAGCTGAATTACTTGCGTAAGTATTTGCTCATCCACTTTTTTAATATTTTAAACAAAAGATTTAATTTACTTCTTGAAACTGAGAAATCTCTTTTTTCTGCAAGTATAGCTCTGTTTTAAAAACAGAAAATAAGGAAATGTTATCTGAGTGTCCTCATATCTTCTCCCTTTTTCCTCCAATGAAACCAGGCTCATCTTTTTTAAGGTAAATACTTACAGACTTATCAAGAACAGCCATTTTCTATATGATCACACTCACCAGAGTTCATAGTCAAATCATCAAAAAGCCAAGAGTTTGTCATCGAGAGGTTTCAGATGGGTTTCGAGTTGTAGGGCAGTAACCAGCATTTAGAAATCTTTAGTAGACTCCATTCACATAATTAAACTCAAATAAGGATCCACTTATGCTATCATGCATAAATTTCTATTTATTGTAACACATTTTGATGTGAAGTTGACTATCAGCAAAATCCTTTTTGGAGAGGTTGATTAGTCAGCAATGAATACTATTGTGGTCTTTGTTTATAGCAGACTTTAATAGCATATTCAAAAGCAGAGACATTACTCTGCCAACAAAGGTTTGTCTAATCAAGGCTATGGTTTTCCCAGTGGTCATATATGGATGCGAGAGTTGGACTGTGAAGAAAGCTGGGCGCCAAAGAATTGATGCTTTTAAACTGTGGTGTTGGAGAAGACTCTTGAGAGTCCCTTAGACTTCAAGGAGATCCAACCAGTCCATTCTAAAGGAGATTAGCCCTGGGTGTTCTTTGGAAGGACTGATGCTAAAGCTGAAACGCCAATACTTTGTCCACCTCATGTGAAGAGTTGACTCATTGGAAAAGACCCTGATGCTGGGAGGGATTGGGGGCAGGAGGAGAAGGGGACGACAGAGGATGAGATGGCTGGATAGCATCACTGATTTGATGGACATGAGTTTGGGTGAACTTGGGAGTTGGTGATGGACAGGGAGGCCTGACGTGTTGCGATTCATGGGGTCGCAGAGTCAGACACAACTGAGCGACTGAACTGAACTGAACCGAAGTTACTGTGAGTTCACTTCCAGACCACCACAATAAAGTAAATATCACAATAAAGCTAGCCTCACAAACTTCTTAGTTTCCCAGTGCATATAGAAGTTATTTTTACACTGTGTCATGACACATTAATTATGCAATAGCATTAAATCTAAAAAAAGTGTACATACCTTAATTTAGGATAACTGTTATCTGAGACTTTAGCAAATCATAACATTTTTGCTGATGGTTAGTTTTACCTTGGAGAAGGCAATAGAAACTCATTCCAGTACTCTTACCTGGAAAATCCTATGGGCGGAGGAGTCTGATAGGCTGCAACCCATGGGGTCGTGAAAAATAGGACTCGACTGAGTGACTTCACTTTCACTTTCATGCATTGGAGAAGGAAATGGCAACTCACTCCAGTGTTCTTGCCTGGAGAATCCCAGGGACAGGGGAGCCTGGTGGGCTGCTGTCTCTGGGGTCGCACAGAGTCGGACATGACTGAAGCGACTTAGCAGCAGCAGCAGCAGCAGCAGCAGTCTTACCTTAGACGCTTCCCAGGTGGTGCAGTGGTAAAGAATCTGCTTGCTGCAGGTGACAGGTTGGATCCCTGGATCAGGAAGATTCCCTGGAGTTGGAAATTGCAATGCACTCCAGTATTCTGGAGTACTCTCCACTTCAGAGTCTGATGAGTTACAGTTCATGGAGTCACAGAGTTGAACACAACTGAACATGCATGTACAAACCTTACCTTAAGGTCAATGTGCGAAGTAACTTCCGTAGAGTCCAACTCTGAATGACCCTGTGGGCTATAGCCTGCCAGGTTCCTTTGTCTATGGGATTCTCCAGGCAAGAATACTGGAGTGGGTTGCAATTTCCTCCTCCAGGGGATCTTTCCAACCCAGGGATTGAAACTGCGACTCGGTTTCCTGTATTGGCAGGCTGGGTTCTTTACCACTAGCACCGCCTGGGAAACCCAGGTCAATGCCTGAGGGTTATTCAGGATAATAGTTGCTGAAGTTTCTGGTCTTACATTTAGATCTTTAATCCATTTTGAGTTTATTTTTGTGTGCGGTGTTAGAAAGTGATCTAGTTTCATTCTTTTATAAGTGGTTGACCAGTTTTCCAAGCACCACTTATTAAAGAGATTGTCTTTATTCCATTATATATTCTTGCCTCCTTTGTCAAAGATAAGGTGTACATAGGTGTGCGGATTTATCTCTGGGCTTTCTATTTTATTCCATTGATCTATATTTCTGTCTTTTTGCCACTACCGTACTGTCTTGATGACTGTGGCTTTGTAGTAGAGCCTGAAGTCAGGCAAGTTGATTCCTCCAGTTGCATTCTTCTTTCTCAAGATTGCTTTGGCTAGTCAAGGTTTTTTGTATTTCCATACAAAACTTGAAATTATTTGTTCTAGTTCTGTGAAAAATATGGCTGGTAGCTTGATCGGGATTGCATTGAATTTGTAAATTGCTTTGGGTAGTATACTCATTTTCACTATATTGATTCTTCTGATCCATGAACATGGTATATTTCTCCATCTATTAGTGTCCTCTTTGATTTCTTTCATCAGTGTTTTATAGTTTTCTATATATTTAGGTCTTTAGTTTCTTTAGGTAGATATATTCCTAAGTATTTTATTCTTTTCGTTGCAATGGTGAATGGAATTGTTTCCTTAATTTCTTTTTCTACTTTCTCATTATTACTGTATAGGAATGCAAGGGATTTCTGGGTGTTGATTTTATATCCTGCAACTTTACTATATTCATTGATTAGCTCTAGTAATTTTCTGGTGGAGTCTTTAGGATTTTCTATGTAGAGGATCATGTCATCTGCAAACAGTGAGAGTTTTACTTCTTCTTTTCCAATTTGGATTCCTTTTATTTCCTTTTCTGCTCTGATTGCTATGGCCAAAACTTCCAGAACTATGTTGAATAGTAGCGGTGAAAGTGGGCACCCTTGTCTTGTTCCTGACTTTAAGGGAAATGCTTTCAATTTTTCACCATTGAGGATAATGTTTGCTGTGGGTTTGTCATATATAGCTTTTATTATGTTGAGGTATGTTCCTTCTATTTCTGCTTTCTGGAGAGTTTTTATCATAAATGGATGTTGAATTTTGTCAAATGCCTTCTCTGCATCTATTGAGATAATCATAAGGCTTTTATTTTTCAATTTGTTAATGTGGTGAATTACATTGACTGATTTGTGAATATTGAAGAATCCTTGCATCCCTGGGATAAAGCCCACTTGGTCATGGTGTATGATCTTTTTAATGTGTTGTTGGATTCTGATTGCTAGAATTTTGTTGAGGATTTTTGCATCTATGTTCATCAGTGATATTGGCCTGTAGTTTTCTTTTTCTGTAGTATCTTTGTCAGGTTTTGGTATTAGGGTGATGGTGGCCTCATAGAATGAGTTTGGAAGTTTACCTTCCTCTGTAATTTTCTGGAAGAGTTTGAGTAGAATAGGTGTTAGCTCTTCTCGAACATAGGCAAAACACTCTCTGACATAAATCATAGCAGGATCCTCTGTGATCCACCTCCCAGAATTCTGGAAATAAAAGCAAAAATAAACAAATGAGATCTAATTAAAATTAAAAGCTTCTGCACAACAAAGGAAAATATAAGCAAGGTGAAAAGACAGCCTTCTGAATGGGAGAAAATAATAGCAAATGAAACAACTGACAAACAACTAATCTTAAAAATATATAAGCAACTTATGCAGCTCAATTCCAGAAAAATAAACGTCCCAATCAAAAAATGGGCCAAAGAACTAAATAGACATTTCTCCAAAGAAGACATACGGATGGCTAACAAACACATGAAAAGATGCTCAACATCACTCATTATTAGAGAAATGCAAATCAAAACCACAATGAGGTACCACTTCACACCAGTCAGAATGGCTGTGATCCAAAAATCTGCAAGCAATAAATGCTGGAGAGGGTGTGGAGAAAAGGGAACCCTCCTACACTGTTGGTGGGAATGCAAACTAGTACAGCCACTATGGAGAACAGTGTGGAGATTCCTTTAAAAATTGCAAATAGTACTGCCTTATGACCCAGCAGTCCCACTGCTGGGCAGACACACCGAGGAAACCAGAATTGAAAGAGACACATGTACCCCAATGTTCATCGCAGCACTGTTTATAATAGCCAGGATATGGAAACAACCTAGATGTCCATCAGCAGATGAATGGATAAGAAAGCTGTGGTACATATACACAATGGAGTATTACTCAGCCATTAAAAAGAATATATTTGAATCAGTTCTGATGAGATGGATGAAACTGGAGCCTATTATACAGAGTGAAGTAAGTCAGAAAGAAAAACACCAATACAGTATACTAACACATATATATGGAATTTAGAAAGATGGCAATGATGACCCTGTATGCAAGACAGCAAAAAAGACACAGATGTGTATAGCGGACTTTTGGACTCTGTGGGAGAGGGAGAGGGTGGGATGATTTGGGAGAATGGCATTGAAACATGTATACTATCATGTAAGAATCGAATCGCCAGTCTATGTCTGATGCAGGATACAGCATGCTTGGGGCTGGTGCATGGGGATGACCCAGAGGGATGTTATGGGGTGGGAGGTGGGAGGGGGGTTCATGTTTGGGAATGCATGTACACCCGTGTTGGATTTATGTCAATGTATGGCAAAACCAATACAGTATTGTAAAGTAAAATAAAGTAAAATAAAAATTTTTTAAAAATAAATAAAATAAAATAAATAATAGTTGCTGAAGGTTAGGTTGACTGTGAATTTTTAAAATAAAACAACAATGAAGTCTGCCACATTGAGTCTTTCTTTCGTAAGTGATTTCTCTGTGGCATGCACTGCTGTTTGATGATAGCATTTTACCTACAGAGAACTTCTTTCAAAATTGGAGTCAATCCTCTTGAAGACTGCAGCTGTTTTATCAACTAAGTTTCCGTAATATTCTAAATTTCCCCTTCTTGTCACTTTACCAACCTTCAAAGAATGTTAACCAGAAATATATTCCATCTCAAGAAACCACTTTCTTTGCTCTTCCATAGGTGACAACTCTTCATCCATTATTGAGAGATAACAGTTGATTTGGTCACCTCTTTAGGCTCCATGTCTAGTTCTAGTTCTCTTGCTATATTTCGACCACATCTGCAGTTACTTTCTCCAGTGAAGCCTTAAACTGAATCCCCTCAAAGTCACCCGTGGGGTTGGAATCAACATCTTTCAAACTCCTGAGATTGTTGATATTTTGACTTCTTCCAATGAATCATGACTTCTTAGAATGATGAATCATTTTCAGAAGATTTTAAATTTACTTTTGCCATATCCATTAGAGGAATCATTATCTATAGCAACTACAGCCTTATGAAACGTATTTCTTTAATAATAGAACATTAAAGTTGAAATGGCACCTTGATCCATGGGCTGTACAGTGGTTGTTGTGTTATTAGTAGCAGGCATGGAAATAGCATTCATCTTGTCATATAGTTCCATCAGAGCTTTTGAGTGACAAGATTCATTGTCGTTGAGCAGTAGCTGTAGGTCTCAACAATGGGCTTAAAATATTCAGCAAACCATGCTGTAAACAGATTTGCTGTTATGTAGGCTTTAGTGTTCCATTTACAGAGCACAAGCAGAGTAAATTTAGCATAATTCTTATGGACCCTAGGATTTTCACAATAGTAAATTAGTGTTGACTTCAGCTTTAAGTCACCAGCTGCATTATTTACCCGTTACAAGATCATTTGAAGTTTTAAAGCCAGACATTGACTTCTTTATGGCTATAAAAGTCCTAGGTAGCATCTTTTTTTTTTTTTTAATTGAGACTGTTTTTTTTACATTGAAAATATGTTGTTTGGTGTAGCCACCTTCATGAATTGTCTTAGCTAGATCTTCTGGATAACTTGGTGCAACCTTAGCACTTGGCTGCTTCACCTTGTACTTTTATATGTACTTTTATGTTCTAGAGACAGCTTCTTTCCTTAAACCACATGGAACAACCTCCGCTGCTTTGCAACTTTTCTTCTGCATGTTCCTCACCTTTCTCAGCCTTCATAAAATTAAAGAGTTGACGCCTTGCTCTAGATTAGGCTTTGATTTCAGGGAATGTGGCTGGTTTGATCTATCTAGACTACTAAATTTTTCTTCATATCAGCAATAAATTTGTTTTGCTTTCTTATCATTCAAGCATTTATTGGGGTAGTAACACTTAATTTTCTTTATACATTTTCTTTATAAATAAAAGTAACACTTTTATTTCTTTCAAAATAAGAACTTTTTGATATTGCATTTACAACCTATCTACTTGTTTAACCCAAGGGGCCTAGCTCTTACCATATATGTGTTTTTGACATGTCTTCCACGCTAAGCTAATAATTTTGAGTTTTTGAATTAAGATGAGAGATGCATGACTTTTCCTTTCACTTGAACACTTAGAGGCCACTGAAGGATTATTAGATGTCCTGCTTTCAATATTATTGTATCTCAGGAAATGGAGAGGCTTGTAGAGAGGAAGAAAAAGGGAGAATGGCTAGTTGGTGGAGAAGTCAGAACACACACATTCATCAGTTAAGTTTACTGTCTTATCTGGGTGCAGTTTGTGGTGCCCCCAAACAATTACTAGTATCAAACATCACGGATTACACATTACCATAATAAATATGATAATAATGAAAATTTTGAAATATTGAAAGAATTAGTAAAATATGGCAGAGATGCGAAGTGAGTTCAGTTCAGTTCAGTTCAGTTCATTTCAGTTCAGTTGCTCAGTCATTTGCGACTCTTTGCGACCCCATGAATCGCAGCACACCTCCCTGCGTCAGGCCTCCCTGTCCATCACCAACTCCTGGAGTTCACTCACCTACATCAAATCAGTGATGCCATCCAGCCATGTCATCCTCTGTTGTCCCCTTCTCCTCCTGCCCACAATCCCTTCCAGCATCAGAGTCTTTTCCAGTGAGTCAACTCTTTGCATCAGGTGGCCAAAGTACTGGAATTTCAGCTTCAGCATCATTACCTCCAAAGAAATCCCAGGGCTGATCTCCTTGAGAATGGACTGGTTCGATCTCCTTGCAGTCCAAGGGACTCTCAAGAGTCTTCTCTGACACCACGGTTCAAAACCATCAATTCTTCAGCACCCAGCTTTCTTCACAGTCCAACTCTCACATCCATACATGACCACTGGAAAAACCATAACCTTGACTAGACGGACCTTTGTTGGCAAAGTAATGTCTCTGCTTTTCAATATGCTATCTAGGTTGGTCATAACTTTTCTTCCAAGGAGTAAGCATCTTTTAATTTCATGTCTGCACTCACCATCTGCAGTGATTTTGGAGGCCTCCCCCCCCCAAAGTAAAGCCTGACACTGTTTCCACGGTTTCCCCATCTATTTCCCATGAAATGATGGGACCAGATGCCATGATCTTCATTTTCTGAATGTTGAGCTTTAAGCCAACTTTTACACTCTCCTCTTTCACTTTCATCAAGAGGCTTTTTAGCTCCTCTTCAGTTTCTGCCATAAGGGTGGTGTCACCTGCATATCTGAGGTTATTGATATTTCTGCCAGCAATCTTGATTCCAGCTTGTGGTTCTTCCAGCTCAGCATTTCTCATGATGTACTCTGCATAGAAGTTAAATAAGCAGGATGACAATATACAGCCTTGACCCTATACCCCTTTTCCTATTTGGAAGCAGTCTGTTGTTCCATGTCCAGTTCTAACTGTTGCCTTCTGACCTGCATATAGGTTTCTCAAGAGACAGGTCAGGTGGTCTGGTATTCCCATAGCTTTCAGAATTTTCCACACTTTATTGTGATCCACACAGTCAAAGGCTTTGGCATATTCAATAAAGCAGAAATAGATGTTTTTCTGGAACTCTCTTGCTTTTTCCGATCATCCAGCAGATGTTGGTAATTTGATCTCTCGTTCCTCTGCCTTTTCTAAAACCAGCTTGAACATCTGGAAGTTCACAGTTCACATATTGCTGAAACCTGGCTTGAAGAATTTTGAGCATTATTTTGCTAGCGTGTGAGATGAGTGCAATTGTGCGGTAGTTCGAACATTCTTTGGCATTGCCTTTCTTAGGGATTGGAATGAAAACTGACATTTTCCAGTCCTGTGGCCACTGCTGAGTTTTCCAAATGTGCTGGCATATTGAGTGCAGCACTTTCACAGCATCGTCTTTCAGGATTTGAAATAGCTCAACTGGAGTTCCATCACCTCCACTAGCTTTGTTCATAGTGATGCTTTCTAAGGCCCACTTGACTTCACATTCCAGGTTGTCTGGCTCTAGGTGAGTGATCACACCATCGTGATTATCTTGGTCATGACAATCTTTTTTGTACAGTTTTTCTGTGTATTCTTGCCTCCTCTTCTTAATATCTTTTGCTTCTGTTACGTCCATACCATTTCTGTCTTTTATCAAGCCCACCTTTGCATGAAATGTTTCCTTGTTGTCTCTAATTTTCTTGAAGAGATCTCTAATCTTTCCCATTCTGTTGTTTGCCTGTATTTCTTTCCACTGACCTCTGAGGAAGGCTTTCTTATCTCTCCTTGCTATTCTCATCTTGCATTCATATGCTTGTATATTTCCTTTTCTCCTTTGCTTTTTGCTTCTCTTCTTTTCACAGCTATTTGTAAGATCTCCTCAGACAGCCATTTTGCTTTTTTGCATTTCTTATCCATGGGGATGGTCTTGATCCCTGTCTCCTGTACAATGTCACAAACCTCCGTTCATAGTTCATCAGGCAATGTGTCTATCAGATCTAGTCCCTTAAATCTATTTCTCACTTCCACTGTATAATCATAAGGCAATTGATTTAGGTCATACCTGAATGGTCTATTGGTTTTCCCTACTTTCTTCAATTTAAGTCTGAATTTGGCAATAAGGAGTTCATGATCTGAGCCACAGTCAGCTCCTGGTCTTGTTTTTGTTGACTGTATAGAGCTTCTCCATGAGTAAATGCAGTTAGAAAAAAATAGCACCAATAGACTTGATGTAGGCTAGTCACAAACCTTCCATTTATATACAAAAAAAAAAAAAAAAACTGTGAAGAACAATAAAGCAAAATGTAATAAGACAAGTTATGCCTGTATACTGTTTTGCCAAATGACATCAAATAAAAAAATGAATTAATATTACATCATTCCTTTTATCACCTAAATTTTGATTAGTCCTTTAAAGTTCTGTATACTCTAGGCTCTCATCACTTGTAAAGGGATACTAAATTAGTTGTGGCTTGCTTATTCTCTAAGTGAACCTGTAAGCTACAGTATAAATAAGAAAATGGCATATATAATCATAATATTTTTAAGTTATAGTTTCCTTTCATTTTGCTTTTTTAATCTAAAAATATATTACACACAGGTGGGTAGACCACTCTAACCATTGAAATGCTTTAAAAATATCTAGGTACAGAAATTGCCAGATGTGATTTAATGAGTGAGAAAATCATTGGGTAATTAATTAGCCAAAAACTAAGAATTTGAAGACACAAATGAGTTTATTTTCCCTTGATTGCTTTTATCCTTAACTGAAGCTTGGTTACATAGAACTGAATTTATAACAATATTTGGTTCATGACATAATTATTATGGATATAGCCATAACTTTTTTAATGATGAATTTTATGTTATTTCATTCACATACTTCATAGTATATTCAATCATCATGAAAAGTAGTTCAACCTCAAAATTAGTTGCACTCTTATTAGTTGTAGATAAATTCTATAAACCTCTAATTCATCCCTAAGTCTTCCCTTCAGAAATAACTACTATTACTGTCATTTTTTCATATATATAATTTATGCAGAAAAAATTATGGTTAGTTTTTACTTGTTTTCAAATACATAAAAGAAATATGGCACATATTTTCTACTCAGAATTTCTCTTCCATCACAACTATGTTAAAAAGATTTACCATTGTTGAGTACACATGCTATTCATTTATTTTTACTTTTGTATATTATTGAATCAGTATACTTTATTTGGTATCCTTTATTTTTTATCTTTTCAGTCAATGAGAATTTCAATTTTTATAGTTTTCTAGTAATGCAAAGAGCACTGCTATAAAAAATCTTATTCGTGTTTTCTGTTTTACAGTACCTAAAGTTGTTGTTTTATGAGATTCAACTTTATAAAATATTGCCAAATTGTTTTAGGAAAAAGATTATTGAAAACTTTCACTATAAACTTTTAACAATACAAACTGTGTACAGACCCTCAAGCCTTTGATAAGGTCACCCCTTTTAGACTGTGCTACTCAAATTTTTTAAACTGTTATCTCTTTTATGTTTTGCTTTTTTTCCTTTAATAATGAAATGTGACACCTCTTAATAAAATTTGAATCATAAATACTGTAAACTATTAATTCATGGTTAGTAACTTTCTTCTATCGGCTCACTAGTTTTTTAATATTACATATTATATATTGCTCTACAAATTTTTTGTGAATATGTATTATAAATATCTTTTCTTTAATAGTGTCTTTCTCTTTCTTTAGATGTTTTTAATAAATTGATTTTAAATTTAATCATGTTTATTATTTTCCTTTTCAATTAATTTTGTATTTAAGTATATTTCCCAAAGTCAGAGAGATATACACTATATTTTTTTCTAAATATTAAAAAATTTTTTTCACATTCAAATTATTAAGACAGTTAGTGTTTATTTTTCTGTGTGAGATGAGTTAGAAATTTTTTTCCAACTCCATTTATTGAATAATTTCTTATTTTTCTAGTGATTTTCTATTCAACTGGTATTATTCCTCAAAGTTTTAACTAAATGTGAGTCTGACTGTAGGCTCCCATTGGGTTCCATTATCAATTTAGTCTATCCCTTCACCAGTACTACTCCATCATAGTTATAATATTTTATAGTAAATTATAAGGTAAGTATTTCCTTATTCTTGTTGTGTGTTAGTAGTTCTTTATGGCACTTTACTTCTCCATATATGATTTAGGTTATCCTTACATTTAAAAAAACTGTTTTCATTTCTTTAACGAATCCTTTTCCATTCATTTTTCTGGACAATTTATTTTATCTAAATGTTGTGCGTCTACTTTTATCTTCCACACCTTTTAAATTTTACCTTTTATCTTTCTTTATCCTATTTTATTCTGAGAGAATTTCTTAATATGATCAATAGAACAACTTGATCCTCAGCTAAATTTCATCTACTGTCCTCATTAATCTTTTTGTTATACTTACATTAGTTATATAGTTATATATAATATATAGTTATATATCATACATATATCATATATAGTTATTATATATATAATATAGTTATATATAATACATAGTTATATATATTATTAGTTATATAATATATATATATTAGTTATATATTTACAACTATTTTCACCTGGCTATTTATAAATCAGGTCATTATTCTCTTTGAAATTTGTATTTGCTAACATAACTCATTTTTAAATTTTTAGTCTGAGTATTCTAGTATTTCTGCTTCAGATGTATATAATGTCCAGTCTTTTTTCTTTGGAGGGGAACAATTCTCTAAGTGTTTAGGTTTTCTTTTAATTCCAGGAGTTTTTATTTTCCTTATTCTATCAGTTATTCCTGTAATATGTTTTAACAGATTGAAAGCTAGAAATTAATTCAAGTGAAGTCAAAGAGGCCATGGAAATAAGTCCATAGGTGGAAAGCTCCAGCCTATAAAACCATTATTAATTGCCTATATTTCTTATCATTTCCACAAGATTGGTTTTAGGTAGCAGAGAGTCGGACACGACTGAGTGAGTGAACTGACTGACAGACTGACTATGCATACCAATGTATAGGAAATGAAACTTATTTACTTATAAAAAGATAAGTAATTTAAAGTGATCAATCATATTTGTGAGAAAGCATCAGATCAGTTAAGTTCAGTCGCTCAGTTGTGTCTGACTCTTTGCAATCCCATGAACCACAGCACTCCAGGCCTCCCTGTCCATCACCAACTCCCAAAGTCCACCCAAACCTATGTTCATCGAGTCAGTGATGCCATCCAACCATCTCATCCTCTGTCGTCTCCTTCTCTTCCTGCCCTCAATCTTTCCCAGCATCAGAGTCCTTTCAAATAAGTCAACTCTTCTCATCAGGTGGCCAAAGTATTGGAGTTTCAGCTTCAGCATCAGTCCTTCCACTGCACACCCAGGACTGGTCTCCTTTAGAATGGACTGGTTGGATCTCCTTGCTAACCAAGGTACTCTCAAGAGTCTTCTCCAACACCATGGTTCAAAAGCATCATTTCTTTGGCACTGAGCTTTCTTTATAGTCCAACTCTCACATCCATACATGACCACTGGAAAAACCGTAGCCTTGACTAGATGGACCTTTGTTGGCAAAGTAATGTCTCTGCTTTTAAATATGCTGTCTAGTCAGTTCAGTACAGTCACTGAGTCGTGCCCAACTCTTTGCAAACTCCTGGACTGCAGCATGCCAGCCTTCCCTGTCCATCACCAACTCCCGGAACTTGCTCAAACTCATGTCCATCAAGTTGGTGATGCCATACAACCATCTCATCTTCTGTCATCCGCTTCTCCTCCTGCCTTAAATCTTTCCCAGCATCAGGGTCTTTTCCAATGAACTAATAACCCCAACCAACAGAAGATGTTAATACTTGATGAAACATTTCATTCCAGAGAGATGGTACAGTGTGATAACCTTGGAAACCACAGAAGTTCATCAGGAGACCACCTGAGGCTAGATAAAGAGTTCATGCCATGCACCAACCCTGACCTTTATCAGCAATCCTGTCCTGCCCTTGACCTACTTCTATAAAACTCCTCACCAAAACCTCTCAGGTTGGGATGCACAATTTTGAGGGCACAAGCCCACTATGTCCTTCTTGCCTGGCAAAGCAATAGTTATTTTTTTCTTCATCGCCCAAAACTCTGTCTCCAAAATTCAATTTAGCAGTGGTACACAGAGGCTGAGTTTTTTGCATCAATCATTACTGAAACTCCAGAAACCTGCTTTCCACCAAAACATTGTAACATTTATGAAATAAAAATTTTGTCCTGAAGAAAAAAAAATGCTGTCTACATTGATCATAACTTTCCTTCCA
Organism: Budorcas taxicolor; assembly: GCF_023091745.1. Classification (NCBI taxonomy): domain Eukaryota; kingdom Metazoa; phylum Chordata; class Mammalia; order Artiodactyla; family Bovidae; genus Budorcas; species Budorcas taxicolor. The sequence goes on from NC_068918.1 coordinate 47,391,309, forward strand.
AGGAGTGAGTATCTTTTAATTTCATGGCTACAATCACCATCTGTAGTGATTTTGGAGCCCAGAAAAATAAAGTCAGCCACTGTTTCCACTGTTCCTCATCTATTTCCCATGAAGTGATGGGACCAGATGCCACGATCTTAGTTTTCTGAATGTTGAGCTTTAAGCCAACTTTTTCACTCTCCTCTTTCACTTTCATCAAGAGGCTTTTGAGTTCCTCTTCACTTTCTGCCATAAGGGTGGTGTCATATGCATATCTGAGGTTTTTGATATTTCTCCCAGCCATCTTGATTCCAACTTGTGCTTCTTCCAGCCTAGCGTTTCTCATGATGTACTCTGTGTATAAGTTAAATAAGCAGGGTGACAATATACAGCCTTGACGTACTCCTTTTCCTTTTTGGAACCAGTCTGTTGTTCCATGTCCAGTTCTAACTGTTGCTTCCTGACCTGCATACAGGTTTCTCAAGAGGCAGGTCAGGTGGTCTGATATTCCCATCTCCTTCAGAATTTTCCACAGTTTGTTGTGATCAACACAGTTAAAGGTTTTGGCATAGTCAATAAAGCAGAAACAGGTGTTTTTCTGGAACTCTCTTTGCTTTTTCGATGATCCAGCGGATGTTGGCAATTTGATATATATCTGCTTCTTTTTATTATATATATACATATATATATATATATATATAATTGAAGTGTGGTTGACTTACAATAGTTTAGGTGCACAGCAAGGTGGTTCAGTTATACATATACACATGTATTATTTTTCTTATTATTTCCCATTATATTAGTTGTTTCAAATTATTGACTATAATTCCCTGTGTTATCCAGTAAATCTTTGTGGCATCTAATTTGTTTTTAACTAGAAATCTAGCATTCTATTCATACTAAGTCAAACAAGTGGAAGCAAAATGCGATTATTTTTACTTAGGCAAAAATTCATAAGTTTTTTAGGAGGTATATTATACATACTATTTAAATATATATATACAAAAGCTTTCTACTACACTTGAAAAAGACTTGAGAAAGAGCATCAAAAAGAAAAAAAAAGGAGATGGAGAAGTTGGAAAACTTAAACTAAATGAAATGGGAGCACTGAGTATGAAATAGAAAAAGTTAAGCTAGATAAAGGTTAAAGATCATCATATGGTCCAGTTGCTGTTTTTTGATGCCTATTTTTATTTATTTAACATATTTTTTAATTGAAGGATAATTACTTCACAGAATTTTGTGGTTTTCTGTCATACATCAACAAGAATCAGACATAGGTACACCCATGTCCCCTCCCTCCCCGACCTCCCTCCCATCTCCCTTCCTATCATAGCCTTCAGCCCCTGTTTGAGTTCCCTGAGTCAAATTTCAAATTCCCATTGACTATCTATTTTACATATAAGTTATAAACTTATATGTTACTAATCCAGTTGTTTTTAAACATGACTGCTCATTAGAAAGGTATCCGGAGATTTGGAGAAAAGAAAAAGAACAAAACAGTATCTGGTCATTTGTATTTTTCAAAAAATTCCAAGATAATTCTGATACACATCTGGATTTTAAAAAGTGATTACAGGTTTTTCCATTTAATGATAGTTTTGGTGATTTAGAACTTTATTTAACTTATATGCAGAGTACATCATGAGAAACGCTGGACTGGAAGAAACACAGGCTGAAATAAAGATTGCCAGGAGAAATATCAATAACCTCAGATATGCAGATAACACCCTTATGGCAGAAAGTGAAGAGGAGCTAAAAAGCCTCTTGATGAAAGTGAAAGTGGAGAATTAAAAAGTTGGCTTAAAGCTCAACATTCAGAAAACGAAGATCATAGCAGCTGGTCCCATCACTTCATGGGAAATAGATGGGGAAACAGTGGAAACAGTGTCAGGCTTTATTGTTTTGGGCTCCAAAATCACTGCAGATGGTGACTGCAGCCATGAAATTAAAAGACGCTTACTCCTTGGAAGAAAAGTTATGACTAACCTAGATAGCATATTCAAAAGCAGAGACATTACTTTGCTGACTAAGGTCCGTCTAGTCAAGGCTATGGTTTTTCCTGTGGTCATGTATGGATGTGAGAGTTGGAGTTTGAAGAAGGCTGAGCGCCGAAGAATTGATGCTTTTGAACTATGGTGTTGGAGAAGACTCTTGAGGATCCCTTGGACTGCAAGGAGATCCAACCAGTCCATTCTGAAAGAGATCAACCCTGGGATTTCTCTGGAAGGAATGATGCTAAAGCTGAAACTCCAGTACTTTGGCCACCTCATGCGAAGAGTTGACTCATTGGAAAAGACTCTGATGCTGGGAGAGATTGGGGGCAGGAGGAGAAGGGGACGACAGAGGATGAGATGGCTGGATGGCATCACGGACTCGATGGACGTGAGTCTGAGTGAACTCCGGGAGATGATGATGGACAGGGAGGCCTGGAGTGCTGCGATTCATGGGATCGCAAAGAGTCGGACACGACTGAGAGACTGAACTGAACTGAATTGAGAACTTTATTGTTTTTCTGTTGACCAATCATGATACAATGTTATTAAGTAATAGTTGCATAATCACAATAGTAAAAGATATTTATTAATTTTCACAATCAGTAGTCAGACAAAAAACAAAAGATAATTACAATTGCAAGTCATAATGGGAACATGATCAACCTAACAATATAAAATAATTACATACAGTTTGGTCTATGTCTTTTGATTGGTGCATTTAATCCATTTACATTTAAGGTAATTATTGATATCTTACTATTCTAATACCATTTTCTTAATTGTTTTGAGTTCTTTTTGTTTAAGTCTTTTCCTTGTCTTGTTTTCTGTCTAGAGAAGTTCCTTCAGCATTTGTTGTAAAGCTGGTTTGGTGGTACTGAATTCCCTTAGCTGTTGCTTATCTGAAAAGCTTTTTATTTCTCCATCAAATCTGAATGAGAGTCTTGGTGGGTAGAATATTCTTAGTTGCAGGTTCTTCCCTTTTGTCACTTTAAATAGAGCATGCCATTCCCTTCTGGCTTGTAGTGTTTCTGTGGAGAGAAATCAGCTGGTAATCTGGTAGGAGTTCCCTTGTATGTTATTTGTCATTTTTCCCTTGTTGCTTTTATTTTTTTTTCCCTTGTTGCTTTTAATATTTTATCTTTGTCTTTAATTTTTGTCAGTTTGATTACTGTGTGTCTCAGTGTGCTCCTCCTTGGGTTTATCCTGTCTGGTACTTTCTGTGCCTCCTGGACTTTGTTGACTATTTCCTTTCCCATGTTAGGGAAATTTTCAGCTTTTATCCCTTCAAATATTTTCTCGGGTCCTTTCTCTCTTTCTTTTTCTTCTTGGATCTCTAAACTGTGATTGTTGGTGCATTTAATGTTGTCCAAGAGGTCTCTTAGGCTGTCTTCATTTCTTTTCATTCTTTTTTCTGTATTCTGTTGTGCAGCAGTGATTTCTACCATTTTGTCCTCCATGTCATTTATTTGTTCTTCTGCCTCAGTTATTCTGCTATAGATTCCTTCTAGTGTATTATTCATCTCTGTTTGTTTGTTCTTTAGTTCTTCTAGGTCTTTGATAAACATTTATTGCAACTTCTCCATTTTTTCCCCCAGATTCTGGGTCATCTTCACTATCATTATTCAGAATTCTTTTTCTGGAACATTGCCTATCTCCATTACATTTAGGGTTTTGGTTTTTTTTTTTTTTGTGGGGGGTGTTTATCTTTTCCCTTCATCTGGGACAATGCTTTCTTCTTTTTCATCCTGATTAACTTTTTGTAATGTGTTTTTTTTTTCTAGCCACTGTGGGATTGTGGTGTTTCTTGCTTCTTCTGTCTGCCCTCTGATGGAGAAGGCTAAGGGGCTTGTGTAAGTTCCTGATGGGAGGGACTTGCAATGGGGACAACTGGCTCTTAGTCTGGTGGGCAGGTCCTTGCTCAATAAAGCTTTAATCCAATTATCTACTGATTTGTGGGGTTACACTCCCTCCCTGTTAGTTATTTGGCCTGAGGTGACCCAGCCCTGGGGTGTATGGGCTCTATGGTAGGATTAATGGTGATTTCCAAGAGAGCTTATATCAAGGGGGGTCTTCCAAGATTGCTGCTGCTAGTGTTCCCATGCTGGTTGTAAGCCCCTGCCAAATACCAAAGATAAATCAGAAAGAACTAATGTTTTTGAAAATTAAGAAATATACTTAGGAAGAGTTAATATTATACAATAAAATGCTTATTAAATATTTATTCAGGCTTCCTTGTTGGCTCAGACAGTAAGGAATCTGTCAGCAATGCAGAAGACCTGCATTCAATCCCTAGCATATGATGTTAAATTTTGAAATTTGTTATTTTATTTTATAGAATACAACTCTGGATTTTGTACTCTAAAGTTAAATAATATATTTATTAAGTCTGCATCAATATTGCCTTATTCTGTACACTTTTAAATTCTCATTTCCATTAGTTGGAATCATTCTTGGGAAGTTTTTTGATTTGTGTAACATGTCCATTGTCTGGAACCAGGATTTTGCTCCTAACCTCTCAACAACCCATCAACTTATTTAGCATTTATGTTCTTTAGCTATTTAGTTTGCTGTTCAAAAAAACTTAAAAAAAATAAATTGAAGTATAACTTAGTACAGAAAAGTGTGTAAGCTTAGATATACCTCTATGTGTGCAGATCAGTGTATAGTGAGTACAGACTATATAACCATCACCTGGTCAAGAATTGGAACATGGACAGCATCATAAAGCTGTTAATAGCTACTATGGGTCAAAGGAGCAATCAAGGTGGATATTAGGAAATACTGATCATAATACAAATCAAATTTTGCAGAATGAACTTAAACACTATGATTAAAATACAAACAATTTTGGACATAGCCTGGAAACTCATCAGTGGGATATTATCTAAAATTTTGAGCCATAACCTTGTATGGTAACCTTGCATGGTATTTAAAGAACCTTAAATAGGCATCAAGGAACTGCAGTCAATAAATTCAAATATAAAATTATTTTAGTAGCTTAGAAGTGAGGCTTTTATATACATATAGAGATACACAGTGAGAGACAGAAAGGAGATGGTGTGAAAAGATATAAAGTAAGAAATTATTAACTATAATGTGTCAATTACTTGTCTGATGGTGAAGGAGTGAAAAGGTAGCATTATGACTTTGTTCCTGAGTGGCAGTGACATTTGAGAGAAATAAAGAAGCAGAAAAATGAGTTTAGATAGATGGGCATTAATTACTTACTTCTGCCTCAACCTCTTGATTATAATAATTTATTTTTGTTATTAAAACAAAAAACAGATTTGTGTCTGATAATAGATTAGCATTGTATAGAAATCTTTAAAAAGTATTTTTATTTTTTTTTTTTATTTTTTATTTTTTTTTGTTTACAGCCTCCCAACCTGAGAGGCACGAGATGTTTTATTTTTTTTTTTTATTATTATTATTATTTTTTTTTTTTAATTTTAAAATCTTTAATTCTTACATGTGTTCCCAAACATGAACCCCCCTCCCACCTCCCTCCCCATAACATCTCTGTGGGTCATCCCCATGCACCAGCCCCAAGCATGCTGTATCCTGCGTCAGACATAGACTAGCGATTCAATTCTTACATGATAGTATACATGATAGAATGCCATTCTCCCATATCATCCCACCCTCTCCCTCTCCCTCTGAGTCCAAAAGTCCGTTATACACAGCTGCGTCTTTTTCCTGTCTTGCATCCAGGGTCGTCATTGCCATCTTTCTAAATTCCGTATATATGTGTTAGTATACTGTATTGGTGTTTTTCTTTCTGGCTTACTTCACTCTGTATAATCGGCTCCAGTTTCGTCCATCTCATCAGAACTGATTCAAATGAATTCTTTTTAATGGCTGAGTAATACTCCATTGTGTATATGTACCACAGCTTTCTTATCCATTCATCTGCTGATGGACATCTAGGTTGTTTCCATGTCCTGGCTATTATAAACAGTGCTGCGATGAACATTGGGGTACATGTGTCTCTTTCAATTCTGGTTTCCTCGGTGTGTATGCCCAGCAGTGGGATTGCTGGGTCATAAGGGAGTTCTATTTGCAATTTTTTAAGGAATCTCCACACTGTTCTCCATAGTGGCTGTACTAGTTTGCATTCCCACCAACAGTGTAGGAGGGTTCCCTTTTCTCCACACCCTCTCCAGCATTTATTGCTTGCAGATTTTTGGATCGCAGCCATTCTGACTGGTGTGAAGTGGTACCTCATCGTGGTTTTGATTTGCATTTCTCTGATAATGAGTGATGTTGAGCATCTTTTCATGTGTTTGTTAGCCATCCGTATGTCTTCTTTGGAGATGTGTCTATTTAGTTCTTTGGCCCATTTTTTGATTGGGTCATTTATTTTTCTGGAATTGAGCTGCATAAGTTGCTTGTATATTTTTGAGATTAGTTGTTTGTCAGTTGCTTCATTTGCTATTATTTTCTCCCATTCAGAAGGCTGTCTTTTCACCTTGCTGATATTTTCCTTTGTTGTGCAGAAGCTTTTAATTTTAATTAGATCCCATTTGTTTATTTTTGCTTTTATTTCCAGAATTCTGGGGGGTGGATCATAGAGGATCCTGCTGTGATTTATGTCTGAGAGTGTTTTGCCTATGTTCTCCTCTAGGAGTTTTATAGTTTCTGGTCTTACATTTAGATCTTTAATCCATTTTGAGTTTATTTTTGTGTGTGGTGTTAGAAAGTGATCTAGTTTCATTCTTTTACAAGTGGTTGACCAGTTTTCCCAGCACCACTTGTTAAAGAGATTGTCTTTACTCCATTGTATATTCTTGCCTCCTTTGTCAAAGATAAGGTGTCCATATGTGTGTGGATTTATCTCTGGGCTTTCTATTTTGTTCCATTGATCTATATGTCTGTCTTTGTGCCAGTACCATACTGTTTTGATGACTGTGGCTTTGTAGTAGAGCCTGAAGTCAGGCAAGTTGATTCCTCCAGTTCCATTCTTCTTTCTCAAGATTGCTTTGGCAATTCGAGGTTTTTTGTATTTCCATACAAATCTTGAAATTATTTGTTCTAGTTCTGTGAAAAATATGGCTGGTAGCTTGATAGGGATTGCATTGAATTTGTAAATTGCTTTGGGTAGTATACTCATTTTCACTATATTGATTCTTCCGATCCATGAACATGGTATATTTCTCCATCTATTAGTGTCCTCTTTGATTTCTTTCATCAGTGTTTTATAGTTTTCTGTATATAGGTCTTTAGTTTCTTTGGGTAGATATATTCCTAAGTATGGTTTGGTCTTTCTGTACAAAGAAGGCAGTGTGCAGTACACACTGGATGACTGTATTTAGATCATCCACTCTCAACCCAATTAGAATGTACAATGTAATAGTTTACACAAATATCAGAGATGCTTAAACTCAAAACCACTTATGACAATTGACTGAGGTAATTCTTAAACTGGAATCACATTCATATTTACTACGTATATTTCTTTGGGTACTTACCAACTGGAATGCAATCCTGAGAAAAAGTGAGTGGCAATTTTCAGAGAGGCTTTAAATATATATGGTCCACAGGAGTTAGAGGAGCAGTCTTCTAATTTTTTTCTCTCTGTAGTTGCTATTTGAGATGTGAAAATGATGGGGTCATTTTTGAAGCTCTTAATACCCTGAAAACTTGTCTCTGTACTTGGAAAAGCATCAGACGATTACATTAGGAGACAACTTAGGGAGAACAGTTTCAGGCCTGTTATTTGTATGCTGCTTCTGAACAGGATCAGGTTTTGCTACTTTTGAAAATAAGGGTCAGTTGACACATTGATGGAATATGCTTGGTATTCTGACTATTTAAGATCACCGTCTTCTACTTCACATGAGACTTCGGTTTGGCACGACATTGATTTAATTATTTGGATACCCCTCTCCTTTTTTTTCTTAATTAGTTGTTGTTGTTCAGTCACCAAGTCTTATTGGACTCTTCATGATGGTATAGACTGCAGCATGCCAGGCTTCCCTGTCCCTCGCCATCTCCCAGAGCTTGCCCAAGTTCGTTTCCATTGAATCAGTGATGCCATCCAAGTATCTCATCCTCTGTTGCCCCCTTCTCCTTCTGCCTTCACTCTTTCCCAGCATCAGTGTCTTTTCCAATGAGTTGGTCCCATCAGGTAGCCAAAGTATTGGAGCTTCAGCATCAGTCCTTCCAGTGAATATTCAGGGTTGATTTTCTTTAAGATTGAATGGTTTGATCTTCTTGCTCTCCAAAGGACTCTCAACAGTCTTCTCCAGCACCACAGTTCTTCGGTGCTCAGCTTTCTTTATTGTCCAGCTTTCACATCTGTACATGACTACTGGAAAGGCCGTAGCCTTGACTATATGGACCTTTGTCAGCAAAGTGATTTATTTGCTTTTTAACACGCTGTCTAGGCTTGTCATAGCTTTCCTTCCAAGAAGCAATCGTCTTCTAATTTCATGGCTGTAGTCACCATCTGCAGTGATTTTAGAGTGCAAGAAGAGGAAATCTGTCACTGTGTTCACCTTTTCCCCTTTTACTTGTAACCTTGTTTTTTAATTTTGTTTTTCAAATTCTACAACTTCCATTTCAGCATCACGTGTGTACAAAGATCTTATGTGTGATAAAAATGTGGCTTGGGTACATAAGATAGAGGAGTTGATGGTTAAAATTTTCAATCTGGCAACTCTGATACTTTTTCTTCAAAATAGGAATTTTTTTAAAATTTTATTTAAATTTAGTTAAGCTGATAAGGAATTTAAATATAAATATATTGATTAAAATTATTCTTAAGTTAAAAATTTATGAAAATGTATCTAAATTGCTTTGAGTGACTAGAGTTTTTATTTCCATGAAATTATACAAAGCAATTCTTCTAAAAATTGATAATGTTGCTATAACATAATATATAATTGTTATAAATATATTATCTTTAGTTATAAGTAACAGGAAAAATTACAGATCTTGGTCTGCATTATCACAGAGTTCAAATTAGTAATTTTAATTCATGAGTTCTTACTGTGTAATTCTTTAAAAAATAAAGTTTGAATTTTGAGGAACTTCATGTTATACAGTAACCAGCGGGTGATTCTATACCCTGATTCTCTCACAGAGTACTTTAATACATGCAGCCCTGTAGAAGACACTCTCAAGATCAGTGAGGTCACCACATATGAAGGTGTGTTTCTGCTATTGAATCAGTCAGAAGGTAAGAACTCTATCAAGCAAGTCACCAGGGGCTGTGTCACAAGTCTTCCCAGTTGCCACTTTCTCTGTCCGTGTTGCAAATGTATCTAATACTAACTGTGACTCTTATAACTTAGCATTCATTTCTTCTGATATTTTGACACTAAAGTGAAACATAGCAGCCTGGGACAAAAAGATTTTGTGTTCTCATCATGAACCAACCCCACATGGGCTACTGATAAACATTGCAACGAATCATGGATAGCTGGCAAGGTCCTGTGCCCTAATTTGTTTTTTCAATTTTCATTCAGGCAATGTAACTTCATTACAACCCTGCAAGCAAGACCCCAGGCATCATTTGAGGCAGATTTATAGCCAAGTAAGGCAACCATTTCAGACTACAGAGAAATCCCTTTATTTGTACCGTATCTGAACTTTTCTTCTTAGTTAGGGAAAGTTGATTTTATATAATATTACTCTTTCCATTTTTAAAGACAGTTTTTTTTTTTTTTCCATATGTCTGATTGAGGGAAATTACAGCTGGATGTGAAGAAGCAACCAGCATTCATTATCATCTCTAGTCAAAGTTTCATTGAAAATCAATGTATAAAAACACTCTTTAGTATCTTTTACTGTTATTCTTTTACACAATTTCCCTTTCCCTGTTAAAAGGTAAAAAGAGTTCAACAGATTGACTCCAGGTGAGGATATGCATTCTGACAAAATGCTGGGAGTAAGATGGAGAAAGAATGTATCATGTCAGACACCTTCAGTCATACTGTTGATAAATCGAATCTTGTCCAGTACTAGACAGCTACTTTCCCACCACACTGCCTCTCCTGTTTAAACTACAGCATTATAACCTGGCAGATCAACTTTTAACACTGACAGAAATGTTGCCTACTTAATATTGCTTGGAGAGTAAACAGTCCAACTGGACTGTTAAGAAACTTTGACACACATAAACAATTTATAAAAACTTTTATTTGACATAGTGAAAACAACTCAACTGAAAGATTTTGAGCAAGAACATACTGGAAAGAAAACCTATTTCCTAGGAAAGGATAACAGAGGAGCCCTTTAAAAAGCATGTGATTTATTTGTCAGTGGTAATCAAAAAACCCTACTCTCTTCTTTTCCATTGAATTTTTGTTAATGATAAAGAATGTCTAGGTTACTTTAAAAAAAGAATTCATTTTTCTGCCATACTGATGTTAAATTTTTATAAAATTATATTCTGCTTTGATTTAGAACAATAATTCTATTCTGAAACATTAATTTGATTTACTCTAAAGCTGAAATACAGTAGTTTAAGAAGATAACTAAGAACAAGGCCTGCTGCTGCTGCTGCTAAGTTGCTTCAGTCGCGTCCAACTCTCTGCGACCCCATAGATGGCAGCCCATCAAGCTCCCCCGTCCCTGGATTCTCCAGGCAAGAACACTGGAGTGGGTTGCCATTTCCTTCAATGCATGAAAGTGAAAAGTGAAAGTGAAGTCGCTCAGTCGTGTCCGACTCTTCGCGACCCCATGGACTGCAGCCTACCAGGCTCCTCCGTCCATGGGATTTTCCAGGCAAGAGTACTGGAGTGGGTTGCCATTGCCTTCTCCAGAACAAGGCCTACCTAGCAGTAAATGCAATCATATATAAAAGTGATTAAAACTTCACTGAAAGTTTTTTAATATTCAGATGTTTATTTTGAAATCATTTAGAGTTGAATCTAGGGTGATAAATCTATTTAGTCTCATGTGTTTCTCATTCCCTTGAGGAAAAGACTTTCTCTGAATTGAACCTGGAGTTCAGTTTCAGGCTACAAGAGTGAGTCTAAATATAATGCAGAAAATTGCTTATTATAACTTCAGTGAATGTTTCATTCATATACCTCTCAAAAGCTTGTCAACAGGGTAATCAATAATTATTTAATTCTCAAATTGTAGCTCAGCAATTCTGGGTGGCATCCGGAGACATTCTAATGGCAGTTAGGTGGGCAGCATCTGCCCTGCAGGCCCTCAGCCTGACATACCCAGAACTTTCATTAGTTTTAGAACTATTTTTTATATTGATACAATAAATCCAAACCATGTCAGTTTGAGACGTTGGCAAAATGTTTTTATATTCCCAGCAGTGAGGGGCATTGTGTTCTCTCGCATATACAGAACAAATAAAAATATTAAATTAAAAAACAAAATAGAATAGAAATCGATATTTTTGTTAACTCTATTTGAGCCAAGCCATTTTTTTTTTTCTTTCTAGTAAAGTAAAAATAATTACTATGCCATTGTTACTTTTGGGTTATTATACATACTCATTTTAATAACTATGCCTTTGAAGCTTATTCATTAGAATTCTGAATATCTTGTTAAAATGTTTAAACTAATGTTTCTGTTAAAAATAAAAATAAGACACATTAATAAATAATAGAGTTGATTTCAAGACAGCAATAAAAATCTAGATTGCATTAAGAAAAATGACATAATTTTGTTTTACTTTATAGTAGAATATGCACATGTTCTCTTTCTGCCTTTTTTTTTTTCCCCCTGTTCAGTAAAGGGTAATGCAGTAATCTGAAGGTGCTCTGCTTTCTCCTAAAGGGTAAATCTATTTATTTCCTTATTTGATATCATGGAGTATAGCAAAATGCTTCAGATAAAACACAACCCTTACAATTGTTTGAATTTTAACTGGCTACTGTGTTTAGATTTTCAATTTTCCTTTCTTTCTCCCTGCCAGTTTTGAAGAGTGTTCATATGCCTCACAATATGCTGAGCTGAAGATGATCAGCCAAGTCTTGGCTTCTTTGAGAGCTTAAACCCTTTAAACTCAGTGCTCTTTCCAGCTGACAGGTCAGCAGCACTGAGCAGACACTGCAGGTTTCTGCTTAGTTAAGTTTCCACGAATGTGCCTCTGCTTATTCTTAGTGAGAAAGGGGAAAGAGTCTCTGCCCCATGAACAATTCTATCCATCTTCTTTTTCCTAGCTCACTGTGTCTAATCTGTTCAGCATTGCAAGATTTTTCTTTTCTTTTTGTTATTCCCAAGTTTTTGACTGACAGATATTAAAAACAAACAAACAAACCATACGATGTTAATGTTTTTAATTCCTGAAAGCATGTATTTACTTTTCATGAAGTCTGCAAAAGTTTCACTCATTTTTCCATATTACATTAATAGACATGTTTGGCAAAATAATACTCCCTAAATTTACTCTTCAGATGTTAGCTTTTATAGAAAGGTTAAGATTACAAAAAGCAATATAGACTTTCTTTGATCTCATTCCATTCTTCAGACATTTATTACTTAACCCTTTAACTCTTGTTCAAATACTGACAGTTTTTCTTGGGTTACAAAGTGGCTCAAGCCAGCTAAACAAAGTTTGAATGTCTGTTTATTCTGGGCATTTTCTTTACCTCATTACTAAAAACTTAACACAGAAATAAATGGGTTTAGGATAGCCTTAAATCATGAATGTAGCTTGTGAATGAAAACAATTCAGAATGAGTGAAGTCAGCTTAAATATATTAGAATTAAAATGCCACATTGCATTGCTACATGTTCTTGACTTTTGTGTGTATCTGGGCAGCTATCTATGGGGTTGCAGAGTCAGACACGACTGAAGCGACTTAGCAGCTCATGAAATGGAGAAGGAAATGGCAAGCCACTCCAGTATTCTTGCTGGAAAATCACATGGACAGAGGAGCCTGATGACCTATAGTCCACAGGGTCACAAAGAGTCAGACAGGACTGAAGCAACTTCACACACATACACTAAATTACTGGTTTACACTGGTTTTCGTTTGATTATTTTATTTTTCTATGGTAGAATTCTGTAAATAGTTGAACTCAAAGAGCAATGCAATAATGCCATTTATTATGTACTGTTTAGTCGTACTTCAAATAATAATAATAACTACTGATTTTGATCTTATATGTTAAAAAAGCCCAAACCAATGCACTTTATTTTAAACTGATTATTCTGAATTTTAAATACCTCTTTCAATTGTCATTTATTTATTTTTTAAAATTTTTCGCAGAGAAAGCATATTTTACACTTGTTTTTCTAAAGTTTAAAGGAAAACCAAATCATTTCCTTGACTTCTTACCTATACATTCTAGCCATCTGATTTATATAATTTGTCCTACATATCTTATGTTCTCAATTAATTAGGGATTTCTGACCCAGGCATTTTTAAATGTCTTTGAACAAGAAAATGGTCTACTTGTATGAAATTACTCTATAACTCAAATTTTATTTAGTCGTATGGCAAAATGTTAGGAGTTGGAGGAAGGTAGAAACAATGGAATGCTATTGCTGAGATGGAAAACTAGGTTTATAGTTCTTAAAAACTTCTATTTAAAGCGACATGTAATAATGATAAGGATAAAATGTTTAATGTGTCGTCTTTTAAAGTATGAGAAAATTATCAAAATTTATTTTGGCTTAATCTATCAAAATTAAAATTGTTGGTTGATATCCACTGTTGATCTTTGTTTCTGCTAAATCCCAAAATCATAAGGTAGAAAATATTTTATTTTTGACAATTCCAACAAGAAACCAATACCTGAGAATCTGAAATACAAAACTCAGGTGCTGGAAAGTCAGCCCTCAAGATTTTGTAAAACAGTGACTTTGAGCAAAAATTGTATAGATAACCCCACCTAGTAATCACTTAGACTGCAGGAAAGAAACACATGGCACACTCAGAAGGGTTGATTCAAGAGATTAATATTGGGATTTCTTTGTTACAAAGCTGTTGGTATGGTTAAGAAAAAAATAAGGGATGATGAAGCACCCTATACTTTTAGCAGAGGACTGCCTGACCCTTAGAGAGAAGTTCTGCACAACAGTCAACTCATAGCCAAACAGTGAGGGATCTAGCCTTATAAATATCTTAACTTGGATTTTTTTTTTTTTTTAATATTATCCACTAACACACTGCTAGTAATTCCAACTGACCAACCCAACTGGAAGCCTTGGAGCAAGAGATTCTAACTGATGTTGTTTGGGAAAAAGAGCAAAGTAGAATGGTAGAGAACAGATCTGAGTAAGCAGAGCAGAAGTAAGAAAATAATATCTGGTACAACTAACAAACTGAAATGCACACAGTATTGGAGTCATTGGCTAAATGTTACATTTTCAGGTAAAGGGATAGTATACTTAATATAGAACAGTATGTATTTTAAGAAATCATCCATCTCCATGACAATGAAAAGTGACTCATTTCCATTTCACCAATCATCAGAAAATATTATTTCATTATATATTAATGAATGAGTTTCACATTTGTTTACAGAAAGGAGGTGAAGCCTTTTTAATTAGAAAAGTCTAGTAACTATAAAACTCTAGTAGCAGTCAAATGTTTACTATATAGGAGAATAACATCATTTTTCTGATGTATGTGAGTATGTGTTAGTTGCTCAGTCGTGTCTTACTCTTTATGACCCCATGGACTATAGTCTGCCAGGATCCTCTGTCCATGGAATTCTCCATGCAAAAATACTGATGTCAGTATCCATTCCCTTCTCCAGGGGATTTTCCTGACCTAGGGATGGAACCCCAGTTGGTCTCATGAATTTCAGGCAGAGCCCCATTCTGATAGCCTATACAAAGCAAATGGTAATTTGTTAGCAAAGTGTAACTAGTTTGTAACTTTAGAATCTATGTTGTATAGATGCATGAAAAAGAATAAGTTGATGAGACATAGAAATAAAGGGAAAAAAGGGGGAAAATCATTTGGTTGCCAGTATTCTGTTCAATTCAGTCTCAATACTTTTAGTATTAAGACTTTCAGACCATTGATCAAGGTACCATGTTTTTCTCCTTCCCCATTTTTTAACTTTTTTTGGTCCGGGGTTATGTGCATTATTTTTTAAAATCATGCTTTTTATAGTCTTATAGAGAACACATACAAATAAAACCACTCATGGATACACATATGTGCACATGTGGGCACACAAGTGCTTTGAAGAGGAAGATGCATACTATGATGTTCATGAAATCTAAATTTAATTTCAAATACAATAAAAGATTTGGAGTGAATACTGAAGATAAAATTGTATAGTGATTGAAGCCAATACAGCCAAAAATTACAGAGTAGAAAGCAGCACTCTTTATCATGGATAGGAAGTAGAAATACAGTTAAGGATGAAAATGAAATTTCATTTTCTCTACATGTTAAATCTGTGAAGAGGAATAGTTATTACTCAAAGAGTAACTACCACTGCTTGCTGGTGATTAAAATAAGCTTCCTTGTGCTAGCTCTTCACACAAATGGTTATTGCCTCTCAAATTTATCAAGAGTATTCTAATCCAGAACCTAAACCTGTTGATGATATGCAATAAATTTTCTCAAAAAAAATAAGGAACAAAAATAAGGAACCAAACCATATAACTTAAGATGTACTGGTCTTAAATTCTGCTCTTCTAGAGTTTAGTTCAGAAAGGTTTATCTTGGCTTTTCTGGGGGTACGTGTATATATATTGTGTGTGTGTGTGTGTGTGATTAGAAAACAACCAAGACTTGTGTTTCATCAGGGGAAAACTGAATATCACTTAACCAGTTGTCTTGTAATGTGATCCTTCAAGTCATTCAGTTCAGTTCAGTTCAGTCGCTCAGTCCTGTCCGACTCTTTGCAACCCCAAGAATCGTAGCACGTCAGGCCTCCCTGTCCATTACCAACTCCCGGAGTTCACTCAGACTCACATCCATCGAGTCAGTGATGCCATCCAGCCATCTCATCCTCTGTCATCCCCTCTCCTCCTGCCCCCAATCCTTCCCAGCATCAGAGTCTTTTCCAATGAGTCAACTCTTCACATGAGGTGGCCAAAGTACTGGAACTTCAGCTTTAGCATCATTCCTTCCAAAGAAATCCCAGGGCTGATCTTCAGAATGGACTGGTTGGATCTGCTTGCAGTCCAAGGGACTCTCAAGAGTCTTCTCTAACACAACTACTGCTGCTGCTGCTAAGTCGCTTCAGTCGTGTTCAACTCTGTGCGACCCCATAGATGGCAGCCCACCAGGCTCCCCCGTCCCTGGGATTCTCCAGGCAAGAACACTGGAGTGGGTTGCCATTTCCTTCTCCAATGCATGAAAGTGGAAAGTGAAAGTGAAGTTGCTCAGTCAGTCGTGTCTGACTTAGCAACCCCATGGACTGCAGCCTACCAGGCTCCTCTGGCTATGGGATTTTCCAGGCAAGAATACTGGAGTGGGGTGCCATTGCCTTCTCCGCTAGGTACTTTTAAAATTCTTTCTAGTATTTGTAGAACAGTACAGGAAGCAAGAGACCCAGCAGGCCTGTTTGAGTCATGCCAACCCCTTGGTTGCATTTTGTGTTTTTTTTATGCAAACAGGTCACCAGAAAAAAAAAAAAAAGGCAGTATCCCATCTAAAAATATTCTGGAAAAAGTCAGTGTATGTTTGTGCTGAATAATAAATCTGGAAGGCTACCTAAATAACGTTTTTGTTCCCTGTTGATTATTGCTCAGGTTGTATATTAATACAGATTTTCTATAATTTGCTTAGCCTCCTGGTTTCAGCCAATTTTCTAAACACTCTATAATAGAGACTGGAAAGGATGGCAGATTCAAAGTTCATTTTAAAGAATTATCAGTTAATCTTTCACTTATCTAAAATCCCTATTTGAAATATCAGAGAGTACAATGGTTCAGGAATTAGAACACTTGTATTCCTATTTTTGTCAAATGCAAAATATATTTGTCAGATCAAAATACATTTAATCAATTTATTGCATCTTCTTTTCAGATATGTCTTTAGAGTTTTTTTTTTTTCCTGATGATTTACTTTTTTCACAAGAGGAGTTGGACTACTGTCAGGAATATTTTTAACAAAGCCATGAAAATGGTAGCCGTGACAACAAGCATATTTAAATGTTACCAGTTGTGAAACAGGCCTAAGCATCTTAGATGGAATTTCTCTTTAATTCTTACAGCATCTTCTTTTGACCAAATTTTTAGTTTTGTCAAATGTAAACGGTCCACAATGTGATCTAAAGAAGATACTACAAGAATTATTGGTGTTGTCATTGCTACCACAGTTGTAAGGAGAAACTATTTTTGTCTCAGTCTTACATAAGAACAAAAATATCTGGATCTTGGATTTTGCTACTTATTGAAGAGGAAACAATCCTTAATGAATAATCTTGCACAAGAGCCTAAAAAGTGAGAGAAAGTTAAATTGGCAGGCTTGAGTGTTTGCAAAGTAAATTAATCATGGACATTACAGAGCCTGTATAAATAAACCAAGGAGAGATATGATAACTTCCTCTTCTGTATTAAATGGTAATGAAGGAAATTTATTCCATATTTTAGAATTTTAGTATTTCATTACTGTAAAATTAAAAGGGAAGATCTTCTGTATGTCTAGCAACAGTGTTTAATGTTTATTCCCTTACAATGATACTCTTTAAGAAAAGTAAATAATTATATGGCATTCAAATCTGGGTAAATACTGTCATGTTATTATTAATAGTATACCATAAATGATATAAAAATAAAGACATCTTTAAAGTATTCATAGAAGAAGGATAACCCTTCTTTTTTTTAAGAATGTATTTATACTTGTTCTTTGTCAGAAAGTACTAGATTTTTACAGTGTTTTATTAAGATAATTAAAAAACATACAAATCATGAAGTAGAATGAATTTATTATTTTATGCACTATTTGTAAAAAAAATGAGATATTTATTTGTGTTCCAAATTCAAAGAATAACACACACACACACACACGTATATACAGGCTTCTCAGGAGGTGCTAGTTGTAAAGAAATTGCCATATATATGAAATTTCTTTCCTTAGATTCTTCTAGGGACTGATTACAATGTCACAAATATAATAAAGGCACAGTTTGAAGAAATTAACATAGATTTTATTGTATGCATGGTATGCATAAATAGCATCAAAGAACAAAGTAATCGTGCTTGAAAACTAAAGAAGGATATCAACAGAGAGAATATCATAGCTCTCATCTTGTTGGTCAGTGACCCCACATCTAACTGTAAAACTCTCTTTATTTAGCCCCTGAGTCTGTGTGATTGCTGTAGGTCACATCTCTCCTTCTACAAAGATAATTTAGCAACCATCGATAATTTACACTTCTGACTGATCTTTAGGTGAATGAACATATGGCAAAGAATACCTTAAGGACAGACTTTGAAAAAGTCTTAAGTGTGTAAACTTGGTGCATTAGTACTTCAGGCAAATTAACTGTCCTCTAAAGATCTATAAATCATGAAAATATATATTTGATAATAAAATACATTATTTTACAAAGCATATGTATTATAAATTTATATTCTGTATTTCAGAATACCTAATTTTTAAATTTTATTTCAGCCAATCATAAAACTCACTCTCCTTTTAAATTATAGTTTACATATTTGCGATATAGAATAAGAAAACTGTTCCATATTGGCATATTCCATATTACTTAATGGAAACATTTTAGAGTACTGAACTGAGGAAAAGAAAAAATTAACATTTTTTGTTCAGTTACTAAATCATGCCAGACCTTTGTGACCCCATGAACTGCAGCATGCCAGGCTTCCCTGTCCTTCACTATTTCCCAGAGTTGGCTCAAGCTTATGCCCATTGAGTAAGTGATGCCACACAACCATCTGATCCTCAGTCACCTGGTTCTCCTCTCGCCCTCAATCTTTCCCAGCATCAGGTCTTTTCCAATGGGTTGATTTTATCACATTAGGTGGCCAAATATTGGACCTTCACCATCAGTCCTTCCAATGAATATTCAGGGTTGATTTCCTTTAGTATCAATTGGTTTGATCTCCTTGCTGCCCAAGAGGCTCTCAAGAGTCTTCTTCAGCACCACAGTTGTAAAGCATCAATTATTCAGCACTCAGTCTTCTTTATTGTCCAAATCGCACATCCATACATGACTACTGGAAAAACCATAGCTTTGACTATATGGACCTTTGTCAGCAAAGTGATGTCTCTGCTTTTGAATGTGCTGTCTAGGTTTGTCATAGCTTTTCTTCCAGAGAGCAAGCGTTTTTTAATTTTGTGGCTGCATTCATGGTCCACAGTAATTTTGGAGCCCAAGTAATTAAAATCTGTCACTGTTTCCACTTTTTCCCCATCTATTTGCACATCTATTACACATTGCTTATGTATGTCCAGACACTTGCATTCTAGTCTTGGTTCTTCAATTAACTTACTGTGCAACCTTGATTTCTGAGCCTATATCTCTTATGATAAATAAGATAATTGAACTAGGTGAAGTATTTACAAATGGATATTTTGTGAATGTAGTAGGAATGGATATATATGACTATAATGTCATTTTCAGTCTATTAGTATCATTCCTAGGATCGAGTCCAGCACTTGAACTTTTGATGTATTAAAAATATTTTATTATAAGACAGATTGACTTATGATGATAGTTTTCCAGTGAAGCTCAGAAAAATAAAAACTGATATTATGCAATATATTTTGAGTCCTTTTTCTCTCTAGAGAAGCACCAGCAAACGAGACCAAAAAGATCTGTGGTGAACTCCAGTTTAAATATCAGTTCAGTTCAATTCATTTCCATTGCTCAGTTGCATCTGAGTTTTTGTGACCCCATAGACTCCAGCACACCAGGCCTCTCTGTTCATCACCAACTCCTGGAGTATACTCAAACTCTTGTCCATTGAGTCAGTGATGCCTCCAACCATCTCATCCTCTGTCATCTTCTTCTCCTCCTGCCTTCAATCTTTCCCAGCATTAGGGTCTTTTCCAATGAGTCAGTTCTTCACATCAGGTGGCCAAAGTATTGGAGTTTCAGCTTCAAAATCAGTCCTTTCAATGAATATTCAGGACTGATTTCCTTTAGGATTGACTGGTTGGATCTC
Organism: Budorcas taxicolor; assembly: GCF_023091745.1. NCBI lineage: Eukaryota > Metazoa > Chordata > Mammalia > Artiodactyla > Bovidae > Budorcas > Budorcas taxicolor. Next base: position 47,411,304 of record NC_068918.1, read on the forward strand.
CTTGCTGTCCAAGGGACTCTCAAGAGTCTTCTCCAACACCATAGTTCAAAAGCATCAATTCTTCCGTGCTCAGTTTTCTTTATAGTCCAACTCTCACATATATACATGACTACTGGAAAAACCATAGCCTGACTAGATGGGCCTTTGCTGGAAAAGTAATGTCTCTGCTCTTTAATATGCTGTCTAGGTTGTCATAACTTTTCCTCCAAGGAGCAAGTGTCTTTTAATATCATGGGTGCAGTCACCATCCACAGTAGTTTTGGAGCCCCCCAAAATAAAGTCTCTCACTGTCTCCACTGTTTCCTCATCTATTTTCCATGAAGTAATGGGACCAGATGCCGTGATCTTAGTTTTCTGAGTGTTGAGTTTTAAGGCAACTTTTTCACTCAAGAGAGTGAAAAAGAGCCTCATCAAGAGGCTCTTAGTTCTTCTTCGGTTTCTGCCGTTAGTGTGATGTCACCTGCATGTCTGAAGTTATTGATATTCCTCTGGGCAATCTTGATTCCACCTTGTGCTTCATCCAATCCAGCATTTCTCATGATGTACTCTGCATATAAGTTAAATAAACAGTGTGACAATATACAGCCTTGACGTACTCCTTTCCAAATTTGGAACCAGTCTGTTGTTCCATGTCCAGTTCTAACTGTTGCTTCTTGACCTGCATACAGATTTCTCAGGAGCCAGGTCAGGGGTCTGCTATTCCCATCTCTTAAATTTTCCATAATTTATTGTGATCCACACAGTCAAAGGCTTTGGTGAAGTCAATGAAACAAAAGTAGATGTTTTCCTGAAAATCTCTTTTTTTTGATGATCCAGAGAATGTTGGCAATTTAATCTCTGATTCCTCTACCTTTTCTAAATCCAGCTTGAACATCTGAAAGTTCATGGTTCATATACTGTTGAAACCTGGCTTGGAGAATTTGGAGTATTACTTTGCTAGTTTGTGAGATGAGTGCAATTGTGCAGTAGTTTGACCATTCTTCGGCATTGCCTTTCTTTGGGACTGGAATAAAAACTGAACTTTTCCAGTCATGTGGCCACTGCTGACTTTTCTAAATTTGCTGGCATATTGAGTGCAGCACTTTCACAACACCATCTTTAGAATTTGAAATAACTCAACTGGAATTCCATGACCTCCGCTAGCTTTGTTTTTAGTGATGCTTCCAAAGGCCTTCTTGACTTCGTATTCCAGGATTTTGGCCCTACATGAGTGATCACACCATTGTGATTATCTGGGTCATCAGGATCTATCTTGTACAGTTCTTCTGTGTATTCTTGCCACCTCTTCTTAATATCTTCTGCTTCTATGTTAGGTCCATACCATCTCTGTCCAGTTAAATATAGGCGTTTTTACATTTTTAGTTTTTATGAAGGAAATAGCAGTGTCCACAAAGAGGGTTAAGTGAACACTGACTGACCTTAAGACTAGGTATATGTGTTTGAAATTTTCAAAGATAAAGCATCAGTGTAATTGTCTCCTAGATCTTCAAAAATTTTAATCATGAGAATAATGGTTGAATCTGCTAGTTTTATCAATCATTTGATATAAGGATATTCTTATTTCGGCCTAATTTTTGGTTTTCTAATTGGTTTAATCCCATAGCTATAGATCTGAGGTACGAAAAATTTGGCTTCAATAAGGATTTTTTAACTTGTACCAAATGCCCTAGTCAACAATTCTAACAACTTAACTCATCAGTAGCTTTATACCTTTAGCCATGCTCCTGCACTTCAATTGTGACCTCAGCCAGAATGTAATAGAATGTGTTACAGTATTGTTTTTTCTCTATCTTTGTTAACAAATATTAACAAAATTTAATTTTCCTATTTCTGTATCACTTCATTTGATCATCCCTCCTCTCTAAGTGATAACCACAGCACTTGTTAGTTTTCCAAATAAGGCCCTTATGATATTATTATAGATGTTGTGATTTGCAGTTCAGTGGTCCTTCAGGACTGAAAGATACAGTCCCTGCTGTAAGTGCTTCCAGGTAGTAGTCCACTTAGGATATAGTCCTCAGCTGGAGAGAATCATTTCACTCTTGGTCTTGCTCCTTCAAACTCCTATCATTGGTGGATGCATGAGTACATGGGCTTAACCCCTTGACCATAAAGTGAATCCTTCAGAGGAGTTCTCCCCAACTCTGTATTTCACCTGGGCACACCAGATGCTTTCAAGACTAAATTGCAATCCAACTTTTCCTCTGGTCCATTTATTCTATCTTTCCTTTTTCAGGCACTGATCTTGCACCTTAGTCTCCATTAGAATCTGCCTCCCAGGGATCCAACCTGAAAAAATATCAAAGTTATTTATAATCTTTGGACATTTTTTGGTTTTACCCATATGGCCTTCCTATAAACAAGAATGAATTTATTTGCTAAAAATAATTGGAAATAAAATACAGTATGCTCTTTCTGTCATAGATTTTAGAGTACAGGAATCAAGCACATTATTTTTCCAATAAAATATAGTTAATATTCATTGTTTAGCATTCATTATAATTTGTCTGTACCTTTTAACTATTTTAAATTTGATAATAATTCCCTTTCAGCTGGGGTACAAACATGACAGTAGACAAATTATTTGCCAAGGTTTTTCTGTGAGCCATAGAAAAAGAATTAAATTAATAAAAAATAGATTATTGATTTCAAGTAATTTTTTCTTTATTCTTTTAAATTATTTTTAAAGGATTTGATCTCATATTTCAAAGGTCTTTTTCATCTTTCCCTCTCTGTATGGTACTCAATTGTTCTCATATCTTTAACTTTTTTATTTTCTAATTATCCTGACCTTTTGTCTTGCCACCTGTGGAAAACAAATATTGAAATATTAGAAAAAATTAATAAGATGTAAGCTGGTTTTAGCAAAATTGAGTATTAAACTCTAAGTAAGTTTAGTTCATGGAGTTAGGAAAGAGTTTTAACCTAAGGTTGACATATTACAGTTGAGATCTGTTAAAATGCAGTATAGTAGGGAAGACAAAATGAGAACTGAGATAGAGAGACACTAATTGTCTAATTAAATATGCTTCATGGTTCTGAGTAGATATGCCATTGTATCTATTAGGTCTTACACACAAAGTCTAAAACTTCTTTGCATGACTGGCTAAGTTGAAGGTCCTCCATTAATCACCAGCTGTGTGCTTATCTTTTATTTATTTCTCTTAATTTAAACAAAAAAAGGGAAAATTAAGTACTTATCTTCTACAGTGTTGCAGGATAAGCTAGCATGCTTATCTGGCCTAATTTATTTAAAAATTGTTAAGTTCAATGTTTTAGTATACTAACTTGAACTATCCAATAAACAGATGCACACATTCAGTTCAGTTGAATAGAAAGTAAACAATAAGTCTTAAATTTAAAAAAAAAATACTTAAGATAAACTCACAGGAATTATTTTAATAAAACTTCCAGATAACATGCATGTTTTCATTTGATGAATTCCAACATAGCATGGTACCCCAAACCCAAAAGTGCTGTTTGAAGCAGCTTCTGCACCTGCTGCTGATCTGAAGCAACAAATACTGGCACTAGAAAGGGGGTAGGTAGAACAATACCTCAGGTAGATACTTATCTTAAGAAATAGGTGGAAAACCTCATACAGAAGGCAAGCAATAGCACATCTCTGTCAGCAGTATATGACACCCCTTTACCATAATAAAAAGAGCAGGTTGATAGGGAATATAATCATATGGCTACCAGATTTAACAAATTAAAGGACATCTAGTTCAGTTTAAATTTCAAATAATAAGCAATGAATAATTTCTTCATATAAGTATCAAATATTGCATCCTGTATTTTATGACATTTCTATATAAGCTTCCAAAAACAGATTTTAAGAATATATTCAAAGTTTAATAAAGAAAACAGAGAACACTTTATGTATTTCAAACAGAGGAAATTTAATACAGAGAACTGGTTGCACAGATGTTGGAAGGCCTAAGACAGCAAAAGGGAATAACTTGGTACTCAAGATATTAGAAACTGCAGGAAAAAGCCATGATCTGCACTGCTGAGGGATAAGAGGGAGGGGCTTATTTCCCTGGAGCCCACAATGAAGAGGTGAGGATTCTTGGCTAGAAGAGACCCCACTAATGGTGCTGCAACAGAGGAGGTAATTAGAAGGAATCCCAGAAAAAAGTGTCAGTGTGGAGAGCAAAACTCCACACTGACCAGGGAGGATCAAAATTCTCAGACTGCTAATGGCAGGAAAGAAGCTCTTTGGAGAATAGGTGTCAGCTGTCGTTGGACTAATGCTGACGTCAGTGTCTCACCAACCATTCATTGGCAGAGTCCAACCAGAAGGCAACTGGCCAGGAACTCTGAGGAATATAGGTTTCCACAGCCTAAAATATAGAAAGGCGTCCAAAAAAGTGTAAATAAGGGCTGAGAGCAATCCTTAATCAAAGAATATTTTTTAAAAATCTGTACAGAAGAATAAGATTCAGAAAAAAAATTGAGAAAGAAAAACAGTGTTTCAAAATGAGCAAGCTAAAGAATTAATAGCTGAGATGATAGAATTATTGAGAGACAAATATAAAATTATTAAAAGTGACAAAGTTATAGGTAATTTTATCAGAGTAGTTGGGATACTATTTCTTTTATAAATAAATTTGCCAAGATAAAATTAAAGTCATTTCAACTAAAGTCAGAAGAGAAAAATGGCCAGTGTTGGAGACCAAATTAATCAAATGGAATCCCAGAGAATTTTCTTAGACTGTGATATAAACACATAAAGAAATGGAAAGAATTAGAGAAAGTAATGAGAATAAATCTAGAAGTTCTAAAGTCAATCAAATGTTGTTACAAAAATAAAGAAAACAGGAAAAAGATACACAAGAAAACGTACTTCTTAAAACTGAAGGAGATTTCAGACTATAAGGGCACACCTAGTGCCAAATTAGCAGATAATATAGCCAGGACATCTTGGTAAGGTTTCAAAATCCCAAGAATAACTGAAATTTCATCCCTAAAAACTTCCTTAGCAAAATGTCTAGTTCCTCACAAAAGAACAAATATCAGACATTTTGTCAATATCTCTGGATGCCAGGAGACAAGAAAGCAATATCTTTTAAAGTCATCCAGAAATACTTTCCTAATTAATAATTAGTCAATGGAAGTGACATTCAAAATTAAGGAAAAATAGAGCCAAATAAGATTTTGGTCTTATTTACAATAGAACTCTGAAGGAAATACACAAAGATATTTCTTCAAAATGATAATATAATGAGAGAAAGGGAAAGATAAAATTGAAAACTAAAAAAAAAATGAACAAAGAAACTGATGAAACATAGTAAAAACAAGCACATGCTGGTTAACACTCACAGAAGAAACTTCCCAAGTGTAAATTTATAGAGCATTAAGAGTGATTGTTGAAAAAGATTGGATATGCTGAACAAATAGAATTGGAAGAACATGTAGGTAAATCTAAGAAGGTAGGATTCTGAATGGGGCAAAATAATAATGCCTTGTTTGCTTTATAATCCCTGACATAAAAACAAATAATAATTGGAACAGCCAAGAAACCACACACAAGCCACATTTTCAATGACTAGATTACAAGTCTCCTTCACCCTAATGTCCAGAACAAAAATACAAACAGCTGGACCCTCACAGACCCCTCCTGGGTTTGTGCAAAAGAAGCTGGGAGAAGAAAAATAGAGTTCTAATAGCTCTGAAATTCTCAGAATCCAGAAATTTCCAGCAGATATTCCTCACACACATTGAGAAAATTGATAGAAACAAGAAAATCTACAGGCTATAATTTGTAGATAAGAACTTAAAAACATTTACCAAGCCCAATAACTGATGGCATAAAGATCCCAGTGTCTTGATGTAGTTATTCTCTGAAGAGCTGAACTCTGAAATATGTTAGCCCAATAAAAGATGCCAGGTTTTGGAGACTTAGTACCAAAAAAAAAAAGAAAATAAAAAGTAATATATACTATCAATTTATATCCTGATTTAAATTTGAAATGGTAGTATTTATGATAAAATAGTTTACATAAAACATATTATTAAAATTAATTGCACCTATTTCTTTTCAGTTCTTGTGATTAGTAAAAAAAACTACTTGTGTGATGTATATTCCTGTTAGACAGTGCTGCTCTAGAGGTTCAGAAATATCTCAAAACTCTTTCTGACAAACTGACAAGAGACTTCCATTAAAAAAATATATCGGGAGTAGAATTAAACTTGAAGGGAAAAGAATCACTGAAATTAAGAAAATTTCAGATACTGGGATAAGATGGTTCCATAAGAGGTGGTCCAATCCAGAATATGAGACTTTTTATATAACAAATACACTTTTCTGATAAGTCAATGAGATAAAGTGAGAGGAAATTTTAAAGAATGAAAGAGGCCTAAGAAATATGACCAATAAATGCTTCTGTTTGCCTCTTCATTTAAACAGAGCAACTGTAAAATGTATCTTGAGATCATTGGGTGTTATAAGGAATTAAAAGTTATTACTTTATTTAGGTGTTAAAGTGGCACACTGGTTATGAAAAGGTAAAAGGTCTTTTAATTAGACTTCGTAATTTCTGGGACTTTATAAACTTTCAGAAAAACATACAAACAGGAAAATAAAAATTACTGGTGGTAATAATATCTTGGTAACTGATGAAATTTGACTTTAGGTGTGAAAAGATTAAATAAATTTTCCTCTTTGTATTTGAAAGTCCTGTTTTAAAAAGCTAAAAATATAAATATGGGTTAAATAATTATAGGTTGATAAAATAGTGACTCTAAAATATAGTAAGAGCAGTCTAAAGAGATATGAGAAATAATTCCAGTCCCGTGAGAAATAATTCCAGTCCCATACATAAGGCAATTATGTAACTTACTGGTTAAAGGGCAGTCATGTCTGTTGAGCACAAAACAAAATACTAAAAAAAACCCAAATCTAGCCAGCTGCTATTTATAAGGGACACATCAATGTAAAGATATGGAAATTTTGTAAATGAAAAGATATGTCAAGCAAAGGATAATCAAATGAGTGCTGGTATAGCTATATTAATATTAAACAAACAATTTAAAATATAGAAGCTCAGATATAGATTCATGTATAGGTAGGAATACATATGAATGATTCAGCATTTATTACTGGATGATACTGAATAAGATGCTTAGCTGTGAAGAAAAAAACAAAAAAGCTTCATGTATTACAGTGAAAAATCAAATCAATTGCAAGAGATTTAGAGACTTTGATTTCAAAAATTATTCATTCATGACTTCAGAGTAGTGAGGTAGAGCTTAATCAGGGCTCCAAAAGTATAGATCACATGGAAAGGATTCATACGACAACATCAAATAATGGGAAAGAGACAGGTTGACAAACTCTATTTGCTGTGCATATAACACATGAATAACTTCTGTTGTACTGATTAAATTCTGTAGTTCAAGTTAGGAAATTGGGGATTTGTTATATAATTATTTATATCTTAAGAAACACATTTTGTGTAAGTGTGTTAGTCTCTCAGACTGTTGTATCCAACTCTTTGCGACCATGTGGACTGTAGCCTGCCAGGCTCCTCAATCCATGGAATTCTCCAGGCAAAAAAAGTTAAATATTTTATAATGAAATAAAGTGTACTATATATATACATGTGTTTATAAAAGTGAGGTTAATGGAGCCAGTTAGAAATTATATAAGTTAAATATAATTATGTTATATAATATAATTATATATTATTTAGTAAAGAAGAACAAAATTATAATACAATAAACATATAATCTCACTAAGAAACAGTACAATACTTGAAAAAATTGATCTTAAAATGTATATTGATTTATATATTTTGATTAACTTGTATAGTTTTGATTAACTTTTAATAGAAGGATAACTTTTCTGTTTGTAAATAATTTGTCTTCTGTTATTTAGGTTTATTTTTATTATAAAAGGCACAATTATTAACTGTATAGTTTGATGTTTTTATAAACATTAACATGAGCCACAACCTTATAAGGTTATAAAATATTTTCATTATCCAAGTGTCTTCCTTCAACCTGTCCTTCATAACCCCTAAAAGGGAACTAATATGCTGATTTTTATGACCAAAGACTAAGTTTGACTATTCTACATCTTAATATAAGTGGAAACATAGAATATGTGTCCTTGATTACTGACTTCTCTTGCTCTTTATTTTTTTCATATTTACCTGTGTTTCATGCATCAGTAGTTCATTGTTTTAGTGATTTCCTTGGAGATTACAGTAAACATCCAGAACTCATTATATTCTACCTTGAGTTAATGCAAGACACATTATATATTTTACATACTGTACAAAAAAGAGATGTTCTTTTCATCATGGGGGACTGGAATGCAAAAGTAGGAAGTCAAGAGATACTTGGAGTAACAGGACACTTTGGCCTTGAAGTAAAGAATGAAGCAGGACAAAGGCTAACAGAGTTTTGCCAAGAGAAAATGCTGGTCATACAAACAGCCTCTTCTAAGAACACAAGAGATGACCCTACACATAGACATCACCAGATGGTCAATACCGAAATCAGGCTGATCATTTGTTTTGTAGCGGAAGATGGAGGAGCTCTATACAATCAGCAAAAACAAGACCAGGAACTGACTGTGGCTCAGATCATGAAAATTCCTTATTGGAAAATTCAGATTTAAATTGAAGAATGTAGGGAAAACCACTAGACCATTCAGGTATGACCTAAATCAAACCCTTAATAGAAGTGTCAAATAGGTTAAAGGGATTATCTGATAGAGAGCCTGAAGAACTATGGACAGAGGTTTGTAACATTGTATAGGAGGCAGTGATCAAAACCATCCCAAAGAAAAAGAAATGCAAAACGGCAAAATTGCTGTCTGAGGAGGCATTACAAATAGCTGAGAAGAGAAGAGAAAGGCAAAGGAGAAAAGGAAAGATATACCCATCTGAATGCAGAATTCCATCGAATAGCAAGGAGAGATAAGAAAGACTTTTTAAGTGCATAATGTAAAGAAGTAGAAGAAAACAATAGAATGGGAAAGGCTAGAGATATCTTCAAGAAAAGTAGAGTTACCAAGGGAACTTTTCATACAAAGATAGGCACAATAAAGGACAGAAATTGTATGAACCTAACAGAAGCTGAAGATATTAAGACGTGGTGGCAAGAAAACACATAAGAACAATACAAAAAAATCTTAAAAAAGACCTGGATAACCATGATGGTGTCATCACTTATGTAGAACCAGACATCCTGGGGTGTGAAGTCAAGTGGGCCTTAGGAAGAATCACTGTGAACAAAGCTAGTGGAAGTGATGGAATTCCAGTTTAACTATCAAATCCTAAAAGATGATGCTGTTAAAGTGCTGCAATCGATATGCCAGAAAATTTGTAAAACTCAGCAGGACTGGAAAAGGTCAGTTTTCATTCCAATCCCAAAGAAGGGCAATGCCAAAGAATGCTCAAACTACCACACAATTACACTCATTTCACATACTAGCAAAGTATTGCTCAAAATGCTCCAAGCTGAACTTCAATAGTACATGAACCAAGAACTTCAAGATGTTCAAGCTGGATTTAGAAAAGGCAGAGCAACCAGAGATCAAATTGCCAACAGCTCTTGAATTATAGAAAAAGCTAGAGAATTCTAGAAAAACATCCACTTCTGCTTCATTAACTATGCTAAAGCCTTTGACTGTAGATCACAACAAACTGAGAAAAATTCTTAAACAGATGGAAGTATCAGACCACTGTACCTGCCTCCTGAGAAATCTGTATGCAAGTTAAGAAGCAACAGTTAGAACCCAACATGAAACAAGGGACTGGTTCAAAATTGGGAAAGGAGTACATCAAGGATGTATATTGTCATCCTGTTTACTTAAGTTATATACTGAGTGAAGTGAAGTGGCTCAGTCGTGTCCAACTCTTTGTGACCCCATGGACTGTAGCCTACCATGCTCCTCTGTACATGGGAATTTCCAGGCAAGAGTACTGGAGTGGGTTGCCATTTCCTTCTCCAGGGGATCTTCCTGACCCAGGTATCGAACCCAGGTCTCCCACCCTGTAGGCAGATGCTTTACCATCTGAGCCACCAGAGAAGTCATATATACTGAGTACTTCATGAAAAATGCTGGGCTGGATGAAGCCCAAGCTGGAAGCAAGATTGCCGGGAGAAATATCAATAACCTCAGATATGCAGATGACACCACCCTTATGGCAGAAAGTGCAAAGGAATTAAAGAGCTTCTTGATGAAGATAAAAGAAAAGAGTGAAAAATCTGGCTTAAAACTCAACATTCATAGTAACACAAAGATCATGACATCTGGTCCCATCACTTTATGACAAATATATGGGGAAACAATGGAAACAGTGACAGATTATTTTCTTGGGCTCCAAAATCACTGTGGATGGTGACTGCAGCCATGAAATTAAAAGATGCTTGCTACTTGGAAGAAAAGCAATGACAAACCTAGACAGCATATTTAAAAGCAGAGACATTACTTTGCCTCCAAAGTTCGTATAGTCAAAGCTATGGTTCTTCCAGTAGTCATGTATGAATGTGAAAGCTGGACAATGAAAAACGCTGAGCCCTGAAAAAAATTGTGACTTTGAACTGTGGTGCTGGAAGAAACACTTGAGAGTCCCTTGGACAGCAAGGAGAGCAAACTAGTCAATCCTAATGGAAATCAATCACTGGAAGGAGTGATGCTGATGCAGAAGCTGTGATACTTTGCCACCTGATGAGAAGAATCAGCTCATTAGAAAATATCCTGATGCTAGGAAAGATTGAAGGCAGAAGGAGAAGGGGATGACAAAAGATGGGATGGTTGCATGGCATCACTGACTCAATGGACACGAGTTTGAGCAAGCTCCAGTAATTGGTGAAGGAAAGGGAAGCCTGGTGTACTGCAGTCTGTGTCACAAAGGATCAGACGTGATTGAGCAACTGAACAATGACACCTTACAAAATTACACATTGATTTACCACTTCTTGTGTCCATTTTGCTGTTTTGTTATGTATTTTATTTGCACATATTTTATAAGCCTTAACTGCGTTGCCATTAGTAAGATGTAGCTGATTAAAATTTTTATAATAGTTTCAGGTGAACAGCAAAGGGACTCATCCGTAAATATAGATCTATTCATTCTGCCCCAAATTCCCCTCCCATCCAGGCTGCCACATAGTATTGAGAAGAGTTCCTGCTTATACGGTAGGTATTTGTTGGTTATCAGTTTTTAAATGTAGCAGTGCGTATATGTCCATCCCAAACGATCATTTTCCTCTACCCTTCCCCCCATCAACCATAACTTTGTTCACTGAATCTATGAATCTCTTTCTCTTCTATAAGTTCATTTGTATCATTTCTTTTTAAGTTACAGACATAAGGGATGTCATATGATATTTCTTCTCTGTCTTCATTATCTTCATTACTTAGTCACTTGCTTGTCTATTAAATAAACAAGTGATAAAAGAATATTTCATATTTATTCATATATTTACCATTTTAGCGCTCTTTCTTTAATCACATAGGTCCCAGTTTCTGTCTGGTGTCATTTCAGCATGAGGAACAATGTTGTTGTTGTTATTCAGTCACTAAGTTGTGTCTGACTCTGCAACCTGATGAACTGCAACACATCAGGCCTCCGTATCCTTCCCGATCTCCCAGAGTTTTCTCCAACTCATGCCCATTGAGTTGGTGATGCCACCCAACCATCTCACCCTCTGTCACTCTCTTCTCTTCCTGCCTTCAGTCTTTCCCAGCATCATGGTCTTTTCCAATGAGTCAACTCTTCGCATCAGGTGGCCAAAGTAATGGAGCTTTAGCTTCAGCATCAATCCTTCCAGTGAATATTCAGGGTTGATTTCCTTTAGGATTAATTTTGATCTCGTTGTCTAACTACTGGTACTTTTACACAGTGTTGGTGAGATTACAAACTGGTACAGTCAATTTGAAAAACATTTTAGCAATTTTTTTTTTAAAGTTTATATATACCACTACCATATGACCCAGATATTTCATTCTTAGATATTTGCCTAAGTGAAATGAAAGCATATGTGTATACAAAGGCATGGCCATGACTGTTTATAGCAGCTTAAGTTATAATAGACAAAAAAAAAAAAAAAAAAATCCCCCAAACAAAATTGAGAATAAAAACCTGGAAAACCCTCAATTTCCACACTTAAAATGAAATGCTACTATATAAACTATAAAACAAGCAACATTACAGTTAAATCTCAAAATAATCATGATAATGAAAGAAGTAACACAAAATGAGTATTTTGTATGTTTCCATTTGTATAAAATTCTAGAAAATGCAATGTAACCTATATTGACAAAAGTCATAGCAGTGGTTGCCTGGAAAAGTTTGTGAGCAATGAGGGAAAGTCTGTGGGAAGCATTGCAAATTAGCCTGAGTGAATATTTGAGGATGATGGATATGTTCTATATCTTTATTATATTGATTGCTTCATAGGTGTTCACATGTGTTAATATTTATCAACTAGTATATATTTTAAATATATATAGTACATTTTATGTCAGTGGTACCTCAGTCAAGCTATTAAAACAAAAAAGAAACACTGAAGATATGTAAACTAACATAAAATTCAGGAGGAAAACATAATGGCAACAGATAAACATAAAGTACAATTTGCCGACTGAAGAGATTAATAAAGTTGAAAGCAGAAAACAGCACCCATCTATATCACCATATCAAGGAAGACCTGAATGTTGATTGATAGTAGTAGTTATGGACTAATCAGGAAGGTTTTTAAGAAGAGAAAACAGAGAACTACAACAAGCCATGAACTGGACATCTTGGGTTTGCCATGGCAAAGTAGCTTACTATAAATACCATTGAAAAAAAATTATGCTTTTTTTTGTTATATTCTACCTTAGAACTATGTATAATTATTGTTACTTTAATTATTTAATTCTGAACATGTAGTTTATCATTAAATTTTAAAAATAAGCTATCTTAGGAGCATGGTGACTAACTTACTCTCTAAGTTCGTGCAGCAGCTCTGCCAAGGAATTCTAGGCAGCTCACATGTCCTCAGATCTATAGTTGTATGGCTAAAGGTGGGCTTTATTTTTAGAAACATAGAAAAAAAATAAATTACGAGACATCAGCTTTCTTAAATTTTTTTTTTTTTGTAACTCTGAAAAATTTATACTCTTGTTTTTCAAGAAAGTATTTTTTAACAAAGATGTAAGTGTGAAATTCAGGGCCTTCCCTGGTGGCTCAGTGGGAAAGAATGTGCCTGCCAAGCAGGTGATACATTTTCAATCTCTGCGTTGGGAAGATCTTCTGGAGAAGGAAATAGCAAGTCTCTCTAGTATTCTTGCCTGGGAAATCCCATGGACAGAGGAGCCTGAGGGGTTACATGGTGTTGCAAAAGAGTTGGACATGACTTACTGACTAAGCAAAAACAAAAGTGAAAAATTCACACATAATAACATATGCATACATACATTCACATACATGTAGAAGCTTATACTTTGCAAAGATATCACTATAGAAGCATAGCCAAAAAATTCATAGTGAACTTTTTTACATGATTGCCATTTATTTCCAAGGTCTTACTGACAATGGAATATCAATTTTACTTACTCTGCAGATAATTTGTTGTTTTTTTCATTATCCGGGACTTTTTATGAAAAAATATACACCATTTCTCTCATCTACATTCCAACATATAAAGTCAGTCAACCACCCAAAACAGTGAGATACCCAATAATATATTACATAATATTTCTTTTAAGGATAAATAAGCAGTAAAACCGGGATAATTTGATAAGGATAACTAAAGCATTGTAATTTAGAATACCTATTCAGTGATACAAACTACAGTAATCCCTCTTACAATAATAAACCCTGTGTATATGTGGGTTGAGAATATTGAACCAACTGAAAATTGAGAATAATTGAAAAAAAATTCCAGAAATTTCCAAAATGCAAAACTTTAATTTGCCTTGTACAGGCAAATTATTTATATAACATTTACATTGTATTTAAAACTATTTATATAGCATTTATATTATATTAGGTATTATAAATAATCAAAAGATTTAAAGTATTTGCGAGGATGTGTATAGGTTATATGCACATATTATACAATTTTATATAAGGAACTTAAGTGTCTGTAGATTTTGGTATCCGTGAGAAATCCTGGAACAAATTCCCAATGGATACCTAGATAGGAGTATGTATGTATGTATGTGTGTATTTATATACATAGAGAATGTGGTTATATATGTACACATGCATGTATATTTCATATGTGTGTATACATCAAGACATGTAGTATATTAAGGTATATGTATATACATATACATATGTCATGTGAGAATATACATACACACAAATACATACATATCATAAAAGAAGGCAAAACTGTATTCTGGTCACACATAGTTTAACAGAGAGAAACATACACTTGTGATACACATACATGTGATTTAAGAGACAAAAACTTTTTTCCTCCCCATTAAACTACATGTGATAAGAATAGGCATTTGCCTTCGTTCCTTGACACGTTCCTGATGTTTCATGCCACACAAGTTGTTAAAAATGCACAGGGTACCAATATTAATATTTTATTACTTTTTTTTATTCTTTAAAAAGATTCCCATAATTAAAGTTTTTCCCTTAAATTTCCAAAGCAAAACATAAATATAATATCACTGCTTATTCCTTGAATGAATACTAGCCCTCAAGCAGTCCATTTTCTATTTTTAATAAATACACCATATCAATAGAAAAATCATGTATATTAGAAAAGCACATCTTAAATTTTTATTTATCTCTACAGTTGCATTTTATTTCCCAGCAGTCTCATTCACCAAAGGAATAGCAGATCTATTTCTGAGAGAATTTAAACTCTTCTGATGGTTGATTTTGTCTTGAGAGGTCTCATAACAGGCAGAATATATAAAATGTATACTACACAATTATTGTGTATATGTTGCTGTACTTAGATAGTGTGTGTATGCATATAGATTAAATTTATTATTATTTATTAATACAGATTAAATATATTTATATATATTAAATATGTTGCTGTTAATATTTATCATTATTAATAGTGGCAGAAAATAGACAACACATTGAAGGTTTGGTTCATAGATGGGGCATAGATCATTTCTGGAAAAAAAGTGACAAGTCAATATCAAAGATTTCATGGAAAGTAAACTAGGAAAATATCCTGGTAAAGGGAAGTACTTCTCTGTTACAGGTGCAGTGATACAGGAATTTTAAAAGCATGAAGAGAATCATGCCGAAAATAGAGTTAACTAGTTACTGTTGTGTATTTATATTCTACAGAAGGGCACTGAGAGACCATAGAATGATGATGGCTAAGTGTGAGAGGCCGGAAAAGGCGATGGCACCCCACTCCAGTACTCCTGCCTGGAAAATCCCATGGACAGAGGAGCCTGGTAGGCTGCAGTCCATGGGGTCACTAAGAGTCAGGCATGACTGAGTGACTTCTCTTTCACTTTTCACTTTCATGCATTGGAGAAGGAAATGGCACCCCACTCCATTGTTCTTGCCTGGAGAATCCCAGGGACGGGGGAGCCTGGTGAGCTGCTGTCTATGGGGTCGCACAGAGTTGGACACTACTGAAGCGACTTAGCAGCAGCAGCAGCAGCAGCAAGTGTGAGAGGTAGAGAACTTCCATGGTCACCTGTAAAGAAGATTTTGTCTCCTAAAGTGCATAGCTAAAGTTACAAAGTTTCAGAGACATTTGAATGTTCAGTCAAGGCCAAGTTACTTAAAGTCAGGCCTCATTAGTTTCAGGTGTGTAACATAGTAATTCAACATTTTTATATACTATCCTGCATTTAAAACTATAAAATATTGACTATCCCTCCTGTGCTGTACAATATATCCTTGGATCTTATTTACTTTATACCTGGTAGATTATGCCTCTTGACACCCTACCCCTATCTTCCCCCTCCCCCAACCCTTCTCCTGACTGGTAAACCACTAGTTGGTTCTCATATCTATGTGTTATCTGTCATGGATTGGATTTTAATGATGCTTGATCAAATGAGCCAAAATTTATGAAAGAATAAGTAATAATTTCTTGAACATGGGTTTTTATTCTCAAAACATGAACTTGTTAGCTCTTAGAAGTTTAGAAATGTCTGAGTTCTCTATCGATATTAGAGGAAGGAATAAAGAAACTGAGAGAAATGAACATGATGGAATGGATATATAATAACACCAGCAGATTATATTCCTTGAGATGACTATACTGCAAGTGTCTATCTTATCAGCAACAGAGACCAACACTATGTCTCCAATAAGGCATTATTTCTTTAGATAAACAATTAGCTGCTGTGGGGCAAATTATCTATATCAACTCCCTGCTATCCTGGAAATACCAGCCATTCATTCTGACAGAATTAGATAACTATTCTAGGTATAAGAACTCCTTTACTTTCTGTAAATTCTTGACCACCACTAAACAGTATGCCTGATTCACAAATATGAACAGGGGACATACTTTATGGTAAAGATGATGTGGGCCCATAACCATGCTGGTTGTAGCACATACCATATTGTGCTCCTAGAATACTAGAATGACCTTCAAAAAGGAAGCTGAAGCTACAACACCTGAAAGAGTGGAGTACCATCCTTCTGGACATTATGTATTTATTAGATCAGAAAGATATTTTGTGAAGTATTCCCAATAGGAAGCCTAGATGGTCTCAGGAACTAAAATATGGATACTGGAGTGACCCCTTTTGCTTTTACTCCCAATGACTCACTGGGTTATTTTGCGCTTCTGTTTTTTCAGTTTTGGATTCTTAGAGTGAATGGTCTTAATCCCAAAGAAAGGTCTATGGTTACCAGGGGATACAGAAAGGGTTGCACTGAACTACAAGTTAGAGCTGTTACAAAGTACAAAGTCTACTTGGGCACCTTCTGGTATTCTTTTCCCCCATCATACCTGTAAATGGATGTGTGCAGGACTGAGAAGGATAAAATTACCAAGGATAGAACAGCTTAGTAATAAAGGCTACTTCATGAGTGAACAGGAAGGACCTACTCAGGTGGTCACTAAGGGTGAGGGGAATTTAGAATGGATGGTGGAGGAAGAAGTTGAGTACTAGTGACAGGACAGAGATAAACTGCAGAAAGCAAACATGTAGTTTATTACAATAAGTTTCCCTTCAGGAAGGAAGGCTTGAGAGAACCATGACAGAGCCAATCCCTGAATCTTTTTGGAGAAGCAGACCTTTAGCAAGGCTTCTGAACTTTGAAATCTTGCCACATTTGCATCAAAACCTCACTTCCTATTAACTGATGTAAACCAACACAGAGAGATATTACATTCAGATAAACCTACTCCAAGAAGAACCCTTCTCTTATGACTGAGTCTGTCTTGCATTCTCCTTGAGAGATTAACCAAATTTTCTTTAGCATAAATGACAGACTAGGACACCTATGCCCAATGTCCTTCCATCTTTCCTTCTCTTGCATCAGACTTGCATTGTTTTCACACAGAACTCCCAGCCTTCCACAGATCCATCCCCATTTTCTCTCACAAGCAATTTCTCTAGTAAAGTTCTTACATATTAAATTTCTTTTTAGTGTTTTGGTCTTGAAGGAACCAGATGAACACAAATTGAAAATTATAACTCTAAATGTGAGTTTGGTTTCATCATAAGATTTATTCAATATTATAATGACTTCTTCCAAGTGTTATAAGCCTATCAAAGTAAATGCTTTCAGACTTCATGTTAGAATAATAAATTTTTAATTGAGGCTACCAAAATCCATAGATTTTAAGTGATTTTACTAAGACCACACAGCTAAGAATTTACTCATCTTCTGAATCCTATTGATTTCCTACTAATTGTTTCATATCTACAAAACAATTCTTTTATACATTTGTCACTCTTTATCAGGCACCAACAAGGAGTAGGGATTAAAAAAAAAATTGAGTTCCCATTAATTATAAACAACTGGCACTCTGTAGATACTAGCATGTTTCTCATAAACATTTTCCCTTTTTTTGTTTCAGTGACACTTATTTTCCAGGATTTTGTTATCTGTCCATCCATAAGGAAATATCTTAATAGATCTATGAGTCTATACTTAAGTTATAAAGTTGTTCCACAGAGTTGAAGTCATGATACCATGTTGTCTTAGAACTCTCAATGATGTGATGTTTCTTTGCCTCTAAACTTCTGAATAAGAGAAAAATAAGAGGAAAGTCAGAGCGATAGGAAAAGAGAATATACATTCGAATTTGTGAGAGTCTTGATTATGCCTGTTGTTCTGATGTAATTATTAAGCATATCCATTTTGCTCTCAGAGTATGTGATCATAAAAATATTAAATTAATATAATCTGTTATTTCAAATGTCTAGGTCATTTTGCTGCCAAAAATAATATCCTCATCTGAAACTGCCTATCTAAAGGTCTCTGCTGAGGAGAATCAGATAAAGAACTTTACCATACACAACACTAGTCATTTTTTTGGACCAGTTTGAGTATCTGATCCACATGTGGATTATAGGCAGTGATCAGTGACCCTGAAAAAGAGCTCTACCCATTAGGCATCTCATCAGTGAACTAAGCCAAGCAATCTGAACAGGAGTTATGAAGGGAATTGGTAAGAAGAAAACAGATACAAGGAAAGAATCTATAAAAAGATAACTTACAGGATTTGAAGTAATAGCATAAGCTTAGAATTGTCACAGATTTTGGTTGACTCTGCTTCTAGTCCATGTGAATTCTTTTAGCAAAATCTATATTTCTCTAATATCATCTCAGATACCTATAATCATCTGCAGATGATGAACCCAAAAGTTCTTACCAACACAGCAAATCACAAATCCTCCTCTTCTGATTATCCTGAAGCATCATAGTCCTCCCTTCTTTTCCCCTTAGTTGATTTATTTTCCAGGTGACCTCTCACTTTTAATGCAGATGGACTCTTCTGTGTACTCATGAAGGCCCTTCTGTCTCTTGGTCTACTGCAATATTTAGCCCTAAGTATTATGTTGCTCATATATGATTTTATTAGGTGAATTCTTCAGGTAATTTGGACATTTTTTTCTGCACTATACTCTAAGGTCTAAAGCATGCAGACTATGTATTTTCTCCATGTCCAACAAAGAACAGTAAACAATAAAAACTATTCACTTGAAAAATTATCCAGCTGTTCAGAAAAGGAAAGATAGCATTTCCTGGGATCAAGACTTGGTTTTAAGTTCTAGATTTTCAACTTACCACTGCATTGTACCTTTAGATATTTTAAACATTCTTTGCTTTGTATTCCCACTTCTGTACAATAGTTACTACAATAGTACCAATCTTCCTTGGCTAGTTTTGAGGATTAAATGAGATTACATATAATTATACAGTTATTTAAAACATGCAGTATTTCTTTCCATTCATCAAAATGAAGACGTTGCAGTCTAAAACTCAGTTATTCACTATACTCAGTGAATACCTTCTAAGTCTGTTTCAGCAAGAACACTAAGATATTTGGATTGAATCAGTTTATACTATATTCTTCACTTACCTGCATCCTTAAATACAGAATATAGATCAAAATTCAACCTAGTTTTGGTGGCTCATTCACCAATACAAGTCATTTTTGTACTAGTTTGAATTTGGTGATTGCTCAATGCTTGGCTTTTCAGCTTTGTCAGCAGGAAGTAAGAGTATCTTTAAAAGCTACCAAGGAGACACTCCTCTGTCCATGGAATTCTCCAGGCAGGAATACTGGAGTGGGTAGCCATCACCAGGTGGCACTAGTGGTAAAGAACCTACCTACCAATGCTGAAGACATAAGAGAAGAAGGTTCGATCCCTGGGTCAGGAAGATCCACTGGAAGACATGGCAACCCAGTCCAATATTCTTACCTGGACAGAGGCAAGAATGGACAGAGGAGCCTGGCAGGCTATGGTCCACAGGGTCACAAAGAATTGGACACAAATGAAGCAACTTACCAGGCACGTACACACTCACATAAGGAGACACACATCACGCTTTGTTTTAAATTAATGATTGGCTTCTCTGAACCTGTCTTTCCCTTCTTTAATCACTAAAGAAGCAGCCACCAACATTCCTGCTGCTGCTAAGTTACTTCAGTCGTGTCCAACTCTGTGTGACCCCATAGATGGCAGCCCACCAGGCTCCCCTGTCCCTGGGATTCTCCAGGCAAGAACATTGGAGTGGGTTGCCATTTTCTTCTCCAATGCATGAAAATGAAAAGTGAAAATGAAGTTGCTCAGTTGTGTCCGACCCTCAGCGACCCCATGGACTGCAGCCTACCAGGCTCCTCTATCCATGGGATTTTCTTCACTGTTTCTAAAAGGTTAGAGACGTTGCTTAAGACAGTGCATCCTCTGTTGTACTCTATACCTGTATCCATTCTTTTTCATTGCAGGTTAAAGTAGCAGTAGTCACACTTCCAAGGTCTATCAATAATACTCTGCTTACCACTAGTGATAGGGTTTCCATTGCCTGCTGACCAGCAGCTGATTCAACTACAGAATCCCATCCTCCATATGTGCTTCTTAGAACCACTCCTGGTAGCTTTTTAGGTAATATTTCCTAGAAGCAGAGCCTAAGACAAGAATTTGGGCATAAATGATGCATTGAAGGATTGATCTTCAGTAAAACTTGTAAGGGCAGGGGAAGCAGATAGAGAACAGAAATGAGATGGGCAAAGATGTGTCCTCAAGCAGGCATTCTAGGCCTGGGATTGATAGAAATTTCTATCACAGATCTCTACAAAAGTTGCATCCCCTGGAGCTAAGTGATCAGCCTGCATTGTTTTTCAGCTGCTCCCAGAACACAGGTAAAGGTGCAGGATGTATAACTTTCTGGGCAAGGGTTCTGCCATTAACAGAGAAGTATTCTCCAGAGAAAAGGGGCAGTTCTGGAGGTGTCTGCACTGGCCATTGAAAGAAAATCTGAGTTGGAGCACAAACAGGGTCCACTACCGGTAGATCATTAGCTTCATGCAATTTACAGATGGGAAAGCTCAGATGTCAGTAAACAGAGAGCTTCACTAACCTGCGCCAAGCCTCACATCTTGGAGCTCACATTAAAGCCAGGTTTCTCTCACCAGAATGCCTGCTCTTAACCAACCTTGCACATTATCTCACACAGGGAAATAAGGAGACACACATGGATTGAGGAGAAAAGTAAAAAGTGGAAAAAATGAGGACCAATTCAGGGTAACCGTATGACTGGACTTTATTCTCAAAAGGGAAATGTCAGTGAGAGAAATCAAGGAAGTAAGAAATAGAATCATGCTTAAAATAATTTTACTTCAGTCCTGTTTAAGTTATATTGATATCTCTGTAGAATAAGGAGGAACAAGGAGGAAAAAACCTAAAGAAAAAATGATGAAAGAAAGAAGATACAAAAGAGAGGAGGCATTTGAAATAAGCCTACTGAAAAATGTATCTGGATTCCAACTATCAAAAAAAAATCTATATATACACATTTTAAAAACAGAATCACAACATAGATATTTTGAAAGGGCACAGGGAGGAGCATGGGCCCACCAATATAGCACAAGAATTATTTAATTTCTGGTTTTCTCCATCAATAGAAACTAAAAATTCAAAAAAGTGTTTTAATTCTTTCAAAAGTTATTTTAAAAATTAATACAAGGCATTGCAGTGTACTTTATACATGCAACTTTATTTATAAAGTTGGTTAAATAGTGTCTAAATATTTATTAGAGCTAACTTTAGTATCTGTATTTTCTTTCTAAAGAGAATATATGAAAAAATATTTAATATTTCCAAGTCTAGATACTAAAAAAGTTTTGAAGATATTATCCTTTGTCCCCATATATGTGGGCATCAGCACTCTTTTTATAATCCCTTAGCATTCTTAATCAAACCTTCAGAAGCTTAAATTATTATTGAGCAATTTATTTAGCATTATGGCTTAATTCATGATTCTAAAATGAATATACTATCAACTTCTAGGAGTAAAATCACAAGTAACATCATAATCATCTAGGCCAAATAGAGCTTGAGCAATTTAAAATACCCAGGATTTGAAGGAATTAATAGATAAGAGGATAGATTCATTATGTGGTCAAGAGGTCATTTCATAAAAATATTTTAAATTAAAAAATTTAAAAACCTTTTGGTTTTAAGACTGAGGATGAAATGGATTGGCAAGAATTAAAGAAAAAGCCTGAAAATTATGCACCTGATTGAAGGACTAATTAAAATTATCTTGAATGCACTGAAAGCTTTTCTCTTGGAATTTTTTGTCTCTGAATGAAATGTTCTTTTATTGTTTTCTAAAGGAAAATATGCTCAAAAACCTAAATAATCTCTCTCTCTGAGAGAAACTTCAGATAAAATGTGGTATAAAGTTCAGTTTTATATCTCATTCATGTCCTTCTTATAATAGTCCTAAACAGTACATGCAGCACAAAGGGCTATGAATGTTTGACACCAAAGGCCACCAGCAGCATCATTCTAAGAACTGCCCTGGGTCTGTGATAAGTATTTCATGCAGAAATACCTGAAGACTATAGCTTCGGTCTATGAGTGGAGAATTATTTAGGAATCACAGAAGTCCTATTCCTTTGCCTCAAGTTAGGATTCATTGATCCTGCAGATTTCCCCATAGGATCAGATAGTGCCCAGACTTAAGCCAAGATTCTTTCCCTCATTTCCCCACAGTATTCACTTCAGGACACTTCATTAATAAACAACCTGCATAAAGGTTCTGCTCTCTCTGTTTTTCTAATATCAGTCAATGATGCAGTGGGTCTCAAAAGGAGGGCTTGCAAAAACATAGATTGCTGAGGTGGTAAGTCTGGAGCAGAACCTAAGAATCTGCATTTCTCAGAGTTGTCAAGGGCTGCTGCTACTCTGTGGCTTCAGTAGATGGGAGAGCATGACAGAATTTGGAAAGGCAAAGTTCCAGACTCTATAGATTAAGATCTTAGATATAGAAGTTAACATATATATATGGAATTTAGAAAGATGGTAATAATAACCCTGTATGTGAGACAGCAAAAGAGACACGGATGTATAGACCAGTCTTTTGGACTCTGTGGGAGAGGGAGACGGTGCGATGATTTGGGAGAATGGCATTGAAACATGCATAATATCATATATGGAATGAATCGCCAGTCCAGGTTCGATGCAGGATACAGGATGCTCAGGGCTGGTGCACTGGGATGACCCAGAGTGATGGTATGGGGAGGGAGGTGGGTGGGGGGTTCAGGATGGGAACACGTGTACACCTGTGGTGGATTCATGTTGATGTATGGCAAAACTAATACAATTGTAAAGTAATTAGCCTCCAATTAAAATGAATAAATTTATATTAAAAAATAAATTCACAAATATGAAAAAAATTAAAAAAAAGTACAGCAATTAAAAATTAAAAAAAAAAAAAAGAAAAAGTTAACCTGGATTTCTATACATGAGCAGGATCAAGGTTCTTGATGTGACTATTGCCTAGTGGCCTCAGTGTAACATGTGGTAGAGAGACTGTGAAGAAGGGAGAGGTGAAAGTGCATTTGCGGGAAAGCAGAGTTCTGAGGCATTTATAGATGGACGCCTCTAGGCTCTCATAAATTAACACCTAGCACTAACGGCTCTTTTCATTACTTCCACCAAGGAAAACTTCAAAGTCAGAGCCAGGAAGGCTTAACTTTGACTATGTAGATGCTCTCTTGACAACTGTTGGTAGAGATCTGTAACTTGGGGAGAGTCTCCATTGTATTATTTAATCCTTTTCATATACAGTTATTACAAATATCTCCGCCCAGTCACCACCTAGCTTAGAAGTTAATGCATCTCCATTTTGATAGAAATCTTTAATTTTGATGTGTATAAATGTATCATATTTTTCCTTCAGTTCAGTCAGTTCAGTCGCTCAGTCGTGTCCAACTCTTTGCGACCCCATTAATTGCAGCATGCCAGGCCTCCCTGTCCATCACCAACTCCCGGAGTTCACTCAGACTAACATCCATCAAGTCAGTGATGCCATCCAGCCATCTCAATCACTGTCATCCCCTTCTCCTCCTGCCCACAATCCCTCCCAGCATCAGAGTCTTGTCCAGTGAATCAACGCTTCACATGAGGTGGCCAAAGCACTGGAGTTTCAGCTTTAGCATGATTCCTTCCAAAGAACACCCAGGACTGATCTCCTTTCGAATGGACTGGTTGGATCTCCTTGCAGTCCAAGGGACTCTCAAGAGTCTTCTCCAACACCACAGTTCCAAAGCATCAATTCTTCAGCACTCAGCTTTCTTCACAGTCCAACTCTCGCATCCATACATGACCACTGGAAAAACCATAGCCTTGACTAGAGAGACCTTTGTTGGCAAAGTAAGTCTCTGCCTTTCAATATGCAATCTAGGTTGGTCATAACTTTCCTTCCAAGGAGTAAGCGTCTTTTAATTTCATGGCTGCAATCACCATCTGCAGTGATTTTGGAGCCCAAAACAATACAATCAGCCACTGTTTCCACTGTTTCCCCATCTATTTCCCATGAAGTGATGGGACCGGATGCCATGATCTTTGTTTTCTGGATATTGAGCTTTAAGCCAACTTTTTCACTCTTCTCTTTCACTTTCATCAACAGGCGTTTTAGTTCCTCTTCACTTTCTGCCATGAGGGTGGTGTCATCTGCATATGTGAGGTTATTGATATTTCTCCCGGCAATCTTGATTCCAGCTTGTGCTTCTTCCAGCCCAGCATTTCTCATGATGTACTCTGAATATAAGTTAAATAAGCAGAGTGATAATAAACAGCCTTGACGTACTCCTTTTCCTATTTGGAAGCAGTCTGTTGTTCCATGTCCAGTTCTAACTGTTGCTTCCTAACCTGCATACAGATTTCTCAAGGGGCAGGTCAGGTGGTCTGGTTTTCCCATCTCTTTCAGAATTTTCCACAGTTTATTGTGATCCACAGAGTCAAAGGCTTTGTCATAGTCAAAAAAGCAGAAGTAGATGTTTTTCTGGAGCTCTCTTGGTTTTTTGATGATCCAGCGGATGTTGGCAATTTGATCTCTGGTTCTTCTACCTTTTCTAAAACCAGCTTGAACATTGGAAAGTTCATGGTTCACGCATTGCTGAAGCCTGGCTTGGAGAATTTTGAGCATTAGTTTACTAGTGTGTGAAATGGTGCAATTATGCGGTAGTTTGAGCATTCTTTGGCATTGTTTTTGTTTGAGATTGGAATGAAAACTGACCTTTTGCAGTCCTGTGGCCACTGCTGAGTTTTCCAAATTTGCTGGCATATTGAGTGCAGCACTTTCACAGCATCATCTTTCAGGATTTGAAATAGCTGAACTGGAGTTCCATCACCTCCACTAGCTTTGTTCGTAGTGATCCTTCCTAAGGCCCACTTAACTTCACATTCCAGGATGTCTGGCTCTAGGTGAGTGATCACACCATCGTGATTAGCTTGTTCATGAAGATCTTTTTGGTACAGTTCTTCTGTGTATTCTTGCCACCTTTTCTTAATATCTTCTGCTTCTGTTAGGTCCATACCATTTCTGCCCTTTATTGAGCCTATCTTTGCATGAAATGTTCCCTTGATATCTCTAATTTTCTTGAAGAGATCTCTAGTCTTTCCCATTCTGCTGTTTTCCTCTATTTCCAGTCCCATCACTTCATGTCAAATAGATAGGGAAACAGAGGCAGGCTTTTTTGGGGGGTGGGCGGGGCTCCAAAATCACTGCAGATGATGACTGCAGCCATAAAATTAAATGATGCTTACTTCTTGGAAGAAAAGTTATGACCAACCTAGACAGCATATTAAAAAGCTGAGACATTACTTTGCCAGCAAAGGTCCATCTAGTCCCAGTTGTCGTGTATGGATGTGAATGTTGGACTATAAAGCTGAGGGCCAAAGAATTGATGCTTTCAAACTGTGGCATTGGAGAAGACTCTCAAAAGTTTCTTGGACTGCAAGGAGATCCAACCAGTTCATCCTAAAGGAAATCAGTCCTGAATATTCATTAGAAGGGCTAATGTTGAAGCTGAAATGCCAATACTTTGGCCTCCTGGTGTGAAGAACTGTCTCATTTGAAAAGACCCTGATGCTGGGAAAGATTGAAGGTGAGAGGAGAATGGGATGCCAGAGGATGAGAAGGCTGGATGGCATCACTGACTCAATGACCATGAGTTTTAGTAAACTCCGGGAGTTGGTGATGGACAGGGAAGCCTGGTGTGCTGCAGTCCATGGGGTCGCAGATAGTTGGAAACAACTGAGTGACTGAACTGAACTGAAAATACAGAGAAACAAGAGAGTCACCATCAGTATATGTGAGTGGTGTGTTCATCTTTCCTTTGGAAGGACTAATTTGACTTCTGCATCCACTAACTAGTGTTGTTCAGTTTCTTTCTTTTGCTGACCATACTTGTATTTTGGTTTTTTGTCTTAAAGTTCTTGACTCTTACCTGCAGTACTCTACACTAATTTTTATCAACATATTGTTTCAAATTCTTGTACAGCAGGATACAAAATAAGAAGATTTAGGCTTAAAAGATAAAGAGAATAAATATCTAATTTATCATTGAGAGAATTTTTAAATTTCCTAAATAATAAATCTACCACTGAATAACTAGAGATATGTAGCTTGTTTGAAGATGAGACAATAATCAGGTATATAAATTATCACCCAAGTTAATATAAAAATATAGAAGCCACAACAGAATATTATGAATATTAATTAAGTGTTTGGAGGATCAATGTGAAACTTCTATTCTATGAATCTAAACACATACACAACCAAGTATAAAAGGTGCCAAACTCAGAGGATTTCACTAAGGCCCCATGCTCCACAGATACAACCTAATGGAAGCATCGATGTTTCTGTGAGAGGGGGACTTAGATTTTCAATACTTACCATTGATACACCTAGGACCTGAAGAAACAAATTTGTTTATTGAAGAACTATTAATGGGAACTCCAGAAACCAAGATCTTCTGCAATTGATGGTTCCTCTGATGACTTCTTGGGCTTAAAAAATTGTAAAAATTCTTGATGCTGTAGTTCATCCATGTAAGTACCAGAAGCATCCACAAAGGAAACAAACTATATTTCATCAAAGAAGCAGTTGGAAGATTTGAATATCTCATTCAGTTACTGCCTATTCTCCAGTAATTGGAAATAATGGCCTCAAAATACATACTTCTACAACAAGCCACAGGCCAAAGGATACCACCAGAAGCTGAAGAAAGCAAGGACCAGATTTTCTTTGGGAGCCAGCAGAAGGAACAAGACTCCCTTGCCAATACCTTGATTTTGGCTCAGTGATACCAATTTCAGATTTTTGTCATGTAGAACTATAAAACAATAAATTTCTATTGTTTTAACTACCTATTTCGTGATAAACTGATATAGCAACCACAGAAAATTAATACAGGGGCCACCTGAATAATTCAGGATAATTTCCAGTCTTAAAGTCCTAAACATATTTTTCCGCATATAAGTAATATTTATCGTTTTTCTATGTATATTACTATTCATGGGTCCCAGGAATTATGATGTGAATGTCTTTTGGTATACAATTTTTCAGGCTACTATAGTAGTTAAAATTATGTTTTGGAAATTTTCTCACATTTGTTATTGGGACTGTCCTTGTCTGGTTATGATATCAAGGTTTTAACTACTTCTTGAAATTCTGAAATTTACTAATAATTACCTTGTTTATGAATAGGTATATTAATTTACTAGTAATCTGGGAAAAAACAACAAATTTGGAAATTTTACAAAGAAATTTCACTTTAGCCCTATCCAACTGAAAAAAAAAAAAATAGGCAATTTTATAATACCAAAGCAATCAAGAAATTGAGGGAGTGAAAGTTTTAATGGAGTATTGATGAAGTGAAAATTACTGTGTGTGCACATGTTAAGTCGTTTCAATAATGTCTAACTCTTTGCTATCCCATGGACTGTGGCTTGCCAGGCTCCTCTGTCCATGGGATTCTCCAGGCAAGAATATTTGAGTGGGTTTTTATTACCTACTCCAGGGTATCTTCCTGACCCAGGGATCAAACCTGCATCTCTTGCATGTCTTGCTCTGAAATGTGGGTTCTTTACCACCAGCACCACCTGGAAAGTCTCTATAAATTACTACAGTTATTTTTAAAACAACTTGACAACTCTTATAAAATTAAATGTGTAAATAATTTTGACACATCACTTTCATTTATTGCATAGTGCTGTAGAGATACTTCTGTTGAAGGAGTCAGACTCAAGGGTATTTATTACAGTATTATTTTTATAACAGACTTGGAGGCAGCAGAGTTGTCCACATAGTGAAATAAATGATGAAAATATTTTACATGCATTCCAAATATATCTTCTACATATAAAAATACAACTTTGAATATATATCAGCTCAGTTAAGTTCAGTCACTCAGTCTTGTCCGACTCTTTGCGACCCCATGAATTGCAGCACGCCAGGCCTCCCTGTCCATCACCAATTCCTGGAGTTCACTCAGACTCACGTCCATCGAGTCCGTGATGCCATCCAGCCATCTCATCCTCTGTCGTCCCCTTCTCCTCCTGCCTCCAATTCCTCCCAGATTCAGAGTCTTGTCCAATGAGTCAACTCTTCGCATGAGGTGGCCAAAGTACTAGAGTTTCAGCTTTAGCATCATTCCTTCCAAAGAAATCCCAGGGTTGATCTCCTTCAGAATGGACGGGTTGGATCTCCTTGCAGTCCAAGGGACACTCAAGAGTCTTCTCCAACACCACAGTTCAAAAGCATCAATTCTTTGGTGCTCAGCTTTCTTCACAGTCCAACTCTCACATCCATACATGACCACTGGAAAAACCATAGCCTTGACTAGATGGACCTTAGTCAGCAAAGTAATGTTTCTGCTTTTGAATATGCTATCTAGGTTGGTCATCACTTGTCTTCCAAGGAGTAAGTGTCTATTAATTTCATGGCTATACATATATATATATACACACACACACAGACATGTATAGGTGATATTATGTTAAAATAAAAATTAAAGACTTCTTGAGATTTGCATCATATGGCCATGTAAGGAAGCAGGGAAGGAGAAGGTATGGAATATGAAGTCACAGATATTATAGGGTATTATATTAGTCAGGGTTCTCCAGAGAAACAAAAACAATAGTATATCTATCTATACATCTATCTTTCTATCTTTATCTATCTATCTATCTCTATCATCTATTAAAAATTATTATAAAGAATTGGGTCACATAATTATGGAAGATGAGATGTCTTAAGAAGTGTAGTTAGCAAGCTGGAAATACTGAAGCATCTTTAGGTCCAGTTTAGTTTAAGCCCAAAGCATTATAAGACTAATATTCCAGCTCAAATACAGTCAGGGAGAGAATTTTTTTCTTTTAAACTCAGCTTTTTTATTCCATTCAGACCATCCACTCATTGTGTGAGATCCATTCACATTGGGGAGTAAAAATAAAAGTCTTTTTTTACTCAGTCTGTCAACCTAAATGTTAATCTCATTCAGAAAAGCCCTCATAGATACATCCAGAAAGAATGTTTAACCAAATATCTGGGCATCCTTTGGCCCAGTCAAGTTGACACATAAAATTAACCATCACAGGAAAAACATTTTAGAAAAATAAAATGAATTGGTATGAGATAGTGCTATGTATGTATAGTGATAGAATGCAAACATGCTGTAAAAACAAAAATGAGACAAACAAAAAAACAGATATATGGGGAAATAAAAAGAGGGATGCATGTGATATGTTTCTTCCAAAGTTTAGTAGAGCAGGGATTCAGAGAAAACGGTAAAGCCAGTAATATTATATAACTTGCCACTTAATAGTGGGAAGCATATTCAACCCCATCTTGATTATCTATTAGTGAATTTTATGGGACTTGTGTACCATATTTTTCCTTCTAGTAATAATTTATGAGATATAGACCAATGGAACTTATCTAAGAACTGCCGACTGAAGAAAGATTAATGTTATTTTATAGAATGATCAATCCTTGCTTTTTTTCCCCTTTTTATCATGATTAGAAATGTTGCAGTGCAGTCTAATGAATATTTTCCCCCCAAAATAATTAATTCTCCCTCTGCACTCCAGTCTTATACTCTTTTCCCCCCTGTCTACTTGTAGTAAGACATATGGGCAGCACATTCTCTATTTTTACAATAAAATTAAAATTGCTCTTTCTTCACCTCACCCAACATCAGATGGTATATTTGAGGGTAAGAAGGACAGTAGTGTGATTTGTTTTTCCCCCAATAAGTCATCTCTACTTCCAAGATCACCCTAGGATAAAAAGTGTCAGCATAACTTTGTTCTCTTTATCCACTTCCTAGGAAAGATGTTATATTTTGTGAAATTTTACAGGCTCTTATATGGTATTTTCTTGGCCTGGTAATTTGCATTAATGGATATTCAAGAAACCAATTTATACAGCTCACTGATGTAAGTTATAACAAAGTCTGGAGACATATGAGGACACATTTTCAGTAGGCTTTTGAAAATGTGCTGACACATTTTAGGAGTGCATCTGTTTTGCTTGCAAAAACTCACATTTATGTGTGCAACATGAGAAACTGAATGCACAAACAGGTGGTTTTAAATGGTTTTAAATACTCAAGCAGAATTTAAATGGAGACGCTCACAACCTTATTGGAGCCTATTGAAAACTCTTCCAAATTTCACATTGAATCCAGTGGCAAATGTCTTGGTATTTCTGATATTCATGGCTTTATTCTTTCATTTGAAATAGCTCTAGTAAGAAGACTTATAGGTAGCTTTCTGACTTTATAAATGATGCACTATGTGAAACTGATTAAGCTGTAAATCTTTATGCTTTAGTATGGTATATACTAACTAAGAATAATACATCAGTCTCAGGGGGAAATCATATATATGTAGAAAACTATAAATAATTTATAAAATTATATATTATAAATGCAACATTAGATCTTTACATACCCAGGTGAATATTAAATGCACACCTATGATAGCTTATGGTGAATAATGCTGGATTCATGATCTCTGAAGAAGAAGATTTATCAAGATCAGGGACCAGGCTTGATCACTCAGAACTTTTGTATGGCAAAAGTTTTATAACAGTGAAAAGGACAGAGAAATCTTCTCACATAGACATCAGAAGGAAGAAGGAGAATGCCTCCACCCTAGCTAGTCTTATCAAGACCTTATATACTTTTATCCCACCCACTCCTACAATATACATCTTAAATTAATAGGATTAGAACCAACAATAGAAAGGTCTTACCAGATCCACTCCCACCTAAAATAACAGGATTAGTCAGAAGGTTCTTGTTAAGAAGGAGAAATATGTCCTTGAGGAAGATACATTGTTGTTATATAATCATTAGCACAGAGTTTAAGGGAAAACATACCCTTGAGCAACATGAGTTGTTTTGTTGTGTCATCGTTTGCTCTGGGATTAAAGAAAATAAAGTCTTATGCACTAAGTCAAAGGAATACAGAAAAAAAAAAAGTTTCTCCCTTTCTCCTCCTAGAGAGCCCTGGACCCCTTCCTCCTTGTGGGCCCTGGACTCTTTATCAACCAACCTAAGAATTAACTCTGTCACATACACACATATATATATAAAACACTTAAGAGTCTACAGTGAATCATATATTCTACTAACCAGTAGAAATTTTTTAAAAAAGAGAAAAACAACTAATAATAGCTCCTGCATCAAGGTATTTTAGCCTGTTATAAAGAAAGCTATTCAAATAGATATTTTGAGAATTTCAAGTAAAGTGATTGAAGTATGTAGGGTAAACCAAGAGTCACAAACAAGAATATCATTTTGGAGAAAAGAGGGCAGTCAAGAAGTCAAGACGGAATTTCCTGGTTGTCCAGCAGTTAGAACACCACGCTCTTACTGGTAAGGGGCCAGGTTCAATTCCTGGTCAGGGAGTTAAAATTCCACAAGCTATGCAGCATGGCCAAAAATAAGTCAAACTGAGTGTGAACTGAATTTTAAAATACATATATGTGTATGCATATATCTACACTTATTACAAATGAGAAGAAATGGCATTCATACAGAAGGAAAACTGTAAATGAAGGCAACATTAAGTATAAAAGGCAGGACTGTATCTGAGATTGGTTGTTCAGCTCTGATTTGCAATTTTGGAGTTCTCACAGGAGAAGATGCACATCCTTCTATTCCACCATCTTGAATTCAAGATATCCTTTTCATCATAGGAAACTGGAATATGCTCAAAATTCATCCTGCTCAAAATTCTCCAAGCAAGTCTTCAAGAGTACTTGAACCAAGAACTTCCAGATGCTCAAGCTGGATTTAGAAAAGGCAGAGGAACCAGAAATCAAATTGCCAACACCTCTTGGATCATAGAAAAATCAAGATAACTCCAGAAATGCATCTATTTCTGCTTTACTAACTATACCAAAGCCTTTGACCGTGTGGATCACAACAAGCTGTGGAAAATTCTTGAAGAGATAGGAATACCAGACCACTTTACCTGCCTCCTGAGAAACCTGTATGCAAGTCAAGAAGCAACAGTTAGAACTGGACATGGAACAATGGACTGGTTCCTAATTGGGAAAGGAGTATTATTATTTAACTTATATGCAGAGTACATCATGTGAAATGCCAGGCTGGATGAAGCCAAGCTGGAATCAAGATTGCCAGGAGAAATATAAATAACCTCAGATGTGTAGATGACACCACCCTTATGGCAGAAAGTGAAGAATTAAAGAGCCTCTTTATGATAGTGAAAGAGAAGAGTGAAAAAGCTGGCTTAAAAATCAACATTTAAAAAACTGAGATCATAGCATCCGGTCCCATCACTTCATGGCAAATAGATGGGGAAACAGTGGAAACAGTGACAGACTTTATTTTCTTGGGTTCCAAAATCCCTGCAGATGGTGACTGCAGCCAAGAAATTAAAATACTCTTGCTCCTTGGAAGAAAAGTTATGACCAACCTAGACAGCATATTAAAAAGCAGAGACATTACTTTGCCAACAAAGGTGTGTCTATTCAAAGCTATGGTGGTTTTTCCAGTAGTCATGTATGGATGTGAGAGTTGGACTGTGAAGAAAGATGAGGGCTGAAGAATTGATGCTTTTGAATTGTGGCATTGGAGAAGACTCCTGAGGGTCCTTTGGACTGCAAGGAGATCCAACCAGTCAATCCAAAAGGAAATCAGTCCTGAATATTCATTGGAAGGACTGATGCTGAAGCTGAAACTCCAATACTTTGGCCCTGATCTAAAGAACTAACTCATTGGAAAAGACCCCAGATGCTGGGAAAGATTGAAGGCAGGAGGAGAAGGGGACAACAGAGGATGAGATGGTTGGATGGCATCACCGACTGGATGGACATGAGTTTGAACAAGCTCTGGGAGCTGGCTTATGGACACGGAAGCCTGGTGTGGTACAGTCCCTTGGGTCTCAAAGAGTTGGACACAAATGAGCTACTGAGCTGAACTGAGGCAATTAGATCTACAGGGTTGGAGCTTAGATAACCTAAAACTATAATCATCATGACTTCTTGAACAGAAACATATATCAGAATCACTTAGTTTGATTTTCCCACTTACAGAGAACATGGCCCCAATCCAAAACTGCTGACCTAGATTTGTTGGAGAGAGACACAAATTTCCCTTTTGAAAATTTCCTTCTGTGTTTCAATATACACTTTAAATTTAGATCCCCTTATCTGAGTGATGGTTGAAGTCACTTGTATAGAGCATGCTTCCAAAAGGAAGTACTGCACCTGGGTGTTGCCAGATTAAGGAAATGGCAAATAAATAGGATTATTGAAGAGAAGAGGGAAGATTTATAGGTAAGAAGATAATTAGGATAAAGACTGGTATATGCTGATTTCAATATATTTTTAAACATATTCCAATGCTATAAAGCTCAAATTAAAGAATTGAGTCTATATTGAACTGGAGAATTAGAAGTCCACTAAAAATTTTCCCATCTATCAACTGGAAAAATCACTGCAGATGGTGACTGCAGCCAAGAAATTAAGAGACGCTTACTCCTTGGAGGACAAGTGATGACCAACCTAGATAGCATATTCAAAAGCAGAGACATTACTTTGCCGACTAAGGTCCATCTAGTCAAGGCTATGGTTTTTCCTGTGGTCATGTATGGATGTGAGAGTTGGACTGTGAAGAAGGCTGAGAGCCGAAGAATTGATGCTTTTGAACTGTGGTGCTGGAGAAGACTCTTGAGAGTCCCTTGGACTGCAAGGAGATCCAACCAGTCCATTCTGAAGGAGATCAGCCCTGGGATTTCTTTGGAAGGAATGATCCTCAAGCTGAAACTCTAGTACTTTGGCCACCTCATGCGAAGAGGTGACTCATTGGACAAGACTCTAATGCTGGGAGGGGTTGGGGGCAGGAGGAAAGGGGACGGCAGAGGATGAGATGGCTGGATGGCATCACTGACTTGATGGACGTGAGTTTGAGTGAACTTCGGGAGATGGTGATGGACAGGTTGGCCTGGCATGCTGCGATTCATGTGATCTCAAAGAGTCGGACACAACTGAGCGACTGAACTGAACTGAACTGAACTGAAAAATTTCCCCAGTTCTGATTCCATGAATAACATTCAAAGTGGAACAAATATTAGATGTACTTAACTTGAACAGAAAGGGAAATGTGGGGGGGCGGGCAGGCAGAAGGGAGTAGAGTGGGAGGGGACCAGGATCAAGGGAAAATTCCTAAATATGAATGAGTCTTCAGCATGCTTGTAGCCTTTGGAATTTAATCAGTAGACAGAGCTAAAAATAAAAAGAAAACCAATTGATGCAGTAAGATTTAACAAAAGTGTTTGAGGAGAAATGGTTAAAAAAGTTCTACCATGAAATAAAGTCTGTGTAGATATTCACTGAGACTATTGTATTTGGCTGTGTAGATGGTAGTATGTCCCAAAACCTGTTAGATGGCATCCACGCCTTCTATGTAATTAAGAGTGTTAACACTGATTCTGACCAGAAAATAAAGGATGCATACATTCTGATGTCTAACTTAAGTGATAAAGTTATGCCTTGACTAGATTATAGATGTGGTTTGATGAGAAATGTCCCAGGTCTCCAGAAGTCAGATACAGATACAGATTATAGTGAATATAAATTTACACCTCTTTTTGAAATATCTTCATTTTGTTCAAGTCAAATACTAACATGCATATATATATATATATATATATATATATATATATATATCTTGAAAAAGAGTGCTATTTCTCATGGCACCTGCCATTTGGTAGATCTGATTAGCATAATATCATTTGGATGCATTCATGTATTCGTGGCATAGCAGACTGAACAGACAAAGAGAAGTGTTTGAATTGCTTTTCATTGAAAATTTTCTATCAGTGTGAATGTCAGAGTGAATGAATCTTTACAAACCATATTAGCAGTTAGACCAACTAGAAGTAAAGTAAATCAAGTGGCATATACCCTAGCCTAATATAAAAGAAATACTATTTATTTCTGAATGAGTGTTTTATGTTAATTTATGCTGAAAGGTGGAAAATCAAAAATCCTGTTTTATTTCTGAGAGGACTTCTTCACAGATGAAATATAAGAATGTATCTAATTTCAAAATTTTGTTATTTTACATTTCATGTACATATGTCTTGCCTCCCCATCTAAGTTGTAAAATCTGTGATGGCAAGGAGTATGTTTTTGAAAGTAGGTGTCTGACTGAGGGCTCTTTGAGGACTCTTCGTCATTGTTGTATCTGTTTACTAATTACTTTAGCTGGTGCATAGACCTCTATGCTGCATCCAGAAAGAACATGAACAAATGGCATAATTAATACCGGAGTGGGTTGTCATTCCCTTTTTCAAGGGATCAAACCTGGGTCTTCTGCATTGCAGGCAGATTCTTTACCACCTGAGCCATCAAGGAAGCCCTAATTTATAAATACATTTACATAACTGTTGCTAATTTAAACACTATTTCCTGATGTACCCTCCGTTTTGGCATTAATGTTACCATGGAGAAAAAGTAAAGAATTATAGCAACCTGAGAGGCATTGTGTATTTGGGGACTTCTATGTTTCTTTTCTTTTTTTTTTTAATAAAGGTAGAACAGTGTAAAATAAATAAATAAAGCATGGGCATGACATTTGGATCTTCTTAACCAAGCAGACAACTTATAACCATAAAGGTAAATGAACATATTGTGAAAACTACTGATATTTTCTCTTTCATATCTTAGTTTGAGTCTTTGTAAAAGTTCTTAGATTCTATGGAAACCTGGGAATTGTCTTCTCTTTAGTTTGTGTCTGGGAAACATCACAGCTGTTCATTAACATATGAATTTAGTGGAGTTTCAAAATTCGCCAATCATTGTTATCTCTGAGCATATTCTTTGTTGTGAAGGGAAGTGAGTCGTTATTTTATTTATCTGAAGATTGTACTGTGTGTCAGTAAGATAAGCAAAGTGTCAGAAATAATCATACCAAATGCTGTCTACCACAATAGCATCCAATTATGCTTTACGTGTCTTTCATGGAGAAAAGAAGTGAAGGAATTTTTAAATTACTTATCATGACTTGATGAGCTGAACACTTTAATGAAAGTTGCTTAAACTCTTGAGTAAGATTATTAGAGATACTAATAAGATACATTTCAGGCCTGTTATATGTCACAGCACATAGATTCCAGGAACATTCCTAAAAGGTAGAAAAGTTTACTTGAACTTTCAAAGTCTAAAGAGTTCACATTAATTTGGGTGAAACAAGATATAAATAAATATAAATATCAAACAGCTTATATTTGTCTGTGTGGATTTTCATATCTTAGAAGTTAAGAAATGGGCCTCCTTAATGAAAATATCAACAGCTCCCTGAGGAAGCACCTCTGTGGTTGCCTCTTCCTTCCTTTCCATAGTTGCCTCTGATTTTGTTGTTCTTTTTCCTTCTACCACTACTATAGATAGTCTAATTTAAGTCCAGGGATGGTTATAGGAATACGTTCTGGTGAGCATAACAAAACTAAACAGACCTGTTACCTAAAGATATGTTTATTGATAGATCCAAAGCCAAACAAAACAGCAGCATTTTTATGTTTTTTTCCATTCTCTTTCATG
Source organism: Budorcas taxicolor (assembly GCF_023091745.1). Classification (NCBI taxonomy): domain Eukaryota; kingdom Metazoa; phylum Chordata; class Mammalia; order Artiodactyla; family Bovidae; genus Budorcas; species Budorcas taxicolor. The sequence goes on from NC_068918.1 coordinate 47,448,314, forward strand.
GGGAAGTTCCATTATGCCAAGGCAAATTCAGTCTCTTAGAAAAGTAAGTGTAACAGAGTTAAAGGAATGTAAGTGAGAAGGGAGTAAAATACCTATTTTAATACAAAATTTTTATTTCAAAAAGATATCACTAGAGGGAAAAGGAAAATGATGAAAGGAATTTATTTCCCATTAAATACATTTATACATTCAGTGTGTACTTCCTCTGGCAATCTGAAATATATGGCTCTCCTTTAGCTTTTAGTTTATAATTCATTAACCTCATTCTAACAGTATAAAGCCTGTGAATAGTCTGGTCTGAACACATCACACCCCTCAAAGCCCACTACAAGTCATCATTTCCTCCAGAATAGAAAGCAAATTCATTAGTCTGAATTCATTAGCCTAAAATTTTATATGTTCTCACTTGCATTTCTAGTAGGACCTTCATGCCACATGTTCACCTAGATATGATTACTCTCCACAACTGGTAGGTTGAGCCACAGGATATTTTCAAGAATGTTAGAGTCTAGTTCTTAAACATTTTTAGCTTGACATAAGCCACAGTGGGGGTAATTTATACCATGAAAATCAACAAATACAACAAATGTTTGTTTGTTTTCCTTCATGTAGTTAAATTGGAAGTGCTAGTTATTAAACATTTGGTAACATACCCCTGCTCAATTCTTCAAACACCTATGTGCTCTTCTGGCTATTTGCCTGTGGTGTTCTGTTTTGTCTCTGGATGCTGACTTTCTGTCTTTGTATCTGTGTGTGTCCATACTTTCCCAAGATCTCACTTAATTCTATTTCTGGCTTGTATTCTCTTTTCTTGACAATTGTTTTCTGTGTTTTGGATTGCTGTACATCTGTGTCAAAGCAGCCCAAGTTCTATCCTGTCATCAATCTTCCTAATACATGATGGTGACTGCAGCCTTGAAATTAAAGGATGCTTACTCCTTGGAAGAAAAGTTATGACCAACCTAGATAGCATATTCAAAAGCAGAGACATTACTTTGCCGACTAAGATCCGTCTTGTCAAGGCTATGGTTTTTCCAGTGGTCATGTATGGATGTGAGAGTTGGACTGGGAAGAACGCTGAGCGCTGAAGAATTGATGCTTTTGAACTGTGGTGTTGGAGAAGACTCTTCAGAGTCCCTTGGACTGCAAGGAGATCCAACCAGTCCATTCTGAAGGAGATCAGCCCTGGGTGTTCTTTGGAAGGAATGATGCTAAAGCTGAAACTCCAGTACTTTGGCCACCTCATGCGAAGAGTTGACTCATTAGAAAAGACTTTGATGCTGGGAGGGATTGGGGGCAGGAGGAGAAGGGGACGACAGAGGATGAGATGGCTGGATGGCATCACTGACTTGATGGACATGAGTCTGAGTGAACTCCGGTAGTTGGTGATGGACAGGGAGGCCTGGCGTGCTGCGATTCATGGGTTCGCAAAGAGTTAGACACGACTAAGTGACTGAACTGAACTGAACTGAACATTTGGATCACAAAGACTTACACTTCTTCTGTGATAGTTCAAAATTCAGCAATTAAAATAATTAGATTTATCAAGGTGCTTTTACTACTCTTCTGTTCTTATTTGCTAATGCCTAAACATGTGTGTAGTAAGTCACTTCAGTAGTGTCTGACTCTTTGTGACCCTATGGTCTTTGGCCCACCAGGCTCCTCTGTTCTTGGGATTCTCCATGCAGGAATACTGGAAAGGGTTGCCTTTTCCTTCTCCAGGGAATCTTCCCAAACCAGGGATCAAACCCACATCTCCTATGACTCCTGCATTGGCAGGTGGGTTCTTTACCACTAGTGCTACCTGGGAAGCCCCCTAAATGTGTGTAGGCTAAAGCAAACTAAAAATTCTATTCTAGTGAGAACAGATCTTTTCTAAGTATGAAACTATGTCGCGCCTTCCAGATTCTTTTTATAAAGTTCACTGTGTTGATGTGGTGGGAGGAATTTACTCAGGTAAATAATTTCTGGTTTGAATGCTACCAGGAAGACACTTCTGTTCTTTCCTTAGCTCTAAATCATTTTGTTTAGAGCTACCTCCTGTTGACTTCTAGGAAAGCTATTTAGTAGCAGAAGGGGGATATTAAGAGACAAGCTTAGATTGTTTTCTTTTAGAGGTTAAATTTACATATTCACCATCATGTAAACTTAAATAACAAACAGATAAATATATTTCTTAACTTATATTTTTGAGTGTCTAAATTTAATTGGTAAAAAACTAACTCACTTTTTAATTTTTCTTCCTCTTATTTGTGTACTCTGTACTTGGAACTGGAGACATAGCAAGGGCATAGGAAAGTCCCTCTGCTCATATGGACTCCATTATGATGGATGAGAGAGACAGTCAAGTGAAAAAAACATGTTAACACAGTGATAAGTGCTGTTAAGAATAATAAAGCAGGATAAGAGGATTAAGGACACTCAGTAATTAGATACAGAGTAATTTCTTTCTAAAAGTAATCATCATAATAACCTATTCTTAAATATCCTGTGTAACATGCAGTTTCAATCTGTAAACACCATTTTGCTAAAGCCTCCTACAAATGTATCAGTACGCTTTGCTAGCCTACATACCTGCCACTTACCAGTGTTGCCAGAATTGTTTATATGTACTCTAACATCTAATCTGACATTCAATATTTAAGTACTATTATTTCTGTTTTGAGGATTTGAAAAGTATTTTTTAATGTTTACTCAATCAGTCAGAGAGTTCAGTCACTCAGGTGTGTCCAACTCTTTGCGACCCCATGAACCGCAGCACGCCAGGCCTCCCTGTCCATCACCAACTCCCAGAGTTCAACAAAATTCATGTGCATCGAGTTGGTAATGCCATCCAGCTACCTCATCCTCTGTCGTCCCCTTCTCCTCCTGCCCCCAGTCCCTCCTATCATCAGGGTCTTTTCCAATGAGTCAACTCTTCGCATGAGGTGGCCAAAGTATTGGAGTTTCAGCCTCAGCATCAGCCCTTCCAATGAACACCCAGGACTGATCTCCTTTAGGATGGACTGGTTGAATCTCCTTGCAGTCCAAGGAACTCTTAAGAGTCTTCTCCAGCACCACAGTTCAAAGGCATCAATTCTTTGGTGCTCAGCTTTCTTCACAGTCCAACTCTCACATCCATACATGACCACTGGAAAAACCATAGCCTTAACTAGACAGACCTTTGTTGGCAAAGTAATGTCTCTGCTTTTGAATATGCTGTCTAGGTTGGTCATAACTTTCCTTCCAAGGAGTAAGCATCTTTTAATTTCATGGCTGCAATCACCATCTGCAGTGACTTTGAAGTCCCCCAAAATAATTTCTGACATTGTTTCCACTGTTTCCCCATCTATTTCCCATGAAGTGATGGGACCAGATGCCATGATCTTCGTTTTCTGAATGTTGAGCTCTCAGGCAACTTTTTCACTCTCCTCTTTTTCTTTCATCAAGAGGCTTTTTAGTTCCTCTTCACTTTCTGCCGTGAGGGTGGTGTCATCTGCCTATCTGAGGTCATTGATATTTCTCCCGGCAATCTTGATTCCAGCTTGTGCTTCTTCCAGCCCAGCATTTCTCATGATGTACTCTGCATAGAAGTTAAATAAGCAGGGTGACAATATCCAGCCTTGACGTACTCCTTTTCCTATTTGGAACCAGTCTGTTGTTCCATGTCCAGTTCTAACTGTTGCTTCCTGACCTGCATACAGATTTCTCAAGAGGCAGGTCAGATGGTCTGGTATTTCCATCTCTTTCAGAATTTTCCACAGTTTACTGTGATCCACACAGTCAAAGGCTTTGTCATAGTCAATAAAGCAGAAATAGATGTTTTTCTGGAACTCTCTTGCATTTTTGATGATCCAGTGAGTGTTGGCAATTTGATCTCTGGTTCCTCTGCCTTTTCAAAAACCAGCTTGAACATCTGGAAGTTCACGGTTCACATATTACTGAAGCCTGGCTTGGAGAATTTTTAGGTTGTCTATTAATCAAAGTACTGAACCATCACTCAAAATTAATTGAATCCTGTATGTTATTATGTTCTATATCTAGCTAATAAATTTCATCAAATTTAGAAAGAAGATTTGTAATCGCTCAGTTGTTTCCGACTCTTTGTGACCCCATGAACTGTAGTCCACCAGACTTCTCTGTCCATGGAATTCTCCAGGCCGGAATACTGGAGTGGGTTGCCATTCCCTTCTCTAGGGGATCTTCCAGACCCAAAGAAAGGCCCAATTAAAAACACACACATTGGAAATGTGGTGATCAAACATGCAAGATATGTGGTAGGATAATATTTTAATATATTTATTAATGTGCATTTTTTTTCAGAGACTTCCCTGGTAGCTCAGACTGTAAAGTGTTTGCCTACAATGTGGGAGACCTGGGTTCAATACCTGGGTTTGGAAGACCTCCTGGAGAAGGAGATGGCGACACACTCCAGTATTCTTCCCTGGAAAATCCCACGGATGGAGGAGCCTGGTGGGCTACAGTTCAAGGTGTCGATTTTTCCTCATTTGTATTTCTTTAAACCTATAACCTTCCCTTGTTCCCTTAGGTAAATCATAAGTCTTCTGTCTTCTTAAGGGGATTTTCTTATAGCTAAATACAGTTAAAATAAGTTTGTTGTTTTTGATGTTCAAAATTCAAGGTCTGAGTATATGGTATTAAGATGGTTTTACACTCTTCCCAACTAAGTAATCCCAGAAAGTTTTAAAGTTCTATCTAATATCAGAGGTGAAAGTGAAAGAGGAGAGTGAAAAAGTTGCCTGAAAGCTGAACATTCAGATAACAAAGATCATGGCATCTGGTCCAATCACTTCATGGGAAATAGATGGGGAATCTTTGGAAACAGTGGCTGAATTTATTTTTTTGGGCTTCCAAATCACTGCAGATGGTGACTCCAGCCATGAAATTAAAAGAGGGCTTACTCCTTGGAAGGAAAGTTATGACCAACCTAGACAGCATATTTAAAAGCAGAGACATTACTTTTCCAACAAAGGTCCATCTAGTCAAGGCTATGGTTTTTCCAGTGGTCACGTATGGATGTGAGAGTTGGACTATAAAGAAAGCTGAGTACCGAAGAATTGATGCTTTTGAACTGTGGTGTTGGAGAAGACTTTTAAGAGTTCCTTGGACTGCAAGGAGATTCAACCAGTCCATCCTAAAGGAGATCAGTCCTGGGTGTTCATTGGAAGGATTGATGTTGAAATTGAAACTCCAGTACTTTGACCACCTGATGCAAAGAGATGACTCATTTGAAAAGACCCTGATGCTGAGAAAGATTGAGGGCAGGAGGATAAGGGGACAACAGAGAATGAGATGGTTGGATGGCATCACCGACTTGATAGACATGGGTTTGGGTGGACTCTGGGAGTTGGTGATGGACAGGGAGGCCTGGCGTGCTGTGGTTCATGGGTTCACATGGAGTGGGACACGACTGAGCTACTGAACTGAACTGAATATCAGAGGGCCCCTATATCCTACTCTTAGCTAAAATCTGAAGGGGCAGCAACCACTCAACTCCTCCATGTCATGAAATGGCAGTGGACTAGACAGCCTCAATTTTATCTGCCACTTTGATTCCTTGTATGCTGGAGTGCAGTATTAAAAGATGGTCAAGATGCTCAGTTCAGTCGCTCAGTTGTGTCTGACTCTTTGTGACCCCATGAATCACAGCACACCAGGCCTCCCTGTCCATCACGAACTCCTGGAGTCTACTCAAACTCATGTCCATTGAGTCGGCGATGCCATCCAGCCATCTCATCCTCTGTCATCCCATCCTCTGTCATCCCCTTCTCCTCCTGCCCCCAATCCCTCCCAGCATCAGAATCAAGCAACTTGAAATAGTTCCAAGCAACCTTCAGTGTGGTCCAAAGTCATTGAAAGAGAGCTGAACCAAGAAAGAGCTTGCATTCAGGAGCAAGGAACAACACATCAGCAACCCTGAAGACTGGATGGGGACAAGAATATGTTATGAAAAGCAGCATATAGAGATGACACAGTTCAAGGAAAAGTCATTCTACCCAATGCCATGGTGTTGGGCTTCACTCTGCAGGTTTACCAGTCCTGTTCTTGCCCAGTGTAGGGACAGGTTTAAGAGCCCAGAATTACCACAAGAAATATCAATGAGTTAGTGGCTAGGGAGATCTTACATGTCTGAAGCAAGATCCTGGTGTGACACCCACCATGCAGCAGATGGAGGCAGGATGTGGTAGCAGTCTTCACTACTGTGGGAGAGTGAAGTTACCACTTGTAGGGGGACCGGACATCAGATTGGCCCATCAGTTAACAGAGAAACAAGCAAAGGGGCACACCCCTCATCGCCTCTTTGATAAGCTATCTTGGTGGAGAAATTCTGATATAAAGATTAGAGCAGTCTCCTAGCTGGGGCCTGGGACAAGTATGTGAAAAGGTCAGTCAATTGAGTAAAGTGTAGGTGAACCAGGCACTGGTTCAGCAGGGATGTAGGTATGTGAAAGTCGCTCAGTCGTGTCCGAATCTTGGCTACCCCATGGACTCTAGCCCAATAGGCAACTCCATCCGTGGGATTTTCCAGGCAAGAATACTGGAGTGGATTGCCATTTTCTTCTCCAGGGGATCTTTCTGACCCAAGGATAGAACCCAGGTCTCCCACATTGTAGGCAGACTCTTTACTGTCTGAGCCACCCAAGGGATACAGATAGCAAGAAAACAGCCATCTTGGGTGGCCTGATCATGGACTTAGGGTTGCAAAGACTATCTGGATATAGATGCCTCTCAGTGAAATGGTTGGGAGTGTGAGTGCTGGCGGTATTCTGGACAGACAGTGGTAAAAGTGGACAGAACCAGTTTTCAGACATCTGATGGAATGAAGCTATGAAAGAGGACACTGAGTTGCATCTGTGAAGTGTAATGGCACATTTCTTGCCAGTTCAGTTTGGACAAAGATTGTAGCCATTTGCAGAAGGAATTCAATCTTAGAAATAAAATATTCTAAATTATTTGAGAGGTAGAAACCACTCTTGACATTAAAAGATAGGGACTCATAACAATATCCTATAGCAGAAAATTAAACATTTTATTATTGGTAAATGTGATAAGTAAAAAGAAAAGGAAAAAAGAAAAAGAGTAATATCTCCAGCTTTTGGATTGTAGAACCTGATCAGAATCTCAAGATACTGTTTCTCTAAAACTTGGGAAAGGGAACAGTGTCAAGTATAAAAATCAAATGCTAGACTTGAATTGTCTTAGTTGTATATAAGATATAACACAGGGGATTTAGAGGTGGACAAAAAAGAGAAAATTGTAAAAAAAGAAAAATTGCTGACCAGTATCTGTATATAAATATTATTAAGGGGTCCCAATTGCTAAAAAATTAATGAGAAAAATATTATCATCCAAAATTATTCAGTTTTAGTGGCATTAATGTATTTCCAGTTTTACTAATTGATTGAGTGTACTTGTCATTTTCTTAAATAATAAAATATAACAAAACAATACTCTGTGCATTCGTGCTCATTACATACTTCTCTTTCTTTTTCCCTAGTTATAAACTGTTACATCTAATCATTGGCATTAGACAGAACTGGATCCTAGAAAACAAAATGCTTGTTTAAATATGATAATTTAGCCATTTATTCCTAAAGTTTAATGTTCTAAAAACATGGTAATTATAAGTGCAAATTTCAGAGACCTTTTTTGTATGATAAGTTGAAGTTATAGAATTTGATTTGAAACAATTTTGTCATGTGTGTTCCTTTTTACATAGAAAAAAAGAAAAGAATGAGGCTGTCTTTTAGTCTTCAATTTCCAATGTTGTTTTTAAGAGTGGCAATCCCTTGCAAAATGTAAGTCTCAAGCTACACTGCTAGAATCTATTTTTATAGAAGGAAATATCCTTCTGTATGATCCTCAAGTGAAAAGCTGTCATCCATCTTCTGAATAGGCTTTATCCCTCCTTCAATGGCTAGTTTTTGAAACTGCTGATGACTAAAAGCAATTCTTTATAACTCCCTAAATAAAGACATCAGTCTATCAGCAAAAAACAGTACATGAGCTGGAAGGGGCAGCTGTCTCCAAGGGGGTGGGGGATGGGAAGAAGAGCACTTACCAGCTTAGTTAAAAGCTGCTCAGTGTTATTACTGAGTGTGTGTCAATGTGATGTGTCCTTACAATTTAAAATGCTGCTTCAAGCAAAAGTTTTTTCTTCTTTTTTCTTAATTTATGCTATATTAACCTAAGTATATAAATTCTTCTGTGCAAAAGATTCATACCCTACCATCAAAGGTAATTAAAGTCAAAAAGGAAACTTCAAAGCCAGAATGAGAACTGAATCTTAAAGTGATCAGTTCATTTTAGGATTAAAGAAAAAGCATTATTCAGAATTTCTTAGAGAAGAGCAAAGGTGAAGCAAAAAAGTCTATAGTGCCTCATCCACATATCCCACCCTCTCGCACCCTGATGTTGCCTCTTTATTGTACTCTTTATTTGAAATAGGATATATTATAATTAGAATCATTGAAAAGGTACCAGTGTGATATGCTATTCAAAAGTGATTGGATAGAGTAAGAATTTATCATTCATGTAGCTTATATATTTTCTTTATAGAATCCCCTCATTTTTCCCACTGCTTATTGGAAAGGTTTAAGGATCTTCTTTTTCTTCCCCATATTTTGAAAAGTCATAACAATGTCCCTTGGTATAGAGTCGGACACAACTGAAGCGACTTAGCAGCAGCAGCAGCATAGATCTTTTAAAAATCTTTTTGCTGGGCATTTTAGTTTAGCTTGTATAATATGTAAACTCATGTTCTCTAGTCCTAGGATATCTCTTAAAATTATTTCATTGAAGACTTCTTCTCTTCCATGTTTCTCTTTCTCTCTGCTCTGTTAGATGGGTCTCCTAGTATTCCACTCGTTTTTTTCCCACCATTTAGTCTCTCTCTGTCTTTCTGTTTCTCTCCCTTCTGTCTGTCTGTCTGTCTCTCTCTCTCACACACGCAATCTTTTCTGTTAACCCTGGTTATGAAATGAAGTCTTGGTAAGATATTTGATACTATGACCCTTTTCCCTTAGTCTTCCCTTTACTTTTTGTGGTGAGCTATCAATAGATGGATAGATAGAGAGAGATAAATTTTAAGCTGAAAACTCAGGTTTCTCCATTAAATGATTTTCTTTTATCATTCTCTGATAAGGTGTTTATTTCTTGAGCTCATATTAATTTATCAGAACTCCTAATCAGATGCTGTAAATTTGTTGACTGTCAATTTCCTATGACATTCTCTTTTTGTTCTCTTTTTCCAGAAAGTTTTCTTGACTTATTTTTTAAATTATTTTGAATTTTTAGTTTCTTCTTTTGTATTTTTAACTTTGAGAAGAGCTTTCTGCTGTTCTCTGATTATATACCTTTTTTCTGTTATAACTTGCTTTTATTTCATAACTGTAAGATCACTTTGTGAACTGTGTGTCAATTCCACCTACTCTATTATTTCTATTGTCTACTTGTTGATTTTGCTTTTTGTTGTTTGACTTGATTTGTTTATACTGTTCTCTGATTTTCATTCTAGATAATGCAATGTCTATTCTGTTAATATTTGAGAATAAATCGCCAAAAGTTAATAATAAGGTCTGTGTATAGATACATGTATCAGAGAACTTTTAAATGGTCCCTTTTAGTGTGTTATAACTGTTTGGAGGGCTTCCCTGGTGGCTCAGTGGTAAAAAATCTGCCTGCAGTACTGGAGACATGGGTTCAATCCCTGGTTCAGGAAGATCTCCTGAAGAAGAAAATGGCAACCTGCCTCAGTACTCTTGCCTAGGAAATCCAATGGAGAGAGGAGCCTGGCAGGCTACAGTCATGGGGTTGCAAAAAAGGCTGATATGAGTTAGTAACTAAAAAACAAAATAGCAGCAATAACTGTTGGTGGGCGTGGGGGGGAATGATCTTGTTATTGTATAAGGAGAATTAACACATATGAATATTGGGTATGGCTTTTTTCTTGGTACGTTTATTTTCTCCATATATGAATACTCCTTTTGCTGGCCAGTGTTCTAACCTATCTACCAGAGTTCTGTAAACACAGCAAGGAAAGTGAATTAGAGGAGGGAATAGATTTCACCCTTCAATTTGTACTATAGCCATTATTTGCCAGGTAGTATATGTGTGTGTATTTATATATCTATATATTTAAATATATGATACATATGAAGAATACTAACCTGAAGCATGTGGATATAAAATACCTGAATCTAGACCAGTGTGGTCATTTTCTAAAGTTATGCTTTCCTTACACAATGTGACTACATCTTTTCTGCCAGCTGGAGAGGAAGTATAATAAGCATTCTGAAAAATTGCTGGCCTCCTAGAAGTATTTCCACTACATGACGGTGCATTAGAATCAACTGGAAGGTGTTCATTTACTATTTACTAATATTTGACTATTCTCCAAACCATGTCTATTAAGTCAGAATGAAGCTCTGAGATCAGTTATTATGATTTTTATTTTACACATTTTTCTGATGCAGCTGAACCAGTGAGGAGCATATTGTAATAAATAGCCAATAATAAAGCCCTTATAAAAATAATTTCAGATATATCACAGCAGTAAGAAAGCAATACATTAGAAAAATTTCCTTCTTCCCAATTCTAATTCTTTAAACTGGAATTCTTCTAGGAAGTGTTTATTTCTGTGCCAAAAAAAACAGAGTGAAAAAGGAGTAAAAAATACAAAGTTTATTTCTCTCCAGTGAAGAGAACTCTGAAAAGCATCATAGTGGAGAATTGTGAGACTGAGTTTATCAACTCAGGCATTGGTCAGTATTATCAAAGTAATGAAAAAAGAGGATTTGCAACCTTGGTCTTTGACCACATGACCAGGCAATCTAAATTATTGTTCACAGAATATCAGGAAAACATGCATGTATATTTTAAGTTAGTAGTCAATAACTAAAGTCAATAGACAACTATTTTTCTAACTTGCTTAATCCTTAATATCACTCGGTATATTTGTTAAAAGTATTTCTGAGCCTAGTAAACTTCACTACACCTCAGAATTTAGACTCTAAGTAATATTAATGAATATATGTATTTTTAGCAAATGCTTCCTGATTTTTTTACAGGTTTTCCTATTAAATGGGTGTGATACAGAATTATGTTATTTCGCTGTATCATTATTTTCATGATACAGAATTGTATTGTTTCCTGTTGACCAATCATGATAAGGTCTTCCCTGGTAGCTCAGGGGATAAAGAATCCACCTGCAATGCAGGAGACCCTGGTTTGAGTACTGGGTTGGAAAGATCACCTGGAGAAGAGCTAGGCTACCCACTCCAATATTTAGGGCTTCCCTGGTGGCTCAGACAGTAAAGAATTCATCTGCAATGTGAGAAACCTGACTTACATCCCTGGAGTGGGTAGATCCCCTGGAGGAGGGTATGGCAACCCACTCCAGCATTCTTGCCTGGAGAATCCCTATGGACAGAGGAGCCTGGTGGGCTACAGTTCATGGGGTCACAAAGAGTTGGACATGACTGAGCAAATAAGCACACAATCATGATAAAACTATTGTATTAAGCAAAAATTACAGTAGCAGAAGACATTTATCAGTTTTTACGATCAATAGGCAGACAAAAAAAAAGACAATTACAATGAGAGCCCATCATGGAAACATGATTAACCTAACAATACAAAATAATTACATACAATTTGGGTGGTTAAATAGAATGATGTGGTAAATGGAATTGTAAATATGCACATATTTTCATCTCTCCATCCAGTCTATGTCTTTTGGCTCATGCATTTAATCCATTTACGTTTAAGGTAATTATCAATATGTATGTTCCTATTACCATTTTCTTAATTGTTTTTATATAGGTCTTTTCTTTCTCTTGTGTTTCCTGCTTAGAGAAGTTCCTTTAGCATTTTCTGTAAAGCTGGCTGGGTGGTGCTGAATTTTCTTAACTTTAGCTTGTTTGAAATGCTTTTGATTTCTCCGTCAAATCTGAGCAAGAGTCTTGCTGGATAAAATATTCTTGGTTGTAGGTTCTTCTGTTTCATCATTTTAAATATATAATGCCTTTCCCTTCTAACTTCTAGAGTTTCTGTAGAGAAATCAGTCGATAACGTTATGGAAGTTTCCTTGTACTTTATTTGTCATTTTCCCCTTCTTGCTTTTATTATTTAACTTTGTCTTTAATTTCTGTCTTTAATTTCTGTCTTTAATTTTAAAACTTTGACTACTATGTGCCTCAGTGTGTTCCTCCTTGGATTTATCCTGACTGAGACTCTCTGTGCTTCCTGGACTTGGTTGACTATTTCCTTTCCCATGTTAAGGAATTTTTCTGCTATTATCTCTTCAATATTTTCTCAGATCTTTCCTCTCTCTCGTCTTCTTCTGGGACCCCTATATTGTTAATGTTGGTGTGTTTAATGTCCCAGAGGTCTCTTAGGCTGTCTTTTTTTTTCCTTCTTTTTTTCCTATAATCTGTTCTGTGGCAGTGATTTCCACCATTCTGTCTTCCTGGTCATTTATCTGTTCTTCTGCCTCCATTATTCTGCTATTGATTCTTTCTAGTGTATTGTTCATCTCTGTTTGCTCTTTAGTTCTTCTAGGTCTTTGGTAAACAGAGATCATCTCTGTTCTTCCATCTTCACTGTTTTCCTGAGACCTTGGATCATCTTCACTATCATTTTTCTAAATTATTTTTCTGGAAGGTTACCTATGTCCACTTCATTTAATTGTTTTTTTTCTGGGGTTTAATCTCATCTCTTCATCTGGGATATAACTCCGATTTTTCATCATGTTAACTTTCTGTAATGTGGTTTTTGTTCTAGCCACTGTGGGATTGTGATTCTTCTTGCTTCTTCTGGCTGGGCCCTTCCAGGATTGTCTCTGCCAGTGCCCCCATCCCTGCAGTGAGCCGCTGCAGACCAGCCCAGTAGATATGGGGTTTGTTTTTATTGCAATTATATCCCTCCTACCACCTCATCACAGCTTCATTTTTGTCTTTGGACATAAGGTATCTTTTCTTGGTGGGTTCCAGTGCCCTCCTGTGGATGACTGTTCAACAGCTAGTTGCACTTTTGGTGCTCTTGCAAGAGGAGATGAGCACATGTCTTTCTACTCTGCCATCTTGAACTAGATGTCTGCCTATGACTTTTAACAATAGGTGTATTTGGATAACCATGTGCCAGATACTCAACTTCACAATATCAGGGAATTGTGCTTCTTTTTTTCTTTTTCATTTTGGGGTTTTCTTTCCATACTGCCTGACACAGAGGAACTCTATGCATAATTATGGGTTAGTAACTTTTTGCACAGTAGTGTAAATTGCCTGCTAATGGATAAGTTTATATTTAAATATAAACCAGGTATATTTATTGTCTAACTGAAATATTTGGAATTAACATTCTCTTAATTATCATTTTATACATTAAATTTAAACTTTATTGTTGCTTTAGTTATTTTTCTCCAAGTCTTTCATTCTGTGGACTGAGTATAATTCTTCTTAACTACATTACTTTTCCCTCATGATGTGGAAGTTTTAAATCTAAGTTGCATTGCATTCAAATTTAAATTGAAGTTTAAAAAAGAACTTCAACATAAATATCTATGTCTGTTTCTCTAATTATGAGCATTGAAATTGTATTCTGTTTTAAAATATCTTGTAGAATAAAATTAGAAAATTACTATCTTTTGTCTTGCTAAATTTCCGAAATTAAATGCCCCAAGAATGAGTGGATTTTAATTACCAGTATTATTTTTATTATTTCTCTATGTAACAGGCATTTTTCTTATTTTAGTTTTACCTCCATTGAGAATATCTCATACAAAGAATTATCACTTGTTATTCTTTCCACCTGATAAAGCCATAGGAATACTTCTCTGAACAATTAGTTCTTATACCTAACTGATCCATGTTGGAATCTATGTGTAATTTGGAAAGAGTTTTTAGTTCTTTGCTCATTTAGAAGATGGAAAACAAACAATATATTCTCTCTGTAGCTGTTCTAATTCCATATTTATTTTGTTGACCATTTATTCTTCAAATATGATTACTTATACATTGTTGTTATGTGATTAAATAAATTTGAGTGATTGCAAACATAATCTGGAGTGGACTGGTAAAATGGAATTAGAAGTTTTGGTGTCGGTATGGACAATAGTATGCAATAATTTGGAGAAGGCGATGGCACCCCACTCCAGTACTCATGCCTGGAAAATCCCATGGATGGAGGAGCCTCATGGGCTGCCATCTATGGGGTCGCACAGAGTCGGACACGACTGAAGCGACTTAGCAGCAGCAGCAGCAGCAGCAGCATGCAATAATTTATATATGTTTAGAAGACAGAAGGATTGAAAGACAAATCAAGAAGTTTCAAGTTGGCCAACTTGTACTCTCTTATCTAAAAGAAAGTCAGAATCCGGGGGTTTCAGCTAAATATGATTTGCTCCACATTGTACAGAGAATGAAATTCTTCTGACTCTGACTTCTGACTTCTAACTTTGACTATGGGAACAGTCTTAGAATTCAGGATTATTTTGTCTGAAATCAAGTTCCCAGCAAATTTGCCTTCTCTTTGCTGATAGCTGATCTCATATTCTCAGTGACTGCTTTTCCTAAGTTTTCTGATTTGAATGTTTCACTTTTTCCTGTCTATTTAACACTGCTCATTTTAAAAAGTCTAGACCCACTCCAGTGTTCTTGCCCAGAGAATCCCAGGGATGGGGAGTCTGGTGGGCTACTGTCTATGGGGTCGCACAGAGTTGGACACGACTGAAGCGACGCAGCAGCAGCAGCAGCAGCAGCAGCTAAAATTCTGGGTCCTCGCAAATGCTTTCTATGAATACATTATTTGTGGATGATCTTATTCTCCTCCAACTCTGATGACATGTGTTCAAACAAGAATTTAACTCATTTTAAATTAAAAACATTATTGAGGTACATATAGATTCACAAATAGTTATAATAAATAATAGAGAAAGAGCACACCCAGAATTGTATTGATAAGAGACCACTGATCTTATTCAAAATTCCTTAATGTTATGTGCATTCATTTGTGTGTGTGTGTGTGTATGTGTCTTGATATTGCTTGTGTATGATGTTGCTTACTACTTATACATCACCTTTCTCTACATATAGGTGATAACACTTGGGACCAAGGGTTATTCTATATTTTTATTAGGTGACTGAAACTGCATCTAAACACATTACTTTATAGACAGAATTCATGTATTCAATGATATTGATTGGTTGATTGGTCAGGTAAATGAGCTGAGTATTTTCCTTCATTTCTCTATTAGATTGAGCTTTGAAGACAGAAGCCACTATTCTTCTCAGTCAGTGATCTTCAGCTATATACACTATAAAGCTATAAAAATCACCAAGGATATTTTGAATAATACCTTTTCTAAAATTGGAATTCCTTGCTTAGTAGATGTGGGGTTGGTTCTGGGGAACTGTGATTCTCTAGGTTTGTCTGATGAGAGTCTGGCTTTAATGTAGAGCCCTAAACCATCTGATTTTATACCAGAATACTCTTTAGAGATTGAAAAACCAGAAGGAAATCCTAATGTGCTTATTTCTAGAATGTGATAAAGGTGAGTTCAGTTCAGTTCATTTCAGTCGCTCAATCGTGTCCAGCTCTTTGTGACCCCATAGACTGCAGCACGCCAGACCTCCCTGTCCATCACCAACTCCCCAAATTTACTCTAACTCATGTCCATTGAATCAATGATACCATCCAACCATCTCA
The DNA here is from genome assembly GCF_023091745.1 of Budorcas taxicolor. NCBI lineage: Eukaryota > Metazoa > Chordata > Mammalia > Artiodactyla > Bovidae > Budorcas > Budorcas taxicolor. Next base: position 47,464,019 of record NC_068918.1, read on the forward strand.
TCCTCTGTTGTGCCCTTCTCCTCCATCCTTCAAATTTTCCCAGCATCAATGAGCCAGTTCTTTGCATCAATTGGCCAAAGTATTGGAGTTTCAGCTTCAACATCCGTCTTTCCAATGAATATTAAGGACTGATTTCCTTTAGGATGCACTGGTTGGTTCTCCTTGCAGTCCAAGGGACTCTCAAGAGTCTTCTCCAACAACACATTTCAAAAGCATCAATTTTTCAGCTCTCAGCTTTCTTTATAGTCCAACTCTCACATCCATTCATGACTACTGGGAAAGCCATAGGTTTGACTAGACAGATATTTGTTGGCAAAGTAGTCTCTGCTTTTTGATATGCTATCTATGTTGGTCTTAGCTTTTCTTCCAAGGAGCAAGCGTCTTAATTTCATGGCTGCAGTCACCATCTGCAGTGGTTTGGGAGCCCCCAAAAATAAAGTCTGCCAGTTTCCACTGTTAAAGGAGCCAGTGAGCCAGTTCTTTGCATCAGTTGGCCAAAGTATTGGAGTTTCAGCTTCAACATCCGTCTTTCCAATGAATATTAAGGACTGATTTCCTTTAGGATGCACTGGTTGGTTCTCCTTGCAGTCCAAGGGACTCTCAAGAGTCTTCTCCAACAACACATTTCAAAAGCATCAATTTTTCGGCTCTCAGCTTTCTTTATAGTCCAACTCTCACATCCATTCATGACTACTGGGAAAGCCATAGGTTTGACTAGACAGATATTTGTTGGCAAAGTAGTCTCTGCTTTTTGATATGCTATCTATGTTGGTCTTAGCTTTTCTTCCAAGGAGCAAGCATCTTAATTTCATGGCTGCAGTCACCATCTGCAGTGGTTTGGGAGCCCCCAAAAATAAAGTCTGCCAGTTTCCACTGTTAAAAGGTAGGATGGTATAAATGAACTGTGTGACACATGAAGGATTACAGTATTACAGAAATTTTTCAGTATCTTGAGTTTATCACAGTATCTTGAGTATATTCACTAATCTGGAAAAGAACATACAGTGTCTGCAAAAATTTGAAACTTGTTTGTTAATTTATATATGCTATGTGATTCTCCTTTGGTTTATTTTATTCTCCTTTATTACACTGGTACAAAGAACATCATGTTCCTACAACCAGAAATTATGAAATATAAATTTAAAAATTAAAAGTAGAATTTTCATAAGCAAATTAAAAACTCACTAAATCTCAAACTTAAATTATGTATTGATAAGAAATAAATTACTGAAAACGATTTTAAAAACTGGATTATTTTGTGGCATAAAAATAAAAAATCATCAACATATGTTTCGAGCTCTTTGTAGCCTACAGTTCAGTTCAGTTCAGTTGCTCAGTTGTTTCCAACTCTTTGCGACCCCATGAATCACAGCACATCAGGCCTCCCTGTCCATCACCATCTCCCAGAGTTCACTCAGACTCACATCCATCGAGTCCGTGATGCCATCCAGCCATCTCATCCTCTGTTGTCCCCTTTTCCTCCTGCTCCCAATCCCTCCCAGCATCAGAGTCTTTTTCAATGAGTCAACTCTTCGCATGAGGTGGCCAAAGTACTGGAGTTTCAGCTTTAGCATCATTCCTTCCAAAGAACACCTAGGACTGATCTCCTTTAGAATGGACTGGTTCGATCTCCTTGCAGTCCAAGGGACTCTCAAGAGTCTTCTCCAACACCACAGTTCAAAAGCATCAGTTCTTTGGCACTCAGCTTTCTTCACAGTCCAACTCTCTCATCCATACATGACCCCTGGAAAAACCATAGCCTTGACTAGACAGACCTTTGTGGGCAAAGTAATGTCTCTGCTTTTCAATATGTTATGTAGATTGGTCACAACTTTTCTACCAAGGAGTAAGTGTCTTTTAGTTTTATGGCTGCAGTCACTACCTGCAGTGATTTTTAAGTCCCCCAAAATAAAGTCTGACACTGTTTCCACTGTTTCCCCATCTATTTCCCATGAAGTGATGGGACCAGATACCATGATCTTCGTTTTCTGAATGTTGAGCTTTAAGCCAACTTTTTCACTGTCCTCTTTCACTTTCATCAAGAGGCTCTTTAGTTCCTCTTCACTTTCTGCCACGAGGGTGGTGTCATCTGCATATCTGAGGTTATTGATATTTCTCCCGGCAATCTTGATCCAGCTTGTGCTTCTTCCAGTCCAGGGTTTCTCATGATGTACTCTGCATAAAAGAAAAGTTATGACCAACCTAGATAGCATATTCAAAAGCAGAGACATTACTTTGCTGACTAAGGTCCATCTAGTCAAGGCTATGGTTCTTCCTGTGGTCATGTATGGATGTGAGAGTTGGACTGTGAAGAGGGCTGAGTGCCAATGAATTGATGCGTTTGAACTGTGGTGTTGGAGAAGACTTTTGAGAGTCCCTTGGACTGCAAGGAGATCCAACCAGTCCATTCAGAAGGAAATCAGCCCTGGGATTTCTTTGGAAGGAATGATGGTAAAGCTGAAGCTCCAGTACTTTGGCCACCTCATGCGAAGAGTTAACTCATTGGAAAAGACTCTGATGCTGGGAGGGATTGGGGGCAGGAGGAGAAGGGGATGACAGAGGATGAGATGGCTGGATGGCATCACGGACTCGATGGATGTGAGTCTGAGTGAACTCTGGGAGATGGTGATGGACAGGGAGGCTTGGTGTGCTGCGATTCATGGGGTCGCAAAGAGTCGGACACGACTGAGCGACTGATCTGAACTGAACTCTGCATAGAAGTTAAATAAGTAGGGTGACAATATACAGCCTTGATGTACTCCTTTTCCTATTTGGAACCAGTCTGTTGGTCCATGTCCAGTTCTAACTGTTGCATTTACAAATATTAAATTATTTTGACATTATTAACAACCATTTATGCAGGTAAACATAAAGATGTAAAGCAGAACAAAAAAAGTGTTTGAAACATATTAATTATATTTAATTATTATTATATCAGTATATAAAGCATACACTATATCATTCAATTTAGTATATAACTATACATTGTTGTATAAAAGCATACACTATATGTGTTATATATAGTTATAGCTATTATATTCTTTTTTATTGCCATTTTATTATATTGTTGTAATTTTAAACTTTTTAGTTTGTATTGGGGTATAGACCCTGATATTGAGATATATTAAGGGAAGGAAGAGAAGGGAGCAACAGAGCATCCTTCTGGTTGGATGGCATCTGGTTGGATGGTTGGATGGCATCATTGAATCAATGGACATGAGTTTGAGCAAACTCTGGGAGATAGTGAAAGACAGGGAAGCCTGGCATGCTGGAGTCCACGTGGTCACAAACAGTCGGACATGAGTGAGTGACTGAACAACAGCAACATAGCCAATTACCAACACTGTGGTAGTTTGAGGTGAACAACAAAGGGACTGAGCCATACCTATACATGTATCTGACTCCCCCAAACTCTCCTCCAACCAGGCTGCCACAAAACATTGAGCATAGTTCCATGTGCTATACAATAGATCTTTGTTGATTATCCATATTAAATATAGCAGTATGTACATGACCTTGCCAAAGTTCGTAATTATTCTTTCCCCCTTGCAACTATAAGTTCATTTTCTAAGTCTGTGAGTCTACTTACCTATATGTTTTGTAGGTAAGTTCATTTATATCATTTCTTTTTAGATTCCACATATAAGGGATGTCATATGATATTTGTCCTTCCATGTCTGACTTACTTCCCTCAGTATGAAACTCTCTAGGTCCATCCATGTTGCCGCAAATGGCATTATTTCATTCTTTTTAATCTCTGAATAATATTGCATTGTATATATGTGCCACTTCTTTATCTATTCCTCTGTCAATGGGCATTTACATTGCTTCCGTGTCTTGGGTATGCAATGAACATTGCATACAAACAGGGCTGCAATGAACATTGGGGTGCATGTATCCTTTTGGATCATGTTTTTCTTCAAGTATACACTGAGGAGATTATTTTAACATAGCTTGCTTAGAAGTATTATATAAAAGATATCTAAATTAGGTACAATAATTATCCTTATAAGGATAATGATTAATATATGTAATTATAGTAATATCTGATTCTTTAAGATGGAAAATTTAAAATCTTTGCTAAAGGGTTCCCTAGATGAAATTTGAAAAATCCATAATAGAAATAAAAAAGACTGTAATACTTATTAAGGAACTTTTAACTGAAATTTGATATATAATTACATATATTTAAGTTATTCTAGCAATCAAGAACAAAGAGTAGTAGAATATAAACATGGGAATCATTTATCTATATAAAATTTTTATGTTATTTTATTTAACTGAGAAATGGAAACACATTTTTTTTCAATATTGCTAAAACCAGACTCTAAGCAGGTCAACAGAAGGATTAGTTTCGGTGTGGGGAGAAAAGAAATATTTCCTTTGAACTGTTTGAGTAAAGTCAAAATAAGACATCTAGTTCTCTGAAATGATAACCTTTTGTGAATATAGAATGTAATATTATCTGCCTATAACAATTAAATAATTGAGTAAATTATTATTGGATTGGCCAAAAAGTTCATTTGGGTTTTCCTGTACCATCTTATCAAAAAACCTAAGTGAACTTTTTGGCCAACCCAATTGTGTGGAATCATGACAAATTAATAAATTGCCTTTAATACAAAGCACAGTATAAGGAAAATAGACTATTTGTCAGTTTATAAAATAATCACTTTTGAAACTTTATAAAGATTAAAAATATCACATAGAAAATTATTGATATGATTATATTTCAGATTTTATACATAAAAATAATAAAAAGAATCAAAAGGGCAGGGATATATTTTTATTAAAAGTTAATTTTATAGGATTATTTTAATAAATATGAAGAGTTTACTCATTATATAAATTAGCAAGTAGTACAAATAATAGAAATAAAATTACAAATGATAAATAACATCTATTAATAAAATAGTTTACTAAAGCCAGTAATCAGTATATAAAAATTCAAGCAGTTTTGAGGTACTATTTAAAAACTGTTGGATTACCTGCAACACTAATTCACAGATATTTTATACCTGTAGACCATTGAATTTGATAAAATAGTTTATTCGTTGTTTGAAACAATTTACCAAAATATTTTCAATGATTATATTCATATTGATTAAGCATGCAACTATATGGAACTTATCTCAGAGAAATAAACACATCTTTTTTCAAGAGATAAAAAGGCTGTTCCATGAATTAATTGCTTCATAAATAAATAAAAACAACCTAAATATCCTAAAGCTATTGAAAAACTAGATTTTATTGCTTAGAACTCCTGGTATATTGGACAGTAACTAAAATTAAAATCATAAAGCTAACTCTAAAGCATGAAAACATGTATTAGATAACATGAAAAATAATCACGACAAAATTGGAAATATGATTATAAAAAGTTAAGTAATATACCCTCACATATGCACATATTAGTTTTCATTTTATGTGTGGGCTTACATTTCTACCCTTTTTACAAAATTATTAAAATCATATCACTGTAAAAATAATGTATTGTTATTACATTTTTACCAGCAAGGGGAAAAAGTGCTATTTCAGAAAACTGAACAAAAACAAAATCTTTCAATAAAGCAGGTATGTAACCTAGTTAAATTTGCTTAAAATTGTTAGAAAGCCTACATCATAATAAAACTTAAAAAGAAAGAGAACAGATGTTAACTTTATTTCTTGGCTTCATGATTTCATAAGATAATCTTTTTATACAATAAATTAATGTCATAAAAGATGTAGACTGCAGATGTATTGTTGATTAAGTATAATAAATGTCAAACAGAATGGAAATAGTTAGCAAAGGAAATCATTGTGTATACAAAAATCATGCATGTATAATTTCCACACACATAGTTAAATTAAAAAAAAATCTATGAAGAGCAAACTCTAATACATAACATTTACTCTGTAGTGGAATAATGTACAGAAAATATCTGTTCTGAAAGAAAAACATTTTTAAAGTTTAATGTCATTGCAGGCATTAGACTTTGAAAAGATAGGAGAATGCTTTTTAATGAATGTGAAGTAATATTTCAAGGGAACACTATTCTCTAATAGAAAGTTACTATTCATAGAAACTAATTATAAGAGGATTTCACTAATTTTAAAGGTGTCTGACCAAGGTGAAAAATTAACAATGAATCATATTGCCATTGGCTGATCATCTGGTGATCTGCCGGAGTTTCATCAAGTGTGTGCCTAAGAACTCATGGAGTTTACTGACCCGCTTGCCACAGATGCATTCACCACAAGATTGCTGGGTGTGTGCTTGTAGAATATCAAATTATCAAATGGCATATTTAAAAGTCCTAAATTTCAGTGAAATTTTTTTCTTTTTCACTAAGATATTCATAATTCTTTAAGGTGACAAGTAATTACTCAGTGATTAAGTGACAGGCTAATTAGCTAATGCTGCATTTGTACTTTCATAATTCAAAAGAAATGTAAATGAATCAGTCATTAATAAAAATAAATTTTGATTGGATTGGTTTCCTTGAGATTAAAAATCTGTTTTTTTTCCAAAATTTTTTCATCAATAGAGAATATAAAAATTTTGACCATTAAAGTTTTCTAGTAGTTATCCAGATACTTTATGTGAAAATCTAATTGACTTCATATCTTCATAGCTTAGGTGAGATTTGGTAATGTTTTGGCAAAATGTACTACTGATGTGTCAATATGGGAAAAAATAACAAAATGTTTCTAAAACATATTTCATTTTTGAAGTAAAGAAATCTAAGTTTATATATTGGTACTATATCTTGTTCAGAAAAATCATTGTATATTTTTTAAAAGGCTCAAAACAAGCACAAGGTTTTTCACTTCAAAACAGAAAAATCCTAAATTACCACTTTTCCATAATATACAAAGAAATTGATTAATGTAAAATAAATGGGATTTCTATAGGGAACAATCCACATATATCAAAAAATAAGAGAAACATTTTTTATGTTGATATTTAAAGTTTGACAAGTTTATTAAATTTCATTTAACATCATTTCCTAAATGATATTTAATAAATGATGTATATGCTTTAAGTAATATTTTTTGCCAAGTTTTTTTCATTAAATATATTTTCTATATGGCTATCTTTTTTGAGAGAGAAAGATTCTTGTTTGAAGAATAAGAATGATACCCTAAACCTCCAGTATTTGTTAAAGAACATTGTCTGATTTTTATTTGCCAGAGGTTTTCCAATTGTGAGTGTGTATGTGTGTTTATATTTTCCTGTTTAATTATAGCTTTATTATACAGCATTCTTGGTGTTTGTGCCAATAGGCTATATCTATATATTTTAATTATGGTAAAATATAAATAACCTAAGATTTACCCTTTTAATCATTCTTAAATGTACAATTCAGTGGCATTATGTACATTCACATTGTTGTACAACCATCATCACTATTTCCAGAACTTTCTCATCATCCCAAACAGAACTCTGTGCCCATTAAGCAGTAAATCCCCTTTCCCTTTCCCCTCACCCCCTGCCCGATCTCCATTCTATTTTGTCTCTACTTCTTTTGTGTATGTGTTTTCTAACAAAGAAGAACAAAATCTCAATCAGCACACTTGGTATGGTGTCTGTTATTTTTAGCCAGATTTATATATGTATATATGCTTCTTTTTCTACTAAGAGAAAATAGTAACCTGGTATAGTCAGAAGAAAATTCATGGATAGGATCTACTGAGACTACTTGTTACAGCAGTTCAATACCACAGGTTGATTAACTTATTATGCATATATTATACTTATTTAATTTACATTTAAGAATGTTTTCCAAATTAGCTCTCAAGATAGAATTTCCTTTTACTGATGTCTTTTTTTCATAGCTCTTTGCAATCTCTAAAAATCATTCTGTCTTCTTATATTCTGCTTGTGAGATTATTTCTAATGTACCTCCTGGGAAATATTCTCTTTGAAATTGGCAGCACTTAATGAAAAATATATACATATTCATAATTAAAAGGAAGATACTGAAAAATATTGCTTGTATATAATCACTCTGAGCAGAAGAATTATTTTGAACATGAAAGAAATCATTAACTGTAAATAATCCAGGGATCAAAGATCTGAGGAGGAGAGAAAGAAAAGTGGGCTAGAGGGCAGACTCTCCACCTTGTGTGGGCTGAATGAAGGACTATCTGAAACACAAGCTCAGAGAAGAAAAAGAAGCACAATTATGCCAACACCAAAACTTCCTTCAGGATAGGCCAGGAAGCATTAAAAGAAGCGACATGAGCCATTACTAGTAGTGGAAAGGAGCATGATTTTTGACTAACTGATTTTTGTTTTAACATATTAATGTTAAAGAAGTTTTCTCTAATTATGGCTAACATTTTAATGACGGAAAATAAATACATGGTTTTAGAAATTCTCTTTTCTTCACTAAGACTCTCTCTTGAGTTTAAAAAAAAGATTTTTTAAAATACATTTTTGGTCATACAAATTACATTGCAGATTTAGGATTTTTGAAACATCATTAGGCTTAATCATGTCACAACGATCCATACTATAACAGTGTGCATTTAAAGTTGGGCTCAATTTATGAAAGTTAGCATTGCATACATATTTTTCTCTATATGATGTACTTTTGGACATATATATGTATATTTTGGGTTACATATTGTACATTTATATGTTAGAATTTTATCAAAAAACACCCATGTTAATTGTTAGAAATGCCATTGTGTCAGTTAGGGATATATTTATTTTCTGCACACAAGGTTTAAAACTTTCTGAAGTTAGCAACACTATATTAAAGTTTTTATATCACTCAGTTTTTATAACTTTTGCTGCTGCTGCTAAGTCGCTTCAGTCGTGTCCGACTCTGTGCGACCCCATAGACGGCAGCTCATCAGGCTCCCCCGTCCCTGGGATTCTCCAGGCAAGAACACTGGAGTGGGTTGCCATTTCCTTCTCCAATGCATGAAAGTGAAAAGTGAAAGTGAAGTCGCTCAATCGTGTCCGACTCTTAGCGACCCCATGGACTGCAGCCTACCAGGCTCCTCTGTCCATGGGATTTTCCAGGCAAGAGTACTGGAGTGGGGTGCCATCGCCTTTAGAAATATGCAATTAGAAAAATGAAGGGATGAACAAATTGCAAGATAATAGAAAGCTAGATAGTATTTTTTAAAGTTAGTTATTGTCTTTTAAGTTGACAATATTTAGGATAAAGACTATGATGAATAATAAAATACAGGAACGTATGTTTTTCAGAGTAGTAGTGGGAATGAGATATATTGAAAAAAGTTAAACTATTTTCTTTTGTCTTTTTCACAACCAGTTGAAATATTGAGAACCTATAAATTAAAAATATGAAGCATGATAGCAAAGTTAACTAGGTTTAGAAGAATCAAGAATATGTCCTCAAAATTATTTTATTTAGATGGTACTTAAGAGCTACATTGAGAGATAAATATAGGAATAAAAGTGCATAGCTCCCTAGAACTTCCAAAACAAACTACATGCATTCATGAAGTCTCATCACACAAATGGTTTGATGTCATGGGAAAGAACCCAGTTCTAGTCCACTGATTTATTTAGTTCTCAACCATTTTTGTTATGCATTTGTTCCTGTGAAGAAGTAGCAAGAGAATTGTGTTTGAAGTAAGAAAAATATATTTATTTCTAACCTTGCTGTTTACTAGCATTCTGACTTTTAGCCATTTAAAGAACTAATTTGAGCTGCGGATTGATCACACTGCCAAAAATGAGAATAATAATGCATAATCACAAGTTCATTGTGATAATTAAATTAAGTCATACATGAAATTACAGTGATGAGTAATTATCAAGTACTCAATCATGAAATGTTTTTATTCTCTTTTACTTCCAAGACTCAGAAAAATGTTTGAGTACCTAGGTCTAAAGATGGACTGACCTGGGAATAATTTAACATCAGAGGATTTTCCCAATTTTAAATGAATTTTGATTATTTTTCAGCCTGTGATGGATTCATAACCGCAAAAGTGGGGCTTTAAAGTGTACTCTTGTCTATTTCCACTGGTTGTGAATTGCCCCCCAAAGTTGTATAATGTGGAAATTAGTACTATTTATATTTCATCTCTCACTGATAAAATCAGTAGTGCATTATAGCAAAATGACTTCTATTTAGAATATGTCTTAATTTTTTTCCAGTATATAATTTTTGTAGTTTTTGTGATGCTTTGCCTTTGAACGTTGATTGCAAGCAAGATGTTGCATCCATAGTAAAAATTGAGGCTTGAGAGTCTATTATACTTAGATTGGATTATCATTATCATTGAATAAATTTTTAGAGCTAATTTTAAAACTTTAATTTGGGTAACCATTTTGCAATATCTCTACTCCAATCTTGACAAGTTTACTTCAAATCCTAAATAAAATAAATAGAGAGGCAGAATAGACCCAGTAATAACAGGTGTCATTTCTGTCTCTATCGTGTATATCCAGAATCAGTACTGTGATAAGGCTGTACCAGAAGCAGTAAGAAAAATTAGTCTTAATTTAAATTTTAAGGAAGAGAAATATACATATGAACTCTATATTGTACGTATAACATCTTTCAGACAGGATGTTATTATTGTAGTATATTTGGAAGTTGATATAAACTTTATTGCTTGTTCTAAAAGGTAAGAGATTTAAATTTTCTTTTAAAAAGAAAATTGATTTATAAGAAAGAGAAGAATGCCACTGCTTGCTTGTTTTGAGATATCAAACTAATATTATTTTCATTTTCATGAGCAATGCAATATTTTAACTAGTATTCTTTAAAGTAAAATTTACAAATATATTCACTTTAGTAATAAAGCCATAATTTTTAGTGTATTTGTATACTTTCTTTTTGAATACTTTCCCCATATTTGTTGATTGTTCAGTTACTGATCTGAGACAAATACCAATACAAATATTCCTTTATATTTTATTAATGCAAACTTACATCTGAAATGTATTCTGCCCCTTCAGCAAATGTATTTCATTCAGAAACTAACATTATCAAAATGTTATTGGCATAGCATAGTTTGCAGTTAGAATAAACATTTAACTGAGTCTTTAGCCATTACCATAATTTTCTGTGTTATTATTTTTCAGTAGCATAGAATAGAAACTCAGTAGCAAAAGGGCTTTTTTATTTCTGATTAAATTTATTACTGACATGAAACAAAAATTTTGTATGGTTTCTTATATAAATTGTGTATTTTATAGAAGGTTTTTGTATTTCACAAAATGAAGTGAAGTAGCGATAATTTTTAAATGGCATATTATTCATTTTGAGATATTGTGTCATTTTCTCTCAAGAATAACTTTAGGGGGCACTGTGCTGCCAGTAGAGAATTCTTCCCCAGACAGCAGATCATATTGTCTTCTTTCTTTGCATATAAAAATATCTTTTTGTTTTTTAAGAAATCATGCCAAAAATATTAAACTTTCTTAAATTTGTGTTTTTCAATACAACACTGCCTAGAAAAACAATTTTGAAAGTTGTCGGAGAACGCTGAATATTAATTGCAAGCAAAATGTTGCATTCCTGAAAAAAAAGTTACTTTTCAATAGTTACTTGGAGCTAAAGTTTGCTGTCTCCAATTTTTCTGGTTTAGGAAACAAACCGTCCCAAACAATACACACAGGAAAAAGCAGAAAAAAACCCATCTCACCTGAGAGCAAAAAGGGTGTGGTAAAACTATTTATAGTAATGATTGTAGCATAACTGGAAAAAAAAATTGTGCTAGTTATCTGTAGAAAACAGTCTCTAGCAAGAACCAAAATTCAAGATGTAGAGAATTTTTAAAAATAAACTTTAGTTAACAGGAAAGGCAAGATGAAAAGAGAAACAACAGTGACAACAATGAAAATAAAATGGTACCAGTACATGATCGTTTTGGTTTTCAATCGCTTAGCCCTATAAACCTCTCCTCCGTCCCCACACTCATCACTCATCTCTGACATCTGTATTATACTCTGAAACCAAAGCAGATCTTTTGTCATATGGAGAGATCAAAGCAAAGACTTTTGAAGAAACAATGCATCCTGTTAACAGAAACTCTTCCCCTTTGCTTGCATCTTTTAGGTTGTCTGATTGTAATAAATTAATTCAGTTATTTCTGATAGAGCTACCTGGATGCTTTCTGTAGTCTACATCTAAATTATACAACATTACCTAACATAAGTTATACATTTTTATTTTAGATATTTCAGGACCAATTAAAATGTTGGTCCTTCATATTATAAATGTATTTAATATCTCTTCTTCCTACATTTTCAGCTGATATTTGAGGTTAATGCCTATGACACATGAATGGGTATCATAGTAAAGATGCAGAGTTGATTGATTTAGGAGAGAAAATATCTTTTTTATTATCTTTTCCCACATATCTTTATTCCCCAGGAAATATATGCTTAGATATGATGGTCTCATGAAAAGGAAAGCAAGTGAGCCTGAAGAAATCACAAATATTGAAACAGTGAGGAATTTTTTTAAATGTTGATTTCGGCAAAACAGATGAACACTTGTGCTACTGGGAAAAAAGAGTTTAGTATATGTAATACATCTTTTCACAAAGTGGTAATTTGACGTCTAGTATATTTCAACTGTTACCTTATTGTTCTACTACTCTTTTTTAAAGCCTGTTAACTCTGTGTTGGTGTGATAGTACAAAGAGTAGAAATAGGCAAATAACATGCATTTAACAAATATTTAGCTATCATCACATACAGAAGACATATGAGGGTGAATATCTAGCAGTTTTCTTAAGAAAAAAGTAAACAGATCTAAGAAAAATTGTAGGTGGGCTTCTTTACTAGAGAATACAAATGGTGAATAAATTAAAGATTCTAGTCAGTTCCTGATTATATCTTTAATTAAATGCTAAAAAGTTTATATAAGTAGCTATCTTTACTTAATTTTAAGCCTGCATTTTTTGAATCATTGGTACATCAAGTAAAATGCTTTCTTCTTTCAGTTCTGTATTAATGCAATTATGGGGGAAATTATTGGCTATAACGATATTTAAGAACATGTGAGGATCTCAAAATGCATTGTTTTTGAATGTCAAATGTGTTTAGAGTTTCAGAATAGCTTTTCTCTAGCTGTATTTCTAACATTCTTATTCTCTTAGGGCTTAAATCAATGGGGAGAATTAAGAAGAATAGAAGAAAGAATATCAGATAATTCTAGATTTTATATCTTTATCAGAGCTCATAGGAAGAACTTTAAGAGATTAGCAACAGGCTAAGTGGATTTCTTACTTCCTCCTGTGAAATTTAATAATATTCTTTATCTCCTGTTTATGACTTTGATGAAGTTCAACAAAATTCATAAAAGAATTCCTTGAAACTCTTTGCTATTTCCTTCCCACATAGATATGCTCTTCATGAAAAATGTAGCATGATTTTTTTTTCATGAACTTCCTTAAAATAAAGCTAGTGGTTAAGCACATAGAATGATGGCTACAGTATAGATTTTGTGATCCTCAGTGGAAATTGTTAATATTTCAGAAATCACAGTCATAATTTTGCTCTGCTTTTCACTTTCTGCTATTTCACTTTATCAGTGGAATATCTGATAATGTCTCATACCTTTAGAGACGAGCACTCCTTAGTAGAGTACATGTATATACTCTAGAATATGGTTTAATTTCATAGTAAACAATATACTATACCATCTTTTTTGAATATCTGTTTTACCCTCCAGGTTTTAATTAAATAAGTATTCCCACCCCCATATTAAGGTTTATAGTTTTATTTTTTCAAACTGGAGAACTGTAATATTTTCTATAAGTTTTTACTGTTTTTAATATATTAAACTATAAAGAATATACTTATCTACTTATTTGGATATGTTTTTTTAAGGATTAGATTTTCTTTTAACAATTATACATTGAATTAGTGTAAAGAATAAAATTGCATGTATACATGAATGCATACATCAGTAAAATACAATATTAATATATGAATTAGCTTAATTTAATATTTTGTAACCTTAAGTAAGGAAAATATTCAATATCAAAATATTTTTCTGAAGACTATATGGAAATTCTAAAATCTACTTACAGAGTTAACTGGAAACATTTTGCTCATCTATATTTATTAAGAACATTTCCCAAAATATACTTAGATTTGTGGCAATCCAGAAACATTTTAAGAGCGAAGTAGAATGGCTATTTGTGGATTTGGAAGGATATTTTTATGTATAGAAAAAACAATCATCCCTGCTAAGAATATCTGTAGAAAAATCCTTTTTGAACTAAATTTTGTCTCTTTTTTTGTTTTTTGAATTGTTTATGCACAAGTAATCAAATAACAGCCAAAGTCTCCTCCAGTACATTTTATTTGCTTTTTTTTCTAATATGCTAATTTTTAGCTCTTGTTGGTGTCATCTAAAGTCTTCTATTCAGAGTGTACTTTGGAACCAAAAAACATCAGGGTCTCCTGGGATCTTCCTAGAATTAAAAACCATTAAGCCTTGTTTCAGACCTTCAGAATCTGCATTTTCAAGGGTCCCTAGATGATCTCTATGCCTCATTTTTAGAAACACTGCTGCTGCTGCTGCTGCTAAGTCGCTTCAGTCGTGTCCGACTTTGTGCGACCCCAGAGACGGCAGCCCACCAGGCTCCCCAGTCCCTGGGATTCTCCAGGCAAGAACACTGGAGTGGGTTGCCAGTTCCTTCTCCAATGCATGAAAGTGAAAAGCGAAAGTGAAGTGGCTCAGTCGTGTCCGACTCTCAGCGACCGCATGGACTGCAGCCTACCAGGCTTCTTCATCCATGGGATTTTCCAGGCAAGAGTACTGGAGTGCGGTGCCACTGCCTTCTCAGTTAGAAACACTAGTAAAGGAAAATGAAGTCTTGGAATAAAATTTAGAAGCGATAACCAGAAAAGGCCAGGATAGAATGAAGGAACCCAGTAAAATGTTACTAACCCTTACCTTTTTTATTTACTCTTGGGTCATCTGGCTTTATTTATGTTCAATGCCAGTATATTGTCTTTTATCTTAGTGTTCTCCTCGTTTATTTCCAGAATCTCCAACCCCTGTTATAATCAAAAGTATAATGTATAAATATAAAAATCTCAGTAAGAAGTCATTACACAATGAAGAGTATTTAAAGAATGGACATGTCAACCCCTTAGACTTCAAAATACACAAAAAAGGCAGTGGCTGCTTATTTGATGGCTTCTTTAAAGAGTGCTAATGGAGTCACCTTCCTCCCGCAATGCCTCTGACAGCCACCCATAGCATTAAAGTTGAGTACCTCATTTGAGTGTTTCTGGTTTTTTAATTGAGCTATAATCATAAGGATGCCCTGCTTCATGGGAAAGAAAGCTGTGACTTTTTTATGATTTTTTTCTCCTTCACTGGGAAATTTGAATTTATCATAAAAACTAACCAAGAATTTAAAAAAAGAAAAAAAAATAGTTTAGCTGCTGTACTCGAATAAAGAGAAACTAATGCTTTGGAGGAAATGAGAACGTTATCTTTTTTTTTTTCTACACCATAATATGTATGAAGAATACATGAATAAACACATACAGTTCCTAGAATTTATATTTTAAATATTATCTTTTTTCCCTTGAGTGCCTTTTTATTATATAACATTGAGTGTATTACTTTAAGTATAAAATGGCAATTATAACAAGTACAAGAACAAATTTTAAATTATTTTATTATATTCCTACTTCAGATCTGTATGCTATCTCTGTGTCAACTATTTAACTCTGTCTTTCTTGCAGGAAAAGAACTATGGACAATACAAAATAAATGGGCATGACTATGTTTGAATAAAACTTTATTTACAAAATGAAACAGAAAGTTTGATTTGGCCCATGCTAATGCCCTTTCTAACTATTTTTATTTACAAATAAAAATTGTAAAGTAAATAAGCTTATTCAAAGTTCTAAATTAGTACTTTCCTATGCAAAACAGGCTTAAAAAGAAAATAATATATATTTGTCCAACTTTCAGGGAAAACACTCATTATTCCTAGTTTCTTCAGTGGTGGTGGTGGTTTAGATGCTAAGTCGTGTCCAACTTTTGTGCCCCTTTGACTATAGCCCTCCAGGATTCTCTGTCCATGGAATTCTCCAGGCAAGAATACTGGAGCGGGTTGCCATTTCTTTCTCCAGGGAATCTTCCCAACCCAGGAATTGAACCCTGGTGTCCTGAACTACAGGCAAATTCTTTGCCAACTGAGCTACAATGGAAAGCAGCCGTTTTTTTCAGACTAGCATTTAAATAAAACTAGATAATTTTCAAGCCTCCCATAACCTGGATTGTGCAGCTTAGACTTAAGTGTCTCATGAGTTTAAATAAGGCAATATTTACAGCTTTTCATTCCATGGGCAATTTCATTTTATTTGGTTCAGATGGAAGAGAATTTGACTGGGAGGTTGTTGGTCTTGACATGTACTCTTATACCAACTAGCTCTAAAAAAGTCTATTGAAAGAGATTTCCTACATATCTCTGGAATAATATTTTCACCTTAATTTTTGTCTTTCCTCTCAGCAATTTGTAAAATATTGACTACTTTTAGCTCTTTCAGAATAGATTTCTTTGCATACATATTAGTTACTTGTTGGTTACAGTGTCAGATTACAATGTTGCTACTGTCTGTATTGGTATATTTAACAAATCTCACATTCTCTAAGATTTACCAAGAAGAAAAGCCAAATATATACACATGTACATGTATGCATGCACGCAAACATTCCGAACAATTCAGGAAATTGTTTTTCATTCCAGAAAGAACCTTCAATCTCGTTTTGGGGCAAGGGATGTATCCCAATGTAAATAAAGTATGTTTTTATTAGTAATAGTAGACTGTTTTAACTTTCAATTTTAATTCTGTTATTTAATTAGTATATAACATTTTGAAGAAAGGCAAGGGTTACTGATATGAATGAATTATAGTTATATGACTTTCCTTGCAGATTAATATGATTTAAGGTTAAATCTGAAATCTAATGGAAATCTACATCATAATCTACCATTTTTATCATTATTTTTATTAACATCAGTATTTTGTACACTTGGTTGACTCTAAAATGGTAATGAATAAAAGCATGTTCATTCTCCAGATCTACTTAGATACTGAGATACACAAACAAAAATTACTGCTAAGACACAATGTCTTTCACATAGAAACAGATAAGAAGGAGAAAAAAAATTCTTCCATAGTCAGTTATATTGAATTAATCCACCTAAAGCTCCTACATTTCAAAAGAATTTCTATGCATTTAGAAAGCCTTTAACAACATTTCTGGCTTCCTTGGAGGTTCTAAAGAGCTATGTGGTAGCAATAAAAAGCTCTTTACCACAGGGATTCCTACAATTAAGAAAAGCAGAGATTGTAAAAGTTTGCTAGTTTTGAAATATTAGCTTGCCTCCTACTTAAATCCAAACAAAAGCACACTATGGCTCTAGGTCAGCCCAATACAGACAAAACCTGAACGCTGATTTGCCCCATACAAGGAACTATAATGGAGTGGAAGCAGCAGCTACTTAATATATGAGTTAAAATTGCCCGTGACTGAAGTGAGCACATCAATCAAAAGTTTTGGCATGTAGTGAGCCAGACAAACCAGTGTGGTAAGCCTGAGGGCAGGAAAAGCCTCTGTTCTGTATTCAACAGTTTTCAAATTACCATGACATCCCTTTGCATACACCACCCGACTTCCAGCAGGTGGATTTTTGAGGCATTGTGCTTGGAACACAAAGATGGATCAACTAAGAGCATTTGAGATAGCTTCCTGTTTTATGTTCTGACAACTTGGGTTACATAAAGCCTTCCAGATTCTTAGCATTTTTAAGTGTTGGGGAAGGAATAAATACAGATATCCAAGAACAGAAAATTCAGCAATTAGAGATAAAATAGAAACATCTGTCCGTACTGATTTATGTTTTAAATAAAAATTGTACATTCACTTGAACCATCTCAACATAAGTGCAATTTGTTAGTTTAAATGATTTCATTCAAAGTTCTATTGTATCTAGTTGTCTTTATCAGTTTTAATTAGTTTTTAAATATCTTGAAAACTGAAAAAGAGCCTTTCTATTTATCTAAAGAGGAATTTTGTACAAGCATGTCCAGGAGAAAAGTGCAATACACAGTTATTGCAAGATACCTCCCATCTTTCACACATGAGTTCTGTTATTAATCTCTGAGTGAATTCTGCACACAGCTCTATATAACTACTTTCCACTAAATCTCTGAGAAGCAATGATGGAAAATCTAAGCGCAAAATTTGCTTCAATAAGAATATAAATGTGCAGAAAGATGATCAAATAATTGTACCCTCTTTCTAACTCACTTTTTCACTATGACATAATATAAACATATAAAATATTCTGTTTTTTCAAATACCATATCCGTTGTTAATTTTATTATTTGTATAAAATAACTCAGGTTTGAGTTAGTAGTAATAATATTTAAAATATTATTACTACCTAAACATTTAAGATATTATAATTGCAGAGTAATAAAGAGACTCATGTCAAACTATAAAGCAAACAAAATAACCTGATAGACACAAACTATATGCTATAAAATATTTTAGTTACAGACTCAGAAAGAAACTGAATTAGTGAATAAAAATGATAAGAAGTGCTATGTTAATGCTATAAGACTGGCAAATAAATGAGTTATTAACTTCAATAATTGTGAAGGGACCTTGGATAAAAGAAAAGTCAAAGAGAGAAAACCATTTTTGTTTGGTCATTTTACCCACTGATTTGACTAGTTAAGACAACTATGAAGTTAACATCTAAATGTTATAATATCAGTGTTTCTGTAGTCAAGTGATAATTTTCTTCCATAGCCTCTTTTCCTTTGTCCTTTAATTATCAAATATAATTTGAAATATGCATGTTCATAACAGGGGCAGAATGAATATAATTTATCTTTTAAGAGAGATAAAATAAATTTTTAAAGATATATTTAAAGTACTTTGGTTGTATTCACTGTGTAACCACTCTATCATACCATACTTCATATAAGGAAAGATGGAATAGCTGGTTATTTCTTATAACATAAGGCAAAGTACACAAAATATTTAGCATAATAATTTTTATATTTCTAAAAGTATGTTATTCGAACAACATGAATTTTATGGTTTGATTTAAATATATACAAAAGATACAATTATAATATAAACACATTTACCTTGAAAACATTAATATTATCATGAAAAACTGAAGTTCTGCAAATCTTACAGCAGAGCAAAAAATGCAGTATGTCCAAGAGAATGTTGACACAAATGTCCCAGCAAATGCTACAAAAATATTCATAGCCCCATTGTCTGTATGGCAAAACACTGAGGATATGGTAAATTTTCACTTTCAGGATAATACATTGATAAATTATAGTATATTTACAAAGTAGAATATTACACAATAGTGAAAATGAACCACAACTTCAAGCAAAAACATGAATGAAGCTTGGAAACATATTAAAGACTAACAAAAAGAAGTAAGTTTAAGGAATCAATATTCAGTAAAGTACAACTAAATATATATTACTTAGGGAGAAAACTAAAAAAAAAATAGAAATGAAATTTAAACACAGGTGTCAGAATTTAGGGAGACAGTAGAGGTGAAGAACATACAGTTCAGTTCAATTCAGTTCAGTCGCTCAGTCGTGTCCGACTCTTTTCGACCCCATGAATTGCAGCACGCCAGGCCTCCCTGTCCATCACCAACTCCCAGACTTCACTAAGACTCACATCCATCGAGTCAGTGATGCCATCCAGCCATCTCATGCTCGGTCGTCCCCTTTTCCTCCTGCCCCCAATCCCTCCCAGCATCAGAGTCTTTTCCAATGAGTCAACTCTTCACATGAGGTGGCCAAAGTACTGGAGTTTCAGCTTTAGCATCATTCCTTCCAAAGAAATCCCAGTGCTGATCTCCTTGAGATTGGACTGGTTGGATCTCTTGCAGTCCAAGGGACACTCAAGAGTCTTCTCCAACACCACAGTTCAAAAGCATGAATTCTTTGGTGCTCAGCCTTCTTCACAGTGCAACTCTCACATCCATACATGACCACTGGAAAAACCATAGCCTTGACTAGACGGACCTTAGTTGGCAAAGTAATATCTCTGCTTTTGAATATGCTATCTAGGTTGGTCATAACTTTTCTTCCAAGGAGTAAGCGGCTTTTAATTTCATGGCTGTAGTCACCATCTGCAGTGATTTTGGAGCCCCCAAAAATAAAGTCTGACACTGTTTCCACTGTTTCCCCATCAATTTCCCATGAAGTGATGGGACCAGCTGCCATGATCTTCGTTTTCTGAATGTTGAGCTTTAAGCCAACTTTTCCCCTCTCCTCTTTCACTTTCATCAAGAGGCTTTTGAGTTCCTCTTCACTTTCTGCCATAAGGGTGGTATCATCTGCGTATCTGAGGTTTTGACATTTCTCCCAGCAATCTTGATTCCAGCTTGTGCTTCCTCCAGCCAAGTGTTTCTCATGATGTACTCTGAATATAAGTTAAATTAGCAGGGTGACAATATACAGCCTTGATGTACTCCTTTTCCTATCTGGAACCAGTCTGTTGTTCCATGTCCAGTTCTAACTGTTGCTTCCTGTCCTGCATATAGGTTTCTGAAGAGGCTGGTCAGGTGGTCTGCTATTCCCATCTCTTTCAGAATTGTCCACAGTTTATTGTGATCCACATAGTCAAAGGCTTTGGCATAGTCAATAAAGCAGAAATAGATGTTTTTCTGGAATTCTCTTGCTTTTTCCATGATCCAGCAGATGTTGGCAATTTGATCTCTGGTTCCTCTGCCTTTTCTAAAACCAGCTTAAACATCTGGAAATTCACGGCTCACATATTGCTGAAGTCTGGCTTGGAGAACTTTGAGCATTACTTTACTAGCGTGTGAAGTGAGTGCAATTGTGCAGTAGTTTGAGCATTCTTTGGCATTGCCTTTCTTTGGGATGGGAATGAAAACTGACCTTTTGCAGTCCTGTGGCCACTGCTGAGTTTTCCAAATTTGTTGGCATATTGAGTGCAGCACTTTCACAGCATCATCTTTCAGGATTTGAAACAGCTCAACTGGAATTCCATCACCTCCACTAGCTTTGTTCGTAGTGATGCTTTCTAAGGCCCACTTGACTTCACATTCCAGGATGTCTGGCTGTAGGTGAGTGATCACACCATCGTGATTATCTTGGTCGTGAAGACCTTTTATGTACAGTTCTGTGTATTCTTGCCACCTCTTCTTAATATCTTTTGCTTCTGTTAGGTCCATACCATTTCTGTCCTTTATCAACCCCATTTTTGCATGAAATACTCCCTTGGTATCACTAATCTTCTTGAAGATAAAATTGTTGTTTTCCTCTATTTCCTTTCATTGATCTCTAATGAAGGATTTCTTATCTCTTCTTTCTATTCTTTGGAACTCTGCATTTAGATGCTTATATCTTTCCTTTTCTCCTTTGCTTTTCACTTCTCTTCTTTTCACAGCTATTTGTAAGGCCTCCCCAGACAGCCATTATGCTTTTTTGCATTTCTTTTCCATGGGAATGGTCTTGATCCCTGTCTCCCGTACAATGTCTTGAATCTCCATCCATATTTCATCAAGCACTCTATCTGTCGGATCTAGGCCCTTAAATCTATTTCTCATTTCCACTGTATAATCATAAGGGATTTGACTTAGGTCATACTTGAATGGTCTAGTGGCTTTCCCTACTTTCTTCAATTTAAGTCTGAATTTGGCAATAAGGATTTCACAGTCAGCTCCTGGTCTTGTTTTTGTTGACTGTATAGAGCTTTTCCATCTTTTGCTGCAAAGAATATAATGATTCTGATTTCAGTGTTGACCATCTGATGATGTCCATGTGTAGAGTCTTCTCTTGTGTTGTTGGAAGAGGGTGTTTGCTATGACCAGTGGGTTTTCTTGGCAAAACTGTATTAGTCTTTGCCCTGCTTCATTCCATATTCCAAGGCCAAATTTGCCTGTTACTCCAGGTGTTTCTTGACTTCCTACTTTTGCATTCCAGTCCCCTATAATGAAAAGGACATCTTTTTTTGGGTGTTAGTTCTAAAGAACATACAGGCAGATATAAATTTTTGGCAATATTACAGTTCTCTAGTTAAAGAAATAGCATAAAATATGGCCTGGCAAAGGACAATTGATAATAGTGTTTAAGAACCAGAAATGATGATCAGTCTATCCTGTGTACTTTAAATCCTCAATAAGAGGGAATAACAATGACTGCATTTATTAATAAGCTTGGGCTGCCATAACAAAATTCCTCAGACCTTAAACAACAGATGTTTATGTTCTCAAGATTCTAGAGGCTTAGAAGTCCATGATAAAACAGTCTGAAAATTCTATTTGTAGCAAGTCTGTGTTCTTTCTGTGTCATCATGTGACATCTTCTCTGTGTGAGCAGAGAAGTCCTCAGATGTCTCCTTCTCATTTTTATAAAGACACTCGTACTGTCTGATTAAGACATGAACTTTCTGACTCATGTAACATTATTTACCTACCTAACACTTCTATTCTAAATGTAGTCACTTTGGAGTTTGGGGCATCAACAGTTAAATTTTGGGGAAACAATTCAATTCATAACTGCACAATGGTGATACAATAATATTACATTCAAATGTATTTTTATAAATAAAATAAGAACCAAATACTATAAGTATAAAATATATTCAACACTTAAATAGAAGCACATTATATTTATAACAAAATGCAGCATTTTACATATTTAGAAATGCTTTCTGAAATTTAAAAAAAAAAGTCAGTTTTACTCCAGTTTCTAAAGAAAATACCCAGTATCCAAGAGGAATGATGATGTGGGAATATTGGAAAATAATGTGATTTTTAAAAACTGAAGATATAAAATTAGATATCTAAGTAATGGTGCTTTCAGTTAGGTTACTGTGCTTAATGATGCATGCTCTCAAAAAAGTCTTGATTTGAAAAATATAGGAAATTCAAACATAGCCAAGACTTGTAAATAAGAATATAGCTATGCTAAGAGCCTCACTTTGAAATAAAAACCAAAATCAGTATTATGCTAAAGTTCTGTCTTGGCTTCATTATTTAACAGATTTTCCTTGGAAAGTATTTTGAGGGAAATTGTTGAATAATAATGTAAGTTCTCTTTGTTCGGATGAAACAAAGATTCATACTTTGTAAATACAACTGATACACAAAAATACTCACTCGATGGGGTCTTTCTTCTATGAAAAAGAGTAGTAGGAAGTCAATGCTTCTATTTGTATTCAAATGTACCAATTTTACAGTTTTGAAAAATCTCCAAATAATGTATAAAATCATATTTTCATAAAATTTTACAAATTTAAAAATTTGATGCCTTTGTGATCCTATGTATTTATCAGAATAAAATTACAATTAAATTCTACAGAATTAAGATACTATATTATTCTTTTAAAATGTATTTATCTTCAGCAAAAGCTATTTAGAAAATTTATATAGGATATTTTTGCCTTCACTGTGAGTTTCTTCTTTAGGCTCCAGATATACTTTAGCTAGTCTGTACACTTATATATTTTTACAGACCAGTGAACACATATACTCATCTCTGAAATTTACAGCTTATCAATCTAGTCATCATTCTTCTATTTCCTTTTTAATTATACCTTTAAAAACTTAAATGACCATGGAAGACTATTTGGCCATTTTTATAACCTTGTAATTCTGAGTCACAGTGTAGGACTCTGCTCTGACTGTTCTTCTGCTACTCCCTTTTATAACACTACATATGCAAATATGGACGGAAAAACAAAAGTTATACATTTAGAGGACTGTTCATTTGTTTGTTTGTTTTAAAAATCATTTCCCTGTATTTACTTGGTGCATCTATTTCATGGAAGTCTTAGTGAGGTCAGTGAGGATTCAAAGTGTGTGAATATTTGGATCCATGCTAGTTTATGCTGGGCTGCTCTAGATTGGTATCCATAGAAGCCTGCTGAAGGACTGGTAGGAGCAGCAACAAAAACTCATTACTAGTGGAGCTCCAGTCCAGAGCACGGCAAGACCTGGGCTGCATGCTGTATCATGCCAACGTTTGCACATGTGAGACTTCCAAAATGGGGGGGAGAGAGAAATGTAGGGGATGACAATGACTGAATGAATAATCAAGACTGAAAGAACCCATAAGGCGAACAATATGTTTGCAAGGTGAAAGCCAGGTTGAGAATAGCCTTGACATTTTATTAATAAAATTAATCAGGCTACTTCATCTACAGTTTTCTTGACTAGGTTTCTCAAAATTATACAGTGAAGCTCTGTGAACACTCTTATTGCATATAATTGCATTCCAAGATGCTAAGGTCAAACCTAAACTTTTCAGAAGCGCAGTGGTTCCATTAGTAGCTGCTTTATGTAGTCACTCCCAGGAAGAAATCTTTATGAGGTTTTCGTTCACTGTCCTGTGACTCATTCATCTGATTTAACAGTAATGACCTCTGCTGAGAGTGACTTCCTCTCACAGGAAGACACCTGGAGACACAGGTGTTCCTCTGTGACAGAACTGTGAGAAGTGGTGACTTTTAATAACAGTTTTAACTGGTTCAAATTAAGAAGTAGACACAATTTGTCTTTACTGCTCCACCAACTCACTTTGTTATGAGATTTTGCATCTTTTAGACTTTACCATGCCTTTTGTCCTACATAATTAATGTGCGTTTAGTCGTTCAGTCATGTCCAATTCTGCGACCCCATGGACTATAGCCCACCAGGCTCCTCTGTCCATAGTTGTTGTATAATTCACACTAAGGATGAGATTCTTTTAGGTGTATTTTAGCTATGGAATCAAGAATCGAAGAAAGAGACATGTGGTGTTTCAGACATCATGTCAAGGAGTGCTTAGGTAGCCACCCCTCAGGTTATCCCGTGCAGGCTGATACTATTCTGCTTTCAAATAATACCAACTCTTTTCTAAGGATGGCTAGAGCCCTCTAAGATAGCCTCTTACCAACTATGGAAACCATTTAGCTACCATCTAGACAGCTGTTCAAACACAAAGCTCCTTGATTCGTGAAGCAAGTAGTTTCACTAACTGAAGGCTCTATCAGAGATTTTTTGTTTGTTTGTTTAACATAGCTGAAATCTAGGTCTTGTTATTTTTCACCTTTCTGTCCTGCCCTGCCATATATGAATCATAGGATAAGCTTATCTATCCTTTCTGTAGTCAAATAAATTGATTTCTTTGAAGCAGAAAAGCTTAATAGTGCATGGAAAGCATTTTGGTCTAGTCAGGAATGCTTCTTTTACCAAATGGAATAATGACAATAATCTCAAAAGTTACTCGAAAGAGTACACATTTTATTCTAAGTACTTTACATATATTAATCCATTTAATTCTCACAAAATTCCTGTGAGTTAGATATTATTATTTACTATAGTTGCAATTTATCACGTGAGGGAATTTAGACACAGAGTGATGAAGATATCTGTTTGGTATAGAGCTACTTAGGGGAGAAGTGAGATATTATTAAAAATTTGTCCAAATTAAAATATACTTTGAAACAAAACCAACAATCTCATGTATCTAAGGTAAAAGACAATAACAGTTGATTGTTCTGCCACACTTGATGATTTTTTTGGTGAGTGGGGTGTTACAAGTCCTACTGAGTACAAGAAGGCATAAGTTAGATAACAAGCTAGCATAGTAAAAAAAATGAAACATTTTATTAAAGAATGAGATTAAAGGAGAAGAAAATATTTAAATAACATGTCTTTGATAGTTCTGAAAAATATTTGTATTAATCAGTTGTAATCAAGGAAGCATACAGTAGAAAACGTACATGAACAAGGCTTCAGAAAGCAACCTTGGCATTTTGTTGTGATCAAGCAAATGTGCAGGTATAAGCATGATTGATTTTTAAATACAGTTCTTACAGTTTGGTCCCTTATATATAACACTCAAGCAAATGTTAAGTTCATATACTTATCCTTCATATTTGCCTAGTCTCCTAATTGTTTGAGTAGATAGTAAAAGCCCAAGGATTAAATGATTTCATAACCTAAATATATTAATCTTTCAAATATGTTGGAAAACTAATAAAGAAAAATAAAGATAAAAGTGTTGTTTATCGAATAAGCATGCTGTTTTCTACATATGAGATCATTTTAGAAATTGACAATTTTTAACCCACTATCAATAAATATTGATTTTTCTCATACTGAGTATATATCATACTAATCCATTCAGACTCTTCTTGAGTCTCAGCAATAATCAAAACCAAATATTGTCAGTGCATATTGGTAGTCATAATAAATGGGTAATAGACCCAGAAAAATTTAATTCCTAGCTTTAGCTTCAACATTGTCATGCTAACTTGCTAAAACTATGATTGTAAAATATAAACATTATGAAAATGCACTGTTTATTCACTGTTGACACTTCTATTTAACATTTCTTATGTATCTGCTACATTATAGATATAGATTCCTATTTCACTATAATAGAAATATAGATTGGTAGATAAATAGATAATTCAGTGAATGCTTAAAAATCATTGATCTTTATTATGTATAAATGTTTTAATAAATAAAAAGGATACTATGAGTAAAACAAATTGGTTAAGCTATTCTAAAACAATATTTATGCTCAAATCCTTCTTTTGAATAACTTTGACTCATAGCTATCAGTAACCATGTTTTCCACACAATGGTTTCCTCTTTGTTATCAAAGGTATTCCCTAACAGAGTATTCTTTTATTGTCTTGAGAACTTTATTCCAAATCTTTGGCACCTGTTCTGCAGTTTAATGTGCCTGTGAAGGCAAAGGCAGCCATGTCACAGCTGCTGCCATCAACATCCTGATTTAGAATGTCAGAATATGAACAAGTAGACATCTAGTGGTGAAGTGCCCCAGAAAAGCTTATTATATTCAGAAAAGCTTTTGCTGCATATGTTATGATTATATAGCAACTTTAAGTAAACACATTTCAGCAAATATTTAAGTCAATATATATGTTTTGGAGTAGGTTTACATGTGTTATGGTTATAAAGACAGGTGATTTGATTTCAGTGTTTCTGATAATATCTGTTTCTTAATTTCTATTTACCACTGGTCTAATACAGGCATTTTAAGCTGTTTATGATCAGATTACTTTTTATTTTGTATCTAGCTATTAATAAACATTGCCATTAAAAGTTAGGAGAATAATCTCTAAACATTCTATTATTTAAAAAGCATTAACTTATAAAATTGAAGGAAATTTATAAAATTGAGGGGCAGGTCCACAATTTTTATTTCTGTTGGGTACATTTAACAAAGATGGGCTAATCCAGTAACCACAATTTATGTAAGCAAAGTCTCTCACTTTTTAATGGGAAAAACTTAAAATAGCATGCTTTCTTATACTTTTCTTTAATTGTGAAGTACCACAAAATACACTATTTACTCTGCCCTTAACCTGAGGTCAATAGTTAGAAATATGATATAGAGTATTATTAGTAAGGACATAAACAAAGGATGTGGGAATAAGTTTCATGACTCCCTCAATTATTTAAACCCTTACTTCTGAAATATATGCATATTTAGCTATGTGTGTGCCTGCTAAGTCACTTTAGTCATGTCTGACACTCTAAGACCCTATGGAGGAGCCCACCAGGCTCCTCTGCCCATGGGATTCTCCAGGCAAGAATATTGGAGTGGCTTACCACGCCCTTCTCCACGGGATCTTCCCTACCCAAGAATCAAACCCACTTTTCTTATGTCACTCACATTGGCAGACGGATGGCTTCTTTACCAGTAGCACCACCTGGGAAACCCATATTCAACTATAGCTAAGCATTTACTCCTTAAGGCTGAGACTGTTGGAAAGACTAGATCAGGCTCCTCCATCCATGGGATTTCCCAGGCAAGAGTACTGCCATTGCCTTCTCCGAAGCATTTGCTCCTTAAGGCTGAGACTGATGGAAAGACTAGATAGATGATACATGATAGGTAACAAACAGGTAAAATTCTTCAGGGTTTTGTTTAGACAGGTAACACGATGTCATACGTTATTGAAATAACTGGCATAAAGGCTTTAAAAAATGCCAAATATGTAAGAGGTACTATTCACTGTAACCTAGCAGAATAAATTTTAAAATATAAAAATAACAATGGCAAGAACAGCAGCATGATAAATATTTCAAAGACAACACATAAAAATAAAAGACTGCAGGATATATAACAAATAGTTGAGTATTTTTGGATTATAAAATAGTGGATTAGGGATTTTCCTAATTAATGTTGTATTGTGATATTACAATACACTTTTGCAATGTGCTGCCTTTTCTTTAAGAACTCAGTACATGAGGATACAGTACTTATATGTTCTAAAAATTTCACCCACAGAAAATATTATTAATATTATCTGAGTGCTAATGAGCTTTAATGTATTTTTAAGTATTTTAATAAAAATTGTACACATTTTGAATACATTCTATGTAGCTTGTTTCCTTTTCCAAGTGGAAAATTTATGAACTCTTCAACAGAATTTTGGTACAAATTCTATTTAGATTGATAACCAGTTCAGAAGATAAGACAAATCGATGCTTTGAATAAACATACTAGGTCATTTTATTCATTACTTCTCCTTAGTCTCCTTAAAGAACTGTAATTGATTTCCTCTCAATATTTTACTCATCATGAGAGTAAATCTAATATTTTTAAAAGTATATATGTTTGAGTAATATATTTTTCTTTTCCTGTATGGCTCACATAATTAAAAATACTTATCATTTTAGGTCTCTAAAAATATATTTTTTTAATTCACATACCATTAAAAAATTGCCAATATTTTTCAGGAAAAACCCCAGTTGAATATTTAAATTGTTATTTCAAATGTTACGTGAAATAATAGTAATATTAATTTTAAAATTTCATTTACTAAAATAAATTATATATTTAGGGCAGTATATCATTCTAAGCATCAAGGTGGCTTTTGCTAACTAAACTACGAATTAAATATGATGAGTTATTTCTGGCTCTGTTAAATTCAGTAACGTGACAAAATGTTTAACTTGTGTACTTATATTACAGAAATGTAAGTAAATAGGAAATTAAATATAAAATGAGCAAACAATCACTAATTATTAATCTTGATAATAGATGCCCAAAGATCCAACTAAAATTGTATGAACAGTTTCCAACAGCTTTATCAAAACCAAAGGGAGGTCACAAATTGAGAAAGATTATAGCTGAGATGGAAAGAAAAATCAGGCTCTAACACCAGATGCCAGTTTCATTAAAGTAAAAGCTCTTGAAATATTGAGAAATCTGCTGATAAAAATACTCAAATCTACCAAATAATTGGGTCAAAAAACAGTGTCCATAGGATATGCAGACTGTGGGTAAGTGAGGTGGGAAATGTACTCGGATATGTTGGGAGACAGTGTGATTCGAAATATGAAAGGAAATGAAAAATCAAACAAAACAGACTAAGCCTCCACTCTCCTTTCTTTCAAAAGGAAGCCTGGCATGACAGAGTTTATTTCACTTTTGGCCAAGGAAATTGTCCCTTTAAGCTATGGGAATGAATTGTCTCTTTTTAACCGCCTTTTCTCCCTGCAGTACATAATCACTGTCTGTCACACTTTGATGTCATAATCATCCGCTGAAGCTTCACCGTTAAAGAGTAAATCTGCTTAACTCACAAAAAAAGGAGGAAAATTGCACAGAGGCACTTGCTTCCCTTGCCTCAATGGCAGCCCATTTGAATTACAGAAGTGCAGTATTATGTCACTTTGGTATTACGGGTGCCATTTCAAAAGGCAAAAGCCTATTTTTAAAACTATATCTTAATCAGTTCAAATAGAAACAGCAACTATTTGCCGTTAAATGAACATAGTGCTTGTGTGAAAGTGCGTAGGTAGGGGTGTGTATGTGTGTGTGTGTGTCTGTATATGAGCGTCCATGTGTGCATGCGTGAGCAGCATGAAAAAAGCATTAAACAGCTGAGGAATGTTAGTGTATCTGCAAGCTGCCACTTACCAAAGGCGAGGAACTCAACTTTGCATCTAAGCTTCCTTATCTGAAGAAATATTTTATATTACTTATTCAGTCCTGAGGGATATTTCACAACTTATCCTCTTCACATCAGATGAAAAAATAATTCAATTAACCTTGTAAAATAAATTGGAAATTTTTATCAACGATTATTTTTATGAGGAACCAATGTTATTTTTTAATCTGATGTTTATTAAAAATAAAAACTTGAATATTTATTTATTCTTTATATTGTTTAAACTGAAGATTGAATAATTTGTATTTACAAAGAATCTGTGGTATAGTTATGATCGGAACAATATCAGTATAGATATAAAGGCATTTTTTTTTCATTTTTTGTTATCTACTACCATTCTGCAGCTGAATGTCATGTTAAAAAGTTCACAATTTTAAGAAAAAAACTGGGTTTTCACACAAATGGTCCATATCATCTCTTCTGCAAGCATTTTTCAGTTAGAGTCTTGGTTTTCTTTTGAGTTATTTTCTCCAATAAGAATAAAAAGAAACTTAAAGATAAAAATTCCACTTCATCACTTTCATGTCAGTAACATTTTGTTGCATTATGATGACTATATATTTATTAAAGAAATCCCACAGAAAATTGTATCAGTCTACGCTGTGTATAAAATACTATAAGTTTACCCTATTTGGAACAGGGCATTTGAACCTCTGCGTAAGTTGTTCCTTGCTGCTGCCTGTGCTCTTACCTTTTTAATAATAATAAAGAACTCCTCAAAAAAGACATGTCTTTTCAAAGATTATTTTAAATCAACTTCTACAATAAAATACTAAAAATTCACTAATTGTTTTATATTGTGAGATTTTTTTAAAAGCAGTAGATTGAATGCTGCCTTGGCTGCTCAATGTTTATTTCATATGAAATGAATAATCCTAGGTTAATTTTCAATCCTTTAGAAAGGTGATGAATTCTTTTCAATGTAAATTTTCTTGAATTAATGAATTTTAGTACTGTGATTTCTCTTACTATAGCATCTCTAGCTGTCATTTCTTTGCACACAATGTAAGAAGATATTTTGATCCCCAGTCTTCAAATTTCCTCAGTTTTATGACTTAAACTTGGTTAGGACACTTGCCTTAATATAGTAGATATAGGTGATTGCTTTACATTGTCATTATTATGGAAATATTTATATTTATTATTCAATAGCAAAACAATCCAAACAAAACACTAAAATATAAAATATTCTCTAACCATCTTTATATCTGTCATAAAACAGTCAAATTCATTGAATGCATTTCAACCTAACTGTTCCTTTGTTCATGAAATCTATGATCTTGGGGTTTCTAATTACAACTTTTAAATTACAAATTTAGGCGATTCTCTCAGAAACAAGAAAGCTACAGTAAGAAAATGGGATCTTTCTTATCATAAAATGAGGACAAATTGCTTTCATAACTTGAACAATGGAAGCAGTATGAGCTTTACTGGACATAATTTATCAGGTTTTGCTTTTTCTTGCATGTGATACCATGATAAATTTTGAAAGTTTGCTGATGGATAAATCTTTTAAAAAGGAAACTTTAAATCATAAATGTATAGGGATCCAACTCCACTGTAAGACTGTCCACTCTTTCTTCATACCAAAAGGAGATGCTATTCACTAACAGGAGAAAGGCTTGACACAACAAATAGTGTGAATCACTGTTCACCCAGGGCTTGTGCAGCTGTACAGGCAAAGTCTCCATAAATCAGGACCTATGGGACTTTCTTCCTTCCCTTTGTCTCCACTCCTTTGGGGGAGTATACAATCAGAGTGGCAAAACAGCCTACACTGTATGTAAAACTGCCTAGTTTTGTATGCTGTACCAAGTCCCTCATCTCTCAGCTCAACCTGGCTCATGAAGACAGGGTTCTTGCATATTTATTAAAAGTGAATTTTTGTAATGAAGTCAAATTTGGAAATTAATATTGGCACCAGCATAATTCCCTTAAATAAAATTCATGTAAATGTTTAGCAATTTAAAAGCCACACTGTTCTTAATATGGGACTACTAGTTAGTACTAGTTTTTCAGTGGACTGACACTTGAGATGGAAAAAAAATCATGGTAAATAGAGTCTATCTGTCTATCTATTGGTATTTATATCTATCTGCTATATTTATGTAGAAAATAATGCAGTTGATAGAGGTGTAAAGCCTCTGTTTACAAGAATGTGTGTGTGTGTGTGTGTGTGTGTGTGTGTGTGTGTGTGTATGGATGTGAAAGCCAATCAGAGGAGTGATGATTACATGAAGGCTCTAACATTGTTAACCATTGTTGACAGAGAATTATTTTCTAGAATAAGTTGCAACTTGCAGGCAGGAAAGTAGTGATCTTAAATGTCATATCAAGCATTTTGCCACTGAAATTCATGATGAGAGAAGTGACATGACTGTTCCTGAACTTTAGAGAGACACATCTGGAGGCAGTTTGGATAATGGCTTGAGAAATTAATAAGGAGGATGCAGGGAAGCTAGCAAGAAACTAAAAGCAAACATTCCTGAGTTAGGAATTCTGCAGTAAAAATGAGGTGAAATCAGCAAAATTAAGGACATTTTGTAGGATGCATTGAATACATTTAAGGACAAGTTAAAAGTCAGTTGTGCTTAGGTGGGGGGAGGATTATTTTTATTTCTTGGTTGATTAGTTTGTTTTCCCCAAATTCAAGGATTTTGGATATAGAAAACATATATTGTACTGAGTTCTTTAAGCTTTCTGGCTTGGATGACTTGGAGGAGAGTGATGGTGACTGAGACACAGGTACAGGAGGAAGAGTTATGTTAGAAAAAACCAAGAAAATAGTTTTAGAAATGTGAATCAGTTATTCCATTCAGTAACATAGAGTTAGCAATCAAACATGTCTAACATTTTTATATTATTTTGTTTTTTGCATCTTGTTTCTTCATAGTGCTGGTGTCAAGCTACTCACCAGCCAGTGGAGGGACCCTTCTCTCTGGTAACACCATATTACTACCATGCTGATCCCACTCCCACACGGCAATTTCATTCTCTAAATGATTATTTACAGACTTCCAAATATTTTTATTTTCCTGTACGGTGAAATTCTGTTCATCCTCTGAGTCCCTGATCAAGTGTCCTCTTTGAAATAGTGTCCCCCCCGACTCCCTTCACCTCCATTTCACGGTCTTGACTCACACTGCTGCCAGAGCACTAACTCTTCTTGTGTTGAAAGGAAGGGTTTTTCAATCCTTTTCTCCATTGCTGCTCCAAAGATGGGTAGATAGTGAGGATTTTAAGAATAGAGGCTGTATCTTACTTACACCTGCATCTCTGAAACTCAGTATCCATGAAAAGATCTTAGTAACTGTCCATTACATTGAATTAAATTAATGAAATATGCTACCTGTTAGCCAAACACATTGCAGATAAATTAAAAATTCAAATTAAATAAGCTTTCTTCACATGAAAACCATATATCATCAGACATTTCCCTGTGCATTGAAATATAACTATTTCCCTCAAGGATTCTTCTCCTTTATATCATTACCACTGGAATTCCAGAGATTTCTACAAGATTTCCCTTCTATTTTGAAGTCCTTATGAGGAGGGCCTTATGTTTTCATGTTCAACTCTGTATCTTTTCTTTAGTGATTTAAGTCCTTATCTCACATAATCTCCTGTATGTTCCCTGTCTTTCAAATGCTTTGGAGGTGGACATACAACTGGACTGTAGTTGAGTTTCACAAAATACATCTCCATCATCAAATATATGTATATACATGTGGTGAACTTTATAGAGGAGGTGTGAGGCTCAAATAGGGTACTGATTTTATAGATAGAATGTACTTCAGTCTAATATTTGACATTACGCATAGTTTTCCTAAAACTATCATCTATCATTTCTCAGTGATTTTTTTTTTTTTTTGGTCATTTCCTGACACATTGTTTCTGGCTCCATACGCTCACCTTACTGACTCCCTGATGGCTTTCTCCTCTTTCTGTTCCATTACCTCCCTTCACATTCTTCCACCTTAGTTACTCAAAATGATCCAGCTGTAACCAGTACTACTTTAATCTCTCTGTCCACCCTTTGCTGCTCAAATTCACTCAAGAAGTGATAGACATAGATGTCAGGGTTTTCTCTCTCTGTGATATCTCTATATCAAAATTATATCTTCTTTAGTAAAACTGGAAGTGAAATAAATTTGTTGCAAAATTAGCCTAAAAATTTGTTTCCTTAGTATAGTAAAATTATAAGAACAGTAAGTCTTCCTGTATCTTACAGTAGTACAGCTTACAGTTTATAGTCTTATATTCTCTGACAATTAATCTCAGTATGTATTTTCTTCTTTAGTATCTCCTTGGCTTTTTTCTATAGGTTATTCATAGAACAAGTTTTTATTTCTACTCTCAAAACCCTGAATATGGGAAGAAAATGAATCACTATTTTTACTAACTTTGAAGATTACCTTGTATTCCTCCTTTTGCCATTATACATTCACTTACATATTCACTTTCAACTAAGTTTAAATATCTTTTTGCCTTGATCTTACTTCTATCTTCAATATAGAATGAGGACGACAATCTATTATCGACTTGATTTCTTGGCATTATCCTATCCTTAATCTGATTCCCAGTGGTTACTTTTTGTTAAGGTAATTTTGAATTTAAAAAAATTTTGCAATTAAAGTTTGGCAATTCAGTATTTTATGCAATATAAAATGATCTAGACTTTATATCCTAAGCCATCAGGGAAACCTTTCCACTGAGAATCATTATGCTACTTCAAAACCAGAAATTATCTTAAGTTTTCTGTGTTCTATCAGTCTTGTGTTTTATTTTTAATCATTATTAGATCAATATCATCTTTGTGCCTGTTAGACATGTGGTTCACAGCCATACCACTTCTTATACAACATACCACATATTCCAAATCCTGTTTCTTCCCGTACATCTCTAAAACATCATCCAAAACAAATAGTGCTTTCTTCTTCTTTTAAAAACATGTTTTGTCCTGTCCCTGGAGGCGGATACCGTCTCTCACATGATGGGTCTGAAATGTTTTGAGAACAAATGCTATATGAGAAATAATCTTCAGGACACAAAGCTGCAGGGGGCACAGAATTTATTACTAGAATGTGTTTCTGGACCTGGCTGTTCCTCTACCTCTTTCATCCTTGACCCTGGATGGCAGTTGGGCAATGCCGGTGTTTAAGGGATCTATGTGCTTTTATGTTCAGTACAATGGTTCAGTGTCTTAAAGTACTGCCAGGTGTTTTTATTAGTTACTTAAGATACTCTTGTTAATAACTAAGATACTGATGTCAATAATAAAGTAAAAAATATTGAACAAATCAATGGCCGCCAATACAATCATGAAGGAGTATCCAACTAAAAATATGAAGTGTATCGCTTGTGTTATCAAGCTAGAAAGTTTTGAAAAGAGTTCAGCTTAGAAACCTTCATATTTCCACGGGGAGAACCTGACATTTTTCAAAGAGGAGGCATTAAATGAATACATATTGGAATGATTCTTAAAGTTAGAGACATAGAAAAAGTTTAATATCTTGGACAGAGTAAAAAAAGAGACTGATAGCAAAAAATTATTTAGGGGATCACTAATTCTGTTGCTTTCCCTTGGAGGCACCTGATAGAATTATACCTCCTCACTCTCCTGTAGTTAGCTGTGGCCATATCGCTTACTCTGACCAATGAAATCTAAGTGGAAGTAACACAAGTCATTGTCAGATAATAGCTTTCACAGCCCATCTGCAATTTGCCATACACTCTTTTTCCTTCTGGTGTGATGATGAACATTTGAGACACTCACGCTTTCTTACCCTAGGCCTCCAAAGACTTCATTTAGTGAAAAGCCTTGATGCCACATAAAGTCGTGCAGAGTAAGTGAGAAACCATTTTAAGTGGTTGGGGTTTGCTGGTTAGTTATTTCTGCACCGTATCCTAGCCAAGCATGTTAGACATGTTTGTTTTTCCAGCAACTTTGTACAGGACTTTGGATCCAAAATGTTTTCACTTTTTACTTTATATAGATTTTCAAAACAAAACAAAAAAACTTTCCCCAAACCTTGGTGATGGTACATGTTTAAAAAAACTAAAAAGCAGTAAAGTTAAAACTTTCATTATCACTCCATTCACTAATGGACAACATCATAAGGAATCTCCATTTGGAGCAGGAAAGTTTTTTTCTTGTTATAAATTAAAAAAGTTTGGGGAAAAAATCTTCTCTTTCCTTTGAAGACTTATTATATGGCTGAATAAAAATGTTCCAACAAAGCTCATGACAAATATTCATAAGGCATGGAATTGAACAAAAACATGAAAGCTGAGGAAGTAAAAATTTCTTAGTATTTTGAAAAATTGCCACTGGAAATGCTTTATCAGCAACTATAATGTCTAATGAAGAATCCAAGTGAAACATTTCTTACAAGAAGATAATTTTTATATAATTATCTACTTAGAATTTTGAAATTGAATTATGAAACGTTATATAGAATTGACAATTTAGATAAAAAATTGTTTTCTAGGCTTAGGACACTGATTTTGAATTAAAAAATGAAAAATATGTTTCAAAATAAAATTTATCTTCAAGGTCAAATACTCATCCCCTATTTACTTTCAGAAAATTTATTTCAAGTACAATTAAACAGATTATATTTATTTATTCAAAGGAACTTTCAAATTTTAGAGAATTTTTAAATAGGTGTTGACCAAGTTTAGATATAAAACACTGAGCCAAGTGTGATGAAGTGTATAAAATTATATAACATGAAATATAACACCAGTATACTTACTATAAAAATATGGTATCATAGAAATATAAATATTGAAAAAGTAAAGATAGAATGCTATAAGAATTTGAAGAAAAAGAAAGAGAAAAACATTGTTAGCACATATTGTCTTTCCTCAAAGTGATAAATATCTGGACATGCTTAGGAAAACTATATATCCTTAAGTGGTCCAGATCTAAGCTATTTCAGCAGATCTTTTCAAAATTAATGGAATAAAGTAATAATGAAAAGTTAGTAAACATCAAAAATATTAAAAACACCTAGTCTCTTTTTTAATTGCCTGTTCACTCACATTAAATTTTGTGTGATTACTGAGAAATAGGTGCATTTATAACTAACTTTTTCTAGCTATAGTTAATTTGCAGAATTAAGGCAATCCATTCCACAATATGCAACCAAATAAGCTATACAATTTGGAATAAGATAACAAGGGTTTGCCTCATAGCTTAGTTGGTAAAGAAACTTTCTGCCGTGCAGGAGACCAGGGTTCCATTTATGAGTTTTAAGATCCCTTGGAGAAGAAATGGCAACACAGTCCAGTATTCTTGCCTGGAAAATCCCATGGACAGAGGAGCCTGGCAGGGGGCCAGGCAGAGAAGCCATGGGGTCACAAGAGTCCAGCATGACTTAGCAACTAAACCAGCAATAATAATCAACTATCATCTGGTATCTAAGTTCACATGAATGTTGAAATCACTGTTGAATATCCATTTGCATACATGAAAATAGCAATAACAGGACCCTGAACTTGTGTAATTACTTGAAATGTAGTTATTTTTGCATTCTAAAAAACCATCCATACTGCCTAAAAGGGCATATTTAAATCAAAGAAAGTAAAACCAAAAGAATATAATTTTATAGGAAACATGCATTAAAACCCAAGCCACTGTATACATTTTAGTGTTTTCTTTCCTTTTGTTTTAATAGGGATTTTTGCATAACAGCTTTTTAAGGTAATTATTAAAGTTATCCCTATTTCTGTATGAATTCCTTCCATAAATGTATTCAAGAGAATTATTCTTAAAGGCAGAATATACTTTAAGATTGAAAAACATTTGACTGCTGAAGAAAGGTCTTTCATCTCAGTAAAGCAAAGATAAAATGTTATTTCTTGGATTTCTTCATGTCTGTATGTTTAAAGGGCTCAAACATAATGTGATGATGGAGAAAAATGTCCTTTGTCTGGCTACACAGCCTCATTGAAGTTGGCTTGATGCTTTGTAGGCAAAGGTGTGCTGTTAATAATAGTATTGAAATACATCTACCAAACATCCTAGAAGACTGCTACATTTCCTTTTGAGAAGGTGGAAGAAGATCTGGCTATCAACCCAAACTTTATTTGCTAGAGTTTGGGTAGCATTCTAGCAAGTAAGAAATCACTCTATCTGTAGGAACCCTGTTATAAAAAACTTTATTCAGTCTTATTTCAATAGTTTTTCTTGGTAATATGAAGGATGAATTAAGTAGATCACAAAAGACTTTTACTACTCTGAATTACCTGTTTCACCTTGGAAAGCCACACAAAATGAACCTCTTGAGCCTTTTGAAAATGACCTTTTTTTTTCCCCTCAGCAATGATTTATCTTTCCCCTCGAAAATCCGTTTTACAAAAGGGAGTATGATTAAAGGAAGCCAACCAGCACAAACACTTGCTGAAGATCCTGCTTATCTGGAACTCACTTGACAATGTATGTTTTTGGGGTTGGGAATGCTGCAGGTTCAAGGGATAATTCTGCCTTTCAGGCACTTCAATTTATTTCATGCCTGAGCACTGTCATTGTACGCAGACAAGATGAAACGCATCGTTGTGTAAAGAAATTGAAATGGAATCCTACTTGACCCAGCAGGATGGGGCATTATGTTTGACTCAGTAGTGATTCCTGGGATAATATCTAATTCCAGGAGGAAAATTTCTTGATATGGCCACCTGCTGTGAATGGCTTTGTCCAGGGATCACAAGTTGTTCTGGGTGACTAGGCTCAGGACATGCCTAGAAGAATGCAGCTCGTCTCCTGCTGGCATTTAGATCTCTTCATTTTCTCCATGCTTTCTATTCAACAGGAACAAGTGCATGGAATGGGGGGAGGGGGAGGTTGGAGGATATGAAGCACTGCACACACTCCAGCAGCCGTGAGAGTCAAGGCCCGCTTGACCCGAATTTCTTATTTATTTAATTTTTTAGAGAACCATCATTATTTCTTCACAGGGCACTTTTTAATTTTTACACTTCTCAGGCCAGCCCCCTTGCATGTCTTTCTCTGTTCAGTGTGTGTGAAGTATTTACTTTGAAAAGGCTGCACACCAATAGATTAAATAAAATAGCAGCACTCTGTGTCTCACAAGAGGGAATCGTGCAGACAGCTTTATTACTTCTATCAGAGAACAAAGATTTTACCCAGCATGTAGAGGATTATTAGGCCAGAAGCAAATAAATGAAATGTGTGATGTCAAAGCTTCAAATGCGATCAAGAAAAATTGTCTAATTGATTTTGCTGCAATTATGGCTTTTGGAATACAATTCCTCATGTTTTGCTTCTGAACTTTTCTTATCTTAGAATGTCTAAAGATAAAAACCTAGAGACTATAGTTTTAGACTATCCTCTTTCATAATGAAACATTCTTTGGTTCACATGGTAATTATCAACAATTGACAATACATTATTCCCTGTACCCCCCTCCTCCTTTTTTTAAGAATGATGATGCCATGACATTCATTATTCAAATTCAACATTTCTTACCTGGGTCGGTTAAAAGCAAATTCAATGAATAATGGGAAACTTGTCAGTGGGTTTCCACTTTTTTCTCTTATTTTCTTAGTTTCTGTCTGAACATCACCTTGAAATTAGGATTTAGCTCATTTTGCAAACGCACTTTCCATTTCTGTTTTATTTTTGCAAGAAAGCTCTGAGAAGAAAAATAAATGACTGTTTATCTCTCAGGTAAAAGAAATAATTCTTAATAATAAAAATGAATACTTCTAAAAATGTGTGCATGAAAATATATGTATTAATATATGCATCTATATCCACAGTCAGTCAGTTCAGTCGTTCAGTCGTGTCTGACTCTTTGTGACCCCATGAACAAATGTTTAAAATATGACTAACTATATATGATTCATACGCACATACCCTATATAATACAATATACATATCTATATTATATTCTATTTATGTGTTACTTCAAATAATTATATTTTTCTAAGTTTTGTTTAATTGTAAATAATTTTGAAGACTGTGAAATACCAAAAAAAAAAAAAAAAAAAAAACCGAAGGTATTTGGGTAGTATGTGGGAGTAGTTTCTTTACTTCCTTATTAGAAAACCCTAGATTTCAGTCTTTTGGGTTACACAGGAATATATTTCTGTAAATTCATTTAGAAAATCTGAAGTCACTGACCTTGTTAGCCTTCATTCTTTAATAACTGCTTCAAGCTCAGAATGAATGCTACAAATAAAATACAGCAATTGGTCAGAGGTTTGAGAATTTTTAAAATGTCACTATTTTAAAAGGGAGAGTGGCAAAAGTGTAAATGTATTCCTTTTACTAAGCAAATTGTATATGTGCAGCTTAAGGATATAAGGCATATTTTATAAAAATATAATTTTCAAATGATTTACTCTTTTTTCTTAGTTTTTTCTTTCTGATCAGTTTGTAATAGTGGCAATTATGTAGAGTTTTGTGAGAGGAGTTTAGCACAGCAAATGTTTTAACTGGGATGGCTGCTTGTGAGGGTTCAGCCCAAGCAAGCATGATGAGGGGTGATCCACACAGAAGGGTGACCTGACAAGTACTGGAGCAGAGTACTTTAGGGAGAGTTTTCTTGCTGAAGGCAGCTGG
Source organism: Budorcas taxicolor (assembly GCF_023091745.1). Lineage (NCBI taxonomy): Eukaryota > Metazoa > Chordata > Mammalia > Artiodactyla > Bovidae > Budorcas > Budorcas taxicolor. The sequence continues at coordinate 47,504,570 of NC_068918.1, forward strand.
GCATGCTGTGTCAGAGCCCAGCTGGGGTGAAGAAGACATGTATAGGTGTGGTAGCCAGTATGGTGTTTTACTGCCTAGGTGGGATAAAAATGGCCTGCCCAGAGGGGAAGAGATACAATGCAGCATAGGATATCAAAAATCAAGCAGAGGAAGGAGGACTTCTGAGTAAGAGAAGAGTCAGGTACAGGATTTCAGAGCCTATGAATGTGAGAAGGTTGTTTGTAGGAAGAATGACTTAGCTCAGAATATCAGAGGTTGAATGGGAAAGGAGAACATCCTTGTGAGTCTTTGGGAGTGTCGTATGGCAGGGGTATATGAGTCAAAGCTAAGCAAGGATGACATTGGCAAGGAAAGGATCTTGGCATGGAGGCGATGGCAATAAAAGATTGGTTATATAAAGGAAGACTTGTTTAAATGAATAAATATATATTGACAAGGGAAGTTATAGGAGGTAGGGGATACATATCGTTGTTGTTTGGTCTCTAAGATGTGTCCGACTCTTTTACAATCCCATGAACTATAGCCCACCAGGCTCCTCTGTCCATGGAATTTCCCAGGCAAGAATAATGGAGTGGGTTGCCATTTCCTCCTTCAGGGGATTTTCCCGACCCAGGATTGAACCCATGCCTCCTGCATTGGCAAGTAGATTCTTTACCACTGAACCAGGGATATATTTAAGAAAGGAGAAAATAGAATAAAACTTTTTTGTTGTAACATAATTGTAATTATTGAAGTGAAGTCAGTTTTCAATATGTGTAACTATTAACAGAAATAAATGTATATTAAAATGTGATATGTGTATATGTGTATGTGGATATATTTGCACATGTATACATACATGTGCATATACAAATCACAAGCACACAAACGTAATCCCTAACTCTGGAAACTGCATGGCCTAGAAAAAGAGACACTCCTACAAAGATAGGCATAACTAATGCCAGGTCTTGGTTTCCATCTACTGAAAAGAACCAGAGCACCTGGCTGCTGCTAAGTCACTTCAGTCATGGCCGACTCTGTACAATCCCATAGATGGCAGCACACCAGGTTCCCCTGTCCCTGGGATTCTCCAGGCAAGAATACTGGAGTGGGTTGCCATTTCCTTCTCTAATGCATGAAAGTGAAAAGTGAAAGTGAAGTCGCTCAGTCATGTCTGACTCTTAGCGACCCCATGGACTGTAGCCCACCAGGCTCCTCCATCCATGGGATTTTCCAGGCAAGAGTACTGGAGTGGAGTGCCATTGCCTTCTCCAAGAGCACCTGGAGAAGCAGCTTATTTCAATGCTGGGCAAGGAAAATAAATGAGAATGTGGAACATCCATATAGAAAGAGAAAAATGAAGACATGCCAAAAGGCAAAAACCTGCTTGAAATGGCTTCCATTTGACAATTTGGTGATGATTTACTTAAATAAATAATGACAGTAATAGGCTATAAGTCATTGAATAAAATATAAATCCATAAATTAATGAATAAATTAAAACAGAAAATAAGATATTTTCACAAACCTAAAGTACCTCCTCATAAAATTACAATTAACTACAAGAGAAACAAATGATTTTTAAAATGTAGAAGCTTGGCAGATACCATACTAGCCACATGATCAAAGTTAGTACTGCCTTAATAAGCACTTCTAGAAGGGTGAAGTAAGGACTTCTGAAAATCCACTTCTCCATAAAAACAATGAAAACACAGAAAGAATTGTCAAAGTTAATCTTTTCAGAGCTATGGAAATTAAAAACTTCAAACACATTAAGAATGCTTATTTGAGGAAAATAGCCCAATCTCACTGGGAACAGTGAGCTCTGTGTATGTTTAACTTATCCTATTTCCATCCTTCCTTCATAAATCACTAGGCATATAGAAAATGAAGTTTCACAACCAAAGCTGATTGAAAAGTTGGAGAGCCTTGTCAGCAACAGGAGCAAGAATAATAGGCTTAGGGACCCCCAAAAAGCTTTGCCCACTCATAACTAACATTATTTGACCTGTCAAAGCCTCATTCAAAGTTTTGCTTTGTTTGCTCTATTTCAGAGTTCACTAAGAGTGAAAGCCCAATATCTCTCATGAATACAGATGCAAAAACCCTCAACTAAATATTAGCTAATCAATTGCAAAATGTATGAAAAGAATTTTACCCTAAAACCAAGTGGAATTTTTGCTGGGTATGCAAAGCTGGTTCAACATTCAAAACTTAATATAACAAATTTTAAAAAGGGAACCTAGTGTAATCACATCAATATATGCACAAACAACATTTGGCAAAATCCTGAACTCTTTTGTGAAAAATTACTTAGGAAACTAAATGATAGCAATGAAACATCATTCCAAGAAAGCCAGTGACAGTTGGGGAAGATGCACACAAAATTGTAAGATGTAGTGTTTGTATGTAGTGAAGAATAAAGTAATCTTTATTTCTATGAAGAACAAAATTTATTCTTAGAAACTCTGTTTTACTGACCCCGTTTGAAGGAAATGTATTACATAAATGTCATATGCCTGGCATTCAAGTACCTGGATGTTCCTCCAATTGTGTTTTGTTTTTGTGTTTTTGTTTCATTAAGTAATTTAGCAGGATAAGTCATTGAATCAATAAATTATTTAATGTTTTTCCCTAAAAGAGTTTCTAAGAGAAGAAAATTGGAAATAACTACGTAGCCAACTAGGCTGAGGATAAGTGTTGACCAGTCATTTGCCACATTTAAGCATTTTTTTCTCCCTTTCAGAAAATGTCTGGAAGTCATCCCAGTAGTGATATTCAAGGATACAAATTATCACCATACTCCCTTGTGAAATTACCAGTAATTATTTTGATTTATTACTGGCTATTTATCATTCAAAATTATTATTTTGGTTGTGTGTCCTTTCTAAATTGAAGAAATAGTTTTCATCAGTATGCTAAACTATTAGTAGTTCATCAAATCTTATAGTATTCAAATTTACCCCAATATTTTTGATTTCTAGGTTTTGAGTCTTTATCTGCCTCCACGTGAGCTTCTCTGGTAGCACATCTGATAAAGAATCCACCGCAATGCAGGAGACCCCAGTTCGATTCCTGGGTTGGTAAGATCTGGAAAAGGAATAGGCTCCCCATTCTGGTATTCTTGGGCTTCATTGGTGGCTCAGATGGTAAAGAATCCACCTGAAACTGGGTTCTATCCATGGGTTGGGAAGATCCCCTGGAGGAGGGCATGGCAACCCACTCCAGTATTCTTCCCTGGAGAATCCCCATGGACAGAGGAGCCTGATGAGCTACAGTCCATGGGGTTGCAAAGAGTTGGACATCACTGAATGACTAAACACAGTGACGCACTACCTCACATATTAAATATTTTTAATATGTTTAATTTGAAAAAAGTATTTTATTCATATTTCCTTCACCTCCAGTCATTTCTATAATGCCACCTATGCAAATTAAGTACTTAGATACATTCCATGATGTAGATTCCTCTCTAGAAATAAACCTTGATTACATAGATAGGTATGAATGACAAGTTCTGAAAGACAGTTAGATAGTGAAAGATAGGATATTCATTCACTGGTTCAGAAAATACTCATTGAAAAATACCTGCTCTACTTTAGGAATCTTCCTGGGTGACTATGCACAAGTTAAATATGGCCCCTGGCTACATTTAGGGCTTCCTTGGTGGCTCAGAGGGTAAAGCATCTGCCTGCAATGCAGGAGACCCGGGTTCGATCCCTGGGTCGGGAAGATCCCCTGAGAAGGAAATGGCAACCCAATCCAGTACTCTTGCCTGGAAAATCCCATGGATGGAGAAGCCTGGTAGGCTACAGTCCATGGGGTCACAAAGAGTCGGACACGACTGAGCGACTTCACTTTGGCTACATTTATAGTCCCTGAAGTTTATATTCTGGTGGGAGACAGGAAAGAATATCCTTTCTACTCTTGGAAAGAGAGGAAAAAAAATTCATTCGAAGTGGAAAATTCTGACTGCATGAGGAAATGGGATTTAGGGGAAGGCAAAAATTGAGACAGGATGATACAGAGGATTTTCCCTTTTAACATAGCCCTGAATTGAGTGAAACTGTCTCTGAACCTGGGTCTCCATTGCCTTCAGAAGTATTCAAGTGTAGATGTCTAATGAGGTAGATTCATTGGCAGTTTTATTTCCATAAAGAAAGGATTGCTCTTCCTTTCAAGACTTCAGTGGTCCACCGGAAACAGCATAGAGGCAACATGGAGCAAGGGACAGAGGCCATTAGCATACTCAATTCAGACTAGAGGGCTGGTTCACTGTGGCTTCCAGAGCCTTCCAGAAAGAAGCAAAATATCTACAACAGGCTGATTTTTATGAATTGCTAACTTGATTTTTTATGTTTTTACCCAGCTTTTCCCTCCTTTTTCTCTCCATATTTAAACAACTAAATCCTTCTCAACTCATTACCATAAGGGAGGGGCATGTCATTGTGAAAAGTAGAAGCTAAGAAATATTCTTGGTTTCAATTCCTAAAAGTGCAAAGTATGTAAAGCAAGGTCTCAAATTCATAGCCTTCAGGCCTGATCTCTCCCGGAGAAATGTGTTATTGGTTATGTTATATTATGTTGGCCCACACATTGTTTTAAAATAGAAATAAGGCAACAATTTGAAATTGGAAGATTTAATGTTTGTTATATATATATAGTTCCCTGATTTCTTTAGAGATTCATATAATCTTGCAACTGGGGTGATATCCTCATGTGGTAACAGTGGAAGAGGATGATTATCAACTCTCTGCTTTGCTATGATACACACTCCTGTCAATCTTTGCTCATGTCTTCATCTCCCCTCCACTGAGGCACAATGTCAGTTACCATTATCATCTTGTATTTACCAGACTCATATTACCTGCCTTGGATCTACTAAGAGAACAGTGTCTTCATGGAAATGATAAGATTCTGGCTATAGATAGAATTTGGGGTAGAATGACATACCATAACAGCAAAGTATAACCTTGACAGAAGATGACAGTAAATTCCAGGGATGGGAAGAGAAGTGATGAGAGTGTAGTTAGTGGTTAATTTAAAGGGATCCTACAAGCAGTACCTTCATAGCAGAGAACTGGGAGTCAGAAAAAAAAACACAAAACCCAACTAGACATCTGGTTCTTAGAACTGAGGGGATTTCTGCCACAGAAAGGTGGCAACATCTGAGTGGAAATAGCTCTGTGATGTGCTTGGGCATATGTTGACTTCAGTAGTTTCATAGAAATTCCTCTAACCCAGCATGACCTGGAATAAGCAGAATGTTTTCTGTGTGCCAGTGCATGGCACAGAATTAACTGTGAAGGCTGCTGAACATGAAGTTGTCTTGCCAAGAGGAGTGAGAGTTATCCCAGCGGATGATTGCAGGAATCAATCATGTGGAAGACCAGATTCTAGCACTCTATAGCCACCTCATTGTCCAGGAATTCCTTGGTTTTAAAGGGATTCTTGAAGAATTTATACACTCAATTGACACACTGAATTTATGTATATTCAATAAATATATTATATATCATAGTGTTACAGGCAGTGCTTCAAGAAAATTCGTAAGAGAAAATAATAATCAAATATCCAGGGTAGTAGTCTTTCCCAGAACAAACAGATGTGATACTGAGAACAGCTAGACCTGGACAGCCTCCTTAGCTGTATTGGCTAAAAATGATTGCAATCTGTTAGCAAAGAGGGATATATTCTATTTGCTCATTTATATTACCTGCCTTAAGCCATATATTTATGTGTATGCATGTTTGTATACATATTTGTGTGCATATAAATATTGTCGTTGTTTAGTTGCTTAGTTGTGTCCAACTCTTTGCCACCCAGTGGATTTCACACCAGGCTTCCCTGTCCTCCATCACCCCTCAGAGCTTGCTCAAACTCATGTCCATTGAGTCAGTGATGCCATCCAACCATCTCATTCTCTGTCATTCCCTTCTTGAATCCTTCTCCTTGACAATGAAGTTGTCAACCTTTCACTCCTTTCTATGAAGCATTTCTCCAGACCTTGTAAAAGGTATCTGAAATTTATACTTTAGGTCTTGTCCTGACTCTCACATTGATTCTGGAGCCCAAAGTGGGGAAAACGAAATAAACAGATATAAGCCTAATAAGGGTTATTTCTGTTGCTTGATACACTTGCACCTGATACTCTTGGTGTTTTCTTATGAGTAGATCACGTTTGTTCACTTCTGCTTTTGGAAATTCACATCAAGTGGATTCAGATATCACTAAATAGACATCATCACTATGCCCTTCACTTTTCCTGACCCTTTCTTCAATAGTCAAGTGTACTTTTCAAAAATGAAACAGATGATGAAACAGAGAAGACAATGCTCAGAATAAAAGTTCACATAATGTGTCTATCAGCACTGTTATCTCACAATTTACAGGGAGATATGTTGAAACAGCAGCATCAGCAGTGGACTAAATGAAAGTGTCTGAGGCTGATTCATCTTTTAGGAAATTATATAAATCAAACTAAAGATTTATATGTTCTTTATTACTTATATTATTTTCCCTTATGCTACCATCTCCTTCCCCTGTTAATACTTCCCCTGGGAACTGTTTTTCAATCCCCTGAGGACCATTTCTTGGGGTGGTCCCTGCTCGGCCCCCTACTTCTCTTTGTTTTGGTTTCACTGTGGTATTTCTGGTGACACTGCAGGACTTCAAAGTGGCCCTCATTCTGTATCATTTATCAACTTTTCTTACCAATTCAGTGTCACTTTGAAGTCTTACTGAGCAGCTGGCCACAGCGCAGCAGGCCTAAAACAAGACAGAACTGGCAAGATCAGGAGTGAATAAACTGGAGAAGAGTGTCCAGTGTGAATAGCTCAGAAGCAATGTGACGGCACTATTATGTACATGTTCAACTGCCTCTAGGAAAAGCAGAAATATTTTATATCTGTTATATATATATGCACTGTACACATATCCAACAGCTTTAGGGGGCATTTAGTATTAAATCATAGGATGTTTGACAATTGAAACAACTCAGAGATCAACAATACAATATGTGGAAACTGAATGACAGAGAAGGAAGTAGTCCATCCAATGCGACTCATCAGATTAGGGATACAGAAGGACATAGTTTTGTTTCACTCAGTTTCAGATAAGTTCCTATTCCATTTTTTAGGATAATGCTGATGTGCTTGTATCATTTTTAGTAATGGCTATAAAGTTTGAAAAAATCACCTGTTATTAAATTGTCATTTTTTCTTTATTTACTATATTCTTAATGTTTGATATCAAAAACTGTTTTGTTGTTAAGATCTATACATTTTCAACTGGATGTTCTTCCAATATATTTCTATCCCAGTAAAACCTGAATTGAAATTCAGTCTGCAAATCATCTGTAAAATAAGTTTTTGCTTTCTCTCTTTTTCAAATTCTCTCTTTTCTACAAAATATATTTCCTCTAAATTTTGTTGCTATTTATTTTTTTATTTTTTCCTTCTGGTCTTTTAGCTTAGATATATTTCTCAGGTAAAAGAAAATCACTAATTTTTCACTTAGTTAAGAATGAAATACTGAAAAACTATTTGGAAATCCTGAGTGCAGGCACAGCACATGAAATATGAACTGCAGTTTTGGCTACTGTGACTGGACCATTTCAAATATCTCTTCTTGCAATGGTTAGATTTTGAGAAGCAAAATTCCTAATACTGTACCTTGAATAATAAACTTGTCTGTTAACATTCTAGACATGGATGAAAGCATAGTGGTTAGGAATCACAAAATTCAGCATAGAAATGTTCTCTTTATTACTCTCTTTTGAGTGTATTATGTCAGCCCTACACTATGCCTAGAGTCCTTCAATCCATATTCCCTCTGTTAACTGCTCCAATCTACCATCATTGTAGAAGAGCCTTGGTAGTCTGAAAACAGACTTATAATTAACTCTCTGGTTTTAAGCACCAAATTCAGTCCTTCTTCAGTGATTCCTTTTGCAACCAATCTATATCCATTTGGGTAGCTGTGCAAACATATTGCTTTCCTTTTTTTCTGATAAATCAGGTATTCTTTGCTCATCTGTTTTTACTTATGATAATTTTATTTGGAAATACAAAAAACCTCAAATAGCCAAAGCAATCTTGAGAAAGAAGAATGGAATTGGAGGAATCAACCTGCCTGACTTCAGGCTCTACTACAAAGCCACAGTCATCAAGACAGTACGGTACTGGCACAAAGACAGAAATATAGATCAATGGAACAAAATAAAAAGCCCAGAGATAAATCCACACACCTATGTACACTTTATCTTTGACAAAGGAGGCAAGAATATATAATGGATTAAAGACAATCTCTTTAACAAGTGGTGCTGGGAAAACTGGTCAACCACTTGTAAAAGAATGAAACTAGATCACTTTCTAATGCCACACACAAAAATAATATCAAAATGGATTAAAAATCTAAACATAAGACCAGAAACTATAAAAATCCTAGAGGAGAACATAGGCAAAACACTCTCTGACATAAATCACAGCAGGATCCTCTATTATCCATCTCCCAGAATACTGGAAATAAAAGCAAAAATAAACAAATTGGATCTAATTAAAATTCAAAGCTCTGCACAAAAAAGGAAATTATAAGCAAGGTGAAAATACAGCCTTCTGAATGGGAGAAAATAATAGAAAATGAAGCAACTGACAAACAACTGATCTCAAAAATATACAAGCAACTCATGCAGCTCAATTCCAGAAAAATAAACGACCCAATCAAAAAATGGGCCAAAGAACTAAACAGACATTTCTCCAAAGAAGACATATGGATGGCTAACAAACACATGAAAAGATGCTCAACATCACTCATTATTAGAGAAATGAAAATCAAAACCACAATGAGGTACCATTTCACACCAGTCAAAACGGCGGCAATCCAAAAGTCTACAAGCAATAAATGCTGGAGAGGGTGTGGAGAAAAGGGAACCCTCTTACACAGTTGGTGGGAATGCAAACTAGTACAGCCACTATGAGAACAGTGCAGAGATTGCTTAAAAAATTGCAAATAGAACTGCCTTATGACCCAGCAATCCCACTGCTGGGCATACCCACCGAGGAAACCAGAATTGAAAGAGACACATGTACCCCAATCTTCATTGCAGCACTGTTTATAATAGCCAGGACATAGAAACAACCTAGATGTCCATCAGCAGATGAATGGATAAGAAAGCTGTGGTACATATACACAATGGAGTATTACTCAGCCATTAAAAAGAATACATGTGAATCAGTTCTAATGAGATGGATGAAATTGGAGCCTATTATACAGAGTGAAGTAAGCCAGAAAGAAAAACACCAATACAGTATACTAACACATATATATGGAATTTAGAAAGATGGTAATGATAACCCTGTATGCGAGACAGCAAAAGAGACACAGATGTATAGAACAGACTTTTGGACTCTGTGGGAGAGGGAGAGGGTGGGATGATTTGGAAGAATGGCATTAAAACATGTATACTATCATGTAAGAAACGAATTGCCAGTCTATGTTTGATACAGGATACAGGATGCTTGGGGCTGGTGCATGGGGATGATCCAGAGAGATGATATGGGGTAGGAGGTGGGAGGGGGGTTCAGGATTGGGAACTCATGTACACCCGTGGCTGATTCATGTCCATGTATGACAAAACCAATACAGTATTGTAAAGCAAAGTACAGTAAAAATAAAAAAATTTAATGTTTATTTTAATGTTTTTTGTTTTCCAAATGTGTAGATTTTTCTTGACTTATTTCCCATTTTCTGGAGTGCTTTGAGTGAGCCTTTCATATATCCAATCTTCCATCTTTAAATTAATGACTAAGCTCTCTTTTAGATACTTTTGTATTGTTATTAATGTTTGTAAAATCAATAGGGAAGAACTCGATCTTTGCCTTTTCTGTCACTTAAAATAAGTGCTTTGTGGAACAAATATATGAGAGTAATCCACCTGACAAAATCAAGCCAAATAATTCCCAAGTTTTAATTTCTTTATCTAGGTGGTTAGACAGGTGACTTCTTCCTTCTTTATCATGTTTACCCATCCCTCATTCAAGAAAAGTAGGATGACTTTCTCAGTAGAAGGACCTAACTTTATTTAGTTAAGGATAAGTTAGCAAATGCCCTTCCATGTTATAAGATGTTAGTTCAACAAATAACTTCAAAATCAATTACCCTTTTCATTCTTATGAGTTAGTAGCATTTCAGAGCCATCAAAATAGAAGAGGAAACATGTTATTAGGTTGGTGCAAAAGTAATTTTGATTTTACATTGTTGAAATATTTCATTCAGTTCAGTTCAATCGCTCAGTCATGTCTGACTCTTTGCGACCCCATGAATCTCAGCACGCCAGGCCTCCCTGTCCATCACCAACTCCCGGAGTTCACTCAGACTCACGTCCATTGAGACCGTGATGCCATCCAGCCATCTCATCCTCAGCCATCCCCTTCTCCTTCTGCCCACAATCCCTCCCAGCATCAGAGTCTTTTCCAATGAGTCAACTCTTCGCATGAGGTGGCCAAAGTACTGGAGCTTCAGCTTTAGCATCATTCCTTCCAAAGAAATCCCAGGGTTGATCTCCTTTAGAATGGACTGGTTGGATCTCCTTGCAGCCCAAGGAACTCTCAAGAGTCTTCTCCAACACCACAGTTCAAAAGCATCAATTCTTCAGTGCTCAGCCTTCTTCCCAGTCCAACTCTCACATCCATACATCACCACAGGAAAAACCATAGCCTTGACTAGACAGATCTTAGTCGGCAAAGTAATGTCTCTGCTTTTGAATATACTATCTAGGTTGGTCACAACTTTTCTTCCAAGGAGTAAGCGTCTTTTAATTTCATGGCTGCAGTCACCATCTGCAGTGATTTTGGAGCCCAAAATAATAAAGTCTGACACTGTTTCTACTGTTTCCTCATCTATTTCCCATGAAGTGATGGGACCAGATGCCATGATCTTCGTTTTCTGAATGTTGAGCTTTAAAACCAACTTTTTCACTCTCCTCTTTCACTTTTATCAAGAGGCTTTTTAGCTCCTCTTCACTTTCTGCCATAAGGGTGGTGTCATCTGCATATCTGAAATATTTCATTAGATATTGGGATACATTCTTAAACAAATGTGGTTTGTTATACATCATTTTAATGCACATTTCTTCCTTTATGTTTTTTGCTAAAGAATCATTACTTGCTGCTTAATTTATATATATTTTAGACTATGGAAATGATATTAAACAAAATGAAAATTTGAGTGATTTTCCTATTTGAGTTCAAAGTGGGTCATACAGCAGTGGAGACTACTCACAAAATCAACAGTGCATTTGGCCCAGGAACTGCTAATGAAATGTGGTGATTCAAGAAGATTTTCAAAAGAAATTAGAGCCTTGAAGATGATGAGCACAGTAACTGGTCATTGAAAGTTGATAACCACCAACTAAGAGGATCATTGAAGCTAATCCTCTTACAACTACCCAAGAAATTGCCCAAGAATTCAACATCAACCTTTCTATGGTTGTTTGGCATTTGAAGCAAATTGAAAAGATGAAAAAGTTCAATAAATGGGTGCCTCGTGAGCTGACCATCAGTCAAAAAAATTGCTATTTTCAAGTGTTATCTTCTCTTATTCTATGCAACGACAATGAATCATTTATGCCATGCAATACAAAGTCTATTTTATATGACAACCAGTGGCTACCATCTCAGTGGTTGGACTAAGAAGAAGCTGCAAAGCACTTTCCAAAGCCAAACTCTCTCTCTCACACACAAAGGATCATGGTCACTGTTCTGTTGTCTGATACCAGTCTCTTATGCTACGGCTTTCTGAATCTGGGCAAATCCATTACATCTGAAAAGTATGCTCAGCAAATCAATGAAATGCACCAAAACCCACAATGCCTGCAGCTGATATCGGTCCATAGAAAAGGTCTAATTCTTTCCTGTGACAACACCTGACCACACATCGTACAACCAATGCTTCAAATGTTGAACGAATCAGGTCAGGCTGTAAAGTTTTGCCTCATCTGCCATTTTCACCTGACCTTTCACCAACTGACTACCACTTCCTCATGCAGCTCAACAACTTTTGCTGGGAAAATTCTTCAACAGCCGGTAGGACACAGAAAATGCTTTCCAAGGGTTCATTGAATTCCAGAGTACAGATTTTTATGCTACAGGAATAAACTTATTTCTTGTTTGCAAAAATGTGTTGATTGTAATGATTCCTATTTTAATTAATGAAGATGTTTGAGCCTAGTTATAATGATTAAAAATTCACAGTCCAAAACAGTGATTATTTTCACACTAACCTAGTATGTTATACATCAAAAGACCTTTCTGAATTATGGTCTTAATATAGCACAGTGAAAAGATTTCATGAAGCCAAAGGAATTCAATGTAAACTTGAGGGGCTAGGATTTGAGGTAACAGTAGTCCAAGGAAAAGGCAAAAGACTCTCTAATTGGAACCATATTGCCACGTTAAGATGAACAATTATCAGAAGCAAGTTGATCAGTCTGTGGATTAGTATAGTCAGCTTACTTAAAACAGGAAAAATCACTTGCTATCCTGTAAGAGCACACCCAGTCAGGAATAATTGGCAACAGTACTGAGTTGTATAGAATTTCTCCTCAAAGCTTGTATTCTTCCCAAACCCTAGAATGTAAACGTATTTGGAAATAAGGTTGTTGTAGTTAAGATGAGGTCATAAAGGAGTAGGGTTGGCCCTTAATCCAATATGACATATCTCCTAATAAGAAAAGACCTATACAGACAGAGACACAGAAAAAAAAAAAAAAATGCCATGTGATGACAGAGGCAAAGATGTGACTGATGCATCTATTAACCAAGGATTGCCAGCAACACCAGAGACTTGAAGCAGGTCGTGGAAAAGATTCTCCTCAATGGCTATCAAAAAGAGCGTGTCTCCAACGCCTTAATTTTGGACTTCTAGCCTCTAAAAAACAAGTTTCTTTTACTGTAAATCACTCAGGTTATGGCAGTTTGTTACAGTTGTTTTAGGAAAGTAATACAGGTACCATTGACCCAACTCAGAAGATAGAGTCTTTTGGAAAGATGTTGTGCAACGTGTAACTAGAGCCTGAACAAGGCCAATTAAAAAGAAAGGTAGAAAAGGTTGACCTATTTGTGCAGTAGTTTCAAAATTTCAATAAAAAATCTAACCAGAGATAATGTTACCTTCCAAGGTTTTACATTTGTTGTTGTTCACCACCTCCCAGCTGCTGCTGCTGCTAAGTCGATTCAGTCGTTTCCAACTCTGTGTGACCCCATAGACGGCAGCCCACCAGGCTCCCCCATCCTTGGGATTCTCTAGGCAAGAATACTGGAGTGGGTTGCCATTTCCTTCTCCAATGCATGAAAGTGAAAAGTGAAAGTGAAGTCGCTCAGTCATGTCTGACTCTTCGCAACCCCATGGACTGCAGCCTACCAGGCTCCTCCATCCATGGGATTTTCCAGGCAAGAGTACTGGAGTGGGGTGCCATTGCCTTCTCCAAAGGTTTGCTCAAACTCATGTCTGTTGCTCAAACTCATGCCCATTTTCCATAGTCTCCCTCAAATATTGGATTGCACCTTTGAAGTTTGGGACCAGACCCACAAATGTATTTCTCCATCCCTTAAATGTAAATTCTATAAGAAGATTTTTTTTAATAACACTGAGTCAGTAAGGCAGTGATCTGAGAAGAATTCATAGAAAATATATTTTTACCTGGAGAGTACACATTTGGGTATAGGTGAACCAAACACAGAGTCCAGAGTCTTGGGAGCATGATGTAAAGAAGGTACTGCTCTTCGGCTAAAAAGTGTTAATCATAGTCTTTACAACTCTCAGGTCAGTATAGTCTCTACACTCCTTACATGAGGATGGCATCTCTCTAAACATCCTAGGAATTAAAGGAAGAAAAACATAACAATCAAGAGAGAAAGAAGAAAGCTACTTGTGAAGACAATCAGTTCAAGAGAAGCCAAGTATACCTTATGGAGCAATTGTATTCCCTCAAGAAAATCAAACTAAACATAAATTCTGTGGATCCATAAATAACAGGAATAATAATATGAAAATTACACTTACTATATTTTCTATAATGTACTAAATGCATTTACATATATTATCACATCTCATTGTATCAGCTACCCTACTATAAATATACTTATTTTACAGATGAAAAGGCTGAGGCTCAAAGTGAGTATCTCCTCATCATTTTAGTAGTTGAACCTAGGTAACCTGACTCTACAGCCCATGATTTTAATCAACACACCAGCTTTCACCACTGAGTAATATATTTTAATTCCAGAACTGAAATTCAGTTCAGTTCAGTTCAGTTCAGTTCAGTTTCTCAGTTGTGTCCGACTCTGCGACCCCATGAATCGCAGCACGCCAGGCCTCCCTGTCCATCACCAACTCCCGGACTTCACTAAGACTCACATCCATCCAGTCTGTGATGCCATCCAGCCATCTCATCCTCTGCCGTCCCCTTTTTCTCCTGCCCCCAGTCCCTCCCAGCATCAGAGTCTTTTCCAATGAGTCAACTCTTCGCATGAGGTGGCCAAACTCCTGGAGTTTCAGCTTCAGCATCATTCCTTCCAAAGAAATCCCAGGGCTGATCTCCTTCAGAATGGACTGGTTGGATCTCCTTGCAGTCCAAGGGACTCTCAAGAGTCTTCTCCAACACCACAGTTCAAAAGCATCAATTCTTTGGTGCTCAGCCTTCTTCCCAGTCTGACTCTCACATCCATACATGACCACAGGAAAAACCATAGCCTTGACTAGATGGACCTTAGTCGGCAAAGTAATGTCTCTGCTTTTGAATATGCTATCTAGGTTGGTCATACATTTTCTTCCAAGGAGTTAGCGTCTTTTAATTTCATGGCTGCAGTCACCATCTGCAGTGATTTTGGAGCCCCAAAAAATAAAGTCTGACACTGTTTCGCCATCTATTTCCCATGAAGTGATGGGACCTTGGAGTACAATATGGAGAAACTATTCCAAAAGACAAAGGAAAAAGAAATACATGTGTCACATGGCCAATGTTTCAGACTGGCCATGTGCCAGACTAAGTTTGAATCTTAGTTTTGCCATTTAAGTTTTTTGTTGGTTTGTTTTTCTAGTGTGCATTTAAAACATTTATTTATTTACTTTATTGAAGACCAATTGCTTCACAATATTGTTGTGCTTTTTGCCATACATCAACATGAATCAGCCGTGGGTGCACATGTGTACCCCCCATCCTGAACCTCCCTCCCACCTCCCTTTCTACCCCATCCCTCTGGGTTGCCTCAGAGCACTGACTTTCAGTGCTCTGCTTCATGCATCGAAATTGCATTGGTCATCTATTTTTACATTTGGTAATATACATGTTTCAATGCTATTCTCTCAAATCATCCCACCCTCACCTTCTCCCACATAGTCCAAACGTCTATTTTTTACATCTGTGTTTCTTTTGCTATCTTAAATATAGGGTCGTCATTACCATCTTTCTAAATTCCATATATATGCATTAATATACTGTATTGGTATCTCTCTTTCTAACTTACTTCACTCTGGTAATAGGCTCCAGTTTCATTCAGCTCATTAGAACTGGCTCAGATGCATTCTTTTTATAGCTGAGTAATATTCCATTGTGTGTGTGTACCACAACTTCCTTATCCATTCATCTGCTGTTGGACATCCAGGTTGTTTCCATGTTCTATCTATTGTGAACAGTGCTGCAGTGAACATTGGGGTACATGTGTCTCTAGATTTTGGTTTCCTTGGTGTGTATGCCCAGCAGTGGGATTGCTGGGTCATATAGCACTTCAATTTCCAGATTTTTAAAGAAATCTCTACACTGTTCTCTCCATGGTCGCTGTACTAGTTTGCATTTCCACCAACAGTATAAGAGGGTTTCCTTTTCTCCACACCCTCTCCAGCATTTATTGCTTGTAAACTTTTTGATAGTTTTGCCATTTAAGTTTTAAATAACCTCTTTGTGTCCCAGTTATCTGTAAAAGTGGAGATGAAATTGCATTTTATTTGCATTAAGTACTTAGTGCAACTTGCATTAAGTATTTAAGTGAGTTGATATTTATCAAATGGAGCAAATACTGTGATGGTTTTGTTTTTATTAAGAAAATCATTGCTGCTAAAAAATACATTTGAAAAAGCAAGGGGAAAATTAAATTATGTTGCATGGTGAATAAGAGATTGACAATGGAGGGATATATATGGTAAAGGGATTATTACTATTTATTAAAGAATAAAAAACAAATGAAAGCAAATTAATAATATTATATTAGCTATTATAACAGATAGTAATATATTCACTTACATATACCAAGGAATCATTATGTGCAAGGCATTATGTTAGTTTCTTTGCAAATATTATTTTATTCTAACCTTCAAATTATCCCATTAAAAGAACTTTACAGCATTATTAAAAGATAAGTAAATTAAAGCCTAAAGATTTTATACAACTAAAATAATATTTCATAGCTATGAAGTGATGGAGCTCTAAAGACAGTCAGATTGACTCCATAGTCTCTACCATCTATGCCAACATAGGCAAGTAGGAATTTTCTCAATAATAAGAATATTATTCTACTCCATACAATCTAAATGTGTCAAATGTGATATGACTGGAAAACTGAATTTTTAGTTTAATTCAATTATTTAAAGTTGAATTAAGAACATATGATTTGTGACAACTATATTGGAGAGCCACCTTCTACAGACATGTAAAGCAAAAGTGCTTACTATTTTGCAGACAAAATTTATTAACATATGCCAATACCCAGATATATCCTAAAATGTTGAATCACAAGATGAAGCATAGAATCTACCATGTATTAATTTCTGTACCTTTTTCTTCATGTACACATAAATTAATTTGTTCTGACAAGAATCATAATATTAAATGACAAAAATATCTTACTAGTGGAATAAAGTCGTAAACTACAAAGTATGTACACAAATTCAAGAGACAATATATATTAATATATATTTCATTTAGAGGATGAATTTATTTGAATAATCCCATCTATAGTTGCAAGCTACAGGGTTAAATACTAAGGAATGAAGTGAATGAGAAAAGAGCAGAATTTTTATCAAGAATATTTTAAACATTTCCTAAGGATCATAAATTTACTTGAGTAAATTTCTACATCAGAACATTCAATCACAATTTTGTCAATTCTCCCTAAATTTATCTGTGAATTCAAATGCAATGCCAATAAAATTGCATTGGCCAAAACAACACAAACTGAGTTAAAATGAAAAAGATGGAAGCTCAACAATTATTAAAGCATATATAACACAAGAAAAGTCTACACTTTTAAAAATCTTATCATAAAGGTATCTTACACACTCAACAGAAAGGACATGATAGAAAAACTGTGCTAGAAACATAAAAAATAAAATTAAAAATAATTTACAAACATCTGATCAAAAGGTTGGTATAACTTTAATTTTGAAAAGTTTTTTCTTAAAGTTTGAAGAGTGACCATCCTTGTTCTTCCAGATTTTGGAAGATTATATTAAGAATTAGTAGCTGATTAGTTATATTGGTGGTTCTTGGTTTTCTATGTGAATAAGTTATTTGTGCATAAACTTAATATGTTTTGCAAGTGAACTGAAGATGAATCTCTGTAATTGTATGGCACCTTAAGAGCTTGGCCAAATAATTCCAGTCTACATTTTTCCAAGGAAAGTTTAGAGGAGGCAGTAATAACCTTATGTGAATAAATTATCAAAAGCCATGGTACTCATATAATAATTGGAGAAGACTAAGATGAAAAAGGAAAAAAAAATGTTGTTTTGCTCCTTTCTTACACATTTAAAGGGAGAGAAAAAAAGTATATCAAGTCAGTTGCTTTCTGGAAACAGAGTTGTTCTACCTAATATTGATTAGCCATGGAAAGATTTCTGATCCTGTCATAGTCCATAGTTTCATAGAGGCTTTAAGGGAAAAAATGATTTAGATAAAAACTATTACTGTCAGATGAGGTAGCTGGATAGCATTTTTAATATTCTGAAAGATGTGTTTAAGCTTCATGAGGACAAACTTTGTTTTATCACCATTGTGTCTTCAGCCTTACTGTCTGGCATACATTTAATGCAAAAAAAAAAAAAAAAAAAAGAAAAAGAAAAAGAGAGATTTAAGTGGATGAATTGATTGAAGTTCAAGTAAGTGTTTTAACTTTCTGTCCAGTTTTGACAGGCAAAATTTTCTTTACCTGTAATCACCAGTCTACTTTTGAATTAGGAGACAAATTTACACAATTTAACCAAAAACTTTATATTTCCTTCTTTCAAATGTACTTATTGATCCAACCTGCATTTGGGTTTGAGTTTTGAAAAATAAGGCCAGCATAGATTGCAAAAGAAAGGGGACAAAATATATAGAAAGGATATATAGAAAGGAAGTTAGGAATAAAATAGTAAGCAAAGCACACAGGGCTCACAGCGCAAACTCTGCAATTAGAGAACATAAGTTACATTAAAGTAGAACAAGAGCGTATCCTCACATTCTTTGTCTTCTACTTCACTGGCACAGTTTAACATTTTAATTTCAAATGTTTTTACCTGGTAGACTAACCATTCTTAGTTGTTTCATTTGAAAGAAAAATAATGGAGATAACATAGGTCAATTCTGTTACAGTATATTCAATTACATTCAATTTATATGACTTTCTCTTATTCTTCCCTGCTACCTTAAATATTTTTTTTTTTCTTTTCCAGTTTACATAAAGGAAAGTGAGGTGTTTTGAAAATGTGTTTTCAGATTTTGTGAGAAAAATATGTTTTTCCTTGGGTGTGTTCTAATGCCAAATTTACATCTGGCTGGTAAGACTCTGTGAATGTGTGTGTGTGTGTGTGTGTGTGTGTGTGTGTGTGTGTGTATGGTTGTATGCACACATGCACATGCACTCTTGTGTGTTCATTTTCTTGCTCTCAGAACTGAGATTCATAAAAAATGATAATGATTTTTAGAAGATGGAGTGATAAAATATTGCAAAGATATTTTAATAAATACTTTCTGATAAACTTCATTGTCATTTCTTATAAGACAAAACAAAAGGTTGATTGAGAGATCTCTATTTTAAGAGAAAACTATGAAAGCTACACAGATTTTTATTGCTAAGTGCGTTCTAAAATCATTGTGTTTTGCTTATGTTTGAATGAAATACCATCACACCGAATAAGTTAATTGTAAGGAGCATTTAAATTATTCTATATATTTCTCGTGGAAGGTATATGTAGATCAATTTAGGGATAGTCTATGAGGGGCTATAATTATTAGTAAGCTTCCAAGATGTATTGTCTCTTAATGACAATTATAATAGGATAGAAAAACTATAGGTGAATGATATAGTGATTCACAATTTTGAAAAGTTATATACTCCACTTATTGTTGTTGTTCAGTCATTTCTGACTCCTTGCAATGCTATGACTAAAGCACACCATGTTTCCTGTCCTTCAATATCTCCCAGAGCTTGCTCAAACTCATGTCCATTGAGTTCATGATGCAATCTAACCACCTTGCCCTCTGTCATTCCCTTCTACTCCTATCTCCAATCTTTTCCAACATCAGAGTCTTTTTCAATGAGTCAGCTCTTCCCATGAAGTGGCCAGAGTATTAAAGCTTCAGTTTCAGCATCAGTCCTTCCAATGAATATTCAGGGTTGATTTCCTTAAGGATTGATTGATTTGATCTCCTTGCAGTCTAGTCTAGTTCAGTTCAGTTGCTCAGTCATGTCCAACTCCTTGCGACCCCATGGACTGCAGCATGCCAGGCCTCTCTGTCCATCACCGACTCCTGGAACTTATGCAAAGTCATGTCCATCAAGTCAATGGCCATCCAACCATCTCATCCTCTGTCGTCCCCTTCTCCTCCGACATTCAATCTTTCCCAGCATCAGGGTCTTTTCCAATGAGTCAGCTCTTCGCATCACATAGCCAAAGTATTGGAGTTTCAGCTTCAATATCAGTCCTTCCAATGAATATTCAGAACTGATTTCCTTTAGGATGGACTGGTTGTATCTCCTTGTAGTCCAAGGGACATTCAAAAGTCTTCTCCAACACCACATTTCAAAAGCATCAATTCTTAGGCCCTCAGCTTTCTTTATGGTCCAAATCTTACATCCATACATGACTACTGCAAAAACCATAGCCTTGACTAGACATGCCTTTGTCAGCAAGTAATGTCTCTGCTTCTTAATATGCTGTCTAGGTTGGTCATAACTTTTCTTCCATGGAGTAAGCATCTTTTAATTTCATGGCTGCAGTCACCATCTGCAGTGATTTTGGAGCCAAAGAAAATAAAGTCTTCCACTGTTTCCACTGTTTCCCCATCTATTTGCCATGAAGTGTTGAGACCAGATGCCGTGATCTTCGTTTTCTGAATGATGAGCTTTAAGCCAACTTTTTCCACTCTCTTCTTTCACTTTCATCAGGAGGCTCTTTGGTTCTTCTTCACTTTCTGCCATAAGGGTGGTGTAATCTGCATATCTGAGGTTATTGATATTTCTGCTGGCAATCTTGATTCCAGCTTGTGCTTCATCCAGCCTAGCCTTTCTCATGATGTACTAAGCATATAAGTTAAATAAGCAGGGTGACAATATACAGCCTTGACATACTCCTTTTCCTATTTGGAACCAGTATGTTGTTCCATGCCCACTTCTAACTGTTGGTTCCTGCATACAAATTTCTCAAGAGGCAGGTCATGTGGTCTGGTATGCCCATCTCTTGAAAAATTTTCCACAGTTTGTTGACATAGTCAAAGGCTTTAGCATAGTCAATGAAACAGAAGCAGATATTTTTCTGGAATTCTCTTTCTTTTTATATGATTCAATGGATGTATGGATGTTGACAATTTGATCTTTTGTCCCTCTACCTTTTCTAAATCCAAGTTTGTACATTTGGAATTTCTTGGTTCATGTACTGTTGAAGCTGATCTTGGAGGATTTTGAGCATGAACTTGCTAGCATGTGAAATGAGTTATTATAAAATATTGGTTATATTCTCTGTTATACATATGTTCCTTCAGCTTATTTTAAACCTAATCATTTATATCTCTTAATCCCTTACCCTTTTAATGACCCTGCTCCTTCCCTCACACCATTAGTAACAACTAGTTTATTCTCTATGTGTGCTTCGTTTCTGTTATATTCACTGTTTTGTTGTATTTTTAGATCCACATATTAGTGATACCATACAGTATTTGTCTTTATGTGTCTGACTTATTTCACTTAGCATGTATGTGTTAATCGCTCAGTCATGTCCAACTCTTTGCGACCAACCCCCCACTCCCCTGGCCTGGCTTCTCTGTCCATGGAATTCTCCAGGCAAGAATACTGGAGTGGATTGCCATTCCCTTCTTCAGAGGATCTTCCTTACCCAGGGATCAAACCCTGGTCTCCTGCATCACAGGCAGTTTCTTTATTGTTTGAGTTACAGGGAAGTCCTTAATGATAAGTTCCTTATCACTTAGCATAATACCCTCCAAATCCATCCATGTTGCTTTAAAGGACAAAAGTTCATCCTTTTGATGGCTATGTACCATTCCATTGCACTTCCCTGGTAGCTCAACTGGTAAAGAATCCACCTGCAAGGCAGGAGACCTTGGTTCAATTTCTGGGTTGGAAAGTTCCCCTAGAGAAGAGATAGACTACTCACTCTAGTATTCTTGGGCTTCCATAGTGGCTCAGATGGTAAAGAATCTGTCTTCAACGCGGGAGACCTGGGTTCACTCTCTGGGTTGGGGAAATCCCCTGGAGGAGATCATGGTCATACACACCAGTATTCTTGCCTGGAGAATCCCCATGGACAGAGGAGCCTGGCAGGCTACAGCCCATAAGGTCACATAGAGTGACTAAGCACAGCACAGCACTTTATTCCATTGTGTGTGTGTGTGTGTGTGTGTGTGTGTGTGTGTGTGTGTGTGTGTGTCCCATTCATCTGTTAAAGGACACTTAAGTTGCTTCCATGTCTTGTCTTAGCAATTGTAAATAATGTTACTACAAACACTCAGATGCATGCATCTTTTCAAATTACTGTGGTTTTTTTGTTTGTTTGTTTGTTTGTTTTGTTTTTAATGTGTACATAGGAGTGGAATTGCTCAGTCATACAGTTGTTCTGTTTGTTTTTTGTGGAACCTTCATAATGTTTTCCACAGTGACTGCATCAGTTTATATTCGCACTGACAGAACATAGAGGTTTTCATGGAATCAGTTTACTTGACTAAAATCAAGGTGTTGTCAAGACTGTATTCCTTCTGTAGGCTGGAGGGAAGATTTTATTTCCTGGCTTTTTCAGTTTCTAGAGGCTTCCGTCCTTCCTTGGCTTCCAGTCCCATATCATTCCTACCTCTGCTTTTATCATTGCATATGCCTCCTTTTTATAAGAACTCTCCTGATTACATCAGCCCATTTTGGATATTCAAGATAATATTACCATTTCAGTATCCTTGAATTACTTATGTGGACAAAGCCCCTTTTGCCTTGGGTATACCTTGCAGGGGTCTTTATTTTACCAAACACAATAGTTTCTGCATAACATTTTAACTTGACTATGTGAATCACAGAGGGTATTCTGAAAACATCAAGTTTATAAAATGAACAAGTAAAAACAGTTTCTTCTTCTATTGCTCTTGTCTAAGTCCTTTGCAGATTGATATCCAAGATAAAGGAAGTAGCAACATATCTGTGGGGTGCTCCTGGCCCAGCCAGTCACACAGTATGTACTCAGTTTTAAAGTTTATTTGATAGGATATAGCATCTCTGTCTTTTGTGGAAAACATCAGAATAAGTTTGAAAAATATGTTGCTGTGTGCAAAGGATGGAGTAACAGATACCATAAAGATCTATGAATCTTTGGGTGAGGAGGTTTCCTTTCTCTACTTTCCTAACCATTATGCATTAAAGCTGCAGCTTGTCTGGCAGGTGAATAACAATTTTTCTGAATCATAAAGAATATTTTGTTGCTACAGCAGCTGAAGATACTGAGGATGAGAGATAAAACTAATTTTAGAAATGTAAGTCTTAAAGAAAGTATATTTTTTCTCCTTATTTCCTTCTGCTTTAATATAAGATTACATAAACTTAAATTCACTTCAGAATCTCAGACACAGTGAAAGCTGTCTGAAACTTCCATTACAGAAACATATTTTACATTTCAAAAAAAATGGTTTAAAAGTATAATCTGGGCATGCGTATTTGTGCATGGATATAGCTTCAGTATTAAAATTTGCCATGAATGATTCTTTCCAACTACACAAAGATCATTATGATATCATTCTGGTTCATCTGATGAGAAAAAAACATACAGTTTAAAATATAAAGAGCTAAAATGAACACTAGCTATAGATTTTAGAGGATTAGAAGCAAAACATTCCACCTAAGAGGAACAGTGTATCAGTCAGAATATTTCATAGATAACCTTTTCAAGAATCTTCAATCCCAAAGTTGAAGTGATTTACAAGTAATAAAAGGTAAGAAATTGGTTGAGTAAAATAGTATAAAATAGAATTTAATTTAATGACTGGCTTGAGGACTTAGAATAAATACAATTACATAAAAATTTAAAACAATAATTATATTTAATGTTTAGATATGGGGTTAGCCTTAGCTAGTTGAAATTATGTAATGCCAGTCATAGCAAGTGAAATACACAAGTGTTAATTGGTCTTATACAATATGTATGAATGCATAAAGGAGACTGTCTATAATGTTTAATACAATTTCAAATCTAATTTGATGATATCATATTATTTTAAATAAAAGTTTAAATTTGGGCAAAAAAGACATGTGAATTTAGAAAGAGAAGAACTTGGGAAGTTCAGAACAAGACAACATGCTTTACATTGAGTAATGAAATGGAATCAGTGATAAATTTTAAAAATTATCTGATTTATGGAAATTTATTTGTCATTATATATTAAATTTCACATGTTTCAAGAAGTTATTTATATCTAGATGAATGTATGGATCATGTTCCACTTATTATTTTTTAAGATTGTTTCAATGATGTAGTACTATAATCAATAGTCTTTAGAATTGTACCATTTTTTTTAATCCAATAATTTTACTTCCAAACTATATGAACAGCTAAGAAAAAAAATAAAATAGATTGGTTTCTATTGGGCAAAATAAGCCACACAATATCATTGATTTTAAATAAGTGTCCATTCAGTAGCCTCATATGTTGGTTGGCTTTAGAGAAGCTGTAGGTCATAACTGATGGACATAAGAATTCTCTGAAATAGGGCTGATTCACACCTTTCTCCTCTTCCTCTTGGGATCACTGGACTAGGCTGGGCACATTCAGTGCATATTAATTACAGAGCAGAACTAAGCAATTCCAACTAACAAGTACATTTTAAACTTCTGCTTGAATTTCATCTTTTAAAACATTGTTGTCCAAAGTAAGTCAATTTCTGGGTCATATGGTAATTTTATGTTTAATATTTTTTGACATTGCTAATATGTTTTCCAAAGTAGTTGTGAGCCTTTATAATCCCAGTGGTGTATGAGGGTTCATTTTCCACATGCTTGTCAGAACTTGTTATTATCTGTCTTTTTAATCATAGTCATCTCAGGAGAATTTACCAATCAAGCCATTTGGACTTGGTTATTTTTTATAAGATGTATTACTAATTCAAGCTCTTTAGTTATTATGTATCAATTCAGATGTTATATTTATTCTTGAGTCAGTTTCAGTAGTTTGTGTCTCTCTAGGCATTTGTACATTTCATTTGGGTTTACTGACATTTTGGCATGTGTTTGTTATTAGTAGTCCTTTATATTACCTATTGAACTAAAGGGAAAGTGTTAGTTGCTCAGTCATGTCCAACCCTTTGCAATCCAAAGGACTGTAGCTTGCCGGACTCCTCTGTCCATGGAATTCTCCGGGCAAGAATACTGGAGTGCATAGCCATTCCCTTCTCCAGGGCATCTTCCCAACCCAGGAACTGAAATGAGATCTCCTGCATTGCAGGCATTTACCTGCAATTTACCATTTGAGCCAGGGAAGCTCCTTTTAATCTTTATATTTCTTATATGAATCTTTGCTTTTAGTAATTAGAATCCTTTTTTTTTTTGATTAGTCTACTTACCAGTTTAGTCATTAAAAAAAATCTTTTCTAAAAACCTACTTTGTTTTGTTGATTTTCTCTATTGGTTTTCTGTTTTCTATGTCATTTATTTCCAATCTAATCTTTATTGTTTGCTTTCTTCTGTTTGCCTTGAGTTGTGTTTCCTGTTTTTTCTAGTGGCTTAAAGTGGAAGCTTAGGTTATTGATTTGCGATAACTCTTACAGAAACGTAACTTTAAATTTCCCTCTGAGCACTGTTTTTACTGTATCCCACGTTTTGTTTTGTTGAGTTTTCATTGATTAATGTCAAAGTATTCAATATTTCATATTTCCCTACATACTTTTTTAGCCCTAGGAAAAAACAGAATGGGAAAAACTAGAGATCTCTTCAAGAAAATTAGAGATACCAAGGGAACATTTCATGCAAAGCTGGGCTCAATAAAGGACAGAAATGGTATGGACCTAACAGAAGCAGAAGATATTAAGAAGAGGTGGCAAGAATACACAGAAGAACTGTACAAAAAAGATCTTCACAACCAAGATAATCACGATGGTATGATCACTCATCTAGAGCCAGACGTCCTGGAATGTGAAGTCAAGTGGGCCTTAGAAAGCATCACTACGAACAAAGCTAGTGGAGGTGATGGAATTCCAGCTGAGCTATTTCAAATCCTGAAAGATGATACTGTGAAAGTGCTGCACTCAATATGCCAGCACGTTTGGAAAACTCAGCAGTGGACACAGGACTGGAAAAGGTCTGTTTTCATTCCAATCCCAAAGAAAGGCAATGCCAAAGAATGCTCAAACTACCGCACAATTGCACTCATCTCACATGCTAGTAAAGTAATGCTCAAAATTCTCCAAGCCAGGCTTCAGCAATACGTGAACCGTGAACTCCCTGATGTTCAAGCTGGTTTTAGAAAAGGCAGAGGAACCAGAGATCAAATTGCCAACATCCTCTGGGTCATCGAAAAACCAAGAGAGTTCCAGAAAAGCATCTATTTCTGCTTTATTTACTATGCCAAAGCCTTTGACTGTATGGATCACAATAAACTGTGGAAAATTATGAAAGAGATGGGAATACCAGACCACCTGACCTGCCTCTTGAGAAATCTGTATGCAGGTCAGGAAGCAACAGTTAGAACTGGACATGGAACAACAGACTTCTTCCAAATAGGAAAAGGGGTACATCAAGGCTGTACATTGTCACCCTGCTTATTTAACTTATATGCAGGGTACATCATGAGAAGCACTGGACTGGAAGAAGCACAAGCTGGAATCAAGATTGCTGGGAGAAATATCAATAACCTCAGATATGCAGATGACACCACCCTTATGGCAGAAAGTGAAGAGGAACTAAAAAGCCTCTTGATGAAAGTGAAAGAGGAGAGTGAAAAAGTTGGCTTAAAGCTCAACATTCAGAAAACGAAGATTGTGGCATCTGGTCCCATCAGTTCATGGGAAATAGATGGGGAAACAGTGGAAACAGTGTCAGGCTTTATTTTGGGGAGCTCCAAAATCACTGCAGATGGTGACTGCAGCCATGAAATTAAACGATGCTTGCTCCTTGGAAGGAAAACTACGATCAACCTAGATAGCATATTCAAAAGCAGAGACATTACTTTGCCAGCTAAAGTCCGTCTAGTCAAGGCTATGGTTTTTCCAGTGGTCATGTATGGATGTGAGAGTTGGACTGGGAAGAAGGCTGAGCAGCAAAGAATTGATGCTTTTGAACTGTGGTGTTGGAGAAGACTCTTGAGAGTCCCTTGGACTGCAAGGAGATCCAACCAGTCCATTCTGAAGGAGATCAACCCTGGGATTTCTTTGGAAGGAATGATGCTAAAGCTGAAGCTCCAGTACTTTGGCCACCTCATTGGAAGAGGTGACTCATTGGAAGACTCTGATGCTGGGAGGGATTGGGGGCAGGAGGAGAAGGGGATGGCAGATGATGAGATGGCTAGATGGCATCACTGACTCGATGGTCATGAATCTGAGTGAACTCCAGGAGTTGGTGATGGACAGGGAAGCCTGGCGTGCTATGATTCATGGGGTTGCAAAGAGTCGGACACGACTGAGTGACTGAACTGATATGAGAATAACTTCAAGATGTGTTATATCCATATATTAATGAATATCCCCACACTCCTTGCTTTTTCTATGGGATTTCCCAGGCAAGAATACCGGATCAGGTTGCCATTTCCTTCTCCAGGGGTTTTGAACCACAATTTTATTTAATTAGAGCTGGAAAATACACTTTGTATTATTTCAATCATCTTAATTATATTGAGGCCTTTTTTATGGTCTAAAATAGGATCTGTCTTGGAGAACCTGTCCCATACTTTGAGAAAAATGTGCATCCTGATCATCATGCTTTAAGTGATTCCTATTAGCTCTGATCATTTCAGATCTTCTACTTTTTGTTGATCTTCTCATCATGAAAGTTAAATATTTGAATCTTATATAATATTTTCAGTTGTCTCTTTCTCCCTTCCATACTTTCAGTTTTATCTTCATGTATTTTGGAGTCTTTGTGGTAAGTATGTTTATACTTACTTACATATTATATAACAGAGGTAATAAATAAAAGTGTATTTTTTTTTTCTATCTTCTTGATATACTGAAATTTTTACTATAAAAATGCCTTGCTTTGTTCCTATGAATAGTTTGGGTTTTTTTTTTTTTTTTTTAAGGCTATTTTTTTGTGCTATTAGTGTGGCTACTTTTTTATTTCCTATCTATCTGCATGTTGTTTGATAGTCTTATTTTCAGTCTTTCAGCATCTTTAAAATTAAATCTGTATTTTGTAGACAGTGTATGGTTGAATTGACTATGATTGTTTAAAAAAAAAACTATCTTGCCAATTTCTGTCTTTTAACTGGAGTGTTTCTTTCATTTATGTTTAAAGTAAATACTGATAAATGTAATAATAAATTCCCTTGTCACTTATTATTAACCATTTTGAATTTTATTTCTTATTGGTTTCTCTGTAGATTACAAGCATTATAAATGTCTCTTTAATATTAATACCAACTTCATTCAATAATATAAAAAAAATTAATCAAATGTAGCTTCATTGTCTTTTCTACATTTGTGCTATGGTTTTTATATAGATACAAATGACAGATAACCTATTGTTTATCCATGAACAAATATTTATGATTGCTTAATATAGTTGTAATTTATGTCAGATAGAAGGAAAGAAATAACTACAAAAAATGCATTTATACCTTTATTTATATTTACCTGACTTCCCTGGTGGCTCAGCCAGTAAAGCATCTGCCTACAACGTGGGAGACCCGGGTTCAATCCCTCGGTTGGGAAGATCCTCTGGAGAAGGCAATGGTAACCCACTCCAGTACTCTTGCCTGGAAAATCCCATGGACAGAGAAGCCTAGTAGGCTACAGTCTATGGGGTCGCAAAGAGTTGGACACAACTGAGAGAGACACTTCACTTCACTAATCTATGGTGGAGGTAATGAAGATAGATAATGGCTACCTAGTGAGCTACCTATACCACTGTTGCTTTCTTCTTCATATGGATTTGATACTGTCTACTGTCCTTACATTTCAGCTGGGACTTTATTTAGTACTTTTTGTAGGGAAGAATACTTTGGCCACCTGACGCAAAGAACTGACTCATTTGAAAAGACCCTGATGCTGGGAAATATTGAAGGCGGGAGGAGAAGGGGACAACAGAGGATGAGATGGTTGGATGGCATCACCAACTCAATGGGCATGAGTTTGCGTAAACTCTGGGAGTTGGTGATGGACAGGGAGGCCTGGTGTGCTGCTGTCCATGGAGTCACAAACAGACTGACACGACTGAGTGACTGAACTGAATTGAACTGTAGGGAAGAACTGCTAGTGATACTTTTACTCAGTTTTCTCTATAACATCTTAACTTTTCACTATGTTTTTGATGCATGTTATCACTGGATATAGAAATTTTTGTTGATTTTTTTTTTTTGTTACCACTGTGAATATATTATCCCACTACCTTCTGGCCTCTGTAGTTTGTGATGATAAATCAGCTCTCAATTTTATTGAGGATCCCTTGCACACAGTAATTCAGTTTGACCTTAATACTTCCAAGATTCTCTCTTGGGCTTTGACTGTTGTTTGTTTGACTGTGATTTATCTTGTTGTGGATTATTTTGAGTTTATCGTACCTTGGGTTTGTTTGAATATTAGAATGTGCATATTCATGCTTCCATAAAATAGGGAGAGTTTCAACCACTTCTCTTCAAATACTCTTTCTGCCATTTTCCCTTTCTCCTCTGGTTCTGGGGCTCTTGCTGAGTATATGTTGGTGGGCTCCCATGTGTCTCCTAGATTCTGTTTATTTATTTATTTATTTTTCTTTATGTTCCTCAGACTGGATAATCTCAATCTTTGAAACTCATTCTATAAATTTTGTATTCTTTGTTACAGTAAGCCATTGAAGTCTCTGCCTGCTTAGCTTAGCTGCCAGCTAACGATCCCAGGGATGGCAGAGCCTGGTGGGCTGCTGTCTATGGGATCGCAGAGAGTCAGACATGACCGATGCGACTTAGCAGCAGTAGCAGCAATGATTAAAAAGATTTATATATATACATATATATATATATATGTTTGGAATTAATACCTACCATTTTTTAACCAATGACTCCATGTTTTGAGGGGCATGCTTTCAGCAATCATTTAGATAGTTTAAACCTCTGCATCATCTTTCCATTTTTGCTTATACAGATCCTCAAGAATAACCTGAGGCAAGAATTTAGGACCTTCTCAGTGCTCTTCTGAGCACGCATACATGTCTGTGTATATATACAGCTCTACATGAGTGTGGGCTTCTAAATCCACAAGAATACGTCAGATCCTTCAGTGGCCCCTGTGGGGATCTCTTATTTCAACTTTTCCTGTTATGATTTTGGTTAGCTTGTTTTTGCCCCAATTATGCCTTAGGCCATTGGAGTATTTTGTTATTGTCACTGGTTGTTTTTGACAAGCATTCTAGGTGAAAAGACTGTCTGCCTTAAATAAGTCAGATCAAATAAAAACATCCTTATGTGTAGGATTTTTCACTGAACTGCTAGTCAGATCAAATAATGGGTATTGTTTGGCAATAAATCTTTGAAACAGCTCAAACTCTCCTATGACCCTGCTGGGCTGTAGGTCTTTAACACAATTGAGGCTGTGGGTTTTAAGGCTACTGCAGAGTTAAGAAGGGAATGGTGGTAGTAAGTCAAGTTAAAATAACACCAACTTTGTTGTTCTTGAGTGAAAGCTGTTTTTCTTGAACACATGCTTTTGAAATTTATTTAAGAGTTCTGTTAATTTTTCTTAAAAATTGATTCTGAGCATTTTTACCAGTGTTCTTTTTACTGTTTTCAATGGGAATATGTTTGGAGGACTTTATTCAACCATTTTTGTACAGATAGATTTTAGGCTCTTATCTGGTAGCCTATTTGACCCATCTGTCTACTTTTTCAACCTGAACTGCATATCAATTTCATACTTGTATTGTGAACCCAAAATTGCTTAACTAGCTTCTTGTTACTCAGATATTGGCTTAAGTATTGCACACACACAGTGTTCTTTCCTTACAAAGACATTTCAAATAAAACTTTACTATAATATTGTATGGGGCCAAACCTTAAAATAAATGGAAATACAGATCACTGAAAAATAGCTATGCATTAGAATCAGTTCAGTTCACTTCAGTTCAGTCACTCAGTCATGTCTGACTCT
This sequence comes from Budorcas taxicolor, assembly GCF_023091745.1. Classification (NCBI taxonomy): domain Eukaryota; kingdom Metazoa; phylum Chordata; class Mammalia; order Artiodactyla; family Bovidae; genus Budorcas; species Budorcas taxicolor. Next base: position 47,535,336 of record NC_068918.1, read on the forward strand.
TTGAGACCCCATGAATCGCAGCACGCCAGGCCTCCCTGTCCATCACCAACTCCCGGAGTTCACTCAAACTCACGTCCATCGAGTCAGTGATGCCATCTAACCATCTCATCCTCCGTCATCCCCTTTTCCTCCTGCCCCCAATCCCTCCCAGCATCAGGGTCTTTTCCAATGAGTCAGCTCTTCACATGAGGTAGCCAAAGTACTGCATTAGAATAAATGACAGTAAAATACAGTATAAGTAGCTAGCATTTGTAAATATATCAGATCTTAGAGTACATTTTGAAAACACTTTTATTTCTTTAATTCAGCTTCACAATTAACTCATGAGTTAGTTGTTCTTCCTATTTTATATTAAATTGCAAAAGCTATGTAAGTTAAATTGTTAAAAATGCCATTTAGTATGTGTTTAAAAAAAAAAGTGAACTTCAGTCCTTTGACCCAAAAATATGTGTAACTTCCATTACACCAGCCTACCACTCACAAAATTTTAACATGATATTATATAAGAGATATAAGATATAAGAGAAAGTCCAGATGTACAAACTGGGTTTAGAGAAAACAGAGGAACCAGAGATCAAATTGCCAACATTTCTTGGATCATAGAGAAAGCAAAGGAATTCCAGAAAAACATCTACTTCTGCTTCATTGACTATGCTAAAGACTTTGACTTTGTAGATAACACAAACTGTAGAAAATCCTTAAGGAAATGGGAATACCAGACCACCTTACTTTTCTCCTGTGAAACCTGTATGCAGAAGAAGCAACAGTAAGAACTGAATGTGAAACAACTGACTGGTTCAAAACTGGGAAAGGAGTATACCAATATACATACAGTATGCCAATATACATACATACAGCATACCATGTGCTATATATTGTACCTCTGTTTATTTAATTTCTATGCAGAGTACATCATGCAGAATGCCAGGCTGAATGATTCACAAGCTGGTTTTAAGATTATTGGGAGAAATATCAACAACTTTGGATATGCAAATGATACCACTTTAACGGCAGAAAGTGAAGAGGAACTCAATTAGAGCCTCTTGATGAAGGCAAAAGAGGAGAGTGAAAAAGTTGGTTTAAAACTCAACATTTAAAAACCTAAGATCATAACATCTGATCCCATCACTTCATGGCAAATAGAAGGGGGAAAAGTGAAAACAGTGATAGATTTTATCTTCTTGGGTTCCAAAATCACTGCAGATGGTGACTGCAGCCATGAAATTAAAAGATATTTGCTCCTTTGAACGAAAGCTATGACAAACCTAGATAGCACATTAAAAAGCAGAGACATCACTTTGCCAACAAAAGTCCATATAGTCAAAGCTATGGTTTTTCCAATAGTCATGTACAGATGTGAGAGTTGGACCAGAAAGAAAGCTGAGTGCTGAATAATTGATGATTTTGAATTGTGATGCTGGAGAAGACTTTTGAGAATCACCTGGACAGTAAGTACATCAAAGCCGTTAATCATAAAGAAATCAACCCTGAATGTTTATTGGTAGGATGAATGCTGGAACTGAAGCTCCAATGTTTTCTCCACCTCATGCGAAGAGCTGAATCATTCGAAGAGACCCTGATGCTGGAAAAGATTGTGAGGGCAGAGGAAAAAGGGGCAACAGTAGATGAAATGGTTGAGTAGCATCAGCAACTCAATGGACATGAGTTTGGGCAAACTCCAAGAGATAGTAAAGGACAGGAAAGGCTGGCATCCTGCAGTCCATGGGGTTTCAAAGAGTCAGACAGGACTTAGCAACTGAACAACAACAACGAAATATACATTTGCTATAAACATTAAAAAAAAAAATCCCAGTGTTGATAACTACCAAGTGAGACTCTTGTTTTTATAGCTTGGTATAGCACATAAAAATTGTACATATTGGTTACAGGTACTTTGTTATTTCCAATGTTGTATTTACTAAGCTAACAAAGTATACGACTGAGTATTTTAATTTTTTCCAATGAAAATTATTTTATTTCAGCACGTAGTCTCCAAAGAACCTGTATTCCTAAGTAAGATGCTTTCCCAGTATCTAAAGAAGTCAATAGATACATATTTGTCTTCAACCAGCTCTCAGTTTGGTTCATTATCTAGTCCAGTCATGCTCGTCTAGTCCATCTAGCTCGTCATTGTGGCTCAGACGGTAAAGCGTCTGCCTGCAATGCAGGAGACCTGCGTTCGATCCTTGGGTCGGGAAGATCCCCTGGAGAAGGCAGTGGCAATCCACTCCAGTACTCTTGCCTGGAAAATCCCATGGACGGAGGAGCCTGATAGGCTACAGTCCATGGGGTCTCAAACAGTCAGACACGACTGAGCAACTTCACTAGTCCAGTCACAAAAAGCGAACTTTTCTTTCGTTTCCCTTTGATATTTTACTAACTAAAGAAATACCTTCAGTTAATTTCTTGTCTTGAATAGAAAAATTATTGGCTAAAAAGATCAATTTACATAATTATGTTCTCTGTCACAAACTCCTCAAAAGTTTTTGCAAATCAAGTGGTCATGGCACCTCTTCCTTCAGATTGCATCAATCTTCCTTCAGTAGCAGAAGGAATAGATATCCTCTTTCTATCTCCTTGTTAGCTTGTAAATTGGGATAAATGATTCTACACCTCTATGCAGCCTTTTCATCCTCTATAAACTTCCTTTGACTTCTTTGGCTTTCCTGTTAAGATATGCTCAGGCTTGAAATTCTTTAATTTTGTGAATATCTGAGTATATTGGAAACACTCAGAGTGAAGAATGAATTTATCTTCTGGCCAAAAAAATTGATGCTACTCCATTTATGGGCAATAGTGTTTGAGTACAGAGCAAGTATAGTTAGAACTCTAAAGTTCTGATTTATTTGGTAATCTATAACTTTTATAAAATAATAAATAAAAACAATCTAAACAATCTTTTTTTAATTTTAAAAATTATTCAATTCCTTACAGTTTATATTTTCAAACATTTTTTAAAAATATAAAAATATAAATATTTACCATTGAGAACATATTAAACACCTCAGCTCTAAGTTGAACATAATAGGCCATCAATGGTATTTTGTTATGGTGCTTCCAAGAGAAACAATTACTAATATTGTATTTTTTACATTGGTTTAATATAACTAAGCACATTGTCTTAACCCAAGCATTAGAAGATTAATTTTCAGTGTCCTTGAAGATTTTGTGAGAGTGTACACCCACTTAGCATTTACCAAAATGTCACAATATCAAATGACCAGACAGCACATTGAAAAATATCTGAGTACTTAAAAAGTGGATGACAGAAATCACATTTCATTCAGTAAATAAGCCTGCTTTTGGCTCGAATAATGAAGAAAAATTAGAGTTCTAGAAATTAAGAATGAAATAAATGATATCTGAAAAGCAGGCTCTTTTTATTCTTGTTTCCTTTAACAAACTAAAATTCATGTGGTCATGATTAGTAATGTCAGTTGTATAAATATAAACAGAATTACTTTAAATCAAACGATTTGACAGAAAAAGAAATCTCTGTCCTTCAGAATATTATTTCACTGTATTTTCTCAAACTTGACTAGCTCATATATATATATATATATATATATTAGTATTTTTAAATTTAATTCATGGACTTCACAATAAACAAAATTTTCAGAATCAAGTATATTTTCTCCATTTCCACACACAATATAAACAGTCTATGCTCTATAACTGAATAAATAAAATCAATTTAGTATTTCTAAGGACTAAGAATTCAACTAGCAAATCAATGTCTTTTTCTGGGAGACAAATGGTAAAATATAAAAATGTTTCTCTATTCATCAAAACAACATACCTCCTTTTCTGTATGGTAAGTATCAGATGTTAACATTCTTCATTGAGAGAGTTGCCACATTGAAAGAGAGGATTAAGTTTAAATAGAATTGCCTCTCCTTCCAATCCAGATTGTTTATTGCTCCTATAAGTGGTTTAAATTTTATGTCCCTTCTTTCAGGCAAATATGAAATTGCAAAGACTGTATGAAGCTGCTGTCATTTCTCTTATAAGGAGTCAGTAGCAGACACTACCAGAGCAATAGGGAAACAAACTTTTTCACTTCCCTACTTGATGCATCTCCTTCAATCAAGTCAATCCCAGGAGATGAAGGAACAATGTTGTTTGTCAAGCCAAACAGCAGGCTGAAAGAAATGTCACTTTTAACTCAGAGATAGAGAAGGAGAAAAGAATAGGTCCAGAAATAGGAAAAAAAAAAGTTTACTATATAATCAAAATCAAACTGTGTAAATAACATCCCACCATATTCCCAAGTGTGGAAATTGCATATTACTTCCAGACTATGGAAGAATAATAGGATTAGTATAGCATAGTATTGTGTATCCATCTTTATGTTTTCTTTCATTGATAGTTCAATTGCATTTTAAGAAATCTACTTTGCAATGAAAAAATTTTAAATAATTCATTAATTGTTGCACTCATAATAAACCTTGAATTTCACTATAGGTGTAGAAAAAAGCTATCTTTTAATGGATAAGCTCAATATTATTTTGATAGCTATTTTCTTTTTATGTTTACAGTTTACAAATTGCTTTCATTTGAAATCAGTGATAATACTGCACACTTCACTACACAGATTATCTTTTAGCACAATCATTTGTTTCCATGCTTGGGAATATATATACAATGAGATAGTAAAATCATTAAAGGCAACTGAATGAGTATACAAGATGTTTCAAGTTGCCTAATAACATCTGTTCGAAAACTATAAACATTTTGAAAAATAATCAGAATCCTTTCTTTGTTCAACCTAGAGAAATGCTCTTTCTGTGTTTATGTTAAAATTAACTGCTACATATTGTTCAGATTTAAAATAGATTAGATCTATTTTTGAACAATTCTACTGATTATAATAAAGTGCTATTTTTTTTCAAGGATTTCTCAACTTCTAGCTTCAACAGTTCCCTTTTATTCTTTTTTTTCTTTCCCCGGGTACTTGATTGTTTTTACTCACTTCAATTATGAAACAAAGAATTGCTAGATACTGGGGAGATGCTCTTTATATACAAAGAGCCCATTTAATCATTGGGAAGACATAATATCCATGCACAAAGAATGCTAGATAACAGTGAAAGTTTATAGAGAAAAGCCAGCTCCTAGTAGTAATCAAACAAAAAAAAGCAATCATGATATAAAAGACAATTCAGGCTACTTTTAATCAGTGTAGTGTTACTTTTTATTTAGCTAAATAGAGCAATCAAATGGCTTTGTTTATACCTGGAACAGTTCTTTTCCCAGGTTACACTAATATAACCCATATTAATCAAGTGGGCTAGGAGAAATTAAAATTAAATTGCACATTTGATTGTAAAAGTGCAGCATGCTAATTACATACATCTTGCCTTAGTCATATTGTTAATTTATAAGTAGAGTTGTAATTTATGTATTATGTCATTTTAAAAACTTTTGTCTAAATATTTTGCTGATGAGAATTCTTGTTCAGTTGCTCAGTCATATCCAACTCTTTGAGACCCCATCGACTGCCCACACCAGGCTTACCTGTCCCTCACCATCTCTCAGAGTTTTCTCAAACTCATGTTCATTGAGTTGGTGATGCCATCCAACCATCTTGTCCTCTGTCATCCCCCTCTCCTCCTGCCTTCAATCTTTCCCAGCATCGGAATCATTTCTAATGAGTCCGCCCTTCGCATCAGGTGGCCAAAATATTGGAGCTTCTGCTTCAGCATCAGTCTTGCCAATGAATATTCAGAACTGATTTCCTCTAGGACTGACTGGTTTGATCTCCTTGCAGTCCAAGGGATTCTCGAGAGTCTTCTCCAATACCACAGTTCAAAAGCATTATTTCTTTGGCATTCAGCTTTCTTTATGGTCCAACTGACATCCATATACGACTACTGGAAAAACCATAGCTTTGACTAGACAGACCTTTGTTGGTAAAGTAATGTCTCTGCTTTTTAATATGCTGTCTGGGTTTGTCATAGCTTTTCTTCCGAGGAGCAGAGTGAAACCGAAAGTCGCTCAGTCGTATCTGACTCTTTGCGACCCTATGGACTATCCATGGAATTCTCCAGGCCAGAATACTGGAGTGGGTAGCCTTTCCCTTCTCCAGAGGATCTTCCCAACCCAGGGATCAAACACAGGTCTCCCACACTGCAGGCGGATTCTTTACCAACTGAGCCAAAAGGGAAGCCCAAGAGTACTGGAGTGGGTAGCCTATCCCTTCTTCAGGGGATTTTCCCAACCCAGGAATTGAACTGGGGTATCCTGCATTGCAGGTGGAAACTTTACCAACTAAGCAATTAGGGAAGCCCTTCCAAGGAGCAAGGATCTTTTAATTTCCAAGGAGCAAGCATGTTTTAATTTCATGGCTGCAGTCACCATGTGCAGTGATTTTGGAGCCCAAGAAAATAAAGTATGTCACTATTTCCATTGTTTCCCCCATCTATTTGCCATGAAGTGATGGGACCAATGGAGAAGGCAATGGCAACCCACTCCAGTACTCTTGCCTGGAAAATCCCATGGATGGAGGAGCCTGGAAGGCTGCAGTCCATGGGGTCGCTAAGTTGGACATGACTGAGCAACTTCACTTTCACTTTTCAGTTTCATGCACTGGAGAAGGAAATGGCAACCCACTCCAGTGTTCTTCTCTGGAGGATCCCAGGGACGGAGGAGCCTAGTGGGCTGCCGTCTATGGGGTCACACAGAGTCGGACACGACTGAAGTGACTTAACAATAGCAAAAAAAAAAAAAAAAAAAAGCAATACCTATATCTTAATTGGCTTACAGTGGTTATATATTTTGGGAAGAAATTTAGGATATCTTTTATTATTGGACATAGTATTTGAAGTGAAAATCAAATGAAGTTAGGATATACACAAAAGCAATTGAAGTCAACATTTCTATAGTTTCTTTCCTTAAATTTAATTCATATTGCTTTTGGTTTTGGACTGAAATACAAATACAAAATTATTTATAATTGTTTTTACTTAGGTTCATTTTTAGAAAAGAAGAAAAAAACAGGTAGCAAAGATGTTTTGTTTAATTTCACATAAATCTACATGTGGTACTGCTAAATGTTCTCCATAACCCAGTGCACTTCTGCATACTTGCTGATGTTTGTCCAAATTGCAGGGAAACCACCTCACCTGGAAATAGTGTCTTCAGTTCAGTTCAGTTCAGTCACTCAGTCGTGTCCGACTCTTTGCGACCCCATGAATCGCAGCACGCCAGGCCTCCCTGTCCATCACCTACTCCCGGAGTTCACTCAGACTCACGTCCATCGAGTCCGTGATGCCATCCAGCCATCTCATCCTCTGCCGTCCCCTTCTCCTTCTGCCTCCAATCCCTCCCAGCATCAGATTCTTTCAATGAGTCAACTCTTCGCATGAGGTGGCCAAAGTACTGGAGTTTCAGCTTCAGCATCATTTCTTCCAAAGAAATCCCAGGGCTGATCTCCTTCAAAATAGTGTCTTAGGAAGTTCGATTACAAATTGTTTGTCAGTGACACCAAACATCCTATTCTTTCTAAGGTTGAATAAACCACATATTAAAATTATTGTGTTTTTAGATCTCTATGAAGACAAATAGAACAGATTTTCTTCAATTCTATCCCTCTATTTTTAATGAATATGCAATCCATTGAGAAAGAGGTCTTCATATTTTAAAAATATAGCAACTTGAAATGCACTGCTGCTGATTTAGTAGCTAAAACAAGTTTATATCAAGAGAAATTATTTTTAAGTAATAGTTTGAATTATTTTCCTGTTAGAAAGTTGTCACTATTCTAACTAGAAACCATATGTTAATAGTCGGCGGTCAGGTAACATTATTTTAAGCATGACTTGTAAATAGACACAAAGATATCAGCAGACACCTTTAGGTTTTGTTTTATTTTATTTTGATACATGTTTTTCTCTCAAATTTTATTGGAGCTGAGATTTCTAAGTGGATATGATGAAGAAGTTACATAGAAATACAGTATTACTGTATTTAAATGCAGTGTGATCTGAATCAGTGAAGCCTGGGAATATCCAGATATAAAGTTTATCTGATTTAACATCTTTAAGTGAGGACAGAGACTATAGCAAAAAATCAAGCAAACACTTTAAGATACCAAACTGTATAATAGCCCTCTAATTGCTTTACACTGAAGAGCAAGTTTCTAAGCCATCTATAAACTAAAAGGCTTTGTACATTGAAAACATGAATTTTACGTATACAGTTGCCATCTGCTGAATATTCTGAATTTTTGCTATTTAATAGCTCTATCTGAACTTCCCCAGGGGCTCGTCGGTAAAGAATCTGCATGAATGTAGAAGACGCAGTTTCCACCCCTGGTTCCGGAAAATCCCTTGGAGAAGGAAATGACAATTCACTCCAGTATTCTTGCCTGGAAATGTTAAAGACAGAGGAGTCCAGCAGGCTGCAGTCCATTGGGTTGCAAAAGAGTCAGATACAACTTAGCAACTAAACCAATAGCTCTATCTGGACTTGAAATTTATTTGGCTAATTCCCATAGAACCAAATATAAAGCAAGAGATTTTTATTTTGCTTATTTGCCCTACTAATTAATCAAGAGGTAATATTCATATATTTATCAGAAACTTACAGTACCATAAGATATTGATTTTGCAGGCTTTACTCTCCAGAATGTAGTGAAATATTTTCAAAAGTTTTTGGTGATATAATTGTAAACAAGAAAGTAATAGAAAATAGTAAGGACCAAGTCAATTAAAATATCATGTACTTACTGTAATATTTGGTAATGCACAACACACAATATTCTTAGTCATTCTTATGTTGATGACTTTTTGCCATAATATTTTATTTATGAATTATGACTAGGGCCAGATTGAATCTCTCTCTGCAACTATGCAGTGATAAATATCAAACCTAGCAATGCAGACTTCACTTTGTTGCTTTATTAATGTGGTTTAATTCTAAATCTAAAAATCTACATTATAGTTCTTTGTCTTTCTGTTGAGATTTTCAACAAACACAGTGATTGCTGTCAATGGAATTATCTCATGCAATCTAAATGCTTAAATTACAGTCATCCTCATCTTTCCATTACCTAATGGATATTTGTTTAATTATGGATATTTTTCACAGCTATGGGATCTTTAGTATTACTCTGATTTGTAAAAGTTAAGGTCTTATACTCTATTATGAATTTATTCTCAACCTTCAACAAAAGTCTTGTTTTGCAGCTGCAAAGAATCCGCTTCCCTCACCCCCACATTTTCCTTGTCTGGCTTTAAGCTCCATAGTGTAATGTTTTTGAACTTTGGATCTTTGATATAGTCAACTTCCTCTTGTTTTAATATCTAAAGTTGTGGCTGGATGCATTATTGATAAGTGCACTGGGAACTTCTGCTGAAGCTTGTGAAATAGTTATTTGGTGTCTGAGTCATGAAAAAAGATTCTTATGGAAACTTCATTATGCCTTTTCTTACGCATGGCATGTGTTTGATTACTTCTGCCACCTTCTTAATGTTGATTGTCAGTTTATTTTCTTTCTCCTTGAAATTGCTAGGTATCATTTAATGCAAAGAATATACCCATCTGTAGTGTAAATTATGCATGTTTTTATTTTAGCTCACTTACTCTGAAATCCAAGTTCTTTTTCTAAACAGCAAAAAGTTAATTTTACATTTATGCATCTTCCCATGTGCTTTGTGCTTAGTTAGATAAAGTTTGAAAAGCAGTATTCACTTCTTTTGCTTGCTTTTTTAATTAAAAAAAGAGAAAGGAGCTGAAATATTGTCTACATTTTTTCCAAAGGAAACCTAAGTTGCTACATCATGACCTTGGGCCAAACCTATGGTTAAAGCAACTAGAATGAACTTATATTCAAAATGAAACAATATTTTAATGAATGCAGCTTTTATCTAATTTAATTTACTTTTATGAATATTAAAATGATTGACTAAGTTCACAGAGTTTCTTGCAACCATTTCTTTTTTTTTTTTCTTCCAACCATTTCTGTGGACTTCAGCACAAGAGAACATCTCACTGCCCTGCCTGACAGAGAGACACTCCGGTTGCTTTTCTAATGGGACTCATTTTTGCTAGAAAAATTATATTCTTCAAACAACAGAAGCTAGGAGACATTTCAACTGAATGAGTTTACCGACCATCTGAATCTAAACCAATATTGGCTTTCCGTGATATCACAGACCCTCTTCAAGAAACTGAAATATCAAACATTTTCTGCACCACTAACTATATCATGTTCCTATATGATCATCACTGTAAGTGAAGGACCTTAAAAGATAAACATATATGTGTGTGTGTGTGTGTGTGTGTGTGTGTGTGTGTACTTGGAGCTCACTTTTTTAAAAAAAATTTTCTGCAATTCTTAAAGGTCACACTCCATTTACAGTACTGCAAAATATTGGCTGTATTACCCATGTTGTACAATACATCTTGTAGCCTATCTTACTCCCAATAGTTTGTACCTCTCACGTCCTCCTCTTCTCTCTCCTTATTGTTTCCACTAGTTTGTTCTCCATATCTGTGAGTCTGTTTCTTTTTTGTTATACTCACTATCTTGTTATATTTTTTAGATTCCACAAATAAATGATACTGTACAGTATTTTTCTTTCTCTGTCTGACTTTTTTTCACTTAGCATAATGCTCTCCATATCCATCCATGTTGCTGCAAATGGCAAAATGTGTTCTTTTTATGACTGAGTAGTATTCCTTTGTATTATGTGTACATACTTTTTTATCCAGTTATCTGTTGATAGACACTTAGATTAGTTCCATATCTTGGCATTTGTAACTAATACTTCTATAAACATTGGAGTGCATGCATCTTTTTGAATTCATGTTTTTGTTATTGTCAGGAGTGGAATTTCTGGGTTATATGGTAGTTTTGTTCTAGCTTTCTGAGAAAACTCCATAACGTTTTCCACAGTGCCCATTCCAATTTACATTCCCACTAACAAAGTAAAAGGTTTCCCTTTTCTCCACATCCTTGCCAACCTTTGTTATTTGTATTCTTGATAATAGATAGCCACTATACAGATGTGATGTGATAGCTCATTGTGGTTTTGATTTTCATTTTCCTGATGATTATCTTCTCATGTGACTATTGACTATCTGCATTATTATCTAATATATACATTTTCATGATTAGTTGAAACATCCTGGGTATGGTGTTACATTGAATTCAGCATTTAAGAAAATAGCTGTTTTTCCCCTTTTGTAAGTAATTCTCTGATTAAGCTCAACCAAGATTTCTATGCATGAAATGACACATGATAGCTTTCACTACAATCTGCCTAGACATAGGATAGACATTTAATAATAAATCATATAAAGGAAAGAGGATATTTAATAATTCCCTATATTTTTTCCAGGCGCAGTTTATTTATACTCATTGACTATTTAGTATTCTAGCTTTTATTGTTGAGTTAACTGTTTTTCTTGATATAGTAAGAGATTATAATTTTTCCCAATACTGCTACTGCTAAGTCACTTCAGTCGTGCCCAACTCTGTGTGACCCCATAGACGGCAGCCCACCAGGCTCCCCCGTCCCTGGGATTCTCCAGGCAAGAACACTGGAGTGGGTTGACATTTCCTTCTCCAATGGATGAAAGAGAAAAGTGAAAGTGAAGTCACTCAGTCATGTCTGACTCTTAGGGACCCCATGGACCGCAGCCCACCAGGCTCCTTCATCCATGGGATTTTCCAGGCAAGAGTACTGGAGTGGGGTGCCATTGCCTTCTCCATTTCCCAATACTATAACTGTAATAAATTCTTTACTCACTCATTTAACAAATATTTATTGAACATCTACTATGTTCCACTTTTTTAAAGTCTTTGGATTCATCAGTTAGCAAAATAAGAGAAAAGCTCCATTCTTGTAAACTTTTCATTCCATCAGGGAAACACAGTAAGCAAGTAAAGTATGCAAGTTAGGAGGTGATTAATACTATGAAGTAAACTAGAACAGAGTGAAGAGGGGCACAAGTATTAGGTGGAAAATGTTATTTTAAATAGCATGGTTTGAATATCTTTGAGGAGAAGGTGATTGGATAGGCATGAGGGAGTTGAACATATAGATATGAGAAAAGAGTGTTTCAGGAGAGGGACCAAGCAGTGTGGAACTAAGCAGTGTGGAAACACATCAAACAAGGTGATAGAAAGCAAGACCAATTCGGTTGGATAGATGTGAGACAGAAGAGCAGCAAAAAAATAAGGCTGAAGAGATGAGTTTTCAGTGCGGGGCACATAATGTAGAAGTTTTGGCCTTGGCCTGATCTCGATTAAAAGAATCACTCTGGTTACTCTATTGAGAATATCTTCTATGGATGAAAAGTAGAGGTGGGGAGACCAATGGGAGAATGGGGTTCATTGCAATAATTCTAGCCAAAGGCATTCATGGATTGACCAGAGTGGCAAGAAAAGGTTTTCAGATTCTTTTTGGCATCATTGAAAGTCCAAAAACAAAAGCCATTAAGATACAATTAATGAGTTGGAGTTATTATTAATTAAACTAAGAATTATAATTTTATTCTACCATTTTTTGAAGGGTGAATATATTTTATTTAACTACCAGAGTAAATTAAATTTGGATCCATTTTAGACTACCATTTTAAAATTCACTTAACTACCCTCCTCTGTGTGATGAGAATGATAGTCTCGATTCATTCACTACATCATCAATGACTCTGTCCCGCTACCATAAAGGTATTTGTTTCTGATAGGAAAATTAGTTTCAGTTCAGTTGCTCAGTCGTGTCTGGCTTTTTGCAACCCCAGGGACTGTAGCACGCCAGGCTTGCCTGTCAATCACCAACTCCCGGAGCTTACTCAAACTCACATCCATCATGTTGGTGATGCCATCCAACCATCTCATCCTCTGTTATCACTTTCTCCTCCCACCTTCAATCTTTCCCAGCATCAGGATCTTTTCCAAAGAGCCAGTTCTTCACATCAGGTGGCCAAAGTATTGGAGTTTCAGCTTCAAAATCAATCCTTCCAATGAATAGTAAGGACTGATTTCCTTTAGGATGGACAGGTTGGATCTCATTGCTGTCCAAGGGACTCTCAAGAGTCTTCTCCAACACCACAGTTCAAAAGCATCAATTCTTTGGTGCTCAGCTTTTTTATAGTCCAAGTCTCACATCCATACATGACTACTGGTAAAAACATAGCTTTAACTAGAGAGACTTTTGTTGGCAAAGTAATGTCTCTGCTTTGGAATATGCTATCTAGGTTGATCTTAGCTTTTCTTCTAAGGAACAAGTGTCTTTTAATTTCATGGCTTCAGTCACCATCTGCAGTGATTTTTTGAGCCCCCCAAAATAAGGTCTCTCACTGTTTCCATTGTTTCCCCATCTATTTGCCATGAAGTGACGGGACTGGATTCCATGATCTGAGTTTTCTGAATGTTGTGTTTTAAGCCAACTTTTTCGTTCTCCTTTTTCACTTTCAAGAGGCTCTTTAGTTCTTCTTCACTTTCTGCCATAAGGGTGGTGTCATCTGCATATCTGAGGTTATTGATATTTCCACTGCCAATCTTGATTCCAGCTTGTGTTTCATCCAGTCCAGCATTTCTCATGATGTACTCTGCATATAAGTTAAATAATTAGGGTGACAATGTACAGCCTTGACATTCTCTTTTTCCTATTTGGAACCCGTCTGTTGTTCCATTTCCAGTTCTAACTGTTGCTTCTTGAGCTGCATAAAGATTTCTCAGGAGGCAAGTCAGGTGGTTTGTTATCCCCATCTCTTTAAGAACTTTCCACAGTTTGTTGTGATCCACTCAGTCAAAGGTTTTGGTGTAGTCAATAAGGCAAAAGTAGATATTTTTCTGGAACTCTCTTGCTTTTTTGGTGATACAACAATGCTGGCAATTTGATCCTGGTTCCTCTGCCTTTTCTAAAACCAGCTTTAACATCTGTAAATTCACTGTTCACATAATGTTGAATCCTGGCTTGGAGAATTCTGAGCATTACTTTGCTATTGTGTGAGATGAGTGCAATTGTGTGGTAGTTTGAGCATTCTTTGGCATTGCCATTTTTTGAAATTGAAATGAAGACTGACCTTTTCCAGTCCTGTGGCCACTATTTTTTCCAGATTTGCTGACATATTTAATGCAGCACTTTCACAGCATCATCTTCTAGGATTTGAAATAGCTCAACTGGAATTCCATCACCTCTACTAGCTTTATTCGTAGTGATGTTTCCTAAGACCCACTTAAATTTGCACTCCAGGATGTCTGGCTCTAGGTGAGTCATCACACCATTGTGGTTATCTGGATCATGAAGATTTTTTTTTTTTTTTGTATAGTTCTTCTATATAATCTTGTCACTTCTTCTTAATATCTTCTGCTTCTGTTAGGTCCATTATTAACCTCTAATTGTTCCTTCAATAACGTGCATGTTCTTTCATCAGCCTATAACTGAAGGAGGCAATCAGTGACATAGGGAAAGCTTCATTATTAATGTGACTAACTCAGAATATGTTAATTTCATCAAAAGCAGAAACATTATTCTATGGGAAAAATTACAGTCGATCTTTGAACAACTCACGAATAAGGAGTGCTGACTAAACTCCATGCAGAGGTGAAAATCTGCTTATAACTTTTTTTAATCTTAATTTTTTTAAACTTTTATACAATTTAAAATATTACTTTCCATTGATAGCTATTACAAAATATTCACTATATTCCCAGTGCTGTACACTATATCCTTGAGCCTATCTTTTACCCAAAAGTTTATACCTCCCATTCCTCACCCATATACTGCCACACCCCATTTCCCACTGGTTTGTTCCATGTATCTGTGAGTCTACTTTTTTTCTGTTATATTCACTAGTTTGTTGCATTTTTTAGATTCTACATATAAGTGATATCACTTATTTGTCTTTCTCTGTCTGACTTATTTCAGTTAGCATAATGCCCTCCAAGTTCATCTATTTTGCTGCAAATGGCAAAATATCATTCTCTTTTTATGGCTGAGTGCTGGGAGGGATTGGGGGCAGGAGGAGAAGGGGACGACAGAGGATGAGATGGCTGGATGGCATCACTGACTCGATGGACGTGAGTCTGAGTGAACTCCGGGAGTTGGTGATGGACAGGGAGGCCTGGCGTGCTGCGATTCATGGGGTCTCAAAGAGTCAGACACGACTGAGCGACTGAACTGAACTGAACTGAAGTGTTTCATTCCATTTATATATGATGTGCTTTTCCACACTATTTACAATTGTTTATAACTTTTGATTCTCTAAAATTTAACTACTAATTGTCTACTACTGTTGATAGGAAGCCTTACTGATAATATAACCAATAACATAAAGTAAATTAACATGTTTTATAAGTTATATATGTTGTTTACTATATTTTTATAATAAAGCAATTGAGAGAAAATATACTATTAAGAATATGGTAAGAAAGGGAAAATTTAATTTACATTTTAATGTACATTTACAGTCCTGTACTGTTTTTATCAATACTGTAAGTTTATGTTATCTGTTTCCAAGATAAATACTCTGTCATTACTACATCGATAGTGTCTCATATGATACAAAATATTATAGATGTTATACATATTACTGAAACTAGACATAAAATTAAATATAATGTGAATAGGTAATTAATGTTTATTTATAGGTATAATGATTCATGGATTGATAACAAAGAAGTAGCAATATGATTACTTTATGTTAGCCTAGTCTAGTTGATATGATTGTTTCACAGTAGCCTAGTTTATACACTAATGATTGTATTGTTATAAAATTTTTTTCATGTAGTATTATAGCCCTATTCATAATACAGTATTGGAAATATTGTTAATTAAAAAAGAAAAAACACTTACCTGTGATGATAGGCTGATATGCAGTTTCTCCAATATGAGGGAGAGAAGCATAGTGTGTCATAGTGTAATTCTTTGAAAGCAAGTTATAAGACAGAAAAGAAAACTGACACATTATAAATTTTGTATTTAATGTCACTTGCCTTGTGCCTATGCTGATGTAAAGATGGGCTATCCACTTCAAAGCAAGTCTCGCATACTATGTTCTAAATGTATATTTTTGTAAATTTATTGAAAACATCTGAGTATAAGTGGAATCATCGTCCACTCCTTGTTGGTCAAAGGTCAACTATAAAGTACAATTTAACTTACATGTACACTTTGAGTAGAATCTAAAAAAATCATGGGGTTATTAATGTCAGAAATAAAAATTCAGAGATACACATTGGCCTACTCATCTCCCAAATGAATATTATGACACTTAGTTTGTATTTAGAGAAATCTCAGATTGTGCATCTATGTGATACTGAGTCTCATTTGAATAATATTATTAAATGCACATGCCCAGAAAGAGGTAGTTCAAATATTTTCCAATATATTCATTATTTTAATTATATTTCAGCCATGGGTGTGTGTGCTCAGTCATCTCCAACTCTTTGCGACCCCATGGAATGTAGCCTACCAGACTCCCCAGTCCATGGAATCTTCCAGGCAAGAATACCGGAGTGGGTTGCCATTTCCTTCTTCAACCATAGTCCTATATATTTTTATACGTCCCCTTAACAGTCACTTGTGCCTTGTTAATATTTGCTGTTATCAGAGGATTCTTTAATTCAGGTTCATAATTCTTCATATTTATATATATTTTAACAATAATCACTCCTAGCCATCATATACACATACAAATACACAGTCTCACATCCCCTAGCTATAGATTCCTAAAAGAAAAACTTTAAAAATTCAAAATAGAACAGAGGCCCTGATTAAAATTAGACATGATGTCCTTTCTTATCAATGAGAAACCAAAGATTCATATATTTTCATTTTTATTGAGCATATCTAAGACCCTAAAAATTTGGTTAGCACTTAAGTAAATCTCATATCATACTACTTACCAGTTTTATGTGCTTAGCTCTCAGGGTCTTTTCTAGTGTTTCTTGAATTATAAAATTACTGTTCATATTATTGTTTTCATATGTTCATCATCATAATAATACTTTGGAAGTATTGAGCAGAATCTGTTTTTCTTAACAATTCAAAATATTGAAAAATATTATTCTTTCCCCAAAATGTTTCTCTGAGATCTAAAGGACTGAATATTATTCTGTGCCTTTAACTTAATGGAAAAAATGAGTTAATAGATGATTTTATAGACATGGTAATATTTTAACAGGCCTTATTTTAACAAAGAAAATGAGAAATAACCATTTTTAGTAAGTAACTACTAGCAAGAAATGGTTAACATTCCATGCAGAAAGAATCAATACAGCCATTTCACACTAAAGTTGAGCAAATGGATTAATTGTATTAATATATGAAACTTGAATTTGTGTTCCATTGCCATTTAAATAAAAATCATCAATTTCATAAAATATGTACTTATGGCACAAGGTAACTTATGTCACAATCTAAAATCAGTTCACTATGAGATACACTTAAACAGTGATGCATGTCATTACACCTCAATTAAACTTGAAAACAAAGCTAATCATGCTCTATGTGAAGCTCACATGAGTTCAGTGGAGCTTTTGAAAATCAGTTATATTTTATTCCTTTAGTAAATAATATATCAGCTTGATTAGCCATGTCATATATTTTTTTTAATGTTAAAGAATGAATGCAACTAAATGACCCCAAAGTAAACTTAGGAAACTTTCCCAGTATTTCATGACCTAATGGAATCTGGACAAATTTTTTTTTGCAGCCTCACTGGTTTTGGTGGACATAAAAATTTTCATTAGTGATAAAATAAATCAGGTATTATATTTAGTTTATGCTATATGTTTTCAGTGACCAATCCAGTATGTTATAAAGAAGACTTTCTTTTAAATATATGCTATTACTATTTTGGAAATAACTATGACTGTAAGTATACATATTGACCAATTATTGAATTTTCATTTTTCTCAATGAATATATTACATATTTATAAAGCATCAAATAGCAAACTCACATAAAAAAAAACAAACAAAACACTTATTTTTGAAAATATAAACAAATAAAAACAAAAGTATTTTTTTGAACTTCTTGGTTTTTCAGATAAATTCCTCAAGTTCCTAGTCACTTTGACTCAAAACTTCTAAGGATATCTATGTTTGTTTCTTCTCAGCCTCCTGTCTTATACAATATTGATACCAAATTCTTGTTTTAGCTACCTTTAAGTTTAATGCATTCTATCTTTTTAATCCTCTTTGCTCCTTTGGTAGTTGAGTCCATTTGATTTGCTACCTATAGTATTTCATTTTTTTCTAAATGTTCATTATTGCCTCTACATTTTAATACAATTTCAAACACAGCTGTCAGAGTTTCCTTCTAGAGCATACTTGGATTTCTCTCCCTACTACTATACTAGATACTTTTTAACTCCCCACTAAAAGTAAAGGTCAGTTTCTATCTTTGCAGTAAATTCATGATCTGATTTCACCTCATTTTCTTATTTATCTCGCTTAATACACCTTATTTTCCACAATCTTTCATCCAGCTAAGTTGTACTGCTCACTATTTCCTAAACAAAGCTTGCATTTTCCTTTTATTTCTCAAAACTGAATTCAGTCTGGAGGCATTTATTGAAGACTTGGACTGTGACAGTTTCTGTGCCAGGAAACAAAACAGATTAGAATTCATCTTCTGCTTTGTGAAGAGTTCTCAAAGTCTAATGGGAGAAAAGATACATAGAAATTATTTCAATAAAATATGAGATATTAACAGAAATGAGTTCCAAATAGCAAAGAAATACTTGGCCATTATACACATGCTCTTCCATCTGTGGATTTCTTCTACAAATGTCAAGATTCAAGACCAATGGTACCACTTCAGTGAAGGATTGTACAGTTTTCCAGGTCACTCACAAGTGCTCTCTCCAAGTCAGAGCTACATTACCTGCTGACTTCATTTTCCCTAAGTTCTTATCACACATTGCCTGTGTTACAGTGTTTGGTGAACAGATGAAATATTGCCTGCTATGTTGTAAACCCCTTAAATAGAGGGTCCTGCCCACAAGAATGTAAAGCTAAGTAGCAGCAGTATATAACTGCTTATACTGGGCATTCAATAACAATTTTCATGAAAGAAAATTATGGCTTATGGAATAAGCCCTCTTGGAGGAGGTCACAATTAACCCCACCATAGAACTCCCAGAACTTACACAGGGCTGGGAAATAGACTCTTGGAGGGCACAAGAAGAACTTTGTGTGAACCAGGACCCAGGAGAAAAGCAGTGACCCCAGAAGAGACTAACCCAGACTTTCCCAGCAGTGTCTGGGAGTGTCCAGGAGTCTCCAGCAGAGGTGTGGTGGGTGGTGGCCTGCTGCAGGATTGGAGGCACTGAATGTAGCAGTACATGCAGGGGATCTTTTGAAGGAGGTCACCAATATCTTCATTATTTCCACCATAGTTTGAATCAAAGTGAATTTGCTCAGTCTTGTCCCACCCTTTGCGATTTCATGGACTATAGCCTAACAGTCTCCTATGTCCATGGGATTTTCCAGGCAAGTATACTGGAGTGGGTTGTCATTACTTTCTCCAGTAGATATTTCCGACCCAGGAATTGAACCTGGGTCTCCCGCATTGTAGGCACACGCTTTACCGTCTGAATCACCAGGAAAGTCCCCACCATAGATTCAGTTGAGTCCAGACGCTCAGTCGTGTCTGACTCTTTGTGACCATATGGACTGCAGCAGGCCAGGCTTCCCTGTCCAGCACCAACTCACAGAGTTTACCCAAACTCGTGTCCATTGAGTGGGTGACAACATCCAACCATCTCATTCTCAGTCTTCCCTTTCTCCTCCTGCCTTCAATCTTTCTCAGCATCAGGGTCTTTTCCAATGAGTAAGCTCTTAACATCAGGTGGCCAAGGTATTGGAGTTTCAGCTTCAACATTAGTCTTTCCAATGAGCACTCAGGACTAATCTCCTTTAGGATGGACTGGTTGGATCTTCTTGCCGTCCAAGGGATTGTAAAGAATCTTCACCAACACCACAGTTCAAAAGCATCAATTCTTTGGTGCTCAGCTTTCTTTATAGTCCAAATCTCACATGCACACATGACTACTGGAAGAACAATAGCCTTGACTAGACAGAACTTTGTTGGCAAAGTAATCACTCTCCTTTTTAATATGCTGTCTAGATTGGTCATAATTTTCCTTCCAATGAGTAAGCATCTTTTAATTTCATGGCTGCAGTCACCATCTGCAGTGATTTTGGAGCCCAAAAAAATAAAGTCTGACACTGTTTCCACTGTTTTCCCATCTATTTGCCATGACGTGATGGGAACAGATGCCGTGATCTTAGTTTTCTGAATGCTGAATTTTAAGCCAACTTTTTCACTCTCCTCTTTCATTTTCATCAAGAGGCTCTTTAGTTCTTCTTCACTTTCTTCCATAAGGGTAGTGTCATCTGCATATCTGAGGTTATTGATATTTCTGCTGGCAATCTTGATTCCAGCCTGCGCTTCATCCAGCCCAGCGTTTCTCATGATGTACTCTGCATATAAGTTAAACAAGCATGATAACAATATACAGCCTTGATGTATTCCTTTTCCTATTTGAAACCAGTCTATTGTTCCATGTTCTGTCTAACTGTTGGTTACTGACCTGCATAAAGAATTCTCAGGAGGCAGGTCATGTGGTCTGGTATTCCCATCTCTTTCAGAATTTTCCAGTTTCTTCTGATCCACAGAGTCGAAGGCTTTAGCATAGTCAATAAAGCAGAAATAGACGTTTTTATGGAACTCTTTTGCTTTTTCAATGATCCAACAGATGTTGGTAATTTGATATCTGGTTCCTCTGCTTTTTCTAAATCCAGCTGGAATATCTGGAACTTCACAGTTCATGTATTGCTGAAGCCTGGCTTGTAGAATTTTGATAATTACTTTACCAGTGTGTGAGATGAGTGCAATTGTGCAGTAGTTTGAGCATTCCTTGGCATTGCTTTTCTTTGGGATTGGAATGAAAATTGACCTTTTCCAGTCCTGTAGCCACTGCTGTTTTCCAAATTTGCTGGCATATTGCATGCAGCACTTTCACAGCATCTTCTTTTCAGATTTGAAATAGCTCAACTGGAATTCCATCACCTCCACTACCTTTGCTCATAGTGATGCTTCCTAAGGTCCACTTGACTTCACATTCCAGAATATCTGGCTCTAGGTGAATGATCACACCATCGTAATTATGTGGGTCATGACCGTCTTTTTTGTATAGTTCTTCTGTGTATTCTTGCCACCTCTTCTTAATATCTTCTGCTTCTGTTAGGTCTATATCATTTCTGTTTTCATTAAACCCATCTTTGCATGAAATGTACCCTTGGATTCTCTAAATTTCTTGAAGAGATCTCTAGACTTTCCCATTCTATTGGTTTCCTCTATTTCTTTGCACTGATCACTGAGGACGGCTTTCTTATCTCTCCTTGCTACTCTTTGGAACTCTGCATTCAAATGGGTGCATCTTCCCTTTTCTCCTTTGCTTTTTGCCTCTCTTCTTTTCACAGCACTTTATAAGGTCTCCTCAAACAGCCATTTTGCTTTTTTATATTTCTTTTTTTGGGAATGGTCTTGATCCCTGCCTCCTGTACAATGTCACAAATCTCCATCCATAGTTCACCAGGCACTCTGTCTATCAGATCTAATCCCTTACATCTATTTCTCACTTCCACTCTATAATCATAAGGGATTTTATTAGGTCATACCTGAATGGTCTAGTGGTTTTCCCTACTTTCTTCAATTTAAGTCTGTATGTGGCACTAAGGAGTTTATTATCTGAGCCACTGTCATCTCTGTCTTGTTTTTGCTGACTCCATAGATTTTCTCTATCTTTGGCTGCAAAGAATATAATCAATCTTATTTTGGTGCTGACCATCTGGTGATGTCCATTGTAGAGTCTTCTCTTGTTTTGTTGGAAGAGGGTATTTGCTATGACCAGTGCATTCTTTTGGCAAAACTCTATTAGCCTTTGCCCTGCTTCATTTTGTACTCCAAGGCCAAATTTGCCTGTTATTCCAGGTGTTTCTTTACTTCCAACTTTTTCATTCCAGTACCCTATAATGAAAAGGACACCTTTTGGGGGTGTTAGTTCTAGAAGGTCTTATAGGCCTTCATAGAATGATTCAACCTCAACTTCTTCATCATTACTGGTCAGGGCATAGACTTGAATTACCATGATATTGAATTATTTGCCTTGGAAATAAACAGAGATCATTCTGTCATTTTTGAGATTGCATCCAAGTACTGCATTTTGGACTCTTTTATTGACTGTGATGGCTGCTCCATTTCTCTTAAGGGATTGTTGCCCACAGCAGTAGATAATGGTCATTTAAGTTAAATTTACCCATTCCAGTCCATTTTAGTCCACTGATTCCTAAAATTTTGACATTCACTCTAGACATATCTTGTTTGACCATTTCCAATTTGTCTTGATACATGGACCTAACATTCCAGGTCCCTATGCAATATTGCTCTTTACAGCATCGGAAATGCTTCCATCACCAGTCACATCCACAACTGAGTGTTGTTTTTGCTTTGGCTCCATCCCTCCATTCTTTCTGGAGTTATTTTTCCACTGATCTCCAGTAGCATACTGGGTACCTACCAACCTGGGGAGTTCATCTTTCAGTGTCCTATCTTTTTGCCTTTCCATACTATTCATGGTGTTCTCAAGGCAAGAATACTGAAGTGGTTTGCCATTCCCTTCTCCAGTGGATCACATTCTTTCAGAACTCCCCACTATGGTCTGCCCATCTTGGGCAGCCCTACACGGCATGGCACATAATTTCATTGAGTTAGACAAGGCAGTGGTCCATGTGAACAGATTAGTTAGCTTTCTGTGATTGTGGTTTTGTTTGTCTGCCCTCTGATGCAAAAGGATAGAAAGCTAATAGAAGCTTCCTGATGGGAGAGATTGACTGAGGGGGAAATTGTCTTGTTCTGATGGGCAGGGCCATGCTCAGTAAATCTTTAATCCAATTTTCTGTTGATGGGTGGAGCTGTGTTCCCGCCATGCTATTTACCTGGGGCCAAACTATGGTGGAGAACGAAATGGCAACCCATTCCAGTACTCTTTCCTGGAAAATACCATGGATGGAGGAGCCTGGTAGGATACAGTTTATGGGGTTGCAAAGAGTCGGATATGACTGAGAAACTTCACTTTCTTTCTTTCTAAACTATGGTGGAGGTAATGAAAATAATGGTGACCTCCTTCAAAATATCTCATGCATGTTCTGCTACATTCAGTGCCCCCAACCCTATAGCAGGCCACCACCAAACCATGCTTCTGCTGGACACTCTTGGATAATCACAGGCAAGCCTGGGTCAGTCTCTTGTGGAGGTCACTACTCCTTTCTCCTAGGTCCGGTTGCACAAGATTCTGTTGTGCCCTCCAAGAGACTATTTTCCAGTCCTGTGTAAATTCTGGCAGGCCTACGGTGGGGTTAATGGCGACCTCCTCCATAAGGGCTTATGCTATACCCAGTCTGATGCACCCAGAGCCCCTGTACCTGTGGCAGTCCACTGCTGACCTGTATAGGAGACTCTCAAACACAGTTCTGTTTCAGTCTCTGTGGGGTCCCTGGGTCCTGGTGTGCACAAGCTTGTTTGAGCCCTCTTAGAGTCTCTGGCGGGAATGGGGTTTGATTCTAAATGTGAATTCGCCCCTATTACTGCCTTGCTGGCACTGGACTGACAAGTGGCCAAGAGGAGATACCTCACGTCCAAGGTCAGGAGTGGTGGCTGCACTTCTCTGGACCAGCCGTGTGGAAATACCCCACATCCAAGGGAAAAGGGAAAGCCCCAGCAAGACGGTAGGAGGGGGGAATTCAGGTTTAGAATCAAACCCATTCCTGCCAGAGATGCTCAGAGCACTCAAACAAAGGCTGTGTGCACCAGGACCCAGGGCCCCCACAGAGACTGAGACAGAACTGTGTTTGAGTATCTACTGGGGAGGTATGGGTCAGCAGTGGTCTGCCACTGACAGGGGCTCTGAGTGTGGGTATGGAATAAGTCCTCTTGGAGGAGGTCGCCATTAACCCCACTATAGAGCTGCCAGAACTTACATAGGACTGCGAAGTAGGTTCTTGGAGGGCACAATAGAACCTTGTGCACCAGGACCCAGGAGGAAGGAACAGTGACCCCAAAGGAGACTTACCTGTAGGTGTCCAGGAGTCTCTGGTGAAGGCGTGGGTCATTGGTGGCCAGTGGCAGGTTTGGGGCATGGACTGTAGCACTACATGCCTGGGATCTTTGGAGGGAGGTCACTATTATCTTTCACAATAAACTGTGGAAAATTCTGAAAAAGATGGGAATACCAGACCACCTGACCTTCCTCTTGAGAAACCTATATGCAGGTCAGAAAGCAACAGTTAGAACTGGACATGGAACAACAGACTGGTTCCAAATAGGAAAAGGAGTATGTCAAGGCTGTATATTGTCACCCTACTTATTTAACTTCTATGCAGAGTACATCATGAGAAACGCTGGATTGGAAGAAGCACAAGCTGGAATCAAGATTGCCAGGAGAAATATCAATAACCTCAGATATGCAGATGACACCACCCTTATGGCAGAAGGTGAAGAGGAGCTAAAAAGCCTCTTGATGAAAGTGAAAGAGGAGAGTGAAAAAGCTGGCTTAAAGCTCAACATTCAGAAAACGAAGATCATGGCATCTGGTCCCATCACTTCATGGGAAATAGATGGGGAAACCACGCGGAAACAGTGGCTGATTTTATTTATTTTTGGCTCCAAAATCACTGCGGATAGTGATTGCAGCCATGAAATTAAAAGACACGTCCTCCTTTGAAGGAAAGTTATGACCAACCTAGATAGCATATTCAAAAGCAGAGACATTACTTTGCCAACAAAGGTCTGTCTGGTCAAGGCTATGGTTTTCCAGTAGTGATGTATGGATGTGAGAGTTGGACTGTGAAGAAAGCTGAGCCCCAAAGAACTAATTTTTTTGAACTGTGGTGTTGGAGAAGATTCTTGAGAGTCCCTTGGACTGCAAGGAGATCCAACCAGTCCATTCTTTAAAGGAGATCAGTCTTGAGTGTTCATTGGAAGGACTGATGCTAAAGCTGAAACTCCAGTACTTTGGCCACCTCATGCAAAGAGTTGACTCATTGGAAAAGACTCTGATGCTGGGAAAGATTGAGGGCAGGAGGAGAAGGGGACGACAGAGGATGAGATGGCTGGATGCCTTCACCGACTCGATGGACATGAGTTTGAGTAAACTCCAGGAGTTGGTGATGGACAGGGAGGTCTGGTGTGCTGCAGTTCATGGGCTCGCAGAGTTGGACATGACTGAGTGACTGAATTGAACTGAACCATTATCTTCATTACTTCCACCATAGTTTGAAGTGAAGTGAAGTGAAGTCGCTTAGTCGTGTCTGACTCTTTGTGACCCCATGGATTGTAGCCCACCAGGCTCCTCGGTCCATGGGATTTTCCAGGCATGAATACTGGAATAGGTTGCTGTTTCCTTCTCCAAGAGATCTTCCTGACCCAGGGATTGAACCCGGGTCTCCCACATTTTAGGCAGACACTTTACCGTCTGAGCTGCCAGGGAAGCCCTCCACCATAGTTTGGCCCCAGGTAAATAGCATGGGGGGAATACAGCTTCATCCATCAACAGAAAATTGGATTAAAAATTTACTGAGCATGGCCCCGCCCATCAGAACAAGACCCAGTTTCCCCCTCAGTCAGTCTCTCCCATCAGGAAGCTTCCATAAGCCTCTTATCCTTCTCTATCAGAGGACAGACAGACTGAAAACCACAGTCACAGAAAACTAAGCAATCTAATTACATGGACCACAGTCTTGTCTAACTCAATGAAACTATGAGCCATGCCTTGTAGGGCCACCCAAGACGGAGAGATCATGGTGGAGAATTCTGAAAGAATGTGATCCACTGGAGAAGGGAACAGCAAACCACTTCAGTATTCTTGCCTTGATTACCACATGAACAGTATGAAAAGGCAGAAAAATATAGGACACTGAAAGATGAACTCCTAAAGTCGTTAGGTGTCCAATATGCTACTGGAGATCAGTGGAGAAAAAACTCCAGAGAAGAATGGAGACAGCCAAAGCAAAAACAACACCAGTTGTGGATGTGACTGGTGGTGGAAGCAAAGTCTGATGCTGTAAAGAGCAATATTGCATAGGAAACTGGAATGTTAGGTCCATGAATCAAGACAAATTGGAAGTGGTCAAAGAGTAAATGGCAAGAGTGAACATTGACATTTTAGGAATCAGCAAACTAAAATGGACTGGAATGGGTGAACTGAACTTGATGACCATTATAACTGCTGCTGTGGGCAAGAATCCCTTAAGAGTAATGGAGCAGCCATCACAGTCAATAAAAGAGTCTGAAAAGCAGTACTTGGGTGCAATCTGAGAAATGACAGAATGATCTCTGTTTGTTTCTAAGGCAAACCATTCAATATCATGGTAATCCAAGTCTATGCCCTGACTAGTAATGATGAAGTTGAAGTTGGGCTCAATAAAACAGAAATAGCTCAATTCAGGTTGAGCTATTTCAAATCTACAAAGATGTTGCTGTGAAAGTGCTGCACTAAATATGCCAAAAAATTTGGACAGCAACAGGGGCCACAGGACTGGAAAGGTCAGTTTTCATTCAAATCCCAAAGAAAAGCAATTCCAAAGAATGCTCAAACTACTGCACAATTGAACTCATATCACAAACTAGTAAAGTAAGGCTGAAAATTCCACAAGCCAAGCTTCAGTAGTATGTGGATCATGAACTTCCATATGTTCAAACTGGGTTTAGAAAAGGCAGAGGAACCAGAGATCAAATTGCCAACATCCGCTGGATCATCAAAAAAGCAAGAGAGTTCCAGAAAAACATCTATTTCCACTTTATTGACTATGCCAAAGTCTTTTGAGTGGATCAAAATAAACTGTGGAAAATTATGAAAGAGATGGGAATACCAGACCACCTGACCTGCCTCTTGAGAAACCTATATGCAGGTCAGAAAGCAACAGTTAGAACTGGACATGGAACAACAGACCGGTTCCAAATAAGAAAAGGAGTATGTAAAGGCTGTATATTGTCACCCTGCTTACTTAACTTATATGCAGAGTACATCATGAGAAACGCTGAGCTGGAAGAAACACAAGCTGGAATCAAGATTGCCGGGAGAAATATTACTAACGTCAGATATGCAGATGACACCACCCTTATGGCAGAAAGTGAAGAGGAACTAAAAACCCTCTTGATGAAAGTGAAAGAGGAGAGTGAAAAAGTTGGCTTAAAGCTCAACATTCAGAAAACAAAGATCATGACATCCAGTCCCATCACTTCATGGGAAATAGATGGGGAAACAGTGGAAACAGTGTCAGACTTTATTTTTGGGGGCTCCAAAATCACTGCGGATGGTGACTGCAGCCATGAAATTAAAAGACACGTCCTCCTTGGAAGAAAAGTTATGACCAACCTAGATAGCCTATTCAAAAGCAGAGACATTACTTTGCCAACAGAGGTCCGTCTAGTCAAGGCTATGGTTTTTCCTGTGGTCATGTATGGATGTGAGAGTTGGACTGTGAAGAAGGCTGAGCACTGAAGAATTGATACTTTTGAACTGTGGTGTTGGAGAAGACTCTTGAGAGTCCCTTGGACTGCAAGGAGATCTGCATAGAAGTTAAATAAGCAGGGTGACAATATACAGCCTTGATGTACTCCATTTCCTATTTGGAACCAGTCTATTGTTCCATGTCCAGTTCTAACTGTTGCTTCCTGACCTGCATACAGATTTCTCAAGAGGCAGGTCAGGTGGTCTGGTATTCCCATCTCTCTCAGAATTTTCCACAGTTTATTGTGATCCACACAGTCAAAGCTTTGGCATAGTCAATAAAGCAGGAATAGATGTTTTTCTGGAACTCTCTTGCTTTTATAATGATCCAGCGGATGTTGGCAATTTGATCTCTGGTTCCTCTGCTTTTTCTAAAACCAGCTTGAACATCAGGAAGTTCACGGTTCATGTATTGTTGAAGCCTGGCTTGGAGAATTTTGAGCATTACTTTACTAGCATGCGAGATGAGTGCAATTGTGCAGTAGTTTGAGCATTCTTTGGAATTGCCTTTCTTTGGGATGGGAATGAAAACTGACCTTTGGCAGTCCTGTGGCCACTGCTGAGTTTTCCAAATTTGCTGGCATATTGAGTGTGAGTGCAGCACTTTCACAGCATCATCTTTCAGGATTTGAAACAGCTCAACTGGAATTCCATCACCTCCACTAGCTTTGTTCGTAGCGATGCTTTCTAAGGCCCACTTGACTTCACATTCCAGGATGTCTGGCTCTAGATGAGTGATCACACCATCATGATTATTCGGGTCGTGAAGATCTTTTTTGTACAGTTCTTCTGTGTATTCTTGCCACCTCTTCTTAATATTTTCTGCTTTTGTTAGGACCATAACATTTCTGTCCTTTATCGAGCCCATCTTTGCATGAAATGTTCCCTTCATATCTTTAATTTTCTTGAAGTGATCTATAGTCTTTACCATTCTCTTGTTTTCCTCTCTTTCTTTGCATTGATCACTAAAGAAGGCTTTCTTATCTCTTCTTTGGAACTCTGCATTCAGATGCTTATATCTTTCCTTTTCTCCTTTGCTTTTCACTTCTCTTCTTTTCATAGCTATTATTAAGGCCTCCCCAGACAGCCATTTTGCTTTTTTGCATTTCTTTTCCATGGGGATGGTCTTGATCCCTGTCTCTTGTACAATGTCACGTATATATATATCCCCTCCCTTTTGAAACACTCTCCCATCTCCCTCCCCATCCCAAGCCACTACGTTGATACAGACCCCCTATGTTTGGGGCCTGTGTATGGCTTGCTGAGCCATACAGCAAATTCCTGTTTACTATCTATTTTACATATGGTAGTGTGAATTTGCATGTTGCAAAGACTCGGACACAACTGAGAGACCTTCTCTTCACTTCATTTTAAACTGAATTACACTAAGTATAAATCCAAGTTTGGAACTTTTCAAGGTATCTTCCTATTATTTATAAGAGTCAAAGCTATGGTTTTTTCCAGTACTTATGCATGGATGTTAGAGTTGGACTATAAAGAAAGCTGAGCACTGAAGAATTGATGCTTTTGAACTGCGGTGTTGGAGAAGACTCTTGAGATTCCCTTGGACGGCAAGGAGATCAAACCAGTCAGTGCTAAAGGAAATCAGTGCTGAATATTCATTGGAAGTATTGATGCTGAACCTGAAGCTCCGATACTTAGGTCACATGATGCAAAGAACTGACTCATTGGAAAAGACCCTGATGCTGGGAAAGATTGAAGGCAGGAGGAGAATGGGACAACAGAGGATGAGATGGTTGGATGGCATCACCGACTCTATGGATATGATTTTGAAAAGTCTCCAGGAGTTGGTGAAGGACAGGGAAACTTGGCGTGCTGCAGTCCATGGGGTCACTAAGAGTCACACACGACTGAGCGACTGAGCTGAACTGACTAAAAGCAAGACAAGAGCATGGCATTAGATATGAACACAAATTTAACAGATAGAGAATAATAAATTTGAATCCATTATAATCAATAGACTGTTATGGCTGCTAAAATAAAGGCTGTGAAACATAGGCCAATCCAAGAAATCACATATAATTATGATATATCTCAGAAATCTCTTTGAATAATAAAGCTTTGGTAACCAGAGGTATCCATTTAGCAGGCAATTATGTTTCCTATTATTCTTCCTTAGGACATCGAGCATAATGTGGACTGGTGATCCACATCAAAGTTTGGATGAAATAGGTATTTATTTGCCTACTCATTGGCTACCTTTGTGTTTTGAGTTCTTATTACTAGATACAAAGAAGTCTGTGCAAATTTCAATATTCTTGTGGTTGTTGTTTTAATAGCAAATCATTCTTCTAGGACTATTGATCTTAGGGAACTTGTATTGTAAGACAGCCAATTATTGGATTAGTAGTTCACCTTGCTGCTGCTGCTGCTGCTAAGTAGCTTCAGTCATGTCCGACTCTGTGTGACGCCATAGATGGCAGCCCACCAGGCTCCCCCATCCCTGGGATTCTCCAGGCAAGAACACTGGAGTGGGTTGCCATTTCCTTCAATGCATGAAAGTGAAAAGTGAAAGTGAAGTCGCTCAGTCATGTCCAACTTT
This sequence comes from Budorcas taxicolor, assembly GCF_023091745.1. NCBI lineage: Eukaryota > Metazoa > Chordata > Mammalia > Artiodactyla > Bovidae > Budorcas > Budorcas taxicolor. Next base: position 47,565,433 of record NC_068918.1, read on the forward strand.
TAGCGACCCCATGGACTGCACCCTGCTAGGCTCCTCCGGCCATGGAATTTTCCAGGCAAGAGTACTGGAGTGGGTTGCCATCGCCTTCTCTGAGTTAACCTTAATATTGCCATTAATTTATTCTTTCACATGTTGACCTCACATCTTACTTAATGAAACTGTTTCTACCTAGCACACAACCCTCATTCTCTAGTCTTTTTTTTTTTTTTTTCCCAGCTTTAGTGAGATATAACTGACAAAGCGCAAGCTGGAATCAAGATCACTGGGAGAAATATCAATAACCTCAGATATGCAGATGACACCACCCTTATGGCAGAAAGTGAAGAGGAACTAAAAAGCCTCTTGAAAGTGAAAGAGGAGAATGGAAAAAGTTGTCTTAGAGCTCCACATTCAGAGAACTAAGATCATGGAATCTGATCACATCGCTTCCTGGCAAATAGATGGGGAAACAGTGGAAACAGTGACAGACTTTATTTTCTTAGGCTCCAAAATCACTGCAGATGATGACTGCAACCATAAAATTAAAAGATACTTGCTCCTCAGAAGAGAAGCTATGACCAATCTAGACAGCATATTAAAAAGCAGAGACATTACTTTGCCAGCAAAGGTCCATCTAGTCAAAGCTATGTTTTTTCCAGTAGTTATGTATGGATATGAGAGTTGGACTATAAAGAAAGCTGAGCACCAAAGAATTGATGCTTTTGAACTATGGTGTTGGAGAAGACTCTTGAGAGTCTCTTGGATTGCAAAGAGATCCAACCAGTGCATCATTAAGGAAATCAGTCCTGGATATTCATTGGAAGGACTGATGTTGAAGCTGAAACTCCAGTATTTTGGCCATCTGACATGAAGACCTGACTCATTGGGAAAGACCCTGATGCTGGGAAAGATTGGAGGTGGGAGGAGAAGAGGACAGAGGATGAGATGGTTGGATGGCATCACTGACTTGATGGACATGACTTTAAGTAAGCTTCAGGAGTTGGTGATGGACAGGTTAGTCTGGTGTGCTTCAGGTCATGGGGTCACAAAAAGTCAGACACAGATGAGTTACTGAACTGAACTGGAAAATAAAATTGTAAGATATTTAAAGCATACATCATGGTAATTTGATAAATGTATAAGTTGTGAAAAGATTCCTCCAACCCAACTAATTAACACATCTAAGCACATGTATACCTCAAATATATGTTTATTTAGGTGTAAAAATTTAAATTCTGCTTTCATAGCAAATTTCAATTTTGCAATACTGTTTTATCAACTGTAGTCACCATGTTAAACATTAGATCCTCAGATTTTTTCACCTGAAAGTTGAAAGTCTGTACCGTTTTACTAACTTCTCTCTATTTCCCCAGTTCCTCTGTGGTCTGGCAACCACTTTTCTACTTTCTCTTCTATAATTTTAATTTTTTATTTAGATTCCACATAAAGTGATGCCATACAGTGTCTTTCTTTCTGTCTGGTTTATTTTACTTAACATAATGACCTCAAGGTCCACCTCTGTTGGATGGATCCAACAAAGAGCAGGATTTCCTTCTTTCTCATGGTTAAATAATCCATATGTATGCATGTGAATATATATATATATATATATACATATATAGAGAGACAGTCCATTATAATATATGTACATTATCCATTCATTGCTTAATGAACACTTAAGTTTTCATAACTTGGCTACTGTGAATAATGCTGCAATGGCTAAGGCAGTGGTGCAGTTATCTCTTTGATATTCTCATTCACTGTCCTTTGTATTTACCTCTTTTTCTGCTGGATAAACATCTGAATTCAGTTATTCAGTTTCTGGGCTCTGGACCACTACCTGACAGAAAGCAAAAACACTGAAACTTAAATTTCACAATAAAGCACATGAGAACAACAGAAGTTCATTTCACCTCTGACTACTTTTTTCCATACTACAAAATTTGGGCAAAAAGAAACAAACAAACTAAATTTGCCTCAAGAAAGGTTGTTCCTGTCACTGACAACCATCTTAAAACTGTTATGTGTTCCAGAAATTAAATTAAGCAGAGGTTTATTATCAAATATTTATTGAGTCCAACATCAACTCAATTGCTTCTTCTTTAGATTCCAAGTTTCTTAAATGAACCTAGAAACAGGACTGAAAAATGAGCATATATGGTAAACTTAGTTCTCTTTCTTTTTTTCCCTCCACTAAGATTTTGCTTGGCCCTCAGGCAAGTTTCTCCTTTTTAGATGACCCAAGTTAATTTCTTTGGATTGCATGACTTACTTGACCTATAATAAATAATCTTAGAGTTTTATGAAGCAAAGCAAATAATTAAGAGCTCAAGTTCTTTCACTAAATTAGAATCAAATTGAATTTTTTATAATCTACTATTATTACATATTGTAGTTTTTTAATATAATAGTGGCATGCATATAATGACCATAATGCTTGTATATTTTATATTAAAAATTCCATGGACAGAGGAGCCTGGTGGGCTACAGTCAATGGTGTCATAGAGTTGGAAACAACTGTGTGTATGTGCAAACACACACACACATGTTTATACATATTATAAAATATAAAAATAATGTAATTAAAACATTTGAACATAATTTTAAACTCTTAAATGATGAATGATTATACTCTAGCAAATATACATGGAAGTATTTTCCTACCTTTCTAAAATGTAAAGCTAAAACATCACAAATGCTATCCTCAAAATTACAAATAAGAAACAGAAGAATATTTTCATGTTAAACATATTAATTTTATCAATAAAATTTTACCTTTAAAAAATAGTTATTGAAGTGAGGTTGAAGGCCAGATTTTTGAAATAAATATTTATGTATTTTTAGATTTACCAGTTAAGTCTGGTGAAATTCAAGTTATTTGTTTCATTAATTTTGGAAAGTTCATACAATTTTTTTCCAGTTGTTTTAAGGCTTTCAAGTCAAAGAGGCAAAGAACTATCACTTATCATTCACTATTATGACTTTTTAAATATAAAGATATGATATCAGAAAACTGTTAAAATTAAAAGGGTCTCATTTAAATATTCTAATCACCACATTTGTCAGCTTAGAATAACAAAAGTCAGGGCTAGGGATCAATTTGACAGAGTAGGAAGATCCTGAGCTCACCTCCCAATGCAAACTACAACTACATGTAGAGCCAGCTCTTTCTGAAAATGGCCTAAAGACTAGCAGGATGGCTTTTCTACAACCACACATAGTCTTAAGAAAGAACCACACATAGTCTGGTAGGAAAGGAGAAGAAGCAATCTAGTTGGGACCCACATCCTTGGGAAAAGACCCATAAGATGATGGGGATACCACAGGCTAGGGAATCCTCCCTGAGGAGTGAGGAGTTTAAGACCTTTGTGCTGAGGTCCAGCACTAGGAAGAAGAGATCCTTTGGCTCAGTTGGAAACCAGTAGGGTTTACTGGATAGGGCTGTAAGAAACTGAAACTGCTATTGCAGAGCATACACACAGACCTGCTTGCCCCCAGTCCCAACACAGAAGCAACAGATTGAAAACAGTCTGCCCCTCTTGCCAGCCAACCAGGATTGCCCCAACAGACTCTGCAGCCTACATCTGGCCCTGCTCCAGCCTCTTCTGTTCCAGCATGACTCTCAACCAAGGAAAAGACAACTATCTTGCTGGAGAGGGGTGGAACTAGTTTAGAATAATTGCTTCAGGCCCTTGGTCTCTGGCTCCACTCCCAAAATAAGCAGAGATTGCCATCATGCAAGGAAGAAACCGAGCTAACTCAGAAATGCAATTCAAGCCCCTTGGATCCCTACTTGCCCAGAGTCCTGACTTAGGTGGAGACTACCTCTGTAGTGGGGAGAAATGGAGCTAGCTCACTTTTGCCACTCCATCATCTCCCCTAACTAAGGCAGAGGCCATCATCATGCTGGGAAAAAGTCTAGCTCCTTCTGTCCTCTGGCTCCAGCTCCTTGATCCCTGGCTCCACCCTGACAGGGTGGCAATTGCTGTTGAGCCTGGGAGAAGCCCTAGTTCACATCTAGCTGCAACTTCAACCCTATGCATCCCCCTCAAGGTGGCTTCCAGAACACCCCAGGAAAAGATGTGGTCAGTGCTCACTTCAGATTCAGTTCTCCCAGTTAAACCATTGGGCACATGCAGACTCATAGAGATCTTCTTACACAAAGACAAGACTTCAAGACCAGAATAGGTAACTGATTTGCTCAATTTCAAAGAGGTAATCTTTGAAAGTAAAAAAAAAAAAAAAAAAAAAAAGACAGAAAGAGGAATATGTTCCAAATGAAAGAACAGGATAAAACTCTAGGGAAAGACCCTACCAAAATGGAGATAAGTAATTTACCTGTTAAAGAATTCAAAGCAATAGCAATAGAAATGCGTACTGTACTCTGGAAGAGGACAGAGAACAGAAAAAGAACTTCAACAAAGAACTAAAAAACATAAAAAGAACCAATAAGATCTGAAAATGGCAATAACTGAAATGAAAAATACACTAGAAAAACTTTATGGCAGGTTAAGTGATACAGAATAATGTATAAGTGATCAATAAGACCAGAATAGTGGAAATCACCTAATCAGAAAAGAAAATTTAAATAAAAATAGTTTAAGGGACCTCTGAGGCAACATCAAGCATTTGTGTTATAAGGGTCCAGAAGGAGAACAGAGAGAGAGAGAAGAGGGCAGAAAATGTATTTGATGTGATTATGGGTGAAAATTTTCCTAACCTAAAGAAGGAAACAGATATCCATGTCCAGGATTAACAGAAAGTCCCAATAAAGAGGAACCCAAGAGACCCACACCAAGACATATAAAAATTATACTGAAAAAATTGAAGATAAAGAGAGAATTGTAAAGGCAGCAAGAGAAAAACAAGGATTCACATAAAAGTATCAACCAAGTTTTCAGCAGAAACATTGCAAGCCAGAAGGGATTGCCAAGATATATTTAAAATCCTGAAAGGGAAAGCTACACCAAGGATCCTCTTGGCTTCCCAGATGGCTCAGTGGTAAAGAATCCACCCACCAATTCAGGAGACACAAGAGATGCAGGTTAGATCCCTGGTTCGGGAAAATCCCCTGGAGGAAGGAATGGCAACCCACTCTAGTGGGTTGCCTGGGAAATTCCATGGACAGAGGAGCCTGACTGGCTACAGTCCATAGAGTCACAAAGAGTTGGAAGACTGAAGCAACTTAGCACACATGAATGTACGATCTATAGCTGAATCCATCTATAGTTGAATAATGTTTCTCTAGTTCTTAGGAAAAATAATTACTAGTCCGAAATGATATTCTCTTATAACAACTTGGAGTGCTAATGCTTAGTGCTACTCAGTGTTTTTGTGTGCATATGATTTAGAAGCCAGAGATCAAGTGTGATTGACTCTTTTGTACAAAGTTTGTGGAAGGATATCCTACTCCTTTGGAAAATGGATTTCAGATGGACCTAAAGACAGAGCTAAAGCTTGCCTAAAGAAATTGTCACTTATTTCACCAAAAGAATGAGTGGTTAAAAATTTTCTCTGAAATTATATAAAATAATGCAGGACTGTGATGATTTGGAATTGAGTAACTTTTAGCACAGAATGTGCCTGTGGGGCAGAATCATACATTAGAACATGGATAATGTGAGGTATAGAATATTATGTGTAAGTAGATTGCTTTGAAAACTAAAAATCATCCTCATTCTACAGCATGTATTCAATATTCTCAGTATGCTTTTTGTTTGCCTTTCTAAATTCCAAACTTAAAAAACCTCTGGATTTGGAGAATCCAGCTGAAAACTATAATTGCATCAGATAAAACAAACCCTGTGGACAATGAAATCTTAGAAAGATCTGGTTCTATCCAGCTGTGATACACTTTACTCATGCATATTCTTCTTACTATCTCTTCAACTTGCAAGAAGGGAAGTTGTTTCTCTCCTTATGGTCATATTAATGCTTCATAATGTATACTTAAATTAATCCCTTTATGATAAAACATAAGTTGCTATAGTTGCTAATGAAACCATAATTTTATCTTTTATGCTATCTATGTAAGTTAAAAGTTTAAAATAGTTGTTTTAGTTTTTATTTTAAAGGAGAACATTCTCTAAATAACTGGTTTGAAATAAAATGCTAAGGTGTGAGAATAATATATCAGTCAGTGAGGTTCCTGTGCCAAAATACTATAGAAGTTAAAACTCCAAATTATGTTTTATGTTGTTGAAGGTTAGACAAACTAGGCATGGATCTGCCTTCCATACTTTGAATGCAGATTTGTGCTCCTGACATGATAAGAATTCTATAATTTCAGTAAAAACCAGATAGACAACCACATTCTGCAGCAGTTTCCCCCACTTCATTTTAGAGCTGCAGAGAAATGAGGAAACCCATAAGGGAGGTCAGGGCAAGTGAATACTTCGAAATTGAGAAAACAATTGCCTCTTGATTGTAGACTGGGCAGTTTTTTCTTCAAGTTTCTACCTCTTAAGAGACCCCACCTAAGAGATAGTGTGAGCCCTACTGTGAACAAATGAGATATCCATCTTTGGATCAACTTCATCGAGGCCTCAGGCAATATCAGAAACTGACCCAATAGGGCCCTAGACATTGCATTTCTAATAAGAAGACTTGAGATGCAATGCTTTATCTTTGATTGTTTAAAAAACAGGGATTTTCTGTGTTCAAAGATGGGGACTGAAATCATGGAAACACATTACTATGGAGAAGTGTAAAATTTATCTCATAAATACAAATTAAGTAAATCTTGCAGATAGGAGGTCTTTCTATTAATAATTTTCCTAATTAGAACCCCAGGGGTGCTAGTTTTTTTCTGGTTCAAGGATAATAATTAATTAAAGTATTGCTATACCTTTCTTTTAAAATGTGGATGATGTTATATTATTAAGTTAATATCTATTTATTAAGTACCTACTGTGTGCCATTTACCAACAACTGAGCTAAGAACTGCCACTTCCAAAATGAGCTTAATTTGATATATTCCACTGATAGAATACGAGTGCTGGGAGGTATCAACAGGAGCCTTATCACTAGGCTTCACCAAAATTACTCCTGATTGATGGCTATCTCTGCTGTCCTTGAAGATCTCCTAGGGTAGAAATGCTAGAAACTCATTAACAAATTCTACCAATGGGAAGTTTTTGCTAATAACCAATATCATCATGGAGCCAAAAATCTGTTTTATCTAATTTTATCACCATTAACATTGTAAATAGCTGGACATTACCATGTTCTCATGATTTTAAGCAACTATACTTAACTATTTTTCCTTTCATAGTTCAGAGAAAGATGCTTCTTTTTCCATAGTAATTCATAACTCTCAAAGTACTGTTCTCACCTTCCAGATCTTCCTCCATTATTTTATTATTTCCCCTTTCTCTTATGTTAGCTAGCCCTTTCTCCTAAGCATGCAAATATGTGCAAATTTCTCTCATTAAAAAAGCTCCAGTTTGTTGCTGTATTACCGCCTCTACTGCTAATTTCTCGTCTTGCCGTCCTAGCAGGGTTACTTTGCCTTCTTTTCCATTCGCCTCTTCATTCTTTGTGAGCTGACAGCTTTCTCACAACTATACAGATCACTAATAGCTTATCCGAGAAACCTAATTATCATTTATCATTCTCATATTACTTGAATGTATATGTTTTTTTACATTATTGACAACTGCCGGCACTATTAAAATGCCTGAAATTTAAAGCAGTCTAAGTTATCATATAAATTTTAGGCTCTCATGTTTTCTAATTGTCTCTCCTGATATAACTTTTCCACCCTTATACTATGATTTATGGCTTCTCTTTTTCCACTTATTCCTTAGATATTTCAGTTACTCAGATTCATAAACTCTTGCCTCTTCTCTTTGTGTATATTCTTTGTGGATGATATCATGCATATTCACAGATCAGTCTACTACTTAGTTATTCACTTCAGTTCAGTTCACTACAATTCAGTCGCTCAGTCGTGTCCGACTCTTTGCGACCCCATGAATCGCAGCACACCAGGCCTCCCTGTCCATCACCAACTCCCGGAGTTCACTCAGATTCATGTCCATCGAGTCAGTGATGCCATCCAGCCATTTCATCCTCTGTCGACCCCTTCTCCTCCTGCCCCCAATCCCTCCCAGCATCAAAGTCTTTTCCAGTGAGTCAACTCTTCACATGAGGTGGCCAAAGTACTAGAGTTTCAGCTTTAGCATCATTCCTTCCAAAGAAATCCCAGAGCTGATCTTCTACAGAATGGATTGGTTGGATCTCCTTGCAGTCCAAGGGACTCTCAAGAGTCTTCTCCAACACCACAGTTCAAAAGCATCAATTCTTTGGTGCTCAGCTTTATTCACAGTCCAACTCTCACATCCATACATGACTACTGGAAAAACCATAGCCTTGACTAGACGGACCTTAGTCAGCAAAGTAATGTCTCTGCTTTTGAATATGCTATTTAGGTTGGTCACAGCTGTTCTTCCAAGGAATAAGCGTCTTTTAATTTCATGGCTTGCGGTCACTACCTGCAGTAATTTTGGAGCCCCCCCAAAATAAAGTCTAACACTGCTTCCACTGTTTCCCCATCTATTTCCCATGAAGTGATGGGACCAGATGCCATGATCTTCATTTTCTGAATGTTGAGCTTTAAGCCAACCTTCTCACTTTCCTCTTTCACTTTCATCAAGAGGCTTTTTAGTTCCTCTTCACTTTCTGCCATAATGGTGATGACATTTGCATATCTGTGGTTATTGATATTTCTCTCGGCAATCTTGATTCCAGCTTGTGTTTCTTCCAGTCCAGCGTTTCTCATGATGTACTCTGCGTAGAAGTTAAATAAGCAGAGTGACAATATACAGCCTTGACGTACTCCTTTTCCTTTTTGGAACCAGTCTGTTGTTCCATGTCCAGTTCTAACTGTTGCTTCCTGACCTGCATACAGATTTCTCAAGAGGCAGGTCAGGTGGTCTGGTATCCACATCTCTTTCAGAATTTTCCACAGTTTATTGTGATCCACACAGTCAAAGGCTTTGGCATAATCAATAAAGTAGAAATAGATGTTTTTCTGGAACTCTCTTGCTTTTTCGATGATCCAGCGGATGTTGGCAATTTGATCTCTGGTTCCTCTGCCTTTTCTAAAACCTGCTTGAACATCAGGAAGTTCACAGTTCATGTATTGCTGAAGCCTGGCTTGGAGAATTTTGAGCATCACTTTACTAGCGTGTGAGATGTGCGGTAGCTTGAGCATTCTTTGGCATTGGCTTTCTTTGGGATTGAAATGAAAACTGACCTTTTCCAGTCCTGTGGCCACTGCTGAGTTTTCCAAATGTGCTGGCATATTGAGTACAGCACTTTCACAGCATCACCTTTCAGGATTTGAAACAGCTCAACTGGAATTCCATCAACTCCACTAGCTTTGTTCGTAGTGATGCTTTCTAAGGCCCATTTGACTTCACATTCCAGGATGTCTGGCCCTAGATTAGTGATCACATCATCGTGATTATCCGGATCATAAAGATCTTTTTGTACAATTCTTCCGTCTATTCTTGCCACCTCTTCTTAATATTTTCTGCTTCTGTTAGGTCCATACCATTTCTGTCCTTTATTGAGCCCATCTTTGCATGAAATGTTCCCTTGATATCTCTAATTTTCTTGAAGAGAGCTCTAGTCTTTCCTATTCTGTTGATTTCCTCTATTTCTTTTCATTGATCACCGAAGAAGTCTTTCTTATCTCTTCTTGCTTTTCTTTGGAACTCTGCATTCAGTTGCTTATATCTTTCCTTTTCTCCTTTGCTTTTCACCTCTCTTCTTTTCACAGCTATTTGTAAGGCCTCCCCAGACAGCCATTTTGCTTTTTTGCATTTCTTTTCCATGGGAATGGTCTTGATCCCTGTCTCCTGTACAATGTCACAAACCTCCATCCATAGTTCATCAGGCACTCTGTCTATCAGATCTAGGCCCTTAAATCTATTTCTCACTTCCACTGTATAATCATAAGGGATTTGATTTAGGTCATGCCTGAATGGTCTAGCGGTTTTCCCTACTTTCTTCAATTTAAGTCTGAATTTGGTAATAAGGAGTTCATGATCTAAGCCACAGTCAGCTCCTGGTCTTGTTTTTGTTGACTGTATAGAGCTTCTCCATCTTTGGCTGCAAAGAATATACTCAATCTGATTTCGGTGTTGACCATCTGGTGATGCCCATGTGTAGAGTTTTCTCTTGCGTTGTTGGAAGAGGGTGTTTGCTATGACCAGTGCATTTTCTTGGCAAAACTCTATTAGTCTTTGCCCTGCTTCATTCCGCATTCTAAGGCCAAATTTGCCAGTTACTCCAGGTGTTTCTTGACTTCCTACTTTTGCATTCCTGTCCCCTATAATGAAAAGGACACCTTTTTTGGGTATTAGTTCTAAAAGGTCTTGTAGGTCTTCATAGAACAGTTCAACTTCAGCTTCTTCAGCGTTACTTAGTTAAAGAAAACTCCAAATGCATACCCCAACCCAGACCCTGTTCTGTTGTTCAGTCTCCAATGCCTCCTCTTACCTTAATCAGCTGGGTGTCTAACAAGGCAATTATTTTTAGTTTTTCTTCATAGAACCACCATCCCTCATGTCATGAACAGGTCATATCTTCCCATATGAGAGTTTGTGAACATTTATGGACCTTTTTGCAAATGTAATCAAACTTTAAAAAATATCACTATTTTTCCTTGTCATTGATAGCAACTGTTCGCTTACCATCATCTCTTCCATAAAAGATCATGAGCACCTCGAGAGTTTGGGCCTAGTGTAGTTACCTATATTTCAATGTCTATTATAATGGCTTACCATATAGTGATACTTAATTATTTGCACTAAAAAATAATATTTATATTTTAATATGATGACATTTGAAGGAGATAAGGAATTTTCCTGATGTCATTAACTGATGTACTTAAGAAATTTTTAAGTTGAATTTGAAGAAAAATAGTGATGCTGCTGCTGCTGGTGGTGCTCTAAGTTGCTTCAGTTGTGTCTGACTCTTAGCAACCCCATGGACTGCAGCCTACCAGGCTCCTCTGTCCATGGGATTTTCCAGGAAAGAGTACTGGAGTAGGTCGCCATTGCCTTCTCCAAAAAATAGTGATAAAATGCAGCTAAATATATTTTTTTTAACTTTCTGGATAAACAAGTGTGATATGAAAACAGCAGTATTTACAACATCCCAAGGATTTAAGGAGGCTTAGTTGGTGGCTTAAAGGATCTGCCTTTAATGCAGGAGACTGGAGTTTGATCCCTGTGTCAGGAAGATCCCCTGGAGAAAGGAATGGCTACTCAACTCTAGTATTCTTGCCTGGAGAATCCCATAGACAGAAGAGCCTGGAGGTCTATAGTCCATGGAATCACAAGAATTGGACATGATTGACTGACTGGCTAAGCCCACAGGGATGCAGGGAGTCAGGCTGGTATAAATAGTGGCAAATAGAGCCAGAGGTGGCAAAAGAGTGGCCAAGTTGAAGGTCTTAGAGCTAAAGATCCAGGTGGATCTAATTGCTCTTTAAGTAGAGCTGTAAAGTATGTCCAGAAGTCATGGAATCTGGATTTACCAGAAAGTCGTAATGTGTGGAATGAGAGACTATAAACTAATGTAAGAGGAATAAACCATAGGCCAAGCACAGAATCAATTATAAAATCGTAGAAATGAAGACAAATTTTATGGGGATTATTAAACCTAGATAGATAGCCATATTATGAGGGATTCAAGCACATAGGAGTAAAAACAATATTAAGAAAAAACAAAATCTGATTAAAGTTATTTTAGGAGTGACCATTATCAGAACAACTAAGAAAAAGAGACAGAAGTTGAATTATTTTATTTCATTGGAGGCTCAGGCTACTTTAAAGAGGTTGTCCAGCTCTACCAGCTACACCCCTCCTAGCTTTCTAAAGGATTATTCTCACTATGGTTGTGAGGAACATATAAAGTCAGATTTCTGTAAATTAATATTAATAATGGGTATTTAAAGATATTTTATTTCTAACACAATAGAATGAGTATACCTCATATTACAGGTTATGATGTTTCAAGAACATGCTTGGTTCCAAATGAATAGCACAGATGGTATTGAGAAAGGAAGTATACATTTTTTAAGTCTTCAACTTCCATAGAAATATGCAAATGTTAAAAGTTAAAGTAAAACCAAACATAAATGATTTATGTGTGAAAATGCATTATATGTTGTTCACCTAAGAAAGGTTTATATTGAAGTATTCTATATTATATTTTATAATTTTCCCTTGGACAGTTGTAGGTTGGCAGTCTCAGTTGGCTAGAAAAGGCACACATAGGTGAATTTTAACAGATATAAAGTATTACATTGGAGCCTTTAAAATTTCATTGCAAATCTTAATCAAAATATTAGTAAACCAAATCTAGCTATTTAAAAAGGAAAAAATAGAAAACATTAAACACCATAACCCTGTAGGAATTATCCAAGGAGTACAAAGTTAATTTAACATCTAAACATAGTTTAACATAATACATCCTGTGTATTTGTTTCCTATTGCTATATAAGATAACATTTTTGCAGAGTTTGGGGATTAGAAGATGGATATCTTTGAGGGCTATTATTCAACCTACCACAGAGCTCTGCCTTGTACCAAAGGCAGCCATTTTACCTGAAAATACATTCACCACATCCTAAGGTCCCCATTACAATATCAAGTCATGTCTAAAATCTCACCTAAGACTTAATGAGGTCAGAAGTTCCAAATTTTATCATTTAAGTTCATTGCTTACTAGTTCTACTTTTCACATAGCTTGTAGGACACAATTTCAGCTAAACTTCTTACAATTGTGTAGCAAGGACTCTTTTTCTTCAAAGTTTCCAAAAACATGTAACTTATTTCCTTTTGAACCCCCACCAGCAGCCCCTTCATTACTCGTATTTCTTCCAAGAGTCCATTTCTGATTAAGTTTCTGTAAGACAGTCGAGCTTTTTTCCTACCATGTTCTTCACTCTCATCTCAATTCTCACTAGTGGTACCTTTAAACTCCAGTTATCAAGGTGATCAAGGATTTTTCTATAATATTCCTTATAATTCTTCCAGTTTCTACCTGTAGCCCAATTCCAAAGCCACTTCTGCATTTGTAGATATTTGTTAGAGTAGCACTATGCTTCAAAGTATCAAGATATGTACTAGTTTCCTACTGCTATTTATAATAGCATATTCATGGATTCCAGGGATAAGGATGCCAGGATCTGGATGTATTTGGTGGGTTATTATTAACTGTATCATATCTTAATAGAAGAATAAAGTGAAAAGGTCATCTCAGTAAAGTTTTTAAAAATTGACTGACTCTCATTATTATGACCCCCATAAAAAAAAAAAAAAAAAAAAAAAAAAACTTTCAACAAACTAGAAATAGAAAGGAAAGTCCTCAACTTGATAATACCCTTCTATAAAAAACACATAGTTAATATTATCCTTAATCATGAAAGCTTTACTATTTTTGCCTATGACTGAAATTTTAAATGTTAACTCTCACCACTTCTATTCAGTTGTGTTCTTGAGGTTCTAGCCAGGACAATAAATAAGAAAATGAATTGATGTAATATCATATAGAGATTATAAAGAAAGAAATATAACTGATGGCATGCTTCTGTGTATAGAAAAATCCAAGGAATACACATACACATACAAAAAAACCGTTAGAACTAAAACTGAGTTTTGTAAGGTTGCAGAAGGTAAATAATATAAAACAAAACTGTATTTCAATACGTTAAAAATGGACAATCCAAAATGAAGTTATGAAGCTAATAGTATTCACAATAGCATAAACATAAAATAATTAAAATTAACAAAACAAATATATGAGTTGCACTAAAAATATTACTAAATATTGCTGAAATAAATAAAAGAAGTTCTAAATAGATAAGAACAGCTCTATGATGCTGTCTTCTGGCCTCCACCCAGAAAACTTTCTCACTCCACCTTGGTTCCAATACCTATCCCAATGTGGATAACAACTGCTGTCCTCTCATATACACAGGGATGCTCTTCTCCTCTCTCTCGGATCCAATATCCATGCTGCCCCCCCATTCTCTTCTGAATAAGAAAACCTACCCTTAGCAGCCCAACCTAATTGAATGTAGACTGAATCATTTGGAAGGAAGAAAGACAGGGAGGCAGAAATTAAGGGAGAGAAGATGACAGGGAGGAAGAACTTATTCTCTTTTATAATTATATAATTTTCCTTTAAAATCATCACTCTATGTCTCCATATACTATCTACATGCCCCAAGGTATAATAATCCCATATCCCATATGGATCACGTCAAGCTGGAATGCTGCATTTAATGTTAATACCAAGCATCGCAGTTAAAAAGTATGAAGAAGAAGACAAAGTGGATAAAAGTATGGGATTATTTAGCCTAAAAATGAATTTATAGAAGATATAACTGTATTCAAATATATGAAAGAGTATCATGAGGAAAAGGGTATGATATAAGCTTTTTGAGGTATGTTTCAGAAAGGAAAACTATTTTCAGTGGAAGGACCTTAGAAATGAAATTGAGCATCATTAAAATTGTGCTCAGTTGAAGACCAGATAATTATCTTCTGTGTTGTTCAAATATCTCTTGTTCTCACGTGACAGATTGTTGGAAGTCTCCTCCAACATTAATATTATAGTTGATATGTTAAGAATATATCAATTGCACCATTTTAGATTAACTTTGAAATATTTAAAACTTTTTCTTTTTTTTTTAATAGTTTTTTATTTTTTTAATTTTAAAATCTTTAATTCTTACATGTGTTCCCAAACATGAACCCCCCTCCCACCTCCCTCCCCATAACATCTCTGTGGGTCATCCCCATGCACCAGCCCCAAGCATGCTGTATCCTGCGTCAGACATAGACTGGCGATTCAATTCTTACATGATAGTATACATGATAGAATGCCATTCTCCCAAATCATCCCACCCTCTCCCTCTCCCTCTGAGTCCAAAAGTCCGTTATACACAGCTGTGTCTTTTTTCCTGTCTTGCATACAGGGTCGTCATTGCCATCTTTCTAAATTCCATATATATGTGTTAGTATACTGTATTGGTGTTTTTCTTTCTGGCTTACTTCACTCTGTATAATGGGCTCCAGTTTCATCCATCTCATCAGAACTGATTCAAATGAATTCTTTTTAACGGCTGAGTAATACTCCATTGTGTATATGTACCACTGCTTTCTTATCCATTCATCTGCTGATGGACATCTAGGTTGTTTCCATGTCCTGGCTATTATAAACAGTGCTGCGATGAACATTGGGGTACATGTGTCTCTTTCAATTCTGGTTTCCTCGGTGTGTATGCCCAGCAGTGGGATTGCTGGGTCATAAGGGAGTTCTATTTGCAATTTTTTAAGGAATCTCCACACTGTTCTCCATAGTGGCTGTACTAGTTTGCATTCCCACCAACAGTGTAGGAGGGTTCCCTTTTCTCCACACCCTCTCCAGCATTTATTGCTTGCAAATTTTAAGCAAAGAGAAAAATCAAATCAATAAAATTAGAAATGAAAATGGAGAGATCACAACAGACAACACAGAAATACAAAGGATCATAAGAGACTACTATCAGCAGTTGTATGCCAATAAAATGGACAACATGGAAGAAATGGACAAATTCTTAGAAAAGTACAACTTTCCAAAACTGAACCAGGAAGAAATAGGAGATCTTAACAGACCCATCACAAGCACGGAAATTGAAACTGTAATCAGAAATCTTCCAGCAAACAAAAGCCCAGGTCCAGACGGCTTCACAGCTGAATTCTACCAAAAATTTCGAGAAGAGCTAACACCTATCCTACTCAAACTCTTCCAGAAAATTGCAGAGGAAGGTAAACTTCCAAACTCATTCTATGAGGCCACCATCACCCTAATACCAAAACCTGACAAAGATGTCACAAAAAAAGAAAACTACAGGCCAACATCACTGATGAACATAGATGCAAAAATCCTCAACAAAATTCTAGCAATCAGAATCCAACAACACATTAAAAAGATCATACACTATTTAAAACTTTTTCAAGGGAGCAAAACTTAGCAGATGTCAGATGCTGTTTCTATAAGTAATATTTAATGTTCTGCTGATAAGTGAGTGAAAGTCGCTCATTCATGTCCAGCTCTTTGTGACCCCATGAACTGTAGCCTTCCAGCCTCCTCTGTCCATGGAATTCTCCAGGCAAGAATACTGGAGTGGGTAGCTGTTCCCTTCTTCAGGAGATCTTCCCAAGCTGGGACTGAACCCAGGTCTCCCACACTGCAGGCAGATTTTTTACTGTCTGAGCCACCAGGGATAGCCACTGCTGTTGCTGCTGCTGCTAAGTTGCTTCAGTCGTGTCTGACTCTGTGCGACCCCATAGACAGCAGCCCATCAGGCTCCCCCATCCCTGGGATTCTCCAGGCAAGAACACTGGAATGGGTTTCCATTTCCTTCTCCAATGCATGAAAGTGAAAAGTGAAAGTGAAGTCGCTCAGTAGTGTCCGACTCTTAGCGACCCCATGGTCTGTAGCCCACCAGGCTCCTCCATCCATGAGATTTTCCAGGCAAGAGTACTGGAATGGGGTGCCATTGCCTTCTCTGAGGGATAGCCACTATTAGCTCCTAAAATCATTTCCTCTACAGTCAGCAAAGTTACGGACTGGATTCTACACAGTGATACTTAGCTATAGGTCAATTTATATGACCTACATATATGCCCAATCCATGATGGAATTTATAGTGTCCTTTAGTTGGTAATACAACCTCAGATTGGTTTCTTGATAGTGACAATGGGAAGCAGAGAGATCCCCAAATGTGGCCACAGTTCTTTCCTTTTCTTAAAAAAATGAAAACACATTTCAGGTTATAAAAATTCTAAACACTATAAAATTACCTTTACAGTGTTGAAGCTTTTAAAAACATATTTTAAATATATGAACATTTCAAGCACCTGCATTTTCATTCATTAATTTACAGAATAAATTAATAATGAAAACAAATAATGATGCAGAATGAATAAACTTGATTTAGTCAGTGAGTCATAATGAAGTCTGCACATGCCAATGCCATATTCACTAACATGTCCACTCCTTATATTAAAAAAAAATCTTATTCTTGGAGCTGAGCCCTACTTTTTCTTTATAGCATAATTTGGATAAATATAAAATAGCAGCCAACTACATTTATATAAATCAGATCTCATAGGTTTTTTTCACCATATGCACTGAAAAAGAAACAGGTTTACCCATTTATTCTGGCAAAGGGTTAGTACTTGAACTCTCCAACAGGAAGCAAGCAATATTAAAGGCACCGTGTGACATGCTGCACTAATATTTGAGCCATTAAATTAGGATTTTTTTCTAAAGGTTCATAATTTAAAATGTGTCAGCAACCTGATTAGGTAGCGTTAAAAATGAGCTTTTAGCAGCTAATAAGCTTCCCCTTGGTTACACAGCCTGTTGTTTTCCTGTGGCAAAGGAGCTGCATGAGCTACTGTTTGCAATGTATCAGTACTATGACAAATGGGAAGAGGGCGTGGATGTTGATGAAGAAGGTTTGATTAGCAATTGGCAGCATGAAAACTTCTGAATTATTTTGCAAATTTAAAGAAAGGTTACACATGCAGTTGGTGAGCAGAATTATAGACACAAAAATAGAACTATCTGAAGAAGCAGACATTTTGTTTTCATGCATGTGATTTGGGTATTTTTGCATCTCTTTATCTTTAATCAAAACTCAAGCTAGGATTTTGATACAAAGCAAATGGAATTTACTTGCCTGGTGCTTGGCCACCAAGCAAATTTTGCTAGCGTTTCCCCCAGGGCACATCAGTCTGGGATACCAGTGAAGTGATAGTAAGTAACAGAAGGTAAATGGTAAGTGCAAAGTTTCACCAGACTGTAAGAACACATGAGGTCACATTTACATTCATTCCCCCAAATCTCTGCACTTGGAGCCTCCACCAGTTTGGCTAGTGTTGGGAATTCCTGGCCATTCCAAGTGTTTTTCCCCAAATATTTGCAACATCCAAATGTTGCATATTACTTTGACATGTCTCAACAGTAAATATACCAAAACCAACTAGAATTGGCTAAAACAGGAAGAAAAATATTCTATAATAATAAGAAAACAAGAGATAGTGTAGTTTTATTCTGGGCTTACTATCATCAGGGATCTGGGTTCTTTTCATTGCCTACCTTGTCATTATCAGAGTGCTACCTTAGTGAACTAGTTTTCTAGGGCTATTGAAGCAAAATACCACAGACTCCATCGCTTTAAGAAGTTGCAAATGTATGCTCTAACTGTTTTGAAATTTAAGAGTTGAAATCAAGTCCAAATCCTTCTTCTCAAGAAGAATCCTTCCTTGTTTTACCTATCTTGTTGCCAGAAATACTTGAAGTTCCCTGTCTTGAGGCTGAATTAGTCCAGTCTCTGCTTCATCCATAACATGACATTCTCCCTGTGTGTCTCCATTTCTCTCTAATATGGTCACCAGTCATTGGATTAAATCTTGTCATCATCAAACATGACTTCCTCTGAATGTGATCATATCTGTAAAGATCTTGCTTCCAAATGAGTTCCCATTCACAGGTTCTGGTCATGAATGGATGTGAATTTCAAGGAGGGCCACTGTCTTCTGCCTGTTCTCTCACAGGCACAAATCTGCTGCTGCTGCAGATGTCATCTTCTCAAGACAACTAGATACATAGTCATAGAAAAAAAAGCTGTCTTTACTTGTTTTTTTCATTTTCAGAATGAATAATGCATTTGTCATAATTCTTCCCAGCAGATATTCCTTCATGTCTCATTCATAAGAAATGGTTGCCCTTTCTAAATCATTAATTATCTGAGGGAAAAAGTTTTCATGATTGGTATACACCAAATATATTCCCACTCCTGGATTATGAATGGATTTTCCTTCACCAAAGCTCATGACTATCCATATAACCCATTCTGAACAGAATTAGTGTTCTTTACCAAAAAAAAAGAGAGAGAGAGAGAGACAGAGCAAGAAACAAGTGTGGAAAAGTGTGAAAATGACTAAGTCGGCCATAAAAAGAGTCTGCCATATTCAAGCTTCTTTATACGCATGAGAGATTCAATCCTGGTGATTCTTCTCATAAGTTCAGTTCAGTTCACTTCAGTTCAGTCGCTCAGTTGTGTCCGACTATTTGTGACGGCATGAATCGCACCACGCCAGGCCTCCCTGTTAATCACCATCTCCTGGAGTTCACTAAGACTAACATCTATCGAGTCCGTGATGCCATCCAGCCATCTCATCCTCTGCCGTCCCCTTCTCCTTCTGCCCCCAATCCCTCCCAGCATCAGAGTCTTTTCCAATGAGTCAACTCTTCGCATGAGGTGGCCAAAGTACTGGAGCTTCAGCTATAGCATCATTCCTTCCAAAGAAATCCCAGGGCTGATCTCCTTCAGAATGGACTGGTTGCATCTCCTTGCAGTCCGAGGGACTCTCAAGAGTCTTCTCCAACATCACAGTTCAAAAGCATCAATTCTTCGGCGTTCAGCCTTCTTCACAGTCCAATGCTTACATCCATACATGACCACTGGAAAAACCATAGCCTTGACTAGACGGACCTTAGTCAGCAAAGTAAAGTCTCTGCTTTTGAATGTGCTGTCTAGGTTGGTCATAACTTTTCTTCCAAGGACTAAGCGTCTTTTAATTTCATGGCTGTAGTCACCATCTGCAGTGATTTTGAAGCCCCCAAAACTAAAGTCTGACACTGTTTCCACTGTTTCCCCATCTATTTCCCATGAAGTGATGGGACTGGATGCCATGACCTTTGATTTCTGAATGTTGAGCTTTAGGCCAACTGTTTCACTCTCCTCTTTCACTTTCATCAAGAGGCTTTTTAGTTCCTCTTCACTTTCTGCCATAACAGTGGTGTCATCTGCATATCTGAGGTTATTGATATTTCTCCCAGTGATCTTGATTCCAGCTTGCGCTTCTTCCAGTCCAGCGTTTCTCATGATGTACTCTGCATATAAGTTAAATAAGCAGGGTGACAATATCCAGCCTTGACATACTCCATTTCCTATTTGGAACCAGTCTGTTGTTCCATGTCCAGTTCTAACTGTTGCTTCCCGACCTGCATACAGATTTCTCAAGAGGCAGCTCAGGTGGTCTGGTATTCCCATCTCACTCAGAATTTTCCACAGTTTATTGTGATCCACACAGTCAAAGGCTTTGGCATAATCAATAAAGTAGAAATAGATGTTTTTCTGGAACTCTCTTGCTTTTTCGATGATCCAGCGGATGTTGGCAATTTGATCTCTGGTTCCTCTGCCTTTTCTAAAACCTGCTTGAACATCAGGAAGTTCACAGTTCATGTATTGCTGAAGCCTGGCTTGGAGAATTTTGAGCATTACTTTAGTGATGCTTTCTAAGGCCCACTTGACTTCACATTCCAAGATGTCTGGCCCTAGATTAGTGATCACATCATTATGATTATCTGGGTCGTGAAGATCTTTTTTGTACAATTCTTCCGTCTATTCTTGCCACCTCTTAATATCTTCTGCTTCTGTTAGGTCCATACCATTTCTGTCCTTTATCGAGCCTATGTTTGCATGAAATGTTCCCTTGATATCTCTAATTTTCTTGAAGAGAGCTCTAGTCTTTCCCATTCTATTGTTTTCCTCTATTTCTTTTCATTGATCACTGAAGAAGTCTTTCTTATCTCTTCTTGCTATTCTTTGCAACTCTGCATTCAGATGCTTATATCTTTCCTTTTCTCCTTTGCTTTTCACCTCTCTTCTTTTCACAGCTATTTGTAAGGCCTCCCCAGACAGCCATTTTGCTTTTTTGCATTTCTTTTCCATGGGAATGGTCTTGATCCCTGTCTCCTGTACAATGTCACAAACCTCCATCCATAGTTCATCAGGAACTCTATCTATCAGATCTAGGCCCTTAAATCTATTTCTCACTTCCACTGTATAATCATAAGGGATTTGATTTAGGTCATGCCTGAATGGTCTAGCGGTTTTCCCTACTTTCTTCAATTTAAGTCTGAATTTGGTAATAAGGAGTTCATGATCTAAGCCACAGTCAGCTCCTGGTCTTGTTTTTGCTGACTGTGTAAAGGTTCTCCATCTTTTGCTGCAGAGAATATAATCAATCTGATTTCGGTGTTGACCATCTAGTGATGTCCATGTGTAGAGTCTTCTCTTGCGTTGTTGGAAGAGGGTGTTTGCTATGACCAGTGCATTTTCTTGGCAAAACTCTATTAGTCTTTGCCCTGCTTCATTCCGCATTGCAAGGCCAAATTTGCCTGTTACTCCAGGTGTTTGAGCCAATGATGCAATACAACCATATCATCCTCTGCCACCCTCATTTCTACCTGCCCTCAGTCTTTCCAGCTTAGGGGTCTTTACCAATGAGTCAGCTCTTCGCATCAGGTGGCTAAAATATAGGAACTTCAGCTTCAGCATCAGTCCTTCCAATGAATATTCAGGGTTGATTTCCTTTAGAATTGACTGGTTTGATCTCATTGCTGTCCAAAGGACTCTTAAGAGTCTTCTCCAGCACAATTTGAAGGCATCAATTATTTGGTGCTCAGCCTTCTTTATGGGCCAACTCTCAAATCTGTATATGACTACTGGAAAAATCTTAGCTTTTGCTATATGGGCCTTTGTCAGTAATAAATCAGTTGCATATTTTGAGTTTAGATACTATAATACTAATTCCTTCAGTCCCAAGAAGCTGCCAATTCAGCTGAAATCTTACACTGACTGCCTCAATTGTTTCAAGCAATGGGATCCCCAGAGGGGTTCCAAAGAACAGCCTTTATGTATGCTCTTGCCTCTAACTTTGTCACTAATGAAAACAAAGAAATAGAACACTGCTTGATTTTGTCTTTATTCTATTAAGATTTCACAGTCTAAGACTGCCTAGTTCCAGTTAATCATGCAAATAATTCTTATTATATGGTTGCATACATTCATGGAAAAGATGGTATTATGGGCTAACTTTCTTCCCACCCCTAGAAACATCACTTTACTGACAAAGGCCCATATAGCAAAAGCTATGATTTTTCCAGTAGTCATATACAGATTTGAGAGTTGGCCCATAAAGAAGGCTGAGCACCAAATAATTGATGCCTTCAAATTGTGCTGGAGAAGACTCTTAAGAGTCCTTTGGACAGCAATGAGATCAAACCAGTCAATTCTAAAGGAAATCAACCCTGAATATTCATTGGAAGGACTGATGCTGAAGCTGAAGTTCCTATACTTTAGCCACCTGATGCGAAGAGCTGACTCATTGGTAAAGACCCCTAAGCTGGAAAGACTGAGGGCAGGTAGAAACAAGGGTGGCAGAGGATGACATGGTTGTATAGCATCATTGGCTCAATGGACATGATTTTGAGAAGCTCCAGGATACAGTGAAGGACAGGGAAACCTGGCATGCAAAACCATGGGATTGCAAAGAGTCAGACACGACTCAGTGACTGAAGAGCAATAACCCCTCACATATCAAACTCCTAACCCCTAGTACATTAGAATGAGACTAATGATGCATTTACAGATTTAAAGATAGTGCCTTTAAAGAAATAATATGAGGCCATATGGGTGAATTCTATTCAAATATGACTTGTGTCTTTATAAGAAGATATGGGGACAAGATATGCATATGCACAGAGGAAAGACCAAGTGAAGACACAGTGAAAAGGCAAAGGTGAGACAAGCCAAGGTGAGACTTCTCAGTAGAAATCAAACATGTTTATACTATGAGCTTGGACTTTTATTCACCAGAACTGTAAGAAAATTTATTTCTGTTGTTTAAGCCCCCTAGCCTGTGATGTTTCGTTATAGAAACTGTTGCTAACTAATACAGAATTTCTGATTGACTGAGGATCCATGTCTTTCATGAGCAGTTAAAGAATAACTCCAGAAAGGTCATCTAAATTCTAGTTTTCAGATTTTGGATGAATCTTAACACGCATGCACACACACACATATACAAACATATACACATAATTCTTTCAAAAATGAGCCCTGGTTCAGAACAAGTTCTGAAGAGCTGTCTTATGTTACTCACTTAAATGGCCATCCCCCTTTGAATTCCCTCCCAGTTAATTTAATAGGTCCTCATTGGAGGGGTTACCCAGGCCATTTTCTCTCAAAAATGTTTAGTGCTCACTGTCCCCTGTGCTAGTGACAGACATCCTGATCAGAGAGGACATAGTTATGTGCACAAGCTCTGGAGTCAGAGTTCCTGACTTTGGATCTCTGCTCTTCTAGGTATCCTTGGGTTGGGTTACTTAAAGCCTCTTTGTCCCTATCACAACACCTACAAAATGAAGACAATAAAGGGGCACATTCAGATTAAATGTGGTAATATGTGTAAACCCATAGGAAGTCTTCAGTAAGGTACAATGAGAAATACTAGTGGCAATGCCATCATTAGGTTAAAGCTGTTCCACACTGCAGAGTGGAGGCAGCAGATTGGAAAGGAAGAAGGACCTCTGTTCTTTCTAAACCTTGATCTCAGAGCAGCACTGTCCATGCCTGAGTTTTCATGACCTTATCTCCCATGCTCTTCATCCTCTCTGTTTCTCTCTCTTTATTTGTATCTTGACCTCTATTTAGATTTTTATCTCTCTAGTTCCAAACCAATTCATAGCCCCTAGGAGGTCAGGAAGCAAATTATAAATGCCTATTTATTTAGACTGTCATTTGATCCAACAGCGAATAATTGAGCACCACCAAGGATCAGTGAGCAATTCACCATGCTCCACGTGTAGTGAGAAAACAGACGTATTCTCTATCATCATGGAGTTTATAATCTAGCAGATGATATGGACATTTATAGCATTTTCAGATGTGATGAGAGCTCAAAGAAGTACAAAGTCCTGTGGGTGTGTAGGGGGAGGAATAACCTATCATTGACCTAAGAGTTGACTGTGACTCTCAACCAGCCCTGCTATGTTAGGAAGAAAAAGTCTTACAGGCTGTGGGAAGATATGAGTGAAGGTCTAGAGATAATATAGCAGAAGATCTCTTTGAGAAAATGAAATATGAACAGTGATATGGAAGCATAGGCAGTGAGTCCCAAATAAAGTATAGTAAGGTTGCAGAAGTCAGCAAGGCCTTGGTTCAGCAGAGATAGCTGCTTTTTCATATACTTGTTGATTCATGTTAAGTAAAGATTGAAGACAGGAGAAGGGGGTGACAGAGGATAAGATAGTTGGATGGGATCGCCGACTCAAAAGATATGAGTTTGAGTAACTTCCAGGAGTTGGCAATGGACAGGGAGGCCTGGTGTGCTGTGGTTCATGGGGTTACAAAGAGTCAGAAATGATTGAGCAACTGAACTGAACTGAACTGAAGGGTATTGTGCAATAGGGCAATACTATCACATAACAGTTTTTAAAAGATACCTTTGTCTGAAACATGGCTAATGGATTATGGGACTGAAGGAGGGACATGGTTAGAGGAAGGCCAGTCATGAGGATGTAAAGATAGTAAGGTGTCAGATTGAGATTGGAATCTGAGTTCTTATCTGTGGAGCCAAAGAATGGAATCATTGAACACACAATCACTTGTGATAGAAAGAGAATAGGATTTATTAAAGGGAAGGAAACTACAAAGCTCTTAGGATAGACACTGAGAGAGGTAAAGAGCCCCCCCACCCCACCCCTGCCACAAGGTAGGACTTACAGTAGTTTTTATATCTTTCCTTAAATCACATTTTTTCTAACCAATCAATTTAAAAGTCAAGATACTTAACATCTTTATGGTTTCTCTTGACCACAGGAAAAACTACAGCCTTGGCTAGACGGACCTTAGTCAGCAAACTAATGTCTCTGCTTTTGAATATGCTATCTAGGTTGATCATAACTTTTCTTCCAAGGAGTAAGCATCTTTTAATTTCATGGCTGCAATCACCATCTGCAATGATTCTGGAGCCCCAAAAAATAAAGTCTGACACTGTTTCCACGGTTTCCCCATCTATTTCCCATGAAGTGGTGGGACCGGATGCCATGATCTCCGTTTTCTGAATGTTGAGCTTTAGGCCAACTTTTTTGCTCTCCTCTTTCACTTTCATCAAGAGGCTTTTTAGCTCCTCTTCACTTTCTGCCATAAGGGTGGCATCATCTGCATATCTGAGGTTATTGATATTTCTCCCAGCAATCTTGATTCCAGCTTGTGTTTTTTCCAGCCCAGCATTTCTCATGTACTCTGCATAGAAGTTAAATAAGCAGGGTGACAATATCCAGCCTTGATGCACTCCTTTTCCTATTTGGAACCAGTCTGTTATTCCATGTCCAGTTCTAACTGTTGCTTCCTGACCTGCATACAGATTTCTCATCAGGCAGGTCAGGTGGTCTGGTATTCCCACCTCTCTCAGAATTTTCCACAGTTTATTGTGATCCACACAGTCAAAGGCTTTGACATAGTCAATAAAGCAGAAATAGATGTTTTTCGGGAACTCTCTTGCTTTTTCGATGACCCAGCGGATGTTGGCAATTTGATCTCTGGTTCCTCTGCCTTTTCTAAAACCAGCTTGAACGTCAGGGAGTTCATGGTTCACATATTGCTGAAGCCTGGCCTGGAGAACTTTGAGCATCACTTTACTAGCATGTGAGATGAGTGCAATTGTGCAGTAGTTTGAACATTCTTTGGAATTGCCTTTCTTTGGGATTGGCATGAAAACGGACCTTTTGCAGTCCTGTGGCCACTGCTGAGCTTTCCAAATTTGCTGGCATATTGAGTACAGCACTTTCACAGCGTCATCTTTCAGGATTTGAAACAGCTCAACTGGAATTCCATCACCTCCACTAGCTTTGTTCGTAGTGCTGTTTTCTAAGGCCCACTTGGCTTCACATTCCAAGATGTCTGGTTCTAGATTAGTTATCACATCATCATGACTATTTGGGTCGTGAAGATCTTTTTTGTACAGTTCTTCTGTGTATTCTTGCCACCTCTTCTTAATATCTTCTGCTTCTGTTTGGTCCATACCATTTCTGTCCTTTATTGAGCCCATCTTTGCATGAAATGTTCCCTTGGTGTCTCTAATTTTCTTGAAGAGATCTAGAGTTGGACTGTGAAGAAGGCTGAGCACCAAAGAACTGATGCGTTTGAACTGTGGTGTTGGAGAAGACTCTTGAGAGTCCCTTGGACTGCAAGGAGATCCAACCAGTCCATTCTGAAGGAGATCAGCCCTGGGATGTCTTTGGAAGGAATGATGCTAAAGCTGAAACTCCAGTACTTTGGCCACCTCATGAGAAGAGTTGACTCATTGGAAAAGACTTTGATGCTGGGAGGGATTGGGGGCAGGAGGAGAAGGGGACGACCGAGGATGAGATGGCTGGATGGCATCACGGACTCGATGGACGTGAGTCTGAGTGAGCTCCAGGAATTGGTGATGGACAGGGAGGCCTGGTGTGCTGAAATTCATGGGGTCGCAAAGAGTTGGACACGACTGAACGACTGAACTGAACTGATGGCTTCTCTTGATCTTTGGATTAAGTCACCATCCTTCTTTCATGCCCTCTGGCCATTTTGCCATGGACCAAATGTATGGTTTAAGATTAATGATCACCAGTTGTTTTTCCCTCAAGCATATGGAACAGAATTAATTACTGCCCTTCCCTCGGTCTGAGTGCTGATAATTTATCAGACTGAAGATACATTCCAGGAATTCAGTACAATGGAGCAGAATGTTTACTGAAAACAAGACCAAAGTCTCAGAGTTATACACTGACTGCCTAGTAATTCATACCTCAAGATGATGAAGACTGTTGCAGGGAGTGAATAGATCTATTTGAAATAAATCACTATATTTTGAAGATTGAAAAAAATTAAGATTTCTGGTGTGAGTTCTGGTGGTACCATGTACCAAGGAAAACAGGATAAACCAAAGAATGAGACAGGATTAAAGATGATGAGTACAGCTGGGGTTATGTAGTTATCAAGATGCTTAGCAGATAGCCAGATGGAACAATGCAGAAAAGAGTTATATGTATATATAAATCTGTAGCCCATAAGAATGTTTTGAATTAGAAGTCAGAATTTGAGTGTATTTCGCATGGGCAAGGCAGCTACCATGTATGAAAATGTAGTCTAGGTAGGGAAATTAATATACTTTCAAATAGTTACTGTGAAGCTTAAATCACAAACACATTTGGCCTAGTGTTTGACATACAATCAAATAACACTCAGTAGTGGGTTATTGTTATTTATATTTATATTCACACAAATGTATGAGGCATATGAATAATATCATTCCCATGTTAAAGATTGGATTAGAAAATGAAAGCATACTGAGGTTAACGTATTTGCCACAGTCATGCAATTAGTAAGACTGGGTGCTAGAATTTACTTATATGTCTGTCTAAATTCAAAGCCCACAACCAAGCCCTCTTCCTTTTCTTTTGCTTACAAATAATTCAAACATATTTATTATCACTGAATTATTACTTTGAACATCAAGTTTTCCTTTAAATGAGCCACATGAATACATAATCTACTCATTCAGAAAATACCATATGCTATGATACTGCCATTGGAAGATTAAACTAAATAGGTAAATAGGATAAAATATACATGAATTTACCATTAACCAGGTTGCTAGTGTGTCAAAATCCATATGTTTTTAGCAAAATAGGACAACTTTTATTACACTACAAGTCAGTTGAAGTGTCAGATATCATTGGTTTGTAAAGTATCCTTGATTTAAAATGGAAGAATCAGCTCTTGAAACAGAGAAAAATGAGCTATATCTTTGGAATATTCTTTTTTGAGGCCCATTGAGAGAACTCCTAGAGGGTGCCTGTGTCTCAGGCATTTTCATTCATATTGAGTCAAACTCAGCCCTGCATTGTCATTTGCAAGGTGCTTGTTTGAGTTATCTGAAGCTGAATTATGAGAGCAACTTCATTCTGTAAGTGTTTTTGCTCTTTCTCCCTGGCCCTTCACTTATCTTCAAAGTCTCTGCTAAGGTACTTCAGTGGCTATAATGAAGTGAATCTAAATTATTAGTTTGAGGCCAGCAAGAGACCTGACATGCACATGAAATATTCTTCATGTTTCACTGAGCTAATCATCCTAAAGGATTTATTCTGTCTTGTATAAGCTCTTACTCAGCTTTCATTTTTTTCTCTTAAGTGTATCTTGGTGGTTTAGCTCAAGTAAATTTTAAAATGTCAACCTGAACCTTTCAGTAAAGTGGTCACATTTTTTTTTTTTTTAGTTAACACACATTGTTGATGATTTCAAACATTAAAAAAAAAAGATATTAAGACTTTTATCAGACAAGACTTAATAGTACCCTATATTTAACACAAAATATACATACTGTGTTTTCTGTGACTAATTATTAAACTATGACTAATGTGCATAGAAAAATACATTAGTTTTCAACTTATTCTTCTATCGTAAAGAATATCACATTAGTTCACATGAAATTTCCTTAATATATTAGATAATATAAATCATATTACAATTTTTAAAAGAGTTTTAAGGATTATGGAAAAGGGGCAAACTTCGTAATCTGTTGTAGTCCAGTCACTAAATCATGTTGGACTCTTCATGACCCCCATGAACTGTAGCACACCAGGCTTTTACTAAGAGTAAGTGTTAGCAATTCATGGGATCACATGTATATAATCTTCATTGTCATCCACACTTCTTCAACTGATTAGAAGCCTTTCAAAGATTAAGAGTATCAGCCAAGAATATCAGCTCAGCACCTTTATAGCAATAAAGAATAGATCATATGGCATGACTTAATTTGTTAAGTAAATGAGCTTGCCCAAAGTGTAGGCAGCCCTGAAGGATTATTCCCATCCAGGTAAAGGTCAGTCAGTCAATTCAGTCACTCAGTCGTGTCCGACTCTTTGTGACCCCATGAATCTCAGCACGCCAGGCCTCACTGTCCATCACGAACTCCCGGAGTTCACACAGACGGACGTCCATCGAGTCAGTGATGCCATCCAGACATCTCATCCTCTGTCTTTCCTTTCTCCTCCTGCCCCCAATCGCTCCCAGCATCAGAGTCTTTTCCAATGAGGCAGCTCTTCACATGAGGTGGCCAAAGTACTGGAGTTTCAGCTTTTAGCATCATTCCTTCCAAAAAACAGCAGGGCTGATCTCCTTCAGAATGGACTGGTTGGATCTGCTTGCAGTCCAAGGGACGCTCAAGAGTCTTCTCTAACACCACAGTTCAAAAGCATAAATTCTTCGGCGCTCAGCCTTCTTCACAGTCCAACTCTCACATCCATACATGACTACTGGAAAAACCATAGCCTTGACTAGACAGACCTTTGTTGGCAAAGTAATGTCTCTGCTTTTGAATATGCTATCTAGTTTGGTCATGACTTTCCTTTCAAGGAGTAAGCGTCTTTTAATTCCACGGCTGTAATCACCATCTGCAGTGATTTTGGAGCCTCAAAAAATAAACTCTGACACTGTTTCCACTGTTTCCCCATCGATTTCCCATGAAGTGATGGGACCACATGCCATGATCTTCGTTTTCTAAATGTTGAGCTTTAAGCCAACTTTTTCACTCTTCTCTTTCACTTTCATCAAAGCGTTTTTTAGTTACCCTTCACTTTCTGCCATAAGGGTGGTGTCATATGCATATCTGAGGTTATGGATATTTCTCCCAGCAATCTTGATTCCAGCTTGTGGTTATTCCAGCCCAGCGTTTCTCATGATGTACTCTGCATAGAAGTTAAATAAGCAGGGTGACAATATCCAGCCTTGATGTACTCCTTTTCCTATTTGGAACCAGTCTGTTGTTCCATGTCTAGTTCTAACTGTTTCTTCCTGACCTGCATACAGGTTTCTCAAGAGGCAGTTCAGATGGTCTGGTATTCCCATCTCTCTCAGAATTTTCCACAGTTTATTGTGATCCACACAGTCAACTGCTTTGGTATAGTCAATAAAGCAGAAATAGATGTTTTTCTGGAACTTTCTTGCTTTTTCGATGATCCAGTGGATGTTGGCAATTTGATCTCTTGTTCCTCTGCCTTTTCTAAAACCAGCTTGAACATCTGGATGGTCACGGTTCACGTACTGCTGAAGCCTGGCTTGGAGAATTTTGAGCATTATTTTACTAGCATGTGAGATGAGTGCAATTGTGCGGTAGTTTGAGCATTCTTTGACATTGCCTTTCTTTGGGATTGGAATGAAAACTGACATTTTCCAGTCTGTGGCCACTGCTGAGTTTTCCAAATTTGCTGGCACATTGAGTGGAACACTTTCACAGCATCATCTTTCAAGATTTGAAATAGCTCCACTGGAATTCCATCACCTCCACTAGCTCTCTTTGTAGTGATGCTTTCTAAGGCCCACTTGACTTCACATTCCAGGATGTCTGGCACTAGGTGAGTGATCACACCTTCGTGATTATCTTGGTCTTGAAGATCTTTTTTGTATAGTTCTTCTGTGTATTCTTGCCACCTCTTCTTAATATCTTTTGCTTCTGTTAGGTCCATACCATTTCTGTCCTTTATCGAGCCCATCTTTGCGTGAAATGTTCCCTTGGTATCTCTAATTTTCTTGAAGAGATCCAGTATTTCCCATTCTGTTGTTTTCCTCTATTTGTTTGCATTGGTTGCTGAGGTAGGCTTTCTTATCTTATCAGGTAAAGGTATGACTGGACAATCATTGGCCTTCCCTAAGAACACTGCTTCTATAAAACTCACTACAATAAGCCAAAGGGAATGTATGTTTCTCCCAAATATACATATTTCTAAGACAACAACAAGATATCCAACATCTGAATTAATCAAGCTTAATTCCTTTTTTAAAACTGTCTAAAGCAGAGACATTACTTTGCCAACAAAGGTCCGTCTAGTCAAGGCTATGGTTTTTCCAGTAGTCATGTATGGATGTGAGAATTGGACTGTGAAGAAGGCTGAGTGCCAAAGAATTGATGGTTTTGAACTGTGGTGTTGGAGAAGACTCTTGAGAGTCCCTTGGACTGCAAGGAGATCCAACCAGTCCATTCTGAAGGAGATCAGCCCTGCTGTACTTTGGAAGGAATGATGCTAAAGCTGAAACTCCAGTACTTTGGCCACCTCATGCGAAGAGTTGACTCATTGGAAAAGAGTTTGATGCTGGGAGGGATTGCGGGCAGGAGAAGGGGACAACAGAGGATGAGATGTCTGGATGGCATCACTGACTCGATGGACGTGAGTCTGAGTGAACTCCGGGAGATGGTGATTAACAGGGAAGCCTGGCATGCTGGGATTCATGGGGTTGCAAAGAGTCGGACATGACTGAGTGACTGAACTGAACTGAACTGAACTGATGGTTTGCTAAGGGTAAGGAAAGAGGAAGCAAAGAGAGGCCAGTAGAATTACTCAGATGGTGGTCTCTCCATGAAAACACCAGAAAAATCAAATAAATGTGTCCCTCCATAAGAACTTCAGGTAAAGATTTACATAGTCAATTGTCATGATCTTCTGTTTCTGTTGGTAAATGGAGATTTGTTCTCAGTTAAAATGAAGAATATTCTGAATAAAGACCTCATTGAAGTTAGAGTCCTGCTGAAGAAAAAAAAAAAGACTCAAGTGCTAGGAAGCCCTAAAGTGTCATTGTTAAATTTCACACTCTGATAAGAATTACTAAAGTTCCTCATTGCTCAAAACCATTCTTTTTAGTCAACAGTTGTCCACCCTCTTATTATCATGGATTAAATCTCCATACTTGCCTCCAGCTGTCTCCACTAGACCCTGGGAAATCTTACCATGAAACAAAAGCTGTTCTCCAACTTTACTGCCAACCACTGACTCCACATTAATCAAGAGCCAGGTATGATACTTACTACCACTAAAATTGAGATCATATGGCATATTTTACACAAATTTCAGAAAACTATAGAAAATGATGATATATGTGTCACTGTCTAAATACATTCTGTCCAAAATGAGTATCGCAACAAAAATATTCAAATTCAAATTTGAAACTGTGTAATTCAGATTGGGACTTGAATCCATTCAGCCAAGATTCAAATCTGGCCAAAAATCAGTATGGGACTCGAACACATGCCAAACCAGAGAGCATTCCAACAGAAATAACACATCTGATTTCAACACTTGAAGCTCAAGTTCTTGATGTCTCATTGCAGAAAGAGTTCAGTGCGAGATGAAATTATAGGTAAGAAGTGGGTTTATTTAGAGAGAAACACATTCCACAGATAGAGTGTGGGCCATTTCAGAAGATGAGAGTGGCTCCAAAATAAGGTGTGGCTAGGTGATTTCATGGGTTAATGAGTGGGAGAATTAGTTCAACTATTTTTGAGAAGGGATGGAGCTTGCCAGGAGTTGGTCCACTACTCACATTTTGGTCTTTATGCTTCGCCATGGAACTGTCATGCTGCCAATGGGTATGTTATTTAGCTTGCTAATATGTTACAGTGAACATGTACTAGGGTGCAAGGTCTGGTGGAAGATGATAATCTGCCATCTTGCTCTTCAGTTCAGTTCATTTCAGTTCATTCACTCAGTCATGTCTGACTCTTTGTGACCCCATGAATCCCAGGACTCCAGGCCTCCCTGTCCATCACCAACTCCCAGAGTTCACTCAGACTCGCGTCCATTGAGTCAGTGATGCCATCCAGCCATCTCATCCTCCGTCATCCCCTTCTCCTCCTGCCCCCAATCCCTCCCAGCATCAGAGTCTTTTCCAATGAGTCAGCTCTTCCCATGAGGTGGCCAAAGTACTGGAGTTTCAGCTTTAGCATCATTCCTTCCAAAGAAATCCCAGGGCTGATCTCCTTCGGAATGGACTGGTTGGATCTCCTTGCAGTCCAAGGGACTCTCAGGAGTCTTCTCCAATACCACAGTTCAAAACCATCAATTCTTTGGCACTCAGCCTTCTTCACAGTCCACCTCTCACAACCATACATGACTACTGGAAAAACCATAGCCTTGACTAGACGGACCTTAGTTAGCAAAGTAATGTCTCTGTTTTTGAATATGCTATCTAGGTTGGTCATAACTTTTCTTTGAAGGAGTAAGCGTCTTTTAATGTCATGGCTGCAATCACCATCTGCAGTGATTTTGGAGCCCCCCAAAATAAAGTCTGACACTGCTTCCACTGTTTCCCCATCTATTTCCCATGAAGTGATGGGACTGGATGCCATGATCTTCGTTTTCTGAATGTTGAGCTTTAAGCCAACTTTTTCCCTCTCCTCTTTCACTTTCTTCAAGAGGCTTTTTAGTTCCTCTTCCCTTTCTGCCATAAGGGTGGTGTCATCTGCATATCTGAGGTTATGGATATTTCTCCCAGCAATCTTGATTCCAGCTTGTGTCTTTCAGCCCAGCGTTTCTCATGATGTACTCTGCATATAAGTTAAATAAGCAGGGTGAAAATATACAGCCTTGACGTACTCCTTTTCCTGTTTGGAACCAGTCTGTTGTTCCATGTCCAGTTCTAACTGTTGCTTCCTGACCTGCATACAGATTTCTCAAGGGGCAGGTCAGGTGGTCTGGTATTCCCATCTCTTTCAGCATTTTCCACAGTTTATTTTTATCCACACAGTCAAAGGCTTTGGCATAGTAAGTAAAGCAGAAATAGATGTTTTTCTGGAACTTTCTTGCTTTTTCCATGATCCAGCAGATGTTGGCAATTTGATCTCTCATTCCTCTGCCTTTTCTAAAACCAGCTTGAACATCAGGAAGTTCACGGTTCAGGTATTGCTGAAGCCTGGCTTGGAGAATTTTGAGCATTACTTTACTAGCATGTGAGATGAGTGCAATTGTGCAGTAGTTTGAGCATTCTTTGACATTGCCTTTCTTTGGAATTGGAATGAAAACTGACCTTTTGCAGTCCTGTGGCTACTGCTGAGTTTTCCAAATTTGCTGGCATATTGAGTGCAGCACCTTCACAGCATCTTCTTGCTCTTACTTGGTTCAAATCAGTTTATGTTGTGTCCTCAGGCTATGTCACTCTTTCAAAGTTTTGGCCCTGCCCCCTTCCCTCCTACTTCAAAATGAATTAGTAATTATATTTCTCATTTTTAGAATAATCACATTATAGTAATTTGGGAAATTTACATCTTGTAATATTTAAGTCGCAGGCAGCTGTGACTGGCACACTAAGCACCGCCGAGAAGAGCTACCCCACATCCAAGGTCAGGGGCAGAAGCCGGGAGGATCCCATGCCCAAAGGGCGGCGGCCAAGAGGAGTTATCCCACGTCTGAGGTCAGGGGCAGTGGCCGGGAGTGCCGGGCTGCGATGGCGCAAGAAGGGGCGAGAGGAGCCACCCTGCACCCAAGGCCAGGGGCAGCGGCCAGGAGAAGCCACCCCACGACGAGTTCCAGAAAAACATCTATTTCTGCTTTATTGACTATGCCAAAGCCTTTGACTGTGTGGATCACAATAAAATGTGGAAAATTCTGAAAGAGATGGGAATACCAGGCCACCTGACCTGCCTCTTGTGAAATCTATATGCAGGTCAGGAAGCAACAGTTAGAACCGGACATGGAACAACAGACTGGTGCCAAATAGAAAAAGGAGTACATCAAGGCTGGATATTGTCACCCTGTTTATTTAACTTCTATGCAGCGTACATCATGAGAAACACTGGACTGGAAGAAACACAAGCTGGAATCAAGATTGCTGGGAGAAATATCCATAACCTTAGATATGTAGATGACACCACCCTTATGGCAGAAAGTGAAGAGGAACTAAAGAGTCTCGTGATGAAAGTGAAAGAGGAGAGTGAAGAAGTTGGCTTAAAGCTCAACATTCAGAAAACAAAGATCATGGCATCCAGTCCCATCACTTCATGGGAAATAGATGGGGAAACCATGGAAACAGTGTCAGACTTTATTTTTGTGGGCTCCAAAATCACTGCAGATGGTGACTACAGCCATGAAATTAAAAGACACGTACTCCTTGTAAGGCGAGTTATGACCAACCTAGATAGCATATTCAAAAGCAGACATTACTTTGCCAACTAAGGTCCGTCTAGTCAAGGCCATGGTTTTTCCTGTGGTCATGTATGGATGTGAGAGTTGGACTGTGAAGAAGGCTCAGCACCAAAGAATTGATGGTTTTGAACTGTGGTATTGGTGAAGACTTTTGAGAGTTCCTTGGACTGCAAGGAGATCCAACCAGTCCATTCTAAAGGAGATCAGCCCTGGGATTTCTTTGGAAGGAATGATGCTAAAGCTGAAACTCCAGTACTTTGGCCACCTCATGGGAAGAGCTGCCTCACTGGAAAAGACTTTGATGCTGGGAGGGATTGGGGACAGGAGAGAAGGGGACGACAGAGGATGAGATGGCTGGATGGCATCACTGACTTGATCGACGTGAATCAGTGAACTCTGGGAGTTGGTGATGGACAGGGAGGCCTGGCGTGCTGCGATTCATGGGGTCGCAGAGTCGGACACAACTGAGCGACTAAACTGAACTGAACAGAATATCTACGTGTCTTCTAGCCTCAGACTATCTGCTTTCTGGTTTAAAAATACATTTAGCTAAAGTCGTCAGTGTTGAATGTGTGCCCATGTTTGATCTGGATTCACTGTTAGTGTAGTGCTTTTCTGGTGTTTTAATAATCATATAGCTTGGTAATAATCCTTCTCACCAAATTTTATCAACAAGGAAAATAAAAAATACTTCACTTTATTATTTTGATTTGTTGGTATTTAACTAACACCTCTCCAAACAGAAATAGAAGCATACAAATTTGGTGTGTTTCTGTTTGGTGGGGAGTGGTATTTGTATTGGGTTGTGTGCTCTAACTGGAGAAAGAAATGGCAACTCACATCAGTGGTCTTGCCTGGAAAATACTTTGCATGAAGGAGCCTGGTGGGCTATAGTCCATGGGCTGGCAAAGAGTTGGACATGACTTAAAGACTAAACAACAACCGCACTATGCTTTAATACTGTACTTTACCATTAACTCTCAGATGAGGACATATTCTTTCTCTTTTCCATCCTCTTTGCTTTGTATACAGTAATCTCTGCGTTTCATATTTCTGGTTGCCCCAGAACACACAGATCTCAGGGAAATGAAGCCTACGGAAGTCCTGATCTAAAAATCTACCTGAGCCTTATCAAGTGGCAATTGACTCTTTCTGTTAGGAAGTTTCCCTGGTGGCTTAGCAGGTAAAGTGTCCGCCTGCAATGCAGGAGACCCGGGCTCAATCTCTGAGCTGAGAAGATCCCCTGGAGAAGGCAATGGCAACCCACTCCAGTACTCTTGCCTGGAAAATCCCATGGATGGAGAATCCTGGAAGGCTGCAGTCCATGGGTTCGCAAAGAGTCAGACACGACTGAGTGACTTCACTTCACTTCACTAGGAAGTTCTGTAGATAAGGGGTAGTGAATAAAATTTATATGTCTAAATATCCACCTTGATTTACTTTAGTTTGCTCTACATTTTCAATAAAGGTTAATACCACCATGCAACAATGTGTTGTAGTATTGTGGAGAAAAATAAAGGGAGGGGTCATAGAAAGGGAATGAGAGATACTCCTCTATTACCACCATCCTCTACTGTTTCCCAGTATTATCAACAGCACCTCTTCCACTCTCAGCAGGGTCTTGGTTTAAATGGCAAATGATATGGTCATTTTCAAATGACCATCAAATATAATGCATGCCTATAACTGTGATGAGGTTAAAAAATGTCTCAAAGCACTGGACAACATTTGGGGTCCAAGGGTGCAAGTTTGGCCACTACTTCAGAGCTATGGTTTTTCCAGTAGTCATGTGTGGATATGAGATTTGGGCCATAAAGAAAGCTGAGCCCAAAAGAATTGATACTTTTGAACTGTAGTGTTGAAGAAGACTCTTAAGAGTCCCTTGGACTGCAAGGCAATCCAACCAGTCAATCCTAAAGGAAATCAGTTTTGAAAATTGATTTGAAGGACTGATGTTGAAGCTGAAGCTCCAATACTTTGGCCACTTGATGTGAAGAACTGACTCATTAAAAAATACCCTGATGCTGGGCAAGATTGAAGGCAGGAGGAGAAGGGGATGACAGAGGATGAGAAGGTTGAATGGCATCACCAACTCAATGGATGTAAGTTTGAGCAAGCCCCTGGTAGTAGGTGATGGACAGGGAAGCCTGATGTGCTAAGATCCATGGGATTGCAAAGAGTCAGACACAACTGAGGGACTGAACTGAACTGAATGGAACTTAGATAAAGATGGAATATTTTTGGTCCAAGAGACAATCTAGCTCCAATAAACCCGATAGTCTTTTGCTCCATCATATACATTTGTCAGAAATCCAAGATTGATTTCTAATTTCTTTCCCATGGAGCAGAAAAGCTGTCTTGCCCTAGCGATATATAAGCCTTAATAGACATAAATCCAGATTCAGAGTGTTATTTGGCAGCAGTGACTAAGTAGATAGAAAAAAGTTTGCCTTAAATTTAGATTTGTTTTTGATAGTCAGGAAAACCACAATATTAACATTTGAAAACCACAGTGTCCGCACTATGATGCAGACAGTAGGGTTATTTCCTTTTTCACTTACTTTTCATG
This sequence comes from Budorcas taxicolor, assembly GCF_023091745.1. NCBI lineage: Eukaryota > Metazoa > Chordata > Mammalia > Artiodactyla > Bovidae > Budorcas > Budorcas taxicolor. The sequence goes on from NC_068918.1 coordinate 47,602,862, forward strand.
CAAGGAACATTTATTTATTAAATGTTGCTACACTCTGCCCTGTGCTGGTTCTCAAATATAGCAGTGTCAACAGAGTTTTTGACCTAATCATGATCCTGATTCCTCACAAGAAAATTAATGGGTTTTGTTGGAGGAAGAATAGATTGAAAAGTACAGTTCTACAAATCATGCACTTTGGGACTTTAAACAGGAAACGTCTTGGTTTTACCCCTTATTTTATTTTATTTTTTGAGGTTTAGTTATATAAATTCCATACTGAAACATAAAAACAGACTAGAAAAGAAAATTTGGTAGTAACTACACAACTGGTTCTACTGAAACTACAAAGAGATTAAGACAGTTTTTTAGCATCTTATTTGAGTACCACGGTTTTGAAGATTTGGAACTGTAAAGGAGGGAATCATCAAACTTGCATTCCTGTTTTTCATCATGTAAATACTACTGCCTCTTGATGAAAGTGAAAGAGGAGAGTGAAAAAGTTGGCTTAAAACTCAACATTCAGAAAACTAAGATCATAGCATCTGGTCCCATCACTTGATAGCAAATAGATGGGGAAACAGTGGCAGACTTTATTTTGGGGGGATGCAAAATCACTGCAGGTGGTGACTGCAGCCATGAGATTTAAAAACACTTGCTCCTTGGAAGAAAAGCTATGACCAACCTAGACAGCATATTCAAAAGCAGAGACATTACTTTGCCAACAAATGTCTATCTAGTCAAAGCTATGGTTTTTCCAGTAGTCATGTGTGGATGTGAGAGTTGGACTATAAAGAAAGCTGAGCACTGAAAAATTGGTGCTTTTGAACTGTGGTGTTGGAGAAGACTCTTGAGAGTCCCTTGGCCTGCAAGGAGATCCAACCAGTCCATCCTAAAGGAAACCAGTTCTGAATATTCATTGGAAGGACTGATGTTGAAGCTGAAACTCCAGTACTTTGGCCACCTGATACAAAGAATTGACTCATTAGAAAAGACCCTGATGCTGGGCAAGATTGAAGGCAGTAGGAGAAGGGGATGACAAAGGATGAGATGGTTGGATGGCATCACTGACTCAATGGACATGTGAGTAAACTCCAGGAGTTGACGGTAGACAGGGAGGCCTGACGTGCTGCAGTCCACGAGGTCGCAAAGAGTCAGATATGACTGAGCGACTAAACTGAACTGAGATACTACTGTAATTTTTCCACTGATGAAACAGTAGCAACCTTCTTGTTAGAAAGCATTTATTAAAAAACACTTTGAATATGCACTTGGTGAATGGTTGTTACACGCAGACAATAAATACAACTTGTCATTCACAGAAGCATTCACCTTTTCCTGAGCATATCTTCCTAATAGTGCCCATTATCTACAGCATGTCTGATCTCACACACATCAGCACATTCACTTTACAGCCCCCTCTGTAAACACACAAACTACATTCTGCAAACTTTCAACCCATATTTTTATTTGTGCATCAAACACATCAAGGAACGAACGATCTGTGGGAAAATTATTCACCACCATATAACTCCTTTCGTCAGAGCATAGTATCCAAAGAATTCTCCGTAGACTCTTTTATCCAAAGCTATGCTCCTAACATGAGTTTTATGCCCCTCTTCCTCTTCATCTTTCATTGTCACCTACTTTGTGGCTCATTTCCTTATTCGTTCTTAAATACTGAAATAAAGTAAAAGACAAAAATAAATCAATTCAAGATTGTAGAAGACTATGATGGGACAAAGTAAATAATTAATAATTAAAATAGTGAAAAATATCACACTATTACTGATTTATATAGTTAATCTATCCACATGAATAGATTTCTTAAAATGTGATAAATCTGTCTATTCATGAAGTAAGACCAAATTTGGCTAGGAAACAGAGGAATATGAAAAGCATAAGTTTAAAGCAATCAAGACTGAGGGAAATGGCTAATGAGAAAATTGATCTGTTTGCATGGTAGAGAAAGTGGAAATGATTTCTTGCACATTACACAAATCAAGACTTCATAATTAGACTTGACACAAATACAGGTATAACATTATTGCATGGGACATTAGGTTGTACTACAAAGTAATTCAGGTTGGAAATTTAAGTTTGGTTAAGAAATAAGCTCACCAACCTAATGAGAGGAATATTTTCATGATAAAAGAAAAAAATCAATAAAGTCTTTTTTCTAATTTAAATATTCAGTGTAGCCTAGGAGAACAAAATGGAGAAAAAAATACTGAAATCTAATTGTGTCGCTCCAATTGAGTAAAATGTAAAAGAAAACAAGCAGAATGCAAACTAAAAATTAAGTAACACTTTTTTTTTCTTTTTACCTCAAATTGGTTTTATTATTGTTCAGTCACTAAATACTCAGTTCAGTTCAATTGTTCAGTCATGTCCGACTCTTTGCAACCCCATGAATTGCAGCACACCAGACCTCCCTGTCCATCACCAACTCCCAGAGTTCACTCAAACTCATGTCCATCGAGTTGCTGATGCCATCCAGTCATCTCATCCTCTGTCGTCCCCTTCTCCTCCTGCCCCCAACCCTCCTAGCTTCAGAGTCTTTTCCAATGAGGTAGCTTTTCGCATGAGGTGGCCAAAGTACTGGAGTTTCAGCTTTAGCATTAGTCCTTCCAATGAACACTCAGGATTGACTTTCTTCAGAATGGACTGGTTGGATCTCCTTGCAGTCCAAGGAACTCTCAAGAGTCTTCTCCAACACCACAGTTCAAAAGCATCGATTTTTCGGTGCTCAGCTTTCTTCATAGTCCAACTCTCACATCCATACATGACCACTGGAAAAACCATAGCCTTAACTAGACGGACCTTAGTCAGCAAAGTAATGTCTGCTTTTCAATATGCTGTCTAGGTTGGTCATAAATTTTCTTCCAAGGAGTAAGCGTCTTTTAATTTCATGGCTGTAGTCACCATCTGCAATGATTTTGGAGCCCCCAAAAATAAAGTCTGACACTGTTTCCAATGTCTCCCCATCTATTTCCCATGAAGTGATGGGACCAGATGCCATGATCTTCATTTTCTGAATGCTGAGCTTCAAGCCAACTTTTTCACTCTCCACTTTCACTTTCATCAAGAGACTCTTTAGTTCTTCTTCACTTTCTGCCATAAGGGTGGTGTCATCTGCATATCTGAGGTTATGGATATTTCTCCCGGCAATCTTGATTCCAGCTTGTGCTTCTTCTAGTCCAGCGTTTCTCATGATGTACTCTGCATAGAAGTTAAATAAGCAGGGTGAGAATATCCAGCCTTGACGTACTCCTTTTTCTATTTGGAACCAGTCTGTTGTTCCATGTCCAGTTCTAACTGTTGCTTCCTGACCTGCATATAGGTTTCCAAGAGGCAGATCAGGTGGTCTTATATTGCCATCTCTTTCAGAATTTTCCCCAGTTTATTGTGATCCACACAGTCAAAGGCTTTGGCATAGTCAATAAAGCAGAAGTGTTTTTCTGAACTCTCTTGCTCTTTTGATGATCCAGTGGATGTTGGCAATTTGATCTCTGGTTCCTCTGCCTTTTCTATAACCAGCTTGAACACTGAGTACTACATTACAATAAACAGTGAAGCAAGGAGAGACTAGTGACTTCCAGACAATTTTAAGATTTAAATTACTTGTATATTTATTACTTTCAGTTTTATTTTCCATTTAAAAAATATATAACCAAGTCAAAGGCATACAGTTTGGGAAAATAATGAGGATTTCAGGAATAGTGTGTATTGAGATTAAACCTAGACCAAAGGAAAAAATGCGAATGTGACTGGAGATCAAACCAGTCAATCCTAAAGGAAATCAATTCTGAATATTTATTGAAAGGGCTGATGCTGAATTTGAAGCTCCAATACTTGGCCACCCGATGTTAAGCGCTGTCTCAGAAAAGACTCTGATGCTGGGAAAGATTGAAGGGAGGAGAAGGGGACGACAGAGGATGAGATGGTTGGATGGCAACACTGACTCAATGGACATAAGTTTGAGCAAGCTCTGGGAGATGGTGAACAACAAGAAAGCCTGGCATGCTGCAGTCTATGGGGTCACAAAGAGTCGGACATGACTGAGTGACTGAACAACAAAAACATCATGATCATTGTAAAGGTGATAGGCTGAAACCGTCTAGTTTATTATCTCAAATCAGATACTAAAGATGAATTTGCGTCTGAGAGGCAATAACCTGATAACTGGCTGGCACAGACAGTGAAAGCACCTAGACCAAAGAAAAAAATGTTAATATGTTTTATTTTGTATTTATTTGCAAGGAATAGACATGATGTGTGGTTTGGCTTGATTTACATCAACTGGCAACTTTGAATGGTGATAGAAGTGCAGTATTTTCTACCAAGGAGTTCATTAGAGACTCAGTGGCCAAGGATGGTCTCATAGGCTGGTCATATAGAGACTGGTCACGTAGGCACCCTCTGCCTAGTAGGCACCATTTGCCTTGTAAGCACCAAAACTACCGATTCCCAGAAGGAAAGCTAGTGTTTAGCATAAAATATATTATTTGTATCACCAGCTTAAGCACAGGGAGCCAGTCATATTAGGAATGGTGAAAATCTTTCTAAAACTCACTTCTGATCTGCCTATTGAAGGCCAGACTTGCAATAAGGTCTTTCTGAGGATGATAATCTCAGGGCTGTTAACTTTTTTCTGCATATCCAGCATAGTTTAGTATTCTTTATATTAAACTTTCTTTGTTGATATTATTGTGTTATTTATGTCTCTTAATTGGACTTGAATTGATATGCTATATAAATTACTTCTTGGTACATATTAGAAGTTTTCAATGTTACATTAATTTCTAATCTCTTCAGAAATTATTTAGAAAATCACTGCTGCAGAATACTAAATATTATCAGAAGTTAGCCACATGACATCAAACAATAATTCAATTCAGATAATTTAGTGAAAGAAATCCAGACAGCTGGTAGCTAGGTTTATGTCTATACCCAAAAGTCATTTTAGACTAAAGCGAGTAAAAAAAGGAACAAGTGTGAAGTCTGTAAAACATGTTCTTGTTTTTATGTAAAAACTTTTCTTTCAACTATTTTGCTATATTCTGAATATTCAAATTATTTTAAAATATTCATTAAGGAAAAGGATTCACTACTTTAAAATTCTATGAGCTTAAAAATGGGAAATGGGAAAGTGTTAAAACTGGAGATAGCAGAAGCAAAATACATTTTACACATGTCCTAAGAAGCAGGTGGGGAATTGAAAGTGCAAAGCAATCTTGCAGAAAACTCATTCTGGGTGCTTTCTGATAAGGCAAAACTGCCATCAAACAGGGCAGAACCCAGACTGCCACACTAGCCTTTGAGTTTTACTTATTTGGTGCCAGCAAAAACTAAAAAGCAAAACTGAATTCAAAAAGGCCATTTTTGTCTGTGGATTTCAGATTCCTTGAATTCTTGGAAAGCAAAACAGAAGAATCCCTGACTAAAGGCTTTCTGGTAAGTACCTACGAAAAGCTATGATTCCTATACATACCAGGATGAAGAGAGACTAGTATAAGCCTCTCTGGTGTTGCCGAGTAGATAAAAGGTAGAGGCCATCTGTCATCAAAATTCCCCTGAGAAAATAGGATCTGTTTGGGCTTTGCTGGAAGAGAATCAAATAATTTCAGAAGGCAGACCTGCTTAAAAGCCAGCCAACCTAACCCTATAATTTTATAAATAGGAAACTGAATATGGGAGAATAAGTTATATGCCAAAAAAGCACAGCTAGTTAGAGGCACTTGCTGGTTAGTAGCACACTGGTAGGAAAAAGTTAGTAACTATAAACACATAAATTTAATGCTCTGCTCATAGACCACTTGATCACATCAGAAAGAACAGATGACTTAGAGCTGTGTGACTCCTAACACAGGAGAACCGAATACCACTGTGGTAGTCATCAAAAAATATTATTCTAAAATCACTGAATACATCAGAGGCATTGTTTTAGATTTTAGAAGTTAATTTTTTCTTTACCTGATATTTTATAAAAGTTTTTAGAGACCATTTTGATTGTTACTCTCCCTGTTGGTTTACAATGTATGTCTTCTCTAAGTAAATAGCACAACGGGTTGAGAGTTTTTGTCCTTGATTATTTGAATTTGTCACATCAGCTCTAATGTGTTGATGTATTTAAATGCCTGGCACCTGTACTTGGAACTAATAGTCAGCAAGTGTCAGTGTTTGTATGTTATCCCACAATATTTTATACTTTCTGGTGGTCTGTATCACAGTCATCTATGTTTTCTTACAGTGGTAGTTTTAATTATGGTTTTAAAGTTTAACTCAGTTGCCAAATAACAGACATGATGTTGCACGTGGTCTCAAGGTATTATACATTTTTCTGAATTGTTCTATGCCCTCATTTAGCATTTAGTGATACATTTCACCCAGTGAAGATTATTTCCTCCAACATGCATGTTTACCTTGAATATATTCATGAATGGAGAATAGAAAGATATTACTCACAATGTCAACCATTTATGAATGTAAGAAAGCACATCCTTATAGTTAGGCTTATATATTTCCATGTAACTCCCTTACACTTGATCTAGTTTTTCCCTGTAAGACTGTGTTAGGGGTAGAAACTAACAAACAAAAGCATCCAAGGTAATCCTTCAATTGTGTAAAACAGGTATTGTGAAACCATGGTATGCATTTCATTTCTGGACTAAAATTTCTCATTTTGTTAAATCATCTTTTGATGATATTATTTGCACACTTTACTACTTCTGGACTTCCTCTGTAGAGTATTTGTATATATTTTCAATGTTCCCCTCAAAAATGATAACTGAACAACTAAACACAATGCACTTCATCATTATAGAATGTGTAGAGTGTTTCCTGTTTCAAATAGATTATTACTACTAATGAGTTAATACATTAATATTTTAAGTCATATTTCATAATAACTAAAACTCTTGATGTATATTTTTACAAATCCAGCTATATAACCAGGGCCCCTCTTTTTTTTTTTTTTCATTGTACTTGGGCAATTAATTTTATGAACATAAATGCATGTCTTAACTTTTATGCTGTGGGTTGTACATATTAGATATTCATGTTTTTAAACCCCAGTCTGTCATGCATTAGCTCTTCTTTTACATTTTTTTTGTGCACCTATAGTTTTAATAAGAAAGCTATTTATATGTTCCTTAAAAACATTCAGTGAAGGTTAAAAACTCATGACTGTAGGTAACAGAATACACCTTGAACCTTGCTGATACCTAATCTATTTATGTGATATTATACTACTGGGAGTTTGGGGAAGAATCTTGTAAGTATCACCTCCTGTTACACTAAAAACTATTCTACTGAACTGATTTATTGGCACTGTTTTAACATCTTTGCTTAACCAACTAAAAGCCCTTCCCTAAATTGAGCATGTATGTCTCTGGATTTTATTCAAATATATTATGGAAGACTTGTTAGGGAAAGGCCATATGGAAATTAAAATCCTAGATTTGTGCCAATAGTTGTTACTTTGTATACAATTCTTGGAAAATGGAAATGATATCAGGTTAGACTTATTTTTATAGGTATCTCATATCTTTCTTTATTTCAAAGGCATATGTAAGAAAAATTAAATGACTTGAGAGTAAAACTCAGAAATCATCATAAATACACAATAGAGGAACACTAAAGGGGACACAGGAAAACGTAGGATTATTTGTTTTTTCACAGTTGGAATCTGCTACTAATAATAGAGATAATAGTTCCAAAAGTTGATAATTATTCAGTCAAGAATAAAATCTGGACACTCATCTAGGAAATACTAAAACCAGGAGTTATTACTTTTTGCCAAAACTTCTACATGTCTTGGAAATAACTTATTCAGTAATAGAGAAAATGTTTGATTCTGTATAATAACAAAAACCAGTGGAAATACAGTTAATTAAGATTGGCAGATCCGGGAGGGACAAAGATCTTATTGTTGACACAAGAAGACTCAGTCATTTTGGTGGAGTCAGGATTCAGTCCCTGTCATTTGGAGCCCAACTCTTTACTTCCTGTGGATATGGGAAGTTGTGACATATTTAGAAAGAAGCTGTATGGTGAATCTAGATATTAGAGAGAGAAAAATGACCCTTAAAAATAACCTATATCATTAACATATTAACCTCTCATTATCAATCACTATCTTTTATTCAGTATCAATTAATATTTATGAGACTGATACAGTTAGATTATTTTAAATACATCTAAATGAGATAATAAAGGCACTCAGTAACTTTTGAGGCTCTGCTATTAATATTAAAAATACTGTATAAGTTTTGGTATCTGTATATCTGTGTTTGAGTATATTTGTGTTTAATATACTTTATTTGGTTGTATACATTATGGGTAGAAATAGAATTATGCCTATCCAGACTTTATGATCCCTCAGATTCTGTTTTCTGACAACACGATTATGTAATAGAAGAACCTGTATTTGGGAATACTAAGTCCTGACCATCTGGAGTCTTAAGACTTGGTAGATTCCAGCTGCCCTCACTTTGGATTTTACTATTAAATATATTTTGTATTATCTTCTCTACTGCTACATTAGTGGTCTTCAAGTAATCCAATTTGTTGTGCTGCAGAACATTTTAACCTATCAGAATACCCTTAGACATCACCATTTATGCTAGGAGAATCTAATCAACACAGTAGTAGACTAACATTGGTTGGGTAATAACATAAGTTTGGTTATTATTATGTATCAGGGGCTGTGCTATACTGTACATTCTTTGTCTAATTTCATCATCGGAACATCCCTCTGAGCAAACTACTATCATTACCGATTTTTCAGAAGGTATACTGATATTTAGAATTGTTAAGTAACATGATTGAAGCTATATGGTGTTTGACTAAGCTAAAGACTCTCACTCCAGGCTTCCCACTTTTGATTAGTCCACTAGTCCTCTCTCCAATAATATGTTAGAAAATATTGGAGAATAAATATGGATCCCATCTATTAATACAAATCAATTAAATATTTCAGGAACTTTTAAAATAATTTCTCTCACTATCATTTCTTGAATTATTCTTGAATTTTACAATAAGTGATATTAGATTCAATAATCTTAATTTTGGCGGGGGAAAGCTGTCCAACAGAGCTTTGTATGATGATAGAAATATTATGCTGTATGGTATTCAAAATGATACCCAGTATACATTGGGTAATGTGCTCTTAAAACAGTGGTAGTGTCACTAAATAACTGAATTTAACCTTCATTTAACTATAATTAAATTTAAGTAGATTCATGTGTCCATGGGTTACCATATTTATTGGACAGTGCAGTTCTACAGCATAAATTTCCATTTTTCAAAACAATCTTTTGATCATCTAAAATTGGAATTTAAGATCTTAATTTTTGGTAGCAAAATTATTTATTAATATAAAATGTTATGTAGAACCTTAATAGATAAGTCAAAAATGAGTGAAGCTGCCTTGGTCAAAGTGACAAGAGAGAGAAAGCCTGGATTTTATAGCATAAGCTGGTGACCTCTCCTCTCTCTGCTTACACTCCACTCCAAGTAACCTCTAAGGAACTGGTAGGGGCTACCTATAAGGAATCATTTGAAACTCATTGATAAAAATATTACAATGCCTCTTCCATCTTATATCATTTCTTAAATGTTTGTAAAATTGATTTTACAGTTAACTAAACACTTATCAATACCTTGCCAATGTGCATGATACTAATGTTAATGATACCCATAACTTATAGCCTAGAGATTAGTTTACTGTTTTTTTAAGTTCTATGTTGGAATATAGAAATAGAGTGTTTCAAGTACTGGGTGCTTAGACATGTCTGACTCTCTGTGATGCCACAAACTCTAGCCTGCCAGGCTCCTTTGTCCATGGGATTTTCCAGGCAAGAATACTAGATCAGGCTTCCATTTCCTCCTCCAGGGGCTCTTCCTGGCCCAGGGTCCAACCTGCATCTCCAGCATATCCTGCATTGACAGGCTCTTTACCACTGAGCCACCTGGAAACCCCTTCAAGTGCTATGTTGTTGTTGCTTAGTCACTTAGTTGCATCCAAGAAAGGCAGGCAGGAAGAATAGATATCTAGAGATAATTTTAACAAGTAACACTTGATTCCTAAATAACTCTTTTATTTCTTATATGTTTGCGCTTAAAGAGTAACAAATTATAATAAAAAAGTTGAAAAAATTGAAAAAAATGAACAATAGGGAACAGAATATTTTTAAAACAGTAAAAAGACTCGAGTCAAGAATAACTAGTGGAAAAAATATTAGGACTCAGGCTAACACAATTAAAGATATTTTAATAATAATGTTCAGAATTATATTCTGAATAACATTACAAAGTAAATGCCATAGGTAAGAATTTTAATATCAGTCAGTCAGTCAGTTCAGTCACTCAGTCATGTCCAACCCTTTGCGACCCCATGGATTTCAGCACACCAGGCTTCCCTGTACATCGCCAACTCCTGGAGCTTGCTCAAACTCATGTCCTCTGAGTCGGTGATGCTATCCAACCATCTCATCCTCTGTTGTCCCCTTCTCCTCCTACCTTCAATCTTTCCCAGCATTAGGGTCTTTTCCAGTGAGTTATTTCTTCCCATCAGGTGGCCAAAGTATTGGAGTTTCAGCTTCAACATCAGTCCTTCTAATGAATATTCAAGACTGGTTTCCTTTAAGATGGACTGGTTTGATCTTGCAGTCCAAGGGACTCTCAAGTGTCTTCTCCAATGCCACAGTTTTAAAGCATCAATTCTCCAGCACTCAGGTTTCTTTATAGTCCAAATCTTACACCCATACATGACTATTGGAAAAACCATATTTATGACTAGATGGACTTTTGTTGGCAAAGTAATGTCAGTACTTTTTAATATGCTGTCTAGGTTGGTCATAGCTTTTCATCCAGGAGCAAGCACCTTTTAATTTCATGGCTGCAGTCACCATCTGTAGTGATTTTGGACCATCAAAACAAGACCCTTTTTCTGCCACTTTCAGTATCTCCTATTAAGAAACTTCCATAAGCCTCTTATCCTTATCTGTCAGAGGGCAGACAGAATGAAAACTACAATCACAGAAAACTAATCAAACTGATCACCTGGACCACAGCCTTGTCTAACTCAATGAAACTATGAGCCATGCAGTGTAAGGCCACCCGAGACAGATGGGTTATGGTGGAGAGTTCTGACAAAATGTGGTCCACTGGAGAAGGAATGGCAAACCACTTCAGTAGCCTTGCCTTGAGAACCCAATGAACAGTATGAAAAGGCAAAAAGAATATTTATATATATAAAGAGGAAAGTGAGAATTGTAGAGGAATTAGAGTATATAAACTTTATAATTATTAAATGAAAAAATGGGGAACTTTCCTGGTGGCACAGTGGTCAAGACTTAGCCTTCCAATGCAGGGGGTGCAAGTTCAATCCCTGGTCACAGAGCTAAGATACCACAGGTCTCATGGCCCAAAACAAAAACAATACATAAGACAGAAACGATATTGTAAGAAATCCAATAAAGACTTTAAAAATGGTCCACATCAAAAAATCTTAAAAAAGGAAAAAAGATATAATTTAAAAATTATAATTAAATTAAAAATTTAACATCTAAATTTCTTATAATAACTATACTTATCATGCTCTTTTCTCAAATATCAATGTATTAATGTTGTCTTATTGCCTATCCATTTTCCTACAAGTTGGCATAAATGTATGTGTTAGCAAATGTGGGAAACTCAAAGAGTATTACTACTTGATGTTCATTGTTGCCTAGCTGATTTATTTTTGAACACTCTGCTATGTCTATCTGGATGGCATGTGCTATAATGATCAATGTGAATGAGATGTATTTCCTGACCAAGGCAATATAAAAAGCACAAAAATGAAACATTGCAGAAGGGTAAAGCCATTTTTGCTTCCGTTTGGGAAAAAAACATATTTTACTGCTTTTGACCTTTTAGTGTTTTCTTGTGGTTAGCCAACACATCATCCAATTCTATAAAAAACAATCACTTCCAAAGTGGCATAAAATAAACTCAGATATCGGGGAAAGGATGAAAACATTCAGTAACATCCAGCATAGAACAGAAAGGGCAAACGTGCAAATCATCAGCTACATTGTATTTTTGTTTAAGCTTTCATTAGATCAAGGTTTTAAATATATTTTAAAGTGCTTTCTAATAATTCCTATCATAACATTTTTGAGTTTCTCTTATTGTCATGCATTCTTTTTGAATTTGCATCCAGGGCTATATACCCAGCTAGATAATAGTGATTAAATACAGCATGGGGTCCCATTTAATTTGATGATTATGAAATTATAGAATTTAAAGGGTATTAATGTTTATTTAGTTTTTACACAATTTTGTATTTATTTTGATTGCATTATTGCATATGTCCCACATAACCCTATTTTAAAAATTTTATATTTTATACTAAGTGGATTAAGATGCTTGTTCAAAGTCATACACTAAGAAATAAATTAGCAAGTTTTTCTGATTCCTGAATCCTAGCTATCCCACATAATGCATTATATATATATATATATATGGAGAAGGCAATGGCACCCCACTCCGGTACTCTTGCCTGGAGAGTCCCATGGACGGAGGAGCCTGATGGGCTGCAGTCCATGGGGTCGCTAAGGGTCGGACATGACTGAGCGACTTTACTTTCACTTTTCACTTTCATGCATTGAAGAAGGAAATGGCAACCCACTCCAGTGTTCTTGCCTGGAGAATCCCGGGGATGGGGGAGCCTGGTGGGCTGCCGTCAATGGGGTCGCACAGAGTCAGACACGACTGAAGTGACTTAGCAATTAGCATACACACACGCACACACACACACACGCACATACATTTCTTCCAAGATATTTCAATCAATAAGTCTCAACTTGAAACCATTCTGGGTCATCTAATCAACACTTTTAGCTTTGGTTCTAGAAATTGAAAGGCAATAAGATTTCCCAAGGGGTCCAAGGTCAATGAGTAAGATGGTCTGAGAGCCAGATGCTAGGACATGACTCCAGGCTTTCTTGATAGGACTTTTCATTACATCATGCCATTTCTGTATCTTTACAATATTTTTTTGCCTATTCAACTTAATGTGTTTTTCCTTGCTTTTACTGAGGTATGAAAATAGAAACCTTCTGTCACTTGGCTAGCATTAAAAACATCCGAAGGGTCTCAAAGAGTGGGACATGACTGAGCACACACACATCACACATTATTTGTGGCTCAGTGGTTCTCAATTTTAGCTGTGCTCCAAAATCAATTACTATGTATAATTATTCTAATATAAATAGTTAAGCTTGGAAATTCAGTTGAAGCCCTACAATCTGTATTTTAATAAAGTGCTACAGGTACCATCACAAATACAATGACAACAGCAATAATCATAGCCAACACATAATGACTTACAAAGCTTTCTATGTGTCAAATACTATATAAGCCTTTTAAACATATTAACTCATTAATATTTCAAAGAATCCCATCATTTAGATAACTGTAAGTATGTGATTTTCAGATGAGGAGACTGGGACAGAAAGAATTGAGGTGATTGTCACAAGGTCATATAGCCAGAATGGAGAAGCTAGAATTGAACCCCAATTTTGTGGCACTCTGGAATTTTAAGTGGTTTTATGGTCATTACTTTATCTCACTGTATCTCTTCATCAAAGCAGGAAAAAGAAAACATTTCTAGAAAACATCTCTATGTGGAATCTTAATATATTCATTCACATATTAAGAAAACAAAACTTTTGAGAAGTTAAATGCCTTTCTAGTCATAAAACTAGTAACTGAGAGACCTAGTATGCTACTCCAGTGTTTCTCCAGAAACATTACCTTTTGGCCTAAAAAAATTTGCTTTTCTTAAGTATAATATTTAATGTAGGAACTGTATTACTCAAAATGCTTAGCTGAAAACAGCAGAAGTAAATTTTGGTTTTAAAGTGAAAACTTTATCAAAATTATATTGAGAAGTTCACGGAACTGTGAGAAAGGTGTGTCAGTATTCAAGTTTCAAGAATAGTGGCCCGAAAAACTCCAAGAGTGATGGCCCAGACCTCTCCAAGGAAAAGCAGCTTGTGCCATTGCTGCCTCTAGGACGTTCATCTGTCAAGAGCACAACTTGAATGCAACCAAAACTATGCCAGCACTAACATCAGTTCTAGGACCAGAAGTCAAAATTGTAAGCATTATGGCTCTGGAAAATCCAGAGTCAATTAAATGAATTCTATATAAGGTGTACCTACTACTCAAGAGGATTACTGCCAAAGAAAGTTTCACTTGAGCAAGTATGTTGCTCAAATCCTGAATCACCTGTTGAACTGCAAAGAAAAGTGAGAACTTGCTTTTCTTGGTTTCATCCTTGGAGAGGTGAAACATTTCAGCAAGTGAAACATAACAAGGTTGTTCAAAAGGTGCTAAGAAGTCTCACATGGAGCTAGAAAGATATGGAATCAGACAGGAATTAGAGAAGGATGACTTTAAGATAAATATTTGAAATCTAAGCTCTTGGAATATTAGTTTAGAGTAATATTAGAATATACAATTAACTAGAAGGATACCTTAAAGTAAATTGTAACTGTACACTTCGTTAAAAGGCTGAGAAACTTGTTTTTCAATTCTGTGTCTTGAGTTGGAATGCTTTTGGTAGATGTGTTTTAAAAAAAAAAATAGAGTCTGAGAGAAGGATCTGGATTTCAATACTACTCCCATTCATTACCTGCAGTGTAGTCCTGTGTAAGTTTTTGTTACCACTTAAAAAGCCATGACTGTATCAAGAACTGAAAATAATACTTACTTCACAGGGTTATTTGAGCATTAAATGAGAGTGCAAGTAAAATATCTGACACCAAATATTATTCCAATTTCTCTATCCTCTGGAAAAATTTTGCAATAGAAACACTTTGAATCCAATGCTATTAATAAACAAATATATGCAAATGTCTCATGACCTTCCAAACTGGACTTAACCATGACCCTTTATGACCCTCAGTACCAACAAAGAAGACCTTTATCATAACTTCTAAATTGACCACTATTTTTTAATGCACCTATTAATCTCCTCTATTATATCCTATATTCCTTGAAGCCAGGAAGAAATTGTAAGGCAAATACAGATGACTGCCTACCAAAGCACATTTTTCCTTTTCTAGTCATTAATAGGGGCTTCCCTGGTGGCTCAGACAGTAAAGCGTCTGCCTGTAATGAGGGAGACCCGGGTTCGTTTCCCGGGTTGGGAAGATTCCCTGGAGAAGGAAATGGCAATCCACTCCAGCACTCTGCCTGGAAAATCCCATGGATGGAGGAGCCTGATAGGCTACAGTTCGTGGGGTCGCAAAGAGTCGGACACGACTGAGCGACTTTACTCACTCACAGTCATTAATAGAATCCTGATTTTACTTATTGAAATAATGATTCATTCAGGAAGCATGCGAGTACAAACCCCTTTAAAACTGCTATGCCACGTGACTAAGTTCTGAGAAGTGTTGTGTGGAGTAGTTGGAAAAACATGTTAAAATAATGGGTACTTTTTAAAGTTTTTTTCTCCTGCCTTCCTGCTTCCTGGGACCAAAGATAATAGTTGAAGCTCCAGTAGCCATGTTGATCCATGTAGTAATCTTGAGAATGAAAATCATATGGGGCAGGGAGGAGAAACAAAAAGAACCAAGGAACGTGAGAACTTTTGTACAGCTACTATAGCAGTGCCACATTGCCTTCCCCTGGACTTTTTATGTATGAGAAAACAGCATTTGTATCTTTTAAACATTAAGAATCAAATACTCACACAATATTTAACTGACCTGTATTGTCTCTCGTCTAAATTTCTATTCTCAGACATCACACTGCCTGAAACACTGTATCTAATAAAAATTTAATTAATTCATCTATGATTTTAAGCCAAATAGAGATGACTTCTGATGTGTCCATGACTTCATTTGAACACATATAATAATAGAAAAGTTCCTATCACATCAGAGAGTAAATAGAAGAGTCACCTGAAGGTGAGAAAAAAATTTGGCATATTTATTTGCATGCTAAGTCATTTCAGTCATGTCCAACCCTGAGGCCATTTGACTGTAGGCCAGCAGGTTCCTCTGTCCATGGGATTCTCCAGGCAAGAATACTGGAGTGGGGTGTCATGGCCTCCTCCAGGGGATATTCACGACCAAGGGATCAAATGTCTCCTGCATTGGTAGGTGGGTTATTTACCACAGAATTTGACTGCCAATAGAAGTAGACCCCTGGGAAGCCCCTCCCTGGTCCCACACGTCAGGGTTAATTTTGTCCTCTCCATCGTGTTTGATCCTCTCCTAATGGAGAGTCATAGTGTGATGAAGCACAAGCTGGAATCAAGGTTGCTGGGAGAAATATCAGTAACCTCAGATATGCAGATGACACCACCCTTATGGCAGAAAGCAAAGAACTAAAGAGCCTTCTGATGAAAGTGAAAGAGGAGAGTGAAAAAGTTGGCTTAAAACTCAACATTCAGAAAACTAAGATCATAGCATCTAGTCCCACCACTTCATGGCAAATAGATGGGGAAACAATGGAAACAGTGAGAGACTTTATTTTTTTTTGGTTCCAGCCACTGGAGATGATGACTGCAGCCATGAAATTTAAAAAAAACAAACAAACAAACAAAAAAACAAAAACAAAAAAAAAACTTGCTCCTTGGAAGGAAGGCTATGACCAATCTAGACAGCATTTTAAAAAGCAGAGACATTACTTTAGCAACAAAGGTCCATCTAGTCAAAGCTATGGTTTTTTCCAGTAGTCATGTATGAATTTGAAAGTTGGACTATAAAGAAACCTGAGTGTCGAAGAATTGATGCTTTTGAACTGTGGTGTTGGAGAAGACTCTTTGGACTGCAAGGAGATCCAACCAGTCCATCCTAAAGGAGATCGGTCTTGGGTGTTCATTGGAAGGACTGATGCTGAAACTCCAATATTTTGGCCACCTGATGCAAAGAACTGATTCATTGGAAAAGGCCCTGATGCTGGGAAGGATTGAAGGCAGGAGGAGAAGGGGGCAACAGAGGATGAGATGTTTGGATGCCATCACCGACTCTATGGACATGAGTTTGAGTAAGCTCCGGGAGTTGGTAATGGACAAGGAAGCCTGGCATGCTGCAGTCCATGGGGTCACAAAGAGCTGGACACGACTGAACAACTGAACTGAACTGAACTGAATGGATTCTTCAGCCCCTACAGAGCTCTGGTGGCTGAAAAGCTTCCCATCTCAAGGGTATGTATTTACTTTTTCTAAATACAATTGTATTGAAATGAAAAGTGAGTAATTTAAAGCTGACTTCCCTATATCTGCTTATTTTTCTACAGCTCTTTTGAGAACATGTGAAGTACCCTTTTTAGATAAATTTTTGCTAGTGTGTAACAGACTGGAATGAAATTTCAGAAGAGACATTTGCTCAATCGTGTTTATTCACTATTTGAGGAGGGAAATTTAGTTTCAGAGTGAGTACTTTTTCAGAAAAGCTCTAAAAGGAATATGAGAAGTGGATATAAAAAGTTAACATGAAAGTACACACAATCTATTTATGTTTTCTACTCTATTTATAAAAAGCCCAGTTTGGGCTTTTAAAGAATTCCCTTACATTATTGAGAACGGGATGGAAAGGAACATGGTATAGTACAGAGCTGGAGAATTACTTTAGGTTCAAAGGAGAGACATCTGATATGATAGGGTATACAGAGTTTGACTGCCAATGGAAGTAGACATGTGGCTATGTGGCAGGGGTAAGGGAAGGGCTTCTGGTGTGCAACCTATCCTCTGTGGAGGTATATGTTTTTCAGATCAAGCATGTGGTTTTGTGATATTTAAATCTTACATATCTTTCCTGAAATATTTGTCTACTTGATCTCTTTCTGACAGAAGTTTGTTCCATTTATGATGACAGATTTTTAAATTTTCTTCATGTTTGTCAATATTTGTCTTAAATATTTTGAAGCTATTTTGTGGTAATAGAGTTCTGTCTCCTTTATCATATATTAGAAATGTTATCATGTATTTTATACAGTGTGTCTATATTTAGATACTCAATATTCATTCCTACACGTCAGACTTTCATTACGAGATCATTTTCTTAAATGTTAAAGTTTATCATATGCTGTATGCAGTCTGCCTGGCTTCCCAGATTTTCTTGGATCATTTACCCTCTGGACTTTGGCTTTTTGTTAAATTAAAAGACCATGATCCACCAGCTGTTTTCACCTAATCTCCTCACACCTCTGAGTGTCTGAACTTCCAGGAGTGAGGGGCCATATGCAGCAAAAACTTTGATTGACATGCTTCTGTGGAGTACTCAAGAGGCCAGTGCCTGGGTTTGACCTGACATGACCCAGGGGGTCTAAGACAGTTCCCTCCACTCTGGGATCACTTACTGTACTTCCATCCTGTGTTGTCTTTTTAGAAACTTTGCTTAATTTATTACTATATCTATATCTCTCTATATATACACACACATATAAATTTTATTATTGAATTGCCAAAAAATTTCATTTGAGTTTTTCTGTAGGATGTTATGGAAAAACCTGATTGAACATTTTGGCCAATCTGATACTATATGTATTTATATAATGCATGTGGCATGTGCACATACTAAGTCATTTTTCAGTCATGTCTGACTCTTTAAAACCTTATGGGCTGTAGACCTCCAATCTCCGCTCTCCATGAGATTCTCCAGATAAGAATACTGGAGTGGGTTGTCATGCCCTCCTCCAGAGGACCTTCCTGATCCAAGGATCGAACCCATATCTCTTATGTTTCCTGTATTGGTAGGTGGTTCTTTACAACTAGTGCCAACTGGGAAGCCCTTGCAAAATGCTGCAATTATATGGGTATACATATGTATGTATATATGTATATGTATATATATATATATGATATTTTTCACAAGGACAGTTTCTCATGATAGCAAATATAGATAATATGGCTTTAAAAAAAGGTTATTTTTCTTTTTGATTTTCTTATTTTGACAATAAACATATTATTTCCATAATATGAGCTGATAGATGCTTCCATAGAAGTACTGATAAAGTTATTTCCAAAAAGAGAAATAAAAATATGAAATTATCAAATTATATCTATAATAACAGTGAGAAAGTGCTAAATCACTTCAGTTGTGTCTGACTCTATTAGACCCTATGGATTGTAGTTCCCCAGGCTCCTCTGTCCAGGAATTCTCCTCATTTCTAATATACCTTTAATTTGAATTAGTTATATTTTAAAGAAATATTGAAAATATTGCCCCTTCTTATAGCATAAACTAGGCAATAAAATGTTCATTTGCAAACTTTATATTTTTCAGATTTGAATTTAAAAATATTAATTTAAAAATACAAGATTTTTAAATTAAAAAATTATTATATGACAAAATATAGATTTTTATAATATTAAGTGAATATCCTCTAATTATAGTTTATATGTAAATACATTATAAGTTATCTATATTTCATCTTAATATACTAGTTTGAATATATTCTACCATAAATATTCAAATAAGTGATAAATATAATTTAGTATAGGTAAATGAGGTCAAAGATTATGAAAAGAAAAATTAATAACTTATATGCAGATGACACTTCATAACATAGTTTATCTGGGGAATATCTTAGATTAGAAGTTTTCATTGCTCTAGAGATCTGTAACAGCATTAAAATACATTTCTTGATTATAAAGTAATTACATTTTTCAGCTCCATGGAAACACTTTACTCAAAATGTAGAAATGAGTGAGAATTGAAAGGCTTATGACATGTACCCAAGTACTTCTGAAATATCAAAAGGCAATCACTGACTCCAAATAATCAACTGTAAACCCCAGAAAATTTATGAATAATATAATAAGTAAATATAATTATTGGGATGATAGCTTTTAAAAATAATTGTGTGAGGTCACATATTTTATAATAATAAAAAGGCAGTATGTACTACAATATTTCAAAGACATGTTTTGCTAATAAATTGGAGAACTCTAAATGGGGACCAGTCAGCCTCATACTTCAAAGCAACTCAGAGTATGAGGCTGATTCCCACATGCGTAAATGTTGAGATCCACTGGTTTAGACTATATATGGCATAAGGGGCTTTATACCTTGAGTTTAGGACTTAGAATTTTGTTTCTATTAATGGGCCATCACTGGAAGCTTTCAAATAGAGGAAGGATTTCTGCTTTGAAACAACCTCTGTGTTACAGTGCAAAAGAAAGGAGCACAGAGGGCATGGAGAGAGTAGAGGTAGAAATATGAGTTTAAAAGCTATTACAAACTCTCTTACACAGAGAAATTCCAAATAATGTATGTAGATCCTCTGCCCTCAAAGAGGTGGAGTTTAACTGGCTACCCCAAAATGTGAGCTATGAGTGATGACTTCCTGAATTAGAGCATACAAAGGGGGAAAAAATGAAGACATTTGCAATAAAGAAACTGACAAACTACTTAAACAAGGTGATCAAGGCTAACATTGGCAATGAGAAGCCATCTCGATAGTAGGCACCCCTTGATACGATATGATGAGAATGGCGGTTCACTTCTGCGGTCTTCCTCCCTGAAACCCATAATCTCTCTTGATTCATGAGAAGTTATCAAAAACAGGGAAATACTTAGAAACTTTCACAGTTTCTTGCTTTTCCAAGTTCAGTCAGTGATTTTCAGCCCTGGCTGCACATTAAGAAGACCAGGGGAACTTTCAAAAACTGATGAAGATACCTAGACAGTATCCCCCTTGATTAAGATTTAATTAAATTGGAATGGGGTGGACATTGATTTTTTTAAATTTAAAGATCACACAAGAGTTTATAATATATAATAATATATAGCTACATATAAAAATATATAGCTAGAATCGAGAACAACTAAGAGATTCTAGCAGAGAAATATAGGCATTAGATTTCTATATTGTTATTTAATTAATCTCCATTATTTCTCTACCCTCTAGGCTTTCTTTAACCTTAATTCCTTACTCCTTATTAACTCCAGTAACATTTCAGCAAAATTTCTACCTAAAACTCAGGTATTTATTTTCTATCACAAGTTTTGCACACTCACAACTTCCTGTCTCTTCTGGGAGTGGACTAAATCTGGTGTCCATTTGCTTGAGCTCAGACCTCTGAAGACCAGTACCTGATTGGGAATCCTGGCACATATCTCAAATGCATCAAAATATTTTCATATCTCTTTCTCTATTGAGGAAAGATCTCACTGCCTTAAGAACTTAATATGGTGTTTCTTAAAGTTTCTCAACTTATTGAAAATATGTAATGTGGTATATACCCAGCTTCTCACTACAGATTCCATTTAGAATGACATATCTCCCTAGTTTTCATCTCAAGAGCTGTTGAAGTAATTTACCTCTGACTTTTATATTGTATACTATGCACCATGAAACCTCTGTTAGACCATTCTCCAACTGCTTGCATTGAAAGTCTAACAACTTGGCCACCATAGTGATTTGCACTGATGGCATTTCTGGATGGTGATTTAATCAGAGGAGCAGCTGAACAGTGCACCTGAGATTCAGAAGTCCTAATGCTAGATTTTGAAATTTCATAGAAATATTACTGGATCTTCTTGGGTGAACTCTCCTATCATCCAGGCCTTATCTGGAGACTAGTTTCTGTCATGGTGTTCACATCATGGATCACAAGTGTGGGTCACAAGTGTCACTAAGTTTAAAATGTGTGAAGAAAAATGTGGAGTTTTCCTTATAATTTATTAGAGAGGCAAGAAAGAAACCACCCCAAGTTGGGTGTGTTAAGAAGTGTAATATATAATACATCTTATAACAAACATTCTAAGTTAAGCTTTACTCATATCTAGCAGTAGTGATGTGTCTAAGGATTCCCCAGCTTGTAAGAAAATATCCAACTGGTTTTATCCAGTGCCACTTTGCATATAAGTCTTCCCTTCATTGTGTTCACCCATCATGAAGTCTCTAGCCTCCCAGCCTCTCTCTGTTCAAAGCTCTTTGGAAAGTGGGTTGTCCATATTACACAAAGTGAGAGGAGACAAATATCATGGGGTTAAGGGTTCTGGATGATTAATGGGCAATCTCTTGCTAGGTGGTTTAGTCCCCTTTCTGATTCTCCAATCAGCATCAATCACAACAGTAATCAGCTCTGGGAAAAAATTAAAATCATTTCCTCAAGTTCAATCTTTCTCAAAAGGAAGGGAATGAAGAATTATTAGGTGCTTATAACATAACAGCAGTCCCTGTCATGATTAGAATATTCCACAGAAAACTTTTGAAAGGTTTTTAAATTAGCAAATGACATACAGAAAACTAAATGAGAAAGACATCGTCGTCATAGCATTGTTTGATTTCAACTGAAGAGAGGACATGTTAGAAAAGTATCACTGCCATTAAGTACAAGTTGATTTAGTGAAATTACCAAGTTAGGGTTTGTGTACATGTTAGAATCTGAGAGAGAGTTCGCAAAGAAAAAATTCTTGTCCAAACAAGTGCAGTGATTTCTAGCTTTAAAATTATATCTATATGCACACAAAGCAGAAAATAACTTCAGGATTTCTGGAGTGTACAGTGTTCCTTTGGGTGAATTTGATTATCACAAAGTGGTCCTAGCTCTGTTTCTCTGAGTGGCTTTGAAAAGTTTGCCCTTCAATTGGTGCCCAGCTCCTTGTCCACAATATTCATAAGCCTCCTACCTACGTCTTACAGTTTCTATCTGGTGCACTAAAACTGGATGTCATACAAATACATACATTTCAAAAAGATCCAAAGATATCTCACCAAGAGAAGGCTTTGGAACTATTTTCTTACTTTTAACCTCAATTAAGAAGCAACCCTCCACCCCCCCCACACACATACCCTGAATCATCTTTCATCGTCTCTTCTTCTTCAGTTCACTATTGTATTTTTCTCCTTCATGGAAAGGGAAAGATGATGGTACAAAATACTGATGAGAAAATTCTTATATTAAAGCAGCTCATTTCTTTGAATACAGCAAACCTAATCTGCATTTTTACAGATGTTTCCTTGGCCTGACCTCTGCCTTACAAGGGTTATAGGTAGTCTTAGAGCAAAAAAAAGAAAACAAAAATTGTGAACCATAGGTCCTTCCAGATTGGCAAAGGAAGAGTTAGAGAGCAACCATCAAAAGCAATTGCTGGAGGCTATAAGGTTTTTTTTTCATTCCTAAATTAGATTCTGCATATAATAGTAGGTCCAATTTTCAAGACAGTCACTACTAATGAATACTTCTTTGGTTGGGGGGCGGGGGAGGAGAACAGAAAAATAAAGAAGATTGTGTGTAGGAGCAGGGTTGGTCCCTATTTTGCTTTTAGAAATGTGCAGTTGACTAGAAGGACAATACCATATTAAAATAATAGTGGCTTGTTCTAGTATGAGAAACTCAGCAGCTCTTTTGAAATTGAAATTATGAACACAGTTTATGTTTTTTCTTTAATGGACCTCTATTATTTTTCAGAATCTGAAACAAATTGATTCATAAGGATAGTTTTATAACACTATTATATTAAAAACCTCCAAAATGGTATAGAGATTATTTCACTGGTTTGATAAGATTTACAAATATCTACTACTTTTGTCTAATTTAAAATAAATCTACAGTTGAAAAGAGAATAAATAATTTTCCGAAGAAATTAGCATTTGTCTCACTGTTATAATTCAAACATCTTGATGCAATGGCCATTTTACTGGCTGAAATCTTTCTGGTATCTGCAAGAACTGACAGAAGCAGCAAAACTAGTAGTCTTGCATTGATTTTGCTATGCCAGTACAATATTGTAATTAGCCTCCAATTTAAATAAATTTTAAAAAAAAAGAAATGCAGTGAGGCAACCTGCATTCACTAGCATGCATGCTAAGTCACTTCAGTCCTTTCAGACTCTGTGACCCTATGGGCTGTAGCCCACCAGGCTCCTCTGTCCATGGGATTCTCCAGGCATGAATACTGGAGTGGGTTTGGAACCTGTATCTCCTGCTACTCCTGCACTGATAGAGGTTCTTTACCACTGAGTCACCGGAAAGCCCTAATTCACCTAAGTAGGGGGAAATTGGACAAACAAGTGAGACTCAGTAATAGATAACAGCTGAGTAGACAGCCGCTGAGGTGGCAGGATTTAACATTGTCACCCACATGCCAGTATGTTCACAATTATATGAGCTCTCCTATTAAAACATACAGTCCAAGTCTGAGGGACAGTGGGTCACTAATTCTTATAGTACTTAACATATTATTATGTATAGTTTGAAATACTCAAAAGTACATATTTAATTGAATAAGACAAATTGATGCATTCTTAACTGGACCGTGTTCCTATCCATCCATCATACTCAACACACTGCAAGTTCAGGCTCATACACACACACAAAGTTTTGAGTGATGTTAACCATAAATGGGATAGACAAGCTATGACATAAATATAGCAATGATATCTGGGAATGTAGACAAGCAATTCAGGATAAAAAGGGTCCCAGATATTCTAAATGCTGTTTTGGCCTACTTTACAAATGTTCCCAGAGTCATTTATACTTTGGTACTCATATATGGAATATTATAATAATAGAATCTGCCTATACATTACCAAGTGATAGCAAGAAGAAGTATATGTGTGAAGTATATAAACTTTCTATTTATTATTCACTGAACAGGTATTATGTTCATGCTATTTATGAGACACTGAAGAAACAAAAATTAATAATATGTGTTCCCCTGCCTCAAAATATTTTAATTCCTATGAGATATATAGAAAAGTACACAGACATTTGCAATGCAGACTTAATCCAGTCTTAAAAGATTATTTTTTTAAATATATCTGCATATAGCCTTATATTTTTGTCTAATGTGCTTCTAATCACTTTTAATTGAGCTTTGAGTTTGCAGGTGTCAATTTAAATGATGAATGTTGCCATAGTAGAGAGTATCTATCAGGGGGGAAATTATCCTGAAAAATTTTTGCTGTTTTGTTATAGATATTTTATGGTAACTCTGAAGTCTCATGTAGCACTGATAACATGGTGTCACACAATAAAACAATAGATTCTTATATCTGGGAGAAAATTCAGAGATTAATTCATTAAATTCACTTGTTCCACAGAAGAGAGAACAAATTCAGAGATTATCTTTGCTGGCCAGCATCACAGAATTTCTTAATCGCAAAGCTGAAAGTAGTGTGTCATTC
Organism: Budorcas taxicolor; assembly: GCF_023091745.1. NCBI lineage: Eukaryota > Metazoa > Chordata > Mammalia > Artiodactyla > Bovidae > Budorcas > Budorcas taxicolor. Next base: position 47,627,986 of record NC_068918.1, read on the forward strand.
TTCACACACACACCTGAATATAATTTTTATCTCACAGTAATTTCTGAAATACTGAATAATTAGAAATAGATATAAAATGAAGGAATTCACTGAATTGAATGTTATTGCATCATAGTATATTTATAGAACTTATTCCAAATTTTATTGAATACCCAACATCAATACTGTTCTTTGAATTTGTAGGTTCATCAAACAAGAAACAATGAAGTGGGCTAAAATACATTCAGTTCAATTCAGTTCAGTTCAGTTGCTCAGTCATGTCCGACTCTTTGTAACTCCATGAACTGCAGCACGCCAGGCCTCCCTGTCCATCCCCAACTCCCGGAGTTCACTCAAACTCATGTCCATCGAGTCGGTGATGCCATCTAGCCATCTCACCCTCTGTCATCCCCTTCTCCTCCTGCCCCCAATCCCTCCCAGCATCAGGGTCTTTTCCAATGAGTCAACTCTTTATATGAGGTAGCCAAAGTACTGAAGTTTCAGCTTTAGCATCATTCCTTCCAAAGAACACTCAGGACTGATCTCCTTTAGAATGGACTGCTTGGATCTCTTTGCAGTCCGAGGGACTCTCAAGAGTCTTCTCCAACACCACAGTTCAAAAGCATCAATTCTTCAGTGCTCAGCTTTCTTCACAGTCCAATTCTCTACAAAAGATTAATTCTGAACACACTGATGTTTCCTCTTGTAAACAGTACATTTCCAATAACATCAGCTTACAATAAAGTAAAGAGATATTGATCACTAATAATGACTCAATGACCCTATAAAAATTAACAGGCTACATAGATAATATATTAGATCAATAAATCACCTGAAAGTTGATATGACTACATTTTATCTGTTAGCAGCATGTAGTGTTTGTTAGGGGCAGATATGGTACTATTTTAAAATATTATATCATTAAACCTACAATAAAATTGAATCCCAATCTAGGTTTAAAACTATGAAAAGAAACTCTGCAAATATAATCTATATGTATCTTAAACAACAGTGTTACTGTGACTAAAAAGATAAGTAGGAGATAAAAGGATAAATAGAAGGGAAGGTAAAGAGGTTAAAACCTAGGGAAGACTTGACCCTCCTTTCTCCACCCACAAAATGAATATGTTGCTCTCTCTGTGTCCTACTGAGTTCACAGACAATGCTGATTCCACACTCTACAGAAAGAATTTTGTATATAATTCCTTTAAAATATTTTTTGGCTATTGACTCTCCAGGAATTTCGTCAGATATCAGTGACACAGAAATGAAAGGTCACAGATATATTGCCCGTGTGCATGAGCAAGCTTACATTATAGAAGAGGTAGACAGACAAACAAATAAACAATTACCTGAGTTGATCATTGTAAGAGAATTTTGTCTAGATGGCAGTTTGGCACATAGGAGAAACTCCAAATTCAAGGAATCATTTTCCTTTAAGCTAGTATTTGAGCTGATCCCTGGAAGGATTCAAGTTTGTCAGGAGAACACTTAAGAGATGGTAGTCCAGTTTGTGAGAAGGAATGAATGCCTGAGTTAGCAGAAACTACAAATATTTGAGTTTTCCCAGAGAATTATTTATGATTTAATAAGAATGTTAGGTCCTGAGTAACTCATTACATTTGGCTGCAGCAACCAAATCATGTTTCTGAACTTAACAGCAATCATTCAGTCCCTAAACCATCATGGCCACCAGCAGAACAGGATTCTGTGAAGCCTTGCTTAGGCATCAGCTGGTAACTATAGATAAATCTCCCTTCGGTTTCTTGCCAGTTGCTACAAACACCCAAATTATAAAATTACTGATAAAGAAATAGAGGCTCTCTTTTAAAAATTACACTCTTCTATTAAAATTGCTTGCTGAAAAAATTGACCAAAAAAATCGATTTTTATGTATTTTCTAGGAAAGGATGACAATAAAATTATCAGATTTTTATTCAACACACCCCTCTTGTCTTTCTCTCTCTCTTCCCTCTCTGTCACACACATGCACACATGCTCATGCATACACACACACACTTTATCACTTTACAGGTTATGTAGATACTTCCCAGGGCACAGAGGTGGTGCTTTGTTTATTCATGAAAATTGAAATGACTATGAGCAATGCTATGTAGTGGTGCAGGGAGGCACCAAGAGGAAATGTTGTCCCTGTTTATTGGCACTGATTCCAAGACGCTTGGCTGGGATTAGTACAGATGTGATTTCACCTTATAACCCCAGTGAATCTAAGACAGATCCAGGTAGTATACTGGATAATGAATTATGAATGTTAGCTTGTCCTTTTTTTTAATTTTCTTGTGTTACACCATAAAATATTGACATAACACTTCATATATAAATTTAAAATTAATTTTGCCAGTGTAAAATAAAACTTCCATGGTTGCACACAGAGTAAAGAATCCACCTACAATGCAGGTGATTTGAGGTTCGATTGCCTGGTTTGGGAAGAACCCCTGGAGGAGGGTATGGCAACACATGAACAGCCCAGGGGGCTACAGTCCATGGGGAAGCAAAGAGTCAGACACAATTGAGTGACTAAGCAAAGCACAACTCAGAAAATAAACATCACTATGACAAGAAGCAACAGTCAGAACTGGACATGGAACAACAGACTGGTTCCAAATCGGGAAGGTAGTACATCAAGGCTGTATATTGTCATCCTGCTTATTTAACTTCTATGCAGAGTACATCATGTGAAATGCGAGGCTGGATGAAGCACAAGCTGAAACCAAGATTCCTGGGAGAAATATCAATAACCTCAGATATGCAGATGACACCACCCTTATGTCAGAAAGTGAAGAACTAAAGAGCCTTCTGATGAAAGTGAAAGAGGAGAGTGAAAAAATTGGCTTAAAGTTCAACATTCAGAAAACTAAGATCATGGCATCTGGTCCCACCACTTCATGGCAATTAGGTAAGGAAACAATGGGAACAGTGAGAGACTATTTCTGGGGGCTCCAAAATCACTGCGGATGGTGACTGCATCCATGAAACTAAAAGATTCTTGTTCCATGGAAGAAAATCTATGACCAATCTAAGCAGCATATTAAAAAGTAGAGACATTACCTTACCAACAAATGCCTGTCTAGTCAAAACCATCGTTTTTCCAGTAGACATGTATGGATGTGAGAATTGGACTGTAAAGACAGCTAAATGTCGAAGAAATGACTCTTTTGAACTGTGATGTTAGAGAAGACGCTTGAGAGTCCCTTGGAATGCAAGGAGTCCCAACCAGTCCATCCTAAAAGAAATCAGTCCTGAATATTCATTGGCAGGACTGATGTTGAAGTTGAAACTACAATACTTTGGCCACCTGATGCAAAGAACTGACTTATTGGAAAGGATACTGATGCAGGGAAAGACTGAAGGCAGGAGGAGAAGGGGATGACAGAGGATGAAATGGTTGGATGGCATCACTGATGTGATGGACATGAATTTGAGTAGGCTCTGAGAGTTGGTGATGGACAGGGGAACCTGGCATGCTGCAGTCCATAGGGTCATAAAGAGTTGGATATGACTAAGTGACTCAACTGAACTGATGATAATTTGGATGCAATCTAAGCCAATATCTGAATAGAAAGGGAATTGCTATCAGTTTACCATGATCAGTTTATTTCCAAGTTCTATTGGTCTCCCTTCCTGCATGTTCATTCTTTTTTTCTTTTCTTTTTTTTTTTTACTTTATTTTGCTTTTCAATACTGTATTGGCTTTGCCATACATTGACATGAATCAGCCACGGGTGTACACGAGTTCTCAATCCTGAACCCCCCTCCCACCTCCCACCCCATATCATCTCTCTGGATCATTCCTGTGCACCAGCCCCAAGCATCCTGTATCCTGTATTGAACGTAGACTGGCGATTCATTTCTTACCTGATAGTATACATGTTTCAATGCCATTCTCCCTTTTTTGCCATCTGCTCTTACTTCTAGAAGGTGCCAAAGGTTAAGACAAGACAAGCTAATATGAGAAAATCTTAAAATTGAGGCAATTTTATCAATTCTTTTCATTTTAACAATTGGGAAATTCTTTCTGTTCAATTTGTCTTAGTCCAACCAACAGAAAAACAGAGTTCTTTAGTTTCCCAATTTTAGAGATGTTTCTTATTGATTTTATACCTGTATTATTATACTAGAAAGTTTCCTTTCAACATCTGTAATTAAAACTTTTAATCATATTAACCACAATAACCACAGTTCCTGGTATATTCTGTTTACCCCAAATTATCAGTGAATAGTCAGGATTTTTTTTTTTTTATCCTTTTAATTCTGGATTGAATCACAGAAATGATGCTTTTCCAGAATAGCAAGACACATTAAGCCTTATTTAGGAAGCATTTGTAGCAGTTGTTACTTAGCCAGTTAGATTCCCTCAAGAAATCAAAAAAAGAAATCTTCATCATCCAAAGGTTCTACCTTACCTTGATGATATATTCTGTGAGTGACTGCATTTAACATGGTCATGGAAAGTATATATACATCATACATATGTACATACAAAGTACATGCATATGTACATACAAAAGTATCATACATATGTACATACAAAATAAAAGATTTTGTGATTTGTTTTTCCTTCCTAAAGGAACCAATTTAGAACAGAGCATTATTTCCAGATGAAAGGCTCTAAAATATTTTTCTGATTTCACTTTTTATTCATTCATTCAACCACAATTTATAGAGATTCAGTTATGAATAAGAGAGAAAAAGCGCCTGCTCTCAGGAACCTTAAAAATTGAGAGGAAAAATTGACTTGAAACAAGAATTTATTTTGGGGAAGGATAAATAATGGCAACAATAACATGACCTGTTGCAGAAATGATGACTATAATAGTTATGAGCATTTCTTCTTTTCTTTGATATATTTGTATCGTGCTGCTGCTACTGCTAAGTCATTTCAGTCATATCAGACTCTGTGTGACCCCATAGACGGCAGCCCACCAGGGTCCGCCGTCCCTGGGATTCTCCAGGCAAGAATACTGGAGTGGGTGCCATTTCCTTCTCCAATGCAGGAAAGTGAAAAGCAAAAGTGAAGTCACTCAGTCCTTAGTGACCCCATGAACTGCAGCCTACCAGGTTCCTCCGTCCATGGGATTTGCTAGGCAAAAGTACTGGAGTGTGTTGCCATTGATGTATATAAATATCTATATATTTGTGTATGTGGTTTTATATATGCATATAATATAGATAAAAAAGCAAGAGAGTTCCAGAAAAAAATCTATTTCTGGTTTATTGACTATGCCAAAGCCTTTGACTGTGTGGATCACAATAAACTGTGGAAAATTCTGAAACAAATGGGAATACCAGACCACCTGACCTGCCTCTTGAGAAACCTATATGCAGGTCAGGAAGCAACAGTTAGAACTGGACATGGAACAACAGACTGGTTCCAAATAGGAAAAGGAGTACGTCAAGGCGGGATATTGTCACCCTGCTTATTTAACTTCTATGCAGAGTACATCATGAGAAAATCTGGGCTGGATGAAGCACAAGCTGGAATCAATATTGCTGGGAGAAATATCAATAACCTCAGTTATGCAGAAGACACCACCCTTATGGCAAAAAGTGAATAGGAACTAAAAAGCCTCTTGATGAAAGTGAAAGTGGAGAGTGAAAAAGTTGGCTTAAAGCTCAACATTCAGAAGATGAAGATCATAGCATCTGGTCCCATCACTTCACGGGAAATAGGTGAGGAAACAGTGGAAACATGTCAGACTTTATTTTTTGGGACTCCAAAATCACGGCAGATGGTGACTGCAGCCATGCAATTAAAAGACGCTTACTACTTGGAAGGAATTTATGATCAACCTAGATAGCATATTGAAAAGCAGAGACATTACTTTGCCAACAAAGGTCCATCTAGTCAATGCTATGGTTTTTCCATTGGTCGTGTATGGATGTGAGAGCTGGACTGTGAAGAAAGCTGAGCACTGATGAATTTATGCTTTTGAACTGTGGTGTTGGAGAAGACTCTTGAGCTTTGCTTGGACTGCAAGGAGATTCAACCAGTCCATCCTAAAGGAGATCAGTCCTAGCTGTTTATTGGAAGGACTGATGTTGAAGTTGAAACTCCAGTACTTTGGCCACCTCATGCGAAGAGTTGACTCACTGGAAAAGACTGATGCTGGGAAGGATTAGGGACAGGAGGAGAAGGGGATGACAGAGGATGAGATGGCTGGATGGCATTACTGACTCGATGGACATGTGTTTGGGTAGGCTCCAGGAGTTGGTGATGGACAGGGAAGCCTGGAGTGCTGCAATTCATGGGGTCACAAACAGTCAGACATGACTGAACTGAATTGAACTGATAAACCTTTACCTATATATACACATTTTGCATGGGCTTCCCTCATGGCTCAGTGGTAAAGAATCTGCCTGCAATGTAGGAGCCACAGGAGATGTTCGATCCCTGAGTTTGAAGATCCCCTGGGGGAGGGCATGACAACTCACTGCAGTCTTCTTGGAGAATCCCATGGGCCGAAGAGGCTGGTGGACTATAGTTCATAGGGTCACAAAAATTTGGACAGGACTGAAGCAACTTAGCATGCACACATACACTTTACATATTATTTTTCTTTCTTTACTCCCATCCTATTTATTTACTCTGTAATAAAAAAAAGGTGTGGTAAAAGAAAAAAAAAGAATTTTTTTTTTTTCACTTATGAAGACAGATGTATAGAGAGATTATAACAAATCGTTAGGGATCCTGTCAAAGGGATGAAAACAACAGTTAATCCGCTTAAGTAAAAAATGGATTCCAGATCTTGACTTTATGATTTTTTTCTTATATCTTAATTATCAGGTTGACAGCAAACACATGTTTTCTAGAAAAAAAAAAAAAAACTTTGATTAAATTTACAGTGAAGAGAAAAAAGCATACTATCAGATTTATAAAAAAATATTTCCATAATGGCATGATAAGATTGTACTTCTTGCCTCTTTTTTCTTTTTCCTTTATACCTAACAAGTTTTGATGGCAAACATGTGTCTTGGAAAAAAATTTTAGATCCATTTAGTTTGTCAGAAGAGTTTAAGTTACATCTTAATTCTTTGGAGAAATTAAAAAAGCAGTTGAATATCTATATATTTCTCAAGGGACAGAGAATCAACTAAATCATCTTTATGCTGTTTTTACATAGTAAGTCTTTAGCAAGTCTCAAGTACTATGCATTATGGAAATATTATTTTATGTTTTTAATTGGAAGATAATTGCTTTACAATATTTTGTTGATTTCTGATGTACAACAATGTAAATAAGACATTAGTATACATATATATCTCCTCCCTTTTAAGCCTCCCTCCCACACAGACACCCCATCTCACTCTTCTATGTCATCACAGAGCCCCAGGCTGAGCTTCCTGTGCTATATAGCAACTTCCCACTAGCTATCTATTTTACACACAGAAATATAAATTTAAGATCTAAGTCAGTTTGTTATTTAAAATTTACTGTCCCATAAAGAATCATATTTTAAATGAATTTTACGCATATTGACTTCAAAAGTCTAGTGAAATTTAATGTGTTATACTATAATGATAACAATCATGTGATTGTTAATAATTGTTATCATTTTTGGCATTGTGTTAAGTAATTAAATATATCATTATTTTCTCTTTACTACTCTATGAGGGCAGTATTATTATTTCCATTTAATAGATGAGGAAATTGTAGTTTGAATCATTCAAATCACTTAGAAGTTAGAGTCAGAACTGGGAATTTATATCTATCATAAGACCTCAAATCTATGTAGTGAGTGAAGTTGCTCAGTCATGTCTGACTCTTTGCGACCCCATGGACCCCTATCAGGCCTCCCTGTCCATGGGATTTTTCAGGCAAGAGTACTGCAGTGGGTTGTCATTTCCTTCTCCAGGGGATCTTCCCGACCCAGGGACTGAACCCAGATCTCCCGCATTGTAGGCAGATGCTTTATCCTCAGGGCCACCAGGGAAATTATACTATATGGTGCTACACAGTTACATTAAAAAGTTATTAAAAAAACAAATATGCATTACTTATTTCAACAACAGGAAAGCTAGCACTAGAATCACAAACCATTGCTAATCTAATGTAAATGTGAGGGGCATAATTTACATTAGGTTAAGCATGACATGTTTAATAGACTGCACTAAAAAAACAGGGACCCACTGGAGGGTTCAGTTGAGTGAATGAGATATTTCTGGGAAGAATAAGGAAAGAAAATAAAGATAAGAAATTATTCAAGGTGACAAATTAAAAAGAGACAGTGTAACAGATCAGAAGTCTGAAGAAAGAATACTTGTGGAAGAAGCAAAAACAAGAAAAAATAAAAACAAAACTTCAAAGTGTATGTTTTTCGTGGGGCAGGATTTGGAAGAGGAGACCCACAGGAATCCTTGGTAAATAAAATTATAATGATGACTCTCATGGACATCATGGGAAGAGCTTAAAAAAAAAAGGGGGCTTCTGGGAGTAGGTATGGATGCATTACATACACATACCTTAGGAATAGACAACATGAAAAGTGGGGGAACAAAATAAGTGTGAAGAAAGCCTATACTTACTGGAGAAGTATGTGCTACTCTTACCTGATATCCCCAATGGCATTTCCAAAAATGACTGTAATTCAGGATTCTGAGGCTGAAAGTTAACCAAGCTCCCATTGCTATACTCCTACATTTCATTAAAAGGACTTTGATTGTTTCACAGGATGAACTTAAAGCTATATGCTTGGTCTTTAACATAGTATTGATATGAGATGGATGTATGGTGATCTAGATAATGTTGTTCAATGACTAAGTTGTGTCTGACTCTTTGTAGCCCCATGGACTGCAGCACACCAGGCTTCCCTGTCCTTAATTATCTCCAAAAGATTGTTCACAGTCATGTCCAATTGAGTTGGTGATGTCACCCAACTGTCTCATCCTCTGTCACCCTCTTCTCCTTTTGCCTTCAATCATTCCAATTGAAGGGTCTTATCAGGGTCTTATCCAATGAGTTGACTCTTTGCATTATTTGGCCAAAGTATCAGAGTATTCAGATTCAGCAACAGACCTTCCAATGAGTATTCAGGGTTTATTTCTTTTAAGATGATTGACTGGTTTGATCTCCTTGCTGTCTAAGGGACTCTCAAGAGGCTTCTCTAGCACCACAAATTGAAGGCATCAATTCTTTGGTGCTCAGCCTTCTTAATGGCCCAACTCTCACATCCATACATGACTACTGAAAAAACTATAGCTTTGACTTGATGGATCTTTCTCAGCAAGGTAATGTCTCTGCTTTTTAATACGCTCTCTAGGTTTGTCATAGGTGTCCTTCCAAGAACCAGGTGTCTTTTAATTTCATGTCTTCAGTTACTGTCTGCAGTGATTTTGAATCCCGGGAAAATAAAATCTGTCACTGCTTCCACTTTTTCCCCATCTATTTGCCATGAAGTAATGGAATTGGATGTCATGATCTTTATTTTTTGATTACTGAGCTTTAAGCCAGCTTTTTCACTCTCCTCTTTCACGTTCATCAAGCGACTCTTCAGTTTCTCTTTCTGCCAATAGAGAAATATCATCTGCATATCTGAGGTTTTTGATATTCCTCTGGGCAATCTTGATTGCAGCGTGTGATTCATCCAGCCCAGCATTTCACATGATGTACTCTGCATATGGTCTTCCATGGTGGTAAAGAATCTGCCTGCAATGCAGGAGACGTGGGTTCGATCCTGGGTGGGGAATATCCTCTGGAAGAGGGCATGGCAACCCATTCTAGTATTCTTGCCTGGAGAACTGCAGGGACCTAGGAGCCTGGCTCCTAGTTCATAGTGTCACAAAGAGCTGGACATGACTGAGCAACTGAACAAGCATGCACACACACACTCTGCACATAAGTTAAATAAACAAGGTGACAACATACCGCCTTGTACTCCTTTCCTAATTTTGAACCAGTCCATTGTTCCATGTAAGATTCTAACTGTTGCTTCTAGACTAGCATACACATTTCTCAGGAGACAGGTAATTCTCATCTCTCTAAGTATCTTCCACAGTTTTTGTCATCCACACAGTCAAAGGATTTAGTATAGTAGGTGTTTTTTTTTTTCTGGAATTCTCTTGCTTTCTCTATGATCAAATGAATGTGGGCAATTCAATATCTGGTTCCTCTACCTTTTCTAAATCCAGCTTCTACATCTGAAAGTTCTCAGTTCATGTATTGCTGAAGTCTAACTTGAAGGATTTTGAGCATAACCTTACTAGTGTGTGAAATGAGTACAATTATATGATAATTGTACATTCTTTGGGATTGGAATGAAAACTGACCATTGCCAGTTCTGTGGCCACTGATGAGTTTTCCAAATTTCCTGACGTATTGAGTGTAGCACTTTAACAATATCATCTTTTAGGATTTTAAAGCTCTCAGCTAGAATCCCATCACCTCTGCTAACCTTGTTTGCAGAAATGCTTCCTAAGGCACACTTGACTTCCGACTCTATGATGTCAGGCTCTAGGTGAGTGAACACACCATTTCAGTTATTTGGGTCATTAATACCTTTTGTATAGTTCTGTTTATTCTTGCCACCTCTTTTTAATCTCTTCTGCTTCTGTCAGATCCTTGCCATTTCTGTCCCTCATCATGCCCATCATTCCATGAAATGTTCCCTCAGTTCAGTTGTCACTCAGTCATGTCTGGCTCTTTGCAGCCCCATGGACTGCAGCACACTAGGCTTCCCTGTCCATCACCAACTCCCGGAGCTTACTCAAACTCATGTCTATTGAGGAGAGTAGGTCATGCCATCCAACCATCTCATCCTCTGTCATCCCTGTCTCCTCCTGGCTTCAATCTTTCCCAGCATCAGGATTTTTTCCAATGAGTCAGTTCTTCACATCACGTGACCAAAGTACTGGAGTTTCAGATTCAGCATCCATCCATCCAATGAATATTCAGGACTGATTTCCTTTAGGATGGACTGGTTGGATCTCCTTGCAGTCCAAGGCACTCCAAAAGTCTTCTCCAACACCACAGTTCAAAAGCATCAATTTTTCGGTGCTCAGCTTTCTTTATAGTCCAACTCTTACATCCATACATGTCTACTGAAAGAACCATATCTTTGTCTATATGGACCTTTGTTGACAAAGTAATATCTCTGCTTTTTTAATATGCTATCTAGGTTGGTCATAGCTTTTCTTTCAAGGAGCTAGTATATTTTAAATTCATGGCTGCAGTCACCATCTGCAGTGGTTTTGGAGCCCAAAAAATAAAGTCTGTCACTGGTTCCAATGTTTCCCCATCTATTTGCCAAGTTATGAGATCAGACAGGATTGGATGTCATGATCTTAGTTTTTGAATGTTGAGTTTTAAGCCAACTTTTTCACTCTCCTCTTTCACTTTGATCAAGAGGCTCTTTAGTTATTCTTCACTTTCTGCCATGAAGGTGGTGTTATCTGCATATCTGAGGTTATTGACATTTCTCCTGGCAATCTTGACTCCAGCTTGTTCTTATCCAACCCAGTATTGCACATGATGTACTCTGCATAGAAGTTAAGTAAGCAGGGTGGCAATATACAGCCTTGAAATACTCCTTTTCCAATTTGGAAACAGTCTGTTGTTCCCTTGGTATCTCCAATTTTCTTAAAGAGATCTCTAATCTGTACCATTTTTTTCCCTCTAATTTTTTCTTTTTTTCACTCTTCCTGCAAGAAAGCCTTTTCATCCCTGCTTGCTATTCTTTGGACCTCTGCATTCAGTTTGATATATCTTTCCTTTTCTCCCTTGCTTTTTGCTTCTGTTCTTTTGTCGGCTATGTGTAAAGCCTCCTCAGACAACCACTTTGCCTTCTTTCATTTCTTTTTCTTGAGAATGGTTTTGGTCACCACCTCCTGTACAATGTTACGAATCTCTGTCCAGTTCTTCAGGCAGTCTGTGTACCAGATCTAATCCCTTGAATCTATTTGTCACTCCCACTGTATAAACATAAGGGATTCGATTTTGGTTATACCTGAATGACCTACTGGTTCTCCCTACTTTCTTGAATTTAAGCCTGATTTTACAATAAGGAGCTCATAATCTGAGCTTACAGCCAGCTCTAGGTCTTATTTTGCTGACTGTGTAGAGCTTCTCCATCTTTGGCTGCAAAGAATATAATTAGTCTGCTTTAATTATTGACATTTGGAGATGTCCATGTGTAGAGACATCTCTTGTGTTGTTAGAAAATGGTATTTGCTATGACCAGTGTGTTCTCTTGATGAAACTCTGTTAGTCTTTGCCCTGATTTATTTTGTACTCCAAGGCCAAACTTGACTGTTACTCCATGTATTTCTTGATTTCCTACTTTTACATTCCAATCCCATATGATGAAATGGACATCGTTTTTGGTGTTAGTTCTAGAAGGTCTTGAAGGCCTTCATAGAACTCTTTAACTTCACTTTCTTCAGCATCAGTGGTTGGGACATAGACTTGGATTACTATGATGTTGAATGGTTTGCCTTGGAAATGAACTGAGATCCTTCTGTCTCTTTTGAGATTGCACCCTAGTACTGCATTTCATCCTCTTTTGTTGAGGACTGTTCCATTTCTTTTAAGGGATTCTTTACCACAGTAGATAAAATGGTCATCTGAATTAAATTTGCCCATTACTGTCCATTTTAATTCATTGATTCCTAAGATATCAATGTCCACTCTTGCCATCGCCTGTCTGACCATATCCAATTTACCTTGATTCATGGACCTAACATTCTAGGTTGCTATGTAATATTTTTCTTTATAGCATAGGAGTTGACTTTCACTACCAGACACATCCACAACAGAGCATCATTTCTGCTTTGTCCCAGCCACTTCATTCCTTTTGGAGCTATCAGTAATTGCCCTCTGTTCTTCCCTGGTAGTATACTGGGCACCTTCACACCTGTGGAACTCATCTTCCAGTATCATATCTTTTTGTCTTATCATACTGTTCATAGGGTTCTTACAGCAAGTATACTGTAGTGGCTTGCCATTCCCTCCTTCAGTGGACCACGTTTTGTCAAAACTCTCCACTATGATTTGTCTGTCTTGGGTGGCCCTACATGGCATGACTCATAACTTAATTGAGATACACAAGCCCCCCACGATAAGGCTGTGATCAATGAAGGGGGAGTTATAGAATGTATTATCCATAATCTGAGAATATTTATCCAAGTTCTCTAATTGAAATGAGAGACAATTGAAAATAGATTAGCATCCCTAGGACCAGGGGTGGGAAGATGAAAGGATAGTGAGTGATTGTGGTTTGGTAAAAAGGTTTCTTTTTAAGAGTGATGAAATCTTCTAAGGATATGTTGATGATCCATACATACACACACACACACACAACAACAAACCCAGTAGAAACCAAAAACCAGTGAAAGGTAACTTTAATTGAGTAAACTCTGTGACATGTAAATTATATCCCAATAAAACTGCTTTAAAAAATCAGTTCTTTTTTTTTAGGTTAGATTTTAATTCTTTTTTTCTTTTATTTATTTATTTTTAAAATATAAATTTATTTATTTTAATTGGAGGTTAATTACTTTACAATATTGTATTGGTTTTGCCATACATCAACATGAATCCGCCACAGGTATACACGTGTTCCCCATCCTGAAACCCCCTCCTTCCTCCCTCCCTGTACCAAAATGTTTCAGGTCTAATGGTAATGAATTGAAAACTTAAACCACTCACCTATTGATGAATGAATCTGCCTTTTGAAAAAGCTTCTAAGCTCATGACTCTAAGGAGAACATAATTAACATTAATGGAGAAAAATTTTTAAAAATACAACTTTAATTTTTCATAAAACTCTTTGGTACTTCTTCTATGGTCTCAAATGGTCTTGAAATAATTGTCTCAAGTATGACTATAATCTACTTTCAGCTAATTTCCTCTTACCATAGCAAAAAAGTGAAGAACAGAAAACTCAACAAGGAAATTTTCCAGTATGATTACGGTTGACTTAGTATTCTGGATTTGGGTTTTCTGATTGGCTTTTCGCCCAATTAATTGTTTTATAAATTTGGACACAGAATTTTTACAACCTATTCCCTTCATTCTGTATCTACTAGGCTGTCAGCCTGTGTATAAAACAAGAGGTCTATTACTGTCAACCATGGAGTTTTTTAAATAAAAACAGGAGGCATAGAGAAGGTACATATTTAAGCAATTTTTTAATTAAACACAGAATTTTATATCAAAATCTAATCTGTAAACATATGTAATTTCACCTCCCAGTTTTACCTTGTTGTTGTTCAGTCACTAAGTCATGTCCAACTCTTCCGGACTCCATGGACTGTAGCATGCCAGGCTCCTTGTCCTTCACCATCTGCCAGAGTTTACTCAAACTCATCTGTTGAGTCATTGATGCCATCCACTATCTCATCCTCTATTGTCCTCTGCTCCTTTTGCCTTCAATCTTTCCCAGCATCAAGGTCTTTTCCAATGAGATGGCTCTTCTGATCAGGTGGCCAAAGCACTGCAACATTAGCTTCAGCATCAGTCCTTCCAATGAATCTTCAGGGTTTATTTCCTTTAGGATGGACTGGTTTGATCTCCTTGCTGTCCAAGGGACTCTCAAGAGTCTTCTCCAGCACCATAGTTTGAAAGCATCAATTCTTCAGTACCCAACCTTCTCTATGGTCCAACTCTCACAGTTTTATCTAAATATTAATTTGTGATAAACACACATATTTGGTAATACATATCTTAATTGTGAACTGTTTCATAAGTTCAAATTTTTGTATAAAGAAAGCTTCATTGAATGATTCATTGATCAGGCTAGAGAAAATATAAACCAGACTTCAAACCTCCTTAAATTAAATAATAATAAATTTTCTTTGCAACTGGACACTGAATATGCCAGAAGGAAAAAATAGATGAAATTACACTTTGTGAAACTTAATATTCAATTTGTCTATGCCTAGGCAGTAGTGTGCAGCACTAAGACTTTGACAAAAGGCAGCCTGAGCATAAACCCAAGAATTTCGATGTTAGCTGCACAACCTCAGATAAACTACCCATTTATCTAGGCCTCAGTTGTCTTATAAGGATAATAATTTTACCTGAGAGTTCTGTTGTGGTGATTGAATGAAGTCTTTAAAACATTTACCATATATGGTACATAATGTTTAAAAAAATTGTTTTACATATAGAATGTAATTTGAAATTCAAATTTATCTACCATGTATTTGTGATAGAGATAAATTTCTATTGCTTACCACAAACTGTTTCAGACCTAAAATTGCACTCAGATTTCAGATATTCCATGGAATATAGTGTATCCTTTTTAGAGACACAGTATTTAAATGGAGTTTTACATATAACACCAGATTTTAAGAGAAGTAAGCCTTTACATTACTACCTAAACTACTTTCTAAGATTATACTTGCTTGATAAATTTTATAGCGATGAGTGATTTCAAATAGCTAAAAGTAGAGCTCTGAGAAGTACAGTCTAATTCTTCAACTAATTGAATCTGGACCAGATCCGTGTCTTCTTACACAAAATATGGTGAAAGTTATACCCTGCCAGTTCCAGGCCTTAACTTTAAAAAGACTGGCAGTTTCTACTTCTTCTCATTTGCAACTTACCTGCCATTTTGTGAAGAAGCCCAACCAGTCACATAGAGAGGCCCTGTGGCAAATAACTGACGTTCCTAACTGTCTATTCCACGGAACTATCAGTCAAGGCCAGACCAACTTTTAATCCTTCGGAGTGAGCTTTCTTCCAGTTGACCCTCCAAGTTCCTCTAGTAAAGGTTTCCTAAAGATGCCATGGTGAGCAAACAAGAACTGTTGCTTCTAAAGAATTAATCAATTACAAAATCATCAACAAATAAATAATTGTTTTTAGACACTACATTTGGGAGAAGTTTATAGTGTGGCAATAAATACCTAAAACTGCAACCCAAAAAATTAACAATATCTTTCGTTTTAAAAGATATCATGGAGAACTTCTCTAATTCATTAAGAACCCGCAAATACCTCTAATTGCAGCAATTACAAATTTTTATTATATTCACTTATCTATATTTATTTTTTTATAAATTGACCTGAGTCTTTCTCAAAGATTAATTATTTCCCCAAACCTTAAAGAAAGTTTCTAATGCCTAGTAATTCAGCAATGAACATTTATTGAAGAATAAATATTGATGAATGAATAAATGTCTAGTTTCAGAGGTTGTTGTTTTTTCTTTTATTTAAGAGAGAACAAACAACTGTTAACCTTGATTTCTACAACTCTAAGATATTTATTTATAAGATGAAATAAATGTTCAGTTCAGTCACTCAGTTGTGTCTGACTCTTTGCGACCCCATGGACTGCAGCACATCAGTCTTCCCTGTCCATCACCAACTACCTGAGCTTACTCAATCTCATATCCATTGAGTTGGCGATGCCATCCAACAATTTCATCCTCTGTTGACCCCATCGCCTCCTGCCTTCAATCTTTCCCTGCATCAGGGTCTTTTCTGATGAGTCAGTTTCTTCACATCAGGCAGCCAAAGTATTGGAGTTTCAGCTTCAGCATCAGTCCTTCTAATGAATACTCAGGACTGACTTCCTTTAGGATGGACTGGTTGGATCTCCTTGCAGTCCAAGAGACTCTCCAGAGTCCTCTCTAACACCACAGTTCAAAAGCATCAATTCTTTGGTGTTCAGCTTTCTTTATAGTCCAACTCACATTCATACATGACTATTGGAAAAACCATAGCTTTGACTAGATGGACCTTTGTTAGCAAAGTAATGTCTCTCTTTTTAATATGCTGTCTAGATTGGTCATAACTTTTTTTCCAAGAGGCAAGCACCTTTTAATTTCATGGCTTCAGTCACCATCTGCAGTGATTTTGGTGTCCCTCAAAATAAAGTTTGTCACTGTTTCTGTTGTTTCCTCATCTATTTGCCATGAATTAATGGGACTGGATACCATGATCTTAATTTCCTGAATGCTGAGTTAACCAATATTTTCACACTCTTCTTTCACTTTCATCAAGAGGCTCTTTAGTTCTTCTTTGCTTTCTGCCATAACAGTGGTGTTATCTGCATATAGGTTATTGATATTTCTCCCAGGAATCTTGATTCCAGCTTGTATTTCTTCCAGCCTGACATTTCTCATGATGTACTCTGCATATAAGTTAAATCAACTGGGTGATAATATACAGTCTTGATGTACTTCTTTTCTGATTTGGAACCAGTCTGTTGTTCCATGTCCAGTTCTAACTGTTGCTTCTTGACCTGCATACAGATTTCTCAGGAGGCTGGTCAGGTGGTCTGGTGTTCCTGTCTCTTTAAGAATTTTCCACTGTTTGTCATGATCTGCACAGTCAAAGGCTTTGGTGTAGTCAATAAAGCAGAAACAGATGTTTTTCTGGAACTCTCTTGCTTTTTTGATGATCCAGCAGATGTTGGCAACTTGATCTCTGGTTCCTTTGCCTTTTCTAAATCCAGCTTGAACATCTGGAAGTTAACAGTTCATGTACTGTTGAAGCGTAGCTTGGAGAATTTTGAGCATTACTTTGCTAGCGTGGAAAGTGAAAGTGAAGTCGCTCAGTTGTGTCCCACTCCTTTTGACCCCATGGACTGTATCCCACCAGGCTCCTCCATCCATGGAATTTTCCAGGCAAGAATACTGGAATGGGTTGTCATTTCCTTCTCCAGGGGATCTTCCTGACCCAGGGATCAAACCCGTGTCTCACTCAGTGCAGACAGATGTTTACCGTCTGAGCCACCAGGGAAGCCCTAGCGTGTGAGATGAGTGCAATTGTGCGGTAGTATGTACTACTTTGAAAGCAGATCATGAGATGAAAATAAAGAATAAGAACCTTAATTAATTTCGGTAGTACAGATGTTAGAAGAAGCATGTTAGAACAAAACATAAAGGAACAATAGATCTTTCAGAAGAGTAGTTTAGCTAGTGTTTTCTTTTCCTAGTGACACTGTACAAAATATTTATTTTAAGCAATGAACACCAAATTCCTTGGGATTTCCATGATACATAAAACAACAAAAACTAGCTCCTTATAATTAGCAGCAAAGAGTCTGTGTACTGAGTTATTATATTGTACAGTCATTTCATTAGGTGCATGCCATCGTGTGGTATAAGGCGGGAATAATTAGACACCAGATGGTGACATCAGTTCCAATAGAGAATGCCTATGCATTATGCATGAGAAATGACTTTATTGTTGTTTTTATCCATTTGGTATCATTATGCTGCTCTTGGACCTCAATCAGCGTCTCAAAAAAAGTATCTCTTTGGATCTGGAATTTTTCTGTTCAGAACAATTTGTAACATCACTTTGTCATATTCTGATCAGCTATCTCCCTACTCAACTTGCAGAAATTCTAAAAGCATATTATTTTCTGGCAGCACCACAGAACTGAGCTTTTCCATCACCCAGAGCATCTGAGCTTACTGGATATAATTTTATGTTACTGCAAGCAATATGAAGTTTAAGATTAGTATCTTTGAAAATTGAATCTGATTTTTAATGATTATAGTGTCACATTTCTGGGCTGAGGTACTTTTAAAATGTCATTTGTAGATATGTGATTAATCATTTTGTGTCTTTTGACCACTAAAAATATCTTTTATTTTCATTACATATATAATGAATTTGAAAGTAGAAAAGAACTAGAATATATAGTAATTAGATAGTAGATTTCATTAATGTCATTAAATCTTCCATGGAGAGCTCAACAAAATGGTTGTTTGTCTTTATTTATTTGGGAAGGTGGCAGCATTTCAGGAGAGTCTAAGATATTGTATTAGAATCCAAGGACATATTACCTTTTAATCTTCAGCCTTCCAGAGGTTGATTAACTCTATGACCCTTAGCCCTTGAATATATAAGAAAATTGGTATTCAATATGCAAGATTTTTAATAGAAGTTCTTAATAAATTATATAGCTATAGAGAGCAAGATTTGATCAGAAAAAAATAATAATTAGAAAAGATATATGTGACTTATCATATAGATTTTACCTTCTATTGTTTGGGAGCTGGTTACACAGTTTATGTTTATCTGTTGATTCATCCTTGATGGTAGATCTCAGGTCTGCAGGACAAGAAGCTGAACAATTAATAAGGACATCAAGTAGAGTAGAGTAAAGGAATACTGGAATCCAGTAAAAGGACTGGGATTTAGACTGATTTCATCACTGCCTCTAAACCTCCAACTTCAGTGATGCAAGTCACTTGCAGGAGAAGCTGATGCCCTTCATCATGGAGCTAGGTTTAGCTCAGAAGTCCCAGGAGGTGAAGGGGAAATCTGGCAAAAGCTAGAGATATCACAGACCAAGCTTCTGCCCACACAGACAAAGTTAGCTAGCATATTGGTAACAAATTCTGTAACCTGCAATAGTGTCTGGAAGGCTTTTTTGTAAAGTTTTTTTTTTTTTTTCAATCTGAAGTAGATTTATTTTTACAGAAATGTTGGTGGCTCAGAGGTTAAAGCATCTGCCTCCAATGCAGGAGACCTGGGTTCAATCCCTGGGTCGGGAAGATCCCCTGGAGAAGGAAATGGCAACCCACTCCAGTATTCTTGCCTGGAGAATCCCATGGATGGAGGAGCCTGGTAGGCTACAGTCCATGGGGTCGCAAAAAGTCAGACACGACTGAGTGACTTCACCTTCACCTATGAAAATATTACAAGACTTGCTGTTTAGAAATGTGATCTTGTGTGCACAGTCTGAACTTACTTAGCCACATTGAGACAGTCCTTTAGCCTTGGTCTTCTTTAAAAGACCAAGAGCCCAGGATCTGAAGTTATTGATATTTCTCCCAGCAATCTTGATTCTAGCTTGTGCTTCTTCCAATCCAGCGTTTCTCGTGATGTACTCTGCGTAGAAGTTAAGTAAGCAGGGTGACAATATACAGCCTTGACGTACTCCTTTTCCTATCTGGAACCAGTCTGTTGTTCCATGTCCAGTTCTAACTGTTGCTCCCTGACTGGAAATAGGTTTCCCAAGAGGCAGGTCAGGTGGTCTGCTATTCCCATCTCTTTCAGAATTTTCCACAGTTTATTGTGATCCACACAGTCAAAAGCTTTTGCATAGTCAATAAAGCAGAAATAGATGTTTTTCTGGAACTCTCTTGCTTTTTCCATGATCCAGTGGATGTTGGCAATTTGATCTCTGGTTCCTCTGCCTTTTCTAAAACCAGCTTGAACATCTGGAAGTTCACGGTTCACATATTGCTGAAGCCTGGCTTGGAGAATTTTGAGCATTATTTTACTAGTGAGAGAGATGTGCGGTAGTTTGAGCATTCTTTGGCATTGCCTTTCTTTGGGATTGGAATGAAAACTGACCTTTTCCAGTCCTGTGGCCACTGCTGAGTTTTCCGAATTTGCTGGCATATTGAGTGGGGCACTTTCACAGCATCATCTTTCAGGATTTGAAATAGCTCAACTGGAATTCCATCACCTCCACTAGCTTTGTTTGTAGGGATGCTTTCTAAGGCCCACTTGACTTCACATTCCAGGATGTCTGCCTCTAGGTGAGTGATCACACCATCATGATTATCTGGGTCATGAAGATCTTTTCTGTACAGCTCTTTTGTGTATTCTTGCCACCTCTTCTTAATATCTTCTGTTTCTGTTAGGTCCATACTATTTCTGTCCTTTATTGAGCCCATCTTTGTGTGGAATGTTCCCTTGGTGTATGTAATTTTCTTGAAGAGATCTCTAGTCTTTCCCATTCTGTTGTTTTCCTCTATTTCTTTGCATTAATCGCTGAAGAAGGCTTTCTTATCTCTTCTTGCTACTCTTTGGAATTCTGCATTCAAATGGAATTATCTTTTCTTTTCTTCCTTGCTTTTTGCTTCTTTTCTTTTCACAGCTATTTGTAAGGCCTCCTCAGACAGCCATTTTGCTTCTTTGCATTTCTTTTCCATGGGGATAGTCTTGATCCCTGTCTCCTGTACAATGTCACAAACCTCCGTCCATAGTTCATCAGGCAATCTATCAGATCTAGTCTTTTAAATCTATTTCTCACTTCCACTGTATAATCATTTGATTTAGGTCATACCTGAGTGGTCTAGTGGTTTTCCCTACTTTCTTCAATTTAAGGCTGAATTTGGCAATAAGGACTTCATGATCTGAGCCACAGTCAGCTCCTGGCCTTGTTTTTGCTGATTGTATAGAGCTTCTCCATCTTTGGCTGCAAATAATATAATCGATCTGATTCAGTGTTGACCATCTGGTGATGTCCATGTGTAGCGTCTTCTCTTGTGTTATTGGAAGGGGGTGTTTGCTATGACCAGTTTGTTCTTTTGGCAAAACTCTATTAGCCTTTGCCCTGTTTAATTCTGTACTACAAGGCCAAATTTGCCTGTTACTCCAGGTGTTTCTTGACTTCTTACTTTTTGCATTCCAGTCCCCTATAATGAAAAGGACATATTTTTTTGATGTTAGTTCTAGAAGGTCTTGTAGGTCTTCATAGAACCATTCAACTTCAGCTTCTTTGGCATTACTGGTTGGGGCATAGGCTTGGATCACTGTGATACTGTTTTTTTTTTGCCTTAGAGATGAACAGAGATCATTCTGTCGTTTTTGAGATTGCATCCAAGTACTGCATTTCGGACTCTTTTGTTGACCATGATGGCTACTCCATTTCTTCTAAGGGATTCCTGCCCACAGTAGTAGATATAATGGTCATTTGAGTTAAATTCACCCATTTAGTCCATTTTAGCTCGCTTTTTCATAGAATGTCAGCGCTCACTCTTGCCATCTCCTGTTTGACCACTTACAATTTGCCTTCATCCATGTACCTAACATTCCAGGTACCTATTCAATATTGCTCTTTACAGCATTGGACCTTGCTTCAATCACCAGTCACACCCACAACTAGGTATTATTTTTGCTTTGGCAGATGACACCACCCTTATGGCAGAAAGTGAAGAGGAACTAAAAAAAGCCTCTTGATGAAAGTGAAAGAGGAGAGTGAAAAAGTTGGCTTAAAGCTCAACATTAAGAAAATGAAGATCACGGCATCTGGTCCCATCACTTCATTGGAAATAGATGGGGAAACAGTGGAAACAGTGTCAGGCTTTATTTTGGGGGGCTCCAAAATCACTGCAGATGGTGATTGCAGCCATGAGATTAAAAGATGCTTACTCCTTAGAAGGAAAGTTATGACCAACCTAGAGAGCATATTAAAAAGCAGAGATATTACTTTGTCAGAGAAGGTCAGTCTAATGAAGGCTATGGTTTCTCCAGTGGTCATGTACGGATGTGAGAGTTGGACTGTGATGAAAGCTGAGCACCAAAGAATTGATGCTTTTGAACTGTGGTGTTGGAGAAGACTCTTGAGAGTTCCTTGGACTGCAAGGAGATCCAACCAGTCCATCCTAAAGGAGATCGGTCCTGGGTGTTCATTGGAAGGACTGATGCTGAAGTTGAAACTCCAATACTTTGGCCACCTCACGCGAAGAGTTGACTCATTGGAAAGACCCGGATTGGGGGCAGGAGGAGAGGGGGACGACAGAGGATGAGATGGCTGGATGGCATCACTGACTCAATGCACATGAGTTTAGGTGGACTCTGGGAATTGGTGATGTACAGGGAAACATGGCGTTCTGTTGTTCATGGGGTCACAAAGGGTCAGACACGACTGAGTGACTGAACTGAACTGAAGTGACTGAAAGAGCCCAAGATCTGTTTCAAGTTCAGTGTGGATTCTGTTGTTTTGCTTAGGAGTGTATGCCAGTGGCCTTCAAGCATGTCTTCAGGTTTTAGTATTTGACAATGGAGGGGTCAGAATTCTTCTGGGGCAGTACTAGAGGCGTACATATAGACCAGATGCCTAGTATTTGCTGCCAGAGGCACCCCCCTGGACATGAGGGACTGTTGCACACTATTGGAATTGATTTTGCTCTGTCTCTGGTGGGCTAAAGTCCATGGGATCACGAAGAGTCAGACACGACTGAGCAACTTCACAATGATGACGACCATATGAGCCTCATCCCATCGAGTGCTTGGCTGTGTGGTGCTTTATTTGGTGACTCAGATACCAAGAAACCATGGGCAGAATTGTTTGGACTTCCATTCCTGGTATCTGGCCTTGTGATGATCTTTGCTTGTTGCTGTTATTCAGTCGCTATGTTGTGTCTAACTCTGAAACCCCATGAACTGCAGCATGCCAGGCTTCCCTGTCCTCCAGTGGCTCCAGAGTTTGCTTAAATTCATATCCATTGAGCCAATGATGCTATCTAACCAACTAATCCTTTGCTACCCTCTTCTCTTTTTTCTATCTTTGCTATCCTCCATGTAATTAGTGTCCTTTCCTTGCATTCGTTGCAATGCCCTGTGTTTTGCTCAACAGTTTCTGTATAACAGGTCCCATGGAGCTCACACCCAGTTTTCAGTTTTCTGTATTGTTGACATCTTATGTTACTATATTAAATTTGTCACAATTAATAAACTAGTATTAATATATTATTAGCTAAAGCTCATTTCAAGATTTTCTAAGTTTTTCACTATTTTTTTTTCCATTTCAAGGTCTCATTCAGGATACCATGTTTCCTTAAGCTCTTCATGGCTATAACAGTTTCTCAGATTTTGTTTCAGATGACCTTGATGGTATTGGAAATTATAGGTCAGATATTTTGTAAAATGCCCCTCAACTGGAATTCATCTGATATGTTTCTCAAAATTAGACTGAAATAAGCACATCTTAAAAATCATCCCTAATTATACCATCAAAACTTTACTCCCACTAACATTTTGGAGATTATTTTCCTTTCTATTTTGGAATGATATAATGTGAAAAATTAGCATTACTATACTTTGCTCTCTTTCTGAAATATTATTTTATTGGTTTTTCTCATGCCATTAGGAAACTTTCAGTTGCTGCATTAAATTCCTACAAGTATGTGTCATATACTTGTGTGTGTGTGTATGTGTGTGCATGCACGTGCATGTGTGTGCTTAATTGCTCATTCGTATCTGACTCTGTGACCCCATGAACTGCCAAGCTCTTCTGTCCATGAGGATTCTCCAGGCAAGAATAATGGAGTGGGTTGCCATGCCTTTCTCTAGGGGATCTTCCCAACCCAGGAATCGAATCCATGTCTCCTGCATTGCAGGTGGATTCTTTACTCTCTGAACCCCCAGGAAAGCCCATCATATGCTTAAGGGGTAATTTCATCTTCTGTAACAAAAGAAGCCAAAACATCAGTGGTTTAAATAAGACAGACTTTTATTTATCTTTCATACAAAAGTCTCAAAGATAGGTGGTCTGCAAATTTCCTGCAGCACTAAAATGATCAGAGATCCAATATTCATATAATTTGTTCCTCTCCTATCCATACGTCCATCTCATGGATGAAGAAGGTTGTTTCAGCTCATTCTGTCAAGTCCACATTATAATAAGGAGAGAGGAGTAGTAGAAAACTACCTTCCACTGTAAATCTACAAATGTTGCACTTTTATTTTGTGCTTATATCCAATTGGCATGAATTCAGTCACGTTAATACCCTAGTGGAAAGGAAGGCTTAGAATTATTTTTTCTAGATGGTCATATATTAACATTTGAGGGTTACTTTAACAAAATAAGTAGGAGAGAATGAATCATAAGACAATAATTATAATATCAACATCTATTCTATTCTTGAATAATATTCATCTACTCTTGGCCATTTTAGAAAAAAAATAGCTGCTTTAATAATGCTGTGTTTGTAACACAAAATATTTATAGACATATTTATAATTTTCTAATTATAAAAGCATAAAGGAAATAAATTATTTTAGAAATCATAATAAATATTGCTAAACTATCTTCCCGCAATTTTGGGTCAATTCGACATCACATGAGCACCGTATGCTGCTGCTGCTGCAGCTGCTGCTGCTGCTGCTAAGTCTCTTCAGTCGTGTCCGACTCTGTGCGACCCCATAGACGGCAGCCCACCATGCGCCCCCATCCCTGGGATTCTCCAGGCAAGAATACTGGAGTGGGTTGCCATGTCCTTCTCCAATGCATAAAAGTGAAAAGTGAAAGTGAAGTCGCTCAGTCGTGTCCGACTCTTAGCGACCCCATGGACTGCAGCCTACCAGGCTCCTCCATCCATGGGATCTTCCAGGCAAGAGTACTGGAGTGGGGTGTCATTGCCTTCTCCATAGCACCATATAAGAACATCTAAATATCTTTAATTTTTAAGTTACTTTTGTTAATCTAACTGGTTAAATATATCTAGCTATTGATTTAATTTGCATTATTTTAATTATGCAAGAGTTGAAAATTACCTTTTTATTAATAATCATTTGATTTGGTTACTGTTCTTTGGGATTTTTATATTGATTTGTAAAAGCTCTTATGACAGTATGAATATATATATGATAATATAGTCATATGTTAGTTTGACTTTCTGGAAGGCAAATTAGAAATACTTACTAGCAATGTTGCAGTCCTCTAATAGTATTACCCTTTATTTTTTCCAAATGTAGTGTTTTACTCCATGAAAACATCAGAAGTATGTATGAAACTTTATGAACAGTACTGTTAATAAAAGCAAGCTTTGGAAAACCTTTATGGTAACAGTAGAAAATGGATGAATGATGGAATATATATTATATATATATATATATGTTGACTATGTAGCTATTCCAAATGTGTTAAAAAAAACTAATGAATATACTTGAAACATGCTCATGATGCAATGTCAAAAGGAAATGTCCATTAGAAGTCACCAAGTTTAAGATATCCTATACAGAATTTCATAAAACTTTAATACAAAGCTCCTCTTCTCCTAAAATATTTTAAGGACCAGTGTTATGAAACACACATGGTAAATAATAATCTTCATCATCAAGGTCTTTTAGTAAAATTTGTCATTATAGTTGTGGTAATCAAAGAAAGGAGAAGGCAGTGGCACCCCACTCCAGTACTCTTGCCTGGAAAATCCCATGGATGGAGAAGCCTGGTAGGCTGCCGTCCATACTAAGGGTCGGACACAACTGAGCGACTTCCCTTTCACTTTCCACTTTCATGTATTGGAGAAGGAAATGGCAACCCACTCCAGTATTCTTGCCTGGAGAATCCTAGGGACAGGGGAGCCTGGTGGGCTGCCGTCTATGGGGTCGCACAGAGTCGGACACGACTGAAGTGACGTAGCAGCAGCAGCAGCAATCAAAGAAAGACTCAGAAGAGTTTGAGGAACTGGTACATTCAAGAAAATGTTGAACTCTTACTAGCTTCTTTTTAAGTAAAACCTCAAGGCTGTATTTCATAATCATGCATGTGTCACCATGTTTTCCCTTCATTTAGTCCTACTCAGTGTATGTGCTGCTGCTGCTGCTACGTCGCTTCAGTCGTGTCCGACTCTGTGCGACCCCATAGATGGCAGTCCACCAGGCTCCCCTGTCCATGGGATTCTCCAAGCAAGAACACTGGAGTGTGTTGCCATTTCCTTCAATGCATGAAAGTGAAAAGTGAAAGTGAAGTCGCTCAGTCGTGTCTGACTCTTCGCGATCCCATGGACTTATATATATATGTGTGTGTGTGTGTGTGTATATATATATATATATATATATATATATATATATATATATATGTATATGTATATATCCTGTAGTAGAAATATTTAAGTCTTCTCCTATCTAGTTTAGAATACCTTCCATTTTCTGGTTCAAAGAAAGAAGCATAAAAGGGCACAGTTTCTTTTCTGGAATAACATTAGTAACTTTGTTCTTCTGGAAGTAACTTTAGAGATTGTGCCTACAGATGCATATTTACCAGATACATTTAGAAGATTGGAAATATTGAATAAACATCCAGTTTTTAAATTTAATTTTATTTAATTTTATTTTTTACTTTACAATATTGTATTGGTTTTGCCATACATCAACATGAATCTGCCACGGGTGTACATGTGTTCCCCATTCTGAATCCCCCTCCCACCTCCCTCCCTGTACCATCCCTCTGGGTCATCCCAGTGCACCAACCCCAAGCATCCTGTATCATGCATCAAACCTGGACTGGTGATTCATTTCTTATATGATATTATACATGTTTCAATGCTATTCTCCCAAATCATCCCACCCTTGCCCTGTCCCATAGAGTCCAAAAGACTGTTCTATACATCTGTGTCTCTTTTGCTGTCTCGCATACAGGGTTATCGTTACCATCTTTCTAAATTCCATATAGATATGCATTAGTATACTGTATTTGTGCTTTTCTTTCTGGATAACTTCACTCTGTATAATAGGCTCCAGTTTCATCCACCTCATAGAACTGATTCAAATGTATTCTTTTTAATGGTCGACTAAAACATCCAGTTTTTAAAATAAAATCCAAAATACTTCATGTTTCTATATTACAAGAAACTGATGTTTTAAAATTATTGCTTAACTTTTCAAATAATGGCATTGAATATATGCCATTATTCAATATTGATAATATTGAATAGTTAATATAATTTCAATGATAATTTTTATTTTTGTCTGTGGTGTACTTTTGAATAGCTAGTGTCATGTCTAACAAATTTAGAAGAATTTTATTGGAAATCTGTGCTTAATAGCAAAAAGATGTGAATTTATACTGACTAAGCACTCTTTTTCATGGAGAAACTTATTGCCAGAAAATACACAAAGCAGAAAAATTCTTTGTGACCTAATATTTCACATTTGATATCTGGTATTATTTTCTAACTTTCACAACCAATTTACCTAGGTTAAAATGCTCTTCAAAATTTAAATATGTGTGTATGTGTGTGTACCTGTATGTATGTATGAATTCAGATTTACAGAAGTAGGAAAAAAGAGATTTCTCTTGGTCCTAATAGGCAACCAGCTACTCCTGTGTAAACATTATATTTCTTTACAGAATGAATAAACTATATTCAGAAGAATAAATTATTATTAAAAATAAATATTAAAAAGACATAAATAAGCATCTCTAATATCTCTGTCAGTTTTCATTCCAATCTCAAAGAAAGGCAATGCCAAAGAATGCTCAAACTACCAAACAATTGCACTCACACGCTAGTAAAGTAATGCTCAAAGTTCTCCAAGCCAGGCATCAGCAATACGTGAACTGTGAACTTCCAATGTTCAATCTGGTTTTAGAAAAGGCAGAGGAACCAGATATCAAATTGCCAACATCCTCTGGATCATGGATAAAGCTAGAGAGTTCCAGAAAAACATCTATTTCTGCTTTATTGACTATGCCAAAGCCTTTGACTGTGTGGATCACAATAATCTGTGGAAAATTCTGAAAGAGATGGGAATACCAGACCACCTGACCTGCCTCTTGAGAAACCTATATGCAGGTCAGGAAGCAACAGTTAGAACTGGACATGGAACAACAGACTGGTTCCAAATCAGGAAAGGAGTACATCAAGACTGTATATTGTCACCCTGCTTATTTAACTTCTATGCAGAGTACATCATGAGAAACGCTGGGCTGGAAGAAGCCACAAGCTGGAATCAATAACCTCCGATATGCAGATGACACCACCCTTATGGCAGAAAGTGAAGAAGAACTAAAGAGCCTCTTGATGAGAGTGATAAAGTTGGCTTAAAACTCAATATTCAGGAAACTAAGATCATGGCATCCGGTCCCGTCACTTCATGTCAGATAGATGGGGAAACAGTGGAAACAGTGTCAGACTTTATTTTTCTGGGCTCCAAAATCACTGCAGATGGAGATTGCAGAAATGAAATTAAAAGATGCTTACTCCTTGGAAGGGAAGTTATGACCAACCTAGATAGCATATTAAAAAGCAGAGACGTCACTTTGCCAACAAAGTTCCGTCTAATCAAGGCTATGGTTTTTCCAGTAGTCATGTATGGATGTGAGAGTTGGACTATAAAGAAAGCTGAGCACCGAAGAATTGATGCTTTTGAACTGTGGCATTGGAGAAGACTCTTGAGAGTCCCTTGGACTGCAAGGAAATCTAACCAATCCATCCTAAAGGAGATCGGTCCTGGGTGTTCATTGGAAGGACTGATGTTGAGGCTGAAACTCTAATACTTTGGCCACCTGATGTGAAGAGGTAACTCCTTGGAAAAGACCCTGATGCTGGGAAAGATTGAGGGCAGGAGGAGAAAGGGACAACAGAGGATGAGATGGCTGGATGGCATCATTGACTCGATGGACATGGGTTTGAACAGACCCCGGGGATTGGTGATGAACAGGGAGGCCTGGTGTGCTGCAATTATGGGGTCGCAGAGTCGGGCAGGACTGAGCAACTGAATTGAACTGAACTGAACTGAATATCTCTGAATATTGCATAGTTCCTTCAGTTCAGTTCAGTTCAGTCGCTCAGTCATGTCTGACTCTTTGCGACCCCATAATTGCAGCACGCCAGGCCTCCCTGTCCATCACCAACTCCCAGAGTTCACTCAGACTCATGTCCATCGAGTCAGTGATGCAATCCAACCATCTCATCCTCTGTCGTCCACTTCTCCTCCTGCCCCCAGTCCCTCCCAGCATCAGATTCTTTTCCAGCATAGTTCATTGTAACTACTTTAATGAAATAATGCTTACCTGAAACTGATGATATTATTAATAAATATAATTATATATTTAAAAGAACAGTATTCCATTTTATACTCTGATCTAGTCAAGCTGAAAATTGCAAACGATATGATTTCCTTTAATGAATAAAAGATAACTGTTTATTTTAGTTAGCACAAGATGTTAATTTTAGATAAATTAAATTTTTTTTCAAATATTCCATTTTTCAAATTAATGAGTTTTTACAATAGTAATATTCAGGAAAGGAAAAATTTCCCCGGAGAATAAAACCACTAACGTGTATTTATTTGTAGAATAGCATTTATTGTCCATTTATTTATACATCTGTGAGCTTATATTTTGCACCGTGGAATAATTTTCAGTGTAACTATTAAATGTTCACTTAAAAGGGAGATAGAGTATAGATAAAAGCATGACCCACAGAAATCCCTCTATAGTATCTTTGACTATTTTTTTTCTTAACAGTTATTTGACACACCTTTAGCCGAAGAACATATTTATTTTCCTTTTGTTATTTTACCTTTGTCATCTTTATGCTATATATTGAGTCACTATAATCCATTGTCCCTAACACATACAAACACACACACACACAGACCCTTTTCTGTTTTTTCTATGCCAATTCAATAGTCAATTGGAAATATTTATCAATTTCAAATAAATACCACCTATTTTTCTGTTACATGAATTGCTTAAAAATTATTTTTTTTCAAAGTACTTCTGTATAATCAAAGATAAAGCAACTGAGTTTCCTTGACTATTATTTTTATGTCAAATTAAGTTTTTATTATTATAAATGGCTGTAGTACATCTGAGCACCCACTTAGAATACTAGCTTGGTGTGTTCTAAATGTGCTCTATTCATTTATCTTCCTTTTTAAATAAAATATGGTGATGATAACCTAACACAACTGAGAGTAACATAAATTTTCAAGTAGCTTATTTACTCTCCTTGTTGTTATGCAGTTGCTCAGTTGCGTCTGACTCTGCAGTCACCATCTGCAGTGATTTTGGAGCCCCCCCAAAATAAAGTCTGTCACTGTTTCCATTTTCCTCATCTATTTGCCATGAAGTGATGGAATCAGATACCATGATCTTCATTATTCTGAATGTTGAGTTTTAAGCCAACTTTTTCACTCTCCTCTTTTGCTTTCATCAAGAGGCTCTTTAGCTCCTCTTCAATTTCTGCCATGAGTGGTTTCATCTGCATATCTGAGGTTAATGATAAATCTCACAGCAGTCTTGATTCCAGCTTGTGCTTCATCCAGCCCAAAATTTTACATGATGCACTCTGCATATAAGTTAAATATACAGGTGGAAATGTGCAGTATTGACATATTCCCTTCCCAATATTGAACCTTCCTGTTGATCCATGTCTGATTCTGTTGCTTCTTGAACCTGCATACAGATTTCTCAGGGGCAGGTAAAATAGTCTGGTATTTCCATCTCTTTAACAGTTTTCCACAGTTTATTTTGATCCACACAGTCAAAGGTTTGAGCAGAGTGAGTGAAACAAAAGTAGATGTTTTTCTGGAATTCTCTTGCTTTTTCTATGATCCTGCTGATGTTGACAATTTGATCTCTACCTTTTTTTTTTTCCTCTACCTTTTCTAAATCCAGCTTGTACATCTGGAAGTTCTTGATTCACATACTATTGAAGCCTAGCTTGGAAATTTTTGAGCATTGCACTTGTAGATTACTGTTTAAAGGAGAACAATACTAAGATCACATTTTTTCTGTAATGCACTTCTAAACTCTAAATCCTATTAGTTCTCACAGACCCTTATCTTTGTGGAAAATAATTTACACTGAGAATGTTGTCAGTAACCCTAGTAATAAAGGGAGTCTCTGCCATGGTTTATGCAGTACCTTTGACCTTGAAGAAATCTCAAGGATATTCCTAAGACTGGAATTTTGAAACTGAGAGCATTAAATACATTAGAGAATGGGAAAAAAAAAATCTGACATAGTGAATTCTTAGGGTTTTTCATGTTTTATAAACTAAACGAACTTGGTTGAGGAGAAAATATGAGGAGAAAATAATACTGGCTTGATTTTAAGTGGTTAAAGCTTTTATTTCTCATTTACATATATCAAATATTTTGATGTATCCATTTTGTTTATTACAGAAAGTTGAGAGAGCCCCTGTTTACACTTTGGATATAGAATTCCCTGAGAAATTCTGCCCACCTTCCAGTTTCAAGTGTCCTGATGCCTGTCAGCTGTAGGCAGGAAGCAGGCATCTCCAGAATTTTAGCAAGTACAGGGTAATCGTACACACTTTGGTCAATGTAGTGTTAACTCATATGATGTGTGAAGATCTCTAGCAAGAGAATATTTACTAACTTCTACTGAGCCCCATTATTCTTTAAATTCATATGATTTAAGTTATTAAAATTTAAATGATGTGTAAATAATTGGACTGATGATCAGACAAAATCAAGGCTTGCTGAACAAACATATATGCTGGTGTTTGGAAATAGAGGTGGATTAAAACAGAAAGAGCACATAGCAAAATAGATAATATTCATTCCAGTCAGATGATATGAAAAAGATTTGATGGATAATGTATTTCAAGTCAAAGAGTTGTATAAAGCAATCTAAATCAGAGATACAGCATATGAGTGGATGAAGCCCTGAATAAACTGAATTTCTTTTGTTGAAATTCATCCAGTAAACTTCAGCTTTAAAGAGCCATGGGACTATAGAAACATGAATTTTTATCTCACTATAGAGTCAGGAATTTTTTTTTTTCATTCTATCATGGTTGAACATCCCTTTTTTATGGTGAGTTTTTTGTACTTTACCTGGAACTTTTATTAAACAGTAAAGAGTTTTTGCCTCTGAGATAAAAGTATTGCCACCCACATTATTATTTTTTAAATAATTGCAAGTTTAAGAATTACTATGTATATGTAAAAAAAAAAAAACCAAAAACCTAAGCAAGGTGATTATCCCGTAAAAATGGTGATACTTCTGATATGCCAGATTATACAATTCTTTAGGTTGATTCATGTTTATTAGTAGTAGAAACGATAGTATTTTAAAAGAAAAGCATGTAGTATTTACCTTTTCAAGATAAATTATAATTCATGAAAGTTTTTTAGATATGGTAAAAAGTTTTTTGTGATGTGGTATTATCATTTTGAAACAATGCTGTTATTGCTTTGAGGGCCATTGTTTTTTCACTTGTATTTGCTTTGTCCACATATTTTCCAGAACAATGATAAGTTTGAAATCTCATCACAACCGTGTGTGGTTTAAAGTGTAACGTGTGAAGCACTTGAAGTGATAAATAATAATGCAGATTTTAGTACGTTTAACATTAGTTAGAGCTTTCTGTTTACATTGCCTAAGTTTTCAGAGTATTCAAAGGAAAAATAATAAAGATAGCCCTACCAGATGTCCTTATTACTCAGAAGTTATATTCTATATTTATTTTGCTGGTAGTGTGAAAGTCGCTCTATCGTGTCCGACTCTTTGTGACCCCATGGATTACACAGTCCATGGAATTCTCCAGGCCAGAATACTGGAGTGGGTAGCCTTTCCCTTCTCCAGGGGATCTTCCCAACCCAAGGATCGAACCTAGGTCTCCCACATGGCAGGCAGTTTCTTTACCAGCTGAGCCACAAGTGTGAGCTTAAAAAAAAGTTTTTTTAAAACATTTAAAGCTTTTTTTTTTTAAAGCTTTTAAAAACGGTGTGCTTAAAAAAAGAAGAGGATTAGGCTATTAGCATAGTTTAGCCACTGATCTAGAGAAAGACATTCTAATTTTGTAGTGAGTCTCAGAGGCTTTACTAAACTGAGCATACTTAATTTAGTACTGATATAATTATAACAGAATACTCTCAGAAATTCACCAGATTCAATTGTTTCTTTTTTATATAAGAAAAAGAACAATTTAATATATATTTAAATGATGATACACAGATAATTATACAAATAAAACAAAAGGCTTTTTTAAATTGTGGCACATGAAAGCAGATAAAACCAAATCACATCTCAAAAGAACCTATTTGCTCCTTAGGGAAAAAAATATATAGAATATTTCAAGAAAATCTTTACCATGATGGGAAATGAAGCAGAAATCAAAGGGAAAAAATCCACTTTCTACATATTTTTCCCAGCTGATTTTTCTTTTCATTCTACCTATTTAATAACATCATACAAAATGTTTTTTCTATCAATTATTACTTAGTAGTCGTAACTTTCATAAGTCAATTTTACTTTGTTGAGCTTTCTTCAAACCTGTAGCTTTGAGGAATTGATAACTGATGTTACCTCTGTGGTTGAAACATATTAAGAGGCCCCTCACCTAGAGAATGAAATCCATATTACTTGATAGCCTTCGCAAAGATTCCCTTCTGCTGGTGTCTCTGAACTTCTGTTTCACCGTGCCTAGTGGGTCTTAGGGAGAATCTAAGAACTCCATAATTTTACAGTTGGGAAGCATAGCATCCAGAGAATGACTTGAATGATGAATCACTTTTAATTACTGGAAAGCATGAAGTAGACCTTAAGTATTTTGGAGGCAAGTCTAGCTCTTTATCAGTACAAAACCCTGACTCAAGAAAAAATGGTGAAAAAAATTGCTCTTTTATTCCTGGGCTTAAGATAAAGCAAAAGGAAGAAATCACACAAATAAAATCTTAATTATTTATTAGAAAGTCTATTCAGATTGAACTATCATTCTGAGAATTTCCTTTTAGAAGGTGATAATTTCCAAGAACTGTTAATTTTATGATTCATAATCAACAGCTCAGTAGAAACCCAGCTTACATAATTAAAGCTCATGTATAGAACAGTACCTGTCTATGAATCATGTTACTGTGGCAATCATTATTTTAGTTTACAGCAATATTATTTTGATATTTTTCTGACTTACTATAACTATTGGAATTACCATTAAAACATTTATTCTACTTCTAGGGTGTCTCACTCCCCTTTTCTAAAAATGATCTCTTTATCTGAAAATACCAATGCATTCCATAGAGTTGCTAAGAATTTGCAATGTGTTGGGAATATGAACACCTCCTTTGAGATTTTTTTATATGGAATTTATTTTTATAGACTGATAGCCTTTTACTGAGAGCTGGTTATGTTACTTTTTCTTGGTTTTAACTGCATGGCAAAATACACTTTTGCAAAGCCTTAAAAATAGCAAGATGAAATACAATTACAAGTTTACCATGCTAGACAGAGAAGCAGACTATGTAGATGAATGTCATTTAGCGTTAAGTGACTTTCCTTCCAGTGGTCATGTATGGATGTGAGAGGTGGACTAGAGAGAAAGCTGAGCACCGAAGAACTGATGCTTTTGAACTGTGGTGTTGGAGAGACTCTTGAGAGTCCCTTGGACTGCAAGGAGATCCAACCAGTCCATCCTAAAGGAGATCAGTCCTAAGTGTTCGTTGGAAGGACTGATGTTGAAGCTGAAACTCCAATACTTTGTCCACTTGATGCAAAGAGATGACTCATTGGAAAAGACCCTGATGCTGGGAAAGACTGAGGGCAGGAGGAGATGGGACAACAGAGGATGTGATGATTGGATGGCATCACTGACTCAATGGACATGGGTTTGGGTGGACTCCAGGAGTTGGTGATGGACAGGGAGGCCTGGCCTGCTGCGATTCATGAGGTCGCAAACAGTAAGACACTACTGAGCGACTGAACTGAACTTAATGACACTAAGTTCCAGTGTACTGTTCACAGAGAGCTGGATGACAATTCAGACTTCTATGCTGCTGCTGCTAAGTCACTTCAGTCCTGTCCGACTCTGTGCGACCCCATAAACGGCAGCGCATCAGGTTCCTCTGTCCCTGGGATTCTCCAGGCAAGAATACTGGAATGGGTTGCCATTTCCTTCTCTAATGCATGAAACTCCAATACTTTGGCCACCTCATTCGAAGAGTTGACTCATTGGAAAAGACTCTGATGCTGGGAGGGATTGGGGGCAGGAGGAAAAGGGGACGACAGAGGATGAGATGGCTGGATGTCCTCACCGACTCAATGAACGTGAGTTTGTGTAAACTCTGGGAGATGGTGATGGACAGGGAGGCCTGGCGTGCTGTGATTCATGGGATCGCAAAGAGTCAGACACGACTGAGTGATTGAACTGAACTGAATGCATGAAAGTGAAAAGTGAAAGCGAAGGTGCTCAGTCATGTCCAACTCTTTGAGACTCCATGAACTGCAGCCCACCAGGCTCCTCCATCCATGGGACTTTCCAGGCAAGAGTACTAGAGTGAGTTGCCATTCCCTTCTCCTCAGACTGTTATACAGATGCTTAACTCAATGGTATGCATTGTAATACTTAAGATGCCATCTGATTTCCACTGATCAGTATGCCACATCAATAAAAACATGATGCAGTTGATTGCAAGTCACAATTAGTTTCTTTTTCCTATTATTCACTTTCTGACAGTCTTAACTTCAACTCATTCATTATGGCAAATGCATTTCTAATAATTTGAACCTTGACATTTCACATGAGTAGGGAAATGCTTAAGTTTTTAGGGTAAATTTGAACAGCTTAAATTCTTTGGATGTTTAATAATTTTTTAAAAGTAAGAAATAGTATTATTGTGTACCTCAAATTGTCTTTGAGTGTCCAACCAAAGAATAACTAGGAGTAACCTTCGCTTACATTGAAGTGGACGCAGTCTGCATTGATTGCATCCTCCAAACCTATCTCCACATGGGTCTTGGAAACACTGTACAGCAGTACATATTTCCAAACAAAGTGGAAAGAACATCTGCTGAAGGGTGTATGTGATTTTCCAGTCAATTTGTTCTGTCAAAAAGATAAAGCATTTCATTCCTTTGAAGAAACCAGTAGCACTGGGTAGAGTGGGAGGTGGAGCTTAAAATTGTACAAACTGATGACAGTGTCTTTATATTTAAAATCATTTTTCTGTCACACAGGGGAATGCTAATTCTGCTTTAGTCTTTACTAAATTTCTCCTAATTCTACTATGAGTATTTCTGATACAAAAGTACATTTTTTCAAGAACATATATGATTTCCTGATACTTCTAAATTGCTTGGTAAAGCAATTTAAAGATATTAACTGAGCTTATGCAAAATTGTTATTGTAAACAGTGTCCATTTTATTGATGAGACAACAAACAAAAATTACACTTTTGAGTTAACCTAAAAGTATTTATGTTAGTATAAATGTTTTCCAAAAAGAAAACAATTATTGGGAATTGCTAAAACAATTATTAGGGAAATTATTATATAAATTAAAAATACATAATTTTATTTTTATATCTTTAAGCCTTCACAGATAACATAACATATTTTATAATTATCATAAATAATAAGGAGGAGAAGTTGTGTTCACTGCCATAATGTTTATCTGTTCTTAACAAGCTTGTTACTCTTACAGGGTAGAGGAGAGGGAAAGATGATAATGGATGGTTACTATTGGAATACATTTTTCCTCTTTTTAACATAAAGACTTTATATAGAAGATTAAGAGAAGATAAGTGTACACCATGGACAACGTTTACTAGAGTCATTCCCCTTGTGGAAATTAACATCTTATTAAGAGACATCTAAAGAAGCATGGCATATTTTACACTATATTGACCAGAATAGACTTAGAACTTATGAGTTATAGCTTTGCATTTCCTTAAAGTTTCATATTTATTTAAAAAATGTATAAGATACAGTTTTCCAATTGTCTTGAAAGTTGCTTTTTTTTAAAAAAATTGTTTTTAATTGGATGTAATTGCTTTACAGTATTGTGTTGACTTCTGCCATACTACAATGTGAATCAGCCATAACTATACATACGTCCCCTCCTATTGAATCTCCCTCCCACCCAGTCAGATGTTAATGCTACTTGAGAAGTAATGGAATTTGAAGTGGCAATAAATATTAGAAAAATTTGAAATGTTTAATATCGTGACATTAGAATGTCACAACCTATTTTAGGAAATATTTCCAGTTTTCAAGCATATCCACAATATTTGTATTAACATCTCTAAGTTTCACTATTTCCTTTACTTGTATAAAACTCAGGGCTTTTAGTTATGCATTAACTAATTTACTGCTTCAAAAATATGTTTTATCTTTGTCAAGAATGATAGAACAAGTACTTACTGAAATTGACTAGAACTGGGAAGAACTCAAATTTTTTACTGTGTAAGTCTTGCTCTATAATGACAGATATTATGTGCATTGAGATATGCCCTTCTTATGAAAATTAAAAATTCTATGAAAGGGAGCATATTTATCAGCGTGTGGAGTGTTAATCAGATGAGATGAGTGGCAGGAAGGTGTGCCCTCTTGGGTGACTGATGCAAGCCGGGGTGGAACCCCTAATGCCCTTGCTAGTCATCTGGAAAAAATCACCAGTCAAACACTGGCCTTTGCTGTGACACATGAACAATATCACACATCAAAGGCAAGGAACTGTAGGTATTTTCAGTAAACTAGGAAAGTGAAGTTACAGGGAGAACAAAGCTATTTAATCCCTCCATCAAAATATTCAGGACACAGTATTATTCATCACTTTCATGCTCTTGTTCCTCTAATTTGTCAAATCCATTTTTTTAATGCAGTGTTTCACAAACTTTAGTTAGTCATATATCAGCTTCATGATTCAGGTCACATTTAAGCATTCCATATAGTTGTAAGTCATATTTTTGCTTAAATAAATAATATAATAAAATATACATCATTATTATAGATGACATTTCAGTATCATTTTGCATTAAAGTAAAGCAAATATTTTACATTTTTCTAATATCTTTATATATTATGAATTTAAGAATAGACTTGTTCAATATTTAGAATGTGAAGTAAACTCATAGGCCGTACTTTAGAAATCTTTACACTTAGGCTCCAATAAGGCAGGAGGACATTTTGTTTTCCCTGATCAATATTAAAACATGTTTCCTCAAACCCATTAACCTTGTAATCATAAGTGAGTTAAATTTACACTTATTTACAGGTACAATAATCCCATATGATAATGACAAGCATTAAAAGGAAGAGGTTCCCAACTGTATTTAAACTAGGTGTTCCCTACACCACACACACATACACACAAACCCACACTTATGTACGTACACATATATGCACATACATATGTGTGTGTGTGCGTGTTTAGTCGCCAAGTCATGTTCAACTCTTGTTAACCGCATAGACCATAGCTCACCAGGCTCCTCTCTCCATGAAATTTCTCAGGCAAGAAAACTGGAGTGGATTTCCATTTCCTTCTCCAGGGATCTTCCAAACCCAAGATTTGAATCTGAGTCTCCTTCACTGGCAGGCAGATTCTTTACTGCTGAGCCACCAGGGGGCTTCCCCAACATACATACATTCCTAAACAGAAACGGCACAAACGTGAACCGGACATCGGAGCCTACTCTCCAGTCACTCTCGTTCCTCACCACTTGCCAAAACTCATTTGTGGCATCATATCTTTTCTTACTTTGAACCTCTCCACCTAAATCTTCCCATCTACAGTTGGAACTGTTCCTAGCTAAATTCAAGGCTCAATTTCAGATCTTTATTCAATTTATTTCTTCTTTTATTATCATAGAAAACCCCTTGCTAAAATATAAGGCAGTCTTGTTCCGGTGTTCCTTTTAGAATATGCAGTTTCAGTAGAGTCCAGTGTATGATACCCGTTGCTGTATTTCCATCACATTCCTTAAGCAAGATCAGAATTCAGGAGAATGGGGAGGAAAAAGAGAAAGGGAGGAAACTGGAAAAAGCATTTAAATACCAGCCATGCAGGAGTAACATGAATGGCTCTGCCTTAATATTAACATTTCTAATAATATTTAGCATTACAAAGTAGTTTATTTCATGAAGAGTAAAGAAAGAATTAGAAATAAGTAAGCATCCTAATCGGAGAAGGAAATGTCAACACATTCCAGTGTTCTTGCTTGGGAAATCCCATGGACAGAAGAGGTGGCAGGCTACAGTCCATGGTGTCAAAAAAGTTGGACACACTTAGAGACTAAACAACAACAAAGCATACTAATAATCATTGCAAACATGTATTGAATTGTATGCTACTTATTATTAACAATTTTAACAACTAATTTCCATAAGAACACCATGAATTTGGTTCTATAGTTATATCCATTTGGGGCTTCCCAGGTGGTTCAATGGGTAAAGAATCTACCTGCAGTGTAGGAGACAAAGAAAACACATGTTTGATCCCTGGATCAGGAAGATTCCCCTGGAGAAGGGCATGGCAACCCACTCCAGTATTCTTGCCTGGAGAATCCCATGGACAGAGGAGCCTGGCAGGCTACAGTCCGTAGGATGGCAGAATAGGACAAGACTGCAGCAACTGAGCACACATCCATGCACCAGTAGTAAATTATCAAATTTAGAGGAAGAGCCTGTCCTTAGAGCCTGAGGCTTTGTTCTTTACATTCCATTATTCATTAGCCTGAAATAAATATATATTTTAATCCTTTATCTAAAAAAAAGTATATCTACATTAAGTTCTTAGAGAATTCAGATATACTAAAATACTGTATATTATATAAATTATTTTGCATATTATTTTAACTTAGTCATTTTACTATAAACATTTTTATAATGAATTGAATATTTATTTTATGGAACAAATAGCATTCTGTAAGGATTTGTAGTAGAATTCCCCAGATTCTCTCAGTTTATGGGGCTCTCTCTCAATATTTCTTTCACAGTACTTCTAACAAAAAATGTTTTATTTGTTAAGAAGTGGGATAAACAGCTTAATAAGTGTTGATAGAGCAATAGCCTAATACCATTTGAAAAAAAATGCACATAAAATAAAGGAAAACAGTTAATTCCTAAATAACTATCACTTCAGTTCAGTTCAGTTCAGTAGCTCAGTCATGTCTGACTCTTTGTGACCCCATGAACTGCAGCACCCCAAGCCTCCCTGTCCATCACCAACCCCCGGAGTTCAACCAAACTCACGTGCATTGAGTAAGTGATGCCATCCAGCCATCTCATCCTCTGTCATCCCCTTCTCCTGTCCCCAATCCCTACCAGCATCAAGCTCTTTTCCAATGAGTCAACTCTTTGTATGAGGAGGACAAAGTATTGGAGTCTCAGCTTCAGCATCAGTCCTTCCAATGAACACCCAGGACTGGTCTCCTTTAGGATAGACTGTTTGGATCTCCTTGCTGTCCAAGGGACTCACCAGCCAGGACCACAGTTCAAAAGCATCAATTCTTTGGCACTCAGCTTTCTTCACAATCCGGCTCTAACATCCATCCATGACCACTGGGAAAAACCATAGCCTTGACTAGATGGACCTTTGTTGACAAAGTGATGTCTCTGCTTTTTAATATGCTATCTAGGTTGGTCATAATGTCTTTTAATTTCATGGCTGCAATCACCATCTGCAGTGAGTTTGGCGCCCCAGAAAATAAAAATGCCATGATCTTCATTTTCTGAATGTTGAGCTTTAAGCCAACTTTTTCACTCCCCTCTTTCACTTTCATCAAGAGGTTTTTTAGTTCCTCTTCCCTTTCTGCCATAGGGTGGTGTCATCGGCATATCTGAGGTTCTTGATATTTTTCCCAGCAATCTTGATTCCAGCTTGTGTTTCTTCCAGTTCAGCGTTTCTCATGGTGTACTCTGCATAGAAGTTAAATAAGCAGGGTGACAATATACAGCCTTGACATACTCCTAATCCTATTTGGAACCACTCTGTTTTTCCATGTCCAGTTCTAACATGTGCTTCCTGACCTGCATATGGTTTTCTCGAGAGGCAGGTAGGTGGTCTGGTATTCCCATTTCTTTCATTTTCCACAGTTTATTGTGATCCACACAGTCAAAGGCTTTGGCATAGTCAATAAACCAGAAATAGATGTTTTTCTCAAACTCTCTTGCTTTTTTGATTATCCAGCAGATGTTGGCAATTTGATCTCTGGTTCCTCTGCCTTTTCTAAAACCTGCTTGAACATCTGGAAGTTCACGGTTCACATATTGCTGAGGCCTGGCTTGGAGAATTTTGAGCATTACTGTACTAGTGTGTGAGATGAGTGCAATTGTACAGTAGTTTGAGCATTCTTTGGCATTGCCTTTCTTTGGGATTGGAATGAAAACTGACCTTTTCCAGTCCTATGGCCACTGCTGAGTTTTCCAAATGTGTTGGCATGCTGAGTGCAGCACTTTCACAGCATCATCTTTCAGGATTTGAAATAGCTCAATTGGAATTCCATCATCTCCACTAACTTTGTTCGTAGTGATGCTTTTTAGGGCCCACTTGACTTCACATTCCAGGATGTCTGGCTCTAGGTGAGTGATCACACCATCGTGATTATCTTGATCATTAAGCTCTTTTTTGTACAGTTCTTCTATGTATTTTTGCCACCTCTTCTTAATATTTTCTGCTTCTATTAGGTCCATACAATTCCTGTCCTTTATCAAGCCCGTCTTTGCATGAAATATTCCCTAGGTATCTCTAATATTCTTGAAGAGATCTCTAGTCTTTCCCAGTCTGTTGTTTTCCTCTATTTCTTTGCATTGATAGCTGAGGAAGGCTTTCTTATCTCTCCCTGCTATTCTTTGGAACTCTGCATTCCAGTGGGAATATCTTTCCTTTTCTCCTTTGCTTTTCACTTCTCTTCTTTTCATAGCTATTTTTAAGGCCTTTGCAGACAGCCATTTTGCTTTTTTGCATTTCTTTTCCATGGGGATAGTCTTGATCCCTGTCTCCTCTACAATGTCACGAACCTCCGCCCATAGTTCATTAGGCACTCTGTCTATCAGATCTAGTCCTTTAAATCTATTTCTCACTTCCACTGTATAATCATAAGGGATTTGATTTAGGTCATACCTGAATGATCTAGTGGTTTTCCCTGCTTTCTTCAATTTGAGTCTGAATTTGGCAATAAGGAGTTCATGATCTAAGCCACAGTCAGCTCCAAGTCTTATTTTTGTTGACTGTATAGTGCTTCTCCATCTTTGGCTGCAAAGAATATAATCAATCTGATTTCGGTGTTGACCATCTGGTGATGTCCATGTGTAGAGTCTTCTCTTGTGTTTTTCAAAGAGGGTGTTTGCTATGACCAGTGTGTTCTCTTGGCAAAACTTGCTATTCCCCTTTGCCCTGCTTCATTCCATATTCCAAGGCCAAATTTGCCTATTACCTCAGGTGTCCCTTGACTTCCTACTTTTGCATTCCAGTTCCCTATAATGAAAAGGACATCTTTTTGGGTGTTAGTTCTAAAAGGTCTTGTAGATCTTCATAGAACTGTTCAACCTCAGCTTCTTCAGCATTATTGATTGGGGCATAGGCTTGGATCACCATTGCCTTGGAAACTAATAGAGGT
The DNA here is from genome assembly GCF_023091745.1 of Budorcas taxicolor. Taxonomy (NCBI): domain Eukaryota; kingdom Metazoa; phylum Chordata; class Mammalia; order Artiodactyla; family Bovidae; genus Budorcas; species Budorcas taxicolor. The sequence continues at coordinate 47,670,712 of NC_068918.1, forward strand.
CATTCTGTCATTTTTGAGATTGCATCCAAGTACTGCATTTCAAACTCTTTTGTTGACCATGATGGCTACTCCATTTCTTCTAAGGGATTCCTGCCCACAGTAGTAGATATAAGGGCCATCTGAGTTAAATTCACCCATTCCAGTTCATCTTAGTTCGCTGATTCCTAGAATGTTGACTTCACTCTTGCCATCTGCTGTTTGCCTACTTCCAATTTGCCTTGATCATGGACCTAACATTCCAGGTTCCTATGCAATATTGCTCTTTACAGCATTGGACCTTGCTTCTATCACCAGTCACATCCACAACTGGGTATTGTTTTTGCTTTGACTCCATCCCTTCATTTTTTCCGGAGTTATTTCTCCACTGATCTCCTGTAGCATATTGGGCATCTACTGACCTGGGGAGTTCCTCTTTCAGTATCCTATCATTTTACCTTTTCTTACTGTTCATGGGGGTCTCAAGACAAGAATACTGAAGTGGTTGGCCATTCCTTTCTCCAGCGGACCACATTCTGTCAGACCTCTCCACCATGACCCGTCTGTTTTGGGTGACATGGGCCACACGGCACAGCTTAGTTTCATTGAGTTAGAAAAGGCTGTGGTTCATGTTATCAGATTGGCTAGTTTTCTGTGATTATGGTTTCAGTGTGTCTGCCCTCTGATGCCCTCTTGCAACACCTGCCATCTTACTTGGGTTTCTCTTACCTTGCACGCGGGGTATCTCTTCACAGCTGCTCCAGCAAAGTGCAGCCGCTGCTCCTTACCTTGGCCGAGGTCACCCCTCTTGACCTTGAACGTGGAGTAGCTCCTCTCAGCCCTCCTGCGCCCATGCAACTGCTGCTCCTTGGACATGGGGTAGCTCCTCTCGGCCGCTACCCCTGACCTCAGAGGTGGTTTAGCTCCTCTCAGTTAAATAACTATAACTACTTACAAATGAGATGTCTGTACCTGTTGGGCACTGCTTAACTCCTCAAGCATTGGAAACTGTATTTTCAAATAATTTTCACAGAGTATTTTATTTTCTACCTGGGACTGCCAAAAACCCAGCTTTGTGAAGATATGTTGGCATTGAAAGAATTGTGATCCAGTCTAATGTTGAAACTAATAACTACATGAAAGTAGTGAATCATACAATATCTGATGGTTTTCATATATTGTGTTTTTTCCTGAAAATTTGAAATGTCTGTGGAACCTTTGGGGGTTCATTAGAGCACCCTGAGATCTGTTTGGAAACCACAAATTTATATTGAAATAACTGTCACTAATGTACTTATGATTTGGCTCAGTGGTAAAGAATTTGCCTGAAATGCAGAAGACATGGCTTTTATTCCTGGGTCAGGAAGAGTCTCCTGGAGATGGAAATGGCACACCATTCTAGTATTCTTGTCTGGGAAATCCCAGGGACAGAAGAGCCTAGTGGGCTACAGTCCATGGGGTCGTAAAAAAGTCAAACACAACTTACCAACTAAACAACAACAAACTTACACAAATCTCAGGAGATAGTTCACCCTTGTTCTATGTAACCTCAGCTCAGGGGGCTCAACTGAAACTGGTGGGTCAACTTGAAGATGACTTACTCTTTCGGCTAGAAACTTGATTCTAGTTTTATCTTAGAGATTAGGAGGTTTGCTTAAAAGGAGACTGCAGTAGTCTGCCATAAGAACCTTTCCATGTGACTGCATGTTGACTATATTACAAAAGACAGCAAATAAAAGTTCCTTAAAGAATACCCAGAACTGGCACATTATGATTTCCATAATATTCTGTTGGTCACAGAAGATACATGTGAAGTCTAGAGTCAGTGAGATGATGAATTACAGTGCACTTCTCAGGAGGGAGTGACAACACTTTGGCCATCTTTAATCCACTATAGTTGGTAAGGAATGTATCAAGCAACCAATCCAGGCAATACCTTAGAGAGGAAAGTAAAAGCTTACTTGATTTAATATGCAGAGGATTGTGCATAAAGCTCTATTTTAACAGTAAGAGTCTGAAAATAGTATAGAGTATTTGAGAGTCAGTGTTTAATTCCAGGTTTTCTGTGTTTGTACTCATCAGTGTAAATTTTTAACCCGTTATCTGCTTTTGAAGAATTAGATTACCCCTTGTACTACTAAGGGTTCTCCAGAGAAATAGAACCAATAGGCATGTATGTATAATTATAGAAAATAAATGAGGAGAGTATTTATAAAGAATTAGCTCAAACAATCATGGAGGCTGAGAAATACCAAGATCTGCAGTCACCAAGTTGGAGACCCAGGAGAACTGATGGTGTAGTACCTGTCTGAGTCTGTGTCCAAAGGCAGGGAGGGGCTCACTACTAGCCCAGTTCAAAGACAGGCAGAGAGAGTGAATTGTCCTTACTCAGACTTTTGTTCTGTGCAGACCTTCAACTAGCTATATGAAGCCCACCCTCAATAGGGAGAACAATATGATTTACTCACATCCACTGACTTAAATTTATTAAATACTCTCATGGACACACCTCTAAATAATGTTCAGCAAAATATCTGGGCACCCCATGGTCTAATCAAGTTGATATAAAATTAACCATCATACCCATCTTTTCATAATTGAAAATTAAAATGAATATTTTAATATAGGAATATTTATTCTTACTTATTATTCCCTAGGATCAATTCCAGGAGAGAAATTGTTCTGTCCTAGAGTCTAAAAACTTAAATGTTTTCTACATGTTGTCAAGTTATCTCTAGCAATGTGAGTGCCAGTTCCTTCACATAATCACCAACATCTGGATTTTTCCTTTTACTATTTAATCTTCATTCCCCCTGTCGAATGATCTATGGGTATTAATACTTGGGATAAATAACTTGAGATATTTAAAGAAAAAAATATTATTTCTGGAAAAAACTTAAGCCAATATTTTACCATGAAAAGTATACACCTTTGTTTATTGTTATAATGAGAACCATAAATACTATCAATTTCCAGTGATTGAGGTTTCTCTTTGTGGTCTAGTTTACCTGTTTTTCTTTGCTAAGTCACTTCAGTCATGTCCGACTCTGTGTGACCCCATAGACAGCAGCCCACCAGGATCCCCCGTCCCTGGGATTCTCCAGGCAAGAACACTGGAGTGGGTTGCCATTTCCTTCTCCAATGCATGAAAGTGAAAAGTGAAAGTGAAGTTGCTCAGTCGTGTCCGACCCTCAGCGACCCCATGGATTGCAGCCTTCCAGGCTCCTCTGTCCATGGGATTTTTCCAGGCAATAGTGCTGGAGTGGGGTGCCATTGTTTTTCTTTACTCCCCAAGTTTTGCTGTTGTTCTGTCAGTCTCTGACAAAGTTCCTTGCTCCACAGTTTTTACCTTGTGTTAGTGGCTATTTTGTATCATTGGTGCTGCTAATACATTTATAATGGATTTAAGAGTTAACTTTAAAGAACCTTTTAACATCTTAATTTAATAAAACTCTTCTTCATTTATGCTTTGTGAAGATCTGTCTTATTTTGTTTTGTCTCATTTTGTTTTTGCAAATAGCACCTCTTCTCTATTGAAGGACTCTTCAGGGAATCTTTGCCCTGAATTGTAGTCAACATTATCTCCTCTATGTCAGTGACAGGCAGGGGTGTTTGTCTGCTTCCTCTGTTGGGGAAAGCAATTTCTCATCTCATTTCCAAGAAAGTTGACACTATATTGGGAAATGACTTGATACTTCCGGTACCACATCATTAAACATCTTCCTGGCAGCAAAAATTCAGGGATAATTGCATATATCTAGTTCAAACTAAATTTTACCCAGACTTCACTTATCCTAAATGGCATGATTAAACTTGATATATACAAATTAATAAACATATTAGTCAAATCCATGTAGGTACTTTAGGTTTTATATTAATTTTCAAGTACTAATATCTAACTTCAATCTCTTTGACTTAAAATTGACTCTATGATCTGAAATTTTTAAAAAAGGCAGTTAACCTGAGTTAACACTGACCATTGAAACCATGCCTTTGGTCTTTTTTATTTTACTAAGATATAAGATATTATATAATTATGGCTATATTTCACATAGTTTTGATAAAGAAAAGCAATTAAACATTCTCTTTGCAAATTCCCAGAGATTAGATTATAAAATAAGAATGATGGTATGACTCCCTATTCACATCTCCACCCACATTTTGAGCTTTTTTTAATGATTGCCTAACATAATTCCCACCAGACTCATTTTTTATGTTTTTATTTTCTTTCCTTCTAAATTTAAGTGAAGCTATTATAATTGGCTTTACATACCTGGGAAAGACACTTGTCTTCAAGATATCATTTTTTCCCTCTATTTTTAGTTAGCAATTTTTCTACCTGAAACCTTTTAAAAATAAGCAAATAAATAAACGTCAAATTACATATACATCAAAGAGAACTAAATGAGGTATTATTTTCAAATATGTATCCCAAAGTTTTTTTCAACTAATTCTCCACTTATTCCAAGATTCAATTAATTGAAGGAATACAAGCTTGTATTTAAATTCCAGGTGCTATAGATCTCATCTCTCTGGTTCTTTCTAATATAAACACATTTTGTGAAAAGCCAGTACCTCTTACTGTGTTTTTATTTGGGTGGACAATTAATTTAACAACTTATACAATAAAAAGGAACATACAACACTTATTTTAAATGAATTTGATTGATTTTTATATGTAAGTAATTTAAGTTCTGGAATTAAAATATATTACTCCTAACAATGCCTGTATATATTTGATCATTATAAAAAGAAGACCTTTACACTAAATTTCTCCTCCTCCATTTGCCTTAGTTAATATTAATCAGGTTAATATTAACTACTGTTTCCAAAATGTCACTTCTCACTTTGTAATCAAATATCTTATTCATTCACTACTAATGCAACATGAATCTATCTCCCAGGAAATTAACTAAGTTCCAGTTGTTATTTCTGGGATTAAAATATGCTATATTAAAAAACTTACTTCATGAAAAATCAAAAATGCCCAGATAAAAATTAATTGGTATTAATAAATTTAACTGTGAGAGAAAATACATTAATATACAAATAACTACTGCAATTATTTAAAACTAATAGAGACATTTTTTGTATTTCTGTTATGGAAAGTGAGTAGAAAACAAATAAATATAATAAATAAAATGTAAAATAAAACCTATTTAAATGAAGCAAAATGGCAATTTTTAAATTTATCAACAAAATGTAGGTACTTTATTACTCTTTTGTACTATGGACTTACCTCTAGTGATTTATTTATTTTTCATGCTGTTATCTATAAATAATAATATGAAGTGATTTGCCAAAAATTAAGTTCTAAAAAGACATACATATACCAAGCATATGTGTTAAAGTGCTTTACAAAAATATTAGATAAGAGACTCTGACTTCAAATCCCTTTTCACTCCTAAACAGCTCTGTGCTCATTATCATTCATGTAACATAGCTGAAAGTCAGTTTCTTTATTAGTAAAATGGACATAATTATAATCTAAAATTATAATAGAAGAATGAAATAAAGAGTACATATAAAGTGCTTCAGTTCAGTTCAGTCCCTCAGTCATGTCCAATTTGCTGTGATCACATGAATCGCAGTATGCCAGGCCTCCCTGTCCATCACCAACTCCCGGAGTTCACTCAGACTCACGTTCATCGAGTCAGTGACGCCTTCAAGCCATTTCATCCTCTGTCGTCCCCTTCTCCTCCTGCCCACAATCCCTCCCAGCATCAGAGTCTTTTCCACTGAGTCAACTCTTCGCAAGAAAGTACTGGAGTTTCTGCTTCAGCATCATTCCCTCCAAAGAAATCCCAGGGCTGATCTCCTTCAGAATGGACTGGTTGGATCTCCTTGCAGTCCAAGGGACTCTCAAGAGTCTTCTCCAACACCACAGTTCAAAAGCATCAATTCTTCGGCGCTCAGCCTTCTTCACAGTCCAAGTCTCACATCCATACATGACCACTGGAAAAACCATAGCCTTGACTAGATGGACCTTTGTTGGCAAAGTAATGTCTCTACTTTTGAATATACTATCTAGGTTGGTCATAACTTTCCTTCCAAGGAGTAAACGTCTTTTAATTTCATGGTTGCAGTCACCATCTGCAGTGATTTTGGAGCCCCCCAAAATAAAATCTGACACTATTTCCACTGTATCCCCATCTATTTACCATGAAGTGATGGGACCAGATGCCATGATCTTCGTTTTCTGAATGTTGAGCTTTAAGCCAACCTTTTCATCCTCATCAAGAGGCTCTTTAGTTCCTCTTCCTTTTCTGCCATAAGGGTGGTGTCCTCTGCATATCTGAGGTTATTGATATTTCTCCTGACAATCTTGATTCGTTTGTGCTTCTTCCAGCCCAGTGTTTGTCATGATGTTCTCTGCATATAAGTTAAATAAGCAGGGTGACAATATACAGCCTTGACGTACTCCTTTTCCTTTTTGGAACCAGTCTGTTGTTCCATGTCCAGTTCTAACTGTTGCTTCCTGACCTGCATATAGGTTTCCAAGAGGCAGATCAGGTGGTCTTATATTGCCATCTCTTTCAGAATTTTCCACAGTTTATTGTGATCCACACAGTCAAAGGCTTTTGCATAGTCAATAAAGCAGAAATAGATGTTTTTCTGGAACTCTCTTGCATTTTCAGTGATTCAGTGGATGTTGGCAATATGATCTCTGGTTCCTCTGCCTTTCCTAAAACCAGCTTGAACATCTGTAAGTTCACGGTTCACATATTGCTGAAGCCTGGCTTGGAGAATTTTGTGCCTTACTTTACTAGCATGTGAGATTTGACTCATGTTTGGGAGTCAATTCAGGATAATAATAGCAATAGTAACTTTTAGTAGCAATGATAAAAAATCATAGAGAAAAATAAGCTGAAATGGCAGATAGTTAACAAAGTCTGAGGTCTACTCCTGTTCAAAAACATATAAAGATATACAAAAGTAAGAGTCTCAATTAAATGGAATAAAGTCTAAGAGATAATCATATTACTAGAACCAAGGATTAACTTTATTATACCCAATAAATAGAGAAAAAGTGAACCCATAAAGTTATGGCTAACATAAAGTTTATAAAACAGTGTGACAAAAAGAAAAAAATGAAAGCTATGTCAATGTAAAGAATATGTAGATTATATATCTAATTCTTTCCATGAAAGAGAGGAGTAAAGCTGTTCAACAACCAAGTTCAGAAGCAAAAGCTATTAATATACTTGGTAATATTGCTTGCATAATTTTCCTAAGAAGTGATGAGGGGAATAATCTCTCAAATGTGCTTGGCACATTTTTAATGATTCAGTTCAGTTCAGCCACTCAGTCATGTCTGACTCTGCGACCCCAGGGACTGCAGCACGCAGGCTTCCCTGTCCATGGCTAACTCCTAGAGCTTGCTGAAACTCATGTCCATAAAGTTGGTGATGCCAACCAACCATCTCTTCTGTCATCTCCGTCTCCTCCTGCCTTCAATCTTTCCCAGCATCAGGAGCTTTTCCTAAGAGTCAGTTCTTCGCATCAGGTGGCGAAAATATTAGAGTTTCAGCTTCAGCATCAGTCCTTCCAATGAATATTCAGGACTGATTTCCTTTAGGATTGACTGGTTTTATCTCCTTGCAGTCCAAGGGACTCTCAAAAATCTTCTCCAACATCACAGCTCAAAAGCATCAATTCTTTGACTCTTAGCTTTCTTTATTGTCCAACTCTCACATCCGTACGTGACTACTGGAAAAACCGTAGCTTTGCCTAGACAGACTTTTATTGGCAAAGTAATGTCTCTGTTTTTTAATATGCTATCTAGGTTGGTCATAGTTTTTCTTCCAAGGAGCAAGCGTCTTTTAATTCCATGGCTGCAATCACCATATGAAGTGATTTTGGAGCCCCAAAAAATAGTCTGCCACTGTTTCCATTGTTTCCCCATTTATTTGCCATGAAGTAATGGGACCAGATGCCATGATATTAGTTTTTTAATGTTGAATTTTAAGTCAACTTTTATGATTCTCCTCTTTCACTTTCATCAAGGAGCTCTTTAGCTCTTCTTCGCTTTCTCCCATAAGGGTGATGTCATCTGCATATCTGAGGTCATTTATATTTCTCCCAGCAATCTTGAATCCAGTTTGTACTTCATCCAGCCTAGCATTTCACATTTTTATGGTTAACTTTGCCTTAATCCTGTGCTTGTTCTTTTCCCAGTAGTTGAGCAACACTGAAAAAGTATTCTGATTTGGTAAGCCCACTGATAATTAGGATTTTGAGGATAACATCAATCCAAGTAAACCCTGTTGCCAAAATCTTTACCATAAATAGGGATACTTTGGCCAGATGTAGCTAAAAATTATGAGCAGATGAAGAGAAGATTTCAGTACAACAATTAAATAACTGTCTCGGGTGGCACAGTGGTAAAGAATCTGCTTGCCAGTGCAGGAGACACAGGAGATCAGGTTCTATGCCTGGGTCAGGAAGATCCCTAGGAGGAGAAAACAGCAACTACTCCAGTATTCTTGCCAGAAAAATTCCATGGATGGTGGAGACTGGTGGGCTACAGCCCATTGGGTTGCAAAGAGTCAGACATGACTGACCATGTATTCACACACCAGTGTGCTTAGCAACAAAGAGATTACTGGTGACCTTGGAGTTAATAAATTCGAGGAAGTGAAGACACAATGAGCAGTAGGGAAATAAAGACAGGTTTTATGCAAGGTAAAGAAACCAGGTAATAGCTATAAAAAGAGGGATGAGAGGTTTTTCTAGTGAAAATGGTTGAACTAGTTTAAAAGTCAATGACAAAGATCTGTTTGAGAGTAAGCAGTAGAAGGGTAAATTCCAAATGAGAAATTGATCCTCAGTATGGGAAGAGAGAGTTCCTTCATGTTAGTAGGAAAGAAGAACAGGATGGGTGTGGATAGATGTGGGTAAGTTTTCATGTTGATAGATCTGATGGCTACTACTGTTATTGAGAAGTATAAGGCAAGATGAAAGGAAACGCTGGCAGCTGTTCAGATGTTTGAGGGAATTCGAGTTGGTTTGAAGTGTTTATGGTTGATGGTAAATATATGAGTTATGCAGAGAATCATAGCAATTCCTAGCGATGAGCTGAGGGTGATCAGAGACTTTGTATGGTTCCAGTGTATGCATCCTTTTTGTGTGACTTTATTCAATAGATTTGACTTCCCTTGATACAAGCCAAAATGAATATTGAAACAAAACTGATAATTGCGTTCATCTAGGGTTAAATTTGTTGAGGCAACAAAGGGAGACAGTCAGTAAAATCTGTGTGTTGCAAGAATGTTGAAGTAATTAAATTAGGATATTAAGGTGGAGGAGAAAGGATATAAGAAAAAAAAGAAGCTAATTTATTGAGAGTTTTTATTAAAAAAATAGTGGAGATCCTCATATATTAGGATGACAGATGTATTAAAAATATCTGAAAAGTCAGTTAGAAGGAGATAAGATCAACATCAAAACTGTATTACAAAATTTAGAAGTAACAACTCCATGTCATAATATTTCTAAGTAGAAACAAAATGTAGGAAATGAAAGTGTACTCTAGTCCTCAATTTTTATGCCAGAATCTATATGTTTCTTTCATGAAGTTGAAGATTAAATGAATTAATGAAGAATCTATGTTAATAAAGAATATAATCAGCAGCTAGGGGTACAACGGAAGTTTATATATCATTTTTGTCAAAGAGAGGAAGAAAGAAAGGTGGCAATATCCTAGTCTAATTGGGGATAAGACCGAAAGTGAAATAATGAAGTAAGTAGGCATAAAATCAAATTGAAAATAAAATGAGTTGCGCTGATTATTTTATTGAAGACTATTTTAGTTACGATAATGCAGAGACAAATTGGATAAAATAAACTAAAAGAAACTGTAAAAAGAAAGTTGAAATGCTCATGAAGCATATTCAAAGATAGTTTAATTTTTACGTATATTCAGATGAAATCAATGAAATGCTATTTTTATGATCCATAAGTTGGTAAGAGAATGAAATATAAGATTCAGTGTTGGAAAATGAGGGCTTTAAATGAGCCCTTTCATATATTTGAAGTGGGAATAAATGAATACTTTTCAAAAGAACAATTTGAAATATGTATAAGAACTTAGATATGAACAGACCTTAACTGAATATCTAAAAATATGTGTTAAAGGATTTTGTAAGACTTTATTAGTAAAGATTTCAGTCAGATTTTACTCATAAAATCCAAATTCAAATGCCACATGTTATTGAAGGTTATAGAAACAAGGAAAATATTGGTAATAAATTATCACAAATTGAATACCAAAAAAGATGATAAAAGGTTATAGAAACAAGGAAAATATTGGTAATAAATTATCACAAATTGAATACCAAAAAAGATGATAGCTATCATCACTGTCTTATAAGCTTATAAGTACTTCATTTTTCCTTCTGTATTTCAGTATTCTTTAATTTTTTATATTTGATATAGTATTTTCATAAAGAGAAAGAATTGGAAGTGTCCTGAAATCATAAAGTGAAGTGAAAGTTGCTCAGTCATGTCCAACTCTTTGCAACCCCATGTACTATACAGCCTATGGAATTCTCTAGGCCAGAATACTGGAATGGGTAGCCGTTCCCTGCTCCATGGGATCTTCCCAATGCAATAATCAAACTGGGGTCTTCTGCATTGTAGGTGGATTCTTTATCAACTGAGCTATCAGGGAAGCCCTCTAGTTAATATTTATTTTAACATATAGAGTTAAAGGACATTTGTTATAACATATATATTAAGATACAGGGGGGAAAGCATATTTTAAATACCATGGAGCAAAAAAATCCTGCCATATGCTGTTTAAAACATACACCAAACAGTAGAATATACATGCTACTGTGAAATGTACACAGATCATAACCCATTATAGAACAAATGTTAGATCACAAAACAAGTCTCAATAAGCTTAAAAAGACCAAGATTATGCCAGAGATCTTCTGTAAGCACAATATAATGAAACCAGTAATTGATAAAATCAAGAAAACAGGAAAATTCACAAATAATAGGAAACTAACATACCTGACCTGCCTCTTGAGGAATCTATATGCAGGTCAGGAAGCAACAGTTAGAACTGGACATGGAACAACAGACTGGTTCCAAATAGGAAGAAGAGTACATCCAGGCTGTATATTATCACCCTGCTTATTTAACTTATATGCACAGTACATCATGAGAAACACTGGGCTAGAAGAAGCACAAGCTGAAATCAAGATTGCCAGGAGAAATATCAATAACCTCAGATACGCAGAGGACACCGTATGATATGAAAGTGAAGAGGAACTAAAGAGCCTCTTGATGAAAGTGAAAGAGGAGAGTGAAAAAGTTGGCTTAAAGATCAACATTCAGAAAATGAAGAACATGGCATCTGGTCCCAACACTTCATGGGAAATAGACAAGGAAACAGTGGAAACAGTGGCTGACTTTATTTTGGGGGGCTCCAAAATCACTACAGATGGTGATTGCAGCCATGAAATTAAAAGATGCTTACTCCTTGGAAAGAAAGTTATGACCAACCTAGATAGCATATTCAAAAGCATTACTTTGCCAACAAAGTTCTGTCTAGTCAAGGCTATGGTTTATCCAGTGGTCATGTATGGATATGAGAGTTAGTTAGACTGTGAAGAAAGCTGAGCGCCTAAGAACTGATGCTTTTGAACTGTGGTGTTGGAGAAGACTCTTGAGAGTCCCCTGGACTGCAAGAAGATCCAACCAGTCCATTCTAAAGGAGATCAGTCCTGGGTGTTCATTGGAAGGACTGATGCTGAAGCTGAAACTCCAGTACTTTGGCCATCTCATGCAAAAAGTTGACTCATTGGAAAAGACTTTGATGCTGGGAGGGACTAGGGGCAGGAAGAGAAGGGGACAACAGAGGATGAGATGGCTGGATGGCATCACTGACTCGATGGATGTGAGTCTGAGTGAACTCCGGGTGTTGGTGATGGACAGGGAGGCCTGGTATGCTGCGATTCATGGGGTCACAAAGAGTCGGACACGACTGAGCGACTGAACTTAACTGAACACACTCTTAAGCCACTGGATTGCAGAAGAAATCAAAAGAATATTTTTTAAATATCTCAAAATATGAAAATGAAAGCACAACTTACTATACTTATGGAATGCAGCATTAAGAACCAGATTTATAGTAATAAATGTTTATGTTAACAATAAAGATCTTCAATAAACAATCTGACTTTACACCTCCAGGACATAGACAAAGAAGAAGAAATTAAACCAAAGTTAATAAAGGCAAAGAAACAATATAGGTAGAGCAGAAATAAATACAGAATAGAAAAACAATTTTAAAGAAACTAGTAAAGCTAAGTTAGTTAGCTATTTTTTTTTTTTTTAGGAAATAAACAAAATCAACAAACTACTAAGCGAAAAAAGGAAACTCAAATAAAATCAGAGATGGGAAAGGAGATATTAAGCACATTTCTCAGAAATAAAAATGATAATAAGGAGCAATTACAAACAATAATATGCAAATAAAGTGGGTAATTTAGAAGTTGATAAATCGGTAGAAACATACAACCTACCAAGACTGAATCAAGAAGAATTAGAAAATCTCAATTGAACAGTAATACATAAGGAGATTAAAGTAGTCATCAGAATTTCCCAAGGATGAAAAGCCCAGGACCAGATGACTTCAAGGCTGAGTTCTACCAAACATTCAGAAAGGAATTAATACTGATTTTTCTTGAATTCTTTCAAAAAATGGAAATAGAGAGTTTAATACCAAACTCATGAGACCAGCATCCCCCTGATACACAAGATATACAAAAATACTACAAGAAAAGAAAACTAAGGTCAAATCCCTCTTGAATATAGATGCAAAAAACTCAATAAAATACTTGCAAAATTGAATAACACATTAAGAAACTACATTCCAAAGTGAATTTAATATATACAAATCAATCAGTGTGATATACTACATTACCAGAAAGAAAGATAAAACGTACATGATCATCTCAATACATGCAGAAAAGGCATTTAACAAAACTTACCATTTATTCATGATAAACTCTCTCAACAAAATAGATAGAAACGCCTACAAAAGAAAATGTTCTCAAAAAAATAAAGGCGATTTATGAAAACCCCACAGCTAACATAAGCTGAGCGCTGAAGAATTGATGCTTTTGAACTGTGGTGTTGGAGAAGACTCTTGAGAGTCCCTTGGACTGCAAGGAGATACAACCAGTCCATTCTGAAGGAGATCAGCCCTGGGATTTCTTTGGAGGGAGTGATGCTGAAGCTGAAACTCCAGTACTTTGGCCACCTCATGTGAAGAGTTGACTCATTGGAAAAGACTCTGATGCTGGGAGGGATTGGGGACGGCAGAGGATGAGATGGCTGGATGGCATTACTGACTCGATGGACCCGAGTCTGAGTGAATTCCAGGAGTTGGTGATGGACAGGGAGGCCTGGTGTGCTCTGATTCATGGGATCGCAAAGAGTTGGACACGACTGAGCGACTGAACTGAACTGAACTGAACATCATAATTAATAGGGAAAACAGAAAGTTTTTCCTTTAAGATATGGTATAAGCAAGAATCCCACTACTACCACTTTTATTCAACACAGTACTAGAATGATTAGAAAGAGCATTTCAGGCAAGAAAAAGAAATAAAAAGACTCCAAATCAGAAAGGAAGTAAAATTATACCTGTTTATAGATGGCATGATCCTGTGTGTAGACAATCCTAAAGACACCACTAAAACTGTTAGAATTAATGAATGAATTCAGTAAAGTTGCAGGATGCATAGTCTTTATTAGCTGTATTTCTTTATGCCAACAACAATTCATCTAAAAAGGAAATCAAGAAGACAATTCTATTTATGATAGCATTAATAAAAGAATAAAATACTTAAGGATGAACTTAATCAAGGAAATGAAAGACTAAGAAGATGAAAGACTACTTGGTTTCACATTGATTTCCCAAAATATGTGTACTAATTTGTACTCCCATAATAAATGTACAAGAAAACCCATTATCACCAACATATGGTATGATCAGACTTCAAAAATTTTATCATTTGTATGACTATAGAATATTTTTTAATATGTATGCCAGTGAGTTTGAGCGTATTTCATGTGTATAAAATGACCTGCTTTTCTATTTTTAATTGCTCATTTATGTCTTTTTCTCACTTTACAATTGTGTCATTTGTAATATCTTTATTATTTTGAAATTGTATTCCTTTAAAACACCATTCATATCTCCAACATTGGAGCTTTTGCAACATTTCTTCTGTATGTCTCAACAGTGGATATGTGAAAAGCTAACTTCAAATTTAAGTCTTCACTCAGAAGGATTTCAAAAAGGCTTCTTACCCTGACCATTAGACCTAAAATTGCAATTCATCTTCCAGTCTCCATACTACCAATCCTCATTAATAGTTTGTTTCCTCCCCTCACATGACATTTATTTATTATCTCTAATCTCTCTTAACTGAAATGTAAACTCTCAAAAGATTGATATTTCTTTTTCTGTTGTTCATCACTGTATCTCCAGAGCTTACAACTGTGCTTGACATAAAACAGGTACTACTTAAGTTTTAAAATAATAAATGAAGTAAAGACTTACTTGTGTGTCAAGGTGCTATTCTTTTGCTATTACTTGCATTGTAAACACATGTGTTATAAACGCTCCTAGGCACTCCTTAGCATGATTTATAATTTTGTGTATGGTACATTCTGTTATATGCAGTTTTTTATTTTAATGTAGTTAAATGAAACTTAGTTCTAATAGTTTGTGTTTTCATATCCTGTTTCAAAAATCTGTCACTGCTTTGTTTTAAAGTCTAATATTTTATATCCACATTTAACAGCTAAGATTTTTCATTATTTTAATTGTTATGTTTAATTATTTCATTTATATGTAATAAATTTTAATATATGACAGTGGTTCTATTTTCTCACAGTCAAATCTTGTTGAAGGACAGTTGCTGAAGAATCTGTCTTTTCTCCTCTGAGATTTTTCTATCTCTGTCATTCTGTTTTCCATATATATGAGGGTTTGTTTCTCAGCTCTTTATTTTGTCCAATTTGTCTGTATTTTTACACTTTTATACTCATGCATTCTACAAATATTGACATATATATTTTCCTCTTCCCATATGTATGTACTGGCTTCTATTAAATCTTGAATATTTTCACTTGTTATTTTGTTGATATAGAGTATATTTGTATATAAACTTATCTGCGTATACATGTGTAATACTTTACTACTTGTAATACTATATTATAAATTATCAACCTAACATTCTTAACAAACAACTTAGTTTGTATTTAGAGGTAATGCTCTAATAATTTGAGAGATCTTTAATCTGAAGATATTCTGCATATATTTACTCTCTTAGGTGTAAAATCAAAGAAGTTACAGTATGGCAAAATTAATGATAGTTTTGCTTACAGTACATAGCAAGTGAATACTCTGCATTTTTTATTTGAAAATCTCCTAAAAGATTTGAACAATTTAAATTAGCCAGTGATTAGAAACATAATTATTCCTGCTATAAAGGAATACTAAAATTAAGGAAAATGAGATATCTTAGGAGAGGAGATATGATCAAATAGAAATATTACATTTGTGATGGTAATTCTTCTGAAATCATTATTTGAAAAATGTTTGCACACCTATTACTAAATGGATTGTTGATTATAATATGACTTACATGGTTTTCAGAGTTGACCAATTAATGATTCATTCACAATATTCAGACAAGGACTACTGTTTTCAAGCTTATTCTTTTCTAATTTAGAGAGAAATTAGGATCAAAGTTTCTGCTCAGTATTTATTTATAATCATAAAGTGTATAAACTTATACCCGACCCACAGGCCAGTCATTTAGTAAAAATTAAAAGCACCTATTTGATGCAGGAAGTGTGCCAGATTGTGGTACACAGTGGTAAACACGAGAGCAGACACTTGCTCTGACAGTTTAGAGAGAAATGTAGAAAATGAAAGGGGATTATATTACTAAGATGGAGTGGAAGATCATGAATAAGAACCAAACCTCGAGCTCCAGACATGCTGTACTCTAATCTCAACTCTACGACTAATTAACTGTGTGACTTCACACAATTCATTTAATCTGTGTCTCCATTTTCAGCCAGTAATCAAGAGAAAGTAATCACATTAACCAACTGAGTTTTGATTTGAAAGACTTCAGTTCAGTTCAGTCGCTCAGTCGTGTCTGACTCTTTGCGACCCCATGAATCGCAGCACGCCAGGCCTCCCTGTCCATCACCAACTCCCGGAGTTCACTCAGACTCACGTCCATCGAGTCAGTGATGCCATCCAGCCATCTCATCCTCTGACGTCCCCTTCTCCTCCTGCCCCCAATCCCTCCCAGCATCAAAGTCTTTTCCAATGAGTCAACTCTTCGCATGAGGTGGCCAAAGTACTGGAGCTTCAGCTTTAGCATCATTCCTTCCAAAGAAATCCCAGGGCTGATCTCCTTCAGAATGGACTGGTTGGATCTCCTTGCAGTCCGAGGGACTCTCAAGAGTCTTCTCCAACACCACAGTTCAAAAGCATCAATTCTTTGGTGCTCAGCCTTCTTCACAGTCTAACTCTCACATCTATACATGACCACAGGAAAAACCATAGCCTTGACTAGATGGACCTTTGCTGGCAAAATAATGTCTCTGCTTTTGAATGTGCTATCTAGGTTGGTTATAACTTTTCTTCCAAGGAGTAAGTGTCTTTTAATTTCATGGCTGCAATCACCATCTGCAGTGATTTTGGAGCCCCAAAAAATAAAGTCTGACACTTTTTTTTTTTTAATTGAAGGACTTAACTCATGCAAATTATAGAATAGCACATAGCATGTCTCATATGTAGTATGAGATAACTATTTTAACACCATTTTTCTCATCATTATCATTTATATTGCAGTGACCTGGATATGACCTTATTTGGAAATGTCTCTGGCAGTACAGTCTAGTTAAATTGATATCATACTGGATTAGGGTGAGCAGGTCCTAAAGCCAATGGCTAACAGACTTATAAATATTGGAAACAGAGAGGCACAGGGGAGGAGGGCATCTGGCAGTGGAGACAAAGATTAAAATGGGATTGATGGTAGGCACCAAGATTTAGGAGAAAGGCTTGGAAAATTCTCCCCCCGGAGCCTGGAGAAGGAGCATAGTCCTGCAGACATGAGACTTTGAGCACCTACAATGTGAGAATGTAAAAGATTTGTTTTAAGCCACCCAATGTGTGGTGATTTGTTACAGCTAATACAGGAAACTATTAGTAATACACGTAGCAATTGTTATTATTCAATTTAAAGACAAGGAAACCAAAGCCCTGTGGTATTAATAACTTGCTCCAAGTTACACAATTACAATACAAAGTGATGAAGCTAGACTCTAGCATTATGCTGTTTGATTTAAGAGCATATATTTTAACCACTTTACTTTTTTCATATACTGATACATAATCTTAATACCGGTTTTGTAGTCATATTTATTGAAAGCCATTATATGTCAGGTACCACTCTAAGCATTAGAAATCTAAAACCAAACAAAACTGATAAAAACAATCAACAGTTTGGTCAAGTAAAGGAAGGCAAAATTATTTATTAAAAAAATATGTATTATTTCAACTATTAATGTCATTTAAATAAAATAGGTAAGAGGTATAGGGGGTTCTGACTGAGAAATGATAGAGAAACTTGGAATTTTAAATTAGGTAATTAGGAAAGATGTCTCTATTCACATGACATTGGAATAAATTATTTAAAAAGGGACAGTGAGCATGTTCGTGTCTAGAGTACAGAGTCCTAGATCAAGAGAAAAACCAGTATAAATGTCCTAAGGTACATGTATGACTCAGTATTTGAACAATTGTAAGGAAGCCATTGTGAATGGAGTGGAATACAATGAATAGTAGGCTGGGAACTCTACTCAGTACTCCGAAATGACCTATATGGGGGGAAAATCTTGGCTTATCTGGTGGCTCAGCGGTAGAAAACCCTCCTGCTAGTGCAGGAGACATGAGTTCAATCCCTAGTCCAGGAAGATCTCACATGCTGCAGAGCAACTAAGCCCATGAACCATAACTACTGAGCCTGTGCTCAAGAGCCTGGGAGCCACAACTACAGAGGCGTACACACCCTAGGGCCCATGCTGCACAACAAGAGAAGACACTGCAATGAGAAACTCTCACACTGCAACTAGAGAGTAGCCCCTGCTCACAGCAACTAGATAAAAGCCCACACAGCAGCAAAAACATAGCACAGCCAAAAATAGTAAGTAAATAAATGAGTGGATTTTTTATATATATGTATAACTGATTCACTTTGCTGCACAGAAAACTAACACAACACTATAAATCAACTATACTCCAATATTTTATTTTTTTTTTAAAAAAAAGAACAGGAGAAAATAATGAACAGTAAGAGTTGTGGTTAGAGAGGAGTTAAAGGAACTTTTACTTTAACTCCTCTATGTGGTACATTTTACATATATGACATAAATACATGAGATAAGCATAAGTTCATGAAAATTAAGATTAATAGAAAGTAAAAAAGATCCACAGGCTGTGTTGATCTGAAAGAAAAGTTTATTCTTTTACAAGCAATTTTTATATGTCAAGGAAAATGGCAACTCAACATATGTATGAATAATCTTTGTATAAAAATTTCTAGTTAGAGTTTGGACTTATACTCTATGCATACAAATTGTTATCTAGATTATAGCAAGGAGAAAAGCTGCTTCTTATAATATGTATTACTTGTGTTTTCAGAATCACTTGGTTCATAAATTCATTTCATTAAAGGAGTCAAGATAAAACTTCAACATAGCTTCATTGAGATCACTATATATGGTGACAGTCATAAGGCTGAAGAAATGAATAAATTATCACATCATCTCTTCCTTTTAATTATTCAACCTATGTTTCTTACTGTAATTTCTCTTACTTAGGATTGGGCGGCCTATTAGTTTAGTTACTGATCTTGATAGTCTACCTTTGCCTTCATTTTTAGTCAGTATCTTGATACTGGTAGGTGTATCAACTTCTCATAATAGGCTATATCTTTTAAGTAGCATTATGATATTTAATGTTCTTAACATTGAGTTTATCTTTTGAATGTTGAACCTTTATATCTTCATGGGGAATCTGTATATCACTTGTGGGGAAGGTCAGAAGTAGGGTCTATGATTATGAAATATAGGAAAGCCAATGCTTTGGTATAAGATCAGAGTTACAACCTTGGCATTCTTCACCTAGTCAAGTACTACAGAGACATGTTTCTAATTAACACTGCACTATTAATACCTACTGTATTGAAGTATTAAGGTGTATTCCATAGGTTATGAATTGTATACCATTTTTTATATTTTATCAGTGACTTAGAAGAATAAAAGAGTGGGTTGGCTAGCCCTTTCAAGGAGAAGATTATGACTCAAATTGATTTTGACCAGTTTGAACAGTAGTTGGAAATAATGAAAATCCTGAGGTCAGGTATAAAGCAGGAACTATTGTAAGGAGAAACATGATAAGTAAAAGACAGGGAATGACTAATTAGGCAATATTGTAGCAGAAAAGAACCTAGAGATCACAGGGGACATGAATTGAACATAATTCAGCTCAACAGAATTATTCTGGAGGCTTGAACACATAATACTGAAATATGCTATAAGAAAGTTATTCTGATGAAAAATTCTGAAGATAAAACTTCATCTACATTTTACATTCATTAGTTTAAAACTCAGTGTATCAAATTTTGGACAACTGAAATCTGGGGAATTTATATATGGCCCAAAATATAAAAGTAAGATTATGTGATTAGAAATTTGGAATTTTAAAGAAGTAATAGCATTCTTTGAAATGTTTGATTATAAAGGAGATGTGAAGAGTGAGTTCATAACTGCCTTGAAGTATACAAGTGGAGATTTTAAGAATTGTTGACCAGCTATTCTTAAGCTTCTTTGCAGTCAAAATACTTATTAAAATATCAGCAGGGATGATATAAATTGATGGGAGAAAATTAATCTAAAGAGAGAATATAACCTGATTTGGACTAAACAAATATTTTTAATATTTTGCTTCCTGAGAATTGAAGTATGGATTCAAGCTTTTAGGTAATCAAGTCTGAATAGTAAATGTTCACACCCCATTTCCTTCCTCACCCCAACCCTAGTCACACATGTTTCAGGCATCACCTATACAGGTAAATATTTTGTTTGAGTTTTTAACAGTGACAGTTGATATAAGCAAGCAGTGTATTAAAATATTACTGTCAATTTATAAAAAAATAATATTCATGAAAATGATAGGTTGAAATTTATGTTCCAAAACCAATCTTTATTTTGATGTATGAATTATCTAGTTAATACTTTTCATGTTCACTCTTCCACTACTCAGTTTTGACATCATGGGAAGACCTAGTTTATATGGAAACAGAAAATTACTTCACTGATAAGATTTAAGTGACACCCAAAATGTGCCTAAAATATCTACTGTGTAGCATTCTGCTAGTTTGCCTTTATGTTAAAAACTCCCACGATTTTTCAGGCACTTATTGAAAAGATTTCATATTTCAAGTGAGCCAAGAATATTATACTACCTAAGAGGTCTAACGTATTTAGTTAGCTTTGACTTTGTGCTTTGTCATCATCACCCAAATAACTGCACTTTTTCCATTAAAATGGATTTCAATTGAGATTGAGAGACATTTAAGCTAATATTCTTATAAGCAAGTGATATGTGAGTCTGTACCTCAGTGGAAATGTTTGTGCTAGTGATATGTGAGAGTCATTTATATCCTTATTACCCTCCTCTGGATAAGAAATGGTGAAGTGTGAAGTGAGAGAATCCAATCCCACACCTTCCTCTCTAGTCTTATTTCCATGGGATGACCTCTTTATGTTTCTATTTTTTATTCTGGTAATTACCTCCATAATTCTAAATATTTTGGTATTTTCTCTTGATTCATCTGCTCAAGATAGTATCTATTGATTCTCTCATATGAAAGATGAGATATTTTTACTCACATTAACCCCTGTGATATAAATCCCCTATTTCTAAGTTTAAAACAGTATCTAAGGTCATTATAAGTTTAAAAGGGAACTCACTTTCAAATTCACAAGAATTATTTTATTATTCCTCATTGCTTACTGTACTGAACTATGTAGAAATACATAATTTTGAAATTCCAGTTCTTCTAATACTCGTCTATTGATTTAGCTCTGCATTCAACATCTCTCCTACCAAGGGTTGTCTTGTTGCTGAACAAATATTTCCATGGCTTTACCTTTGTTCATAACATTTCCCTTTCCATTGGGCTCCCCCTGTTGGGTTCTGAAACATTCTTCTGGGTCTGGCTCTCATGCTATCTCATTTTGCAAACCAATTATCTTATAAGCAAGTGATATGATGGACCATAGCTTGGACTTACTTGGACCATAGCTTGTCAGGCTCCTCTGTCCATGAGATTCTCCAGGCAAGAATACTGGAGTGGTTTGCCATCCCCTCCTCCAAGGGATCTTCCCAACCCAGGGATCGAACCCAGGGATTTGTTTACATCTCCTGGAGTGGCAGGTGGCTTCTTTACCACTAGCGCCACCTGGGAATTTCAACATTCAAAGAAGTTGTCAGTATCTGTTTGACTACATGATTTAGGTTACCTGGAAAAAAAAAATGTATATATATGTATAGCCAGAAAAATATATTACTGACGGAGAAGGAGTACTGGTAGTATTTAATAAACAACTACTTGTTCATAATCACTATTTACATTTGATAGAGCTTCAAAAAATCAAGGATATTTATTAAATCTTGAATACTGGGACTCTGATTATCAGAACAATTGCAGTTTTTTCAGTGCTTTTTGGGATAAACATTTTCGGAATAGTTTCATTTATGTCTACCATGTTTAAGTTTCAGGGAGAGGCAAATGTAGGTCATTACTGGTGGAAAGATAAAATGTCTTATTCAATCTGGGAGTCATATTATTCAACTAGATTTCCTTCACTAGGAAAAAAAATAAAATTTAATATATATGTATACGTTTGCTCTTTTTAATTAAAAATATAAACATTTATCACATATAGTATCTCTTCCTCTTAATTTTATCAGATTTTTATAAATAAGCATTTTATAAAAGACTAAATAGGGAAAGCTTTATCTATTGTACTTGTAGTTTAAGTAATATATTATTAAATGTCTATTGCATAATTTTCTTATGACTAATATAATCAGATAATTCAGAGTGAAGAAGCAGAGTTTACAATATTCAATCTTACAACTTTACAGATGAAGAACATGAAGCTAGAAAGTGAGTAAGGACATAAAACATATTAATAACAGAAGGTGAATCAAAGCTCAGGTCTGTAAAACTACAGATTTCTTCATTTTCCATAAGTCCTCCAATTTTTCTCCACTAAAAATAGCTTTTGTATCTGAATAAAGTATGGAGTTTTAATTTAAAATACTGCATCAATATTGGTTAGTTAATAGTAATGCATGTACCATACTAATGTAAGATGTAAAATGCAGCAGAAAGTGGGTGTTGGGTATATGAGAAATATCTTTTTAATTTTTGTAAAGTTAAACCTTTTGAAAAGCAAAAATTATTTTTTAATATTTATATTCAACATAAAAATAGATGAAATATATCACTAACGTGGTCTAAAAATAATGTTTTGTTTAAGAGATGAAACTGCAGATTAACAGAATCAGTTGTAATCCAAATATATTATTTCCAATCAAGGATCTGTTTTGTTAAACAGCTTCCAGTTGTACCATATTTTATGTGTCCTTGCATATACATGTATTATAACTGTGGTATTGGCTTACCTTTTGTATCTTCACTTAAAAAAGATGATGGTTTCAATATTATACACCAAATAGCCATAGAGTGTATTTAGATGATATAGTACTATTCTTGACATCAAAGATCACCCAAAACAAACAAACAAACAAAAAAAGTAGCATTGTCTTTCCTTTGTTATCATCTTCATGCCACCAAAGCAGGCAAAGAAAATATGTTTAAATATGTCTATTTCAATTTTAGTTACTGACTGTAGTTTCCACTGATATCTGTGGAAACAACATCTTAAAATTTACAGTAAAGATATCGAATAAAGGCAACTTCTCACTCAGGTTAATTAGCTTTTCCTTTGTAAGTTATTTTTATAGGATTATAGTGGGTAAAATTTTGGAATATGTCTCCATATTTCTCAGCCTGGCTCAACCAAATGTTTTTATAACTTCATGTAAGTGTCAAAGGTCCTCTGCGGGAATTCTGTGGGAAATATGCAGACTGACCTGCACATAAGGAACAAGGAAAACATCACAGCATGAGATGGTATGGAAGTTAAAATGAAATATTTGCAGCTCTGTGCATGGCTCTTTTAAAATCTTCCATAGGAGATCTGCGTTGTGCTGACAGGGGAGTCCCATTTTTATGGTTAGGATGCTATTTAGAATTAGGCACTGTCTGAATATGATTCTCTGCACAGATTTAGAATCCATTAAATATTGTGTGAAAAGAACAGTGATATTTGAGACTTTGTCACTTAAATCAATTTTCTTTTGCTGTAACACACCAAAGTAGGGATGGGAAGGGAAACTATCCCTTCCTATTTTTGTTGGTGAATGTCTCCATAATAAATGGAAGCTAAAATGTGCTGTCAGAGGTCTATGTCAAATCTTCACTGTTATGCAATTAGCTGCCAACATTATCACTGATTGTTGCCTTTAACAACAAAAAGAATGTTCTTGTGAAGTTTTATCTGCTTAATTTCTCTGGGATCTACTCCTTAAAAAATTTCTACTTCTTAAAAATTTCTACTCCTTAAAAACATTTTAAGTACAGTTTTGGAAAATGTCCTTAATTTTTAAATAATTTAACTATTATATGCTCTAATGATTAGAAGAAATAGTGATTTAGTGAGAATATTTTTGAAAGTCTTCATGAGCTATCAATGCTGTGGCATGTTGTTTGTTGTTCATCTTACAAAATGACTTTTAATAATTTTGTTTCTGAGTTATTCAGTTTCACTAATGCCTTGAGAATATTTCATAAAAAGAATAGAAGACAAATTGAAATGAAGGGACAAAAACCCTTCACTGCCATCTCAAGATTAAAGAGAAATGTTAAAAACAGCAAACTACTTTAAAAGGGATAGAATTAATAGGAAGTGTTATTTTTTTTCTCCTTTTAGCAAAATATGTGTAAGGTTTTATTGTTAAAATTAGATTGCAAGATAGATCACAGTTTTAAATTTCAATGTTGGAATTTCAACAATGATGTACATTAAGTATAAACATGGCTCATTTCTCAACACAACATAGAATCTTACAAATCCAGTTTTTAAGATTTATCTCAGTATACTAAATAGACACAGAGAAGTGGTAATATCCATTGCTAAATTTTTCAATTTGTTAAACGACTTAAGTTGCACATCCTTTAAGTTTGGTTATTCTTCTTTAAAATAGTTATAATTCTTATTTCACTTATTCTAATCATCCCAACTGAATGATTAACACAGATAAAATCTGCCAATTAAAAGATGCTTTTTAAATTAGGGAAAATGTTGGGTTTTAGTTAGTTAATTTGTTGATTTGATAAACAGTTTCTGGCTATTTAGGAATATTTCCTCAAAGTATTTGGCATGAGATACTAAAAGTTACTAATAAATTGATAGTATCAGTAACTTTCTGAATATGAGTGAATCATCAAAACCAGGAGAGATGAGTTGACAAATCAGACTCATTCAATGACACTAAAGTGATCAAAATTTAAATAAAATAAAGAACACTTGAACAAATATGAAGTATCACTGTAACCTACACAGACCCTATAAAGTCATAAAAGTCATAGTTTCTCTTGTTCTCTTTTGCTTGAGGCTAGGGGTGAATAGTTTCTTTGATTCTTCAGTATATTGTCATTTAGGATACCTAGAGTGGAAATGAAATTAAAGCTTTGGATACTCTTCTTCCATCCCTCAAAATACAGATAGAAGACTATGCAGAAATTTTCAGGGAACCCAGAAACAATATGAAGCCATTCTGAGGATTCCTTCAGATTCCATGATCCAGAAACTAACAGGCCTGGTTTTAAAAGATATTCCATATTCATAAACTTTGTATCTTTCAGCGAAAGTAACATTTTTAGCATCAATTTAAAAAAGCTTAGATTAGTCCCGTGAACTAATATGGCTTTTGTCTGTTTGATTTTTTGAATCATTCACTTTCATATTTTGTTGCAATGGCATTCTGTGCTTGCTTGATTCAATGGTTAAATAGAAATTATATCCATAAATTATGATAAACATATTTTTATTGATATATGTTTAAGTTAAAATGTTTGTATTTCTTTATAATTAATTTAATCCATGAGAATGCTTTGATGAGACCAAAATTCTATAATCAAAGCTTTTGATACTCAGAGTATTTTATTTTTAAATATCTACCTTTTAATCTGAAGATAAACTTTAATTCATTTTCTAGCTTTTTTGTCTATCATTTGATCAGGTTTTTTTTTTTTTTGCAAAATACAGAGAAAAATTTCATTTACATAGATAAATAATTACCAATAGCAAGTTTCTGTTTTTAAACAACTTACCACATAGTTTGAGGATACTATTTCATTTCATTGATTCAGAGTTTGAATAAACAATAATAGGAGTTTTAAAAAAGAATATTGAATGCTATATTAAAGCCACTCATTCTTTAGTGTACACAACTTATAATAAGGCTGAAAATTCTCAATAGTGAAATGTTTTCATGATGAGACATCATGATCCATATTCAGTCATCATTGTTCAACCATTACTTAAAAAACATTCTATACTGAGCATATAACTTAACTCTCTTGACTATGTGTAATAGAATGCATACAGTTTTTACATTTACTCAAGTTATGTAACAAAGTTTTAAAAAGAACAACCATTATACAAATACATAGCTATATAGTTAAGATTAATAACTTTGTATTCATTGAAACTATGTCTAAGAAAGTGAAAACACAGATCACATACTGAGAGGAGATACTTGGCATACATATATATATACACATATATATATGTAACTGAGAAAATCTTCATATCCAAAGTATGTACAAACTCCAAATATTAGAAAAAGAGAAAGTATCCAATAGGGAAGATATGGACAAAACACTTGAAAAACATTTCACAAAATAGGACAGTTTCACATGGCCAATAACTATTTGAAAAGATTTACATTGTTATTAATTATCAGGGAAATGTGAATTAAAACTAAAGTTAGTTTTTATATATACACCAAAATGGCTAACATTAAATGGTCAGTAAATTACAAGAATTGAAGAAGATGTAGAGTTATGGGAAATCTCAGACATTGCTGGTTGGAATGCAAATTAGTATAATCCTTTGGGATATGTTTTGACACAATCTAGTAAAGTTCTTACCTGGAGAATCCCAGGGACAGGGGAGCCTGGTGGGCTGCCATCTATGGGGTCGCACAGAGTTGGACACGACTGAAGCGACTTAGCAGCAGCAGTAAAGTTGAACATACTTTTACCCTATGATCCAGCAAACTCACGTCTAGAATTATATCCAGAAAAACTGTGTAATTATATGTGTGAAAGTACAGAGGAATAGGAATGCTTAGAGCAGTGAGTTTCATATTAGTAAATACTAACAAACAACTTAAATGCCCAACAAACTAGAAAGAATAATTAAAACATGAAATATTCACACATTGTATGAATAATCAACAAACTCCACACAATGAGAATAAGTGACTCACAAAATATTTAGTGAAAGAAACTCAGTTTTTAAAACTTACATATTTTTTGTTTCGTTTAAAATTTAAAAGACTGGGGGGCTTGACTCTAATATTTAACATCACATAATTATGTAGCAATAACCTAAAGAATATCATGTAAAGGATTATCATAAAAGCCAAGATATTGGTTATCTTTGGAAGAACAGATGAGAGGGGCTGGGAGAGGACAGAAAGGAAACTTCAAAGGTGATAGCTATATTCTGTATCTTCCTCTAAGTCAATCAATGTGTTCATTTTATGATAAAAGCTCAAATTTTTATTTGAATACTTTTATATATGCATGTTATACTTTAACAATAAGATGGGTTTTAAAATGCAATAGAATTTAGATATTTCCTTGAGGGGGTCCACTCTATGTCCATCTGGACCATTTACCAAGGTAGTCATAGACCAGAGATCTGACAGTGGTTACCCAGAAGGTCAAACTTAATCATATTGTAACTTTTGTTTGTTTATAAAACTAAATGAAAGTTATACTCTAGGGTGTGGATCAAAGATCAAAGCAAAGGAATATAAATCCAGTCACTGAAACAAATACAACTTAGAGAAGATGATAATGGAAAGAAGCAAAAAGTGAGAGTACATGCTAGAAATAAATCTACATGTATTTTTACTAACCACTGATCAAACATGCTACCTGAGAATTGGTCAACCTAGGTCAGAGTCATAAAGGAAAAAATAACAATTATTCCAGTGGTCATGTATGGATGTGAGAGTTGGACTATAAACAAAGCTGAGTGCCAAAGAGTTGATGCTTTTGAAGTGTGGTGTTGGAGAAGACTCTTGAGAATCCCTTGGACTGCAAGGAGATCCAACCAGTCCATTCTGAAGGAGATCAGCCCTGGGATTCCTTTGGAAGGAATGATGCTGAAGCTGAAACTCCAATACTTTGGCCACCTGATGTGAAGAGATGACTCATTTGAAAAGGCTCTGATGCTAGGAAAGATTGAGGGCAGGATGAGAAGGGGACGACAGAGGATGAGATGGTTGGATGGCATCACCAACTCAATGGACATGGGTTTGGGTGAACTCTGGGAGTTGGTGATGGACAGGGAGGCCTGGCGTGCTGTGGTTCATGGGGTCACAAAGAGTCAGACACGACTGATTGACTGAACTGACTGAACCAATTCTGTATCATATGGACTCTATTAAATATTTGACCACGGATTTTTAACGTCATGTAAAAATGCAATCTTGTTCTATTATCATCAAGTCATTTTAAGGCTCTTCAAAGAAATATGTATGCAGCGCCCAAGACCAAATCTATATATATATATTTTTTGACTATTACACTTGGCCACCAAAGTCCAATGTGATCTTTTGTTAAGCTAGATTGATTAGGCATTCTTTTGTCTAAGTTAAAAACAAAAACCCCATTTCCACTTTTTTCTAGTCTACATCTATTCTAAAATTTGGATAGTAAGAGAAAGTCAGTCCAAAGAAAAGCATATCCTCATGTGTAAGAACAGAAGAAGCTTTCCCTAAGAATTAGTGAAATGTTGGTCCAGTAGTTATCTTCCAAATGAGCAGTTAGTTACCCAAGATTCACAAGTGGAAGAAATATGAACATCCTAAGAAATGGGCTTCCGGAAATAATGAACACATCTAGGATTATGGTGCTGGCTCTTGAACTATCTGTATCAGCATTTCTACTTAAGGACAAAGAAGATGGCCAGAAAGGTCAACAGGCAATATTGTACACTTCTGGAGTCAGAGAGTTGGGCATCTATGCTTTGTCCCTGATCAAGTCTAATAATAAAGGTTGTTGTTCACTGAATTTCTATGCAACGTGCCATGCCAGACACTGATCTAAATAGCTAAATAAGACACTATCTTATTTATATATCATAAAAATTCAATGAGGAAGTTTTATTGTATTTCATAAGTAGCAAAAGAAAGAGTCAGAGCTAAAATGAATTTCATAAGGTCATGCCTGGTAATGGGTCTGATAGTTCATGGCTCATGGCGGGTCCACGTCGGCTTTCAGTCAGCTGAGGGCAGGACCCCGGGAAGGAGGTGTGGTCCCCGTGATTGATGTATCCCTGACGACATTGCAACAGCCCAGGGACTGAGTGGAGTGACAACATTCTTCCCTATGACCCTGGGACATGCTGATTTCTTTCCAAGTAGCTAGATGCCCTCTCAGCTGCTGTCATCAGGTATTTCTTAGCATGGCAGGTGTGTCTGGGTTCCACAACCAAAAAGAGACTGAGGCATCACTTCATCCAGTTATTCTGACTTTAAACTTTTCTGCTCTCTCAAGTTTCAGATACCTGCCACTGCTTGGGCAAGGAACTTAAGTTTCTCTAAGCCCCAGTAGGGTGCAGCAGCTGTACTGTGGCACTACAGTGGCAGCTGCATGGTGCTGGAGTGACTGTGAAGAGATACCCCTTGTCCAAGGACAAAGAAGACCCAGCAAGACCGTAGCTGCTGGAGTGGTGGCTGTGCAGCACTGGAGAGACTTTGAGGTGCCATTCCATGTCCAAAGGCAAAGGAGAAACCCCAGAAAGATGACAGGAGGGGCAAAATTGCATTTAGAATCAAACCCCATACCCAGCAGACAGGCTCAGAGGGCTCAAACAAACCTTGTGTGCACCAGGACCCAGAGATCCCATAGACTGAGACAGAACTGTGTTTGAGTGTTTTCTGTGGAGGTACAGGCCAACAATGGACTGCTGCAGAGGCAGGGGCTCTGAGTACATCAGACTTGATAATGGCGTAAGCCCTCTTGGAGGAGGTTGCCATTAACCCCAACATAGAGCTGCCAGAACTTACACAGGACTGGAAAAATAGACCCTTGGAGGGAACAAACAGAAACTTGTGCATACCAGGACACAAGAGAAAGGAGCAGTAACCTCACAAGAGATTGACCCAGATTTGCCCGTAAGTGTTCAGAAATCTCTGGCAGAGGCATAAGGCAGTGGTGGCCTGCTGCAGGATTGATACTGTGTGTAGCAGTACAAGCATGGGACCTTTTCAAGGAAGTCACCATGATCTTCATAGTGATCATGATCTTCATGACCTCCACAGCACCATAGTTTTAGTTCAGTTTGGTTCAGTCGCTCAGTCGTGTCTGACTCTTTGCGACCCCATGAGTTGCAGCACGCCAGTCCTCCCTGTCCATCACCAATGCCTAGAGTTCACCCAAACTCATGTCTATCGTGTCATTGATGCCATCCAGTCACCTCATCTTCTGTCATCCCCTTCTGCTCCTGACTCCAATCCCTCCCAGCATCAGAGTCTTTTCCAATGAGTCAACTTTTTGCATAAGGTGGACAAAGTATTGGAGTTTCAGCTTTAGCATCAGTCCTTCCAATTAACACCCAGGACTGATCTCCTTCAGAATGGACAGTTTGGATTTCTTTACAGTCCAAGGGATTCTCAAGAGTCTTCTCCAACACCACAGTTCAAGAGCATCAATTCTTTGGCGCTCAGCTTTCTTCACAGTCCAACGGTCACATCCATACATGACCACTGGAAAAATCATAGCTTTGACTAGAGGGACCTTGGTTGGCAAAGTAATGTCTCTGCTTTTGAATATGCTGTCTAGTTTGGTCAAAACTTTCCTTCCAAGGAGTAAGCGTCTTTTAATTTCATGGCTGCAATCACCATCTGCAATGATTTTGGAGCCCCAAAAAATAAAGTCTGACACTGTTTGCACTATTTCCCCATCTATTTCCCATGAAGTGATGGGACCAGAGTTGAGCTTTAAACCAACTTTTTCGCTCTCCTCTTTCACTTTCATCAAGAGGCTTTTTAGTTCCTCTTCACTTTCTGCCATAAGGGTGGTGTCATCTGCATATCTGAGGTTATGGATATTTCTCCCAGCAATCTTGATTCCAGCTTGTGCTTCTTCCAGCCCAGCATTTCTCATGATGTACTCTGCATATAAGTTAAATAAGTAGGGTGACAATATACAGACTTGACGTACACCTTTTACTATTTGGAACCAGTCTGTTGTTCCATGTCCAGTTCTAATTGTTGCTTCCTGACCTGCATATAGGTTTCTCAAGAGGCAGGTCAGGTGGTCTGGTATTCCTATCTCTTTCAGAATTGTCCACAGTTTATTGTGATCCACACAGTCAAAGTCTTTGATATAGTCAATAAAGGAGAAATAGATATTTTTCTGGAACTCTCTTGCTTTCTAGATGATCCAGCAGATGTTGGCAATTTGATCTCTGGTTCCTCTGCCTTTTCTAAAACCTGCTTGAACATCTGGAAGTTCATGGTTCACATATTGCTGAAGGCTGGCTTGGAGAATTTTGAGCATTACTTTAGTAGCGTGTGAGGTGAGTGCAATTGTGCAGTAGTTTGAGCATTCTTTGGCATTGCCTTTCTTTGGAATTGAAATGAAAACTGACCTTTTCCAGTCCTGTGGCCACTGTTGAGTTTTCCAAATTTGCTGGCATATTGAGTGCAGCACTTTCACAGCATCATCTTTCAGGATTTGAAACAGCTCAACTGAAATTCCATCACCTCCACTAGCTTTGTTCGTAGTGATGCTTTCTAAAGCCCACTTAACTTCACATTCTAGGATGTCTGGCTCTAGGTGAGTGATCACATCATCATGATTATCTGGGTCGTGAAGACCTTTTTTTGTACAGCTCTTTTGTGTATTCTTGCCACCTCTTCTTAATATCTTCTGCTTCTGTTAGGTCCATACTATTTTTGTCCTTTATCGAGCCCAGCTTTCCATGAAATGTTCCCTTGGTCTCTCTAATTTTCTTGAAGAGATCTCTCGTCTTTCCCACTCTGTTGTTTTCTTCTATTTCTTTGCATTGATCGCTGAGGAAGGTTTTCTTATCTCTCCATGCTAGTCTTTGGAACTCTGCATTCAGATGCTTATATCTTTTCTTTCTCCTTTGCTTTTCGCTTCTCTTCTTTCCACAGCTATTTGTAAGGCCTCCTCAGACAGCCATTTTGCTTTTTTGCATTTCTTTTCCAGGGGGATGGTCTTGATCCCTGTCTCCTGTACAATGTCACAAACCTCCATCCATAGTTCATCAGGCACTCTATCTATCAGATCTAGGCCCTTAAATCTATTTCTCACTTCCACTGTATAAACATAAGGAATTTAATTGAGGTCATACCTGAATGGTTTTCTGGTTGTCCCTACTTTCTTCAATTTAAGTCTGAATTTGGCAATAAGGAGTTCATGATCTGAACCACAGTCAGCTCCCAGTCTTGTTTTTGCTGACTCTATACAGCTTCTCCATCTTTGGCTGCAAAGAAAATAATCAATATGATTTTGGTATTGACCATCTGATGCTGTCCATGTGTAGAGTCTTCTCTTGTGTTGTTGGAAGAGGGTGTTTGCTATGACCAGTGCGTTCTCTTGGTAAAACTGTATTAGCCTTTGCCCTGTTTCATTCCATATTCCAAGGCTAAATTTACCTGTTACCCCAGGTGTTTCTTAACTTCCTACTTTTGCATTCCAGTCCCCTGTAATGAAAAGGACATATTTTTTGGGTGTTAGTTCTAAAAGGTCTTGAAGTCTTCATAGAACCATCCAACTTCAGCTTCTTCAGCATTACTAGTTGGGGCATAGACCTGGATTACTGTGATATTGAATGGTATGTCCAATGAGTGGTGGCTGCACGGGCACAGGAGTGCCGAGAGGAGCTACTCCACGTTCAAGGTCAGAAGGGGTGTCTATGAGGAGATACCCATCGTTCAAGGTAAGGAGCAGTGGCTGCGCTTTGCTGGAGCCACCATGAAGAGATACCCCACGTCCAAGGTAAGAGAAACCCCAGTAAGACAGTAGGTGTTGTGAGAGGCATCAGAGGGCAGACACACAAACCATAATCACAGAAAACTAGTCAATCTCATCACATGGACCACAGCCTTGTCCACTCAATGAAACTAAGCCGTGCCGTGTGGGGCCACCCAAGACGGGCAGGGCATGGTGGAGAGGTCTGACAGAATGTGGTCCACTGGAGAAGGGAATGGGAAACCACTTCAGTATTCTTGCCTTGACAACCCCATGCACAGTATGAAGAGGCAAAATATAGGATACTGAAAGAGGAACTCCCTAGGTAGGTAGGTGCCCAATATGCTACTGGAGATCAGTGGAGAAATAACTCCAGAAAGAATGAAGAGATGGAGCCAAAGCAAAAACAAGACCCAGTTGTGGATGTTACTGGTGATAGAAGCAAGGTCCAATGCTGTAAAGAGCAATATTGCATAGGAACCTGGAATGTTAGGTCCATGATCAAGGCAAATTGGAAGTAGGCAAACAGCAGATGGCAAGAGTGAACGTCGACATTCTAGGAATCAGCAAACTAAGATGAACTGGAATGGGTGAATTTAACTCAGATGATCATTATATCTACTACTGTGGGCAGGAATCCCTTAGAAGAAATGGAGTAGCCATCATGGTCAACAAAAGAGTCTGAAATGCAGAACTTGGATGCAATCTCAAAAACGACAGAATGATCTCTGTTCGTTTCCAAGGCAAACCACCATAGTTTGGCCCCAGGTAAGAATCAGAGAGGAACACAGCTCCACCCATCAACAGAAAATTAGATTAAAGATTTACTGAGCATGGCTCCACCCATCAGAAGCAGACCCAGTTTACCCCTCAGTTGGTCTCTCCCATCAGGAAATTTCCCTAAGCCTCTTACCATTCTCCATTAGAGGATAGACAGACTGAAAACCACCATCACAGAAAACTAGCCAATCTGGTCACATGGCCCACATCCTTGTCTAACTCAATGAAACTATGAGCCATGCCATGTAGGGCCACCTAAGATGGACAGGTCATGGTGGAGAGTTCTGACAAAACATGGTCCACTAGAGAATGGAATGGCAGACCACTTCAGTATTCTTGCCTTGAGAGCCCCATGAACAGTATGAAAAAGCAAAAAGATAGGACACTGAAAGATGAACTCCCCGGGTCAGTAGGTACCCAATATGCTACTGGAGATCAGTGGAGAAATAACTCCAGAAAGGAAGAAGAGACAGAGCCAAAGAAAAAAAACAAACAAACAAAACAAAACAAAAAAATGCCCAGTTGAGGTTGTGACTGATTATAGAAGCAAAGTTGGGTGCTGTTAAGACCTATATTGCATAGGAATCCGGATGTTAGATCTATGAATCAAGGCAAATTGGAAGTGATCAAACAGGAAATGGCAAGAATGAATGTCAACATTTTAGGAATCAGTGAACTGTAATGGACTGAATTGGGTGAATTTAACTCAGATGACCATTATATCTACTACTGTGGGCAAGAATCCCTTAGAAGAAATGTAGGAGCCATCATAGTCAACAGAAGATTCCAAAATGCAGTGCTTGGATGCAATCTCAAAAATGACAGAATGATCTCTGTTCGTTTCCAAGGGAAACCATTCAATATCAGTGTAATCCAAGTCTATGCCCCCACCAGTAATGCAGAAGAAGCTGAAGCTGAATGATTCTATGAAGACTTACAAGACCTTCTAGAACTAACACCCCCAAAATATGTCATTTTCATTATAGGGGGCTGGAATGCAAAAGTAAGGAGTCAAGAAATACGTGGAGTAACAAGCAAATTTGGCCTTGAAATACAGAATGAAGCAGGGCAAAGACTAGTAGAGTTTTTCCAAGAGAATGCACTGGTCATAGAAAACACCATCTTCCAACAACACAAGAGAAGACTCTACACATGGACAGCATCAGATGGTCAATACCAAAATCAGATTGATTATATTCTTTGCAGCCAAAGATGGAGAAGCTGTATAGAGTCAGCAAAAACAAGACTGGGAGCTGACTGTGGCTCAGATCATGAACTCCTTATTGACAAATTCAGACTTAAATTGAAGATAATAGGAAAACCACTAGACCATTCAGATATGACCTAAATCAAATGCCTTACGATTACACAGGGGAAGTGAGAAATACATTCAAAAGATTAGATCTTATAGACAGAGTGCCTGATGGACTATGGGCAGATGTTCCTGACATTGTACAGGAGAGAGGGATATAGAACATCACCAAGGGAAAAAAAATGCAAAAAGGCAAAATGGTTGTCTGAGGAGTGCTTACAAATAACTCTGAAAAGAAGAGAAAGGAAAGGCAAAGGAGAAAAAGAAAGGTATACCCATTTGAATGCACAGTTCCGAAAAATAGCGAGGAGAGAAATGTAAGCCTTCATCAACTGATCAGAACCAAGAAATAGAGAAAAACAATAGAATGGTAAAGACTAGAGATATCTTCAAGAAAATAAGAGATACCAAGGGAATATTTCATGCAAAGATGGGCTCAATACAGGACAAAAATGGTCTGGACCTAACACAAGCAGAAGATATTAAGAAGAGGTGGCAAGAATACACAGAAGAGCTGTACAAAAATATCTTCACAACCCAGATAATAATGATGGTGTGATCACTCACCTAGAGCCAGACATCCTAGAATGTGAAGTCAAGTGGGCCTTAGAAAGCATAACTATGAACAAAGCTAGTGGAGGTGATGGAATTCCAGTTGAGATGGATGATGCTGTGAAAGTGCTGCACTCAATATGCTGGCAAATTTGGAAAACTCAGCAGTGGCCACAGGACTGGACAAGGTCAGTTTTCATTCCAATTCCAAAGAAAGCCAATGTCAAAGAATGCTCAAACTACCACACAATTGCACTCACCTCACATGCTAGTAAAGGAATGCTAAAAATTTTCTAAGCCAGGCTTCAACAGTACATGAAATGTGAACTTTCAGATGCTCAAGCTAGATTGAGAAAAGGCAAAGGAACAAGAGATCAAATTGACAACATCGTTGGATCATCAGAAAAGCAAGAGAGTTCCAGAGAAACATCTATTTCTGCTTTATTGACTATGCCAAAGCCTTTGACTAAATGGATCACAACAGACTGTGGAAAATTCTGAAAGACATGGGAATACCAGATCACCTGACCTGCCTCTTGAGAAATCTATATGCAGGTCAGGAAGCAACAGTTAGAACTGGACATGGAACAACAGACTGGTTTCAAATAGGAAAAGGAGTACGTCAAGGCTGTATATTATCACCCTGCTTATTTAACTTATATGCAGAGTACATCATGAGAAATGCTGGGCTGGAAGAAGCACAAGCTGGAATCAAGATTGTCGGGAGAAATATCAATAACCACAGGCATGCAGATGACAGCACCCTTATGGCAGAAAGCCAAGAAGAACTAAAGAGCCTCTTGATGAAAGTGAAAGAGGAGAGTGAAAAGGTTGGCTTGAAA
This sequence comes from Budorcas taxicolor, assembly GCF_023091745.1. Lineage (NCBI taxonomy): Eukaryota > Metazoa > Chordata > Mammalia > Artiodactyla > Bovidae > Budorcas > Budorcas taxicolor. The sequence continues at coordinate 47,706,669 of NC_068918.1, forward strand.
CTCAACATTCAGAAAATTAAGACCGTGGCATCTGGTCCCAACACTTCATGGGAAATAGATGGAAACAGTGGAAACTGTGACAGACTATTTTGCTGGGCTCCTAAATCCCTGCAGATGGTGACTGAAGCCATGAAATTAAAAGACGCTTGCTCTTTGGAAGAAAAGTAATGACCAACCTCAGTTCAATTCAGTTCAGTCGCTCAGTTGTGTCCAACTCTTTGAGACCCCATGAATCGCAGCAGGCCAGGCCTCCTTGTCCATCACCAACTCCCGGAGTCTACCCAAACCCATGTCCCTCGAATCGGTGATGCCATCTAGCTATCTCATCCTCTGTTGTCCTTTTTTCCTCCTGCCCCCAACCCTTCCCAGAATTAGGGTCTTTTCCAATGAGCCAATTCTTTGCATGAGATGGCCAAAGTATTAGAGTTTCAGCTTCAACATCAGTCCTTCCAATGAACACCCAGGATTGATCTCCTTTAGGATGAACTGGTTGGATCTTCTTGCAATCCAAGGGACTTTCAAGAGTCTTCTCCAACACTACAGTTCAAAAGCATCAGTTCTTCGGCACTCAGCTTTCTTCACCAACCTAGGGAGCATATTAAAAAGCAGAGACATTTCTTGCCAACAAAGGTCCATCTTGTCAAAGCTATGGTTTTTCCAGTAGTCATGTATGGATGTGAGAGCTGGACTATAAGGAAAGCCGAGTGCCGAAGAATTGATGCCTTTGAGCTGTGGTGTTGGAGAAGATTCTTGAGAGTCCCTTGGACTCCAAGGAGATCCAACCAGTCCATCCTAAAGGAGAGCAGTCCTGAGTGTTCACTGGAAGGACTGATGTTGAAGCTTTGGCCACCTGATGCAAATAACTGACTCATTTGAAAAGACTCTGATGCTGGGAGGGATTAGGGGCAGGAGGAGAAGGGGATGACAGAGGATGAGATTGTTGGATGGCATTACCGACTCAATGGACTTGAGTTTGTGTGAACTCCAGGAGTTGGTGATGGACAGGGAGGCTTGGGGTGCTGCAGTTCATGGGGTTGCAAAGAGTCGGACACAACAGAGTGACTAAACTGAACTGATGCCTTGTAATAGGGGAGCTGAGATTTTGATCATGAACTTAAAGACTCCTGAACAGTTTTTTTTTTTTTTTTTTCACTATACCACACTGACTGAGGCTTTTCCCATACTGCACCCTTCAAATAGGAATATTTAAATACACTTTTTGATTACCAGTTATTAAAACACAAATTAAAAAGAAAAGCAGAGAAAGGAAAGGAATTTATAAGACCAAGAAAATCAAGGGAACAGATTAAATTCTGCTATTAGACATAACATGCTGCTGCTGCTGCTGCTAAGTCGCTTCAGTCGTGTCTGACTCTGTGTGACCCCATAGACGGCAGCCCATGAGGCTCCCCCGTCCCTGGGGATTCTCCAGGCAAGAACACTGGAGTGGGTTACCATTTTCTTCTCCAATGCATGAAAGTGAAAAGTGTAAGTTGCTCAGTCGTGTCCGACTCTTAGCAACTCCATGGACTGCGGCCCACCAGGCTCCTCCGTCCATGGGATTTTCCAGGCAAGAGTGCTGGAGTGGGTGCCATTGCCTTCTCCAAGACATAGCATAGAATATTTTTATTTTTAAAAAATGAAGGTAGAATTAATAGATGGGTTAAGTTTATAGAATTGCAAAGGATATTGACATTATTATTTATAAATAGCAGAAATCTCTAACAACTATTTTTCTTATAAATTATGAAAGAGGTCATTTAAAAATAAGTCTTTTGAAAGATTCTTTTACCAGTAGATCGGAGAACATATAGATTTCCTCACCATCAAATATTACTCAGAATAAAGGGTTAAATTAAATTCCTATTGGATAGCCAAAAACAGATCATTGAGTATATTTATGGTAACATCTTGACTTTACTATTATATAAAGTGTTCTGGGAAAATTTTCCAAGAAATTGAATCATGAGAAGGATGGACCATTGGCCTGATTAGTATGGCAAGTCTTTTACACTAAAGAATCTATTATTATGACTAGTTATCAATGTCTAATTTACTTAGATTTTCTCTTCAATCTTTTTCTTCACTCACTATATAAAAATCTATAATTTCTACTACAAAGGTAGATACTAACCATTTAAAGCTGCATTCCAAATTACTATGATGAATAAAAGTGTTTAATAATTGTAATAACTTTGTAACCCCTTGACAATCTTACAGATAATTATTATTTTAGACTATAAATACTACCTCCAAAAGGCAAACTGTCATCTACTTTGAATCATATAATTGTCAGTCTTCTGTTCAAAGTTCTAAACCATAGCAACAGAAATTTACTTACCATTTTAAGGAATGCAGGTATGAAACTAAAGAATAATTAGGTAAGAATCCAATAGACAGAAATTTAGGGATGGTTAAACATTTAATATAATTTTGTTATGTGTTTTCTTGTATTTATATTTATACACATATACATTTATATATGCATTTAGTATTCTGTATATAAAATATATGTTCTATATGGACTAAACATATGCATATTCTATGTATACATGTGTTCCATATATCTGTGATTTTATACACACACACACACACACACACACACATATATATATGAAGATTAAATGGAAATTCATGGACATGAAAGTTTCAGTTGCTCAGTTGTGTCTGACTCTGCAACCCCATGGACTGTAGCCTGCCAGGCTCCTCTTTCCATGGGATTTTCCAAGCAAGAATATGAGGGTGGATTGCCATTTATTTCTCCAGATGATCCTCCTCGCCCAGGGATTTGAACCTGGGTCCCTTGCATTGTAGATAGACTCTTTACCATCTGAGCCACCAGGGAAGCATGGAAATCCATAGCCTATCGCCTTTAAAATTATTAGGGATGAAACATGAATTGTTCTTCAAGCATCTTGTTTTAGACACCTAAAATTATATTATGTGAAAGATAAATCAATATGCTTATTTTCAGGGGGGATTTAGTTGGAGATTTGATGGAGATTTGATTTATTTTATAGCTATTTTCAGAAGTTCAGCAGTACCTCGGTATCACTTTGATTAATAAGACTTTTCATGAAGTGAAGTGGCTCAGTCGTGCCCGACTCTTTGCCACCCCATTGACTATAGCCTACCAGGCTCCTCCATCCCTGAGATTTTCCAAGCAGGAATACTGGAGGGGGTTGCCATTTTCTTCTCCAGGAGATCTTCCCAACCCAGGGGTCGAACCTGGGTCTCCTGTATTGCAGGCAGATGCTTTACCCATCTGAGCCACCAGGGAAGTCTTTTCATAATGACTTTTATATAATAGGTTGCCAACAGAAATATTCTTTATGTAATATTAGCATTTTTTATTATTATTTAAGAAGGACCCTAATTACAAATCCAAGGGAAGTATAAAAATTATATTCAAGGAAAAATAATCTGAACCGTCCTGAATTTGAGCTTACTTTCAATACTGTGATAATTTTTTGATTTCTTTTTGAGAAATCTAGTAACTTTGCGTCTTGCAAGCAACATTTTTATGAAACTTTGAAGTTCAGTTGTCTATTCTACAGCTTGTCCTAAATCAACATGTGTGTTTGGCAGTGTATCAGGGGCCAGCTGTGAAAGTGTCAAAGGGAAAACATATATTGATTATTTAGATACCATGTAGATACAGCCCCAATAATATAATCTGCTCTGTTAAAATACAAACAAAAATAAAGCTCATCAAATTGGTTATTAATTTTACATGCATAAGACGGGTCATTTGATTGAATTTTTAGGGTTGTGATTGTGTTGACAAGCACTCAGAATATGTAACTTTGCATTAAAAGAGAGGTTCTGCTGAGACCCTAATACGGTAGATAGAACTATGAGGAGAGATAAAAACTTATATTCCCAAAGTGAGTTCTGAGAGCCATTTGTCTAATTCTCAAATCTTTCACCTGAATCCTGGATGCAAAATCTAAAATGTGAGCAATGGAACTGAGTGAGTATTCTGATGATGACCTACAGGAGATGTTGTTGCTGCCTCAGATTTAGCCTGAACTCTAGAGTTTCCCCAGGGAGAGCATGTGTGTATGCTTCCCATTGGGATGTACAGGAAAGGGGAGATTCTGTTCAAGAAAGTAGCTTGGTAAGAAAGACGGGAAGTGGACAGCTGGATTACTAGGAAGATGTGGAAGGCATAAAGCCAGATGTGAGAATCTAATCTAGTCAAAAAGATTTTAATCATCAAAAAAAAAAAAAAAAAAGACTAGCTATTATGAATACAGCTGGGTGTCTGTCACTTGAATTTAGGTCTTTGAAATGAAAATGAATGTGAGGGGGAGAAAATGGTAATCTCACTTTGTAAAGCTTGGATCTCAAGCAGCACTGCTTTGAGACCCTCTAGTGGGAAGTGGTATTATGGGGAAAAAAAGATTTCTTCCTTGTTGTATCCCTTTTGATATAATTGTCATACTATTTTGGAACCATGAATGCTTGGTGGCTGGGACAAGTGAGAGACAGAATCAGGGGCATGGAACACAGAAGGATATACTTGGGAAAACGGTGAAAACATCCCTGTAACTGGTGAAAAACTTTGAGCTGTTTGATGAAGAAGTTGAATTTTTGGCAGTGCATCAGGGATTTCCAAGGGGATGTGAACGCCATGGAAAGCAGGAAGCAGCAGGCTTAATCATGGCAACTTTGAGGACACATAAAAGAGCAGTAGAAACTGCAACGTTCAGTGGAGTAGAAGTGTGCTCTGGGGCGGGGGGGGGGGGGGTGGGGGCGGGGGGGTGGTGGGGGGGGTGGGGTGTGTGGGGGGGTGGGGTGTGGGGTGGGGTGGGGTGGAACAGCTAAATCTAACAGTGGTAAAAATCATGTTGATCCCACTAGAGATGGCTAGTCCTGGTGATCTGTGCAATATACACAAATACCAACTCTTAGAAACAGAAAATGGCTCTAGCAGAGAAGAAGCTGTTGCCCCAAAGAAAGTAGGATTTGTCATAAGCACGTGTAGAAGCCAGAAAACTCTCCAGAGTTCTTGAAATCTTGGCAATGGATTGTGTGCCAGGGTGAGCTGTGGAAACTGAATTCCTACACTTGCAAGTAGCAGCACAATCCAAGAGATTTTGAGTTATGTTAAAATAATTTACCCACATGGGTAAGCGGGACTACATATCAGCATTTAAACAACTAAAATTATGATTTCTTAAAATTTTGTCTCAATTTCTTTGAATAACAGGGCAATTCTTTTTCCTAGGAAAATCTTAGTGAACCAATCTTATTTTGCATTGAACTGCTGCTGCTGCTGCTAAGTCACTTCAGTCGTGTCCGACTCTTTGTGACCCCGGAGTCCCCCCCGTCCCTGGGATTCATCAGGCAAGAACACTGGAGTGGGTTGCCATTTCCTTCTCTAATGCATGTAAGTGAAAAGTGAAAGGGAAGTCGCTCAGTCATATCCGACTCTTAGTGACCCCATGGACTGCAGCCTACCAGGCTCCTCCGTCCATAGGATTTTCCAGGCAAGAGTACTGGAGTGGGGTGCCACTGCCTTCTCCGTTGCATTGAACTAGATTTCTTCAAATTATAAAGGGAAATTGCATGAAAATGTAGATGATCCTATTGTTCTTTAAACATATAATTTTAATAGCTGAATTGTATTGAATAAATATTACACTGTTTACAAACATTCCCAATTATATGATATTAAAGTCATTTCTAAAATTAAATATCATGAATAATGCCTCACTAAATAAATTTTGCTTAGTACTTTCCACCTCTCCACCCTTCTACCACCCTCATGTAATTTCCTTATGTTAGAATTCAAGAAATGGAATTTGCTTATGTTGTTTAGCATATATTACAAAATTACTTTTAAAATTAGTTATATAAATTGCACTTCTACAAGTGAAGTTAAAATATGCACATTTACTTCTCTTTTACTAACATAAAGTGTTTCTTGCTGCTGCTGCTGCTGCTGCTGAAGTTGCTTCAGTCATGTCCGACTCTGTGTGACCCCATAGACGGCAGCCCACCAGGCTCCCCCATCCTTGGGATTCTCCAGGCAAGAACACGGGAGTAGGTTGCCATTTCCTTTTCCAATGCATGAAAGTGAAAAGTGAAAGTGAAGTCGCTCAGTAGTGTCCCACTCTTAGTGACCCCATGGACTGCAGCCTACCAGGCTCCTCCGTCCATGAGACTTTTCAGGCAAGAGTGGAGTGGGGTGCCATTGACTTCTCCAAAGCGTTTCTTAATCATGGAAACAGCAAGAGAGTTCCAGAAAAACATCTATTTCTGCTTTATTGACTATGCCAAAGCCTTTGACTGTGTGGATCACAATAAACTGTGGACAATTCTGAAAGAGATGGGAATACCAGACCACCTGACCTGCCTCTCGAGAATTCTGTATACAGGTCAGGAAGCAACAGTTAGAACTGGACATGGAACAACAGACTGGTTCCAAATTGGAAAAGGAGTACATCAAGGCTGGATATTGTCACCCTGCTTATTTAACTTATATGCAGAGTACATCATGAGAAACCCTGAGCTGGAAGAATCACAAGCTGGAATCAAGATTGCCGGGAGAAATATCAATAACCTCAGATATGCAGATGACACTACGCTTATGGCAGAAAGTGAAGAGGAACTAAAAAGCCTCTTGATGAAAGTGAAAGAGGAGAGGGAAAAAGTTGGCTTAAAGCTCAACATTCAGAAAACGAAAATCATGGCATCCGGTCCCATCACTTCATGGGAAATAGATGGGGAAACAGTGGAAACAGTGTCAGACTTTATTTTGGGGGGTTCCAAAATCACTGCAGATGGTGACTGCAGCCATGAAATTAAAAGACGTTTACTCCTTGGAAGAAAAGTTATGACCAAACTAGATAGCATATTCAAAAGCAGAGACATTACTTTGCCAACTAAGGTCCGTCTAGTCAAGGCTATAGTTTTTCCATTGGTCATGTATGGATGTGAGAGTTGGACTGTGAAGAAGGCTGAGAGCCAAAGAATTGATGCTTTTGAACTGTGGTGTTGGAGAAGACTGTTGAGAGTCCCTTGGACTGCAAGGAGATCCAACCAGTCCATTCTGAAGGAGATCAGCCCTAGGATTTCTTTGGAAGGGATGATGCTAAAGCTGAAACTCCAGTACTCTGGCCACCTCATGCGAAGAGTTGACTCATTGGAAAAGACTCTGATGCTGGGAGGAATTGGGGGCAGGAGGAGAAGGGGACGTCAGAGGATGAGATGGCTGGATGGCATCACTGACTCGATGGATGTGAGTCTGAGTGAACTCCGGGAGTTGGTGATGGACAGGGAGGCCTGGTGTGCTGTGATTCACAGGGTCCCAAAGAGTTGAACACGACTGAGCAACTGAACTGAACTGAACTGAAATTGAAATGGATGTTTCATTCATGGTTAAATTGGCATTTCTTTACTTCCTAATAAGTATTATGATTTTTTAAGTTAGATATTATTTATGATGACTATTGACATTTTTTACCATTTACATTTTGAAGTTTTAGTGTTGCACATAAATTTATGATTTAATTTTTAATCATCTACTTTATATTGCAGCAAATGGCTTTAAAACATGCTATTTTTTCTTCATATTAAAAACATAGAATGTGCTTATATTTGTCAACTTTTATTGCATTTTACCTCATTGTTTCTGAACTTAGAAAATTGCTTCCCATCAAATGCACCCAGATTAAAAGATATTCATTTAATTTTCTTGTTTTTATAAATATATAAATATTCAATGTACTTGAATAGGCTTCCCTGATAGCTCAGTTGGTAAAAAATCCACCTGCCATGGAAAGAAAAAGATGGTGGAGGAGTAGGTAGATGTGGAGTACATCTCTCTCGATGGGTAGAACAGGAATACACCTTCAGACACAGGAGTGCATGCAGAACACCAGCTGAGAGCAGACAGGAGTACCTGACCAGAGGAAAAAAATATATAGACCGACGCAAAACTCGGTAGGATGAAGCAACTAGGGAAAACACAGAGGTGTTAGTAGGACTGGACCTGCCCTCGGTGGGTGGGAGAACTGCAGCATGGGGTCCAATCCCCACATCGGGGCAATTGTCTGTCAGAGGAGAAGCATTTAAGGCTGGGAGTGAAACAGCTGATCTGTGGCAGCCTAACTGGACTGAGAATCAGACAGTCCTTGCTGTAGCCATACATACCCCGGTCAGGGACATAGATCTCCTGGAAGGTGCAATGGCTGGGAGCTGGAGTTTAGGATTGTGGAGCAATCCCAGGGCAAGGACTATGGTTGACTGTGGAGAGACAGATCCAGGGGATGTGAGGGAGGAGATGGTGGTGGGAAATGCCTGTGGAGGAAAGCCAGGCAGCCATGGAAGCAAGGCAACACTGCTGAGTAACACTTTGGGAATGGAGCCAAAACCTCTCTCCACCCAAACGCTGGCATTGGAAGCTGAACAACAGAGAGGCTGGCTGATCAAAGGCCTGATGCACTGAACTACAGAGTAGGACCCCACCCAGGGTGCCCCTTAAGTGCCTAATGTGCCAGTTTACAGAGAAGGACCCCAGTCAGGGTGGCCCCTCTATTTGCCTGATGCACTGAACAACAGATAAGGACCTCAAGCAAGGGAGTCCACTAAGTGCCTGAACAGGCGGAGCTACAGAGAAAGACTGGCCAAAGATGCTTTCTGATTGCCAGCTATAAGAGGCTCGAAAAAAGACTCTGATAGGGCCATAACTTTTGTGGAAGAGGTAGTCAGTGTCCCTGCACACTTGGTGCCGCCAGGGTCCCTGCAAGCCAAGGAGCTGCATCACCTTCATGCTCAACTCTCACTGGGGCAGAGCTGCCACAGGCAAAAAAGTCTTGCGTCTATGCGTGCAAAGTTATTTCAGTCATGTCTGACTCTTTGCGACCCTGTAGACTGTGGCCTACCAGGCCTCTCTGTGAGGGTGGGGAGTTCTCCAGGCAAGAATACTGGAGTGTATTGGCCAATACTGGTTACCATACTCTTTTAGAGCACTATATTTCCTGCTGCCTTAGCTGCCAACACCCCTGAGTACCTGGTGCTGCCAGAACCCCTGCAACACAAACAGCTGCTCCACCTCCATACCTGGCCCTCACAGAAGGCAAACCCAAGTCTTTCAAGGCAGCCTCAGGAGCAAACTTCAGTAGACAACCCACATGCAGAGATGGAAATAAAACCACAATTGAAACCCAGGGGCAGTGTGACTAAGGAAGAAGACCCTAAACCTCCCCACCAGCTGTACAAGCTGCAGTTTAAATCCACACAATCAACTAGGCAGACTCTGTGTCTATGGAATATATAAAAGGTCATTGAGAGCTCCCACAAAAGAAAATGCACTAGTTCTGATAGCTGTGGACATTGGAGGCAAGAATGCACAGAAGTAGGACAAGATTAGAATCTGAGCTGCCTCCACCACAGGTCCAGAGATCAGCACAGTGTTGGAGGGCCTCCTAGGGAGGTGAGGTTGTCTGTGACTCCCAGAAAGGGAAAGGACTCAGACAGCAGTGACTCAAGAAAAGCATTTATTATTCTTATGTTTTGACCTGTTCTGTAGATTCTCTTGGATTTTTTCACCCACCCCCATGCTGTTTTAGTTGTCGATTTTATTGACACTATGAAATCTAATTAAGCTTTGTAACATTTTTTCTTTCTTTTTTTTCCCACAGTCACATATTTTATTGTTGCTATAAACCTCTGCCTCCACGTTGGGCTTTTGCAGTTCTAGGGAGTTTTCCCCCTTTTTTTTTTTTTTTCTTTTCTCTTTTAATTTTAATTTTTTAACTTATTATTATTTTATCTAAATTTATTTCTTTGCTTTTACTACTGTTCTTTTCCCCTTGCAGTTTATCTTTAATGTATATAAATCTTCCTTATTGCCTTCTATTTAACTTTGCATATCTATTCTTTCTTTTTTTCTTTCCTTTCCTTTCAACATATTTGTTAGTTTTATTTTCGTTGCTTTATTCTCCACTTGGCACCTTGCTTTATTTTTCTTTTCCAGTTTGTGCTTTAGTTAGTTTTGTTCTGGTAGACATGATTTTTGGTTTCCTTTGTTTGCTGGATCAACCTATTGCACTTTATTTTTGTTTGATTTTGCTTTGATTTTGCTTATGGATGTATAAGTATATGTATATATTCAGCTGCACTCTATATTGTTATAAATCTCTGCCTCTACATTAGACTGTCGCAGTTCTGCAGAGTTTTCCCTTTTTTCCCCTCTTTTCTTTCTTCTTCTGTTTTTTTCTAATTTTAATTTTTTAAACATTATTATCTTTCTACATTTATTCCTTTGCTTTTCCTACTGTTCTTTCACCCTTGCAGTTAACCTTTAATGTATATAAATCTTCTCAATCTACTTCTATTTAACTTTACATGTCTATACTTTCTTTCCTTCATTTCCTCTCAACATATTTGTTTTATTTTCATTGTTTTCTTCCCCACTTGGCATCTTGTTTTAGTTTTGTTTTCCACTTTGTGCTTTAGTTAGTTTTGTTTTTAATTGGTAAATATAATATTTGATTTCCTTTGTTTGCCAGGTCAATCTACTGTACTTTATTTTTGTTGGACTGTTTTGACTTTCCTCATGATTGTAGCAGTATATGAGCATATTCTACTATTTTAATTATTATTTACCTAATTTTGTAACTGCCATAGATCTGGTTCATCTTTGGTTTCTCATTTTTGAATATTTGTTTTACTATCACTTAATGCCATAACAAACCACTTGTGGAGCCTTCACTCCTGATCAGAGATCAAACCCTGAGCCTTTGCAGTGGGAGAACTGACTCCAAGACCCTAGACTACCAGAGAACTAACCCTAAGAAGTATCAAATAGTGAGAACTCACACAGAGGAAACCACTTGAATACAACCACCCAAAGACCAATAGCACCCTGATTACTACATCTACACAACAAACAAAATAAAAATACAAACTCAATCATCAGCAGACAGGATTACTACCTAACTCATCCTTGCCCATCAGAGGAAAAACAAACAAAACTTGGCACAAATCTCACCTTATATGAAGCTTACACAAACCACTGGACCAACCTTAGGAGGGCAGAAACCAAAAGGAAGAAATAATTTAACTCTGAAGCCTGGGAAAAGGAGACCTCAAACAAAATAAGTTAAAAAATAATAATAATGAAAAGGCAGAGAAACACTAGACAAATGAAAAAATAAACTAGAAACTGAGAAGTCCAAAAAGATGAAGAGGAAATAGGCAAACTCTCTGAAAAAGAATTCAGAATAATGATAGCAAAGATTATCAAAAGCCTTGAAAACACAATGGAGAAAATGCAAGAATGAATCAGTGAAGAACTAGAAGAATTAAAGAATAAACATACGGAGACAGGCAACACAATTAGTGAAATTTCAAATATTTTCGAAGGAATGAATAGCAAAATATCTGAAGCAGAAGAATGAATCGTGAGCTGGAAGATAAAATAGTGGAAATGACGTCTGAAGAGCAATATAAAGAAAAAAGAATGAAAAGAACTGAGGATAGTCTCAGAGACCTCTGGGACAATATCAAATACACCAACATTCAAATTATATGTGTCCCAGAAAAAGAAGAGAAAAAGAAAGTGTATGAGAAAATTTTTGAAGAGATTATAGATGAAAAGTTCCCCAACATGGAAAAGGAAATAGTCAATCAAGTCTAAGAGTCACTAAGAGTCCCATACAGGGTAAATCCAAGGAGAAACATGCCAAGACACATACTAATCAAACTAACAAAGACTAAACACAAAGAAATAATATTAAAAGCAGCAAGAGAAAAGCAACAAGTAACATATAAGGGAAACCCCATAGGCTTAACAGCTGATCTTACAGCAAAACTCTGCAGGCCAGAAGGGAATAGGAGGATATATTTATAGTTTTAAAGTACTGAAAGGGAAAAATCTACAACCAAGATCACTGTACCTGGCAAGGATCTCATTCAAAACTGATGGAGAAATAAAAAGCTTTTCAGACAAGCAAAAGTTAAGAGAGTTCAGCACCACCAAACCAGTTTTATAGCAAATTTTAAAGGGATTTATATAGTCAAGAAATACAACAGAAGAAAAAAAATCTACAAAATCAACCCCAAATAATCAATAAAATGACAATAGGAACATATATATCAATAATTACTTTAAATGTAAATGGATTAAATGCTCCAACCAAAAGACACAAACTGGCTGAATGGATACAAAAACAAGACCTATATATATATATATATATATATATATACTGTCTACAAGAAACCCACTTCAAACCTAAAGACACATATAGACTGAAAGTGAGAGGATGGAAAAACATTTCATGCAAATGGAAAGCAAAAGAAAGCTGGAGTAGCAATCCTCATGAGACCAAATGGACCTTAAAATAAAGAAGATTACAAGTGATAAGGAAAGACACTATGTAATGATCTATGGATCAATCCAAGAGGAAGACGTAACAGTTGTAAATATCTATGTACACAACATAGGCGCACCTCAATACATAAGACAAACACTGCTGCTGCTGCTGCTGCTAAGTCACTTCAGTCGTGTCCGACTCTGTGTGACCCCAGAGATGGCAGCCCACCAAGGCTCCCTCGTCCCTGGGGTTCTCCAGGCAAGAACACTTGAGTGGGTTGCCATTTCCTTCTCCAATGCATGAAAGTGAAAAGTGAAAGGGAAGTCACTCAGTCGTGTCCAACCCTCAGCGACCCCATGGACTGCAGCCTTCCAGGCTCCTCATCCATGGGATTTTCCAGGCAGGAGTACTGGAGTGGGGTGCCATTGCCTTCTCCGAAGACAAACACTAACAGATCTAAAAGGAGAAATTGACAGTAACACAATAATAGTAGGAGACTTTAACACCCCACTCACACCAATGAACAGATCATCAAAACAGAAAATTAATAAGGAAACACAAGTCTTAAATAATACATTAGATGAGATGCAGCTCATTGATAACCTTCAGGACATTTCATCCAAATGCAGAAGAATATACTTTTTTTCTCAAGTGCACATTGAACATTCTCCAGGATAGACCACTTCTTGGGTCACAAATCAAACCTCAGTAAATTTAAGAAAATTGAAATCATATCAAGCATCTTCTCTGACCACAATGCTATGAGACTAGATATCAATTACAAGAAAAAAAAAAAAAAACTGTAAGAAACACAAACACATGGATATTAAATAACATGTTTCTAAATAACCAACAGATTACTTAAGAAATCACAAGGGAAATCAAAAAAATTATAGAAACAAATGAAGATGAAAACACAGCAACTCAAAACCTACAGAATGCAACAAAAGCAGTTCTAAGAGGGAAGCTTATAGCAATACAACTCTACCTCAAGAAACAGGAAAAACACTGAATAGACAACCTAATTTTACACCTAAAACAACTGGGAAAAGAAGAACGAAACCTCCGCAAATTAGTAGAAGGAAAAAAATTATAAAGATCCAAGCAGAAATAAATGAAAAAGAAGTGAAAGAAACAATAGTAAAGATTAATAAAACTAAAAGTTGGTTCTTTGAGAAGATAAATAAAATTGACAAACATTTAGCCAGATACATCAAGAAAAAAAGAGAGAATAAAATCAACATAATTAGAAATGAAAAAGGAGAGGGTACAACAGACATTGTAGAAATACAAAGGATTGTAAGAGACTATTATGAACAACTGTATGGCATAAAATGGATAAACTGGAAGAAATGGACAGATTCTTAGAAGAGTTCAGTCTTCCAAGACTGAACGAGGAAGAAATAGACATTACAACTCAATTACAAGCACTGATATTGAAGCTGTGATCAAAAACCTCCCAGAAAGTAAAACCCAGGACCAGATGGCTTCACAGGAGAATTCTATCAAACATTTAGAGAAGACCTAATGCCTGTCCTTCTAAAATTCTTTCAAGAAATTGCAGAGGAAGGAACACTTCCAAACTCATTCTATGAAGCCACTATCACCCTGAATCCAAAACCAGACAAAAACAGCACCAAAATAGAAAACTACAGGTCAATATCACTGATGAACATAGATGCAAAAACCTTCAACAAAATTTTAGCTAACAGAATTCAACAACACATCAAAAACCTCATACACCATGATCAAGTTGGGTTTATTCCAGGGATGCAAAGATTCTATAATATATGCAAATCAATCAATGTGATACACCATATTAACAAATTGAAAGATAAAAACATAGTAAAGACCATATATGATAAGCCTACAGCAAACATTATTCTTAGTAGTTAAACACTGAAAGCATTCCCCCTAGGATCAGGAACAAGACAAGGGTGTCCACTCTCACAACTATTATTCAACATAGTTGTGGAAGTCCTAGTTTCAGCAATCAGAGAAGAAAAGGAAGTAAAAAGAATCCAGATTGGAAAAGAAGAAGTAATGCTCTCACCATTTGCAGATGACATGATACTGTACATAGAAAACTCTAAAGATAGTATCAGAAAATTACTAGAGCTAATCAGTGAATTTAGCAAAGTTGCAGAATACAAAATTAATACACTTGCATTTCTATATACTAACAATGAAAAATCAGAAAGAAAAATTAAGGAATCAATCCCATTCACCAATCAACAAAAAGGATTATATATCTCAGAATAAACTAACCCAAAAGAACTGTACACAGAAAATTGTAAGACACTGATGAAAAAATCAAAGTTGACATAAACAGATGGAGAGGTAGTCCATGTTCCTGAGTAGGAAGAATCGATATTGTGAAAATGACTATACTACCAAATACAATCTACAGATTCAGTGAGATCCCTATCAAATTACCAATAGCATTTTCCACAGAACTAGAAAAAAACTTCACAATTCATATGGAAACACAAAGACCCCGAATAGCCAAAGCAGTCTTGAGAACGAAGAATGGAACTTGAGGAATCAACCTTCTGACTTCAGAATATACTACAAAGCTACAGTCATCAAGACAATATGGTACTGGCACAAAAACAGAAATATAGACTAATGGAACAAGACTAAAAGCCCAGAAATAAACCTATGCACCTAGGAGTACTTTATTTCTGACAAAGGAGGCAAAAATATACAATGGGGCAATGACAGCCTCTTGAATAAATGGTGCTGGGAAAACTGGACAGCTACATGTAAAAGAATGAGATTAGAACCCTTCCTAACATCATACACAAAGATAAACTCAAAATGGATTAAATACCTAAATGTAAGACCAAAAACTGTAAAACTCTTAGAGGAAAACATAGGCAGAACAATCGATGACATTAATTAATCAAAGCAAGATCCTCTACGTGCCACCTCCTAAAGTAATGGAAATAAAAGCAAAAGTAAACAAGTGGGACCTAGTTAAACTTAAAAGCTTTTGCACAGCAAAGGAAGATATAAGCAAGATGAAAAAGACGACCCTCAGAATGGGAGAAAATTATAGCAAATTAAAAAACTGACAAAGGATTAATTTCCAAAATATACAAGCAGCTTATACAACTCAATGCCAGAAAAACAAACAACCAAATTAAAAAGTGGGAAAAAGACCTAAACAGACCTTTCTCCAAAGAAGACATACAGATGACTAACAAACACATGAAAAGATGCTCACCATCACTCATTATTAGAGAAATGCAAATCAAAACCACAATGAGGTATCAATTTACACTGGTCAGTATGGCCATCATCATAACGTCTACAAACAATAAATGACGGAGAAGGTGTGGAGAAAAGGGAACACTCTTGCACTTTGGGTGGGAATGTAAATTGATACAGTCACTATGGAAGAGGGTATGGAGATTCCTTAAAAAAAAAAAAAAAAAAAAAAAACCCTAGGAAGAAAACCACCATATCACCCAGCAATTCCACTCCTAGGCATTTACCCTGAGGAAACCAAAATTGAAAGAGACACATGTATCCCACTGTTCATTGCAACACTATTTACAATAACTGGAACATGGAATCAACCTAGATGACCATTGACAGATAAATAGATAAAGAAGTTGTGGTACATATACACAAAAGAACATTGCTCAGCCATGAAAAGGAATGCATTTGAGTCTGTTCTAATGAGGTGGATGAACCTAGAACATATTAGACAGAGTGAAGTGAGTCTGAAAGAGAAAGATAAATATTGTAATCTAAATACTTTGGCCACCTCATGCGAAGAGTTGACTCATTGGAAAAGACTCTGATGCTGGGAGGGATCGGGGGCAGGAGGAGAAAGGGACGACAGAGGATGAGACGGATGGATGGCATCACCGATTCGATGAACATGAGTTTGAGTAAACTCCTGGAGTTGATGATGGACAGGGAGGCCTGGCATGCTGCGATTCATGGGGTCGCAAAGAGTCGGACCCGACTGGGCGACTGAACTGAACTGAATGCATATATAGGGAAATCTAGAAAAATTTTTCTGAAGAAGTTATTTGCAGAGCAGCAGTGAAGAAACAGACACAGAGAATAGACTTATGGACATGGGGAGATGGGAGGAGAGGGTGAGATGTATCGAAAGAGTAACATGGAAACTTACATTACCATATGTAAAATAGATAGCCAACGGGGATTTGCTGTATGGCTCAGGAAACTCAAACAGGGGCTCTGTATCAAACTAGAGGGCTGCGTCGGGGAGGGAGATGGGAGGAAGTTTTTAAAAAGGAAGGGGATATATATATATACATCTATCTATCTATATATATATATATATATATACACACGTATATATACATCTATATATATATACCTATTGCTAATTCATGTTGAGGTTTGACAGAAAACAACAAAATTTTGTAAAGCAATTATCCTTCAATAAAGAAATAAATAATTAAAAAAAAAATCCACCTGCAATGCAGGAGACCCTGGTTTGATTCCTGGTTTGGGAAGATCTGCAGAAGGTATAGGCTACCAACTGCAGTATTCTTGGTCTTCCCTTGTGGCACAGCTGGTAAAGAATCTGTGTGCCATGTGGGAGACCTGGGTTCAGTCCTTGGGTTGGGAAAATCCCCTGGAGAAGGGAAAGGCTACCCACTCCAGTATTCTGACCTGGAGGATTCCATGGACTGTATAGTCCATGGGGTTGCAAAGACTCAGACATGACTGAGTGAGTTTCACTTTCAATTTATTTGAAGATTGTTTTGATGTAATATGTGAAATAAGGGGTGTGCTAATTTTTTTTTAACAATTTGAAAAGCAATCATTTAGATGTGACTTAAATTCTCTAGGCCAGAATACTGGAGTGGGTAGCCAGCCTTTCCCTTCTCCAGGGGATCTTCCCAACCCAAGGATCAAACCCAGGTCTCCTGCATTGCTGGCAGATTCTTAACCAGCAGAGCCACAAGGGAAGCCCAGGAATACTGGAGTGGGTTCCCTGGTGGCTCAGAGGTTAAAGCATCTGCCTGCAATGAGGGAGAGCTGGGTTTTAACTCTGGGTTGGGAAAATCCCCTAGAGAAGGAAATGGCAACCCACTCCAGTATTCTGCCCTGGAAAATCCCATGGACAGAGGAGCCTGGTGGGCTGCAGTCCATGGGGTAGCAAACAGTCAGACACAACTGAGCAACTTCACTTTCACTTCACTTTATGGAATAATATATTCCTTCCCCTCCGAACTCACATATTTATTTCTTGTTTTTAATTTATTTGTTTTAATTGGAGGATAATTATTTTACAATTTAGTGATGGTTTTCCCGTATATCAACATGAATCATTCTTAGATATACATGTGTCCCCTCCATTTTGAACACCCCCACTTCCCACCCCACCCTATCCTTCTAGGTTGTCACAGAGCACCAGCTTTGTTTGCCCTGCTTCATGCATCAAACTCTCACTGGTTATTGTTTTACATATGGTAATATGTATGTTTCAATGCTATTCTCGCAAATCACCCCACCCTCTCCTCCCACTGAGTCCAAAAGTCTGTTCTTTACTTCTGTGTCTCCTTTGCTGCCCTGTACATAGGATTGTCAACATCGTCTTTCTAGATTCCATGCATATATGTTGATATACAGTATTTGGTTTTCTCTTTCTGACTTAACTTCATTGTGTGTAATAGGTTCTAGGTTCAACCACTTCTTTAGAACTGACTCAAATGTGTTCCTTTTTATAGTTGAGTAATATTCCATTATGTATATGTGCCACAACTTCCTTATCCGTTTATCTACTGATGGACATCTAGGTTGCTTCCATGTCCAAGTTATTTTAAATAGTGCTGCAGTGAACATTGGGGTACACGTGTCTTTTTCAGTTCTGTTTTCCTCAGGGTATATCCCCAGTAATAGAATTGCTGCATTGTCTGGCAGTTCTATTTCCAGTTTTTTGAGGAAACGCTGCACTATTCTCCATAGTGGCTGTACCAGTTTTCATTCCCACCAACAGTGTAAGAAGGTTCCTTTTCTCCACACCCTTTCCAACATTTATTGTTTGTAGACTTTTTGATGACAGACATTCTGACTGGTGTGAGTTGATACCTCATTGTGGTTTTGATTTTCATTCTCTAATAATGAGTGATGGTGAGCATTTTTTCCTGTGTTTATTAGTCATCTATATGTCTTTGGAGAAATGTCGGTTTAGGCCTTTTGGCCACTTTTTGATTGGGTTGTTTGTTTTTCTGGTATTGAACTGAATGAGCTTCACATATTTTGGAGATTAATTATTTGTCAATTGTTCCATTTGCTATTAGTTCCTCCTATTATAAGGGTTGTCTTTTCACCTTGCTTATAGTTTCTTTCATTGTACAAAATCTATTAAGTTTAATTAGGTCCCATTTGTTTATTTTTATTTCCATTAAACAAAATGGAAGATGTTAACCCACACATTTATTTCTAATAGTTATTATTAATTAAACCAGGTTAGGTTATTGCCTAATACATTTGTCAATTGTCTACTACATGTAGGATATTACAGTAGTGAAGGATACTTTACTAATTCAATCACTAAGCAGAAAGTTGTCTTTATTTGTCTCACAGTTTTCTTTATCTTTCTATCTTTATTTGAAGCACATATATATATACATACATACACACACACACACACACACACACACATATATATGGGATAGTATTAGAGCAAATATTTAGTTCTGTATTTCCTAATACACCAACCACTATACAGTGCACGATTTTCATAATCTTCTTTCTGGATCTACCAAAACTTGATATAATATATGAAAGAACATGTTCTTAAGTTATCTTATAGGATGAGTAGTATAATTTATCATTTTGTACCACAGTATACAGATAGTGAAGTAACTTACTTTTTTGAGTATAAGACTTAGGTTCAGATTTTGGCCTCAAAACTTATTAGGCTTTAGGAAATTATTTAACCTCTCCAATTCTAAATTTTTTTTTATACCTGTTAATTATGACTTTGCATTTTAAATAATAAATTACTGCCTAGCACTGCTCATGGCATAGAGTTGGCCCAAAGTTACTTGTTTAAGAGTTTGTGGGGTGGAATACATTTTTAATATTTTCATACTATATTTTAATCACCTAGCAGCCACATATAACAGAAAATGAAAGACACAGAGCAACATTTTCTTCAGAAGAGAGGCTAGATGGCTTACCAACTCTTCTAGACCATTCTAATTCTGGTTGGGGCAAGACAATGGATAGAAATGATATTAAACCATAATAATCACAAGATAGGAGTGAGAAGAATACAATCTTATTGGGAAATAAGAATACATAGAGTAATCAAGAAAAGAATACTTTGTTTGAACACAGACTAGAAAGGAGGAAGATTTGAGTAGAAAGTTCATCAAAGTTTTAGACAGGTTTCCATTTAATTAAAATAAATTATAAAACTTTAAATTCCCAAGTTATAGTAGAAGCATCCTACAACCTCTGCTAAATTCTCTAGTAATATTTCATTAAGATAAGCATAGGGAAGCACACCCACGCATAAAACAATGAAAAATGACAAAGTTGTAGAAAAGTGTGTGGAGTGTAATTTCAACTAAAATTAGAGGTCTGCCATTTATGAAGAAAATCACAGTATAACTGAAAGAATGTTTAAATAATAATTTGGATAAATTCCAAAGTCTGAAATGCACACCTGATCCTCTTGATATGTGTCAATGAGAAAGACAATGAGTCAGAACTTTGGCACAGACAGGAATACAATAAAAAGTGACATCACAGATCAGAGCAGAAATGGAAGCACATTATAATAAATGGTTTTATGACAATTGTCCACCCTGAGAAAAAATATCAAAAAATTCAATAGGGATTTATTAATTTTATATACTATTTAAACAAAAAAGAGAAGTAGAAACAACTATTTACAAAATAACTGGGTGGATGAGGACATTCAACCTTAAAACCGATGAAATATATCAAATCAAAAACATTTTATAAATAAGACTATGTAGTAACAAGTCAAAAACAAAATAGTAAAAGCTTTTGTAACAAATGTGTCAAAAACATTTCTAGAGTCAGTATCCTCTCTCATTTATTCAGACTTATAACTACCATTTAATGAGTGCCCAGAAGTGTCAGATGTTGGGCTAACTACAGTGTTATAGAAAACACACACTCCTCTGTGCTGGTGGAGCTTAGAATGTGAGGGACAGACCAATAAATATTATACAAGGAGGTATTTAAGTCAAGTTTTGATAAGTGCTACTAAGCAGAAGTACAAGAAATATTTTAAAAAACACATAACAGGAAAGATTTTTGTGAACAAGTGACATGTTTCAGGCAGGCCCTGGAGAATATTAACAAAGTAAAAGGGGCAAAGAGAAACATTCCAGGCAGAAGGAGCAGACTCACAGATGTCCCCAGAGTATAAGGGGGTTTCAAATAGTTTATTTCCTTCTGAAAGAAGACCAGAATGGGAAATATGAGGTTGAAAAGATATAAGGATGAGATCACATGGGCCTGTGTTAAGAAATTGCTAAGAGCAAACTAAAGTCATTAAGACATTTTAAGCAGAGAGCAAGACCATATGTGTGGTTTTTAAAACTCATTGGACTTGTGTGAAAATGGTATTGTCAGGGGCAGGAGTGATTCTGCCAAAGCAAGAGCACAGTAGAGGTAGAAACAGTGCTATAGATGACTTCTAAACCTTTGTCATAAGCAATGTGATGAGTAGTATCTCTTATTGAATTGGAGAACACCAGGAGGGGATAGACTGAGTATAAAAGAAAGAAGATATATACAAACTGAAAATGTCCTATTTGAGATAGCTGAGAATCATATGTGCACATTAAGTGAAAAAAAATACAAATGATAATTATATACTCTGATTTCAACTTAGTAAGAAATATATAGATAAAAGTTATAAGAAATCATACCAAAGTAGAAATATCATTCATCCTAATTATGAGATTTGGGATACTTAAAAATATTATTATTTTGAAATTTAAAACAATTTTAACAGTACAATTTTTTTAAAATCTTTCATGTTTAGAGTTTTAATATTTTCAGACATATTGTACATTTTGTCTAATTTAAATATATGTCAGAGCTTTCTGTCTGCATAGGTTCGCAAGACAAACATAGTAATGCTGATTCTGTTCTGCATATTAGGTAGGAGATAATAAGTAAAACCACTATCATAAACCAAATTTCATAGAAGCTAGTTACCTCTTTGTGAATCATGATTCAACATCTTTTTAGCAACTGGTTTATTCATGTTAGAAGCAACTGAACATGTATGCCATGATATTTGAAATACTAAACTGTTCAGTGTTCAAAGATTCCCAGTCTATTTTAAGAGTGAAGCCTCATGAAATCATTCACTGCCTTTCCCAGTGGGCTTTGTAAAAAAATTTGTGAATACTTTGTAACCAATTCTATTTGAACTTATACTTTCCTAACATTCCATTTTTATCTTAAAACTAGGTTTTATGTTTTTCCATTTTTAAAAAGAGCAGTTCACCAACAAAAATCTCATCATAAACTAAGCTTTTTTTTCTCCCAAGAGAAATTCTTTAATAACTCAACTGGGTTGGCAGTTTTTGAGTTATGGGCCTTCACACTGATGATAAAAACCATAACATTTAGACTTTTCCGGTGAGGTATATTAATGGTATATTCAACTTGACATTATGACCAATATGGCCCTCAGGAGTTGGCCTATAAATGTCAGGAGCTGTCAAAGAGTTAAAGGCTTTGTTTCTTACAGGCTATAGTGGCCACATCTTATTCCTTATCCTCTTACTGGTTGATGTTTCAAATATATTCCCTGGATACACATGTATTGGATACATATAGTTTAAAGACAAAGTGCTGGATATTATCCTCATACCTGCCTTCAGGGATCTTATATTTTAATTGCCAAAATAAGACATTTGGTAAAATGACTGTAATATATGATTGCATGTGCTATATAAGCCAAAGAAATCACTATGGAAAGTTTAAGCAGGCATCTATTTCCAAATTAGCATATGATTTTATATAAGTAAATTAAATAATAAGTTTGTTACTATTCTAATATAAAAATTTGAACCATTGAAACATGAGAGTCTAGAATCCTAAAAGAATTAATCAGGGGTTGCCTGAACAAAATCCTTGAAAGAAGTTTCTATACTAGAATTAATCCCAGAAGTCTATGTCTACTCAGAAAGAGAGTTAATTTAATGTCTTTGGTCCCTGTTGTTTTCCCACTGTGGCTCCTCAGGGTGTAAGTAAACTCAGTGAGAGATTCTCAGAAGTAACTGTCACAATTCTTGTCCAAAAGTTAGCTCACACAGAAAGCAGAAGAAACATCAGCATTTGTGCAGTCTTGGTTTCCTGGTATTTTCTTCCTGACATTTTCTTCTTGATATCTTGCTTGTCAAGAAGCAAACCACTTGAAACTACTTGAAAATGTAGCTGTATTAACTTGTAAAGATCTCAGTAGGACAAATCCAAGTTCTATGTATACTCCCCCAAAGCACTTTCAATTTGCAAACTAAATTTAAACCTCTCATGCATAAACTCAGATTCTCTGCTTCTTCAGTTTATGCTTTGATAGTCTCACAAGGTCAGATTCTTTCTCACTCCTTCCCTCAGAGGAGAGCTAGTTGAACTGACTATGACTTAGCATCTAGTTTCTGGTTACTTCATTTGAATGTGATATTTCTCTTTGTAAAGTGAGGATTTCATTCTCAGAGACTTTGCCATGTTACTAAATTCTACTTGGCTAAACTCCTGTTGTGTTCTTGTCTTAAGTTCTCTGGTAAATATTTACAGTACACTCCCTTTTATTGGGCTTCCCTGGTAGCTTAGCTTTTAAACAATTTGCCTGCAGTGCCAGAGATCTGGGTTTGATCCCTGGGTTGGGAAGATCCCCTGGAGGAGGGCATGGCAACTCACTTTATTCTTGCCTGGAGAATCCCCACAGACAGAGAAGCTATAGTCCATGGGGTCACAAAGAGTTGGGCACAACTGAGAGACCAAGCACACACCCTGATTATTGTTTCTATTTGGTCTGCAGTGTTATTGCCAAGTATGATATCCTTAATTTTAAGCATGCTACTTTAATTTGTTTTATTTCCAAAATTGCATCATCCTCTTGCTCCATAAAATAAAATTTCTCCATTTAAATCCCCAATTGTTAAAATAACCCACTTAATAGTCTCCCACTATTATATGTTTTCCTAAAGTTTCATCTACCTGTAAACAGAGCCATGCATTTTTTTTTTAATTGTCTTTTGGAAATGATTTTCTAACATATTGTTGCCTCTGTAAAAACAATTCTAAAACTATTATACCTACCATTATTAAATTATATAACAATAGTATTTTTTTCTTGAGGGTATCTTTCAGTCAATTGTGAATCTGGAAGCATATTTTGACCATGGTAGGTAGCTTTGACCACTTCCTTATTACACTGAAAGCGTGAACATATTCTTCCACCATTTCTTCACTTTGTAGTTTAGCAACCCATGTACTATAACCTTATTTTTAAAAATATAAGGCACCAGCAAACTGGCTAGTTAGTAACTTGCTATAACCCTGGTTTTTTTCCCATCTAATTTCTCTAGAAGGTGAAAATGAAAATCGCTCAGTCCTGTCAGACTGTGACCCCCATGGAATTCTCTAGGCCAGAATACTGGAGTGGGTAATCTTTCCCTTCTTCAGGGGATTTTCCCAACCCGGGGATCGAACCCAGGTCTCCTGTATTGCAGGCAGATTCTTTACCAGCTGTGCCACAAGGGAAGCCCAAGAATACTGGAGTGGGTGGCCTACCCCTTTCCCAGCAGATCTTCCCGATCCAGGAATAAAACTGGGTTCTCCTGCATTGCAGGTGGATTCTTTACCAGCTGAGCTATCAGGGAATAACTGATGCTCAAATGAAGAACCAATCTATCCCAAGGGAACTTTCAGTATACTCCACTAGACCAAGAGCATCCATATTATGTGTTACATGTATGTACATCATAACTCTCTCTGTTTATCAGAATCACTATTCCCAAGCCTCATAAAGACCTAGCTACAATCTGACATTTCTGATAATTGCATCTGAAACTGGTTTGTAACCAGTGCAGATCCACTCTAAGCCTATATAACTATATAACATGGAATTATACTTGACAACCTGAAATGTGAGTCAAATTATTTCTATTCTAGACAGGATTTCCCAAAATTGGTTTCTTAGATAACTGACAAATAATTATGCAAAAGCAATTCACCATATGGAACTACCAGAATATGGTAGTGTAGTACAGATAACATGAAAAAGGCCAAGCACACTGCTTAGCATCTTCACTGTATAGTCCTACATCAAAGCTATCAAGTACTGAGAGCTTTAGAAGTTGAAGATGTGTTCTTTGTTTGCATTACCATTATCATCACAAAAATTAGCAGTATACATTTGCCAAGTGTTCCAAGGGGAAGAAAATGGGATGTCACTAAATCTACATGGTTATCAAGCGAGAAAGAACGATTCAGTTACCTACTTATATGACAGCAAGACTGAGTACAGAATTGCAATTCATTCCACAAGCAGGGTTTCAACTTGTGCATATTAAGTTTAATTGAAAACCAAGTGTTTGATGAACAGAAAAACAGAAAAAGAAGTTGAGTACAGCTCAACTCTAATTATACAAAGTACCATATAAAATTCTGCAAACTGTAATTCTGGTTAGGTGGTAAAAGAGCAAAAAGGGTAACTTTTAAAACTTAAACTATTAAAAATGCAACAGAATTAAAGGTACCTGGTAAAATGAGCATATACACACAAATAATATTATACATATGCACATTTGTATTATATAATCACTGATTGGATTCCCTTGAAAGAAGGGAAGAAGACTAGGGAAAACTTAGCATGTAAGATATTTATTACTGAGTGTTGCTGGAACCAATGACTATAGAAGGGAAGGGAGGGGAGACTGAGCAGAAGGAAGCAGATGTTGTGGAGCCCTTCCTAAATTCCTGCTTCAGGACCAGGAATTTATTCCTACAGCTCGTTAGAGTGCTGGATGCTGACAAGATATAGCACTTTTTCTTTCTGGTATTGCCCTTGGCCAAAGGGAGCAACCCTACCTCAGTCAAACCCACCAATAATTCTGAAGCTAGTACAGCCTTTCAGAACTGCCTTTAACTCCACCAAAATCTGCCATTGGTTGCAAGCTGCCACAGAAAGAGCCAAGGCCTTGGATAAGGCAGATTTTTTTTTTTTTTTTTTAAACCTCTGAGGAAATCCACAAAGGTGATTAAAAGCTAAACATATTATCATGACAACTCTCCCAGCAGCTTAGAAAATAGTCCCTATATTCCTAGGGTGTCTAGGAAGTACACTATAGTATCACTCACAAAATGTTTAAAACATGGTAGTAAACCCTTTTAATAATTGCAAACACCATTACTCTCAACTGATGCTTCATAATCTCTTATTTTATATATATCAAATATTTCCCAAGGGCCTTCCCAGGTGGCACAATGGTAAAGAATCCACCTGCCATTGCAGAAGAGACAAGAGACATGTGCTCGATCGCTGTGTCAAGATCTCCTGGAAGAGGAAATGGCAACAGGCTCCATTATTCTTGCCTGGAGAATCCCAGGGACAGAGGAGCATGGAAGGCTATAATCCATAGGATCAAAAAGTCAGACACAACTGGGCGACTGAGCATACATGCAAATACTCCCCAAGTAACTTTTATATAATATATTTTTCAGTAAGAAATTGAGAAATTGACAGTTGCTGTGAAGATTTTCCCAGAAGAGATTTTTTGGACAATGCTCTGAGAAACTCCAGCTATAAGAGAGTGAGGGAAGCAGAATTGGATATATGGAGAATTCCAACTCTGATCACCTCCCAAGAGTCATCAATTCACCCCTCAGGAGATCTGGAGCTGAAATTGCTCTTCAGAGATGTCCCCAGTTTAAGTAGGGGAGCCAGTCTTCATTTCCAGCATCAGTTAATCAGTGTATGTAGACTGCTCCTGGGGAAGGGTAAGACCTCAGGTAAAGCAGTTCCTCTTTTCAAAGGTATTCTCATCAAGAGAAGATGTGTATTCTGTCAGCAGCAAGCTTCTAGGCAGCTGTGGGAATGAATTCCTTGCTCCTCGAAGGGGACTCTATGCATCAGCCACAATAACAAATTTTATTACCTATTATTTGAAAATGTCATCAAAAACTTATACCAGCTTTTCTTTAAGAAAAACTATTAATATCCTACCTTACATATAGAACTGTTATTTTCCTTAACTTTATCACTTTCATAGACTGTTGTTTATTTCTTTTTATACACCATAATCTTTATATACTCAGGAAGGAATAAGGAAAACTATTACCACTGCTCTTCAAAAACATATCTCAGTAAGGGTCCTTCAACAAGAGGTATAATTAAAACCAAGAATATTTAATGTACATTATGTGTCCATTTCACCTTTCAGATCTGTGAAAGTAGGGTTGAATAAGATAGAGAATGTGGTGAATAAATCCTTACGTCTTATATTTTCGGAGAAGGCAATGGCACCCCACTCCAGTACTTTTGCCTGGAAAATCCCATGGACAGAGGAGCCTGGTAGGCTACAGTCCATGAGGTCGCTGAGAGTCGGACACAACTGAGCAACTTCACTTTCACTTTTCACTTTCATGCATTGGAGAAGGAAATGGCAACCCACTTAAGACTGCTGAGATTGAAATTCTTTTGCAAATCTCTTGCTACAAAGTGACACAGTAATCCGTGCTTTACATTTCTGTTCTATATCCAATCATGAAAACAGTATTTTTAATTAAGCATTCAATGCATAGAACTTTATAGCTTTCATGACATGCAATTTATTCAGATATAAATGAATAATTTATATATTGTGCTTCTGTGCTAGCTTGGGCTACATTAACAAAATACCTATCATAGACTGCATGGCTTAAACAACAGAAGTTTATTTTTTCAGAGTTATGAAGTCTAGAAACCTGAGGTCAGGGTGCCAGCAGGGTCAGACTCTGGTGAGGACTATTCCTGGCTTGCAGATGGTCATCTTCTTGCCATGTGCTTACATGGCCTTTTCTCTGTGCATGGAAAGAGAGATCTCTCTTTATTCCTCTTCTATAAGGTCATAAACCCTTTGGATTGGGACTTATTTAACTACCTCTTAAAAACCCTATCTGCAAAACATAGCCATATTGGGGGTTAAGGACACAACCTATGAATTTGAGGAGTTCAGTCCCTGGCAGTTTCAAAAGTCAGGTTACTTCTCCCCTCTTTTTGATGTTTACCTTCAGGCATTTAATTACCCACACTGCTCTCAATCTAGTGTTTCTAGTGTAGCTCTTCCCCTAAAAATCTGTAAGGCATAATTCTCAAGTAACATCAAACTATTAGAAAGAATGTAAGGATTTTAGATTCTATATATAGTAAATTAAAATGGAATTCATATCTATAAAAAGTCATATGGAACTTTGGACCTAAAGAGGAAAATTATGATTTCTGATATAACATATTGAGTTCTTTTCTTCTTTTAGAACAATTTTATAAGATGTATTTTCTCCCTGTTTGATTTAAGTTAAGTTTGTCTCTTTCTGGTATCTGTTTCTATTGCTATGATTATTTTTTCTTTAGCTATAATGATGTTTTATGGTTTAACTACCTTGACCACTGTTTACTGCTAACAATCCAAACATACAATTTTGTATTTAAAAACACTTCAAACATAGTTTGTTTCATGGCTACTTCATAATTCAGACATTAGAGATACTAAAATTTCTAACTAACAAAGCAAAAGTCATAATGTGAAATCACAGTGTGAACTTTCATCTTATCATTTAGGGAGTGTTAAATCTATCATTACTATTTTTGGCCACTAACAAATATGTAGGAACATGCATTTGAAAAGTATAAAGATTAATAAAAGTTCATCTTTTTTACTCCAAGTATCCTAAAATCCAGTCATAAAAGTGGTTGTGAATCATGACTCTGAAATGGAAGAAATCACTGGAGTGTGTTAAGGTAATTACCACCTGTAACTCAGGGTAGTGTTTCCTAAATTCACTATGCATGTCTTTTACTGCTTCTACACATAACTAAGTCATTTTCAACCTAAAATTTAATAAATCACATCTCTGAGGATGTACTAAAGACTCTGTAACATGGAAACAATTACACATGATTAATGGGTGGAGTAAATCTTCCAAGTAGAAAGATGGTTGTACTGCTTGAAAAGGCATCTGGGTAAGAAGGAAAGCCTAAAGGTTGTCTTATAGCTGGGCTCAGGGAGGTTTCTGGAAATGGTATATAGCTCTTCTGATAAGATTTGTAAGAGAGCTGTGGAGTTTCCAGGTCATTCACTAAGAAACAAATTAAATGCAGTAATCCTGTGAAGAATTTGGTAAACTAGAGATAGGGTAGGGTTATAAAGTTATAATTAGTGGATTCCATTGTCAGTCAGACTTCCCCATGATAGTGTAGTCATGGTGACAACTGACCATGGTTTTATACTGCACAGATCAGAACATTGCCTGCTTTCACTGAGAATGTTAAATATCTACTAACAATAAAGGAAACTGTAAATAGTATGTCACTGGTAACTAAATACAAGCATTCTTTCTATACAATCTTTGTCAGATTAACAGAGTTCCAATTTAGCTGTCAGTAAAATTTCTTTATCCTTCCTGTGGTTATGGGCCAGCCTTTGTCTTATGCTAATTACTTAGCTATAGTCACCGCATTTCAAATGTACACAAACATTTTCCTCACACCTCTCTTTCTTTTGTTGGATGGCAGACTACTGCAGTGACCTACTGTCTTCTCACATAGTTTAGTAGGGAAGGGAGTCATGACACTGTCTGGACTTACTGGCTACACAAAGGATGGATGCATTAGACTAACAAACACATTGCAGCTTGGAGCTCCACCAGGAGCTAAATGAGGCCTTTATTTATTTATTTATTTTCAAGACAAAAGAAGTTCAGGCTTCACAGCTGCTCCATAAAATATAGTTTTTAAAAAATCATTGGAATTTGAATAAAAATTATATGAAACAGACTGAGTCATTTATGGTCCAATTTGGGAACATGTTATGTGGCTTAGGTTAAGAGTAACTTGAGAACAATTAATCTACCCCCAAATTATCGAAAAGTGTCTTTTTTATATAAAGCGTATATACCATTTTTGCTATACTGAATGTACCTTGTCTGTGATAATTGTATTTTATATAGTGGTACCATAGTGGGTCTTGATTATATAGCTATGCTAAGGGCTGTATATAAATACCTTGCATTCATAAGAAGTTTAAAAAAATATCCCCAGGAACTGAGTGTACCCATCAGCATTTATTTTTAGTAAAGGCAATACTTAAAAAGCTGAAGGAAAAATGTCAATAGTCAAATTCTTTAACTTCAATTCTCATCTGGAATTTATCTTCTTATACATATAGTAAATGTACAATAATGTAATTTTTGCCACCTCAAATTTTTAAAAACTTAAGTCTCTGGAATTGTCCTGAACTTTAGAATCATTTCCACCACCCCCACAAAGCTTTTTGTATTGTTTGATTCAGCAAATGTAGCTGTACAAACTTTGACAAAATTTTAGCACCATAATATTCTAAACACATTATTTTCTTCAGTTTAAGGAGCACAGGAAATAAGCTTAAACAAAGAAAGAGGAACTTATGAAAACGTAAAATGGCTCTGCTAAAATATTAGTAACCAAAAGCCTTAAAAATATATTATTTCTGATATATAGACGTTAAGCACAGAGAGAGCAAGTGATGATAGGTCCCAGTATTCTTATGTTCTGAAAATAAAACTGCCTAAGTGATTAGATGGAGATTCCAACACAAATCACATTGTCCTCTTAATTTCTATCGGCTTTGGAACTCCGCATTAGGCAAGAAAAAGAAAAGTTCTTTGTTAATGAGAGTATTTAGAACACATTCCTGAGTTCCTAACATCATAGAGGTGTAGCATGACATGACAGTCATAAAGAAACTGAAGTCCC
Organism: Budorcas taxicolor; assembly: GCF_023091745.1. NCBI lineage: Eukaryota > Metazoa > Chordata > Mammalia > Artiodactyla > Bovidae > Budorcas > Budorcas taxicolor. The sequence continues at coordinate 47,736,987 of NC_068918.1, forward strand.
TCAGTCATGTCCAACTCTTTGAGACCCCATAGACTGAAGCCTACCAGGCTCCTCTGTCCATGGGATTCTGCAGGCAAGAATACTGGGGTGGGTTGCCATTCCTTTCTCCAGGGAAGGATCTTTCTGACCCAGGGATCGAACCCTTATGACAATCATAAGACAACATTAAATTAACTGGAATTTATTTACCCAGTGAAGTTCTATCTTTATAATGAAGTTCTATCTTTATAATGAAGAGTTAGTTGCTCAGTCGTGTCCAAGTCTTTGTGACCTCGAGGACTGTAGCCCTCGAGAACTGAGGCTCTTCTGTCCATGGACTTCTCCAGGCAAAAATACTGAAGTTGGTGCCTTTCCATTTTCCAGGGGAGGATCTTTTCGACCCAGGGATCAAACCCAGGTCTCCTGCATTGCTGGCATTTTCTTTACCATCTGAGCCACCAGGGAAGCCCAACCCCATATAGGTATTATATAAATTCCCATGATTATTTTATTTTTAACATTTTATTTTGTATTGGATATAGCCAATTAGCAATGTTGCAGTAGTTTCAGGTGGACAGCAAAGGGACATATGCATGTATATATATTCTCCCTCAAATTCCATTTCTATCCAGGCTGCCACATAATGATTCCCTTTATTTACATGAGGTGTTAGTTGCTCAGGCATGTCTGACTCTGCAATCCCATGGACTGTAGCCTGCCAGGCTCCTCTGTCCATGAAATTCTCAAGGCAAAAATACTAGAGTGGGCTGCCATTTTATTCTCCAGGGTTCCTCTACGGGAAATTAGAATCGGATGCCTCAAGTCCAAGGGAGCCCCCTCGGCATGTTCATTATCAGAGTGTTCCTTTCCTTTGTAAAGCACTTCTGGCTGCCGGATTGTTTAATTGTGAGCCATTCAGGGGCCATTGCTCTTCTGATTTAACACACTAATGTGCACCCCAAAGATCTTTCTTTCAGCATAGATGAAATATTTATTTTCATGAGGATAGCTCTAAAAAAATGTTGATAGTTTCTAAAATTTACCTGCCATCAAAATACAAAGGGTTGCTACCATTTTAGTCATTCAAAGCCTTGTCCTAGTCTGAAATCTAAGGGTCTTCTTTCTCTCACCCTCACCCCTCCCACATTCAGTTAATCACATCTTACATAGTGATTCCTATGTCTCAGGATCTGTCCTCTCTTTCTCAACTCCTGTGGCCTGATTTCAGTTTCCTATCACCAAACTCCCCTCTCCAGATAAACTTCCTTCAGAAGGTGCTCTATTTATAGGATGACTTACAAAAAAAATTACGGATGTTTTTTCTCATACCAATGTCAAGTTGTCTAAAGTTCTCTGAACACAAAAAGAATTATGTTGCATTTCTCTACCTCATTAACTGGTATTTAGCAATTAAAACCTAATGATGATCTTATCTATTCTTAAGAAAATTTGACAACTTCCACCATCACTTTCACTTTTATGTATATTTACTAGTTTTTTATTCTCTCCACATTCATTTATTTGAGTCTTACATGGGGTCAGAACCCAATAAATTGTCCGATTTTGATAATTGGGAAATTTCTGCTTTAAATACATTTCAGTCCCATGAAAAGAAAAAATGCATGTAAATTCTCAATTATGACTCAATGTCAAAAGTTCTATACCAAGATAGCTAGAGAATGTTGTGCTGTGGGTTTATATGTATATTCTCTCTGTCCCACTGGACTATAAGCCTTTTGAGGGTAAGAATTACATCTTATTCATGTTTTCAAAGCCAGCACCAAGAATACTATCTACATATAGTATATACGAATTATTCAATGCAGGCTGAATATTTTTGTTTTACAATCCATGAAAGCAGTTTCAAAGAAAGACTCATAAATAGATTTTCAGCTATGATGGCATCAGTAAAGCTAACAAAAAGGCTACCACAGCAACTACAGATTTCCCTCATTTTTTAACTTAAAGTTTTTAAAATATATGAACAATAATTATAAGAGCTAATATTGGTTGAGAACACAAGTATTTCAAGCATCATGATAAATTTTTACACATTCCACATATTCACTTATTGACTTTTTGTTAATCTCTCAAGTATTCTGCAAGTTGAGTTGCCATTATTATCATCATCCCAGTATTCCAGGAAACTGGAAACTGAGGCACAGAGAATTCAATAATTTACCCAGATTATGGAAAGGCTAGTTAGTATCAGAGCCAGGGGTAGCCACATTCTGATGTCTATTTCACCAATTTAATGGTTTCTGCCTTGAGGTCACTGACACCGGTGCCTTGAGGTGTCATCAGATTTTTCTGATGATTTGCTGTAAGTAGGTACTTTACTCAGTGCATAGGCCAAAATTACACATAGCACATTATATTATATGCACTTTCCCTCAAAATACTTTGCCACAACTGTGCCTTTATGTTTATATTAGCAAACTAGTGTTTAACAAAATTTTCAATGTGTTTTCTTTAATTTCCCTCTTGTAAAAGCATTATTAAACAAGTTTTACTACATTAACTGAATTAATATCAGTTTAGACAGGTGGTTGATACATTAAATGTTATAAATCTCTAAAACTTCACTTGCAATAAATTGAGTTTGGTTTGTAAAAATGAGTGTATTTGATTTGTTACCTTAGAGAATTTTTTATATTTTAGTCCAGTTTTATATTTTCAAATGTTTTATATTGATTTTCTTTTCATCTCAGTGTCATGACTTTTTTAAAACTCAAAATAATTTTTAGGTCCTATGAGTGTAGGGATCTAAGCTTGGGAATTGTGCAGAGCTTAGCTTAGTAAGCAGTTGGTTGCAAAGCTTGTCTTTTTAGTTCTTTTATCTCACTGTAAAAACCACAGTGGGATTATTGAATGGTTGAAAAATTGGTGGCAATAAAAAATTAAGCATGAAAATACAGTTGCAGTAAAATAAAACCTTGTTTTAGATATGCAATAATATTTAAATGAACATATTTTAGGTTAGTCAAAATGCAAAACAAATAATTAAGCCAGATATAAAGAAAAAAAGAAAAAGAATAGTTCTTTGTCTATTGAAGAACCATGGTTTTAATAAGCTCAGATTCTGACGGTATTCTGATGGTATATTTAATTAGGCCATGGAGGCAAAATTAAAATGATATGGGTCATTTGCTTAGATTTCCATCCAAAATTGTTTAAGTGCTGTCGAAATTAGGGGTAATCCTTAGATAGTAGTTTCTTTCTTATCCTTTATATTTTTATATTATCTTCCTTTCACCAATATTGAATTTAAACCTCCACTTAGTTTTTAAAGGAGCTAAATATATATGTAGTTTCTTATGGAAAAAATAATAATTAGTGTGTTTAAGGGAAATTAACTAGCAAAAAAGCACTACAACCAATTCAAGATTGCCCTCAGCAAAACTGAGAACCTGTCAATGTTGGTGGTAATAAGTCCTATTTGCTCTGTGTTCCCAGCACCCTTGCACTGGCTTCTTATGCCCAAGGGAGCCCCTGTACCCCATAGCCAATACACACACACACACACACACACACACACACACACACACGCAAAGGGAGAACCCATCAAGAATTCTATTTTGAAGAAACATGAAATGCTTAGATATTTCCTGGCACCCTCTCTCCCATACACTGTATGTGTCCCTTTTCATGGTCTTTCTCTTTACTAAGGACTATTATAGAAAATCTAACAAAATCCTGTTCTATATTTCCTGGTGCCATATGTTCATTCCTACTCTACAACGATGTAGTGTAGAATTTAATTGAGTGCTTTAAGAAATAAAATATTTAAAAAAGAATAGACCTTAAAGGTGACTTCACCTTGGGGGATCCTACATCTTTCTTATATTTCTGCTGTTTTCTTTCTCTGTATGGAACTGTCCTTAAACTCATCATTATTAATACATATTTAATATACTCTATTCTGTGGAAGTCATTGTGTTAAAAATCATGAAAGATATAAGATGCTGATCACATGGAGAGTTCATAATGCCTCAAATCTGAAAATAAGTACATAGTTGCATTATTGAAGAAGAATGGTATACACTGACATATAAAAACATAACTTGAGTAAGACAGGGAGAGCTGTTAGATGATTTCCAGATTTCACAATTGTTACTGATTCTTCCCCATATACATGATAATAACATATCAAATAGGAAAACAAAATAAAAGGATCTCCAAAACAGAGAAGGATCTTCCCAAGCGCAAAGAGAATGTGATTGTAGAGCTGAAGCCATACTGATGCAGGGTTCTTGCTGCTGGTAACCAGGAGTCTGACTGCTCTGGGTAAAGGGCAAAACAACAGTCTCCAATCCCAACTCACTGGTTGAATTCAGGTTTTATGAGTGTATTTCCCCCATTCTTGAGGAAAATTAAAAATAAAAAGAATACTGTCATCGGTCATATGGCTGATGCTATGGCTACTGATCCACTGCAGTTCTACCTGGTTGGGAAGACAAATGTGTAACCATGATACAAGAGCAAAATAAAGCCTGAAGACTGGATACGCACTCTCACTGCAGAGAATAAACCACAGACTCTATGTATGACTGTCTTGGAAGGCATGAATAAAGGTAACCATGATGGAGACATTTCCTAAACAAGGAGAAAAAAATCATGGAAGGAGGGAGAGAACAAATTGCCCACTCAAAATAAATTGTTGTTGTTTGGTCACTAAGTCACTTCTGACTGTCTTCAACCCCATGAGCTGCAGCACACCAGGCTCCCCTGTCCTTCACTAATATCCCTGTTTGCTCAGACTCATGTCCATTGAGTCAGTGATGCCATCCAACCATCTCATTCTCTGTCACTCCCTTCTCCTCTTGCCCTCAGTCTTTCCCAGCATCAGAGTCTTTTCCTATGAGTTGGCTCATCGCATTAGGTGGCCACACTATTGGAGTTTCAGTTTTAGCATTAGTCTTTCCAATGAATATTCAGGGTTGATTTCCTTTAGGATTGACTGGTTTGATCTCCTTGCAGTCCAACGGACTCTCAAGAGTCTTCAACATGACAGTTCAAAAATCATCACACTGTACTCAGATTCTTTGGTGCTCAGCTTCTTTGGTGCTCAGCCTTCTTTATGGTCCAACTTTCACATCTGTACAAGACTACTTGAAAAAACCATAATTGTGACTATAAAAAAGAAATAGCATGCCAAAATTCTAAACTACATAAAGGATTCTAATGCTAAAAAAATTAAGACATGGAAGATTAGAATATAAATTTCATTTCATAGGAAATAATTTTATAGAGTATTCCAGCAAACATATTTCTTAAAGTACACATGTGAAATTACCCAAGAAATAGGCTATGAGGTGAAGATCTTATTGCTGGAATTTTACTGGAGGTTCCTTTTTCTGAATAACACTTGTAGGGGAGTTAAAAACATTAGACTGGGAAAAAGTGTAAGATAAACTGTGATGCAGTTGCAGAAGAAAACTTGGTTAGATCCAAGAGATCATATGGAGCTGAGATTGCAGGGTTTAGGTAAGGTAAGAGAAGGAATGTCACAGTCCTAAAGGAGGAAACAGCATACACTAGACTTCTACTAGTGTGGATAGCCCTTTCAAGACAATGGTTGTTCTCGTCTCCTGGGGTATCTAAGAGGAAGGCTAAAAAAGTGACCTAAAGTCTTCACCTCCACAGCTAGCCTTACAGAGAGCTGCACTGACAGTCATCATCACCTTCCTCTGTCACTCCTAGATTCTCACCTTCAGCTACCATCCCTGTTGATCTACGTCCCTTACTTGGTGCTATACTCAGACGAAGACTCTAAGGGTTCCGAGTTCTCATCATATGCTTCTTATGCTATGACTACTACATCTGCCCATTTACCAAAACCGGTCAAGGGAATACCAAGAAGCAGCCAATTGACTCACTCTGGTTGTATTTATAGTCTTTCAACTCTACTCTAAATCAGCAAGTGTATCTCCCAAGATTATCAGGGTAAATTACCTCTGTCAAAACTGTGAGATTTTTTTTTTCCCTTACTGGTTTTTAGCATGAAGAGTCCAAAAGAGATTAGGTAGAAGTCATTGCTTAAAGTGTAGTTTGTTACTTTCTGCGTGCCCTAGTGGAATTATACACATCTGGAAACAGATATGTAGACCTGCAGAGCCAAGGATTTGGGGGAGCAGAAACACAAATTCTCCAAGTAGCTTACTGAGAGCCATGATCAGTAGGCTCATTACTACTTACATCGTTTGGTTCTTAAACCTAGGTGTTCAACTTATTGAGAATACAACACCATATAATTGTTTTTCATCTATGGTGTATCCAGTGTTTTCTAGGATGGTGCTCTTTCTTAACAGGCTCTCATTTCCAAATCAGTGCCTCTGCTGTGTCTGTATCCCTCTATCAGTCTAACAGCTTTTGGGAAGTGAGGTATGTGATAGGACAAATAGACAACCATGGTACTATGCTCACTGGGTGCATTTCTTTTGCAGTAAAGGGGGTTCTTTGGTTCAGAATGCCCTTGAATAATGCTCCTGGCTCAGATCCTGCAGACTGAAGTCAAACCTCTACTTGAAATGTGTTGATTTTGATCCTAGTCAAGATAAAGCATTGTTCCTTCCAAGGTGGAAAGGGTCCAAAGAAATAAATTACCATCAGAAAGCTGGTTGATATCTTTGAGAATAATCCCATATTGGGTCTTTGTTGTGGTTAATTTTACCTGTTTTTTGACTGGGCCATGGGGTGCCCAGACTTTTGATTAAACATTATTCTGAGTGTGCCTGCGAGGGTGTTTCTAGATAAGCTCAACATTTGAGTTGATAGACTGGATAAAGTAGATTGCCTTCCCTAATGTAGGTGGGCCTCATCCAAACAATTGTAAACTGAATTTTAAAAGCTGGGTATAAAAGGACTCCTGCTCCCTGACTGTTGAACTGAGACGTTAGTTTTTTCAGGACTTCAGACTCAGACACGTTTCTGAGTGTCTTCTTGGATCCCATGTTTCCCAGCTTTCAGACTGGGCCTGCACATTGGCCCTCCTGGATCCTGCAGACTGTGGGAATTGCCAGCCTCCATAATTGTATGAGACAGTTCCTTATAATAAATCTTTTTTTCTCTCTCTCTCCTCTCCCTCATTCCCTCTCATCTATCTATATCTGTACACATACACACACACTTCTTATATACTTCCTATTGGTTCTATTATTACTCTGGAGAACCTTGACAAATACAGATCCTTACCATTGGTCATTGGAAGGTAGACCATTCAGCAGTAGTGGCCTTAGTGAAATGGAAGCCCATGGTCTTGGGCCTATTCATAGTTTTTCTTCATGTCATCATTGACATTTCATTTAAGTTCCCTTTGAGTCAAACTTAAAATGTCAAGTAATCAAGCCATTTGACTTACTTTTTACTGCATTTTCTATAGGAAATGATCTATAGTAACATGAGATTGACATGTAATATACACATGAGATACAATAATCTACAGACTTTGTGATTTCTTCCATAGGTCTATACATGTCTCACCCCTAACCCTTTTTCTTCATCATTTTCTTTTTCTTTTCTTTCCTTTTTTTTTTTTTTTTTGAGAAGTCATCTGTTTTAGCAATTACAAGATTTTATAAAATTCCTTTAATTTGAAAATTAATATAGCCAGTGGAGAATTTGAAGAATTCTCAGTAATGGCAGCAAATTATGACCCTAAACTGAGCAGCATGCTGAATTATAGAATCAACTAGGTTGTGTTAATAGACATTGTTACTGCAATTACTGTTTACAACCTCTGGTCTCTCTGATTCAAATTCTGATTCAAATTTAGTGCCTACCCACATCCCCATCTCTGGAGACAGAAATGGCAACCCACTCCAGTATTCTTGCCTGGAGAATTCCATGGACAGAGGAGCCTGGCAGGCTACAAGTCCATGGGGTCTCCAAGAGTTGGACAAGATTGAGCAACTAAATCCACCTACCCACATCTCCAAGATAAGGACATGATATTCTGGTTTTTCCAATCACTTGTCTTTAATTCTGGTAAAAATTTACCATTTTAACCATTTTTAACTATAGTTCAATAGTGATTAGTACATTCACACAGTTAGACAACAGAACCCCCTAAATTTTTATCTTGTAAAACTGAAACTCTATACTAATTTGACAGCAATGCCTTACTTCTCATTTCCCTTTCCCAAAACCCCTGATAATCACCATTCTACTTTCCTGTTTCTAAAAATTTGACTACTTTAAATACCTCATGCAAGTGGAATCATACATTATTTTTCTTTCTGTGACTGGTTAATTTTACTCACAATAATGTCTTCAGATTCATGTATATTGTGGCATGTGACAGAAGTTTCTTCTTCTTTAAGGCTGAATAATATCCCATTGTGTGTATAGACCACATTTTGTTTATCTATTCGTCCATCAATGGACACCTGAGTTGCTTCCACCTCTGGAGTGTTTGAATAACACTGATATAAATATGGGTACACAAATGTCTCCTAGATACTTTTATTTTAATTCTTTTGGATATATACCCAGAAATGGGATTTCTGGGTCATATGGTAGTTCCATTTCTCTTTTCGGGGAGAACTGTCATACTATTTTCCATAGTGGTTGCATAACATTATAATCTTACCAAGAGTTCAGCAGGATTCTAATGTCTCCACATCCTTGCCAACACTCATTGCTTTCTGTTTTTTGTTTGCTTGTTTTATTTGTTTGTTTTAATAGTAGCTGTCATACTCTTAATTGTGTATCCAAAAATGTATATACTGAAGCTCTAACCCCCAGCACCTCAGAGTGTGACTTTATTTGGAGAAAGAGCCTTTAAAGAAGAGATTCACTAAAAATAAAGCTGTTAGGCTGGGCCCTAATTCAATCTGACTGGAATCCTTATAAAATAAAGCTATTTAGACACAAAGAGAAACATCTTGGTGGGTGTATGCACAGTAGAAAAGGCCATGGGAAGACACAGCAAGAAGGCAGTTATCTGCATGCCAGAGAGAGAAGCCTCAGGAATAATCACACCTGTCAATTCTTTAATCTTAAGACTTCTAACCTCCAGAATTGTAGGAATATAAATTGCTTTTTTGTAAGTCACCAACTCTGTGATATTTGCAATGGACACCCTAACTAAATCATACAGCATCTAATCCAATGGGTATGAGGTGATATCTTATTATAGTTTTGATCTGCATTTCTCTAATGATAAGCAATATTGACCATTTTTTCATATGCTGTTGACCATTTGTATATCAACTTTGAAAACCTTTCTATTCAAGTCCACTGCCTGTTTTTAAATAGGTTATTTGTTTTGTTGTTGTTGAGTTCTAAGAGTTTATATATAATCTGAGTATTAACCCTTTATCAGATACACTATTTACAAATATTTTTCCCATTCTGCAGCCCATTATTTTTTATATATTCTCTCTCAAATCCTCTGCCTGAATAGCCAAATCATGCATCACTGTCCATGAGTTTATATGTAAATTTAACCTTGGGCCAAGTTTTACCTTTCACTCAAAGTAGGTGATCAATATTTGGGGCTATAGAATATCAGCAATCCATTTTCATCTTGTACTCACATACCAGTGTGACTCACTCATGATACAAGCTTGGTTGTCTCCCTACAGTCAGCTAAGCATAAGAAACCCCTTCATGTGGTCTCAGGTGTATTTGCTTAACTCTTTTTAAAGCCTATTTGTGCCCTCTGGATCTGAGGGCTAATTCTATAATTATAACTTCCATCATATGATAAATTGTTCCTTTATCTGCCTAGACTTGTGACCTGTTAAAATCTGGATTCAATCATTTATGTTCCACAGTAAGAACTTCAATCTCTTCCAGAGCTCATTAGCATGTAGGTGACTATTTTTTGAATAGTGTATAATTTTCAAAACTTAGATGTGTATGCTGAGATTTCCCCACTAGGACTTGTCATAAACTCTTCATGTATCTTATTCTACATACATTCCTCCATAGGATAATTCAAGACTTTTAGCCTTCAGGGCAGTAATGTATTGATTGTACCCTATATCTGCTGCAAAGCTCTTTCCTGCTCTTGACCTTGTGCAAACATGATAGCCATGCAAGTTACTCAATGAAAGGTTGGAAAAGTATCCCAAGTGTGTAATATGCAGCCTCAGATCACAGAATGAATGTGTGATAAGTTGCTTCAGTCATGTCTGACTCTGTGAGACCCTATGGAATGTAGTCCCTCAGGCTCCTCTGTCCATGGGGACTCTTCAGGCCAGAATACTGGAATGATCAGCCGTGCCCTCCTCCAGGGAGTCTTCCTAACCCAGGTATCAAATTTGCCTCTCATATGTCTCCTCCATTGGCAGGCGGATTCTTTAACACTGGAGACATCTGGGAAGCCCAGATCACAGAGCCCTATCCCTTATTCAGGTGATAGCACTTTGTAACACAAATAATTTATTTCTTACTTTGCAGGGTATATTCTATCTTTTTGTTGAACACTAGACCCTTAAAAGGACTTCCCCAGTGGCTCAGATGGTAAAGTGGCTGGCTTACAATGCAGGAGACCTGGGTTCAATCCCTGAGTCAGGAAGATCCTCTGGAGAAGGAAATGGCAACCCACTCCAGTACTCTTGCCTGGAAAATCTCATGGACAGAGGAGTGTGGTGGGCTACAGTCCATGGGGTCGCAAAGAGTTGGGCACGACTGAGCGACTTCACTTCATTTTAGTCCTTTAAAAATTTTACTTACATAATGAGTCTACGAATTCCCCATAGGGATTATCAAATTTGAGTTACTAGTAGAAAACAACATCTGAGTTCAAAGTAAAACAAACTATTAATAATTTTTTTTTAAACTAGGCATATAGCATTACAATTACAAACACCAAAGATAAACTATTAAATACTCCCAGGAAAAAGATATATTGCTTATGGATGAATGACCTATAGGAACAAAACAATTTTTAAAAAGAAGAAAAAAATTAGAGGACTTAAACTACCCTATTTCAAAATTTATTATAAAGCTATAGAAATCAAGGGGCTTCCCAGGTGGTGCTAGTGGTAAAGAACCTGCCTACAAAGGCAGGAGACATAAGAGATGTGGATTTGATTCCTGGGTCGGGAAGATCCCCTGGAGGAGGGCATGGCAACCCACTCCAGTGTTCTTGCCTGGAGAATCCCATGGACAGAGGAGCCTGGCGGGCTACAGTCCATAGGGCCGCAAAGAGTCAGACACGACTGAAGCAACTTAGCCTCAATAGAGCATAGATATCAAGAGACTGTGATGTGTGGTATGGGTTTAGTGCCTTCGTTAATGGAAAAGAAGAATCCAGAAATAGACTCATAATTGATGTGTGTTTCACAGAAAATATACTATGTTTATTTTAATTATTAAATTGACATCATGAAAATAATATTTTTGCCATCTGAGTTACATGTGCATGAAGGACTGAGTGAAATTTTGCTTGCCAATCCTAGTCAACACAAACAGCTGTGAGAGATAATCATAAATATTATATTAAATCACTAAATTTTAGACTGATTTATTCTACAGCAAAATGGTAGCTGAGGCATTGTTTAGCATTATAACAGAAAACAAAAGCAAGCAAACAAAAAACCCACATCTCTGGTTAATCTTGTCGCATATAGTAAAGTGAAGTGAACTCGCTCAGTGTTGTCCGACTCTTTGCAACCCCATGGACTGTAGCCTGCCAGGTTCCTCCCTCCAAGGTATTCTCCCTCCACAGGATTTTCCAGGCAAGAGTACTGGAGTGGGTTGCCATTTCCTTCTCCAGGGGATCATCCTGACCCAGGGATTGAACCCGGATCTCCTGTATTCCAGGCAAATGCTAAACCTCTGAGCCACCAGGGAAGCCACTTTAGGAGACTTTCTTGCTTTCAAATTTTCCTTTATTGATGAACTCTGAAGCTCATAGTTTCTGCATTGTCATTTTTTTGAAGATTTCGTGTTCTTCTTTCCTCTAAAAAAACTCTATTACCTAGCCTTTTTTCCCTAAGCTGTACCATGACCTTTCTACAAGGATAATGTCCTATAAATAAGATAAAATTAAACAATTACAAGAAAATAAAAAGTGGACTCCAAGTTGCTGTGTTACCGTGGTAAACTTTGGAGGAAAAATGTATGTCCCAATTAAATATGATGTACAATTCATTTATATAATTTTGTATATTAAGTTCTGATTAGGGACATAAGTCCTATATATCTTTATTTATATAGGAAAATACATTTAAATACAAGGGTCTAAAGACCACTAAATCATTAAAATGAAAGCATTGTATGGCTGTAAACAACTACATGAAAATAAGATTTTTTTTAACTTTCATTTAAGTTCTGTGCCCATAACATGATCCTTTCATGGTTTTAGGACTCCTTAAACATTAGTTCTCATCTTGACTGCCTTGTAAGTATTTTTAGTTAGTACCATTGCATGCTTTTAAAATATTTCAAATATTGACTATCACTAAATATTACTTTAAAATACCATTCTGAGTAATATAAGGGAGATACAATTTTGGTTGAGGAAATATCTTAATCTACTTTCATAACTTTAGAAAGTTATTTTTGCTCTCAGTATCATTTAAATATGCTCACATTTATATAATGATAATATTGAGATCATTATCTTTTTTAAATACCCTTTTAATTTTGGCAGTTTTCTTTGAGGGTGCCACCTCCTGGTGTAGCAGCTTCTTTGCAAGTTCTGAAATAGACTCTGTTTGAATTCTACAATGTTATTCCAAACATTCGCCTTCTTTTTGAAGTGTATGGCTCTCATTTCACACAGATCCTGTATGATGATTTCCTTGCATAGTGGGAAGGTTTTGACGTGTGGGTTTACTGGAGTCCCTTGGCTTTAAACTTGGCTCAGAGCAGATGGTACTGCTAGAGAGAGCAACAACACAGCTTTGAGCTTGAAAATGTTAGTGCACACATGATGCTTTCCCCCCTCAGGTCTGGTATGATTGATGGGACTTTGGAACTCAAAACTGAGAAAAATAGATCCTTCACAATTGGCTATTTGCTGGCCAAAAAAAAAAAAACAAAAAAAAAACACCTCAAAGAATGGGACACAGTTCATTGTTTCAGTGCCAAATAACAGTCCCCTGCCATCTAGAGTGACTTGCTTCTAAAAATAAAGCTTTAAAACTGCTGAGTTTAAAGGAGTCTATAATAATAAATGTAAGGAAAATGAAATAGTTATTTTAGCTCTAAAATGCCTTTTAGCATTTCTATTATGAGAGAATGGAAGCTAAATGGCACTTAAATCCCTCCTCCAAAAATAAAAAAAAGAAAAGAAAAAATGAAATATCAAGCTCAAGTACTGTGTTTTGATATAAAATAACACCTAAGGGAAGTGTTAAAATACGCAATTGATGTTAAATAATTACAAGCAACATGATTATTGAGAGGATAACATGTATAGGAAAGATAGAAGTGTGAGAAACAGTGAGAGGAAGACATTCAGATAAATTCTTCATTATAATTTATAATGTTTTCCCACACACTATAAAAACCAATATATTGGGTTGGCCAAAATGTTCATTCATTTTTTTTTCTATAATACCTTATGGAAAAACACACACACAAAATTTTGGCCAACCCAATATTTAAAGAAGACAAAGGCTGCACAATTATATGAAACCAGAAGGTCAAGGCAACAAAATCATAGTAAATCACTTTCTATTAAATGTTGTATCTACCAAGACACAAAAATATTTATACCTGCATATCTATGTACATAAATTCTTTTCCCTTTACCTAGAAAAATGGTTAAATATTTATTACAGATTGGGTCAGAAAATTACCTTGAAGTCTATCATCTTAACTCTATTGGAAAGCTTGTGAGATTCCCATAGTTATGTAAAATTAGGATGAGGTAACACTATAGCACAGACACCCCCTTTTTTGAAAAATACAGACTCAAAAATAAGATGATTGACCAAGGAGACTCCACTGAAGTTCCAGAGGCAGGGAAGTAGTAGTATAGACTAGTGACCAGAGGACATGAGTACACTTGTGGCAAATTCTGGAAGCTCTTTTGGACTCAATAATACTTTGAACATGTTTTTGTTGTTTTGATTGCTTTTTTTTAACATTTATTTCACACTAAATTGTCTATAGTCCTCAGTCCTAGGAACTCTCAGTGCAAACATGTGAAGTTTATGTTACTGTTAGGTAATCAGAATAGGAAAAAGGAGTCCAGGATAGCGGTGGCTAAAAGGCAAGGGCGAAGCCCTTGAAAATAGAACAAAGGAAGGTCCAAAGAAGAGCGAGAACCTCAGGCGAAATAAACAGCCCTCCTGGCTAGCCCAATTTACAGGGGGAGGAGAGAAAAGCATATAGAAAGAGGAGCCAAAATTGAGCCTCTGGCTTCTCTTCTCTTCGCTTCTTTGGGATTGGCCCACCCTCGTGACTGAAGGAGGTATTTTCCTTTGCTTGCCAAATAAAACTGAGCTGTAACACAGAACTGTAACACTGGCCAATCCACCACTTCAAAGTTTTGCTGCAGCAAGACAGAACTGAGGAAACTACAAACCTCCCCAACGTTACTATTCCCATTTTATAAATGAAAAAAACTGAGTCAGTGAGTTTAAGTATCATGTCCAAGTAATAAAGTTATTAGGTAAAAGCAAAGCTCAGGAAGTCAGATTAAAAAACCTGACACGTAGAAAACTTCCTTCCACACTAATCAATAGAGGAGGAATTTTGTCTGTTCACAAAATATTCACGAAATATTTGCTATATCCCCAGTGTGTAGAATAGTGCTGGTAAATACAGCATAAATATTTGTTGAAAAGGGAGTAGAATAAATGTAGAGAAAAAAACATTTTCAATAACAGAATAAGGACCTAGAAAGCATTATATTAATTTAATATAGTGTGTTAAAGTGTAATGTGATGTAAAGCATTAAAACATATAAATGCATACTTTGTAGCATGAAAAGCTGCAAGTGAGTTCATAATATGTAAAAGGATACAAAGGAATTTTGCCATTTAAAAAATAAAATAAAATTTCTTCCCATGACAAATTCTTATTCACCTAAGTTACCAAACTTAGGCTCAGATACTATCCCCAGTAAGGATTTCAGAGTCCCCTCCCTGAAAATAGGGCTCTTTTCTTGGTAATTGGAAATACCCCAAAAAGAAAAGGTCCACATTTGTTAAGCAATAATTACTTGTTATTCAGCACTGAAATAGTTCACATTTTGGCAACTTTTTTTTTGTAATATCAATTTACCAAGACCTAGTTATAACAAAATATTTACTGTATCCAGATTTGTCCAGACCATTGTGAGAAAATAGACAAGGAATGTGTGACTTCTATGTTAGGGTAATTAAAGGTTAGCCTTATATGAAATTATTTGCACTCATGAAGTAATTCTTTCATTTCAATTAAATATATAAAGAGATGGCATTTTCATTTAAAAATAATTTGGAAAAGAGAAAGTTTAGGGAAGTTGCAGCGAAGGTTTGGCCTTAATGTAAGAAAGAGAAAGACAAAACTGGCAACACCAGATACAGGCAGGAAAGTCAGCTAGAGGCACTGAATTATTTTAAGATAATTGAAAATAAAAATATTTTTTGAGGGAGATACTAAAAAAGTGAACTAGCATAGATAGAAGGACATAAAAATTTTAGAATTGATAATAAACCAGTGCAGTTATCTGATTTTAAACAGTTCATCGATGATATATGGCAAAACCAATACAACAGTGTAAAGTAATTAGCCTCCAATTAAAATAAATAAATTTATATTAAAATAAACAGTACATCAATATCCAGGCAATAAAGGCTGCCTGGCTTTGCAGTATTTATTTTGGTCTTTATTTCTTCTACAGTAAATTAACTTTTGGTCTGGTCTGTCCTTCTCTTAGCCAGTTAGTTCACTATGGCCTCACTTTTTTTTTTAAATAAGAGAATTTCAGGAATGAGATTTTTCATGGTATAGTTAAATTTGAGATTCATTTTTTAGATTATAGAAGAATGTCAGAGCTACTGATTTTTGGAAAAGGGCATTATGACATGACAGTGGATTTAACCTGTTAACACAAGTTGAGGAACTGGTATTTTCTTTTCTCTAAGCATACTCCTATTGATATAAGAATGTTATGGAATAGTGACAAAAAGAGAAGCAAGCATCCGACAAATTTTCAAGCTATTTAAACATTGGATGTGTTCCACCATTTTCCTCAGGATATCTTCTAATAAAAATATTTGTCTCAATAAATTTTTAGTATCAAAAGTGTTCTTTGGTCTCAAAATGTTAATTATATAATCAAGTACTACAGATTATGTCTTTGCTTGGCATAGCAGAGAACTACTGATATAAGCATTGCCATATATTAAGAATTATCTACAAACTTTTCAAATTTTTTTCTTGATTAAGCTCTTAAACTTTAACTTTTTAAATTTGTTTTGTGAATGCTAATTTTCTAGACAGCTATTGCATACTTTGGTCAACTAACTGCATCTCTATGGTGCATGAAGAAAGTTCTTTTCATGTTAGTTTATTTTGCTAAGCCTATAACCATGTTCAAATTGCAACACAATACACTCATGAGTTTTGATAAATTGGCATATCTAGGTAATCACTACTTCAATTAAAATGTCACCGAGTCCAAGTTCCTACTGTTCTCCACAGGACAGGTCAATAAATTCAGAGACTAGGCATTGGGGCAAAGAATAGTGATTTTATTTGAAAACCCAATAGACCAAGAAGATGTCATGCTAGTGTCCCAAACAACCATATTATCCCAATTAGAATTCAGTCTTCTTTTATACTAACAAGAGAGAGAGTGTGACAGGAGAGACAGGGCCGGGCCCAAGGGCAGCCTCCTTATGCATAGGCATTAGGCAGAAGGCAAAGCCACCTCCTTGTTTAGCACTTAATGAGGGCATGACACATGAAGGAATGACATCTAAAACAGAAGTTTTATAACAACTGAACAAGAATCTTCAACCTTGAAAACCAGAAAACATGCAAATAAAAATGCACAGGTGGACAATGAGTGAGTGAAGGAGAAAAGCAACGAACCACAGTCTCCACATTCTGGTAGTATAGGAGATTTTCCAGTCTGATACATGTGCAGAGTGGGTCTCAAGTCATCCTCCAGTAACACTGGCCACATCATAATACCATCATAATATCATTATAATATCATTAGCATCGTGGTATTATTCCCCCCATCGTGTGGTTTCACTTGGGTGCTCACAGGAATGATTCAAAACGGAAGCTGGTGGAAGCCCAGGTAAGGAATTAAAGATAACACGATCACAGGGAAGGGGAAAAGGGAATCACCATTATCTAATTCCCAGAAGACTGACCCCATATTAACAATCTAAGCTGCCCCTATTATGTACGCCTCATTAGAGGGGATGTCCACCCTATTCTCTGAGTGTATAACTTTCACTTCTGCCGTAAATAAACTGCTTCTTCGTATGCTCTCCCACACATACTGTGCTTCTAATAATGTCTGTGCCTGCTTTACAATCTCAGTCTCTTTGTGAAATTCTTTCTTCAAAGAAGACAAAAACTGAAATCTTCTTGGCACTGAAATCAATTGTTGCAGAACTTTTCAAGCTGGCCAGACCCGAGAGGGGAGAAGTGATAATTTTTTGTTCTTGCAGCTGTCCATGTAGGGCTGGTCAAGTAAACCTCCATCAAGATGAATATTATTCTCTGTTGTGCACCTTTTATATCTCTATATAAATGAAAAGTACTGTGCCTTTAAAGGTCAAATGTGGGAAGCAGAACCTTGAGAATGGGCTATCATGTGTGTTTCAGGCTATAGGCAACAGAATTTTACAATGGTACAGGGCCAACATGACGAGCATGGGCAACAGAGCACAAAAGTTAGAGCTAAAGAAACATCCAGTTAGGTTTGTTCTTCTTTGTTACAAACCTACAGATGATTGACAACATCCCAAAGTATTTCCTTTGTAACACTTCCCAGTCCAATCCACCCCCATCCATAGCAACTATTGCACTTCCATTTGTCACAATGAGTTCATCTGTCCTCGCTAGAATTTCAAATAAATGGAATCATAGAAGAGACAGTCATTTTTGTTCACTTGCTCCAAAATTTTGCCAGGTTATGGGTTTTGCCAGTCATTTTATTTTAGACATTCTAAAGTACCTGTCAGTCAGTCAGTCAGTCAGTTCACTAGCTAAGTCGTGTCCGACACTTTGCGACATCATGAATCGCAGCACTCCAGGCCTCCTGGTCCATCACCAACTCCTGGAGTTCACTCAAACTTACCTCCATCGAGTCAGTGATGCCATCCAGCCATCTCATTCTCTGTCGTCCCCTTTTCCTCCTGCCTCCAATCCCTCCCAGCATCAGAGTCTTTTCCAATGAGTCAACACTTCGTATGAGGTGGCCAAAGTACTGGAGTTTCAGCTTTAGCATCATTCCTTCCAAAGAACACCCAGGGCTGATCTCCTTCAGAATAGACTGGTTGGATCTCCTCACAGTCCAAGGGACTCTCAAGAGTCTTCTCCAACACCACAGTTCAAAAGAATCAATTTTTCGGTGCTCAACTTTCTTCACAGTCCAACTCTCACATCAGTTCAGTTCAGTCACTCAGTCGTGTCCGAATCTTTGAGACCCCATCAATTACAGCACGCCAGGCATCCCTGTCCATCACCAACTCTCAGAGGTCACTCAGACTCATGTCCATCGAGTCAGTGATGCCATCCAGCCATCTCATCCTCTGTCGTCCGTCCCCTTCTCCTCCTGCCCCAAATCCCTCTCAGCATCAGAGTCTTTTCCAATGAGGCAATACTTCACATGAGGTGGCCAAAGTACTGGAGTTTCAGCTTTAGCATCATTCCTTTCAAAGAAATCCCAGGGCTGATCTCTTTTAGAATGGACTGGTTGGATCTCCTTGCAGTCCAAGGGACTCTCAAGAGTCTTCTCCAACACCACAGTTCAAAAGCATCAATTCTTCAGCGCTCAGCCTTCTTCACAGTCCAAATCTCACATCCATAAATGACTACTGGAAAAACCATAACCTTGACTAGACGGACCATAGTCAGCAAAGTAATGTCTCTGCTTTTCAATATACAATCTAGGTTGGTCATAACTTTTCCTCCAAAGAGTAGGCGTCTTTTAATATCATGGCTGCAGTCACCATCTGAGGTGATTTTGGAGCCCAAAAAAATAAAGTCTGACACTGTTTCTACTGTTTCCCCACCTATTTCCCATGAAGTGATGGGACCAGATGCCATGATCTTCGTTTTCTGAATGTTGAGCTTTAAGCCAACTTTTTCACTCTCCTCTTTCATTTTCATCAAGAGGCTTTTTAGCCCCTCTTCACTTTCTGCCATAAAGGTGGTGTCATCTGCCGATCTGAGGTTATGGATATTTCTCTCGGCAATCTTGATTCCAGCTTGTGTTTATTCCAGTCCAGCGTTTCTCATGATGTACTCTGCATAGAAGTTAAATAAGCAGGGTGACAATATACAGCCTTGACATACTCCTTTTCCTATTCGGAACCAGTCTGTTGTTCCATGTCCAGTTCTAACTGTTCCTTCCTGACCTGCATACAGATATCTCAAGAGGCAGGTTAGGTGGTCTGGTATTCCCATCTCTTTCAGAGTTTTCCACAGTTTATTGTGATCCACACAGTCAAAGTCTTTGGCATAGTCAATAAAGCAGAAATAGATGATTTTCTGGAACTCTCTTGCTTTTTCGATGATCCAATGGATGTTGGCAATTTGATCTCTGGTTCTTCTGCCTTTTCTAAAACCAGCTTGAACATCAGGGAGTTCACGGTTCACGTATTGCTGAAGCCTGGCTTGGAGAATTTTGAACATTCCTTTACTAGTGTGTGAGATGATTGCAACTGTGTGACAGTTTGAACATTCTTTGGCACTGCCTTTCTTTGGGATTGGAATGAAAACTGACCTTTTCCAGTCCTGTGGCCACTGCTGAGTTTTCCAAATTTGCTGGCATCTTGAGTGCAGCACTTTCACAGCATCATCTTTCAGGATTTGAAATAGCTCCACTGGAATTCCATCACCTCCACTAGCTTTGTTCATAGTGATGCTTTCTAAGGCCCATTTGACTTCACATTCCAGGATGTCTGGCTCTAGATTAGTGATCACATCATCATGATTATCTGGGTGGTGAAGATCTTTTTTATACAGTTCTGTGTATTCTTGCCACCTCTTCTTAATATCTTCTTCTTCTGTTAGGTCCAGACCATTTCTGTTCTTTATCGAGCCCATCTTTGCATGAAATGTTCCCTTGGTATCTCTAATTTTCTTGAAGAGATCTCTAGTCTTTCCCATTCTGTTGTTTTCCTCTATTTCTTTGCATTGATCACTGAAGAAGGCTTTCTTATCTCTTCTTGCTATTCTTTGGAACTCTGCATTCAGACGCTTATATCTTTCCTTTTCTCCTTAGCTTTTCGCCTCTCTTCTTTTCACAGCTATTTGTAAGGCCTCCCCAGACAGCCATTTTGCTTTTTTGCATTTCTTTTCAATGGGGATGGTCTTGATTCCTGTCTCCTGTACAATGTCACGAACCTCATTCCATAGTTCGTCAGGCACTCTGTCTATCAGATCTAGGCCTTTAAATCTATTTCTCACTTCCACTGTATAATCATAAGGGATTTGATTTAGGTCATACCTGAATGGTCTAGCAGTTTTCCCTGCTTTCTTCAATTTGAGTCTGAATTTGGCAATAAGGAGTTCACGATCTGAGCCACAGTCAGCTCCCGGTCTTGTTTTTGTTGACTGTATAGAGCTTCTCCATCTTTGGCTGCAAAGAATATAATCAATCTGATTTCGGTGTTGACCATCTGGTGATGTCCATGTGTAGAGTCCTCTCTTGTGTTGTTGGAAGAGGGTGTTTGCTATGACCAGTGCATTTTCTTGGCAAATCTCTATTAGTCTTTGCCCTACTTCATTCCACATTCCAAGACCAAATTTGCCTGTTTCTCCAGGTGTTTCTTGACTTCCTACTTTTGCAATCCAGTCCTCTATAATGAAAAGGACATCTTTTTTGGGTGTTAGTTCTAAAAGATCTTGTAGGTCTTCATAAAACCGTTCAACTTCCATTTCTTCAGCATTACTGGTTGGGGCATATGGCATCTCTTAAAGAGCAGAATTATCCTTTAATTTTCATGAAGGCTGATTTACCATTTTATTCTCTTTATGATATAAGAAAATTTTGCCTACCCAAAGAAATAAAGATTTCTTCCTATGGTCCCCATTTTTCTATAGTGTTTCATATTGTACTTTTGTGATTAAAATTGTGATCTAGTTGAAGTAAATATTTTCATTTAGTATAATATGAGTAAACTTATTTGTTTATTTATGCTTTTGATATCAATTTCTCTAAACATTATTTTAAACTATCCTTTTATGTGAAATTCCCTTGGAAACATTCGTGAAAATCTGTCACGTATAAATGGGTGGGTCTGTTTCTGAGACGATGCTATTCTGCCTCCCACACCAAAAACCAATAAATTGAGAGACTAGGTATCAAGACACCCAAAAAAGATGTCCTTTTCATTATGGGGGACTGGAATGCAAGAATAGGAAGTCAAGAAACACCTGGAGTAACAGGCATATTTGGCCTTGCAGTACAGAATGAAGCAGGGCAAAGGCTAATAGAATTCTGCCAAAAGAATGCACTAGTCATAGCAAACACCTTCTTCCAACAACAGAAGAGAAGTCTCTACACATGGACATCATCAGACGGTCAACACTGAAATCAGATTGATTATTTTCTTTGCAGCCAAAGATGGAGAAGCTCTATACAGTAAGCAAAAACAAGACCAGGAGCTGACTGTGGCTCAGATCATAAACTCCTTATTGCCAAATTCAGACTTAAATTGGAGAAAGTAGTGAAAACCACTAGACCATTCAGGTATTACCTAAATCAAATCCCTAATGATTATACAGTGGCAGTGAGAAATACATTTAAGGGACTAGATCTGATAGATAGAATGCCTGATGAACTATGGATGGAGATTCATGACATTGTACAGGAGACAGGGATCAAGACCATCTCCATGGAAAAGAAATGCAAAAAAGGAAAATGGCTGTCTGAGGAGGCCTTAAAAATAGCTGTGAAAAGAAAAGAAGCCAAAAGCAAAAGAGAAAAGCAAAGATATACCCATTTGAAAGCAGAGTTCCAAAGAATAGCAAGGAGAGATAAGAAACCCATCCACAGTGATCAGTGCAAAGAAATAGAGGAAAACAACAGAATGGGAAAGGCTAGAGATCTCTTCAAGAAAATTAAAGATACCAAGGGAACATTTCATGCAAAGACGGGCTCAATAAAGCACAGAAATGGTCTGGGCCTAACAGAAGCAGAAGATATTAAGAAGAGGTGGCAAGAATACACAGAAGAAAGGTACAAAAAAGATCTTCACAACCAAGATAATCATGATGGTGTAATCATTCACCTAGAGCCAGACATCCTGGAATGTGAGATCAAGTGGGCCTTAGGAAGCATCACTATGAACAAAGCTAGTGGAGGTGATGGAATTCCAGTTGAGTTGTTAAAAATCCTAAAAGCTGATGCTGTGAATGTGTTGCACTCAAAATGTAAGCAAATTTGGAAAACTCAGCAGTGGCCATAAGACTGGGAAAGGTCAGTTTTCATTCCAATCCCAAAGAAAGGCAGTGCCAAAGAATGTTCAAACTGTCACACAGTTGCAATCATCTCACACACTAGTAAAGGAATGTTCAAAATTCTCCAAGTCAGGCTTCAGCAATATGTGAACCGTGAACTTCCAGCTGTTCAGCTGATTTTAGAAAAGGCAGAGGAACCGGAGATCAAATTGCCAACATCTGCTGGATCATCGAAAAGCAAGAGAGTTCCAGAAAAATATGTATTTCTGCTTTATTGACTATGCCTAATCTTTTAACTGTTTGGATCACAATAAAGTGTTGAAAATTCTGAAAGAGATGGGAATAACAGACCACCTGACCTGCTTCTTGAGGTCAAGAAGCAACAGTTAGAACTGGACATGGATCAACAGATTGGTTCCAAATAGGAAAAGGAGTAGTATATCAAGGCTGTATATTGTCATTCTGCTCATTTAACTTATATGCAGAGTACATCATGACACTAGGCTGGAGGAAGCACAAGCTGGAATCAAGATTGCTGGGTGAAATATCAGTAACCTCAAATAAGCAGATGACACCACCCTTATGGCAGAAAGTGAAGAAGAACTAAAGTGCCTCTTGATGAAAGTGAAAGAAGAGAGTGAAAAGTTTGACTTAAAGCTCAACATTCAGAAAACGAAGATCATGGCATCTGGTCCCATCACTTAATGGCAAATAGATGGAGAAACAGTGGAAACTGTGGCATACTTTATTTTCTTGGGCTCCAAAATCACTGCAGATGATGCCTGAAGCCATGAAATAAAAAGACGCTTACTCCTTGGAAGGAAAGTTATGACCAACATAGACAGGATATTAAAAAGCAGAGACATTACTTTGCCAACAAAGGTCCTTCTAGTCAAGGCTATGGTTTTTCCAGTAGTCGTGTATGGATGTGAGAATTGGACTATAAAGAAAGTTGAGCACTGAAGAATGGATGTTTTTGAGCTGTAGTGTTGGAGAAGACTCTTGAGAGTTCCTTAAACTGCTAGGAGATCCAATCAGTCCAACCTAAAGGAAATCAGTCCTGAGTGTTCATTGAAAGGACTGATGCTGAAGCTGAAACTCCAATACTCTGGCCACGTGATGCAAAAAGCTGACTCACTGGAAAATACCCTGATGCTGGGAGAGATTGATGGCAGGAGGAGAAGGGGATGACAGAGGATGAGATGGTTGGATGGTATCACCAACTCAATGGACATGAGTTTCAGTAAATTCTGGGAGTTGGTGATGGACAGAGAGGCCTTGCTTGCTGCAGTCCATGGGGTCACAAATATTCGGACATGACTGAGTGACTGAATTGAACTGAACTGAGGTGTTGGAGGAAAAGGAATAGTGACTTTATTCAGAAAGCCAGCAAACCAATAATAAGGCAGAACACTGTCCCAAAGAAACACATAAATGGAGTTGTAATTTAAGCTTCTTTTATACTTATACTCAGTTCAGTTCAGTTCAGAATCTCAGTCGTGTCTGACTCTTTGCAACTTATACTACTTTATACTAAAGGGGAAAGAGATGTGGCTGATGGTTGCAAACTTCTCGGTACAGAAATTCTTTGCTCTTGTAGTTGTTCAGGTAGGACTGACCACAGTGTTCCTGAAAACCTTCAATAACACAATTATTTTCTGTTAGCAACATTTTATCTCTATATGAATGGAAAACTATTATTTTTTCTTTTCTTACTTTTAAAGATCAGAGCATGAGAATCTGTTATCCCCATAACTATTAGTTATCCCCATAACTAAGGTAATCCCATTTTGAGGATTCTACATGATGCCAGTATTAAAAAGACATACACCTTTGACTAGGAAGAACAAAAACTTTTTCCAGCACTATGTGAGTTTCAGAAATTGTTCCATCTCATCTTCTTAAGTAATTCTTCTATCACCACCCTCTTGGGTACTTTTCTTATTGGTTCTGATGAGAATTTTATTAAAGACTTGAGGTAACCCCCTCAGAAATCACTAGAATGGTGATTTTCTGCAGCTCTTTCTGCAGGTTCCTTCACTTTGGTATGTTGCTCTGCAAAATTTAGCTTCCTTGGCCTCCATGAGTGCCAAACTGCATATTTTCTCTACTCTTTGAGACTTCTGGGCTTTGTTTGATTCCCTCTTCCTGTGTTACAGCTTGGAAAATCTTTCTAGACAATAAGGAAACCCTCTCATGAGGCTCAAATCATTTCTTCCTCATTTCTTAGAAATCACGGCCTATTAACTAGTTATACAAAGCCATCTTTTCAAGTAATTTTCTAAGTTTTCAGTAATTTAAGACATAGGGTAAACTTCATCCTACTTTTTTCACAGTTAGAAATTAAATAGCCATTTGAGATTTTTCCTTTTGATCACAAGAGAGTTTCAAGAATCTTAACTTTAAATAATCAGGATACTGGACGGAATACATGAAATCACTGTTTTAAGACATCGGTCAATGGGTAGCAGCGAAACATGATTTCTGAGACAAAGGAAACAAATGAGGGGAGCCTTATGACCACATCAGCTCTTGCTTTGAGAGCAACATAAATTTCTTGAGAGCGGACATAAATAATAACAACTCAATGAGAGTCCAGTAGCCTCAAAGGATGAAAAATAAGATGAGATTCTGGGGAATATGAGACAGCTGGAAAATTCCAGAAAGGAGACTATACTTAGAAAAGACTTCCTAAAAGCATAGGCATCCCCTTTAATCTTTGCTGAGTTCTAGGCTGCCAGAGTCCAGCTCCAGCAGCCAGGGAATCAGCCTGAAGGTGTGAGTGGTGTCTGTGGATGATGATGTAGCCTCTGACTCATAGTACAGAACTACATGTTTATTTCAAGCTTTAGGTTCTCTTATATACTTTGACAAAAGCATTAGGTCAGAGGTTTGATGTTTTTAATTTCCCCCACCCAGATTTACTGTACTTAACTTGTGATTACATTGTAACTCATGCTACACTCCTCAGTTTATTTCTTATCTTTCTAAATCCTGTTTGCCCCTAGCATCTTAAGATTACTATCTCCCAAACAGGCTTCTAGCTATTCTTAATTATTCCTAAACCCTAAATTCAGCAATCTTCTTTTGCCATAAATATATCCCTCACAAACAGGTCTCAGATAACAATCCTTCCCACGGCCTCAAGCTGCTCATCCTGGAACATTCTTTGTAAAGATCCTCGAGCAAACGTAAATGGTTACTTTATAGATTATTTTCTGGGCACAACTGTAGAAGGCTTTGTGCTTTCTCATGCTTCTCTCAAGCACCTTACCATTCTTTCCAGCCAACTCAACCGAAGAAAGGAAAGAACAAGTCAGAATCACAAGGCCTAACAGTTCATCCTGGGGCTGTGCCTGCGAGATGAGGAGAGGGGTTTGGGGCCATGTAATGCCTAATGCAGCTCCTGACACTAGGCAATACATGTATGTATCCAATGAAAGGATACATGCAAGGGCAAAGACCAAACAGATTTTCAAAATGAGTAATTTCAAACTCATACAAAGTGATAAGATATTTGAACTGCATCCAGTAAGTGTAGAGTCCTAAGTACTTAACTGAGGAATAAAATATTTAGTTGAATACCTCTCCCAAAAGAAAACTCCATACTCAGATAGCTTCATTGATTCGTTTTATCAAACACTCGATGATGGAAAAATTGTAATCTCATGCAGATACTTTCAGACACAGAAATATAGTAAATACTTCAACTCACTAATTTGACTCCAGTGTTACCTTGATACCAAAACCAAAGACAAGAGTACCACACTAAAAAAGTACAAAACCAAAATGAGACAATATTACCTCATTCACACAGAGGTTACAATTCTTCAAACATTTTAACAAATCAAATGCAGCAATATATATTAAAAGACGGCAATTCACTGTAACAAAGTAGTTCATGTTCTTGGAATGCAAGGTTGTTTTACCATAAAAAAAATAATCAGTGTAATTCATTATTTTCAGATAGTAAGGGGAAAAAGAACTATATTATTAATATATGAAGAAAAATATTTAATAAAATTCAATATCCATTCCTGAAAAACTTTCAATAAACTAGGACAAGGAGAAAACTTCTTAATCTAATAAAACACATCAATGAAAGACCTACAGCTAATACAATACTTAATTGTCAACCTCTATCAACCTCTGTTTCTGACTGTGAAGGAACAACAAGGATGAGGTTTACCCTATGTCTTAAATTATTGATGCTATTGGACTCTCTTCAGTTATTATTCTTTAATGTCAGTTCTCAAGAAATTGTTCAAAGCAGGAGATGGTGAGGTCTTATTCCCTCATTTGTTTCCCTTATCTCAGGAATGTCTCACTGCTACCTATTGACCAATGTTTTAAAACAGTGATTTCATGTATTTCATCCAGTATTCTGGTTATTTAAAGTCAAGATTCTTGAAACTCTATTGTAGTCAAAAGGAAAAATCTCAAATTGGTATTTAAACACAAATTAACTATAGAAGAAATCACTTCTAGCTAGCCCAAGAATTAGTTATTTTCCTATGCAAAGAATGTCAAAATACAGACTATTTTAAAATATATTTTCATTTCTTCTCAAGATATCTAGAAAATTTAAAAATCAATATGAATAAAGTATTTATTATTTCATTGATTATAATGTTTATTATAGCAAAAGTAAATGTTATTACTATACTAAATTGTTACACCTAACAATAATTGTTAGCCCTTCTAGAGTTTAAGTTGAAATTTTAGGATCAAAAAGATATGAAATATAGTTTCATATATGGTGCATGGGGATGACCCACAGACAAGAGTACCACACTAAAAAAGTACAAAACCAAAATGAGACAATATTACCTCATTCACACAGAGGTTACAATTCTTCAAACATTTTAACAAATCAAATGCAGCAATATATATTAAAAGACGGCAATTCACTGTAACAAAGTAGTTCATGTTCTTGGAATGCAAGGTTGTTTTACCATAAAAAAAATAATCAGTGTAATTCATTATTTTCAGATAGTAAGGGGAAAAAGAACTATATTATTAATATATGAAGAAAAATATTTAATAAAATTCAATATCCATTCCTGAAAAACTATGGTGCATGGGGGATGACCCCATGTTATGGGGAGGGAGGTGGGAGGGGGGTTCATGTTTGGGAACACATGTAAGAATTAAAGATTTTAAAATAAAAAAATAAAAAAATAAAAAAGATATGAAATATAGTTCTTACTTTCATTTATTTTATGATATAGAAATAATTTTATTTTTTATTTAGCCTTAATAGATTTTACTTATTGTATGTGTGTGTATATATATACACATATATATGTGTGTGTATATATATATATATATATATATGAGAAGGCAAAGGCACCCCACTCCAGTACTCTTGCCTGGAAAATTCCGTGGACAGAGGAGCCTGGAAGGCTGCAGTCCATGGGGTCGCAAAGAGTCAGACATGACTGAGCGACTTCACTTTCACTTTTCACTTTCATGCATTGCAGAAGGAAATTGTAACCCACTCCAGTGTTTTTGCCTGGAGAGTCCCAGAGATGGGGGAGCCTGGTGAGCTGCCATCTGTGGAGTGGCACAGAGTTGGACACAACTGAAGTGACTTAGCACCATATATATACATACACATACATATATGTATAATATATGAATTATTATATACACACATATATGTATATATATACACAATATATATATACACACACACATATAGATATATGGGGCTTCCCTCATAGCTCAGTCAGTAAAGAATCTCCCTGCAATATAGGAGATGTGGGTTCAATTCCTGGGTCGGGAAGATTCCTTGGAGAAGAAAATGGCAATCCACTCCTGTATTCTTGCCTGGAAAATCCCATGGACAGAGAAGCCTGGTGGACTACAGCCCATGGGGTTGCAAGAGTCAGACATGACTTAGTGACTAAAACCACCACACATACATATATATATATATTAGGTTATTGGTTCAGGCAATTCAGTTTGGTCGCTCAGTTGTGTCCGGCTCTTTGCGACCCCATGAACCACAGCACAGAGTCCAGCCAAACCCATGTCCATTGAGTCAGTGATACCATCCAACCATCTCATCCTCTGTCGTCCCCTTCTCCTGCCCTCAGTCTTTCCTAGCATCAGAGCCTTTTCAAATGAGTCATCTCTTCACATCAGGTGGCCAGAGTATTGGAATTTCAGCTTCAACATCAGTCCTTCCAATGAATACCCAGGACTGATCTCCTTTAGAATGGACTGGTTGGATCTCCTTGCAGTCCAAGGAACTCTCAGGAGTCTTCTCCAACACCACAGTTCAAAAGCATCAATTCTTCGGTGCTCAGCTTTCTTTATAGTCCAACTCTCACATCCATACATGACCACTGGAAAAACCATAGCCTTGACTTGATGGACCTTTGTTGACAAAGTAATGTCTCTGCTTTTGAATATGCTATCTAGGTTGGTCATAACTTTCCTTCCAAGGAGTAAGTGTCTTTTAATTTCACAGCTGCAGTCACCATCTGTAGTGATTTTGGAGCCCAGAAAAATAAAGTCAGCCACTGTTTCCAAGGTTTCCCCCTCTATTTGCCATGAAGTGATGGGACTGGATGCCATGATCTTCGTTTCCTGAATGTTGAGCTTTAAGCCAACTTTTTCCCTCTCCTCTTTCATTTTCATCAAGAGTCTTTTTAGCTCTTCTTCACTTTCTGCTATAAGGGTGGTGTCATCTGGATATCTGAGGTTATTGATATTTCACCCAGCAATCTTGATTCCAGCTTGTGCTTCCTCCAGCCCAGAGTTTCTCATTAGGTACTCTGCATATAACTTAAATAAGCAGGGTGACAATATACAGCCTTGATGTAACCAGTGTGTTGTTCCATGTCCAGTTCTAACTGTTGCTTCCTGACCTGCATAAAAATTTCTCAAGAGGCAGGTCAGGTGGTCTGGTATTCCCATCACTTTCAGAATTTTCCAGTTTATTGTGTGTATGGTTATTGGTTAGTTTTTAGGTTTCTTTTTTCTCATTGGTTTCTGAAAAATGCATAACTAAACTATGGCCTTGGTTCGGCACATATATAAATAACTGTTTCACTTTCTGTTTCATTAGCTCACTAATATAACCATTTTTATGTCTAAAATATTTTTCTTTATTATCTCACAAATTCATCTCATTTATAGTTATGTCTTTGTATTTTATGATCTTTGAAGCTGCTTTAAATTTCTTTCTCTATGAAGCAGGGTGCAAATACACTTATAAATATATACATAAGAATCCATAAAAATGTAGACAGATAACTTACAAAGAAAATATTTTTGAAAAAATGTCAAATACGTAGATATAAATGAAAAAAGTTGATTAAATATTTACAGTAAAATTTGATCATGACTGAGATACTTTTTGGTTTCCCTAGTGGCTCAGTAGTACAGAATCCACCTGCCAGTGCTGGAGACACGGGTTTGATTCCTGGGTTGGGTAGATCCCCTGGAGAAGGAAAGGGCAACCCACTCCACTCCAGTATTCTTGCCTGGAAAATCTTATGGACAAAAGAGCAAGGTGTATACAGTTCATGGGGTGGCAAAAGAGCTGGACACAATTTAGCAACTGAATAACACAATAATAACAACAAGGTTTTTTTGATCAGAATAGAAATCATTTCATTTATTTCAATTAACAGTATTAAAAATATAAATTAAAAATGTAAAATTTTAAAGTAGACAAGTAATGTAATGGAAAATAACAAAGACATACAACACATAAATTTATTGAGTCAACTAGTGAACCATTTGGGGAGATAATATGTTATATTTATCACAATCCACATTACATAAAAGAAATTTAGATTAAATTACTGAAAGTAAAGAATAATGATTTAATATCTATATTATACTTATGAAGACATGCAAAATCTTTTTATATGCATAATTTTAGGATAGGAAGGTCTTTCTAAAGTACCAAAAACTCAAAACAAAAAGAAAATCTGACAAATTTGTTTAAAAA
This sequence comes from Budorcas taxicolor, assembly GCF_023091745.1. Taxonomy (NCBI): domain Eukaryota; kingdom Metazoa; phylum Chordata; class Mammalia; order Artiodactyla; family Bovidae; genus Budorcas; species Budorcas taxicolor. Next base: position 47,767,480 of record NC_068918.1, read on the forward strand.
GATTGAAAAAATGTCTACATGCTAAATTGTCTATGAATGCATTTCAAAACAAGCAATGGACAAATAAAACTATTTAAGACAAATGTAACAGAAATAGCTTAATTACTCAGTGCTAAAGGGTTCTATGTTTAAGTAAATATCTGAAAAATGCAACTTAAAAAAACAATGTGACATTTTGTTTTCATCTAAACTACCTTACAAAGTTAAGCCATATACAATGAAACTACTTAATTTAAATTATTTAATTTTTGAAATATATAAGGAAAACCATTTTAGCCTGACTTGAAATTTATTTGACTGTATTAGTAAAAATGCAACTTATGGAAATTCTTTGATATAATAATTCCTTTTCTAATAATATGCATTATAAGAACTAATATAATCACATGAGTATATATTATATTAAAATATTTATTGCATAATAACAAATACCATAAATAATTTTAGAAGTGCATGAAAAGAAGGTATATAAAAGATCACAATCTTTATAAGAATTAGCACTTGGACATCAAAAATTTAGAAACAGTTTTGTTAAAAAATAACTCATAAAAAATTGTCAAAGGAACAAAGAAATTGCATGTGTGTAAATATATATTTGTGTGTATACTTGTGTGTGTTCTAAGTTGCTTCAGTCATGTCCAACTCTTTGTGACCCTATAAACTGTAGTGCACCCGGGTCCTCTGACCACAGGATTCTCCAGGGAAAGGAAAATTACTGGACTGGGTTGCCATGCCCTCCTCCAGGGGATCTTTCCAACCCAAGGATCAAACCCACATTTCTTGGTCTCCTGCATTAGCAGGTGGGTTCTGTACCATCCCCACCACTCAGGAAACCCATATATGTGCATATACATGTATACATACTTATATGCATACATGGACAGGACTGAGCAACTGAACTGAACCGAACTGAACTGATAGGTATATTTTTATATATGCATGGAAAGATAGAGACAGATATAGTTGATAATATTTAGGTTTGCATATTGGTATTCCAGTTGTATAAGAAAGAGAAATTCATTGATATTGTGAAACCTCAATTGTGTTCTTTTAAAAAAAAATTAATATATTTGAGTCAAATTAAAAATTTAATATAAATTAACTAAATTTTAACAAATACATAAGCATGAAACTTTTTGCACAAAATATATACTCTTATTTTATTTTATTATTACATTTTTTCAAAAATTACTTTTTTAATTGGAGGTTAATTAAACTAATGAACTGCCAATTTAAAAAATAAATTTTTATTGTAGTGGTTGTAGTGGTATGTTGTAGTGGTTTTTGCCATAAATTGACATGAATCAGCCATGGGCACACATGTGTTCCCCATCCAGAACCCCCCTTCCACCTCCCTCTCCATCCCATCCCCCAGGGTCATCCCAGTGCACCAGCCTTGAGCAGACTGTCTCATTTATTGAACCTGGCCGGGCGATCCACTTCACAAATGATAACATACACGTTTCAATGCTGCCCTCTCAAGTCATCCCACAGTAGCCTTCTCCCACAGAGTCCAAAAGACAGTTCTTGGGGGGCAGTCCTAAGATGGCAGAGGAATAGGATAGGGAGACCACTTTCTCCTCCAAAAATTCATCAAAAGAACATTTGAACACTGAGTAAATTCCACAAAACAACTTCTGAATGCCAGCAGAGGACATCAGGCACCCAGAAAAGCAGCCCATTGTCTTTGAAAGGAGGTAGGAAAAAATATAAAAGATAAAAAGAGAGACAAAAGAGGTAGGGATGGAGCTCCATCCCAGGAAGGGAATCTTAAAAAAGAGAGAAGTTTCCAAACACCAGGAAACACTCTCACTGCCGAGTCTGTGGTGAGCCTTGGAAGCACAGAAGGCAACATAACTGGGAGGTAAAATAAATAAGTAATTAAAACCCACAGATTACATGCCCATCAGTAACTCCCCCAGCAGAGAAGCAGCACAGATGCCTGCATCCACCACTAGCACGCAGGAACTGGGCAGGGAAGCACGGGCTGCATTGCTTAGAGTAAGGACTGGGCCTAAATGCCCCGAGGGCAATCTGAGGGAACTAACTTGGGATAGCAAACCAGACTGTGGGATAGCTACCACACAAAAAGCCCTAACCTAAGACACCACCAGGCCCACTCACAGAACAAAGGACTGAGAAGAGCTAGCTGGCTGCCGACTGACCCATCCCCCTCCAGTGACAGGCAGGCAAAGGCAGCCAGAGCCGGAAGGGGGCAATTGCAGCCCCAGAGGCATTATCTACCAAACTGCAAGCAGGCTTCACTGCTAACCAAGACTTCTTGGGATTCTGGACAGTCAACATCTGCCTGAGAAGGTGCGCAAGTTGTACACCCAGAAAACCAAGTGGCAGGGACAAGGAAGGCAATAAGTTGCAGCAACCGCGCTCGCCAAACACCTGGTTACCTACGCTGCTCTGACCTGGGAATGGCACAAAACGCAGGCCCAACTGAGTCTGCACCTCTGAGTACTACCTGAGTGCCTGAACCTGAGTGGCTTAGACCTGGGAGGTGCATGCAGCCCAGGGCCAGCCTTGGACAGTCCCCAGCGGAGCAACCTAGAGCCTGAGCAGTGTAGACAGGGAAAGCACACATTCCGTGAGCAGGAGCAAACCCAGTGTGCCAAGACACTGCGAGCACACACCAGTGTTATTTGTTTGCAGTGTTCCTCCCTCCCCACAGCACGACTGAACTAGTGAGCCTAAAAAAGTGTCCACCACCGCCCCCTTTTGTCAGGGCAGAAATTAGACACTGAGGAGACCAGCTTACAGAAGCTATAACAGAGGGAACCTCCTTGGAAGTGACAGGTGCAATAGATTAAAACCCTGTAGTTAGTACCGACTACATAGGAAGAGGCCTATAGATCTTGAGAAATATAAGCCGGATCAAGGAACTATCCGAAAATGAACTGACCCCACACTGCCCACAACACCAGAGAAAGTTCTAGATACATTTTTACAATTTTTACTATCATTCTTTAATTTTTTTAATTTTTAAGTCCTCTATTACTCCTTTAATTTTCATTTTATAACCTACTATTACTTTGCAAATAGAGAGACTCTATTTTTTAAAGCAATCTTCATATATATATATATATATTATAATTTTTGTGACTTTTTTTTTTAATATTGTATTTTTGAAAATCCAACCTCTACTCTAGATTTTTAATCTGTGCTTTTGGGTATTTGTTGTCAATTTTGTACCTTTAAGAACCCAATCTTCAGTACCCATTTCTAATTGGGAGTGAGATTACTGGCTTGACTGCTCTCTCCCCTTTTGGACTCTCCTTTTTCTCCACTAGGTTGCCTGTGTCTCCTACCTCCCCCTTCTCTTTTCTACCCAACTCTGTGAATCTCTTTGTGTGTTCTGGGTTGGGGAGAACACTTAGGGAACTGATTACTGGCTGGATCTGTCTCTCTCCTTTTGATTCCCCCCTTTATCCTTTTGGTCACCTCTGTCTCCCTCCCTCTTCTCTTCTCTGTATAACTCTGTGAACATCTCTGAGTGGTCCAGACTGTGGAGTGCACATAAGGAAGTGATTACTGACTAGCTTGTTCTCTCCTCTCTTGATTCTACCTCATCTCATCCTGGTCACTTCCATCTCCCTCTTCCTTCTTCTCTTTTCCATGTAACTCAGTGAACCTCTCTGGGTGTACCTTACTGTGGAGAAACTTTTCATCTTTAACCTAGGTATTTTATCAACAGTGCTGTATAGATGGAGAAGTCTTGAGGCTACTGTAAAAATAAGACTGAAAACCAGAAGCAGGAGGCTTAAATTCAAATCTGAGAATGCCAGAGAACTCCTGACTCCAGGGAACATTAATCGACAGGAGCTCATCAAAAACCTCCATACCTACACTGAAACCAAGCACCACCCAAGGGCCAACAAGTTCCAGAGAAAGACATACCATACAAATTCTCCAGCAACACAGGTACATAGCCCTGAGCTTCAATATACAGGCTGCCCAAGGTCACTCCAAACCCATTAACATCTGATAACTCATTACTGGACACTTCATTGCACTCCAGAGAGAAGAAATCCAGCTCCACCCACCAGAACACCAACACAAGCTTCCCTAACCAGGAAACCTTGACAAGCCACGTGTACAACCCCACCCACAGCAAGGAAACTCTACAATAAAGAGAACTCTGCAAACTGCCAGAATACAGAAAGTCCACCACAAACACAGCAATATAAACAAGATGAAGAGACAAAAAAGCCCACCAAAACAAACAAAAGAAGAAGAGATAGGGAATCTACCTGATAAAGAATTCCAAATAATGATAGTGAAAATGATCCAAAATCTTGAAAACAAAATGGAATAACAGATAAATAGCCTGAAGACAAGGATTGAGAAGCTGCAAGAAAGGTTTAACAAGGATCTAGAAGAAATAAAAAAGAGTCAATATATAATGAATAATGCAATAAATGATATCAAAAACACTCTGGAGGGAACAAATAGAATAATGGAGGCAGAAGATAGGATTAGTGAAGTAGAAGATAAAATGGTAGAAATAAATGAAGCAGAGAGGAAAAAAAAAAAAAAAGAATTAAAAGAAATGAGGACAATCTCAGAGACCTCTGGGACAAGGTTAAGTGCCCCAACATTCGAATCATAGAAGTCCTGGAAGAAGATGACAAAAAGAAAGACCATGAGAAAATACTTGAGGAGATAATAGTTGAAAACTTACCTAAAATGGGAAAGGAAATAATCACCCAAGTCCAAGAAACCCAGAGCGTCCCAAACCAGATAAACCCAAGGCGAAACACCCCAAGACACATATTAATCAAATTAACAAAGGTCAAACACAAAGAACAAATATTAAAAGCAGCAAGGGAAAAACAACAAATAACACACAAGGGGATTCCCATAAGGATAACAGCTGATCTTTCAATAGAAACTCTTCAGGCCAGGAGGGAATGGCAGGACATACTTAAAGTGATGAAAGAAAATAACCTACAGCCCACATTACTGTACCCAGCAAGGATCTCATTCAAATATGAAGGAGAAATCAAAAGCTTACAGACAAGCAAAAGCTGAGAAAATTCAGCACCACCAAACCAGCTCTCCAACAAATGCTAAAGGATCTTCTCTAGACAGGAAACACAAAAAGCGTGTATAAATTTGAACCCAAAACAACAAAGTAAATGGCAATGGGATCATACTTATCAATAATTACCTTAAACATAAATGGGTTGAATGCCCCAGCCAAAAGACAAAGACTGGCTGAATGGATACAAAAACAAGACCCCTATATATGTTGTCTACAAGAGACCCACCTCAAAACAAGAGACACATACAGACTGAAAGTAAACATCTGAAAAAAGATATTCCAAGCAAATAGAGACCAAAATAAAGCAGGAGTAGCAATACTCATATCAGATAAAATAGACTTTAAAATAAAGGCTGTGAAAAGAGACAAAGAAGGACACTACATAATGATCAAAAGATCAATCGAAGAAGAAGATATAACAATTATAAATATATATGCACCCAACATAGGAGCACCACAATATGTAAGACAATGCTAACAAGTCTGAAAGGGGAAATTAACAATAATACAATAATAGTGGGAGACTTTAATACCCCACTCACACTTATGGATAGATCAACTAAACAGAAAATTAACAAAGAAACACAAACTTTAAATGATACAATAGAACAGTTAGACATTATTGATATCTATAGGACATTTCACCCCAAAACAATGAATTTTACCTTTTTCTCAAGCTCACACGGAACCTTCTCCATGATAGATCACATCCTTGGCCATAAATCTAGCCTTGGTAAATTCAAAAAAAATAAAATTATTCCAACCATCTTTTCTGACAACAATGCAGTAAGATTAGATCTTAATTACAGGAAAAAAACTAGTAAAAATTCCAACATATGGAGGCTGAACATCACGCTGATGAATAACCAATATATCACAGAAGAAATCAAAAAAGAAATAAAAAATGCATAGAAACAAATGAAAATGGAAACATAACCCAAAACCTGTGGGACACTGTAAAAGTAGTGTTAAAAGCCTTTGACTGTATGGATCACAACAAACTGTGGAAAATTCTGAAAGAGATGGCAATACCAGACCACCTGACCTGCCTCGTGAGAAACCTATATGCACGTCAGGAAGCAACAGTTAGAACTGGACATGGAACAACAGACTGGTTCCAAATAGGAAAAGGAGTACGTCAAGGCTGTGTACTGTCACCTTGCTTATTTAAATTATATGCAGAGTACATTATGAGAAACGCTGAGCTGGAAGAAGCAAAGCTAGAATCAAGATTGCCAACAGAAATATCAAGAACCTCAGATATGCAGATGACACCACCCTTATGGCAGAAAGTGAAGAAGAACTAAAAAGCCTCTTGATGAAAGTGGAAAAGGAGAGTGAAAAAGTTGGCTTAAAGCTCAACATTCAGAAAACGAAGATCATGGCATCTGGTCCCATCACTTCATGGGAAATATATGCGGAAACAGTGGAAACAGTGCCAGACTTTATTTGGCGGGGGGGTCGGGGGGGATGGAGGGAGGCTCCAAAATCACTGCAGATGGTGATTGCAGCCATGAAATTAAAAGACGCTTATGCCTTGGAAGGAAAGTTATGACCAAACTAGATAGCATATTGAAAAGCAGAGACGTTACTTTGCCAACAAAGGTCTGTCTAGTCAAGGCTATGGTTTTTTCACTAGTCGTGTATGGATGTGAGAGTTGGACTGTGAAGAAAGCTGAGCACCAAAGAATTGATGCTTTTGAACTGTGGTGTTGGAGAAGACTCTTTAGAGTCCCTTGAACTGCAAGGAGATCCAACCAGTCCATTCTAAAGGAGACCAGTCCTGGGTGTTCTTTGGAAAGAATGATGCTAAAGCTGAAACTCCAGTACTTTGGCCACCTTATGCAAAGAGCTGACTCATTGGAAAAGACTCTGATGCTGGGAGGGATTGGGGGCAGGAGGAGAAGGGGACGACCGAGGATGAGATGGCTGGATGGCATCACCAATTCAATGAATGTGAGTCTGAGTGAACTCCAGGAGTTGGTGATGGACAGGGAGGCCTGGCGTGCTTCAGTTCATGGGTTTACAGAGAGTCAGACATGACTGAGTGACCGAACTGAACTGAACTGAACTGAAGGGGAAGGTTCATAGCAATATAGGCATACCTCAAGAAACAAAAAAATAGTAAAATAAATAACCTAACTCTACACCTAAAGCAACTAGAAAAGGAAGAAGTGAAGAATCCCAGGGTTAGTAGAAGCAAAGAAATCTTAAAAATTAGGGCAGAAATAAATGCAAAAGAAACAAAAGAGACCATAGTAAAAATCAACAAAGCCAAAAGCTTGTTCTTTTAGAGGATAAATAAAATTGACAAACCATTAACCAGACTCATCAAGAAACAGAGAAAGATCAAATCAATAAAATTAGAAATGAAAATGGAGAGATCACAACAGACAACACAGAAACACAAAGGATCATTAGAGACTACTATCAGTAATTATATGCCAATAAAATGCACAACTTGGACAAATTCTTAGAAAAATATAACTTTCCAAAACTGAACCAGGAAGAAACAGAAAATCTTAACAGACCCATCACAAGCACAGAAATTGAAAATGTAATCAGAAATCTTCCAGCAAACAAAAGCCCAGGTCCAGACGGCTTCACAGCTGAATTCTACCAAAAGTTAGAGAAGAGCTAACACCTATTCTACTCAGACTTTTCCAGAAAATTTCAGAGGAAGGTAAACTTCAAAACTCATTCTATGAGGCCACCATCACCCTAATACCAAAACCTGACAAAGATGCCACAAAGAAAGAAAACTACATGCCAATATCACTGATGAACATAGATGCAAAAATCCTCAACAAAATTCTAGCAATCAGAATCCCACAATGCATTAAAAAGATCATACACCATGACCAAGTGGGCTTTATCCCAGGGATACAAGGATTCTTCAATATCCACAAATCAATCAATGTAATACACCACATTAAGAAATTGAAAAATAAAAGCCATATGATTATCTCAATAGATGCAGAGAAGGCCTTTGACAAAATTCAACATCCATTTATGATAAAAATTCTCCACAAAGCAGGAATAGAAAGAACATACCTCAATATAATAAAAGCCATATATGACAAACCCACAGCAAACATTATCCTCAATGGTGAAAAATTGAAAGCATTTCCCCTAAACTCAGGAACAAGACAAGGGTGCCCACTTTCACCGCTACTATTCAACATAGTTCTGGAAGTTTTGGCCACAGAAATCAGAGCAGAAAAAGAAACAAAAAGGAATCCAAATTGGAAAAGAAGAAGTAAAATTCTCACTGTTGCAGATGACATGATCCTCTACATAGAAAACCCTAAAGACTCCACCAGAAAATTACTAGAACTAATTAATAAATATAATAAAGTTGCAGGATATAAAATCAATACACAGAAATCCATTGCATTCCTATACACTAATAATGAGAAAATAGAAAGAGAAATTAAGGAAAGAAGTCCATTCACCATTGCAACAAAAAGAATAAAATACTTAGGAATATATCTACCTAAAGAAACAAAAGACCTATATATAGAAAGATCTATATATAGAAAGGTGAAAGAAATCAAAGATGACACTAATAGATAGAGAAATATACCGTGTTCATGGATCAGAAGAATCAATATAGTAAAAATGAGTATACTACTCAAAACAATCTATAGATCAATGCAATCCCCATCAAGCTACCAACGGTATTTTTCACAGAGCTAGAACAAATAATTTCACAATTTGTATGAAAATACAAAAAACCTCGAATAGCCAAAGCAATCTTGAGAAAGAAGAATGGAACTGGAGGAATCAACCTGCCTGAATTCAGGCTCTACTACAAAGCCACAGTCATCAAGACAGTATAGTACTGGCGCAAAGATAGAAATATAGACCAACGGAACAAAATAGAAAGCCCAGAGATAAATCCACACACCGATGGATACCTTCTCTTTGACAAAGGAGGCAAGAATATATAATGGATTAAAGACAATCTCTTTAACAAGTGGTACTTGGAAAACTGGTCAACCACTTGTAAAAAAATGAAACTAGAACACTTTCTAACACCATACACATTAATAAACTCAAAAAGGATTAAAAATATAAATGTAACACCATAAACTATAAACATAGGCAAAACACTCTCCGACATAAATCACAGCAGGATCCTCTATGACCCACCTCCCAGAATATTGGAAATCAAAGAAAAAATAAGCAAATGGGACCTAATTAAAATTAAAAGCTTCTGCACAACAAAGGAAACTATAAGTAAGGTGAAAAGACAGGCTTCAGAATGGGAGAAAATGATAGCAAAAGAAAGAATTAATCTCAAAAATATACAAGCAACTCCTATAGCTCAATTCCAGAAAAATAAAAAAACCCAATCAAAAAATGGGCCAAAGAACTAAACAGACATTTCTCCAAAGAAGACCTACAGATGGCTAACAAACACATGGAAAGATGCTCAATATCACTCATTATCAGAGAAAGGCAAATTAAAACCACAATGAGGTACCATTTCACTCCAGTCAGAATGGCTGCTATCCAAAAGTCTACCAACAATAAATGCTGGAGATGATGTGGAGAAAAGGGAGCCCTCTTACACTGTTAGTGGGAATGCAGACTAGTAGAGCCACTATGGAGAACAGTATGGATATTCCTTAAAAAACTGGAAATAGAACTGCCTTATAACTCAGCAATCCCACTGGTGGGCATACACACTGAGGAAACCAGAATTAAAAGAGACACGTGTACCCCAATGTTCATCGCAGCACTGTTTATAAGAGCCAGGACACGGAAGCAACCTAGATCTCCATCAGCAGATGAATGGATGAGAAAGTTGTGATACATATACACAATGGAGTATTACTCAGCAATAAGAATGTATTTGAATCAGTTCTAATGAGGTGGATGAAACTGGAGCCGATTATACAGAGTGAAGTAAGCCAGAAAGAAAAACACCAATACAGTATACCAAAGAAAGGCAATGCCAAAGAATGCTCAAACTACTGCACAATTGCACTCATCTCACACGCTAGTAAAGAAATGCTTAAAATTCTCCAAGTCAGACTTCAGCAATACCTGAACCGTGAACTTCCTGATGTTCAAGCTGGTTTTAGAAAAGGCAGAGAAGAACCAGAGATCAAATTGCCAACCTTCGCTGGATCATGGAAAAAGCAAGAGAGTTCCAGAAAAACATCTATTTCTGCTTTATTGACTATGCCAAAGCCTTTGACTGTGTGGATCACAATAAACTGTGGAAAATTCCAAAAGAGATGGGAATACCAGACCACCTGACCTGCCTCTTGAGAAATCTGTATGCAGGCCAGGAAGCAACAGTTAGAACTGGACATGGAACAACAGACTGGTTCCAAATAGGAAAAGGAGTACATCAAGGTTGTATATTGTCACCCTGCTCATTTAACTTATATGCAGAGTACATCACGAGAAACGCTGGAATGGAAGAAGCACAAGCGGGAATCAAGACTGCCAGGAGAAATGTCAATAACCTCAGATATGCAGATGACACCACCCTTATGGCAGAAAGTGAAGAGGAACTAAAAAGCCTCTTGATGAAAGTGAAAAAGGAGAGTGAAAAAGTTGGCTTAAAGCTCAACATTGAGAAAATAAAGATCATGGCATCCGGTCCCATCACTCCATGGGAAATAGATGGACACACAGTGGAAACAGTGTCAGACTTTATTTTGGGGGGCTCCAAAATCACTGCAAATGGTGATTGCAGCCATGAAATTAAAAGACGCTTATTCCTTGGAAGAAAAGTTATGACCAACCTAGATAGCATATTCAAAAGCAGAGACATTACTTTGCCGACTAAGGTCCATCTAGCCAAGGCTATGGTTTTTCCAGTAGTCATGTATGGATGGGAGAGTTGGACTGTGAAGAAGGCTGAGCGCTGAAGAATTGATGCTTTTGAACTGTGGTGTTGGAGAAGACTCTTGAGAGTCCCTTGGACTGCAAGGAGATCCAACCAGTCCATTCTGAAGGAGATCAGCCCTGGGATTTCTTTGGAAGGAATGATGCTAAAGCTGAAACTCCAGTACTTTGGCCACCTCATGCGAAGAGTTGACTCATTGGAAAAGACTCTGATGCTGGGAGGGATTGGGGGCGGAGAAGAAGGGGATGACCGAGGATGAGATAGCTGGATGGCATCACTGACTCAGTGGACGTGAGTCTGAGTGAACTCCAGGTGTTGGTGATGGACAGGGAGGCCTGGCGTGCTGAGATTCATGAGATCGCAAAGAGTTGGACGCGACTGAGTGACTGAACTGAACTGAACTGAACGCATATATATGGAATTTAGAAAGACGGTAACAATAACCCTGTATGCGAGACAGCAAAAGAGACACAGTATAGAACAGTCTTTTGGACTCTCTGGGAGAGGGCGAGGGTGGGATGATTTGGGAGAAAGGCATTGAAACATGTATAATATCATATGTGAAAACTAATCTCCAGTCCAGGTTCGATGCATGATACAGGATGCTCGGGGCTGGTGCACTGGGATGAACCAGAGGGATGGTATGAGGAGGGAGGTAGGAGGGAGGTTCAGGATGGGGAATACGTTTACACCTTTGGCAGATTCATGCTGATGTATGGCAAAACCAATACAATATTGTAAAGTAATTAGCCTCCAATCAAAATAAATAAATTTATATTTTAAAAAAACTGTTCTTTACATCTGTGTCTCTTTTGCTGTCTGGCATATAAGGTTATTGTTACCATCTTTCTAGATTCCATATATATACATTAGTATACTGTATTGGTGTTTTTCTTTCTGGCTTACTTCACTCTGTATAATCGGCTCCAATTTCATCCACCTCATTAGGACTGATTCAAATGTACTCTTTTTAATGGTTGAGTACAGCATACTGCCATTCATGGGGTCGCAAAGAGTCAGCCACGACGAAGCGGCTGAACTGAATTCAACTGAACATTCCATTGTGTATATGTACCGCAGCTTTCTTATCCATTTGTCTGCTGAGGGTCATCTTGGTTGCTTCCATGTGCTGGCTATTATAAACAGTGCTGCGATGAACATTGGGGTACACGTGTCTCTTTCAATTCTGGTTTCCTTGGTGTGTATGCCCAGAAGTGGGATTGCTGGGTCATATGGCAGTTCTATTTCCAATTTGTTAAGGAATCTCCACACTGTTCTCCATAGGGGCTGTACTAATTTGCATTCCTACCAACAGTGCAAGAGGGTTCCTTTTTCTCCACACCCTCTCCAGCATTTATTGTTGGTAGACTTTTGGATACCAACAATAAATGCTGGATACCATACAATAAATGGATACCAACAATAAAGGTACCATTCTGACTGGCATGAAATGGTACCTCATTGTGGTTTTGATTTGCATTTCTCTGATAATGAGTGATGTTGAGCATCTTTTCATGTGTTTGTTAGCCATCTGTAGGTCTTCTTTGGAGAAATATCTGTTTAGTTCTTTGGCTCATTTTTTGATTGGGTAGTTTATTTTTCTGGTATTGAGATGCATGAGCTGCTTGCATATTTTGGAGGTTAATTCTTTGTCAGTTACTTCATTTGCCTTTATTTTCTCCCATTCCAAAGGCTGTCTTTTCACCTTGCTTATAGTTTCCTTCATTGGGCAAAAGCTTGTAAGTTTAATTATGTCCAATTTGTTTATTTTTGTTTTCATTACTCTGGAAGGTAGGTCATAGAAGATCCTGCTCTGATTTATGTCAGAGAGTGTTTTGCCTGTGTTTTCCTCTAGGAGCTTTATAGTTTCTGGTCTTACATTTAGCTCTTCAATCTATTTTGAGTTTATTAATGTGTATGGTGTTAGAAAGTGTTCAAGTTTCATTCATTTACAGGTGGTTGACCAGTTTTCCCAGCACCACTTGTTAAAGAGATTTTCTTTTCTCCACTGTATATTCTTGCCTCCTTTGTCAAAGATAAGGTGTCCATAGACATATGGATTTATCTTTGGGCTTTCTATTTTGTTCCATTGATCTATATTTCTTTCTTCGTACCAGTACCATACTGTCTTCATGACATGATCAGCTGTTATCCTTATGGGGAATCCCCTGGTGTGTTATTTGCTTCTTTTCCCTTGCTGCTTTTAATATTTGCTCTTTGTGTTTGATCTTCATTAATTTGATTAATATGTGTCTTGGGATGTTTTGCCTTGGGTTTATCCTGTTTGGGACTCTCTGGTTTTCTTGGACTTGGGTAGCTATTTCCTTCCCCATTTTAGGTAAGTTTTCAACTACTATCTCCTCAGGTATTTTCTCATGGTCTTTTTTTTTGTCTTCTTCTTCTGGGACTCTTATGATTCGAATGTTGGAGTGTTTGATATTTTCCCAGAGGTCTCTGAAGTTGTCCTCATTTCTTTTAATTCTTTTTTCTTTTTTCCTCTCTGCTTCATTTATTTCCACCATTCTATCTTCCACCTCACTTATTTTATCTTCTGCCTCATTTATTCTACTGTTGGTTCCCTCCAGAGAGTTTTTTTATCTCAGTTATTGCATTATTCATTATTGACTGACTCTTTTTTATTTCTTCTAGGTCCTTGTTTAACATTTCTTGCATCCTCTCAATTCTAGTCTCCAGACTATTTTCCTGTAGCTCCATTTTGTTTTCAAGATTTTGGATCATTTTTACAATCATTATTCTGAATTCTTTTTCAGGTAGACTCCCTATCCCCTCCTCATTTGTTTGGTTTGCTGGGCATTTATTGTGTTCCTTTAGCTGCTGAATATTTATCTGGCTTTTCATCTTGTTTAGAATACTGTGTTTGGGGTGGCCTTTCTATATGCTGGAAGTTTGTGGTTCCTCTTTATTGTGGAGGTTCCTCCCTGTGGGTGAGGTTGGGCAAGTGGCTTGTCAAGGTTTCCTGGTTAGGGAAGCTTGTGTCAGTGTTCTGATGGGTAGAGCTGGATCTTTTCTTTCTGGAGTGCAATGAAGTGTCCGGTAGTAAGTTTTGAGATATCTATGCATTTGGTGTGACTTTGGGCAGCCTGTAAATTAATGCTCAGGGCTATGTTCCTGTGTTGCTGGAGAATTAGTGTGGTATGTCTCACTGTGGAACTTGTTGGCTCTTGAGTGGGGCTTGGTTTCAGTATAGGTATGGAGGCTTTTGGATGAACTCTTGTCGATTAATGTTCCCTGGAGTCAGGAGTTTTCTGGTGTTCTCAAGTTTTGGATTTAAGCCTCCTGCCTCTGTTTTTTTCAGTCTTATTTTTGCAGTAGCCTCAAGACTTCTCTATCCATACTGCACCAATGAGAAAACATCTAGGTTAATGGAGAAAAGATTCTCTACAGTGAGGGACACTCAGGTTTGCAGAGTTACATGGAGAAGAGAAGAGAGAAGAAAGAGACTGAGGTAACCAGGAGGAGAAGAGGGGGAATTAAAAGGGGAGAGAACAATCTAGCCAGTAATCAATTCCCTACGTGCTCTCCACAGCTTGGAACACCCAGAGAGTTCACAGAATTACATAAAGAAGAGAAGAGGGTGGAAGAAAATAGAGGTGATGAGGAGAAGAAGAGGGTGAGTCAAAAGGAGAGACACAAATCTAGCCAGTAATCAATTCCCTAAGTGTTCTCCACAGCCTGGAATACCCAAAGAGATTCACAGCATTGGGTAGAGAAGAGAAAGTGAAGGGAGGAGGTAGAGGTGACCTGCGGGAGAAAAAGGAGAGTCAAAAGGGGGAGAGGTCAATCAAGACAGTAATCACACTCCTATGTAAAAATGGGTACTGAAGATGGGATTTTTAAAGATACAAAATTGATAACAGATACCGAAAAGCAAAAATCTAGAGTTTAGACTCTCAAAAATACAATATTTTTAAAAAATCACAAAAATTATAAAAAATATGTATGAAATTTGCTTTAAAAATAAGGTCTTTTTTTGCAAGGTAATAGGTTATAAAAATGAAAATTAAAGGAGTAATAAAGGGCTTGAAATAAAAAATTAAAATAATAATAGTAAAATATATCTAGGAATCTCTCTGGAGCTGTTGAGGGCAGTATGGGGTCAGTTCAGTTTCAGATAGTTCCTTGTTCCAGTTTATACTTCTTCTCGAGGTCTATATGCCCCTTCCAATGTAGTCAGTGCTAACTATAGGTTCTATTGCACCTGTCATTTCCCAAGCAGTTCCCTCTGTTTATTTTGGCTTCTTCTGTTTGCAAGTCTCTTCAGTGTCTAATTTCCACCCTGACACAAGGGGATGGAGGTGGTCACTTATTTAGGCTCACTTGTTCAGTTGTGCTGTGGGGAGGGAGGAACAGTACAAACAAATATCACTGGCATGTGTGGGGAGTGCTCACAGTGTCTGGGCCACACTGGCTTTGCTCCCATTCACGGCGTGTGTGCTTTCCCGGTCTACACTGCTTAGGTTCCAGGTTGCACTGCAGGGGAACTTTCTAAAGCAGGCCCTGGGTTGCATGCACTTCCCAGGTCTAAGCTGCTCAGGTTCATGTTCTCAGGTACTCCACAAAGGCACAGACTTGGTTGGGCCTGCATTTTGTGCCCTTCCCAGGTCCAAGCAGCTCAGGCGACCAAGTGCTTGGTGAGCACTCTCTCCGCAGGTGGGGCGGTGCATCTTTTCACCTCCTTGGTCCCAGCCACTCGGTTTCCTGGGTGCTCAGCAGGAGCGTCATCTCAGGTGTGCTGTGTGTCTTCTCTGGGGAGCTGATGTCTGGCTGTGACCCTGCTGGCAGATATCAACCATCCAGGATCCCAGGAAGACGTGGTTAGCAACTGGGAGCCTGCTCACTCTTTGGTAGAGGATGCCATCTCTGGGGCCAAGATTGCCCCTCACTGGCTCTGGCTGTTGCCTGCCTGCCTCTCTGCCTCTGATGGGAGATGGGCTGGTCCGCAGCTGGCTATCTCTCCTCTGGTATTCACTCAATCCTTTGTTCTGTGGGTGGGCCAGGCTGTGCCTTAGGTTAGAGCTTTTCGTGGGAAAGTTCTCTCTCTCTCTCTTTTTTTTTTTCTCTTTCTGGCTATCCCACAGTTTGGGTTGCTATCTCACATTAGTTCCCTCAGATTGTCCTCAGGGCATTTAGGCCTGGTCCTTACCCTAAGCAATGCAGCCCCTTGTGGTGGATGTGAGCATCTGGGCTACTTCTCCGCTGGGAGTTGTGGTTAGGCACATAATCTGTGGGTTTTATTTATTTATTTTTTTCCTCCCGGTTATGTTGCCCTCTGAGATTCCAAAACTCCCCACAGACCCGCTGGTGAGAGGGTTTCCTGGTGTTTGGAAACTTCTCTTTTACGACTCCCTTCCCAGGATGGGTCTCCATCCCTAACTCTTTTGTCTCTCTTTTTATCTTTTATATTTTTTCCTACCTCCTTTTGAAGACAATGGGCTGCCTTTCTGGGTGCCTGGTGTCCTCCGCCAGCATTCAGAAGTTGTTTTGTGGAATTTTCTCAGTGTTCAAATGATCTTTTGATGAATTTGTGAGGGAGAAAGTGGTCTCCCTGTCATATTGCTCTGCCATCTTAGGACCACCCCTATACTTTTAAAATCAAATATTCTTCCTATTTTAAAATATATTTTGCAATTTCATATCTTAGCAATAGTTGTTTCTAAATATAAACTTTTTCTAATTATTCAACTCAAAGAAAGGTACAAACTCATAATTAGTAAGTTTCAAGGAATTTTTTAGACTATATATGAAGTTTTTATTTCCAAATCAAATATGTATATGTTACTTTTATATCTTTATTTACAAGATTAACAGTTGCAATGATTCTTCAAAATATAGCACTTTAAGACAGAAGAAAAATGTAAAAGTAAACTACTCAGAACAATCTGAAAAGATATTAAAATGGAATAAGAAGGATAATCCCAATAATGATAATGGTGAACGTACTTGTATTGAACTGAACCTCCTGCTAGTAACAACTAAAGGCTCATAACACAACACAGCTTTTTTTTTTTTTAATTTCATTTCATTTAAAAATTTTTTTATTTAAGGATAATTGCTTTATAGAATTTTATAGTTTTCTGTCAAATCTTAACATGAATCAACCATAGGTATACATATATCACCTCCCTTTTGAACCTCCCTCCATCTCCCTCCCCAACCCACCACTCTAAGTCCATACACAGCCACTGTTTGAGCTTCCTGCATCATACAGCAAATTCCTGTTGGCTGTTTTACATATGATAATGTAAATTTCCCTGTTACTCTTTCCATACATCTCACCCTCTCCTCCCCTCTCCCCATGTCCATAAGTCTACTCTCTATGTCTGTTTCTCCATTGCTACCCTGTAAATAAATTCTTCAGAACCATTTTTCTAGATTCCTTTTGTGTGTGTTAGAATATGATATTTATTTTTTTCTTTCTGACTCACAACTCTGTATAATAGGTTCTTGGTTTATTCTCCTCATCAGAACTGACTCGAATATGTTCCTTTATGGCTGGGTAATATTAAATTGTGTATATGTATCATAACTTCTTTATTTATTCATCTGTTGATGGATGTCTAGGTTGCTCCATGTTCTAGCTATTGCAAAGCGTAATGCAATGAACAATGGTATACATGTGTCTTTTTAACCCTGGTTTCCTCAGGGTATATGCCTAGTAATGGGTTTGCTAGGTCATACGGTAGTTTCATTCCTAGCTTTTTTAAGGAGTCTCCATATCATCTTCCATAGTGGCTGTATCAATTTACATTCCCACCAACATTTCAAGAGCATTCCCTTTTCTCCACACAGTTTCCAGCATTTATTGTTTGTAGACTTTTTGATGCCAGCCATTCTGACTGGTGTGAGGTGATATCTCATTGTGGTTTTGATTGGCATTTCTCTAATAATGAGTGATGTTGAGCATCTTTTCATGTGTTTGTTAGCCATCTGTATATCTTCTTTGGAGAGATGTCTGTTTAGGTCTTTTTCTAACTTTTTGATTGGGTTGTTTGTTTTCCTGGTATTGAGTTGTATGAGCTGCTTGTATATTTTGGAAATGAATCCATTGTCAGTCGTTTCATTTACTATTATTTTCTCCTATTCTGAGGGTTATCTTTTCACCTTGTTCATAGTTTTCTTTGCTATGCAAAAGCTTTTAAGTTTAATCAGGTCCCACTTGTTTACTTTTATTTCTGTTACTCTATGAGGTGGGTCAAAGAGAATCTTGCTTTGATTTATGTCATCGAGCATTCTGCCCATGTTTTCCTCTAAGAGTTTTGTAGTTTCTGGTCTTACATTTAGATCTTTAATCAAATTTGAGTTTATCTTTGTGTATGGTGTTAGGAAGTGTTCTAATTTCATTGTTTTATATGTTTGCTACCCAGTTTTCCCAGCACCATTTATTGAAGAGGATGTCTTTGCCCCATTGTACATTCTTGCCTCCTTTGTTAAAAATAAGGTACCCATAGGTGCATGGGTTTATTTCTGGGCTTTCTATCTTGTTCATTTGTCTATATTTCTGTTTTTGTCCCAGTACCATACTGTCTTGATGATTATATCTTTGTAGTATATTCTGAAGTCAGGAAGGTTGATTTCTCAAGCTCCATTCTTCTATCTTAAGACGCTTTGGCAATTTGGAGTCTTCTGTGTTTCCATATGAATTGTGAAATTTTTTGTTCTAATTCTGTGGGAAATGCCATTGGTAATTTGATAGGGATCACATTGAATCTGTAGATTGTGTTTGGTAGTATAATATTTATTCTTCCTACCCAGGAACATGGACTATCTCTCCATCTCTTTATGCCAACTTTGATTTCTTTCATCAGTGTCTTATAATTTTCTGTGTACAGTTCTTTTGTCTCCTTAGGTAAGCTTATTCCTAGATATTTAATTATTTTTTGTTGCAATGGTGAATGGGAATGATTCCTTAATTTCTCTTTGTTATTTTTCATTTTTAGTATATAGAAATGCAAGTGATTTCTGTGTATTGATTTTGTATCCTGTAATTTTGCTAAATTCACTGATTATCTCTAGCAATTTTCTGATACCATCTTTAAGGTTTTCTATGTACAGTATCATGTTATCTGCAAATGGTGAGAGCTTTACTTCTTTTCTGATCTTCATTCTTTTTATTTTTCTTCTCTGATTGCTATAGCTAAGACTTACAGAACTATATTGAAAAATAGTGGTGCAAGTGGGCACCCTTGTCTTGTTCCTGATTTTAGGGGGAATGCTTTCAGTTTCTCACCATTGAGAATAATATTTGCTGTAGGTTTATCATATTTGCCCTTTACTACGTTGAGGTAGGTTCCTTCTATGCCCATTTTTTGAAGAGTTTTAATCATAAATGCAGGTCAGGAAGTAACAATTAGAAATGGACATGGAACAACAGATTGGTTCCAAATAGGAAAAGGAGTACATCAAGGCTGTATATTGTCACCCTGCTTATTTAACTTATATGCAGAGTACATCATGAGAAACACTGGGCTGGAGGAAGCATAAGCTAGAATCAAGATTGCTGGGAGAATTATCAATAACCTCAGATATGCAGATGACACCACCCTTATGGCAGAAAGTGAAGAAGAACTAAAATGCTTCTTGATTAAAGTGAAAGAGGAGAATGAAAAAGTTGGCTTAAAGCTCAACATTCAGAAAACTAAGCTCATGGCATCTGGTCCCATCACTTCATGGCAAATAGATGGGGAAACAGTGGAAGCAGTGTCAGACTTTATTTTTGGGGCCTCCAAAATCACTGCAAATGGTGATTGCAGCCATGAAATTAAAAGACACTACTGCTTGGAAGGAAAGTTATGACCAACCTAGACAACATGTTAAAAAGCAGAGACATTACTTTACCAACAAAGGTCCATCAAATCAAGCTATGGTTTTTCCAGTCACCATGTATGGATGTGAGAGTTGGATTAGAAAGAAAGGTGAGTGCCAAAGAATTGATGCTTTTGAACTGTGGTGTTGGAGAAGACTCTTGAGAGTCCCTTGGACTGCGAGGAGATCCAACCAGTCCGTACTAAAAGAGATCGATCCTGGGTGTTCATTGGAAGGACTGATGTTGAAGCTGAAACTCCAATACTTTGGTCACCTGTTGTGAAGAGCTGACTCATTTGAAAAGACTCTGGTGGTGGAAGAGATTGAGAGCAGGAGGAGAAGGGGATGACAGAGGATGAGATGGTTTGATGGCATCACCGACTCCATGGACATGGGTTTGGGTAGACTCCTGAAGTTGGTGATGGACAGGGAGCCCTGGCTTCCTGTGGTTCATGGGTTGCAAAAAGTCGGACATGACTAAGCTACTGAATTGAACTGAATCATAAATGGGTGCTGAATTTTGTCAAAGGCTTTTCCTGCATCTATTGAGATTATCTTATGATTTTTATCTTTCAATTTGTTAATATGTTGTATCACATTGATTTATTTGCATAATTTGAAGAATTTTTGCATTCCTATGATAAACCCAACTTGATCATGGTGTATGAGTTTTTTGATATGTTGCTGAATTCTGTTTACTAAAATTTTGTTGAGGTTTTTGCATCTATGTTCATCAGTGGTATTAGCCTGTAGCTTTCTTTTTATTGTGTTGTCTTTGTCTGGTTTTTGTATCAAGGTGATGATGGCCTTGTAGAATGAGTTTGGAAGTGTTCCTTCCTCTGCTATTTTTTGAAAGAATTTTAGAAGGAATAGGCATTAGCTCTTCTCTAAATACAACTCAACTTTTAAACACACACAGAAACACAAATATTTGAAGATAACCGGAAAGCAGCAAAATGCAGGTGGAAATTGGAGGCACAAGACCCTTAAAAATGGAATTAAACAGCTATATCTACATGAATATAACTCTAATTTTCCTTTTATTCATTTTTTTTTCTCTTCTTTCTTTTCTCTTCCTTTCCCTTCCTGGAAAAAAAATTCTGAAGTCATGAGGTGTAGCCAAACAAAATGAAACATACATACACATGTTGAGAGGAATGGAGTGGAGAAGGGGGTTTCATAGTTATGCAAAGAGTTAGAACATGAGCAGGATGAAGATAAATCCATGTGGAAGGACTTCTCAGTATGAGATATCATAGTCTAGCATGAAAGCCATCAATGTGTGTGGCATGAGTATTTCATACAAGTTGTCCAAGTCTGAAAATATTGAGAATGATATCCACGTGGAAGGAGGACCTGATGTCCCTACTGGCTGTATTTGTGGGAGTTCAGTTGAGAACAACATCCACCCATAAATGCAAAAATGAGTTGTCAGACTGTAAGGATTGGAAAAGTCTACTATGATGTTAAAAGAATCCTTCCACAGGGAAGACATACAGTGGAGAAAGTGAAAAGTGAAAGTCACTTGGTCGTGTCTGACTCTTTGTGACCCCATGGACTATAAAATCCATGGGATTCTCCAGGTTAGAGTACTGGAGTGGGTAGACTTTCCCTTCTCCAGGGGATCTTCCCAACCCAGGGATCAAACCCAGGTCTCCCACTTTGCAGGTAGATTCTTTACCAGCTGAGCTACAAGAGAGTTGGAACTCAAATAGTGTAAATAGGGTTTCCACAGTGTAACCTGGAAGCATATGAAGGGAGCCAGTAGAGTGAGTTGCTCTGGTGGCAGTTGTTGAAGCCTGACCTGAGAGATAGAGAACTTCTCCATAGTAGAATGGAGTGCTGGAATTTGAGCAGTGTAAGGAGGCAACCATATCAATCTGCTAATGGTACCATAACACTACAAAGTAATGTACCATAACATAATCAAAGTATGGTATCATAACAAAGTACCATAGACCAGGTGCCTTAAACTAGAGCTTTCTTAGTATTTCATTATACTTCTGGAGACCTAAAAGTCAAGATCAAGGTTTTGGAGGTTTGGTTTCTACTGAGAAGGACTCTTTCTATGATTTGTGGATGTCACCTTCTCATGATGTCCCTACATGGGCTTTTCACTATGCATGCATATCCTTGGAGTCTCTTCTTATAAGCATGCCAGTCATATTGGATTATGGCCTTACCCTTCTGACCTCATCTAACCTGAACATCCCCCTTAGGGGCTCTATCTCCAAATATAGTCACTTTGGGTATTATGGCTTCAAATAATGAAATTGGGGGAGATATAGTTCAATTCATAACAGCAACCTACAAGAGATGGGAGAAATGAGAAGCTGGAATCTTGACAAGGAAAAGAAGTTGTCTAAATAAGGGAACAGATGTGATGGCACAGTGTAGGGTATTAGACCTTGAGTAGGATGCAGAGGATATCTAACATGACAGGAGTGAAAAAGAGGGTTGGCAGTAACAAGAGCTTATATACTTATTAACTGGTTGATTAAACAAGTTAAATATATTAAAAATAGTAAGTTTCAGGTTTGTCACTGCCAGATAACTAAGTTACAAATATGGAAAGGCAGAAAATTAGGATAAACCCTGTAATGTTAAATTAGGGATAGAAGTATTAGTATAAACATGATTCTACACATAAAATAGATTCTACACTGTATATATATATATATATATATATATACACACACATACATGTATACATATGTCCATAAATGCATATATGATACATTTACATACATGCACATATAACAGATGTTTGTGTCTCATGCATATATAAAGTCACTAACAGCCTAGAAGGCAGTGATACCACAGTAGGTGTTATCTACTAAATATAATTCATTAATAAAACAAAAATCCTCAGTTTAATTGATAATTCTAGGTCTGGGACAGGAAATATGCAAGATGAACCAGGAAACGAAGAGGTGGTCAAAGATTATCACAAGGAACAGAAGTCAGCTTTAAGAGACTCCCGAATCTGGAATGATTCGAACATTAAAACAAATAATGATGGTAATGGATTATAATCAATACAATAAAAAATGTATAAAATGAGTCAATCATATGTATACTATTATAATGATCATTATTTATTAGGGAGAAGTAATTGTTCTGTGTTTGTGTTACAGAAATCTTTGTCCAAACCTTAAACACTGGCACATCTCAGCAGCAAGTTTCTGACTCCTTTTCTTGCTAAGCAACCTTACCTACTGCCATGACCTTCAATCCCACCACACACTGATGTCTCCAATCCAGACTGTCTCTGTGTACTCTAAGACTCAAACTCCAGGTGTCTATTTAATATTTCTACATAGATGAATACACATATTATATATGAATATTTGCTCATCTCAAAGTAAAGTCCGAAATTTTCTCCGTCCCCAAAACCGTTTATCTTCAGCATTCCCCATTCGGTAAATGGCAACTTTATTTAGCTAAGTACTTTATGCCAGGAATCTGCAAAAACAATTTCCTCTCCTTTATACTTCCAATCCAATATGTATCCAATGCCTAAAAGTCCTACTTCAAAATATCCTCTTCAGCTTTAAAAATTATCCAGCTTCTTCATATTAATTTAGTCCTAACTTGTAGGTAGCATATTATGGTATGTAAGAGCATAGACTTCATAGTCAAACTGCCTGGGTTTCAATTCTTTCTCTTCCATCTATGCAACCCTGGAAAAAATAGTTTACCCTGTTTTACTAATTTAAAGTAGTTTATCTCTGTTTCCTTATCTGCAAAATAGTATAATAATAATAGTATCTACTTTATAGGATATTGTGGAAGTAAACATAAATCAGCACAGAAACAGTATTCAAAACATTTCAGCTACTTTTAGCTATTATTATTTTTTAAGCCAGTATCATCTCCAGCTTGCTTTATGGAAGATCTTTTCTAACTGTATACTCAATATATATCTTACCACATCCAATTATTTCTTCACACAGTAGACTGAATAATTTTTATAGTAATGTCTAATTACATTACCTCTTGATTACCTTTCATTTGTTGCCCATATAATTTTATTGTAATATGTGGAATCATTTTTGTGACCTTATCCTTCCATTTTTTATGATAATATATAATTCAACAATAATAATCTTCTCTATGTTTCTATTAGACACTAAGCCCTTTCTTGCCTCAGGGCCTTTGCATATGCTACATGAAATGCAGACTTTATAAAATTAGACCAAGAAAGTCACTAACCAAATAACGAAAATAATGACAACAATAAAATTTTTGGAGGGAGGAATATGATTGCCATAGTTGCTGTATATATTATATTATCTAAAATACCCAATTTTCAGAAAAAAAAATAAGTGACTTCAAAGAAACAGAAAAGTATAAACTGTAAACAGGAATAAAAGCAATCAATAGAAAATGTCACTATGGAAACTAGATTTGGTACCTAAAAGACAAAGATGCTAAACCAGTTATTTTAGTTATATTCAAAAAACTAATCCATATTTTTTTTAAATCAAGAGAAAATATGGCAATAATGTCTCACCAAATTGAGAATATCAATAGAGCCAGAAATTATAATAAAAAACCAAACAGAAATTTTGAAGTTGAAAGATAAAATAGCTGAAATGAAATATTCACTGAGGCTCAATATTAAATTTAACTTATAGATAAAAGAATTAGTAAATTTGAAGATAGATTAATAACGACAGTCCAGCCTAAGGAATAGAAACAAAAATGAGTGAAGACAAGCAAACCCTCCCAAACTGTGGTTTACCATACAGTATATTGACATGGCAAAATGGGAGTCCCAGAGGGAGAGGAAAAATAGAAATTGGCACAAAGTACATTTGAAAAAATAATGCTAGGGATTTCCCATATTTGATGAACTATATTAATCTACACATCCTATAAATTCAAATACTCCTAGTAAAATAATTTCAAAGAAATCCATAACAAGATATATCATAGTTAGACTTCAAAAGCCAAATTGAAAGAGAGTTTTAAAAGCAGCAAGAGTGAAATGATGCATCACATACAAGATATCCTCAACAGTACTAATAGCACTTCTCTTCAGAGAGTTTTCTGATCTCTTCACCCACACATGCACACTACTTTTAGTCTACTTGTCATATACTCCCTGTATTTTTCCTTCATTGACTTTACTGATGTTGTATTAAACTGTGATTTTTTATTTAGTTCCTGTCTCTCCAGTTCCTTGCCAAATTGGCGGGAATGACTCCTCACACATAGCAAATCCTAAGTAAATGAATGAATTAGTGAATTAATTAATATACACAAATCATTTTATCTAAATAGATCTGACTTCCTCAGTTTTATTTCCAGTTGTTTTTTTTTTTAATTACACCAGTTCAATTCAGTTCAGTTGCTCAGTCTTGTCTGACTCTTTGTGACCCCATGGACTGCAGCACACCAGGCCTCCCTGTCCATCACCAACTCCCAGAGTTTACTCAGACTTATGCCCATTGAGTTGGTGATGCCATCCAACTATCTCATCCTCTGTCGTCCCCTTCTTCTCCTGCCTTTTCCCAACATCAGGGTCTTTTCAAATGAGTCAGTTTTTTTACATCAGGTGGCCAAAGTATTGCAGTTTCAGCTTCAGCATCAGTCCTACCAATGAATATTTCAGGACTGATTTCCTTTAGGATGGACTGGTTGGATCTCCTTGCAGTCCAAGGAACTCTCAAGGAACTACACCAAGGAACACTAAAATTCTTTGAAAGTTTAAGGGAAAAGATATAAAAGATATTTTTCTCTGTATCACTTTGATTTTAGTATATGTGCTGCCAAAGCAAACACTATGTTTTTTAAATATTGTGTTATGTGTTTGTCGCTCAGTCATGCCCAACTCTTTGTGACCCCATGGACTGCAATCCACCAGGTTCCTCTGTCCATGAGATTTTCCAGGCAAGGATACTGGAGTGGGTTGCCATTTCCTTCTCCAGGGGATCTTCCCAACCCAGGGATTGAACCCAGGTCTCCTGAACTGCAGGCAAATTCTTTACCGACTGAGCTACAAGAGAGTTATTAATTCATAAATCTTTGAGTGTTTATCTTTGACAGAAGAGTTGAAAAATGATGGTGTTTTCTTTTTGTTATCCTGCACATTCCAGATTTACTATAATGACCTGCTATATAATGAATTGTGTCCCCCCAAAATTCATATATTAAAGCTTCAGTCCCCAATCTGACTGTATTTAGAGATAGGACTCCTGAAGGTAATTAAGGTTAAATGAAGTCATAGGATCATGTTCCTAATTCAATAAGATCGATTGTCTTATAAGGAGAAGAGACATCTCTATGCAGAGGCACTGAGGAAATTCCATATAAGCACACATTCAAAGAACAGCCATTTGCAAGCCGCAAATAGAGCCTTCACCAAAACCTTACTGTGCTGGCACCTTAATCTTAGACTTTGAATCTCTGTAACTGTGATAAAATAAATATCTGTTGTTTAAGTTACACAGTCTATGGTATTTTGTTATGACAGCTTAAGCTAACACAACCCTATATTTATTTTACAACAGTGCAAAATAAGTTTGATATCAGGCATACTCATGCTGTAGTACTAAAAGTTTACATACTTCTGCATTATTTTTTTCAGTGATTTGATTCAATAGAGAAAAATGTCTTAAACAAGAACTGAGGATAATACAATGATTTTTAGAACAAGTAATCAGAAAAGAAATAAAAATCAACATCTCTTCTTCTTCCTCTACTTCTCCATTCCTCACCCCAAATTCACACTAAAGTATTTTTCTTAGATACAGGTTTGGTTACTGTATTCACCTCTTTTCCCCTTGGATCAGCTATTGTGATATTTATCTGTCTGTTGACTTTCTCAATGGAGTGTGAGCAGAAGTTTCTGTGTCTCTACATAAGAATTTTTTGTCTGCATTTCTAGTTAAGTATTAAGGTCAGGAAATATTTCTCATTCATTTAGAATCCCTATACGTTTTCATCAGTGACAATAATATTGTTCAGGCTAATTTGTTACTTCCCAAGCAGTAGGACAACATGTTTAACAAGGCTAACACAGACCTGCTTTCTCTTTGGACCTTAATTTCCTTATTTGTAGAATAAGTGTATGTACATCTGAGGTCTTATTCAATGTTAAAGTTTTGCCTAGAACTAGCCATGACTCTCCATTCCTAAGAATCCTTCAGTAGTTTCTCTATTCTTCTCTATTCTTCTCTATTCTAATAATAAAAACAACTTAGCATTGCTCAATGGTTTGGCTCTAACTGCATAAACTACCATTAAAGCTGTATCTTTTTTTTTTCTACTTCAGCTTTGTGCAAATCGTGTTTCCTGTCCACAGAGAACTCTTGTCACTACCTGTACACATAATATACTTCCAGGCATCTGCACTTAATGCCTCAGCCTACAATGGCCTCCCCAAATCAACTGCCTCTCAAGGATATCTCAGCTACACCTTCTTTAAAACACACTCACCTTCAAAATTAAGTTAGTTGTGCCTTTGTAGTCTCAAAGAATATTGCTGTTTTTCTGCTTTTCCTTCAGTAAAAAGGGATGTTTATATGTGTGTCCATGACCATGAAAGGAAATGTCTTGCATCTTTTCATTACTAGTATTCCTAGTAACATGTGCACACTGACACAGCTTATTTAACTCATTGTTTAAAAATAAGTTAAATATGAGTAATTTATCTTAGTTATTAAGTAACCTTCTATTTGTTGAAAGAAAAACATTACTCATTCTGATTACAAGAAGACTGATAAAAATTCAAGTATAACATTCCAGCCAAGTTTTAATCTTTAACTAACCACATTCCCTGGAATCTCATGAGAGACTGAGTCTGAGATATATTTTATGTTAGTTTATCGCCCCTAAGCCCCTTATTAGCATGAGGTCTCATAGAGTTGCTGGAGCAGGAAGTCATTTAAAAAATTCCTCAGTTACTGCCTGCTTTTTAAAAAAATAAATTGAAAAGAGGTGATAGAAAGAAAATCTAGGGGACATTTGCTGTGAATCCCAGCAGTCTCAATTTCAGTGGTGTGCAGTCTCAGAATACTGCTGATTGCCGCAGGAGGCAGTCAGGAAGACACTGATTTTTACCCTGGCTCTGCCTGTAAGACACAATGTACTCATGGCAAGGTACTTGGACAGTTTCTCAGATAATAATATTCCTTTGTTTCCCAGATACATGGTGGGGATTTAGAGAGAGAGAACTGTAAAATGATCATATAGCTCTCACTCTTTTTCAAACAGCAAGATTGGAATGTATCTGTTTGGGGATTCTAATCATCACTTAGAATGTGCTTTGCAGCCTGGATTTGCAATTGGTTTCAGGGTGAACAGAGTTTGAAGTTCACAGAGATATCACAAATGATATCTAATGGCTGGAAGTTGGCTATGAATGATTTAGGCTTGAATTAAATATTGCAGGAAGAGACTGAAATCTATGGCATATCATATATCATCCAATCTGAGACACCATTCACTCTAATATGCACCAATACTTTATATACAAGCAAGAAAGCAAGTCCCCTGGCTAAGATACTTTTGCTTGTGCTATTCAGTTGGATTTTAGAAACATTAAAATGTGAAAAATATGCTACGTAGAAGAAATAAAATAAATACATATATATATATATAAAACCTGTATATTTATTATTTATTATATGAATATATGTTTCTACTAATTATCCCATATTCACCAAAAACTCAGGGTGTCCAAAATCAAGGTAGATAAATCTCCTCCCAAATTCATTGTTTTTTCTCCCTTCTTTTTTTACACTGAATGGCACTACTATTCTCCCAGTTGCTTGAATCCCTTCTCTCTGTCACTCCCATGTCTCTTTAGTCATCAAGTTCTTTGACTTCCTCTATTCTCTTCACTCTGTATATTATTTTTCCTTTCCTCATTATTTGACTGAACTTTGCTCTACTTGTCAAATTTACTTTTTGAAAAAAGATTCTGAGTGTGCCAAGTCCAGGTTATTTGATTCTTCTTCTCATTCCCAGGAACTATAGATTCCATATATTTCCATTAGCCATCCTTATCCTATGTTATACTCAACCACTTACTTGTCTGTATCCACCAGTAAAACACAAGTTCCTCAGGGGCAAGAAATGTCAGTCTGTTTCACAGTTGTGTTCTTAGAATCTAGGACAATGTCTCATATTCACTAACTGTTATATAAAACTCAGTGATTGAACAAATAAAAATATTAATTTAGATATTTAAAAACAAGGACCCTTGACTTATGTGAAGAACAATAACAATATTCTCAAATTGAAAGAGATCCAAAAAAGACAGCACCGTGTTGTACAAGAAAAAAAATCATTTGAGTCAAATACAATTTAAAATGTATTAGATTTCTAACACATATTTTGTCATTTTTTTTTTCCATTTTGCTTTCACACCAGACACATACTGTGTATCACAGTGAAGAAAGTTTTATTTTAGCAGTTAATTGTGTAACCTAACTGTGAACTACCCTTTTAATCCTTTGGGAGAATGACCAGTCACCTACATTGATCACATTTCTGCTCTTATAAGACAAGAGGCTTTTAAAGGAGCCTGCAATAACTGTGGGTCAGAGGATTAAGAATACAGGCCCATTTCTTTCCAAGATATTGTTTTAGGAAATGTAAAAGGTTAACTATCTTTCTTGAAGAACTTGTCTAAAAATGAAGTTGAAGTCATTACCAGAGGGCAACATATTTTTACTGTGCAGATATTCTTATATATGTGACAGATAGAAAGTTCACATAGTGGGGAAAACATGGTCCCTGAGGTTCATATTTTTTTTCATTTTAACATATTAATTCAGTAGTATACAATAGATCAGTAAATCTATGAGGGTCAGTTTCCTAATTGATAAAATATAGGTGATAATTTTTGAGTTTTTTGAAATATTGAAAGTAAAATTAAATGAGATTTATTTAATATTTTTAATATGTCAGGTGAAATTCCTAACACTTAAAAATGTAACTGATTAAAAATCAGTTCATAGCTGTTTATTTGTGTGGTTGCTTTAATTTCTTTATACTGCAAGGTTTACCCTCAGTGTTCTATTAGGATTATAAGGTTAGAACAGCATGAAATAGTTGAAGTCCTCCTTTTAAGAAAAGTTCTTTCCTTCCTTATTTAACATGTCATTTTTTTTTCTTTCTCATTTGTAACATGATAGATATTTCTGTCCTTTGGGTAAAGTATTTGATTGAACATTTAAGTTATATTTTTAGATCTTCAATTTTCACTGTTTCATCTCAATAATGCCTTGGCTTTTTCACCTCTCACTGCCCTTAGTTTTAATAGATTCCCAACATTATAGGGAATACATTTTTTGTGTACTCTGATTTTTTGTGTACTCTGTCATTAAGAACTATAAATCATCTTAGAGATTCATTTTTCTGAAAATCACATTTTCCAATATTAAATCATGAGTATTTGCCATGGTCTAATTGATACTTCAGTACTGTGCACATGCTAAATGTTCAGCAAACCTTGCTGGTTGACACATTTATGTGATAGCAATTTTTAAACTGTTTCAAGATTAAGGACACAAATAAATTTGACTAACTTCTTCTTTTATAAGAACTCCAAGGTTCTGATGTAGAACAGAAAAGAACTGGATCATGTAAACTCTTAATTTCCTTAAACCTTGAAAGCTGTTTCAGTCAATTATTTTAATTGCTGGACACCAATTCTAATTGCTGGAGTCATGAGTCATTGAGTGGAGATCAGGGTTTGCAGCAAATCTCCTTTGCACTTGGAGATCTTGCACACTGACTGAAGGAAGGAGCCACAAAGTCCTGTGCTGAAAGTTGTAGGTTCTGAACCTGCTGCACTGGTTATAGCCCTCAGTATACTGAAAAATCATATTGGGTTGGAATAAGGAAATAAAAACTTGGGCTTATTCATATCATGTTAAAAGAAGCAGATAAAGAGTAGAAAATTCAACTATCTAAATACCTTCAAAAGCAAAAATCACTTGTATAGTTCTGATAAGTAAATTATTTCAGTTTTGGATCTTTATACTTTCTTGAAGTTTGAATCCTTTCATAGTTAGTTTTAAATTCTTTTCTGTTGTTGTTGTTAGAATATAGACTTAGAAACAAGAGTAGTGAAATTAAGAGGACTATAAATTTAAGCCATGATGTTGAAAATTATATAGAAATATAAAAATAATGAGACATTAACCTTGTAATAGTATGCTTTGATCAACAAATCCCATTCTACATTTAGAAGAATATATTAGAACCTGTGTTCCTTTGATGATGAATTTTTAAAATATCAAATTGATAATAGAGAATAATTTTTGAAAATAAAAATACATGTTGTATTTATGTCATTTGAGAACACAATATAATAATATCTATTTTTTGTGTTAAAAGGCTTTTTTCATACTGCCAACATTAAAAAATTTCAACAAAAGACTAATAATAATTTTTTTAAAACAGTAAAATCATTCAGAGAAAAAGAACTATCCAAAATACAATGAATGAGCAAACCAATGTTAATGCAAGTAAGAATATCATCAGCAGTAATAAAACACCAGCAATAAAAAAGGAGACCTAAAATACATGATTTAGGAAACAAAATCACAAAACTGTTGCTTGGCCACATTTAAAATAAAATCCCTGCACAATGAGCTAATTATAGCTAAAGGACAATTAAATTCAGTCCCTTTAAGTCCAGTGAAAGAGAAGAACACAAGAGAGAGCTGGTGAAAAAGTAATTTTCTGCAACCAGTACACAGAATGCCTTTTATGGAAAGGATATAATGATACAGAGCCCAAAGGGGCCCAACTGAGAAGTAAAAGGAAGTAAAGGACTCATGGAAATCAAAGGAACGTGACAAGAAAGTTTTGGAAGGGAGTGAAGTGATACATGCTTTTAACATTAAACAAAAAGAAATCATATCATGGTAATGGATAACATTTCTGTCACGTAATACGAGTGTGATCCTGCACAAGTTACTTTACCCATTAGAGCCTTAGCTTTGTCATCTGTATTTTGGTTATAGAAATGGCATTATCCACATAGAGTTTCATGGCAAATACATGAGAGAATAATATTTAGTGACTAGTGCAATGCTCAGTGCCTAGTCAGTGTTATACAGATACTTATAATGCTATGTTTATTTTTTTTGTCACAGGACAGCATTTTTTTCTGTTGTAAGCCTAACATTTTTTATCTAAATAATTAACAGTGGCATTTATTGATTGTTTCTCTGCAGGCAATACCCTGCATCAGCTGTATCCCTCTGTAATGTCTGGGAGTTATCTTCTGCTCTTTTCCATGCCACACTGCTTCTTATTCTTCTAATACGAGGCACTTTCTCTATGGAGTCTTGCACTGGCTGTACTCTTCCCTCTGGAAGATCCACATGGCCATCTTTCTTACTTTCTTCAATTCTGTCACCTTCTCAATGATCCCTATCTAACACTGCATGTTAAAAATAGCAGTGTGTTCCACACCTAACACTTCTAAATCTTCTATCCAGCTCTTTATTTTCCAAATAACTTTCTATCATATGAATAACTTAGTTATGTCAGTTATTCACTTTCTCTTTCTCCTCTTTAAAATATAAAATTCTACAAGTAGTGAGATAATTTTCTATTTTGTTAGTAGAAAAGTACTTGATGTATAGTAAGCATCTACTGCAAACAAAGCTAGGGGAGGGGATGGAATTCCAACTGAGCTATTTAAAATCCTAAAAGATGATGCTGTTGAAGTGCTGCAGTCATATGTCAGCAAATCTGGAAAACTCAGCAGTGGCCACAGAATTGGAAAAGGTCAATTTTCATTCCAATCCCAAAGAAGGGTGATGCCAAAGAATGTACAAGCTATCATACATTTTCACTCATTTCACATGCTAGCAAAGTTATACTCAAAATCCTTCAAGCTAGGCTTCATCAGTATGTAAACAGAAAACTTGGAGATGTACAAACTACATTTAGAAAAGGCAGAGCAATCAACAAATTGCCAACATTTGTTGGATCATAGAGAAAGCTAGAGAATTCCAGAAAGACATCTACTTTGTCTTCATCGAGTATGTTAAAGCCTTTGACTATGTGGATCACAACAAACCATGGACAATTCTTAAAGAGATGGGAATACCAGATCACATTACCTAAGATTAAACGATCCTTGCTCCTTGGAAGAAAAGCTATGACAAACCTAGATAGCATATTAAAAAGCAGAGACATCACTTTGCTGACAAAGGTCCATACAGTCAAAGCTATGGTTTTTTCTGTAGTCATGTATGGATGTGAGAGGTGGACTGTAAAGAAGGTTGAGTGCCAAAGAATTGATGCTTTTGAACTGTGGTGCTGGAGAAGACTCTTGAGAGTTCCTTGGACTGCAAGGAGATCCAACCAGTCCATCCTAAAGGAAATCAGTTCTGAATATTCATTGGAAGGACTGATGCTGAAGCACCAATGTTTTGGCCACCTGATGTGAAGAGCCAACTCACTGGAATAGACCCTGATGCTGAGAAAGATTGAAAGCCAAAGGAAAAGGGGGGTGGCAGAGCATGAGCTAGTTATATAGCACCACCAACTCAATGGACATGAATGTGAGCAAACTCTGGGAGATAGTGAAGAACAGAGGAGCCTGGCATGCTGCAGTCCATGGGGTTGCAATGAGTTGGTCATGACTTAGCAACTGAACAACAACAACAGTTATCATCAATATATTTTTTAAGTTGAGTGAAATACGTAAATTTTCTTTAATGCATAAGAATAAACATAAATATCACAGGTATCATTAGATCCAATGTACATTTGAACTGAGAACACAAGAATTACTTGTTCAAATGTTTATAACCAGTAGATCTTTGAACTACAATTTAAATTCCAATCTGTGTGAACCCATAGTCTTTGCTTTTACTACTGTACAATATGTCTGTCTAGTAAGAACTAATGAGCGGAATCCTTTAATCACTCAAAAGGAAGGAAGGAATCACTCATCTAGACAATTTAAACAAAGTCTTATACTTTGGAATCAAATTTTCATGTACTCTAATCTTTGCGCCTCTGCTTCAGTTATTTACACTATGATAACATTAGTAGTAAATAAATTAAAGAAAGGAGATGATTAACAGAGTGGTTCCAAATATGAAAAGGAGTACATCAGGGCTGGATATTGCCACCCTGCTTATTTAAGTTATATGCAGAGTACATCATGAGAAACACTGGGCTGGAAGAAGCACAAGCTGGAATCAAGATTGCCAGGAGAAATATCGATAACCTCAGACATGCAGATGACACCACCCTTATGGCAGAAAGTGAAGAGGAACTAAAAAGCCTCTTGATGAAAGTAAAAGAGGAGAGTGAAAAAGTTGGCTTAAACCTCAACATTCAGGAAACAAAGATCATGGCATCTGGTCCCATCAATTCATGGCAAATAGATGAGGGAACAGTGGAAACAGTGTCAGACTTTATTATTTTGGGCTCCAAAATCACTGCAGATGATGACTGCAGCCATGAAATTAAAAGACACTTACTCCTTGGAAGAAAAGTTATGACCAACCTAGACAGCATATTCAAAACAGAGACATTACTTTGCCAACAAAGGTCCATCTAGTCAAGGCTATGGTTTTTCCAGTGGTAATGTATAGATGTGAGAGTTGGACTGTAAGAAAGCTGAGCACCGAAGAATGATGCTTTTGAACTGTGGTGTTGGAGAAGACTCTTGAGAGTCCCTTGAACTGCAAGGAGATCCAACCAGTCCATTCTGAGGGAGATCAGCCCTGGGATTTCTTTGGAAGGAATGATGCTAAAGCTGAAATTCCAGTACTTTGGCCACCTCATGCAAAGAATTGACTCATTGGAAAAGACTTCTGCTGGGAGGGATTGGGGGCAGGAGAAGAAGGGGATGACAGAGGATGAGATAGCTGGATGGTATCACTGACTCGATGGATGTGATTCTGAATGAACTCCGGGAGTTGGTTATGGGACAGGGAGGCCTGGCCTGCTGCAAATCATGGGGTCACAAAGAGTTGGACACGACTGAGTGACTGAACTGAACTGAACTGAACTGAACTCTTGAGAGTCTTCTCCAACACCACAGTTCAAACGCATCAATTCTTCGGTGCTCAGCTTTCTTCACAGTCCAACTCTCACATCTATACATTACCACTGGAAAAACCATAGCCTTGACTAGATGGACCTTTATTGGCAAAGTAATGTCTCTGCTTTTGAATATACTATCTAGGTTGGTCATAACTTTCCTTCCAAGGAGTAAGCGTGTTTTAATTTCATGGCTGCAGTCATCATCTGCAGTGATTTTGGAGTCCCCAAAAATAAAGTCTGATACTGTTTCACTGTTTCCCCATCTATTTCCCATGAAGTGATGGGACCAGATGCCATGATCTTAGTTTTCTGAATGTTGAGTTTTAAGCCAACTTTTTCA
Organism: Budorcas taxicolor; assembly: GCF_023091745.1. Classification (NCBI taxonomy): domain Eukaryota; kingdom Metazoa; phylum Chordata; class Mammalia; order Artiodactyla; family Bovidae; genus Budorcas; species Budorcas taxicolor. Next base: position 47,802,607 of record NC_068918.1, read on the forward strand.
CTCTCCTCTTTTACTTTCATCAAGAGGCTTTTTAGTTCCTCTTCACTTTCTGCCATAAGGGTGGTGTCATCTGCATAACAGAGGTTATTGATATTTCTCCCGGCAATTTTGATTCCAGCTTGTGCTCCTTCCAACCCAGTGTTTCTCGTGATGTACTCTGCATATAACTTAAATAAGCAGGGTGACAATATACAGCCTTGATGTACTCCTTTTCCTACTTGGAACCAGTCTGTTGTTCCATGTCCAGTTCTAACTGTTGCTTCCTGGCCGGCATATAGGTTTCTCAAGAGGCAGGTCAGGTGGTCTGGTATTGCCATCTCTTTCAGAGTTTTCCACAGTTTATTGTGATTCACACAGTCAAAGGCTTTGGCATAGTCAATAAAGCAGAAATAGATGTTTTTTCTGGAACTCTCGCGTTTTTGATGATCCAGCGGATGTTGGCAATTTGATCTCTGATTCCTCTGCCTTTTCTAAAACCAGCTTGAACATCTGGAAGTTCACGTACTGCTGAAGCCTGGCTTGGAGAATTTTGAACATTCCTTTACTAGTGTGTGAGATGAATGCAACTGTGTGACAGTTTGAACATTCTTTGGCACTGCCTTTCTCTGGGATTGGAATGAAAACTGACCTTTTCCAGTCCTGTGGCCACTGCTGAGTTTTCCAAATTTGCTGGCATATTGAGTGAAGCACTTTCACAGCATCATCTTTCAGGATTTGAAATAGCTCAACTGGAATTCCATCACCTCCACTAGCTTTGTTTGTAGTGATGCTTTCTAAGGCCCTCTTGACTTCACATTCCAGGATATCTGGCTCTAGATGAGTGATCATACCATCATGATTATCTTGGTCTTGAAGATCTTTATTGTACAGTTCTTCTGTGTATTCTTGCCACCTCTTCTTAATATCTTCTGCTTCTGTTTGGTCCATACCATTTCTGTCCTTTATGGAGACCATCTTTGCATGAAATGTTCCCTTGGTATCTCTAATTTTCTTAAAGAGATCTCTAGTCTTTCTCATTCTGTTGTTTATAAGATGGGATTAATTTGTGTATCTGAATCAAAGGGATACTATGAAAATCAATGTAATTAATATTTCAAAAGTAGTTAACATACACAGAGTGGCTGCTGTTAGTTTTCTATTTTCTTACAGTTAATGTATCTTCAATCATTTTAGCTTTCCTATAATTGCCATAGCATAAGCTTAGTTTGTTTTAAGTTTAATATTGTTGATGATGTTGGTCCTGTCATTAGATATTTTACAGATAGTCACAAGGCATTTGGGAGAGTTAAAAGACTTTACAAAAAAGGTATAAAAATAAAAAGTGGACAAATACTTGCTAAAGAGTTAAAAAAAAAAAAAGATCTTTTTTATTACTCTCATGAGTCATCCTAAATGGATTACATCCAGGCCAACATTAATTTGTATGATTCCTCTGCTGAAAAGGGAATATAGCAGATGGACTATTATTATTCACATTCTTTATGAACAATACCTGGTTAATGCCATTAGCATTACAAGTTCTTTGGGGTTATAAGTTTACTTGGTGTAAACTCACATAAACTACTAAGTATTCAAAGTGTTACTGAGAATTGGTCCATATTCCTCACTGATATGATAAAAAAAAGATGGATGACATTAAGATATATATTATCCCCACTCTAACTTTGGATAAAAGGAGACTCTTCATTAAAAATTTTCATTAGTTTCCTGCTAATTATTTTTTAAGTTTTATAATAAGACCACCACTGACGTTCATATAGATATCTATTTATTTCTTCATTTAATTCTCCACAATTAAGACTTTGATTTATTTCATATGAACTTAGACTCTCTGTAAATACAAAAGAAAGGTTTTCAAGTTATTTTGACATATATAATTAATTGCTATATTAGTATAAACTGATTTTTATTTAATGAAGATGGGTTCCATTGGTGAATTCTCATTACCCCCTTGTAATTAACAGTATTTCAATAAACCTTTGAGGTTAGAACTTGAATATTCTTTAGACTGGGGAAGGCAATGGCAACCCACTCCAGTACTCTCGCCTGGAAAATCCCATGGACGGAGGAGCCTGGTAGGCTGCAGTCCATTGGGTCGCTAAGAGTCGGCCACGACTGAGTGACTTCACTTTCACTTTTCCTTTCATGCATTGGAGAAGGAAATGGCAACCCACTCCATTGTTCTTGCCTGGAGAATCCCAGGGACAGGGGAGCCCGGTACGCTGCTGTCTATGGGGTCGCACAGAGTTGGACACGACTGAAGCAACTTAGCAGCAGCAGCATTCTTTACAGACACAGCTACAGGAAAGAATTCTACTCATATTTCACCGTGGCATAAAGAAAGTACCAACCAATAGACATTACATTCACCAGTTACCACTATTCAAAGGTACTGAACAGTGGAGGGATGTAAGCAAATCCAGTGAAGGATAATAAACATACCCTTCAGTTATGAAGGGTTAATTATAATAAGTTAATTATAAGGGGCTATCTATGAAGAATTTGTTATGAAAAAGTAAGATTTAAGAAGCTTAAGTGGAGGCATACAGTTTAGTTATCAAGAGGGTTTTTTTCAGATTAGAGTTGCATTCAAAATATAAAATAATTATCATTTTATTTCTGTCTTCAGAATTTAAGATTTTACTATCAGTTTAGCTTATGGAAAAATAAAGTGTGCTTTCTTTCCCCTGAATACTTAAATAAACTGATATTATGTGTAACAGAATCAAGGAAGCATCCTCATCCCCATTTTTCTCAAGTCTTTGTCTTGCAATGAAATCAGTAGGGGGTGCCATGTACTAATACTTGCTTATGATGTCTTCAATCATTAATTTCAAGTTTTATATTTAAAAAATTAATTGTGAACAATGTTATATGTAGAATCGTCACTTATTTTACTATCTCAAAATTTCATTATTAATTAAATTTTGAAGTAGAATTACTAATAATAACATAAACTGCACATCATTAGCTATTGGAAGTCATATGTCTTGTATTTTCAGGCATTTTAATTTGTGTATATTACTGAGTGATGCTAACAGTGTGTTTAAACAAAACAAATACTAAGATCCAAAAACTATATCCATCTTGTTTTCCTAAACTGTCTTGCTAACTTCCCTAACTTTCCTAAATTTGCTTGCTAACAAATGTATTTTTTAAAGTAAATGAATGATAGTTAAATCAATATAAGTCCATTTTAACCTGGAAAAATGGTTAAAAATAATTTTGGAGTCAACAAATTATCTGATTAAGCCAAGAATACACTATAGGTTTTGGATTTGTACCTCTTCATCTTAAATTAAGAGGCCCCCTTAATGTTTCTCACACATCACACTACATTTAAGTCCCTTGTGCTTTTCAAGGGGGAGAGAGACAGAGAGGGACAACATGATTTTTAATTCAGCTCTACTAATGAGCTATTTTCTCAACATTGTGTCTTAGGTATATGTACAACAAGTGATTTTTATCCCTCATGTGTAATTTCTGACTATTGAGTTCATGGATGAGTCAGTAAGTCAACAAATGATATAAAATTACATTTATTTTGGTTTAAAAAGTCAGAAATATTTAGTGAAAACTTTAAATACTTTGGGCTTCCCTGGGGGCTCAGATGGTAAAGCTTCCACCTGCAATGTGGGAGACCAGGGTTTGATCCCTGGGTGAGGAAGATCCCCTCGTGAAGGAAATGGCAACCCATTTCAATACTCTTGCCTGAAAAATCCCCTGGACAGAGGAGCCTGGTAGGCTACAGTTCATGGAGCTGCAAAGAGTTGTACACGACTGAACAATTTCACTTTCTTCTTTCTTTAAATACTTTAAGTTAAAAATTTTATAAAATTAGTTCTTATTTTGGTAAGAATTAATTTGGGATCATTTACCTTTGGAAGGATAGTGAGGACATTGCAACCCATAGATGTATAACTTTGTCATCACTATACTGCTCTGAAGAGGAGCTATTTAATGGAGCTATTAAATCATGGTCGGTTCCCCAGGATTAGTCAGTCTCACGCCATTGCTGTTTAACATGGTAGCTTGTGTTCCAACAGCATCACGGTGAAGGCTATTCTCAGAAGGCAGCCTTAAAATAGGTTTGTGGGTTGAGGAGTGGGAGGAAGGTTCGCACTGCTATTATGGCATAATCAGAGTCTGTGCTCCAAGGACATGAGGTTGTTCTAAACCTGTGGTGGAAAAACCTGTGTGTTTTCCACAACAGATGGGTAGTAGGAGGGGAAAACGGTTTCTCTCCTTGTGTGCTCCCTGTAACTAATATTGCTTGGATATACATAACAAACAAAAGTGTTTGAGAGTGAGGTGCCCACAAGAACAACTGAGGGTGCCTGCCAGTGCCAACCTGCTTTCTGTGCTGCTATTTGAGTTGAGTGAGAAAGTGCTTCAGTAACTTCAGTTACTATGGGGCAGTAACCTTCAGGTGAGTTCTCTGTTTAAACTGAGATGAAACCTGTTTTGAAAAGAGAGTACAAACAGGATAAGAGTTTTGTTGTTGTTGTTGTTTGTTTTTTTACAGCAACCTTTCAAAAATAAGACAACTGTCCATATCCACACAACCGGAAAGCAGGAAATGTATTTTAAAGAAATTACTAGGACACTTCATATGTCTTGATATTCATGGTAACATTTGGGATGCAAGCTCTCTACTGCCTAGTTCACTGTACTCTATAATTAGAGCTTCTCATTATTAGAGCAATAGCTCAGCATTCAAATAAACAACTCAGGATTTTGACATTTGTGGAAAATAGTACTGAAAAATCATTACAAGAAAATGAATATTAAATACCTATAAGTGAAATATGATCAGTTTAGTCACCTACTGCAGAAAGTGAATAATTGCATTTGTAAAAGTAAATTATGAAGGGGGAAAAACAGCTGTTAAAATACAGATAAATCCACTTTTTGTCCCATTGTTCCAGCATTCAGCTTCAGGACTTGATCATTTCAGAAAACAGTTTCCCAATAAGAAGTTCTTGCCAAGAGAGGGCTAACGTGTTAAAGCAGATAGTGTTTCGGATTACTCTACATATCTCTACTATAAATAGGATATTTTCAAAATGCTATTTTGAGCTTTTCAAGTGAGCTAGTGATCAGATGTGACAGACTTCATGATAATGATGGTCTGACATATGAAGAGGGGAAAAGGCTCATCATTTTAGATGGACAAACCTTGATGAATTCAAACTGTAACCTGTAATCTTTAATTTAAACTAGCCACTTAGCTGGTAAAGGTAATGATTTGTCAGGTGCCTTATTCATTTACTGCTAATCAACAGGATTCACATATTTGAAATCCCTAGCATTCAGAAACCTTAAGTAGAGGATTCATGCACATGCACGTGTTCTACTTTATGCTACTGATTTGCAAAACAATGAGGCTGGTAACGATGTGAAAGATTTAACTGGCTCTCCTTGTGTCTCCTCTATCTGAACTGATTGTTATTTGTAAAGAGAAATCTTTGGAAGCCTGTGGTTCCCACAGGATGTTGAGCAGCCAGGCACTAGGTTGAGGATGACATCCTGTGTCAGGGATCAGAAATCAGCCAGTTAATAGCTTTGCACTTAGAATTGTCTAATATTTTTTCTCGTTAAAGGCCAATTTTCTAACATATAAAGTCATTTTCACATCCTTGATATATTGTAGACTGGAAGGGTCTTTGAAAATAGCAGTAGTTTAAGTGATTTCTTTCTAAAGCACAATACCTTGCTAAGTGTTTTATGCATCAAATAATTTTATAATTTAGATTTATGTAATCCAGACCCAAGAAACACAAAACAATTCTTACAGACTTTATATTCAAATTTTGTTCTGTTACTTTACAAATGATCTGTTGTAACAAGACTTTGCTTTAGTAAAATAAGGGTGAACCATTTTTTTTCCTCCCCATTGTCAAAGGCTAAATTTGTGCCATTTCCACTGAACAAAGTTATTTCAAGAAAGAGTTAATGTAGTCATCATTTTTTTCCTGCTTATGATGAAAATATTTTAATATCTTAGTAAGACATGAAAAACTAATATAACCTGTAAGTTTTGAAAATTCAGATTATTTTGCTTAGGTAAAGAATTATATAAATTTATGGAAAAATTGAAAACCTTGAAGAGAAGGGTGGATTTAAAATTGGCAAAGTCACAGTTTAGAAAATATTACTTTAATTGTAACCCTACAGACACACACACACACACACACACACACACACACACAACAAGAAAACACAGTCTTCCTTTAAAAAAGATTTAGCCAAAACTTATTTGAGTGACTCTATACTTTGAAAAAGGAGGATGGGAGGAAGGAAAGACATTGGGGAGGAGGGAAAGGCAGGGAGAGAGAAAAAGAAAGATGAAAATAATGACATTTTCCTTACTCCAGAATTCAATGTAGCATTTCTTCACCTAGCCAGAGATGGGTCTTTAAACACTGTCTTTTTTAAAAAGATGAATAAATCATTCCAATCATTAGCACTTTATCAATACCCAGTACTAATCACAAAAAAATTTACATCTGCCACTTATTTCCTTCTTCTACTCCTATTTCCTCTCCCCCCTCCTCCTACACAGCTTCTGTCCTCCTGTTTCAGTTTCATAATCTGTCCATTGTGAATTAAGAACATTTTGTTGGCAGTTCTTACCTAGAGAGTGCATGATACATTGGCCTCTCCGACACTGAGTCAGACCCTGCTTGGATTCCCACAACTGCCAGCAAATACCATGGCTCCTGAGGCAAGCAGGAGTGCACACCGGAAGCACAGTGGGTATTGCATCTGTTAGGAGGGAACAGAGTTAAAAAGCATCAATGACTCAGTGACAGTTCTATTGATCTGTGTTAGGTTTGATTTTTTTTTTTTCTTTTGGTTAGGACACAATGAAAAATAAATGCCTCAGCACCAGAGGCCTCTTGGCAAGGAGATTTACACATTACTATTATTTTTAGCCTGTTTTGTGAAATGTGATGCTGCAATTACTAATAACATTACAGAATTTATTTATAGTTTGTTAACTGAAAGTCCAGAAGCTGCCATCTGATTAAATGTGGAAGACAGGCCTTGCAATTATTTTCCAATTTAGTTTGTAGCTGGTTTCTCAAATGATTTGAGCAAAGTTTTTTTTTTTCCCCCTCAAATATATTCATTTCAACAAAGCATGTTTTTTTCTCTAAAGCTGTTATTCAGCCCATTTTATCCAGGTAAATGCCTTTAATTATGCCTAGTAAATGCCTAAAAACAGTAGCAATATTTTTTATCGTGTGGTGATCAGAATATTAAATTGTATTGAATCTCAATTTAAAAAACATAAATTTACAAGATTACAGATATCTGCTGAAATGTTTCTTTCTGTTGTGTAATTAATAGAAAAGTCAGGAGACATCGTTTTTCTGCTTTCAGGGATGTTTTTGTTTGTTTCTTTGCTTTCTTTCCTGCTTTCTTGCCTTAAGAAAATATCTGAACATAACCAAAAAAAGAAAAACACCACAGTAGTTTCCCCAACAACACCTTAGCTTGCCCAAGAAAGCAATTTTTAGCCAATGAGCAAAACTGACTCACTCATTTCATCAATAAGAAAAACTCTCTTTTAAGGAATCTCATTTCTTAAAAAAGCAAGCTTTTTCATAATTTGGATAAAACGTATAGGGTCATTAAAATATCACTGTCTTCTGTGATGTTTTAATGAGCCTTGTTCCTGCCTCTCCTGTGGTTCTCAGCATTGGCTTGACCAACTGAGTAGGTGACCGACCAACTATAAAATCACTAAGGGACACTTTGCCAAGATTACTGCCTAATGTTTCCCATAGCATTAGCAAACTTTTTATTTTTTTTTTCTGTCATTTTAGAGACATAAAGACATCTGGAAAGAGGAGAGAATGTACATTTTTGGAAATATTCCACTCGACGTATGTCTCCTAAAAGGATATTAAAATTGTTTCAAAGTTCCACTATGGTGAATTTATATTCACACTGTCAGCAAATATTTACTGAACAACTGCTAAATATATATGGCTGCATCACACTACCAGGTATAAAAAGGTTCAAATTCATTTACCCTTAAACACTATTCAGTACAGTTAGAGATCCATCAAATACACAGCCTGAAGGAAGAACTCACATGCCTGGAGCCCATTAACCATGTTAGTATGCTAGGTGCTCTAAATATATTATCTATACACCAATCCTGTCAATTAGCACTTAGTGGCCCCATTTTAAAGATGAAGCATTGAGATTCAGGAAGCCAGATTTGGTTACTTTGAACTGGAGGAGATAAAGGTTGGGGATGATTAATAGAGTAACTTCTGTGTTACTGATGCAGACATCAGATTCTCCCCATGATCAAAGGTCACTGAGAAGAAAGAAATCATGTCTGGCCTGAGAGATCATGGATGGCTTTAACAGCACCTTGATAGATAAATAATACTGATTTATCTAAATTATTTATAGTGGATAAGTAATCAGAGTGGAGGTAAATGAGCAGCACTGTTGGAACAAGAAAGAGCAATTTGTATTTACAGACAAGTGCTTCTTAACTGGAGTCAACAGACAGATGATAAGTAGACAGATAGATGGATCAATAGATAAATAAGTGAGACATGATATTAGAAATGCAGATTCAATTCAAAGCAAGAAATAATTAAATGCCATAAAAAGTCATATGTACCATTTATGAAAAAATCAGAAAAATCAAAACCTAGAAATTTTTATAGTTTTAACATCTAGACTATATAATGATTCATTTCTAGAATTTGTTTTTTCTTCAATAAATATAGTAAGAGCACTTTTCCAAATTTAATAAACTAGTTACAGATTTCGTGGATGAATTTATTTAACCTGTTTGAAGCTATTCAGTTTGTTCCATTTTCATCTTTAATCATTAAAAACAATACTAAAATGAGTATCTGTAATCATACACTCTTTTATATGTCCAATCATCTCCTTAAGATAAATTTATAAATTTGGATTACCAGGCAAATACTGACATTCAAATGAAAAAGATTAGATATGTTTTATCAAATTATTTAATAGAAAAATTTTACTAATTTATATTCTTATTTTACCAAATTAATCTTCCCTGAATGTCATTTTAAATACATTATTTACATGATTTAAAAAATACTCTCCTATTTTCCTTGCTAAAGATGACTTCTTTACTATCAACTTCACATGTTAATACAGCACCCTCCTCTTTTGTCTATTTTTTCAAATTTATTTAATTCACATCCCAGATATAATTTCTCATAAAATTCAGAAAACAACAATAATCCCTGAACTATCTCACCACTTGTTATTTAATCACTCCTTCATTTATTTAACAAAATTTTTAAGATCTTAGTATGTGTTGAAATTACATATTCATTGGGAGTAACATTTAAACTGTTCTGATTCTCCTTATCAGTAATATTATGTAAAAGTCATCCAAAGGGTGACTCTTCAGTAGTCATGTATGGATGTGAGAGTTGGACCATAAAGAAGGTTGAGCACTGAAGAACTGATGCTTTTGAACTGTGGTGTTGGAGAAGACTCTTGAGAGTCCCTTGGATTGCAAGGAGATCAAACCAGTCAATCCTAAAGGAGTCACTCAGTTGTGTCCAACTCTTTGTGACTCCATGGAATTCTCCAGGCCAGAATACTGGAGTGGGTAGCCTTTCCCTTCTCGAAGGGATCTTCCCAACCCAGGGATCGAATCCAGATCTCCCACATGGCAGGCGTATTCCTTACCAGCTGAGCCGCAAGGGAAGCCCTAAAGGAAATCAATCCTGAATATTCACTTGAAAGGACTGATACTGAAGCCCCAATACTCTGGCCAACTGATACAAAGAGCTGACTCATTGGAAAAGACCCTGATGCTGGGAAAGATTGAAGGCAGGAGGAGAAAGGGATGACAGAGGACAAAATGGTTGGATGGTATCACCAACTCAATAGACATGAGTCTGAGCAAATTCTAGGAGACAGTGAAGGACAGAGAAGTCTGGCATGCTGCAGTCCATGGGGCTGCAAAGAGTTGGACACAACTGAGCAAGTGAACAACAAACATCCAAAGGAATTTGTAAAGACCCAAAGTTCTAATGTCTTTCATAATCTTTATTTCTTTTACCTCTCACACTTTATTTATGTGCATATTTGACTACAAACTTGAATTCACATTACAAAAATGTTTATGTGTTTGAGAGTTTTTCATTCAATATTTTAATCTGACACTTGATTATCACTCCATGTTGTAATTTATCTTTTACTACATGTTTAATCTTTACTTTCCAATTTGAAACTCTTGATGTTGAATAGAATGAAATAGATGTGAATGAAATCTGAAAATAGGTATGAAGTAAATAGATGTGTTAAGTCTTTCTCCTTTTTCTCTCTTTTTCAAACTGAAACATATATCTGGATATGTGGATAGAAGTCATACTATGCATAACCTAGTAATCTTGGGGATAAAATGAGGCCCAATTTGAAGAATAGAAAACTGTGTACTTTCAGAGACAGAATGATCCAGGAATAAGAAATGATATACGTATTTCTTTTGAGTGTTTTGCTAGGCTTGTATGCTAACAGTGATTCCCTTATGGTATATTTTAGAAGAGCAATATTTGCATTCTAAATTGCTGACTCTGTGTTTTGCATTTCCAAGAGCAATGTGGAAGGGTTGCCCCCTGATTGATAATGCTACCTGCTAGAGATAGCATGAGAAATTAAAAAGCTATGAACCTAGGTTAGGATGTAATAGAAGATAAGAGTCTCAAAGGTAGCAGTAATGTAAAGACATTCAGTTGGTGAAAATTATTCTAGAAATAATTGTTAATGATTCATGGGGTGCATCTTCACACAATATCAAACAGTCAAAGAGGTGTTTTCACATCTTTTAGGGATAAACCAGATCAGTCTGTCGCTGAACTCCCACATCATTTGTCCAGCTTAGAACCATGATTTCCCAGCCTCCTCCACTCCCAGGCTCACTTTCAGTCTGAAGAGGTCTTTGGCAGGTGGCTCTTGACCCGAAGAATCTTGAGAAGCTGCACTGCTTCTTTGGAACTTAGTCTGGGTTTAGACTCAGTCTGGAAGTGAAAGAATCCCTATAGTATATCATAAACAAAGTACATTTTATATGACAGCCCTGTACTTACATGAGAACCTATAGAAGTCCATCCTGGGGTCACTAAGAACAGCATTTGATGAGAAGGTACAGTTCACGGTTAACACTGCATAACTAGCTCCTCACTTGTGAGGACATGAGTAATTCCTGATAAGTGTCCAATTGTCATCTTGAAATAGGGGACATTTGGAGCAGTACAGGCTCCTATAGTAAATGATTAATGTGTATTTTTCTGATCTTGACAGATTCCAAAAGAAGAGCAGATTGCTACCCATAAAACTAAACAGCATCAACGTGGAATTACTGGAAGAATCCAAAAGTCTTTGCAGAAATGGTATGCTTACTCCAATGTTTCTCAAAAACCAGCTATTTTAAAGGGACCAGGGTCAATATAAATGAAATAAATGGAGGCTAAGATAAAATATGTCAGAAAATTCGCAGAAAGGTTATTTTAAGGTGGCATGTTAAAAACAATAATGGGCCATTAGGCTGTCTTGTTAAAGGCATTAAAGTCACAGGCACAATGTATGAGTCACATGGGCAAGATTTTCCACTTTATATATAAAAACTTCAATATTGAATTTCTGGTAAAAGTAAGATGTTAGAATTTCTGTGTATATTATTATAAATATTTAAGTTCAATTGTAGGCAGGGGAATAAGCAAAGTATTAATGACTCTAGAAATGTGCTATCAAAATGCTGCACACTATAAATAATATTACAATAACAGACTTTAATACAGTTTTCTTTTATAACTGTGTATTTAAAAATAATCTTTTGGCTGATCATTTTACATGCAAGCATACTGCCTTTTACAAGCATGCTTCTCTTTGTCAGAGACTTAGCAATTATTTTTAAACCAGAATGTGAGCACCTCTGATGACAAGGTAAGGTACTAGACAATTTAACAAAGTGTAAGAAGTGGTTACCTCACCTTCTGACTTTAATTAGAGACTGGTGCTTGATGTACCGGGAGTATGTCCCAGGAATTCAGCTTCCTCTGTTTTGTGCACCACTGAAATCTCCAGGAACCACACCAAAATCTAAAACACAGAAGACACTCAATAAGTATTTGTTAAAAGAAAAAAAATTAATAAATTCTTATTGCTTTGATAATTACTTGAATAACACATTCTTATATTCCTTTTCTGACTGCTAGCCATGATTTTGGAGACTATACTTTAATTTTTCAACTCATTTATGTTATTTAATTTTGCAGCAACTAACACGGGAGAAATATTTCTCCTGTTAACTCTTTTAGGAATGTTAATACTTAAATTTATAAATTTTAAGAGACATGGAGCTCTTTGTGGTGAATTTATTTGGCTAGAAAACATGCTTTTGCTTTTTTGAATTTATTTATTTGCTTCTCTGTTTGTTTACTTTTATTTTTAAGCTATTAGTGGCATAACATTAACAGTTAAAAAAACACTGGACACAGAGATACAGATAAAGATATTTAGCTCCCATTTATGTACAGTATTTCATGATGCCTAAAGTACCCACTTCTTCCTAATAGAATCTCTGGACCTTCAAATGTTTTCAGCTATTTTAATTAAATATCTTATATAAGATACACTATATGGGATTTTTAAAATTGAAGTATACTTGATTTACAAAGTTGCATTAGGGGAATTATTTTCTTTTCTTTTTTTTTTTTTTACTTACAATATATTAATAGATATAGTGTTAGACGTTGTCTATTTAATTACTTTCCGAATGTCTTGAATTGTCATTTTTAATCTTTAAAAATTGAGAGAAGAAAAAAATCTTTCTTTTTCCATCCAGCAATGTTCGGGACTTTAGCAAGAAGCTGATTCCTGAGCCCTGTGCTGGGACACTGCTGAGTCCCAGCGGGCAGGCTGTACTGTGTACTGTTTTTCGGAGTTCCTTAATGCAAACCCTTGTCTTTAATGGGGTGGGGGGAGGGGCATTTAGAGAGTAAAAGGGAAGTAACAAGAGTATGGCAGAAGACTCCAGATGCTAGTTAGCCTTTACAGATGCTTTGATGACAGGAAACTCGTATAAATAAATGATGACGGTACATGGAACTAGATGTGGAATGGAGAAAAAGATACTGGATCACAAGATATATATCTGTACTCAGAAAATCAGGGGTGAGATTACTGAAAACAACTGCTGGGATTTTTGTGATTTAATCCCATTGACTGGATCACTGAACAGGACATTTTTCACTTCCAGTTTTCATGTTTTGGCTGACCTAGGAAATCTCATGGTTTTGCTTTGTGACACATGCTTTTAAGAAAACCTGTTATTTCTGCCACTCTGCACTGCCCTGTCTCCACTGAAACACTGGGCTTCGGCAGAGTTTGGAGTTTCACTGCAGTAAGCAAAGGCAGGGAAATAATACGATGTTATATAGCTCAAGTACCCATGATGATTCCTGTGTTGGTGGCTGTAGGGAGAGGGACTGCCACCCAGTGTTTTCACAGTGACTATTTCAGGCATTTTCTAAATTGACAATGAAAACAGGAGGAGAAAAGAAACAAGAAAAGGAAAGATTCCCTTTCCTTGAGGGGAAAAAATAATTCAAAAATATATGAGAAAACTTAGCTACGGTAATTCCCTATTCCAAACATATACAAGTCACCGGCAACCTTATTCTTTAGTTTCTAGGCACATTTTTTAGTTTAGCACAATAGGGAGAAGAAAATTGGAGGTTAGTGAATCCAGTGGGGCAAGAGGTGAAGAGGACTAAATTTCAGTCAAGACAACAAGGAAAGTACAAAGAATACAGTTTCTCTTTCATGTGCTTTGATCGTCTTTCCTGTTTTACCCTTAATGAATACTTTCTCAAAACTAAAAATAAAACACTGCATTCTATTAAGTTAGGCTTTTCCTCCTAGGGAATTCTAAATGGGTAAGTGTGTGTTTCTCATCTGTGAATATAACTATATATTCATATTTTCATATGTATAGTTTATACACATATGCATGCATATGTATATTTTTCTGTTGCTGGAAATCAGGCAATGGACAGGAAAAAGAAGAAAAAGTAGTCCATGCTAAAGACCCGAAAGAAAATGCTAGTTTCTTTAAACTGTTCTGATAATTTTAGTGACTGACACTGGTCAAACTCAGTTTGTCATATCAGAAGATTTGCAGTGGTGGCATAAAGCCACACGTGTGCCACAAGAAGCAGGGGAGACAGTAAGGCAGGTAAATGTTTATAATCCCCCATTTGGTGTTATATAAAGAAAGCCTCCTCTTCACCTCCACATTGTAGCCCCTGGAAGGTAATAGCTGAGAAAGACACTTATTAAGCAGAAGAGAAACATTTTATGTCAACATTTAAGGTGCATCATGTGTGCACGCTCGGGGTGAAATGGTTTTTCATTCTAAATAATACGCCTACAAGGTCTCACATTATTCTATTTAGAAAATAATGAAATAAGAGATGCTATCCTGGAAGCTTTAATTTGATTTCGTTAGCTTGCTTATGTCTTACACAAAGGCCATGAATGTCCTCAGAATGCAAGAACACATACTACTCAGAGCTGTGTTATCACTCCGTGATACTAGTTACAGCTTGCTTACTTGCAGATGGGACCTTTGCCATGATGCAAAGATGCTAATATATACATGGTCAGCAACTGGACTCATTACAAACACGTTCTTGCCAACTAAATGATTAAAATAATCATATTAATAAATACATGATAGTCATACATACAAGTCACCTTTTCTCCCCCACTGATGGCTTTGATTACTTTGACAGACTAAGATATGCTAATGATACAAATTAGGAGCAAGAAGAATTAAAAGGGTGTTTAACTCTGATTCCAGGCTGTCAATTTCCTATAATGCTACCAACTTACAGATAGATGATTAAAATTGTTTCGTTTAGGAATTTTGAATATTTTAAAAATTGAATGGGTTTCTGGGGGAGGAAAAAAAGAAAGTAAAATCTGTGCTTAGCTAATTAGACGTCCCTATTTGATTTAACAATAGAACAGGATTATTCTTTGAGCATTGAGATCATCTTGCATTATGATAAGAGCCTACTTTTTTCTATTACAAAATGAATTTGCAAATTTGGCCCAGTGTGTTTGTCTGATTCTTTATATTTATATTATTCATTCATTTTCTTAATTATAAGTTTATAAAAAGAATGGTCATTTACTCCTTGTTTCTAAAGCAGTTATTTCCAAAACATGATGCTAGATAGTGTAGGTAAGTCCCAGATACATGAAATACAATTCCTTTCTCTGAGTGACTGAGAATCTAATAGTAAAATGGTACATGTACACCAATATATTGTAGAATCTTGTGAGATGTAATAGTAAACACAGTTGCTTTGATTGCATGGGGGTGAGCTTGGATTTTTTTCCAGACGTCTTAGAAGTTTTAAACCCTGATTTTGGTAACTATATAACTATTGAGAAATTTACTTAATCTCTTTGGATTTCAATTGTATAATGTGTATGATGAGGAAAATAATAATACCAATCTATCAGACACATGCAAATATTAGCTGAGCTAATACATGTGATCTACTTAGATACTGGTGCATACAGAGCTTTCATGATATTCAATGCTTACCCCCAAAGATCAAATATAACCCTGTGGTCTTATCAGTTTGCTTCACTGTACTATTCACTAGACTGTGAACCATATGAGGTCAGAAATTATATCTCATTCCTTGTTGTATCTCCACTGATTTGACAGAAATTGAGTAAATGATGAAGGGATGGATAAATGCTTGATAATCAATTGATTAAATAATATTTAGTTGTTTAGAGGCTTTAGTAAAAATCTTCATCCTCCTATCTATGGATGGTCAACATTTTTGTTTAATATTAAAAAGCATGAAGTGGAGCACAGAAGAAAGCAGAACCCTTACCTAGACTGTCCTATAACCTGAACTAGTTCTGGGGGCCAATGGAGTGACTCACCGTTCGATGCAGGACACAGGGTGCTTGGGACTAGTGCGCTGGGATGACCCAGAGGGATGGTAACGAGGAGGGAGGTGGGAGGGGGGGTCAGGATGGGGAACACGAGTGCACCCATGGAGGATTCATGTTGATGTATGGCAAAACCAATACAATATTGTAAAGCAATTAGCCTCCAATTAAAATAAATAAATTTAAATAAAAAAAAACAAGGTTGGCCTATAATCAGTTCTCTAAATTAAATTTGGTTTTTGAAATACGTAAAAAAAAAGTCTAGTTTGAAAAATTCTAAAAGGAAATCAGTAATAACAGTCTCCAATTTTTAAAAATAACAATCTGCGATGCCCAAGTAAATTGGCCCTCTTCAGTGAATGTAACTGAATGAAGGTGGACCAATGAAAAGAGCCCCATGCAGGAAGTCAGAGCCTTCACCTTAAGTTCCCTCTGGTAGTTCCACGACTTTGGACAAGTCACTTTCGTCATTTGTAGATAAAAGATGGAGGACTTAATGGTCTTTGATTTCTTCTAAGTGTAAAATTCTGAGTCATTTCATTTTGTTTTATTTATCTTAACTTTATAAGAATGTGTTTGCTTGTGTCCTTTTAGCACAGATAAAGGATTGTTAAAGTAGGTGGGGAGGACTTGAAAACAGAATGAGCTGAATGTATTTGCATTCCAAATGTAATTTTTGTTTTCTGTGTGATTTTTAAAAATTGTGAGTCAAGTTCAATAAGGAATTTAAAAAAAAATTAGATATTTTGAACCACTATATTGTTCTGGAAAATATAATAGAGCTAGAAGTAAAATTTTGGTTTTTAGCTGGACAAGCTTTTTTTATATATATACAAAGCATTGCACTCTGATTCAGTCATTATCTATCATTTTTAAGCTTTCAAAGAATTTGAAATAACAAATGCTTCTGTTCACTTCAGTTGATAGTTTACCAGGCACATTTACATGTGTCATCTCATTGTTTCACTCAACTATACACAAAGAGCTATGTGCTTAGTTTTCTCCTTGAACCTCCAGGTTTACTTTTCTGCCCCAGTAGATTGGCGTCTATGGACCATATAAATAACCTGTTTGCCCTGGCAAAAGATCGGTAGAAGAAAGGAAAGAGAGTAAAGCCATATGTATTATTTCCCTTTTATGACATTGCTTTAGGTGGCTAGGGTCTCCTCTACAGACTTGTTCTCCTTCCAAATTCTACATTTTGTTGTTGTTGTTCAGTTGCTAAGTCCTGCCTGACTCTTGGAGAAGGAAATGGCAAGCAACTCCAGTGCTCTTGCCTGGAAAATTCCGTGGACTGAGGAGCTGGTAGGCTGCATTCCATGGAGTCGCAGAGTCGGCACGCCTGAGCGACTTTTTACTTTTACTTACTAAGCCTGGAGAATTCCAGAGACAGAGGAGCCTGGTTAGGCTGCCGTCTGTGGGGTCGCACAGAGTCGGACACAACTGAAGCGACTTAGCAGCAGCAGCAGCAGCATCAGCAGCAGCATACCGTTATGGAGACGGAACTGGCAACCCACTCCAGTATTCTTACCTAGAGAAGCCTGTGGACAGCAGAGCCTGGAGGCCTGCTGTCCATAGGGTTGCGCAGAGTCGAACACGACTGAAGGGCCTTAGCATGCGTGCGTGCGTGCCTGACTCTTTGCGACCCCATAGTGTAGCCCACCAGGCTCCTCTGTCCAAGGAATTCTCCAGGCAAGAATACTGGAGTGGTTGCCGTTTTTTCTCTAGGGGATCTTCCCAACCTAAGGATCGAACCCACATCTCCTGCACTGGTAGGCAGATTCTTTACTGCTGAAACACCAGAGAGCCACTCTACATGCTGAAGGATGAAGAAAATTCCGTTTCCTACACTGTAACTTACAGCTCGCCTGTACTCCACTCACACTTTTATGATTACTGTGTCTTTAGATAAACCCTAATCACTCACTCCAAAGTTGAGTGTGTCATTTTCCATGTTTTATAAACTAAGAAACTAAATTTCAACCTTGTCTATATTTTTAAATATCCACAGAAGGTAGAACCAGATCATTCCAATGTACAACTTCTGTACTTGCTTTTGGGCTTCTTTTTTTATCAATTAATCTTTTTTTAAATATTCAGTACATATATTCTGATAAATACAGTGAATATTTTGAGAAGTAAAAAGAAATCAAGAAATAGAATCTGCTTTTGTCTATCTCCCAATCTAGTGCAACAATGTGCACATGCAATAGTGATATCTATATTAGAAAAGAAACCAAAATACTAGACTTTAGTGTAAAGACTTACCTGAACTGAAATCTGTGGTCTTCCACATGCTCTATGGGTGACCTTAAATAAGTTACTTAATAGTCAGAAATTTATATATTTCTCCATTGTAAAATAAAACTACTTACGCTAACTTTGTCATGTAAGATGGGTGTTTAAAAAGCATTCCTAAGTACTGTGTGTGTATGCATACACATTAATTTATTACATTTTATGTTTTTAAGATAGGAAGATGCTATCACTATGAAAATATGTAGTGATCAAAAACTTTAAGAAGAACAAATGTAATACCCATTAAACAACAGCTAGTTCTGTCAGATTATATGTGACAATTAGCTACCAACGTCAGGTATCTTCAGTAACATTTCAGAGTATGAAGATTGATTTTAAAAAGTTTCTAAAGTACAGATGTATTTAAGATCAGTCATGTGGAGTAGAAATAAAATTTCATTAAATATGCCTAACGAAATGTATTTTAGAGAATTCTTAGAGTCTACCTTTCCAGAAACTGAAAAATTAGGTAATTTATTTCAGCTACCTGGGTCTCCTAAGTCAGAATACAATATATTCTCTTTGGATATAAAAAGCATCCTTTAAGTTATTTGTGTTGCTTCTGCAAAGCCCTCATTATATAGTATTTTAAATGACTTGTGATGAGAACAGTCTCTAGAGAGTAACTGTTTTAGGACAAATAAGCCCAAATATTCTTCTTGGGCATACTTATCTAAATGATTCAGATTACTGATGCTATTAAGGACCATTTTACACTTGAAATATATGTTAAAAATGGCATCCTTCAAGATATACATATATGAACCATTTTGAGCTGATGGCAATGATGATAGTGATGATGGTGATGATGGTGATGATAAGGATAGTGATGAAGTCGAAGGAGGGTAATAGCAATAAGATAATATTTAATATTCAGTGGATGTTTACTCTTAGCAGATGATAGCATAACTAACATATATGTTACTTTATTTAATCATCTCAGTAACTTACAATAATACAATGATATAGTACTATAAATTACAATAATTTTTTAAATGAGGGAACAGAGGATCAAAAAATCACATTTCAGTTACATAGCTATTAAAAGTTCATGCCAATTTCAAAAACAGAATTTCCTCTCAAGGATTGTAGTAGACATTGTAGTTATTTTTTCTTATGGAAAACTCCATTCCTCCCCTCCCATATAGCTATCAATACCAGGGTTGCCCTAAACTAATCATGAAATGTCATTTTTCTGGCCAAAGGGATATAATTCTGTAATTAGCAAAGTTTAAATATTAAGTAAGCATCTACTATAAGCCAGGCTCTTTTCTAGGCACTGAAGATATGGTAGTGAATGATGCAGAAAGATCTTTGCCCTTAGGGTATTAACAATAATAAGAGACTGACCTGCAAACTAAAAGTATATGAGCACACTAATAAGGTAGTAGTTATAATCGTGAACTTTGAAATTAGAAAATACAAATTCAAATTATCCTTCATCACTTTCTACCAATGATCTTGGAAAAGTTACTTAATCTCCCTGAAACCAGTTTCCTCATCTGCTAAATAAAGATAATATGCACGTGTGTGAGCTCAGTTGTGCCTGACTCCTTGTGACCCCATAGAGTGTAGCCTGCCAGCTTCCTCTGTACATGGGATTTTCCAGGCAAGAATAGTGGAGTGAGTTGCCATTTCCTTTTCCAGGGATCTTTCAACCCAGAGATCAAACCAGTCTCTAGCATCTCTTGCATTGGCCGGCAGGTTCTTTACCACTCACACCACCTCATTCAAAATAACATTGTTGCACAATATGAAATAATATTTATAAAGAACCTAGCATAGGGTTTAGAATGAGTGCTTGATATGGTAGTTATTTTTAAGTGCATCACAGATGCATGTACAGAGGTCTTGAAAAAGGAGTGATTACCTTGCATTCACCTCCAATTGCCCCCTCCTCGTTTATCACACTTCTTCTTTTTTCTACTTCATCTATTAAGAATATAACGCATTCAGGAAGACTTTTAATACTAATCAATTCAATTCCCACAAAAACTTCTTCACCAAGCTTAATAAAACACCAATCAACTCATAAGTCTTATAAATCCCATAAATCAGATTTATTTTGTGTTTAGTATTTAGGGATTGTCAACCATGCTTTTTATATTTGCTCAAGAAAGAACATCTGACTTGATTACAGACAGCTAAATTTTCTGGTAGATTCTGAGAAAAAAAGCTAGCTTCGTGTCTAATTCTTGACAGTGGGTAAGTGCATGTGAAGTGTAAATCCAAGCAGTCATTTTGCCACTCTGAGAGAAGGCAGTCTGAAGATGTGGCTGACCCTGCACAAGGCAAGCAGGATGACAGTGAAAGCAAGTCAGTCCTGATTTCTGCCCAATCCTGGATAGTGTGATTGTAAAAACAAAATGCAAAGAAGCAAAACACATTTCTTTTTTATGTATCGTTTAAGCCAGTTTTGGTTGCTTTTTTTTTCTTCAACTGAAACACAACAATTCTAATACACACAAAGCCTGCACTATTATAATAGGGGAGAGAAATCAAGGGGCAAATATATTTTTCATGCATTCTATTCAGGCAGGAAGCACAATGAAAGACCAAGTTGAAGCTGGTATGGATGTTCCAACTTATGCCCTGAGCCACCCGCAGGCTTAAGGCATTAACCTGTGCAAACCGGCAATACCTCATGAAATGAGGATGCCGAATCATTGATCATGAGTCCACTGTAGGTTCTGAACATAGCTAACTAATATTTAGAGAATTAAATGCTACAAAGCCTCAGTCTTGAAGTCCTTTGCTATTTGCAAATGAAAATTGCAATGAGGAAATAGCAAAATAATACCAAATAAATAGAAATGATTTCAGAAAGTTTTTAGCCAAGTCTGATTTATTTATAACTTTTTAATTTTTGGTAGTAGATTCTTTGTCCCCCCTTTTTTCAACAAAACTATATGAATGATGGTCTGGAACTGGCATTATCTTCCTCATATTTCCATATAAACTGTTGTGTTTGTGTACCTGTTTGTTTTTGCTGCCATTTCTTAAACACACTGAAATAGAATTCTGAAGTGGGTTGGCTCACATAATTATAAAAGTTCTTGTGTGAATTTTTTCCTGTTAAACATGTCAGGGAAGAAATATGCAACAAATAATAAAATGGATGCAAACACTCATCAATCAAGAGCTGCCTGCCACTTCAGTGCTATACTAGAAGGGTCCTCAGAGTGCCAGCACAAATGCATGTTGGCAGGCCAAAGCTTTAGAAATAAAACAGAACATCTCATACCAGCCCCTCAACTCTCTAAAGCTGTGACAGTTGGTTTGCAATTTCGTTTTTCACATTAGTTTTGAATTTCTTTATTAAATCATTTTCAGTCTGACCCTTTGGCTGTCACATATATGCCAATACTGTTGATGGCAATAAAAAGTAGTGTATCTGTAATCTTTAGAGAATGGTGTTCTGGAGACATATTCATGATTTATTTTAAGGTTTATTGATAATATTGTCATTTTTTTATTCTTTCAGACATTAAGTTATGTAATCAAAATGTAAAAAAGTACTTCAAAACCAAAGAAAGAGACAAAAAAAAAAAAAAAAAGGAATATGTTCTACTCATTTCACCACTATTCTCATGTCTAAAAGCTATAGTTCTTTTTAAAAGTTCTGTAAATATAAAGAGATATAACTGAACAGAAATGCTTATATTAACACTGATCTGAATTTGTTTTAGTTTCGATTTGAGAAGTCCAAATGTTCATGCCAAATTTATTTACAGTGGGATTATTTTTGTATTGGTTCAGTCATAGATTGTCATTTTAATAACAAAGGCCTCAGCGTGATTTGTAAAGTTTTAGATGTGCTGTTGGTCTTGTTGAGGACATATGAAGCATGGCAGCAAAAGGAAGGGATCTTGTTAATGCATAAGGATGAATAGAAATTTCCATTTCGATTTTCATTTCAAGCTGGGAAAGCAGATGTATTCTAAGAGACAGCACCACTGAACTAAATTCTTCTTTGCACCCAGCATTTCTCTCTTGAGGCAAATATCCTTTTCCTTTTTTCCTAAATAATTCACAAATTGCTTCTGCACAGAGGCCAAAGAGGGTCAGAACAAAATTCAATTACTTCATATCACCATATTCTCCTCTTACAAGGGAAGGCTATGGTATGAGGGTTGCAGTCTTAATCATATATGAAGTTTAAATGCCAAGCAGATGATTATACAATTTGGGGGTTGGGAGAAATCGCTGAATATTCTGTATGTTTTATTTTTTAAAGATAGGCTCATTCTTATCTTTTATGTATCTATCACAGTAATTCTTCATCAAATCCTTCCCAAATTGCCCTTTTCCAGGATTTTTGTAATTATCTATGCCTACACACAGACCACAAACCATGCCCTGTGCCACATTGGGTCTCATCAACATGTCACATCGTGTCCTGTCACTTTACAGAGCACAGTGTGACAGATGAGATTTCAGAGCAAGGACTGCATTATCTCTTGGCATAATAAAACATGAAAAAAATAGATTTCTCATCTTTTTTTCTATCTATTTGCACTTGCACACACCATATGGATTTTTCTATAACATTCTCAAAGATCATTAGAGTTAAATAATTCTAAATATGCATTCTTCTAAGCATTGACTTTTCTTCCCTTGTTTTTCAATGAAGAGCAATGATTCTAATCTAATCTCAGTGATGAGAAATCAAAGACAGATAATAAATTACTGAAATACTCTGTTTACCATTATTATTTCTTGTGTTGCTTACATAAGTTCAGTAGGTTAGGTCTGATAAAATGTATTATTCACATTTTACAATAAAAATACAGAAGCACTGAAAGAGTAAATGATATATCTCAAATAATACATTATCCAAACAAAGATTATAAGCCTTTCTATTTCTCTAAGTGGCCAGATAACATATTCAAAGCATAGTTATTGTCCATGAATATTGAAAATTTAGAAGATAATTATGCTATATGTTAATCTGTATCATTTTAAAAGATGTTCATGTTGTATAAACATGTATGTTAGGCAGAATTTTGGCCCATATTGGCCTTTGTCCCCTTGTGTTACACTTGCAAATTTACTATGTTACATGGCAAAAGGGGATTTACAATATAATTAAGGTAACAGATCTGTTGACCTCAAGATAGATTGATTTGGATTATCTGGTAGCCTCAGCATAATCACATAAGCTCTTCAAAGCACAAGAGCACATCAGAGAGACATGACAGAAGAAGTGAGAAAGATTCAAAAGATAAGAAAATTTTGAAGCACCATTACTGGCTTGAAGATAGAGGAGGAAACATGTCAAAGAAACAAGAACCTCAGTCCTACAACCTCAAAACACCAAATTATTCCAAAAACCTGAATGAGATTGTAAAAGGATCCTTCCTCAGAGGTTTTTAGCTAAGAACCCAGCCAGCCCACAAGCCCTGTTAAACTTTCAGCAGAATACCTAACTAAGCCCACCTGGCTTTCTGACCAATAGAAACTCTTAAGATAATACATAGTTATTCCTTTAAGACATTAAACTTATGGTAATTTGTAACTACTGTAATAGAAAATTATACAGCATGGTACTTGCCTGTCACAGCCATAATATCAATGAGTTCTGCACATAAAAATCTGAGTTTAGTTTTCTCCCAAGTGAGTGAGAGCCGCTGAATCATGTCCAAGTCTTTGTGACCCCTGTCAGGCTTCTCTGTCCAAGGAATTTTCCAGGCAGAATACTGGAGTGGGTTGCCATTTCCTTCTCCAGTTTCTCCCATGTAAAATGGGACAAATGTTATCATCTGTTGATTCTCCTGCTGACACTGATTAAGTCAATGTAGTTAACAACTCTTTAGGCCTAATTCCCTGTGGCCTAATATGTTCTGCTAGTCATATCCACTGTAGAAGGAAACCACAAACTGGAAAATGCTGAAGTCTGTCCCCATGGACATGGGCATGAGCTGACCAAGAACTTCAGCCTTTTGGCTCACTTTAATCTCATGTACTGGCAATGATTCAGGAAGGAGGAGGATTGCCCTACAGGAGAGAGCAGAGCAAGGCCATCAACAATGTGACAAAATGGCCTTTTGATATATTAGGCCATGCATACTTCTGTTATTGCTGTTGTTTAGTTGATAAGTCGAGTCCAACTCTTCGCAACACCATGGACTGTAGTCCGCCAGGCTCCTCTGTCTGTGAAATTACCCAGGCAAGAATACTGGAGTGGGTTGCCTTTTGCTTCCCCAGGGGATCTTCCTGACCCAGGGATCAAGCCCATGTCTCCTCCACTGGCAGGCAGATTCTTTACCACTGAACTGCCTCGGAAGCCCTTGTTTTATGAACCATATTCCATTATTAGTCTATGGTCAACTCTCCTTCTTCAGTTAGGTGTGAGGCCGATTCTTTTGTTGCTGCAGGAAAGAGTTATCACAATAGAAATGAAAATGATGGAGAAATTACTACGTAGAGCATATGCCTCCACTCTTGCATCCCATATTCATGGAAGACATAAATTCATCTCTGGACTACTTCCTGCTGAGTTGCAACGCATCCTTATGCACAGAGTAATCTCAGCACAGCGCTCTTGGAAACTATTGGCAATTAATACAAATGTCTATGTATCGGAAGAACATGGAATTTAAAGTCAGACATATACTTTTGTGTGAATAGTGGTTTTACCACACACTATGTCCTCTGATAAGAGCATATGTCTGTCTGGGCTTCAGTTAACTCATATATTTGATAAAGATTATAACCACTCCATTAAATTCTTACAGAGATAAAATAAGTTTATTTCTACTTTTAGAACAAGGGTCAGCATCTACAACTGTCTGTTTTTGTATAGCCTAAGAACTTAGGAATGGTTTTCACTTTTTACAATGGTTGAAAGAAGTCAAGATAAATAAAACTTGGTGACTACTGAAAATGTAACCATAAGAATTTCTAGGAAAAGATACTCACTCAGAAACAAATATGATTACTTTCCTTATCGGTACGCTCCATTTCTTGCCTCTCAAACTGTAGCTCCATCTACTGGAGGAGGCCTTGCCCACGTGGTGGTGCCCCTGCATTCCCACTTCCATCCCCAGCTGACTATCACAGTTCCTTATGCTAGACTCCACTTCAATCCGTGTCACTTAAGCTGGGTGCAGCCATTGCTCCTTGGCCTTCCTCTGACACTTGGCATTGCCACCTACACTAACGTGCAGGTACTCCTGCCTGGGAATGTGACTTTTCTCAAGCATCTCTGTATCATCTAGTCACTGCTGCCACCCGCTATACTAGAATCACTGTGATCCTCATAAACACTGTGTAACTGAGAGGAGAAGAGTACCTTTCTCCCATTTTTATGTTATATTTAACCAAAGGTAATTACTTAGTTAGTCGTTAAGTCATGCCTGACATTTTTGTGACTCCACAGCTTATAACCCATCAGGCTCCTCTGTCCATGGGATTTCCCAGGCAAGAATACTGGAGTGAGTTGCCACGTCCTTTTCCAGGGGTGCTTCTTGACCCAAGGATTGACCTGCATCTCCTGCATTGGCAGGCAGATTCTTAACCACTGAGCCACCAGGGATGCCTCTAAAGGGAGTAACTAGGGTTCTAATAAATTAATTTAGTAAGTATGACTGTGAACTATTTACAAAGCCTTCCTTCTATACTCCAAGACTCTGATAGTGAGAAGGGATTAGTGTGGATTGAGAAACAAATCATGTTTTAGAACAGTGCTAGGCTTTGAGTCACCACTCCTTTCAAATACAAAAGCTTTGTTTTAAGGTTAAACTTCTCACAGCTGACTCTTTCTACTTAAGGATGTAGACTTCGCACTTCACAGAAGGCTTCAGAATGCCTGATGTAACCAGTTCATCAGCTTCAGAATTTTTCCAGATTTGTTTAGCCATGTAGGAAACAGCCATTGCCAGCTGCGTGAATTCTAGATGCTTACTATGTAGGATTACCTTTGAAAAAGTAATACTAGTGTTTCAGTAGGAAAATATATCACTAAGTATACTAACTATGGAAACAATTGTATAAACCTCTTTCTGTAATAAGCAGATTCAATATGACAAAGCATATTGTATTAATATCTAAGGTTATGATTGTGGTTATTTCTGTTTCTTAATTCCTAAAGTCATCCATACCATGTTAAAAGTCCTTTTTCATATGTACCATGAGTAAAGATTATGATGTTATTCTGGGTTTCCATGGCACTGAATTTAGTGAGGAAATACTCTGTGAATTGCGTTCCTAATGTCTATTTCTTTCTGATCCTTAACCAACAGAATCTTGATTTTGTTCAGTATGGCAATCCACCTCTCAAAATACTTGCCATCCCTGCTCCTTTGCAGACACAGGTGACCACAACACTGTTTTGGCCAATGAGTTGCAGGCAGAAGTCTACTGAAAGTTTCTGAAAAATATTTTCTTTTCTGATAAAAAAAAAGAAAGAGTTAGAACCATGGTCCCTTTACCCTGTGTCTTGTTTTTTTGTTTTTTTTTTTCTCTCCTTGAAGGCATGATATCTAGAGTTTTAGCCACAACTTTGTGATTAAGAGGTAGCAAGCATAAAAATGAAAGCCAACACACACACACACACACACACACACACACACACACACACACAAATAGTTGAGTAGAAAGGAAGGGAAAAGTGTGTATCTTGTAGCTCTTCAGGCACTGTACTGCTGAACCAGCATCTGCAACTACTTCCAGAATTCTTGCTATGTAAGGAAAAAAGAAGTTTCTATCTGGCTTAAGTTATTATTGCTCAGTTATTCCTTATTTGCAGATTTTTTTAAAAAGTTTCTAACTGATATATAGGTTTAACTATAAAGAATTCATGATTTTTTCACTTATATAAATGATGATTTCATATAGTCAATCTACTATATTTTGTTTCATCTGTTTAAAATACAGTTTATTGAATAGCACTTTCATTTGGCAACTTGTGTACATTTTTAGGCTTATTCTATCACACAGCTGCATATAAACATAGTTTTCAGCATGCAGTAAATATTTTCAATTCATATAAAACCAGTGTTCATTTTACTGATGTCCAATGTACACACAGTATGAAACACTGGGTAAAACACTTTCCTGAAAACGAAAATAGAGACAATCAATATGAACACACTTAAATTTATAAAAGTTTAAAATATAATGCCCAATGCTAAAATGTAAATAAAATTTAATGTATTATTTATTATGTATTTCCTAGTGATATTTTTAGAAAATATATTCTAAGTAAATTCTGTAAAAATGACAAATATGCAAAAGACATTCCTTACAATATCAATTTTAATAGTGGAAAATTAGAAAAATGTTTTGTC
Organism: Budorcas taxicolor; assembly: GCF_023091745.1. Classification (NCBI taxonomy): domain Eukaryota; kingdom Metazoa; phylum Chordata; class Mammalia; order Artiodactyla; family Bovidae; genus Budorcas; species Budorcas taxicolor. Next base: position 47,830,203 of record NC_068918.1, read on the forward strand.
TAGAAATAGGATAAAGGGTGAGCAAATTTGGGGGCATCCACTACAATGCTCATTAAATAGTCATTTAAACAACATTCACAAAAAGCTTAAATTAGCAGTTAAAATTCTTTATCCTCTAAAATACATATATTGCTGTCTCTTTCAGGCACTTTTCCTTTCTTCTAGAAAGGATGTCTATCTTCTTCTGGGAAGTGATCCATCAGAATTCTTGCTTGTGTTATTTTTTTAAATGTGGCACCAGAGAGATCATAAATCGGCTCTTTTGGCTGGAAGAAGCCAAGATATGGGATGTTTGGGATCTTTGGTGTGCGTACTTCCTGCCATATGGGGAAATGTAGTGGGCAGAGAGAGAAGTTGATATGCAGAAAGAAGTCAGTAAAAATGGCAGAAAGATTCTTGGGATGGTTTGAGTGCCTAGCAGCCTCTGAGACTAAGCAACACACTAGTACTTTCAGAATTTGAAGATTAAAATTTCCTTCAGTTGTTTGATATCTTTCCAGAAATTGCTTCTTTTCTTATATATCAGATTAATTTGCTTTTCTGTCACTTTTACACAAATTTGCCTTGATTTAATTCCATTAGAATGTTAGGTAAAAAAATAAAAGTTGGACATAAAGTTGTATTTACATATGTAAAGATAGCAACTACATGAAATATGCAAAGTAAAATATTTTTAAAAATCTATAAAAATACAGAACTCATTCACTTAAAATATTATTGAACACATATTCTCTACTAGGCATTTTTTAAGCACTGGGATTATAAGGGTGTTTTTTTTTTTTTTTGTCTTTTGGTGTCATAATACTTATTAATATTATATTCAAGGTTTTTTTTAGTGTTTTAAAATGAATTGGTATTTTTAAGGAAATAACCCTCTTTTCAGGTGGCATTAGAGGTAAAGAACCTGCCTGTCAATGCAGGAGACATAACAGACATGGTTCTATCCCTGGGTTGGGAAATACCCTAGAAGAAGACATGGTAACCCTCTCCAGTATTCTTACCTGGAGAATTCAATGGACAGAGGAGTTTGGCAGGCAAAAGTCCATAATATATAAAGTATAGACTGGAAAAATATAGCTTTTGTTACAATATAAGCAAAGAGATACAATGATTTTAATTGTAATATGTTTTTGTTGTACAGCCCCCATGGACTATAGCATCTCAGATCTCCCTGTCCCTGGAGTTTGCTCAAGTTCATGTATATTGCCTGGAGTTTGCCCAAGTTCATGCACATCGCCTCAGTGATGCCGTCCAACCATCTCAACCCCCTGTTGCCTTTTTCTCCTTCTGCCTTCTATGTTTACCAGCATCAGGGTCCTTTCCAATGAGTTAATTCTTCGCATTAGGTGGCCAAAGTATTGGAGCTTCAGCTTCAGCATCACTCCTTTCAATGAGTGTTCAGGGTTGATTTTCTTTATGACTGAAAAGTTTGATCTCCTTGCTGTCCAGGGGACTCTCAAGAGTCTTCTTCAGCAACAAAGTTAGAAAGCATCAAGTCTTCTTCGCTCTGCCATCTCCATGGTCTAACTCTCACCACCATATGCGACTACTGGAAAGACCATAGCCTTGACTATACAGATCTTTATCAGCAGTGGTATCTTTGCATTTTAACACACTAAGTTCATCATAGCTTTCCTGCCAAGAAGCAGTTGTCTTCTAATTTCATGCCTGCGGTCACAATCCGCAGTGATTTTAGAACCCAAGAAGAGGAAATCTGTTACTGCTTTCACCTTTTCCCTTCTATTTGCGATGAAGTGATGAGACCTGATGCCATAATCTTGGTTTGTTATATATATATATGTGTGTGTGCGTGTGTGTGTGTGTGTGTGTGATGATATAGATTTAGTTTTAAGCCAGCTTTATCACTCTCCTCCTTAACCTTCATCAAGAGACTTTTTAGTTCCTGTACGCCTTCTGCCAACAGAATGGTATCATCCACATATCTGAGGTTGTTGATATTTCTCCTAATAATCTTGATTCCAGCTTGTAACTTATCCAACCTGACAATTCACATGTGGTCTGCATATAAGTTAAATAAGCAGGGTGACAACAAACAGCCTTGTTGTACTCTTTTCTCAATCCTAAACCAGTCGGTTTTTCCACACAAAGTTCTAACTGTTGCTTCTTGACCCACATACAGGTTTCTCAGGAGACAAGTAAGATGGTCTGGTACTCCTATCTCATTGAGAGTTTTCCACAATTTATTATCATACACGTAGTCAAAGTCTTTCAGTTCAGTTCAGTCACTCAGTCGTGTCTGACTCTTTGCGACCCCATGAACCGCAGCACGCCTGGCCTCCCTGCCTGTCACCTACTGCCAGAGTCTACCCAAACCCATGTCCATTGGGTCAGTGATGCCATCAAACCATCTCATTCTCTGTCGTCCCCTTCTTCTCCTGCCCTCAATCTTTCCCAGCATCAGGGTCTTTTCAAATGAGTCAGCTCTTCACATCAGGTGGCCAAAGTTTTGGAGTTTCAGCTTCAACCTCAGTCCTTCCAATCAACAACCAGGACTGACCCCTTTAGGATGGACTGGTTGGATCTCCTCACAGTCCAAGGGACTCTCAAGAGTCTTCTCCAACACCACAGTTCAAAAGCAACAAGTCTTCATCACTCAGCTTTCTTTATAGTCCTACTCTCACATCCATACTTGACCACTAGAAAAACCATAGCCTTGATTAGATGGACCTTTGTTGACCAAGTAATGTCTCTGCTTTTTAATAAGCTGTCTTGGCTGGTCATAACTTTCTTTCTAAGGAATAAGCATCTTTTAATTTCATGGCTGCAATCACCATCTGCCGTGATTTTGGAGTCCAAAAATATAAAGTCAGCCACTGTTTCCACGGTTTCCCCATCTATTTCCCATGAAGTGATGGGACTGGATGCCATGATCTTCGTTTTCTGAATGTTGAGCATTAAGCCAACTTTTTCACTGTCCTCTTTCACTTTCATCAAGAGGATTTTTAGTTCCTCTTCACTTTCTGCCATAAGGGTGGTGTCATCTGCATATCTGAGGTTATTGATATTTCTCCCGGCAATTTTGATTCCAGCTTGTGCTTCCTCCAGCCCAGCATTTCTCATGTACTCTGCATATAAGTTAAATAAGCAGGGTGACAATATACAGCCTTGACGTACTCCTTTTCCTATTTGGAACCAGTTTGTTGTTCCATGTCCAGTTCTAACTGTTGCTTCCTGACCTGCATACAGGTTTTTCAAGAGGCAGGTCAGGTGGCCTGGTATTCCCATCTCTTTCAGAATTTTCCACAGTTTATTGTGATCCACATAGTCAAAGGCTTTGGCATAGTCAATAAAGCAGAAGTAGATGCTTTTCTGGATCTCTCTTGCTTTTTCCATGATCCAGCAGATGTTGGCAATTTGATCTCTGGTTCCTCTGCCTTTTCTAAAACCAGCTTGAACATCAGGGAGTTCACGGTTCACGTATTGCTGAAGCCTGGCTTGGAGAATTTTGAGCATTTCTTTACTAGCGTGTGAGGTGAGTGCAATTGTGCAGTAGTCTGAGCATTCTTTGGCATTGCCTTTCTTTGGGATTGGAATGAAAACTGACCTTTTCCAGTCCAGTGGTCACTGCTGAGTTTTCCAAATCTGCTGGCATCTTGCGTGCAGCACTTTCACAGCATCATCTTTCAGGATTTGAAATAGCTCTACTGGAATTCCATCACCTCCACTAGCTTTGTTCATAGTGATGTTTTCTAAGGCCCACTTGACTTCACATTCCAGAATGTCTGATTGTAGGTGAGTGATCACACTCGTGATTATCTTAGTCTTGAAGATCTTTTTTGTACAGTTCTTCCATGTATTCTTGCCACCTCTTCTTAATATCTTCTAATTCTTTAGGGCCATACCATTTTTGCCCTTATTGAGCCCATCTTGGCATGAAATGTTCCCTTGGTATCTCTAATTTTCTTGAAGAGATCTCTAGTCTTTCCCCTTTTGTTGTTTCCCTCTATTTCTTTGCATTGATCACTGAGGAAGGCTTTCTTATCTCTCCTTGCTATTCTTTGGAACTCTGCATTCAGATGCTTATATCTTTCCTTTTCTCCTTTGCTTTTCACTTCTCTTCTTTGCATTCAATGAAACAGAGGTAGATGTTTTTCTGGAATTCCCTTGCTTTCTCTTTAATCCAGTGAATGTTGGCAATTTGATCTCTGGTTCATCTGCCTTTTCTAAACCCAGCTTGGATAGCTCGAATTTGTCAGTTCATGTAATGATGAAACCTAGCATGCAGGATTTTGAGCAAAACCTTACTTGCATGGAAGATGAGTGCAATTGTCTGGTAGTTGGAACATGCCTTAGTACTACCCTTCTTGGGAATTGGAATGAGGATGGATCTTTTCTAGTCCTGTGGCCACTGCTGTGTTTTCCAAATTTGCTGAAATACTGAGTGCAGAACTTTGACAGCATCATCTTTTATTTTAAATAGCTGTGCCGGAATTCCATTGCCTCCACTAGCTTTACTGAAGCAGTGCTTCCTAAGGCCTATTTGATTTCATACCCCAGGATGTCTGGATCTTGGTGAGTGGCCACAATCTCATGGTTATCTGAGTCATTAAGATCTTTTTTGTACCACTATTCTCTGTATTCTTTCCATTTCTTCTTGATCTCTTCTGCTTCAGGTCTTTACTGTTCATGTCCTTTATTGTACCCATCTTTGGATGAAATGTTCCTTTGATGTCTCCAATTTTCTTGAAGAGATCTCTAGTCTTTCCCCTTTTATTTTCCTCTATTTGCATTGTTCGTTAAGGAAGGCCTTCTTATCTCTCCTTGCTATTCTCTGCAACTCCGTGTTTAGTTGGATGTACCTTTTCTCTCTCTTGCTTTTCACTTCTCTTCTTTCTTCAGCTATTTGCAAAGCCTCTTTAGACAACCACTTTGTCTTCTTGGTTTTCTTTTTCTTTGGATAGTTTTGTTCACTGCTTCAATATTGTGTACAATATTACATACCTCTATCCATAGTTCTGCAGGACCTACTAGATCTAATCCCTTGAATCTATTCATCACCTCCACTGTATATTTATAGGGGATTTGATTTAAGTCATATCTGCTGGCCTAGTAGTCCCCCCACACACACCCCTTTCTTTAGTTTCAGACTGAATTTTGCTATGAGAAGCTGATGATCTGAGCTAGAGTCAACTACAGGTCTTGTTTTTGCTGACTATATACAGCTTCTCCATCTTCAGCTACAATGAATGTTATCAATCTGTTTTTGGCATTGACAGTTTGGTGATATCCATGAGTAAAGCCATCTCTTGAAAAATGTATTTATTGTTGAAAAATGGTGTTTTCTAGCAATTATACTATGATATTATTGTTAAAATTATAAAAAATGGAAATAGCGAAACAGTCATCTTAGTTATCAGAGTTTTCTAAGCTGTGTGCCAAGGAACACAATATGCTTATAAATAGGCTAAATGGCTACTGATCTGAGCTATCCTTGGAGGTGGATGGAGCCTGGTATGGCCAGGTGCCTAGGTTGGTTATTACAAGCTAAAAGAAGTCTTTTACAATCTACCTCAGTGAATTGTACATTTATTATTTCTGAATGGGTCATAATAGAGGTTTGGAGACATTCCTTTAGATGGTCACCTAGGTTCCTCCTTTGAGCTTCCCAGGTGGCTCACCATAAAGAGCCTGTCTCAGGGTAAAGAATCTTCCTGTAATGCAGGAGACACTAGTTTCATCCCTGGGTCTGGAAGTTCCTCTGGAGGAGGAAACGGCAACCCACTCCAGTATCCTTGCCCGGAGAATCCTATGGAAAGAGGAGCCTGGCAGGCTACAATCCACAGGACGTGACTGAGCACGAGAATGCTGTCCCTCCTTTCGTTGTGATGTCTGCAAATCCTGAGGATAACATGCTTGATAGGACATTTAGTTCTATCAAGATGACAGATGGACAAAGTATAAAACTCTTTTGCCACAAAAATGGCTAGAAATATTTGAAATAAAATAATTAATCATATAATCTGAATATATATCTGTGTTCTTAACAATATAAATAAAATGTTATTAAATGTACAGATTAGGGAGGAAGAAATAAAATAGATTTTGTTTGCTGATGATGTCCACATCTCTGGGAAATCCAAAATAAAAGACAAAAACTCCTTGAACTAACAAATGATTATAGCAGGATCACATGATACAAGGCATAAAAGGTTAATACATAAAAGTCAACCATTTTCCTATATACTAGCAATAAATAAGTGGAATTTCATATTAAGAACAAAATGACATTTATATTTGCACTCCAACATAAAATACTTGTGTATAAATCTAACAAAATATGTTTAAGATTTTTATGAGGGAAACTATAAAATCCTGATGAGTGAAATCAAAGAATTAATTATTTTGAGAGATATTCCTTGTCATAAGCAGGAAAGCTCAATATTGTCAATTGGTCAGTTATTCCCAATATGACCTATGAATTCAACACAGGTCAGTTCAGCTCAGTCACTCAGGCGTGTCTGACTCTTTGCAACCCCATGAATCGCAGCACGCCAGGCCTCCCTGTCCATCACCAACTCCCAGAGTTCACTCAGACTCCCGTCCATTGAGTCAGTGATGCCATCCAGCCATCTCATCCTCTGTCATCCCCTTCTCCTCCTGCCCCCAATCCCTCCCAGCATCAAAGTCTTTTCCAATGAGTCAACTCTTCTCATGAGGTAGCCAAAGTACTGGAGTTTCAGCTTTAGCATCATTCCTTCCAAAGAAATCCCAGGGCTGATCTCCTTCAGAATAGACTGGTTGGATCTTCTTGCAGTCCAAGGGACGCTCAAGAGTCTTCTCCAACACTACAGTTCAAAAGCATCAATTCTTCGATGCTCAGCCTTCTTCACAGTCCAACTCTCACATCCATACATGACCACTGGAAAAACTATAGCCTTGACTAGACGGACCTTAGTCGGCAAAGTAATGTCTCTGCAGCCAGACATACTGGAATGTGAAGTCAAGTGGGCCTTAGGAAGCATCACTACGAACAAAGCTACTGGAGGTGATGGAATTCCAGTGGAGCTGTTTCAAATCCTGAAAGATGATGCTGTGAAAGTGCTGCACTCAACATGCCTGCAAATTTGGAAAACTCAGCAGTGGCACTGGACTGGAAAAGGTCAGTTTTCTTTCCAATCCTGAAGAAAGGCAATGCCAAAGAATGCTCAAACTACCACACAATTGCACTCATCTCACATGCTAGTAAAGAAATGCTCAAAATTCTCCAAGACAGGCTTCAGCAATATGTGAACCATGAACTTCCAGATGTTCAAGCTGGTTTTACAAAAGGCAGATGAACCAGGAATCAAATCGCCAACATCCAGTAGATCATGGAAAAAGCAAGAGAGTCCGAGAAAAACATCTATTTCTACTTTATTGACTATGCTAAAGCCTTTGACTGTGTGGATCACAATAAACTGTGGAAAAATTAAACACAGCCCCAGTCAAAATCCCAGCAAGTTTTGAATATTGGCAAATTGATTCTAAAGTATATATGGAGAGACCAAACAACCAGAATAACTAAGTCAGTATTGAAAAAGAACAAAGTCAGAGGACTAACACTACCCAATTCAAGACTTACCTTAAAGCTATGGTAGTCAAAGCATTGTGGTATTGGTGAAAGAAAAGACAATAGATCAGCAGAACATAACAGAGAGCCCAGAAATCGACCCTCATAAATATAGTGAAATAATCTTTGACAAAGTAGCAAAGGTAATACACTGGAGAAGAGATAGTCTTTTCAATAAACAAATGGTACTAAAACAATGGGCATCCATATGCAAAAAATTAATCTAGACACAGAATTTACATTATTCACAAAAATTAGCTCAAAATGAATCATAAACCTAATGGTAAAATGAAAAACTAAAATAAAACTCCTAGAGGATAACATAGGAGAAAATATAGACGATCTTGCTCATTGTGATGCCTTTATAGATTCAACACCAAAGTCATGATCCATGGAAGAAATAATTGATAAGCCAGAATTATTAAAATTAAAAATTTCTCTTCATGACATTCTCAAAAGGATGAAGAAGCCACACACTGGGAGAAAATATTCACAAGAGACGCATTGATAAGTAACTGTTTAAAATACACAAAGAAAACCAATACAGTATACTAACATATATACATGGAATTTAGAAAGATGGTAATGATGACCCTGTATGCGAGGCAGCAAAAGAGACACAGATGTGTAGAGCGGACTTTTGGACTCTGAGGGAGAGGGAGAGGGTGGGATGATTTGGGAAAATGGCATTGAAACATGTATACTATCATGTAAGAAAAGAATCACCAGTCTATCCTGATGCAAGATATAGGATGCTTGGGGCTGGTGCACGGGGACAATACAGAGAGATGATATGGGGTGGGAGGTGGGAGGGGGGTTCATGTTTGAGAACTCATGTACACCCATGGTGGATTCACATCAATGTATGGCAAAACCAATACAGTATTGTAAAGTAAAGTAAAAATAAAAAATAAAAAAATAAAATACACAAAGAATTCTTAAAACTCAACAATAGGAAGATAACCTGATTTGAAAAATGGAGCAAAGATCTTAACAGACATCTCATCAAATAATATAAACAGATGGCAAATAACCATATGAAAAGATGCTCAATATCATATATCATTCAGTTCAGTTCAGTCACTCAGTCGTGTCCGACTCTTTGCGACCCCATGAATCGCAGCACACCAGGCCTCCCTGTCCATCACCAACTCCCAGAGTTCACTCAGACTCGCATCCGTCGAGTCAGTGATGCCATCCAGCCTTCTCATCCTCCCTCCAATCCCTCCCAGCATCAGAGTCTTTTCCAATGAGTCAACTCTTCGCATGAGGTGGCCAAAGTACTAGAGTTTCAGCTTTAACATCATTCCTTCCAAAGAAATCCCAGGGTTGATCTCCTTCAGAATGGACTGGTTGGATCTCCTTGTAGTCCAAGGGACTCTCAAGAGTCTTCTCCAACACCACAGTTCAAAACCATCAATTCTTCGGCACTCAGCCTTCTTCACAGTCCAACTCTCATATCCATACATGACTACTGGAAAAACCATAGCGTTGACTAGACGGAGCTTAGTCAGCAAAGTAATGTCTCTGCTTTTGAATATACTATCTAGGTTGCTCATAACTTTTTTTCCAAGGAGTAAGCGTCTTTTAATTTCATGGCTGCAGTCACCATCTGCAGTGATTTTGGAGCCCAGAAAAATAAAATCTGACACTGTTAGGCAATTACAAATTAACACAAAAAAAGAGCTACCACTACATACCTATTAAAATTGCCAAAATTCAAAACATTGAAACATCAAATGCTGGTGAGAATAGGAAAAAGAAAGAAGAACTCTCATTTATTAATAGTAAGAATGCAAAAACAGTACATCTAGTTTGGAAGGCAGTCTGTCAGTTTTAACAAAACTAAAAGAACTCTTACCATTTGATCCAGCAATCATGCTCCATAGTATTTATCCACATTAATTGAAAATATATACCCACATGGAAATCTGCAGATTTATTCATATGGGAAAAAATTCAAAGCAACCAAGATGTCCTTCAGTAGGTAAATGTGATAAATAAATTGTGGTACATCCAGACAAGACTCTTCACTGCTGAAAAGTGATTGAGATATCAAGCCATTAAAAAAAAATATGGGGGAAGGGCTTAAATGTTTATTTCTAAGAAAAAGAATTCAATCTGAAAAAGCTGCATATTATATAAATCCAACTATATGGCTTTCCAGAAAGGGCAAAACTATTGAGACAGTAAAAATACCAGTGTTTGCCAGTGGTTAGAGGGTATGGAGAGATGATAGGAGCACCGAGGATTTTTAGAATAGTGAAACTTCTGTATGATACTATATTAATGAATATCTGTTATTATACATTTACCCAAACCCATAGAATGTGCCAAACCAAGACTGAACCCTAAAGCTATACACTGAATGTTTACATCCCCTCAAAATTCATATGTTGAAGCTGGGTTTCGCTAGACATTGCACCTGCTGAAGACTTTATCTTGTGTTTCTCAGCCTCCAGCTGCTGCTGCTAAGTCACTTCAGTTGTGTCGACTCTGTGCAACCCCATAGACGGCAGCCCATCAAGCTCCACCGTCCCTGGGATTCTCCAGGCAAGAACACTGGAGTGAGTTGCCGTTTCCTTCTCCAACGCATGAAATTGAAAAGTGAAAGTGAAGTTGCTCAGTCGTGTACGACTCTTCGTGACCCCATGAACGGCAGCCTACCAGGCTCCTCTGTCCATGGGATTTTCCAGGCAAGAGTACTGGAGTGGGTTGCCATTGCCTTTTCCCCTCAGCCTCCACAAAGTATGAGAAATAAATTTTTTGCTGTTTATAAACTTTCTATAACAGTCTATAACATTCTGTTATAGAAACCAGAAGGGACTGAGCCAACTAATGTAAACTGTGCACTCTGGGTGAATTTGAGCTGTCCTGAAGGGTCATCACTTGTAAGAAATGTACCACTATGGAGAGGAATGTTGACAGCTGGAGAGGCTGAACATGTGTGGAAAGAGGGACTATTTGGGAACTCTGTACTTTCCACTCAGTTTTGCTATCAACTTAGAACTGCTCTGAAAAATTAAGTTTATTAAATAAAAAAGTTAAGAATAAAGGAAATAAATGTATGGCAATTAAAAAGTACAAAAAGTGACAGCAGAAAGGAATTTAAATAAAAGAGTTATCATAACAAATAGAAGCCAATTTTACTAGCTGACAAACTCTCAAAATGAATTTTGGAAAGAAACCTGTTATATAAGGTAGCACATGTAAAATGACAGAGAAAGATTGCATTAGAAGGCTGTAAAATGATATAGGCAAATATTAAAGAGAAGAAAGTTGATGTTAATCAGACAATTTTGAATTTAAGAGAGAATGATTATCATAAAGTCACTACACACAGTGATTAAAGGTAAAATTTGACAAGATGCTATAACTCAGAATAAGCTTAAAGCAATCTCAAAATACATAATTCAGAATTCACCTCTATTGTGTGGGAAATGGACATATCTTCAATTAGCGTGGGAGATGATATCACTATTTCTGAAGCTAGTAGAGCAAGCAGAACAAAAGTAAGGCTATAAATGTTTTAAACAAAACACATAGCAAGCTTAATCTCTAAACATTGACTTGTAACTTGAACTCTTAAATCTTACAGTTAATATATTCTCTTGAAACAAAAATTAATCATGAATTAAATGCTATATAACAAATTCCAAATATCATATTATATAGACAGTACCTAACATAACCAACATTTTAGAGAGTAAACTCAAGACACAGCCATACCAGACAATAATAATAATTACAACAACAACAATAATAATAGTACATGCTTTATAATATAACATTATTTTTAACATAAACTATGAAAAATTGTAATTTGTTAGAAATGTTATGCTTATTACAACAATAATAGTAATATTAAATGCTTTATAATATAACATTCTTTTTAATATAAACTATGAAAAATTGGAATTTATTTGAAATTTTATGTTTCTGTATTCTGATGCAACAATTTTTAAAAAATTTTTATTGAACATTAAATTTTATAAGATTTTCTTTAAATTTAACAAATATAAGACTTTTGAAAATGAAACCATAACACAATAGAAATAATTAAACAAATATTTGTCATATTAAATAATAATGATGTTTCTTTCTATTCCATAATACAGTAGGACATTTGTACCTTTTCAGTCTCCTTTTCTAAGTAATTCTACCCTGAATGGCTTTTAGCCTTTAGGGGATCATTCTTTTATTTATAAGTAAGGCAATAGAATCAACCTTAAGTTTCATTTTTATTTCCATCTTTGTTTTTGTCCAGTCTCAGCTGACACCAGTCTTTTTGTCCAGTCTCAGCTGATATCTGGTGTCAGCTAATTTATAACTGGGCTAAATAGTCTCCCAACAAATCAGAAGCTTCATTATGTGTTTCTGAACATTTTGAAGAAATAAAAAAATTATAAAAATAAAATGCTTCCCTATAAAAGCTTGTATATGATAGGTAAGCAAATCATGCCTTCTTTTAGCAATGCATAAAGGGTATGAAGCATGTTTAGCAGGTCAGAACTGTTCTTTTTCTTTAGTTAGATGTTTATTTATGAATGCAATTTGCCAAAGTTTATATTTATAATTACTGCTGAAAATGCAGATAGATGAGTATGGCTTTGTTTGTATCTGGACCAGATATCAGCAATCTATTGTTTATAGTTTCTATATTTTTATCAAAATTTTCATGGAAATTGAGCAGACTACTCAGACCTTCATTTTGCAAATCAGAGTACCTCAGATCTAAGTGGAACAGTTTCTGTTCTTCTTCTTTTGATTGACATATCACTTGATGAACAGTTTCTGTTCTTCTTCTTATGACTGACGTTATCACTTGATGCCACCATAAGAAAGTATGGTCATGAGTAAGATGGGACCCTAAGGAGCAAACAGCAGATAATTTATTATTTCTGTTTTAAATGCAGGGCATTTTTAGTTGCTATTTCTTTATCAGAAAATGTAACTTTGCTCATTTTCATTGAGATATGATGATGTATGTTCACGCATGTGGTATGCCCGAGTTAATTCAGCAGTCACAATTTCTGACTGAGCGTTGGTTATCTTTGGGAGATGAAATATACTGTGATTGAATTAGAAGTATCTGCTGGTCTTGACATGTAAGATTCAATCTTCATGTGTGCTTTCTCCACTATACCTAACTTCAAATTATATTTTGCATATTTTATAGTGTGCTCTGTTTGGTTATGTAGCTCTTGAATAGTCCTTTATGTGTCCTTCCATCTGACATTAAAATTACACAGTTTAGCTTTCTTTTTCACTGAGGTCTGGGTGATGTTGATGTTGGTATTATTTTGTTCTCAGTTTTATGTAAACCTTTAGAAGAGCTGGTTACAATATTCACAAGATTAAAAACTAAATTAATAGTATCTTAAGGAAAAATCAAAGGCAAACTTTCTTTTTTGGCCCCATTCTAGGACATGTGGGATCTTAGTTCCCCAACCAATAATCAAATCCATATCCCCTGCAGTGGAAGCACAGAGTCTTAGCCACTGAACTGTCAGGTAGGTCTCCCAAACCAAACTGTTAATGATCATAAATACAACATACTTACGCAGTATATTTTCCTTGAGTCAATCAAGTGATACAACATTGGGTGATCCGTTACCAGAAACTTTGTATCATAATTGTCAACATCAGTTCAGTTCAGTTCAGTTCAATCACTCAGTCGTGTTTGACTCTTTGCAACCCCATGAATCGCAGCACGCCAGGCCTCCCTGTCCATCACCAACTCCCGGAGGTCACTCAGACTCCCGTCCATTGAGTCAGTGATGCCATCCAGCCATCTCATCCTCTGTTGTCCCCTTCTCCTCCTGCCCCCAACCTCTCCCAGCATCAAAGTCTTTTCCAATGAGTCAACTCTTCGCATGAGGTGGCCAAAGTACTAGAGTTTCAGCTTTAGCATCATTCCTTCCAAAGAAATCCCAGGGCTGATCTCCTTCAGAATGGACTGGTTGGATCTCCTTGCAGTCCAAGGGACTCTCAAGAGTCTTCTCCAACACCACAGTTCAAAAGCATCAATTCTTCAGTGCTCAGCCTTCTTCACAGTCCAACTCTCACATCCATACATGACTACTGGAAAAACCATAGCCTTGACTAGACAGACCATAGTCGCCAAAGTAATGTTTCTGCTTTTGAATATGCTATCTAGGTTGGTCATCACTTCCCTTTCAAGGAATAAGCATCTCATATCCATATTGTCAACATCACTGGTCAGGAAATACTAGCAACAAGAACTATAGAAGTCAAATGATCCCTGTAATATCCATTTAATGCTGAAAGCAATGTTACTTTCATACCTATTTTTCAGTTCTAGCTTGACTTTTGTACTTTCATGCTAAACCACCACTCCTATAACCAAAAAATGGGACTTTTTGAGTTCAGAGAGGTATGACTTTCTGTGCTAAAAATCAAGATATTCTCCAGGCAAGAATACTGGAGTGGCTTGCCATGCCCTCCTCCAGGGGATCTTCCCAAACCAGATTTCCAACCCAGGTCTCCCACATTGCAGGTGGATTCTTTACTATCTGAGCTGCCAGGGAAGCCCAAGAATACATAGGAATGGGTTGCCTATCCCTTCTCCGGGGGGCCTTCCTGACCCAGGAATCAACCTGGGGTCTCTGGCATTGCAGGCAGATTCTTAACCAGGGATTCTTCCTTCCTACCAAGGAAGTGCACAAGATAGTCCCAAGAAAACTGAAATGGTTGGTCACCCTAACTGTCCATGGTGCAATAATATGCAAAAGTCATACAGAGATAGAAAAAAATACACTCCTGATCCCCATGCAATTGAAAAATTTAATACTTATTTCTACATTTTTGGATTTATATCCAGAATTCAGGTAGTGAATATTAGCTAATCTATTATTAGTTACCAAATTATTAAAGTAGAAAACCATAAAATAATGTCACTAAATACAGAAAAGATATACCGTCGATTTACAAAAAAAAAACTTAAAACAAAATAATAAACTTCTTTAATCTGGTAATGTATAACTAAAACTAAAACATGGAAAATAAGCTTACTGTTGAATTTCTGGAGGCATTATTTTTAAAGCCAGAAGGAAAACAAGAGGTTCATGATTTTTGTGTCTATAGACATTCTATTCAGTCCTAGAGATTTTATTCAGTACTACACAATAATAAAAAAGTGAAAGAGTGAAGTGAAAAAGAAAGCTGTAATTTTTCAAAATCGATAAGACAATACAGTTAATCAAGCTCAATGAATCTAAGGACAATTTCCAAAATCAGGAGCATTACTTTTCCTCAATAAAGTAATGAGGAAATGCAACTTAATAAAGATAACTATCTCAGAATCAAAACCAATTATAAGATTTCTAGGAATTAATCCAACCAAAAAAATGCAAATTCATTATGGAAAAAATTATAAAACTTTATTAGAGGGCATAAATGAGGGCAAGTAAATGGAGAGATTATAACATATTCATGGATCAGAATACTCAAAATTATAAAGATGTAATTTTATCCAAGTTAAATAAGGAAAGTAATGCAATTTCACTCAAAATCTCCAACATATTTTATTGGCCTGCAAGCTTATGCTAAAATGTATACATGAAAGTTAAAGTCCAAGAACAACGTAAGCAACTTTGAAAACTTATCCAACAATATATCAAAACACACAGTAAAATAAGACTAATTTGAAGAATGCCATAGGAAAATGAAGTAATGTAACAAATGAGAAAATCTAGAAACAGAAATAGTTTAGTACACGGAAAATGGAATTACAAACATTGGAGAAAGAATAGAATACCTGGCAACCTATCTGGAAAATTTATATATTGGATCATAACTCACAGAAATGCATTATATTCCAATGGACTAAAGATGTAAATGTGAATATTATTACAATAAAATATAAATGATATATTTATGCAATCAGATAACAATATTAAATTTGATAACATTGATGTTTAAATGTATATACTAATATACAGCCATATAAATAAAAACAACCATCAACCAAGTGAAAAATAAGGTAAGGTCTGGGAAAAAATTCTTACAATATATAAAATGAATGAAAGTCCAAACTTTGGAGAATATGAAACTCCCATAAATCTATCAAGTGAAAAAGGATCAACATAGCCTATCAAAAAATGAGCAAAAATATCAAAAGGAAATTTATGGAAAAGGAAAATCAAATTAATGATATGTTCAATATTTCAATTTCATTAGAAACCAGAAAATTCAAATTATAAGAATCATTAAAACCATATAATCAGAAATAGGAAGTTTAAAGACAGTAAGTTGATGAAACTGTGACAAACCAGAATCTCTTACATTGTTGTAGGTAGAGCAATGAGATATAATTGGAAAGCAATTCATTTGTAAAGCAATCTGACAATATCTAATAAAGTTATAAACTTGCATATCTCTTATTATTTAGTAATTTGTATCTATGGGTTCTTGGGGAACAATATGAAAGAGTATAAAAGAGAAAATATTTAAGCATCTTAATTGCATGATTGTTTGTAACAGGGAAAAGAGGCAACCTAATTATTCCTTTGTAGGGAATATATGGGAGAAGGAAATGGCAAC
The DNA here is from genome assembly GCF_023091745.1 of Budorcas taxicolor. NCBI lineage: Eukaryota > Metazoa > Chordata > Mammalia > Artiodactyla > Bovidae > Budorcas > Budorcas taxicolor. The sequence continues at coordinate 47,846,338 of NC_068918.1, forward strand.
CCACTCCAGTATTCTTGCCTGGAGAATCCTGTGGACAGAGGATCCTGGAGGGATGCTGTCCATAGGGTCGCACAGAGTCCGACATGACTGAAGCGACTTAGCATGCATGCATGCATTGGAGAAGGAAATGGCAACTCACTCAAGTATTCTTGCTTGGAGAATCCCAGGGACAGAGGAGCCTGGTGGGCTGCCGTCTATGCGGTTGCTCAGAGTCGGACACAACTGAAGCGACTTAGCAGCAGCAGCAGCAGCAGCAGCAGCAAGAAATATATAAATGAATGATTTGAATATATGCAGTCATCAAACTCTTGAATAATAAATACTAATTAAAATGACTTGACTCTACATTATTTAGCATGGATTAGTCTTAAAAATATTTTTAAGTTATAAAAGGGAAATCATAGTATACTATATATATTATACATTTTGTAGTTTTTAACTATAGTACATCTTCTTTATATGTTCTCTATAGATTGACATTTAGGTTGCTTCCATGTATTGGCTACTGTAAATAGTGCTGCCATGAACATTGGGGTACATGTACTTTTGAAATTATGGCTTTCTCCAGATACATGCCCAGGAATTGGATTACTGGATTATATGGGCTTCCCTTGTAACTCAGTTGATAAAGAATCTGCCTGCAGTGCAGGAAACCTGGGTTCAATCCCTGGTTTGGGAAGATCCCCTGGAGAAGGAAATGGCAACCCACTCCAGTATCCTTGCCTGGAAAATCCTGTGGACAGAGAAGCCTGGTGGGCTGCAGTCCATGGGGTCGCAAAGAGTTGGACACGACTGAGCAACTAACACTTATGGTAGTTCTAGCTTTGGTTTTTTAAGGAATCCCCATACTATTCTTCACAGTGGTTGTACCAGTACCTACTGTTTTCATCTGCCCATCATCTCTTAATGATTTCATGTTTAGAAACCCTCACTTCACAAAATACTTCTCTCCAGTTCCACATAGATTTGATGGGAGGAGTCTAATCACCACTTTCCACTTTTCCTTGGACACATGCCTTTGGCCTATATCACAGTTATATCTTAGGTTAAGTTTTATGAGTCCAGATTGTGAACTCATGACTCATGGCTATTTGGGCTTCACTGCCTGGTGTTTCATGTGTGGAGACAGAAAGAACTTCATTTCCTGGAATCTGAAGCTAACCTGACATTAGCCTGACATTAGCCAGGCTCACTATCACAGTGAAGAATCATCAAGAGGAGACAAGAATGAAACACACACTTGGAGATTGAATGGAGTGATGGTGCTCTTGGTGTCCACTCTTGTGCTAGCTCAGCTTCATTTATGACTGAGTCCTGTGAGCTGATTAAAAGCGCTTTGTTGGCTTCAGCTTCAGCATGAACCGGGTTTCTGACCAATACCTCTCATTGAAAGACTTGTCTATCCTACTAATGAAGGAGGTCACAATTGAATGGAACGATCTCAATGATCCCTGCAAACAAAGTCTCCAATCTCTTCTGAATACACTAAAAATAAAATAAAATAATAGATCACTAAACTTTGGCCAAATGACCAGCCTAGAGAGCATATTAAAAAGCAGAGACATTACTTGCCAACAAAGGTCCATCTAGTCAAGGCTATGGTTCTTCCAGTCGTCATGTGTGGATGTGAGAGTTGGACTGTGAAGAAAGCTGAGTGCCAAAGAATTGATGCTTTTGAACTGTGGTATTGGAGAAGACTCTTGAAAGTCCCTTGGACCGCAAGGAGATACAACCAGTCCATTCTGAAGGAGATCAACGCTGGGATTTCTTTGGAAGGAATGATGCTGAAGCTGAAACTCCAGTACTTTGGTTATCTCATGCGTAGAGCTGACTCATTGGAAAAGACTCTGATGCTGGGAGGGATTGGGGGCAGGAGGAGAAGGGGATGACAGAGGATGAGATGGCTGGATGGCATCACTGACTTGATGGACGTGAATCTGAGTGAACTCCAGGAGTTGGTGATGGACAGGGAGGCTTGGTGTGTGGGATTTATGGGGTCGTATAGAGTTAGACACGACTGAGTGACGGAAGTGAACTGAAACATTGGCAACAGCAGTATCTTAGATACAGCACAATTATCTTCTCCAGCCACTACTGAAGAAATGTATTTTAATGTAAAATGCAAAGATTTAAGCTTATTTCTTCTGTAGAAAATATTGTAATGATCAACAGAAACTATCAAAATAAAACCCCATGTTTCAGCTTCCAAATAAACAAAGATTCAAACAAAAATGACTGCTGATAGGCATCCTTGGGATTCCTAAAAATGCCTTAAAGCTTCTTGCTAAAATTGCTTCAAAGTATCTATTTAAATTATATATCCTTGATTAATGTTTTCTTTATATCTCTAATTTCTTAATGCAAAAAAGATTATTCTAGAAACTGTATCAGAATTCATAAAATTTTATGTACATGGGTTGTTCAATTCAATAAACATACTGAAAAACATCATACTGTTTGTCTTACAAGTATGTTTTAACTTGATTTAATAATTTTTTGTAGCCACTTCTTAAACAAAGCAAAACTTAAAATGCATCAGGCCCTTGGTCTGCAACATAACTTCCTGTTATAAAGTAGTTTCTATGGGAACACCAGATCTAATTTCATCATGTCAACTTACTTGCATTTTTCCAGGAATAGGAACATCAGAATATTTGAGAAATAAGTATAAAAACAGGTTTAGCGAATATAAGATATCATGTTCTGATTGAAATATTTCATTAGAAGCACTACTGCCGTGAATAAATTAGACAAATAGTCAATAGATCTTAACAGCCTAAATGTTGTCTTTAATCATCGAATGGATCACTCTTGAAATAATTAGCCTGAGAGTTTAAGTAGGATGCTAAGGATCATGATAGTTAACTAAATATATACTTGCAAGATTTGTAAAGGGAAAAAGTTGTTCATGTTAACACACAGCAGCTCTTTCTAATAAAACTGCTTTTGCCCATGAAGAAAAGACACTGGCAAAAGATATTTTGAAAGAGGATAATTTTGATGAGCAGGATTATTATAATTGATCACTTAGGCAGCTCCTTTTCTGTTACTGATAAAAAATCCTAATCTGGTTGAGATATCCAAGTTTTAGCACTTAACCAAGCCTTGATTATAACTGACCATACCTCCAATTCCTAAGACGGGCCATGTTTGACTTAATCGATACAGTTTGTTCCCAAAACTAGCATCAGGATACATATGATGGAAACATTCAAATCATAGTGAATCTTGCCATTTTCCTGGCAAAGTTAGGTTAAAAGTACTCATCTCTCTCTCTCTCTCTCTCTCTCTCTCTCTCTCTCCCTTTCTCTCTCTCTCTTTTGCATGCTGGAGTATGCTAATAAGAAAACTTTAGCCACCTTAAGGAATGCTGGAAGTTTAAGCTAGCATGTACAATTAATATATCACACACAAAAAATGGAGATGAGATGGTGAAAAAACTAACCATCAAGTTTATCCCATCACTAGACAACCGATTTATGAGTCCAAGGATTTCCTGATTGTTAAGGTCATAATGAGTCAGATTTTTCTAATGACATGCAGCTGAAGTCACCAATAGTAAATTAAGTATGTATTAAGTAAATATATAAATAGACTTCTATTTAATTGAAGTATAGTTGATTTTCAAAGTTGTGTTAGTTTCTGATGTGTAGTGAAATGATTCAGTTACGTACATATATATTGGAGAAGGAAACGGCAACCCACTCCAGCATTCTTGCCTGGAGATTTCTATGGACAGAGGAGCCATGTGGTCTCAAGAGTTGGACACGACTGAGTGACTAACACTTGAAAATTTGATGTGTTCTTTTACATATTTTTTCTGTTATGATTTACTATAGAATACTGAACATAATTCTCTCTACTAGACAATAGGATCTTGTTGTTTATCCATCCTATATATAATAATTTGCAACTGCTAACACCAAACCTTCCACTGCTCCCCATCTCCCTTGACAACTGCAAGTCTGTTTTCTGTATCTGTGAGTCCGTTTCTGTTTGTTCATTTGTGCCATGTTTTAGATTCCACATATAATTTACATCATATTGTATTCATCTTTTCTGACATTTCAGTTAGTGTGATAAGCTCTGGATCTATCAGAGTAGCTGCAAATGGAATTATTTCACTTTTAATGACTGGGTAGTATTCCACTGTGACTTCCCTGGTGGCTCAGACGGTTAAGCATCTGTCTACAATGTGGGAGGCATTGTGTTTATATGTGTGTGTACATATATATGTGTGTGTGTGTGTGTGTGTATGTATCTGTATATACACTACATTTTCTTTATCCATATATTTGTCAATACACATAAGGTTTTTTCCATGTCTTGGCTATAGTGAGCAGTGCTGCTATAGATATACAGATGCATGTATCTTTTCAAATTATAGTTTTGTCTGAATATATGGCCAGGAATGAGATTACTGTTTCATATGGAAACTCTGTTTTTAATTTTCGGAGTGATGTGCATACTGTGTTCTGTAGTGGCTGCGCCAATTTACATTCTTACCACTGGTGTAGCAGAGTTCCCTTTCTTCCACACCCTCGCCAGCATCTGTTATTTGTAGATCTTTTGATGATTTCCATTCTGACCAGTGTGAGGTGGTACCTCGTTGTGGTTTTGATTTGCATTTCTTTTATAATTATGGATGAGTATTTCTTCGTGGGCCTATTGGGCATCTGTATATCTTCCTGGAAGAAGTTTCTGTTTAGGTCTTCTGCCCAATTTTTGATTGGATTGATGTTTTTTTTGTTGTTGCATTCTATGTCCTGTTCATATATTTTGGAAATTAAGCCTTTGCCAATCATATCATTTGAAAATAAATTAAATATATTATGTTGTCAGTAGCTTTATCTTCAATACATTAAAAAAATAAAACCTAAATGAATGATGAATTATTGCTATCTAAACAATATTAAATCATATGAAGAACAAAAAGGGTTAAGTCCCATTAATTAGAAAGTCAGGTAGGAAAGTGGGTAGGGTATAGAGGGAATTTATTTTGCAAAATTTTAATCTTGTTAATATATTCACAGAGGTTCCAAAAAATATGGACCTATTTCTTAATAAAATCTCTATGCTAAATCTCCAGGAAAGGTCCTAAAATTTAAATAAAAAGAACAGTGTTGTTTAACTGATTATAAAGGTCTTCTAATTGAAATACTATTTATAAGCTCTAATGACATTCAGAGCAGGGTTTCCTTAATACGATTCCTTAGGCTATTCTCAAAGAAAGTTTGTCTGGCCTTAGAATAGAAGAAGAAATTCATAGATTCCCTGCATTAAAAAAAAAAAAAATTGATTGGTGTATAGTTGATTTACATTGTGCTAGTTTCAGTGTACAGTAAAATTAATCAATTATACATATACATGTATCCACTCATATTAAAAGCAGAGACATTACTTTGCCAACAAAAGTCCATCTAGTCAAGGCTATGGTTTTTCCAGTAGTCATGTATGGATGTGAGAGTTGGACTATAAAGAAAGCTGAGCACTGAAGAATTGATGCTTTTGAACTGTTATATTGGAGAAGACTCTTGTGAGCCCCTTGGACTGCAAGGAGATCCAACCAGTTCATCCTAAAGGAGATCAGTCCTGGGTGTACATTGGAAGGACCGATGCTGAAGCTGAAACTCCAATACTTCAGCCACCTGATGTGAAAAGCTGACTCATTTGAAAAGACCCTGATGCTGAGAAAGATTGAGGGCAGGAGGAGGAGACGACAGAGGATGAGATGGTTGGATGGCATCACCGACTCAATGGACATGGGTTTGGGTAGATTCCGGCAGTTGGTGATGGACAGGGAGGCCTGGCATGCTGCGGTTCATGGGGTCACAAAGAGTCGGACACGACTGAGTGACTGAACTGAAGTATCCACTCTTTTTTAGATGCTTTTTCTGTATAGGTCATTACAGAATATTGAGGTGAGTTCCTTGCACTATACAGTAGATCTTTATGAGCTACTTATTTTATGTATAGAATAAATATAATATATATGTCAATCCCAATCTCCTAATTTATCCCTCCCCTCCTTCTTACCCTCTGCTTAGATTCACTTTAAACAATAGACTTTAAGAGCTTCAGAATCAGTAATCTATTAAAACAGAGACTGAAATTTGATGAAAACATTAGTATTGGCATGAAACAAAAGATCAAAGTAGACTTAGCATAGGCATGTAAAAGAATCATACATTTTCAAGCTTCAGAGAACACTCATTAACATCCTTTATAGTATAAATGTTTTCTTGATCACTGAAAATATACATATATATCTTATCTCACAACTGGAAATTGATAGCATGATGTTGGAGGCCATGTTCTTTCTATTTTCTATGTTATTTTCTTGGTCCATGTAAAAAAATTTCTCCTGATAACCTCTGTTGTCCCAGGGGAGTATGGATAAAAAATTTCCACCTTTCCTCTAGCTCTTATAAGCTCTGCCTCCTCCCCATGGTAGCAGTAGTGACCTATCTTATTCTCCAGTCCATGCTGCTGCTGCTGCTGCTAAAGTCGCTTCAGTCGTGTCCGACTCTGTGCGGCCCCATGGACGGCAGCCCACCAGGGTCCCCCGTCCCTGGGATTCTCCAGGCAAGAACACTGGAGTGGGTTGCCATTTCCTTCAATACATGAAAGTGAAAAGTGAAAGTGAAGTCCCTCAGTCGTGTCCGACTCTTCGCGACCCCATGGACTGTAGCCTACCAGCCTCCTCCGTCCATGGGATTTTCCAGGCAAGAGTACTGGAGTGGGGTGCCATCGCCTTCTCCTATTCTCCAGTCCATAAAAGAAGCTAATATCTAAATCATTTCTGAACCTGTATTCGTCAACTGGTTCAGAATTCTTATAGGCCAGTTCCCATTGTCAAGTCACAACACAGAACTTAGGTATACTTTGAATCACAGAAAACTTGGCATTTAAATGCTCACATTCTAAATGTTGAATATTTGTTGATTAATAATTTAATTGGAGAGAAAAGAGATATCTTTGAGGTATTCTTTCTGGCACAGTATAAATAGCATTAAAACTACTCTCTATGTACTTTGTTGTTAGATTTTTATTTAGATGAATGTAACTCCAATGTATTAACTGTTTTACTCATTTAAATCTATACAAATATCTCATTTAATTCAAATGACACTCTCTAAAAAAGATACCACTAGATATATTTGATAGATTAAAAATGTGTAGGATGGTTTAAAAACTGTGAACATTTTGAAGAGATAAAAGGAGAAAAATTAAAAACTATTTTAAACGCATGAGCTATAACTATAAATTAAACATTTTGCTACTTAATATGAACTTTTAATTTCCCATAGAAAGGAATTTTCAGGGTACTGAGAGATTCATAGGAAAAATAGTCAAAAGTACTCAGTACTTTAAATTAAAAGACTCCTACAAAAATGTGGTATTTTTAATGAAAAAATATTATTTAACAGGGCTTTTGTTAGACTTTAATTACAATATTTGAAAAACAATGAACATATAATTTAGTAAAACCATTTACTGTACTATTGCCAAGAGATAGCAAACAATTCATGGCTTGTCTTTGTGTTTGTATTAGTATTTGGATGGCATTTGTGAAAATAGATAATACTGAATCACAAATATGACACACACATCGTGCCTGAATCATTAAATATTCAGTTAGATTAGCAAAGAAAAGAAACATCTTTTTCAAATTCATCTGACTTGTTCAGCATAATTTTCCAGTCCTGACTCCACAAAGCACAACAATATCCTCTATAAAAATCATGGTGGAGAGGATATATTTTCCTTATCCTTCTGCAAAGATTTCTCATAAAATCATAAAAGAGTTTTAGACTATTGTCTTTAGTACACTAATCTTTAATTAAAATTTGTGAAATTTTTCCATCCTGCTTGTGCTTCTTTTTTTCCCTCCATTTATCCAAAGCTTATCCATTTGTCATGTCTGGGAAAATTCCTTGCTCAGAGCTACTCTTTTACATAGTTTATACTTCATACATCAACACTTCATCATACATTAAGAATATTGTCCACAAATTAATGTTAAAAGGGGCTTCCTTGATAGTTTAGTTGGTAAAGAATCCTGCAATGCAGGAGACCCCAGTTTGATTCCTGGGTGGGGAAGATCTGCTGGAGAAGGGATAGACTACCCACTCCAGTATTCTTGGGCTTCCCTTGTGGCTTAGCTGGTAAGGAATCCACCTGCAATGTGGGAGACCTGGGTTAGATTCCTGGGTTGGGAAGATTCCCTGGAGAAAAAGGGAAGGGTTCCTACACTTCAGTGTTCTGGCCTGGAGAATTCCATGGACTGTTTAGTCCATGGGGTTGCAAAGAGTCGGACAAGACTGAGTGACTTTCACTTTCACTTTAAAATCATAAAATAATTTATTAGAGTATTGCCTTTTTGAAAAAAAGATCTCATCAAATTTGGGATTCTTAATCTGTAATAGATATATGCTTGATAAATTGAATTTAACAAAATTTAATAAAATATCTCTATGAGATAGGTGTGTCTAACCAGAGTGTATCCATAGGAACTCTCTTCAAAAACAGAAAATTCCTTTGACTCACATTTCATTCGAAGAGTAGCTATAAATGTAAATCTATTTTCCCTTTCATTACATATATTCAAGGAGCTTCCTGTGGCAAATTGGTGGATCTGATTACAGGACAGTTTGTATTACTATTTTAATTTCAAGTTGGCTATTTTATTTAAACATTTTGTTTTGCCTTGACAAAAAATCTTAAATCATTTCATCACACTAATAAAGTAATTTATTCAGGGCAGCCTCTTATTCCAGAAAGCTGATCATGGCACATATAAGATAATGTAAAAAATTTCTAATATTTATTATAATAGTAGTTGAATTCATTCACATGCAGACATACACTTTTTGCTTTTCCAAGTGACCACTGTTGAAAACTGGCTCCATTTGCTAATGAATTTGACAATGCTTGTGTTAAAAAGATGTTTTGAAGATGGTGATCACTGTTTCCAGCACACAATCTCTGCTAAAACTACCTCTGACCGACATTTGTGGTTTTCCCATTTGAAACACAGAGCGTATGCCCGCCCTCCAACCTAAGTGCATCTGATTGAATACGGAGCCCTCCCTCCATCCTAAGTGCATCTGATTGAATACGGAAGACGCTTTCTCCAAATAGGAACAATTCATCAATTGGACTGATTCAATCAGATAGTCTCTTCTGATAAATCTGAGATGAAGATGCTGAGGAAATAAGAAGAGGACAAAGTTAAAACAGAAAAGAAGCTTAAAACCAATCTCATTAACGAGTTATGACAGCCCAAATTTCCTCTTTCTGAGGCTTTGATAGTATAGAGATACATGGATTAGATGATTACTCTGTAATATATTAGGAAAAATTTAAAGAAAAGATTAACTTAAAGCACTTCTGGGGTGCTGATATAAACCCACAAAAAGGAACTCACACTCATCCTAATGTAAGAAATTTTTTCTCTAGTCACTATGATGAGATCTCTAAAAAGCAAGTTAGGAAAGCAATTTAGAAAATTCCTGGAGTTTTCACCAACTTTTTAAGTATGAGAATTTAAATATAGAAATAATGAAATAATTATACTGTAATTCCCATATACCTAATATCTAGGTTATTAATTGTTAATTTTACTGTAAAATTATACATGTGTATGAAAAACAGAATTTATTTCCTAAAACACTTAATAATACATTTCAGATGACAAATGTCTTTTTCCCTAATTGATTCATCATGAATCTTCTAAGGATAAGAATATTTGGCCATATGACATTATTATTCCTAATACAACTATTAATAATTTCCCAATATACAGTTCTTATTCAAAATAACCTCTGTCTTATAATTTAAAATAAAACAGATGGAACTGAAAAAGAGAAATAAGCAAGTGCACAAACATGGTGAAAATTGCAACATACACGTTTCAGGATGAATGAAACCAGAAAAAAAATCCATGTGAGTATAGAATATTATAATGATCAATAAATTTAACCTAATGATATACACAGAAGACTGAATCCAACAATGATTGATTTCCCATGTTTTTCAAATACTCATGAAAACAAGAAAAACTGATTATACGTTGGGGAAAAAATTCCAACAAATTCCAAAGGATTGAAAATGTGCAGAGATCATTGTTGATAAGAACAGAATTATATATAAACAAATAATAAAAATGTATTGAGATTTTCCAGATATTTAGAAATAGGACTCAAATAGCTTGTTTGTCAAATAAGAGATGACATCACAAAGTAGAAAATGTTTTGAAATGCATATATAAAGAAAAATAGAACATTTAAAATTCAATTATTTAAGAATATCTGTAAAGTGTTAGAACAGATAAGGTTCCCAAAAAGTGGAAAGAAAAAAATAATAAATGAAATAGAAAATAAAAATAGAAAAACATTTAGCATAGCCAAATTTAGCTTTATTTTTAAAAAAGAGTAAGAACTGAAAAAAAAAAAAAAACTGTAAAAAATTGACCAAGAAATAAACCAATAAAAGCACAAAATATCAACATTAATTTTTTTTCAAAAAGTGAAAATATTAAACTAATAAAGGCAATGAAAAGAGAATAAAAGCATGATAGATTAAATGCAAAATGGTTTATATTCCCATTTTTTCCCCTCTATCATTGCTTTTTGCAAAGTGACTTTGCAGCTTCTCTAAAGAGAGAGGCTCAATCTATTTCAACATCCTTTGAATTAGGTCTTTTCTTGTAATTTTCTTAACTAATAAAATATGGTGGGAAATGATGGGATGTAAATTCTAAGTTGGTCTCAAGAGGTCTTTCAAATTCCACTCTATTTCTTTTGGACTTTCACCTTCTCCTTATGAGCAAGTCCAAGCAAGTCTGAACTGATGACAGACCATGTGGAGCAAAGCAGAATGAGCCCCAAGACATAGCTGAGGCTCCAGACATCTAAGAGGACCCAGTTAAGATCAGAAAAGCTACCGAGTTTAACATATCTGACTGTGAAAGCATCAGTGATCTTTCCAAGTACAGCTTGTTGCTGTTGAGTTGCTAAGTCATGTCCAACTCTTTGCACCCCATGGACCATACATACACAGCCTGCCACATTCTTGGACCAGTGTGCCCATGGAATTTCCAGGTAAGTCTACAGGAGTGGGTTGCCATTCCCTTTTCCAGGGGATCTTCTGAAAACTTCCTGGCAGGCTACGGTCCATGGGGTCTCAAAGAGTGGGACATAACTTAACGACTAACACTTCCTCTCCAGGGGGTCTTTCCAACCTAGGGATGAAACCCACATCTGCATTGACAGGCGGTTTCTTTACCACTGAGCTACCTGAGTAAGTAAAGTTGCTCAGTCCTGTCCAACTCTTTGCGACCCCATGGACTGTAGCCTACCAGGCTCCTCTGTCCATGGGATTTTCCAGACAATAGTCCTGGAGTGGATTGCCATTTCCTTCTCCAGGGGATCTTCTCAACCCAGGGACTGAACCCAGGTCTCCTGCATTGTAGACAGACGCTTTACCATCTGAGCCACCAGGGAAGAGTTTGCCATCTGAGCCACCTGGGAAGACTGAAAGCGAAAGTCGCCCAGTCCTGTCGGAGTCTTTGCTAGCTGGAAGACTGGAGTGGGTATCCTTTCTGTTTTTCTCCAGGGCATCTTTTCAACCCAAGGATCGAAATCAGGTCTCCTGCATTGCGGACAGATTCTTTACCAGCTGAGCCACAAGGAAAGCCCAAGAATACTGGAGTGGGTAACTTATTTCTTCTCCAGTGGATCTTCCAAACCAGAAATCAAACCGGGGTCTCCTGCATTGCAGGACTGAGACTATAAGATTGTGCCAAGTTGATGAGCATAAAGAACAAAGCCAAGACAAATAAATAAGCAAACAAGCAAACTGATGTGTAGTATTAGAAAGGCAAAAACAATGCTTTTGATATTTTGTAGACAACATTTTCACATAGAAAATCCAAACAATAAAATTAATGAATTTATGTAGTTTTCCAGACAAAAAAATCAATGCACAAAAAACAATGTGCTTTTTAAGCCACTAAGCCTGTAGCTTATTTCATGGAGATATTGTGGGAATATATTATCAAAAATTAGAATATTATAAACAGCTTTTATGTAAATAAATATGAAAATTTAAGTGGAAATCCTAGTAAAAAGTTTTATTAAGTCGATAGAATAGAAAATCTAGTTAGTCCTATTGTAATTGAATCTAATTAAAATAGCCCTCCAGATAAACTCCAGGTAGAAACGTTGAAACTAATAAAAAAAAAAAAAAATCAGTCTTAAATAACCACTTTCATAAACTCAAAAGTAAAATTATTCCAAACTCTTTTTGTGAGTCCAGCATAACTTGATACCAAAATCCCACAAGTTCAATATCTCTCATGAATAGACACAAAACCTCAAAGAAAATGTTCTGCAAATGAATCCATCAATTAATTAAAACTATATTTCATAAAAACATTGAATAATTTTAGCAATAATTTTATCATTAATTTTCTATAACCATTAATATTATTTAGCAATAATATAAATAATTTTAATTATTCAATGTAAGAATATTGAATAATTTTAGCAAGCATGGATAACTCTTGCCTGAATCAGTTATCAATATTTCATTAAGGATTGAAAAATGTTTATTTAAAAAGTTGTTAGCTGATATTCTTCTGTAAAAAAGAAATTTCTCACATCACATGTAAATTCACTCTATTTCTTCCTTTAAAAAAGACTAAATATCTTTTTTTTCTTTAATTACCAATTTTTAGAATAAGAAGTTGGTACTGTAATCACCTCCCATGGTAGACAATCTAATTTGTTCTATTTTAGCTTTGATTATTTATTTATTCTTATTTTCTTCTTTTGAAGATCATGGCTTTTCCTTTCTTTCCCCTTTTCTTCCTGTATCCTCCCTCCATCCCTCTCTTTCTCCCTTTCTTCATTCTTTCCTTCTTTTTTAATCTCTTATACTTGAACTGTTACATAGTTGACCATGGGGAGCCCCTTCTTAGCTGGCCCTTATGTTCCTTTAAAATACCAAAAATGAATGGAGACATTTTAAAGGAACATATTTTAAATATATCCTATCTATCTGGCACTATAAAATATCTTATAAGCTCATATTTGACTTTATTTTCCTCACTCCTGTAACTGGTGGCAGAAGTTCAGCTCCTCTGTACACTGGTGCTGAATTGAATCTCATAGACAGAGTTTTGCCTGAAGTAGAAAATGATAGCTTTATTGCTTTGCCTGGCAAAGGAGGGGAACAGCAGGCCAGTGCCCTCAGAACCATGTATCCCCCCTTGGGAAAGATAGTGACAAAGACAGTAATTGGAAAGGGTGTGATCACACTGAAGAGGGTGTGATCAGCTCATGGACTTTCTTCTGATGGGTTGGTGGTGAGGTAATTAGGAGTCAACAGTATCAACCTTCAGGTTCAACTGGCCTGAGTCTATTCACTTGTGGTTAGCATTGTTAATCCTTAACTTCTCCCACCTGGAGGGAGTTTCAGTATCTGCAAAATAGCTCAAAGATATTGTTGTGTGTATCCTTTAATGGGGAAACAGGACCTCACCCCAAAGCTTCTCTTGACTCTTTCTCTTTGGTCTCATCCCGTCCCTTTACTAATTAACAACTGCATGAACCTGCTGGTTGGAACTTAGTGAAGATCATGAAGGCTCTTTCCTATAAGCAGAGAAACGGGGGACACAAAGGCCTTGTAACCAGGACCTCCACATGGTCCTTCACGGTATCAGAATCAACTGCTTCCCCAATGAGCCCTAATTCTTTGTTTGTTGTTGTTCACTCACTAACGCATATCCGACACTTTGCAACCCCATGAACTGCAGCATGCCAGCCTTCTCTGTCCTCCACTATTTCCAAGAGTTTGCTCAAACTCATGTCCATCCAACCATCTCATCCTCTATTGTCCCCTTCTCCTCCTGCCTGCCATCTTTCTCAGCATCAGGGTCTTTCTAGTGAGTCAGCTCTTCACATCAGGTGGCCAAACTATTGGAGCTTCAGCTTCAGCATCAGTCCTTCCAATGAATATTCAGGATTGATTTCCTTTAGGATTGACTGGTTTGATTGCCTTGCTGTCCAAGGAACTCTCAAAAGAGTCTTCTCTAGCACCATAATTCAAAAGCAGCAATTCTTCAACACTCAGCCTTCTTTATGATACAACTCTCACACCTGTACATGACTACTGGAAAACCCATAGTTTTGGCTATACAGAAATTTGTCAGCAAAGTGATGTCTCTGCTTTCTAATATTCTGTCTAGGTTCATCATAGCTTTTCTTCCAAGGAGCAAGCGTCTTTTGATTTCATGGTGGCAGTCACCATCCACAGTGATTTTGGACCCCAAGAAAATAAAATCTGTCACTCTTTCCATTTCTTCCCCATCTATTTGCCATGAAGTGATTGGACTGGATGCCAGGAGCTGTAAGCCAGCTTTTTCACTCTTCTCTTTCACCTTCATCAAGAGACTCTTTAGTTCCTCTTTACTTTCTGCCATTAGGGTGGTATCATCTGCATATCTGAGGTTGTTGATATTTCTCCTGGCATTCTTGATTCCAGCTTGTGATTCATCTAGCATTTCGCATGTTGCATTCTGCATAGAAGATAAATAAGCAGGGAGACAATATACAGACTTGATGTACTCCTTTCCCAATTTGGAAGCAGTCCATTGTTCCATGTCCGTTTCTAATTGCTGCTTCCTGTCCTGCATACAGGTTTCTCAAGAGGCAGGTAAGGTGGTCTGGTATTGTCATCTCTTTAATTTCCACAGTTTGTTGTGATCCACATATACTAATATTTAGAAACCAAGTTTTCTGAGCATAGTTATGTTCATTGTTGTGCCAAACTTTTTGGCCCTTTCAATAGCCAGAAATATAAAGTATATTTTATATGTGTCATGAGTTTATATCAAAATATCCAACTCAAATATTAAAATTCCTCAAATTATAAGCCTATACTTTGTTTTTATGTTTGTAGTTTTCTCCAATTACATTTAGAAATTTGTTCCTAACAAGATTAATGCAATTATAATATTATTTATTTTATTCTATACTATTCATACTATGATTTCATAATTATATCATGAATATTAGTATTGTCTGTAAGATTGTTTTGTGGATTATTTATGGTACTGTGTTATTAATGCTAGAATAAAAGTGATATAAATTTACTTATGTAACTGAAGCAGAAAAGGCTATCTACAGAGCAAATAAAAAGCAGAGTTAGAGAGAAAAATGAAGATGTGCAACAACTTATTCCTAGATATATTACAGAGCATTTCCTTGATTCATCATTAATGTCTTTCTAAACTCTTATTCCTAGAACTCCCGAGGCCTGCTGTTTGACTCATTCTTGACTGTTAAAAAATGTCCATTTTATTATTCAAGTACTACTGTGCTTTATTTGATTTTGGTAATTGCAACATTACATCATCCTTGCTGTATTCAAGGGCTTCCCTGGTGACGCTAGCGGTAAAGCACCCACCTGCCAATGCAGGAGATGTAAGAGACATAGCTTCAATCCTTGGGTCAGGAAGATCCCCTGGAGGAGGGCATGGCAGCCCACTCCAGTATTCTTGCCTGGAGAATCCCAGATAGAAGAGCCAGGCAGGCTACCTCAACGGGTTCAAAAAGAATTGGATATGACTGAGCGGCTTTCACAATTTGCTGTATTTAGATCCTTGCTAAATTCATAAACTCATTTTAATGCTGAGAAAATTAAGAATTAGAGCTTTTATGAAACTAGCACAAACCTCAAATGTATATAAACTAGCACAGCTAAGAGTGAAATGAAGGTTTGTTTAACTATAATGCCTATCTCCTCTAAAACTATACTGCTGCTGCTGCTTAGTCACTTCAGTTGTGTAGCCCACCAAGCTCCTCTGCCCATGGAATTCTCTAGGCAAGAGTACTAGAGTGGGTTGCATTGCCGTCCTCCAGGGGATCTTCCCAACACAGGGATTGAACCCATGTCTCCTGCATTGCAGGCAGTTTCTTTACCACTGAGCCATGACGGAAGCCCTTAGAACTATACTATACTGGTATAATTCTTTAAAAAGTCAGATATTCCTTGTTGTCCACATGATCTCAGGAACTTACATCCATGGCTTTGTCAACTTGACTCAGGTTTTGAGCTAAGATCAGTGCCAGGATTTCTTCCTGAAAAACATTACTTCCGATGGTTGAAAATATATCATTAAGCAGAGGTGAATATGTTGGAAATTGTGAGAAACCAGCCCAAATACATTGATTTCATATGGTTGATTAATTCAAATAATTTCAAAAATAAATATGCAAGAATCACTACAGGCAGGACTATTAAAATGGTTCTGTTTCTAATAATACCAACCTAGCAGCAGAGTTATTAGAAAATGTTATTCCAATAGTTTCCTTATAGTTCTATGCTCTCAGCATCAACTTGGACATATCAGACAGAGTGAGAAGAAGCTATTCTATACTTGCTTGACTTTACTCGTATCTTATAGGAAATTTAGCAAAATTTTGACTCTAGATTGTAAAAACAGAAATCGCTATGGCAGTTGAATAATAATCTACGTAAGAATATGGGTGTCTCTTTTGCTGTCTCGCATACAGGGTCATCATTACCATCTTTCTAAATTCCATATATATGTGTTAGTATACTGTATTGGTGTTTTTCTTTCTGCCTTTCTTCACTCTGTATAATCAGCTCCAGTTTCATCCATCTCATTAGAACTGATTCAAATGTATTCTTTTTAATGGCTGAGTAATACTCCATTGTGTATATGTACCACAGCTTTCTTATCCATTCATCTGCTGATGGACATCTAGGTTGTTTCCATGTCCTGGCTATTATAAACAGTGCTGCGATGAACATTGGGGTACATGTGTCTTTTCCTATTCTGGTTTCCTCGGTGTGTATGCCCAGCAGTGGGATTGCTGGGTCATAAGGCAGTTCTATTTGCAATTTTTTAAGGAATCTCCACACTGTTCTCCATAGGGGCTGTACTAGTTTGCATACAGTATTGTAAAGTAAAATAAAGTAAAAATAAAAATAAAAAAAAGAATATGGGTGTCTCAGTGGTAAAGAATCCTCTGGCAATGCAGGAGCCACAGGAGACATGGCTCAGTCCCTTGGTTTGGAAGGTCCCCTAGAGGAGGGCATGGCAACCCACTCCAGTATTCTTGCCTGGAGAATCCCTCTGGACAGAGGAGCCTGGTGGGCTATAGTCCATAGGGTCACAAAGAGTCAGACAGGACTAAAGTGACTTGGAATGCACATAAGAATATGCATAATTATAACAAACTTTAGTTTCTAATATAAATCTAAGACATACAGTTTCTCCAAAACTTTTATAATAATTATGACATTAATATTTGGTGAGTCAACTGTTCCACACAAAATAAATATATTTTCAATGTCTTCTGGTATATTAAATGCCAATGTCTAATTTTTAATTTTATCTTAGTGCCCTAGTAGGATAATTTGTTCATTCTGTGAAGTTAATGCACTACTGCAGCGTTTGTAGGTATTCTTCTAATATCTTAAAAATTACATTTGCCTTAGCTGAGTACAATTCAAAAGTACATGTTCACAAATGATATCTTTAAAATGTTTTAATTTATTTGTAAAAGTACTTCAGTTCAGTTCAGTCGCTCAGTCGTGTCCAACTCTTTGTGACCCCATGAATTGCAGCACGCCAGGCCTCCCTGTCCATCACCATCTCCCGGAGTTCACTCAGACTCACGTCCATTGAGTCTGTGATGCCATCCAGGCATCTCATCCTCGGTCGTCCCCTTCTCCTCCTGCCCTCAATCCCTCCCAGCATCAGAGTCTTTTTCAATGAGTCAGCCCTTCGCATGAGATGGCCATAGTATTGGAGCTTCAGCTTTAGCATCATTCCTTCCAAAGAAATACCAGGTTTGATCTCCTTCAGAATGGACTGGTTGGATCTCCTTGCAGCCCAAGGGACTCTCAAGAGTCTTCTCCAACACCACAGTTCAAAGGCATCAATTCTTTGGCACTCAGCCTTCTTCATAGTCCAACTCTCACATCCATACATGACCACTGGAAAAACCATAGCCTTGACTAGACAGACCTTAGTCGGCAATGTAATGTCTCTGCTTTTGAATATGCTATCTAGGTTGGTCATAACTTTTCTTCCAAGGAGTAAGCATCTATTAATTTCATGGCTGCAGTCACGATCTGCAGTGATTTTGGAGCTCAAAAAAATAAAGTCTGACACTGTTTCCCCATCTATTTCCCATGAAGTGATGAGACCAGACACCATGATCTTTGTTTTCTGAATGTTGAGCTTTAAGCCAACTTTTTCCCTCTCCTCTTTCACTTTCATCAAGAGGTTTCTTAGTTCCTCTTCACTTTCTGCCATAAGGGTGGTGTCATCTGCATATCTGAGGTTATTGATATTTCTCCCAGCAATCTTGATTCCAGCTTGTGTTTCTTCCAGTCCAGCGTTTCTCATGATGTACTTTGCATATAAGTTAAATAAGCAGGGTGACAATATACAGCCTTGACGTACTCTTTTTCCTATTTGGAACCAGTCTGTTGTTCCATGTCCAGTTCTAACTGTTGCTTCTGACCTGAATATAGGTTTCTCAAGAGTCAGGTCAAGTGGTCTGGTATTCCCATCTGTTTCAGAGTTTTCCACAGTTTATTGTGATCCACATAGTCAAAGGCTTTGGCATAGTCAATAAAGCAGAAATAGATGTTTTTTTCTGCAACTCTGTTGCTTTTTCCATGATCCAGCGGATGTTGGATTTGATCTCTGGTTCCTCTGCCTTTTCTAAAACCAGCTTGAACATCAGGGAGTTCACAGTTCATGTATTGGTGAAGTCTGGCTTGGAGAATTTTGAGCATTACTTTACTAGCATGTGAGATGAGTGCAGTTGTGCGGTAGTTTGAGCATTCTTTGGCATTGCCTTTCTTTGGAATTGGAATGAAAACTGACCTTTTCCAGTCCTGTGGCCACTGCTGAGTTTTCCAACTTTGCTGGCATATTGAGTGCAGCACTTTCACAGCATCATCTTTCAGGATTTGAAACAGCTCAACTGGAATTCCATCACCTCCACTAGCTTTGTTAGTAGTGATGCTTTCTAAGGCCCACTTGACTTCACATTCCAAGATGTCTGGCTCTAGATTAGTGATCACATCCTCATGACTATCTGGGTTGTGAAGATCTTTTTTGTACAGTTCTTCCGTGTATTCTGGCATCCCTGGTGGCTCAGAGGTTAAAGCGTCTGCCTCCAATGCCCAAGACCCGGGTTCGATCCCTGGGTCGGGAAGATCCTCTGGAGAAGGAAATGGCAATCCACTCCAGTATTCTTGCCTGGAGAATCTCATGGACAGAGAAGCCTAGTAGGTTACAGTCCATGAGGTCGCAAAGAGTCAGACATGACTGAACTAATTCACCCTCACACTCCGTGTATTCTTGCCACCCCTTCTTAATATCTTCTGCTTCTGTTAGGTCCAGACCATTTCTGTTCTTTATCGAGCCCAACTTTGCATGAAATGTTCCCTTGGTATCTCTCCTTTTCTTGAAGAGATCTCTAGTCTTTCCCATTCTCTTGTTTTCCTCTATTTCTTAGCATTGATCGCTGAAGAAGGCTTTCTTATCTCTTCTTGCTATTCTTTGGAACTCTGCATTCAGATGCTTATATCTTTCCTTTTCTCCTTTGCTTTTCGCCTCTCTTCTTTTCACAGCTATTTGTAAGGCCTCCCCAGACAGCCATTTTGTTTTTTTGCATTTCTTTTCAATGGGGATGGTCTTGATTCCTGTCTCCTGTACAATGTCACGAACCTCATTCCATAATTCATCAGGCACTCTATCTATCAGATCTAGACCCTTAAATCTATTTCTCACTTCCACTGTATAATCATAAGGGATTTGATTTAGGTCATACCTGAATGGTCTAGAAGTTTTCCCTACTTTCCTCAATTTAAGTCTGAATTTGGCAATAAGGAGTTCATGATCTGAGCCACAGTCAGCTCCCGGTCTTGTTTTTGTTGACTGTATAGAGCTTCTCTATCTTTGGCTGCAAAGAATATAATCAATCTGATTTCGGTGTTGGCCATCTTGTGATGTCCATGTGTAGAGTCCTCTCTTGTGTTGTTGGAAGAGGGTGTTTGCTATGACCAGTGCATTTTCTTGGCAAAACTCTATTAGTCTTTTCCCTGCTTCATTCCGCATTCCAAGGCCAAATTTGCCTGTTACTCCAGGTGTTTCTTCACTTTCTACTTTTGCATTCCAGTCCCCTATAATGAAAAGGACATCTTTTTCGGGTGTTAGTTCTAAAAGATCTTGTATGTCTTCATAAAACCATTCAACTTCAGTTTCTTCAGCGTTACTGGTTGGGGCATAGACTTGGATATCTGTGATATTGAATGGTTTGCCTTGGAGACGAACAGAGATCATTCTGTCGTTTTTGAGATTGCATCCAAGTACTGCATTTCGGACTCTTTTGTTGACCATGATGGCTACTCCATTTCTTCTGAGAGATTCCTGCCCGCAGTAGTAGATGTAATGGTCATTTGAGTTAAATCCACCCATTCCAGTCCATTTTAGTTCGCTGATTCCTAGAATGTTGACGTTCACCCTTGCCATCTCTTGTTTGAGCACTTCCAATTTGCCTTGATTCATGGACCTGACATTCCAGGTTCCTATGCAATTATTGCTGTTTACAGCATCAGATCTTGCTTCTATCACCAGTCACATCCACAACTGGGTATGGTTTTTGCTTTGGCTCCATCCCTTCATTCTTTCTGGAGTTATTTCTCCACTGATCTCCAGTAGCATATTGGACACCTAATGACCTGGGGAGTTCCTCTTTTGGTATCCTATCATTTTGCCTTTTCATATTGTTCATGGGGTTCTCAAGGCAAGAATACTGAAGTGGCTTGCCATTCCCTGCTCCAGTGGACCACATTCTGTCAAAAAGTACTTAGTTACTGAGAAATGAAAAAAAAAAAAAAAAAAAGCCCTGATCTTTCTAAGATAATTCCAAAATTGTATGTAAAGCAATTGCCAGTAAGAGTAGCTGTTACTTGCAAAAAATATGTGTCTTGTTTTCCAAGTCCATCATTCATCCTTTTATGCCTAACTCCATTAAATAGATTTTTTTCTTACTTCCAGACTGCCTATCCCACTTTATCTCTAGCAAATCATGATATGTTCAATCTCAGGGCAGACAGATTTAGAATAAGGTTATACTCATAATTTTTAACTATTTACATGTAACAACTAATATAAAAATATTGACTTTTAAATAATTAGAAACATGAATGTTTTAACATATTATAACTATAGAGAGTACATAAAGTATAAACTTACAGTTGATATGAAACTGATTACTTTAGAAAGGTAACGACTACTTCACGTGTAACGAGAACCAAATTTTGTGGAGTCATTTCAGGATTAAGCACCTGCAACATATTCTGACATCCAAGAACAGAACTAGGCTGAAGCTAAAATGGAGCCTTATGTGATCATTTTCAGCATTATAATTTCCTGCAAAATTTGAGTGATTTGCAGAACTGTGGTAGATTTCCCATGAATAGGATGGTGGCAAAGTCTTTGTAGATTCAAAAATAATTTTGCTGAGGCAATGAGAAGTAATGTACTATCAGATTAGAAGCTGTTCATATTTTACCAAGCTATTCATATTTTAGAAGCTCAAAAATCATTTGTCTTTAAACATTGCCAAGATCTGCTTTTCTTATTTTATATCTTTTCTGCATTTTCTTACATTATCTTTCAATTATCTTTGTATCTCTATACTGACATTAAAAAAATCATTGTATTCACAATCTAATAATTAAGTATTTTCTGTTCTACAGCAATTATAATTATCAAAATTTGCAAATTTGTACCTTGGTGATGATCTGAAAAAAAAAAAATGCCATCCTAAAACATAAAGAAATCAGGAAGAGCAATTCACAAATATTTATAGAATTATTAAGCCCTAGAAGGGTACCTAAACTGACTGAAAAGTGAAGGTCATCTTGCTTAAGTAATGTGGAAGACTTTTTAAGTATCTTTCATAGGTTTACCCTAACATAGCCATTGGCTGAAAATCCACATTAATTGATACCCTACAGTTTTGTTTGTACCCTTGAATCCTGATTTATATCAGTTTCACATTAAGACACTATCTTTCTGAAGTTCCACACTGAGCATGGTTTATGTCACTTAATCAGTAGCAAAATTCTCACACTGATACACACTGATACACAAATGCTTAGTAGTGGTGGTGGTGGTTTAGTTGCTAGGTTGTGTCCAACTCTTGAGATCCCATGGACTGTAGCCTGCCAGACTCTTCTGTCCATGGGATTTCCCAGACAGGAGTAGCAGAGCGGGTTGCCATTTCCTTCTCCAGGGGATCTTCCTGACCCAGAGATTGAATCCACATCTCTTGCATCACCTGCACTGCAGGAAAATTCTTTACCACTAAGCTACCAGAAAAGCCCACACAAACGCTTACTTACTGAAATTATTGAACTGTGATAAAAATGTTAAAGGAGAAGCTGAGGAATACAGAATATTCTTCACACAAGGGCACAAACTGATATTATATTTATCCTCTATCACTAACTGTATTTCTTGTGATATCAGTCAGAATTCTCACTTACTTGTTATTCAAAATAATATAGGAAGCTTACACAGCAAATTTCCAGAGTTTGTTTCCAGACTTTGTTGTGGTCCACACAATCAAAGGCTTTGGCATAGTCGATAAAGCAGAAGTAGATATTTTTCAAGAACTCTCTTCCTTTTTTGGTGATCCAATGGATGTTGGCAATCTGATCTCTGGTTACTTTGCCATTTCTAAAACCAGCTTGAACATCTGGAAGTTCATGCTTCACATACTGTTAAAACCTGGCTTGGAGAATTTTGAGCATTACTTTACTAGCATGTGAGATGAGTGCAATTGTGCAGTACTTTGAAGATTCTTTGGCATTCCCTTTCTTTGGGATTGGAATGAAAACTGTCCCATTCCTGTCCTGTGGCCAGTGCTGAGTTTTCCAAATTTGCTGGCATATTGAGTGCAGCACTTTCACAGCATCATCTTTTAGGATTTGAAATAGTTCAGCTGGACTTCCATCACCTCCACTAGCTTTGCTCATAGTGATGCTTACTAAGGCCCACTTGACTTCACATTCCAGAATGCCTGGCTCTAGGTTGGTGACCACACCATCGTGTTTATTGGGATCATGAAGATCTTTTTTGTATAGTTATTCTGTGTATTCTTGCCACTTCCTCTTAATATCGTCTGCTTCTGTTAGGTCCATACCATTTCTGTCCTTTATCGCGCCCATCTTTGCATGAAATGTTCCCTTGGTATCTCTAATTTTCTTGAAGAGATCTCTAGTCTTTCCCATTCTATTGTTTTCCTCTGTTTCTTTGCACTGATCACTGAGAAAGTTTTCTTATCTCTCTTTGCTATTCTTTGGAATTCTGCATTCAAATGCATATATCTTTCCTTTTCTCCTTTGCTTTTCGCTTCTCTTCTTCTCACAGCTATTTGTAAGGCCTCCTCAGACAGCCATTTTGCTTATTTTCATTTCTTTTCCTTGGGGATGGTCTTGCTCCCTCTCTCAAGTTCAGTGTCACAAACCTCTGTCCATAGTTCATGAGGCACTCTGTCTATCAGACCTATTCCCTTAAATCTATTTCTCACTTCCACTGTATAATTGTTAGGGATTTGATTTAAGTCATACCTTAATGGTCTAGTGGTTTTCCCTACTTTCTTCAATTTAAGTCTGAATTTGGCAATAAGGACTTCATGATCTGAGCCACAGTCAGCTCCTGGTCTTGTTTTGCTGACTGTTTAGAGCTTCTTCATCTTTGGATGCCAAAAATATAATCAATCTGATTTCAGTGTTGACCGTTTGGTGACGTCCCTTGGAAGAGTTCAATTTGATCTATCATGCTCATCTTTATTCTATTGTTTTCTTATATTTTATTCCTTCAGGTATTATAAACCCCATAAAGTACTGAAATCCAGTTTGTTTTCAGTAGTATATTCTCATTTTGTCACATACATCCATTCTACAATCACATACATACATTCAATGTATGTCACATACATACATTCCTGGAGCTGTCCTCCAGGAACTCCAATTAAGAATACATAAGATCATCTAACAGTGTCTCACATGTCTCTCACTTTGTTGCATTTCCATTCTTTTTTTTTTCTTTCCTTGCCGTGCTTACTTATATTGCATACTTTAAATTCACCTGCATTTGAATTCAGGCTTCCCAGGTGGCAATAGTGGTAAAGAACCTGCCTGCCAATACAGGAGATATAAGAGACTGGAGTTCCGTCCCTAGGTTGGAAAGATCCCCTGGAGGAGGGCATGGCAACCAACTCCAGTATCCTTGCCCAGAGAATTCTATGGACAGAAGAGCCTGCTGGCCTACAGTCCATGAGGTCACAAAGAGTTGGACTTGACTGATGTGACTTAGTGCAAACACACACACACACACACACACACACACACACACTTGAATTCACAGATCAGATTTTTCTTGCAGTTTCTAAGCAACTGTTATACCATCCAGGGATTTTAAAAATTGCAATATAATTGACATACATTGAATTGTACAAATTGTAAGTATACAGGTTAATGAATCTTTATATGCATATATATTCATATACCCACATTTCAGTATGGTAATATATCCATTACCCTGGAACAGCCCCTTGTGTCAATCACCTCCCTTTCTCTTTCCCTTCTGAGAGGCAATCATTTCTATGGTTTCTATCTCATGAATCAACTTTACCCTACCTTATTTCTTAACCTTAAAAAAATTAAATCACTAAATATTCTTGTTACCTGTGCATGCTAATTTGCTTCAGTTGTGTCCCACTCTGTACAACCCTATGGACTGCAGCCTGCCAGTCTCCTCTGTGGTGGCATTCTCCAGGCAAGAATACTGGAGTTAGTTACCACTTCCTTCTCTAGGGCATCTTCCTGACCCAGGGATCAAACCGGGTCTCTTAAGTCTACCTGCATTGGCAGGCAGATTCTTTACCACTAGCGCCACCTGGGAAGCCCCTGTTACCTGGCTAATTTTTTTTTTTTTAAGTCTTTTTATGGGTTATCCATGCTGTTATGTGTATAAATATTTCAATCTTATTTTTGAGTAGTATTCCACTGAATGACTGTATCACAGTTTACTTATCCATTCTCCTGTTTTTGTGTTTCAGCTAGATTACTTTCAGTAGTGGCCTACTGTGAACAAACTGGCCCTGAATTGGACAAATATAGTTTACTTTCTTGGGTATATAGCTAGTAATATATAGAATTACTGTGTCAGTTTATTAAAAAACTATCAAACACTTTGCAAATTGCTTATACTTTTCAAGTTCCTACCAGTTATATAGGAGAGTTTTAGAGTCTCTACATCATTGTCAACCTTTAATACTGGCAGTTCAGTCAGTTGACCTGATCTAAGAAGCATGTTTTAGTTGTAAATTAATTCTAATTTATAAATTTAATTCCATTTCCCTGGTGATAAATTATGTTGAGGAAAAATCTGATTGACAATTCAGATATTCTTTTATACTTTTGATTTTTTTTTCAAGTCCAAGTCTCCTGTCCATTAAAAAAAAAAAAAAGTTATTTGTCTTTTTCAAATTGATTGGTAGGAGACATTTATGAATGATTCATAAAATTCTTTATCAGATATGTGTATTACAAATATCTTCCACTAGTTTCTGTCTGGAATTCTCAATTTTAATGTTATCTTGAATGTGTAGAACTTCACATTTTTATAAAGTTACATCTATATATTTTCCTTTCATTTTTAGCTTGGATATTAGTAATAAATTTTTGCTTTCTCCAAGGTATGAAGATATTTTCATATGTTTGACTACAGAAGTTTATTGTTTTAACTTTCACGTTTAGGATTTTTGATCCATTTCAAATTAATTATTATTTGTGAAGTGAAATACGAGTCAAGGTTTATTGTTTGTCTTATAGATAGCCACTTACTACAGTTCTGTTTATTTGAAGTACTTTCCTTCCCCCATTGAATTATAGTGACATCTTTGATGAAAATCAAGAGCTATCAAGTGAGTTCTTAATTTCACATATTATTTTCGTCCTAAAGTGTCCTTCAGTTCTTTTCAGCGAATCTAATACCCCGTGTAATTACTCCTTCTACTAGTCCATTGTGTTCACATTTTCTCTATTTTCCTTAATATTTAATTTAGCATTTAACTTTATTTGAAATTTTGTGGATTAACATTGATATCAGGTTCCTCTCTGGGTCTGTAATTACAGACTATTCTATCTCTTGAATATCTGTTAGCTATTTCTTTCTTATTCACATGCCTAGTGCATCTGTTGGAGAAAGAAATGGCAGCCCACTCCAGTATTCTTGCCTGGAGAATCCTGTGGATAGAAGAGCCTGGTGGGCTCCTGTCCATAGGGTCTCACAGAGTCAGACATGACTGAGGCAACTTAGGATGCATGCATGCATTGGAGAAGGAAATGGCAACCCACTCCAGTAGTCTAGCCTGGAGAATCCCAGGGATGGAGGAGGCTGGTGGGCTGCTGTCTATGGGGTCGCATGGAGTCGGACACGACTGAAGCGACATAGCGGCAGCAGCAGCAGTGCATTGGATGTTAGCCATTGCTGAGGTTCAAGATTATATTATATTCTTCCAATGAAGGTTATTTTTGTTATGCACCGAGCCCGTATCTCCGAACCGACCGAGAGAAAGCAAGTCCTCCACAGTAATGCAAAAAGGCAGGAAGGGGGTTTATTTCTAGCGCGCTAGGGTCCGAGTCTCATCCGACACAGCGGGATCCAACAGGGACCCCAAACAAAGGGATATGGCGGTTTATATACAGTCAGTTCTTTGTTTCAGTTACCGGAGTAGCTGGAGTTACATGATTGGCTAGACAGGATGAGCGCATGTCCTGTCTCTTTCTGGTTGGTGTGTACGGGAAGTCTTCCTAATTTGGTCAAGGAATGCTAATTTTTTTTTCCCCAGCTAACAGGAAACATGACTCAGGTCCCTGGTTCTATGCACATCACTGAGCCGTCTGGCCTGCCTGACAATTTTATTTTCCAATATGCAGTTAAATCACCTCAAGACATAGTTTTAAGCTTCTCTGGGGACTGTTGTTATTTAGTTGCTAAGTCATATCCAGCTCTTTGCGATCCCCTGGACTGAAACACACCAGGCTCCTCTGTCCATGAGCTTCTCCAGGCAAGAACACTGGAGCGAACTGCCTGCTGGAGTCCAACTCCAGCAGCCAGGGATTCAACCTGAAAAGATGGACTGTGTTGGTGAGTGAGGCAGCCTCTCAATTTTCTTTTGGACTGCCTGTTTATTTCAAGTTCAAGATTTTCTTTTATACTTTTACAAAAACATTAGGCCAGAGGTTTGACATTTTCAGTTCCCCCTCTCCCAGATTTATTATCTCCATAAATCACTGTTGCTCTTCAAACAGAGTTCCTGGTTCAGGGATTCTCTGGGAATCAGCCTTATCATCTATTATCTACCTCTTCAAATGTGTCCTACAGTTAACTTGTGACTACACTGTAACTCATGCTACATTCCTCAGTTTACTACTTATCTTCCTAAATCCTGTTTGTCCCTAACATCCTGAGCTCACTATCTCTTAAAAAGGCTTCTAGCTATAGTGTCTCTAAAAATTCCTAACTTCTATAAGCTATAGTAAAATATGCTAACTCTACAACATGCCTTAAATCTTTAACTTCTAACTATTTTATTTATTTCTAAACCCTAAATTCAGTAAACTCCTTTGCCATAAACATTTTCCTCACAAACAGGCTTCAGATAGCAATCCCTCCAATGGCCTCAAGCTACAGCCTATGTGCTCATCCTGGAATGCTCTTTTGTAAAAGTCCTTGAACAAATGTCAATGATTAACTTTATGAATTATTTTCTGAGCCCAGCTACAGAAGGCTTTGTGCCTTCTCATGCTCCTCTCAAGAACAATAAGCACCTTAATATTCCTTTTCAGTCAACTCAGCTGAGGAGAGGAAAAGACAAGTCAGAATTACAAGGCCTAACTCCTTCATCCCAGGATCCATGCCTGCAGAATGAGGAGAGGGTGCTGGGGACCATGCCTCCATTTTGTCAGTAATGCCTAACATGGCTCCCGACACTGCCATTTGCTTCCTCGGGATTTTCCTGGTCCAAGGATCAAACTTGCATCTCCTACATTGGCAGCCTTCTGAGATAGGTCTATTTTAACTTGCTACTGCTTCTTAATGATTGGGACAGAGACTTGGATTACTGTGATATTGAATGGTTTGCCTTGGAATTGAACAGAGATCATTCTGTCGTTTTTGAGATTGCATCCAAGTACTGCATTTCAGACTCTTTTGTTGACCATGATGGCTACTCCATTTCTTCTAAGGGATTTCTGCCCACAGTAGTAAATATAATGGTCATTTGAGTTAAATTCACCCATTCCAGTCCATCTTAGTTCGCTGATTCCTAGAATGTCGATGTTCACTCTGGCCATCTCCTGTTTGACTACTTCCAATTTGCCTTGATTCATGGACCTAACATTCCAGGTTCCTATGCAATCAATAACCTTAGATATGCAGATGACACCACCCTTATGGCAGAAAGTGAAGAACTAAAGAGCCTCTTGATGAAAGTGAAAGAGGAGAGTGAAAAAGTTGGTTTAAAGCTCCACATTCAGAAAACTAAGATCATGGCATCTGGTCCCAACACTTCATGGCAAATAGATGGGGAAACAGTGGATACAGTGGCAGACTTTATTTTTCTGGGCTCCAAAATCACTGCAGATGGTGACTGCAGCCACGAAATTAAGACACTTGTTCCTTGGAAGGAAAGTTATGACCAACCTAGACAGCATATTCAAAAGCAGAGACGTTACTTTGTCAACAAAGGTCTGTCTAGTCAAAGTTATAGTTTTGCCAGTGGTCATGTATGGATGTGAGAGTTGGACTGTGAAGAAAGCTGAGCACTGAAGAATTGATGCTTTTGTTGGTGAAGACTCTTGAGAGTCTCTTGGACTGCAAGGAGATCCAACCAGTCCATCCTAAAGGAAATCAGTTCTTGGTGTTCATTGGAAGGACTGAGGTTGAAGCTGAAATTCCAGTACTTTGGCCACATGATAAGACGAGCCGACTCATTTGAAAAGACCCTGATGCTGGGAAAGATTGAGGGCAGGAGGAGAAGGGGATGACATGGTTGGATGGCATCACTGACTCAATGGACATGAGTTTGGGTGGACTCCAGGAGTTGGTGATGGACAGGGAGGCCTGGCATGCTGCGTTTCATGGGGTCGCCACGAGTTGGACACAACTGAGTTACTGAACTGAACTGAATTGCTTCTTAGGGATAGTCCTGACTCTAGGACTTGCCTGTTAGGAGTCCCAAGTCAATGCCTGAATTGGTCATCAAGGTCATTCCACTCTGGCTGCCCTGGAAAAGTAACTCCCCAGCAGTTTACTACTCTCTTCAGGTCTGTATGCATGCCAGAATCACCTTATCTATGTGTAATTTATCAGTTAGCCAAGGATTTGTTAGAAGTTTCTGTGCAGAATTTTAATATTTTGTCTTTGTGGCTCCCTTCTTTTCTATCTTGTCCAGGAACTCATCTCCCTTTATAGAATGGGGATAACAATCTCTGCTTCCTCATCCAATAAAGCAGTTGACCTCAGTTTACACTCTTTGCTTTACATAACTTGGAAAGTGGTTTCTGAGAGAAAGTCAAGGTAAATGTGCAGCTTATTTAATGTGCTGTTCTTTTCGCAAGAGTTTCACTCTCTGTTGTTTACTAACACCTGAAAAAATCGTTTCATATGTATTGCCAGTATTTATAGTTGTTTATGATAGAAAAATGAGACTCATAATAAAAATAATACCGGCTACTTCACCATGACCAGAACCAGAAGTCCCATGTATTTTTTAATAAGGGTAAAACATCACTTTCTTTAAAGTTCAATAGCTTAATCAACTTCTAACTTTTAAAAATATATAAATGGTAAATTATGAGTTAAAATATCATTTTCTAGAGTTATTGGAAAATATAGAAAAGAGTGAGACTTCTCAAATGAACTAGAACTTCCACACACAATTAAGACTCAGAGTGTTGGTTATTTTTTGACCCACTTAATTGCAGATGCAGCTGAGACTATCAGACAGACATGGCTTTAGTTTGAAGTGATGAGAACAGCATGTTCACTAGAAATGAAATTGAGGCAACTAAATCTTTTGTAGCATTCCTAGAACAGTCATGAGATGCAATAATACTTGGTTACTGACAATGTACACTGGATTTAAATGTAAAACTTAAAGGTGAGAGGCTACATGTCCTATTTGGTGTTCCCTCAACCACAAAATTGCTACTTTCTAGGAGCTGAAATATAGCGATTTCGAGCTTATTAAAAAAAGGCCAAAGTATACCAGTCCAATGATATGGGACCAATTTGGAGGGAAAAGCTAGCCTTTAAAAATGGTGAAGGATTTAGACATGTCTTTAAAATTATTAATATAGGGAATGTTAGTGAAGATCCTACAATACTATTCAGTAGGTTAAACAACTGCTTATGCTTGAATGCATGCAAAACATTATTTTTGATGCACCATAAGTTATAAACTATGTGCTAGACAAAGAAAAGATCACAAAAGTATAATTATTTTTCCAACTTAAGAGGCCATAGATTTTTCTTGCTTGCATGAACAATTTAAGGATCCAGTAATCTGGCTATGGTGGGTTCTTCATTTCATAACAAACTTCATGTTTAGAAAAGGCAAAAATAGATCTATTTTGACTGCAATTATGCCAAGTATTTTAAACAGGCTATACATTAAACATAAAGAAAAAGTGAAAGGGAGATGCTTACTTGATTCAGTTGAAGACTTAATTAGGAGCTCAATTCTATCAGACATTTAATATTGCATTTTATTCTCATTTACTCATTTTTTCAAATAGAAAATAATGGCATGCCGATTATATACGATTGTGGATAGCTATTTATGGAACTGCATCTTGCTTCTATACTTAATTACATTTTGCTTGGAAGTTAATATTATATTACAACTGTAGCTTTTATTTGAATCTATTCTTATGGTTTTCCTCTCTCATTAGGATTTAGATTGCTGGTTCATAGATTCTCTTGTTTGTGATTTTCTCTATTTCTTTTTTCTATTTCTAGGCCTATTCTCTAGTGTTGTATTATTCTTTTTAATGACTTTAAAGGCATTTAGGGGTAGAAGGAAAGAAATAATTCATTTTGCCAGATGGCAAAGGCTTTGAAAAACAGTGTATTTACAAGCTAAATAAATTATGCCACATATTTTGTAATTCCTAATAAATATATCTGATTTTTATTTAATTTGTCTTTCCATCCTTTATACTCTACTCTGCTGTAGGATCATTGTGATTACTATGACCTGTTCATCTCAAATCATACAAATATGCATTGCAACTAATAATGGATATCTACCATCTGCATTGTTCAATATGTTGCATCACTTCATGTTTCTTCCTATTCTGCAAAGGAATTTAGAATTATTTATTTATTACAGATATCATAGAGCTAATTCATTTTATGTAACCAGTAATAAGAAACTCAAGCAAAATGTGACCAAATTCATGTTTCTGTTAATGCTCTTCCTTGATAACAGCATGATTTCTTTAAAGTCTTACCCTATACCTGGTCCAGTTGTTTTCATTATTTAGCAATCACTTACTGAGTATTTCACAAAGTTACTTTAAATTATATTGGATAATTCAATTCTAATTAATCAATCATATAGTTTTAATTTTATTATTATTCCACATTACCTAGGAATAAAGTCAATATGATACCTCATAAATTGAAACCATGCCTTCCTAACATGTTCTGATATGCCAACCAACAAATAGATTCTTATTTTTATTCATGGGATTCTCTGACCAATAACTAGCTGGTAAAGAATGTGTCGAAATCAATCAAGTTGTAAATACATGCTCAGTAGATGGATAGGGAGAATCACTAGGTCTGATCATAAAATTGCACTTTCCAGCTAACAACAGAAGCTATTTTTTCATTAGTGTTCCAAATATCTCAGTGTTTGGTGAAGCCTTCAGGTAATATATGCAGTAAGGAACATTACTAAGCCCTGGGAAACAATAGGCTTCTATCAATCAACATATATTTGAATATGACTGCTTTTAGGAAAGCTTTGGGTATTTTTTTCTTTCACTGACATTGATGTTAATTAAGTATCATAATTTAATGAACTCAAAAAAGACTGACATTCTTACAATTAATCTTCTCATGGAATGCAGATCTGATCTTCCAAATCTGAATTTCAGACATCTGGAACTGCTGTTGTACACATAGAAGTCTGACACCAGCTTCCAAGTCTCCCATTATATTCCTAAGCATAGCGACATGAAATAAATGAAATGAGACAAGACTTCAGCCACAATCTTGCTTTACTCAATTGAGAAGCATATAAAGAATGAATAGGGGCACCATCCACTCTGGCGTCGTTTACTGAAAATTTAGGGCAGCCATAGTAGGATAACAAAATATTAATTTGTAATGTGTCTTTCATTATATTTGCAAATATTTTTACATGCATTCTCATGTTCCAGATTCTAACTGATTTCTTTAATATACCCTAATTTCCCTACGAATTATTCTACTGGAGGACTCATTCCCTTTGAATTTTTAGTCTGCATTTGTTTTAAGGGGTAAAATGCTTAGCTTTCTTACAACAGTCACCGGCAATGGAATGGAATCACAATGATTGGCTTAATCCAGTGTTTTTTCATGTCCTATGGTGACATTAATGGGTTTGTGATGTTAACTTGCTAAACTGTAACTAGCATTTCATTTTGGAATGAAATAGACTAGACAAGAATCAAACAGAATACAATAGAGTGAATTACATACAGTAACCCTAGATGTTTTCATTTGTATGTGTAACTGAATTAGATTGTAATCTAACATGTTTATACATTAATCATTGGGGTGAAGTTAAAAATACTTAAAAGGCACTTGCTTGGTCTAATTAGGACCCAGGACTAATTAGGTCCAGGAGAAAACATATTTTACCAAAACTGTATGACTGCTGAAGAGAAAGAGAAAGAAATAAAATAATGAAAAGACAACCAAAATGTCAACGATGATGAAACTGACATGATCTCATTCTATAAATCCTCCCCTTAAGTCATGGGTGAAGGCCTATAAATATGAGATCACTCTTATGATTAGATTACTGTGTATGGAAAAGAAAAAGGGAATTTCCAGATATAATTGAGGTTTCTATTTAATTGAACTTGTTCTAATCAAAAGGAATTTACCTTGATGGGTCTGACCTAGTCAGGTGAGGCATTTAAAAGAGAATCTGAAGGTAAAAGATAAGAAGCAGCAGATGTTCTTATCTTGGCCTTGAAAATATCAAATTGCTGTGTTGTGGAGAGAAGGTCATGTGGCAGAGACCAGTGGATGACCTCTAGAAGCCAAAGGTCTTTATCCTACATCTATAAGGAAATGAATTGTACCAAAAGTCAGAGAGCTTTAAAGAGGACTTTGAGCTTCAGATGAGATTAGAGCCCCAGCCAACATCTTGATATCATCCTTTGAGACCTGAGACAAAGGACCCAGCCTAAGACATGGACAAACTTCTGACCTAAAGAAACTATGAGATAATAAATGAGCGTTGTCATTTATGATGTTGTCATTTAGTGATAATTTTCTATCACTAAATATGCAAAAGTTACATAACAGTAGAAAACAAATACAGTTGTCTAAGTTCCAAGTGCAAGAAACCACTTTTCTTTGTAGTGGAACTCTCACAGATACGATCTGGAGAGACAAGATTGGCATCATACTGTCCAGCTGTGCTTTTTTACAGCCAAAACCCTTCATTAATATAGTTCTCTTTCCCACCTGCACAACATGTTAATTTTTCTTTTTTTAAAGCATGTGGAAAACTACACTTGGGTAAGAAAGGCTTTGGTAAATAATTTTTGCACATTTATAAAGTAAATGATGTTAACCTGCTTTATAGAAGAGAAAGCTAGAAGATGGAAAGGTTTAGCAGCTTGTTTTTTTTTGTTTTGTTTTGTTTTTGGTAAGAAACACTTGGCTCCTATACCTCAAAACAAGAAGAAATCCAATTTGTTTATTATAAAGTAGATTTTGAAATGAAATTATTGTGTGGGGTTAGCAAAGTTAAACTATTTGAACATTTATTCCCGCATTTCCTCACTTGAGGGGGGTGTGTGTGAATATTACACCTATACTCCAAAGTTGTGGGAATTATGACTACTGAATATATATTTATTTTAAAACTACTTAATCACTATCCTAATTCTGTTAACTTCCTTTATAATGTACTTTAATAGAAATTTATA
The DNA here is from genome assembly GCF_023091745.1 of Budorcas taxicolor. Taxonomy (NCBI): domain Eukaryota; kingdom Metazoa; phylum Chordata; class Mammalia; order Artiodactyla; family Bovidae; genus Budorcas; species Budorcas taxicolor. Next base: position 47,880,697 of record NC_068918.1, read on the forward strand.
ATTTAATTTCACTAAAATCTTTGCAATGTAATTTTTTTCACTAATAGAGTTGATGATAATTTAAACAGAATGAGACCTGAAAGTAAAGGGAGAAAGACTAAATTATGAATACTAATAGAACAAAGGAGATACCTAGAAGAAATTTAATATACTTGAAAATATATTTTGTTATAATAATGCATGATTTACTACAAATTAACCTTATTCAGACTAAAATATTTGTACCTAGCAACCTTTGTTTGAATACTATCATGAATATTTGTTTACCTTCCCTTGTAGTATTTTTGTAAATCGAATTGAACTTTCCTTTCTATAATTTATTTCCCACAGTAATGAGTTAATCCAAGGTTAAAGTAAATCAAAAGTATTTGGACGTATTAAGACATCAAAATGTCTAAGAAACTTTTGTAAAAGTAAAATTGATCTCATTTCTAATTATCATTTTCCAAATTAAAAAAATATTCAGAAAAGTTGAACTCACAACAACAGAGCATAGATTGGTGATTGCAGGAGGTGGGGGTGGGGGAGAATTGGAGATATTGATGAAAGGGTACAAATTTTCAGTTATAAAATGAGTAGGTTCCAGGAATCTACTGTAGAGTATGGTGAAAGTAGTTAGCAACAAAGTACTATTATATTTACATAATAAACATTTATATATTTGTATAAATATTATACAAATATTTATACAATTGTATTATATAATTGAAAGTTGCTGTGAGAATAAAGCTTTAATGTTTTCATCACATACCCACAAAAAAACTAACTATGTGAAGTCATGGGTTTGCTAACTAACCTTCATAACAGTGATCATTTCACAATATTTGCATGTATCAAATTATCACATTGTATCTCTTACACAATACTTTATTAATTATATCTCAATAAAACTGGAAAACTATGTTTTCATGACTTAAAATGGTATGGAAAAAGCATCTTCTTAAAAACAGTCTGAATTTAAAACTAGAAACAATCCATGATTATATGTCTCAGTAGAAGTTAATTCTGCACTTCCAGCACACATATGCAGTGGCTGAAATCTAACATTAGTACAATAGAACAGGAAGCCACCTGCTTTTGCAAGTCTGAATCAATGCCTCTGTGTATGTATCATCATGCTCTCTATATTATATTTTTATTTTCAGGGGTCATCATGATAATAACCATGTGACTAATATTCTTATCACATCTATGAGAATATGTCCTTGAACTGTATCACAATATCTGCTATACAACAAAAAAAATTTTTTTTATAGATCCTGCTCCTAAGTACGAAATGACAGACATTTTTAAACACAGAAACACACTTCTTCCTCAACTTATATGAGGTTATGTCTCAATATACCCATCATAAATTGAAAGTATCTTTAAGTCAAAAAAAGAATTTAATAACCTAAGTGGTGAACCTTGTAGCTTAGCACAGCCTACGTTAAGTGCGCTGAGAACACTTACTTTAGCCTATAATTGGGCAAGATCATCTAACACAAAGCTTGTTTTATAGTGTTTAATATCCCATATAATTTATTGAATAAGGTACTCAGAATGGCTGTATGAGGACAGGGTGGTTGTGGAGTGTATCAGTTGTGTACCCTGGTGATGACATGGTTGACTGGGAGCGGTGTCTTGCTGTTACTGACCAGCATCAGGGGAATACGTAATCGCATAGTTCTAGCCATGGAAAAGGTCAAAATTCAAAATTCCAAGTACAGTTTCTACTGAATGCTATCACTTTCGCACTGTTGTAAAGCTGATAAATCTTAAACCATTGTAAATCAGTAATCATCCTTACCTTGTTAATCTACTAGTGATATCTATATTACATTATGACAACATCTACAACTTTGGGGGATATTTTTCCAGAATTTTCTGCCTTCTTTTGAATATGTTTCATTTCCTTTGATTAATTCTTCAAAAATTACCATTTGATAGAATAAATAAAGTGCGTGCTCAACCAAAGAAAAGGAACAATTTTAAGATATTTAAGTAGACCCAGAGGAAAAACATTTGGATTTTTTAACATAACAGTTTTAGGCCAAGCCATGAACATCCACATTAAAAACAGCATTAAAGGGGGAAAGAAAAAATTGACCTGAATAACAAATTACAAATGAATTCCAAACATATGTACTCACAAGATTATTCACAATTTTGTGATTTTTGAAAATTTTTTTATGGTGGTGTCTTCCACAGCTTCTGCTCCCCTCTCACTGGAACTTTCCGCTACAAACCTGAGATGAATTTTGAGAGGGGCAGCTGAAGATGATTTGAGGGTGGGCACTTCCCTGGTGGCTCAGACGGTAAAGCGCCTGTCTACAATGCAGGAGACACGAGTTCAATACCTGGGTCGAGAAGATCCCCTGGAGAAGGAAATGGCAATCCACTCCAGTACTATTGCCTGGAAAATCCCATGGACAGAGGAGTCTGGTAGACTACAGTCCATGGGGTCGCAAAGATTAGGACACAACTGAGCGACTTCACTTTCACTTTCACTGTGCGGCCAATAGCCTCGATGGAGTCTTTGTGTGAAGACTCCCTATAGAATAGGACCTGAAAAATACAGAGGATAGTACCATGTGATAAAAAGAGAACTAAGAGAAATGTAAAGGGCATTAGGAAGAAACAAACAAGGCCATAAGTGAGAATCTGTGTTTAGCAGGATCCCTAGAATACCCTCTGCCCATAATGATGTTACAGCTCTATTTTAGATCTTTTATAATCTAATTTATGAAGAGCATTGTAGTTTTGATTTGCATTTCTCTAATAGTGATGTTGAGCATCTTTTCATGTGTTTGTTGGCCATCCTTACGTCTTTTTGGAGAAATGTCTATTTAGTTCTATATGACCCAGCAATCCCACTCCTGACATATACCCAGAGAAAGCCATAATTCAAAAAGATACATGCACCCAATGTTCATTGCAGCAGCATCTACAATAGCCAGTACATGGAAGCATAAAGAGAGGAATGGATAAAGATGTGGTACATTTATGCCCTGGGATATTGCTTAACTATAAAAAAGGAAAAAAACTGTTCCATTTTCAGAGACAAGGATGGGCCTAGAGACTGTCATACAGAGTGAAGTGCATCAAAAAGAGAAAAATAAGTATTGCATAATATCCCTTATATGCCAAATCTAGAAAAATAATACAGATAAATTTGTAAAGCAGAAATAGAGACACAGACATAAAGAACAAATATACAGATACCAAGGGGGAAGAAGAAGTGGGATGAACTGGAAGATTGGAATTGACATATATAACTACTGTGTTTAAAATAGGTAACTAATGAAAACTTAACTGCATAGCACAGGGAACTCTACTCAATGCTTTGTGATGACCTAAACAGGAAGGAAATCCAAAAAAGAGGAGATATATGCATATGTAGAGCTTATTCACTTTACAGTAGAAACTAACATAACATTGTAAAGCAACGATACTCCAATAAAAATTAATTTAAAAAAAAAAAACTATTGACAAACCTAGAGCTTTGTTTCTGGGTGAAAGTTTTAAAATATTTTTTAAATAACAGAAATGTATTATATGTTAAAATAAATTAAATCCTCTATGAAAAATAACTATATTTTTCCAAAAAATTTATGAAGAGCATTGTTTTGCATTTTTGCAAATCTATGCCTACTAATAGAAAATCACTGGATTGTCATAATTGCTTCTGTAGTCTGTTGCAATATGTTGCTTTGTTGGAGTATGTAAAGAAAGACTGACTCTAAACACATATGAAAAATTCTCAAGGTCCTTCACATGTCCTCAGATCACACTTTGATTTAATTTTAATTTTTTTTATTTTTTATCTAATTTATTATTATTATTTTTTAAACTTTACAATATTGTATTGGTTTTGCCACACATCAACATGATTTGAAAACAACTGCTCTGTGGGTAGCCTTCTATTTGTACTTCTGCTCTCCCTTAACCTCCTCACACTAAATATCTCTGCTCTTTCTGTTTTTCATTCATGTCATACTTGTTTTTATTTCTTTCTCCTCCCCTTATCTATTTTTTCTCTACTTTATTATCTACTTCTTTATTTTTCTGACCTGTTCCTCCTTTCTTCACCCTGCCCACTGAACACTCTCTACTCTGTTTTATCCAAGCTATACATGAAAACGAGGTCTTTCTTAAAAAGGAACTATCATGGGGGATCTTGGAAAGGTATACAATATTTCTTATTTATTCCTCCATAAATTACCTCTGTAAATGATAATATGTAGTCATTCATACAAAAAAATGCCACATGCCCTCATTTCATACATCTAATCTCATTACTGTCTACCCAAAATATGTCCTGTCTCTTTCCTCCAATTTTACTTTTGTAAGCCCAAGGCAGTCTAATTCCCTTTCTTTCCTCATTAGTAGTATAAAAACAGTATACTAACTGATTGTCCTTTTTCACCTCTTGCCAAACCCCACCAAAACCACAATCAATTCTCCCCTCAGTAGCCCATGTGATTACAGTAAAAGTGCTTGGTGACCCAGGTTGATCTCCTTTTCCAGTTATTTTGAAGGCTGGCTAATAATAATATACAACTGATTGTGGTCTCCTCTGCAGATTGACTTACACAAAATAGAAACTGCCTCTGAAGCTGTACAAAAAAGATCTTCACAACCCGGATAATCATGATGGTGTGATCACTCACCTAGAGGCAGACATCCTGGAATGTGAAGTCAAGTGGGCCTTAGTAAGCATCACTACGAACAAAGCTAGTGGAGGTGATGGAATTCCAGTTGAGCTATTTCAAATCCTGAAAGATGATGCTGTGAAAGTGCTGCACTCAATATGCCAGCAAATTTGGAAAACTCAGCAGTGGCCACAGGACTGGAAAATGTCAGTTTTCATTCCAATCCCAAAGAAAGGCAATGCCAAAGAATGCTCAAACTACCACACAACTGCACTCATCTCACATGCTAGTAAAGTAATGCTCAAAATTCTCCAAGCCAGACTTCAGCAATACGTGAACCGCGAACTTCCTGATGTTCAAGCTGGTTTTAGAAAAGGCAGAGGAACCAGAGATCAAACTGCCAACATCCGCTGGATCATGGAAAAAGCAAGAGAGTTCCAGAAAAACATCTATTTCTGCTTTATTGACTAAGCCAAAGCCTTTGACTGTGTGGATCACAATAAACTGTGGAAAACTCTGAAACAGATGGGAATACCAGAGCACCTGACCTGCCTCTTGAGAAACCTGTATGCAGGTCAGGAAGCAACAGTTAGAACTGGACATGAAACAGACTGGTTCCAAATAGGAAAAGGAGTACGTCAAGGCTGTATATTGTCACCCTGCTTATTTAACTTATATGCAAAGTACATCATGAGAAACGCTGGACTGGAAGAAGCACAAACGGGAATCAAGATTGCCGGGAGAAATATCAATAACCTCAGATATGCAGATAACACCACTCTCATGGCAGAAAGTGAAGAGGAACTAAAAAGCCTCTTGATTAAAGTGAAAGTAGAGAGTGAAGAAGTTGGCTTAAAGCTCAACATTCAGAAAACTAAGATCATGGCATCCAGTCCCATCACTTCATGGGAAATAGATGGGGAAACAGTGGAAACAGTGTCACATTTCATTTTGGGGGGCTCCAAAATCACTGCAGATGGTGATTGCAGCCATGAAATTAAAAGACACTTACTCCTTGGAAGAAAAGTTATAACCAACCTAGATAGCATATTCAAAAGCAGAGACATTACTTTGCCGACTAGGTCCGTCTAGTCAAGGCTATGGTTTTTCCAGTGGTCATGTATGGATGTGAGAGTTGGACTGTGAAGAAGGCTGAGCGCTGAAGAATTGATGCTTTTGAACTGTGGTGTTGGAGAAGACTCTTGAGAGTCCCTTGGGCTGCAAGGAGATCCAACCAGTCCATCCTAAAGGAGATCAGTCCTGGGTGTTCGTTGGAAGGATTGATGCTAAAGCTGAAACTCCAATACTCTGGCCACCTCATGTGAAGAGTTGACTCATTGGAAAAGACTCTGATGCTGGGAGGGATTGGGGGCAGGAGGAGAAGGGGACAACAGAGGATGAGATGGCTGGATGGCATCACTGACTCGATGGATGTGAGTCTGAGTGAACTCCGGGAGATGGTGATGGACAGGGAGGCCTGGTGTGCTGCGATTCATGAAGTCGCAAAGAGCCGGACACGACTGATTGACTGAACTGAACTGAACTTTACTGAAGCTGTACTCACTTACAGCCCCAGGATAGAAAATAGTGACTGATAGGTAGGGTAAAGGAGTCTGGTTCCTGAGCTCCAGTACTAACTCTGTGGTGCGGTTTGGGTCTCAAGGTTTCCAATGGTATCAGATGAAGCCAGTCTCCACTGAGACTGCGTTCTTCCTTCTCTCACTCCCATTCCGCTGAGACAGCTGGTTGGCTGATGCTCTGCTTGTAGGGAACTCAACCTAAGACAGTAAAAGTTCAATATTCTATAAAATTAGTTAGCTTTCTGCTTACATTTCTCCAATAAATTCTAACCTCTTCTTTTCAGCCTACAAAAATACTGCTGTAACTGACAACTGCCTATATTTCTGATGTCATTTCCCATCAATCAACTAAGAAGAAAAGATCTTTCCTCAGGGCATTTGCACTTGCTATTTCTTCAGCCTGGATTTTTGTAGATTTAGCTTGTCATGTTCAGATTGCAATTCTTCTAGAGGCCTTTCTGACTCCTCTATCTAAATTTGTTCCCCATCTTCCTTAGTATTCTGCTAAATTAACAGTTTATATCTTTCAGAGCACTCATTACAATTAGAAATTATTTTATTTACTTATTTATTTTTGATTATCTCTCTACTCTTAAAATGTAAGGAGTAGGTTTTATCTGTGTTGAAAATTGCTGCATCCCAAAACATAGAACTAAATGCATCACATAGTAGATGCTCAATAAATATTTATTGGCTTGAATTAATATTGAATCATAACATTTATGTCATTTTTAAAGTAGTATTTTATTCCATGATCATTTATTGATTTACCTATTCATTTCATTTAACAGATAGTTTAGAGACTCATTTTGCTGAATGTTATATTCAGTGTTATAAAGTAAGACACTTTTGGTAGACCCTGCTATTTTCTTCAATGTCTGGTTCCCTTCTTCCTGAGAATACAAAATCACTACACTTAGTGACTAGATAGGTTGTGTGAAGAATTCCATAACGATAGTATAAGCAAAAAACTCTTAAGAATTCATGATTATATGAGAACAGATGAAAGTGTGGTAATTGGTGCTTTTTCATAAATGTATATTATAGAAGTAAATGGTGGTGATGGATCAGTCACTAAGTTGTGCTTTTGTGACCCTATGGGCTGTAGCCAACCAACCTCCTCTGTCCATGGGATTTCCCAGGCAAGAATACTGTACTGGTTTACCATTTGCTACTCCAGGGGACTTTCCCAACCCAGGAATTGAACCTGCATCTCTTGCATTGTAGGCAGATTCTTTGCTGACGAGTCACCAGGGGAGCCCATAGAAATAAATAATTTTAGTCAAAAGAACCACAATGAAAGATGGAACAAAATGCAAAATCCCATCAAAAAATGGAAAATAATTTGGCCAAGATAAAATTATGTGTGGAGGAGGAGTATTTTGATTGATGACCCAATGCTGAAGGGAGAAAGCCACCCATTCCTGTTCTTCCATGATTTACAGATGGCTAGAAATTTGTTTTTAAAAAAGGAGAAGGAAAAAACTCTTCAAATACTCATGGCTTTATCAGCATAGTTCTGCTCTTACAGAAAGTGAAGCAGCAGCTGTGATTCAGGATTTTATCCAGCTTTCTGCTACTCAGCATCCTTATGACAGTGATAGTGCTGGATCTAGATATATCTCTACCAGCAGCAGGGAAAGAGCTCACTTTCCCTTTGGAGCTTGTGCTTAGTCCTCAGTCATGTCTGATTCTTTGTGACCCCATGGACTGTAGCCCACCAAGCTCCTCTGTCCATGGGGATTCTCCAGGCAAGAACACTGGACTGGGTTGCCATGCCCTCCTCCAGGGGATCTTCCCAACCCAGGGATTGACTCCAGGTCTCCTGCATTGCAAGTAGATTCTTTACCATCTGAGCCATCAGGGAAGCTTTGGAGCTTCCACCCCACCTAAGACTGCACCCAGTTACATTTCAGTGAATAGTGATTTTATTGACTAATACATATAAAAAATATGATAAGTATTTTTATAGTCTCTTCTGTTGAACAAGTGCTTTATCAAAGTGTAAATATATTTGGATAAACTTCTGCATCTGAGACTATGCTGATACATAAAACCAGGCTGATAAGTTACCCTGATAAAGCGCAGGCAGGGGCAGAATTGAAGAAGGGGAGATGGAAGCAAACTAATTAATTGACAATTTTCAAACTGATCAGTCAGTGAAGTAAAAAACCTAAGCCAGTTTATCCACCAGACTAAGTTTTGTTTAAATGTCATGAATTGCAAACTTGGAGAACAAAAGATGACTGACTACCAAAGTTTGGAATTCTTAAAGTAAATTTAAATGATTCCTTTTATGTTGGGAGGGGAAAAAAAACAATTTTATCAAAGTTCGTACAATGCATAGCCCTAATGCTGAAGTTAAGCTCCTGAGACCCTTTATAGAATAAAAATCTCTAGTATTCTGAATGCTGTCACAATAGATGCCTCACCAAAGACAAACATGTTGTTAGATGCAATTGCTGCACTTTCCAAAGAGAAGCCAAAGAACCACCACAATTTGTGATGGCTCAACATGGAACATTTAGGTCACCATATTGGATTGCTTACCTATTTATGTTATACACAGTCAGGAAATATGTTCTGACAGTTTCAAAACCAATATAATTATTTTTGAAAATTGAGGATGACATAGCTGTTTTATGATTTTATAAATATAATCAAACATAGAATCTTTCTAGAGGAAGATTCTACCTTTATCCTCAATTAGCTTCATGAAACAGAATAAACACAATTAGCCACAATTATTTTTGCTACCTTAATCATCATCTATCAAACTGTTTGGGGGATCATTTCTACTTCTATAATTGGGATAAATAAACATGGCATAAAACACAGAAGGTCTTTTTCTCCCTGTGCTAGCTAAACTTATGTATCTCCTATGCACAGTTTATTATTTTTAAGTTGTAAAAGTTCTTGTGCCTTCTGCATAATTTGTAAGGATTGATGATAAGTGTTTAACAAGTAAAGAAAGAGGTAGAAGAAAGTGTATGCTTATATTTAATCAAAATTTAGCAAAGTGTTCAATTAGAAAATATCTTCTTTGTAGTACAAATCAAGAAGGTGTTACAGCACGTTCTTTTCAATGTCAAACTTTTCAAACTACTTTTCAATGTCTAAAGCTAACCGGATGTAGTCCCCAAAAGTTATCTATCTTGATAATAAATAGTTACATTCTAGGGAGATGGTATTTTCTCACATTTGTAAAACAAATTACTACTGGGTTTATTTGTGTCCTTTTCCTCTCTCACTCACAAGTTTGAGCCAATCATTGTCATCATTAACTTCTGGGGAGTAATAATTAACTCAATGCTCTAACAGCATCATGAGGGCCTCTGAATATGCCATGCCTCTCTTCCCAGTCTCCTACTACACATGTTTGTATGTTTTCTTGTTTTCGTTTCTTTCACAAATTACCCATCAGTTTTGACAGCACTGTTTGTGAAACCAGTCAACTCAATTTAAGTGCTTTGAGAAATTGAATGCAAAACACACAATTTAAAATCTCATAGAGTCTATTTTAAAGAGAAAAAATATAACATTTGAGGAAGAACATATCCAACAAGGAACACAGAAAGGTTAATAAGACAGTAAGTGGTAGAAAGCTTCAGATGTAGTTCCCCAAACTTCTCTGCACACCACTAAATCTTCTTCAAGTTGGTCTTTTCTCTAACCAATATTTCACTGGAGAAGTAAATGGCAACCCACTCCAGTGTTCTTGCGGGGAGAATCCCAGGGACAGCGGAGCCTGGTGGGCTGCTGTCTATGGGGGTCACACAGAGTCGAACACGACTGAAGTGACTTAGCGGCAGCAGCAGCAGCTAACCAATATTTCACTATCATAACTACTTTAAAAATAAAGCTTAGTTCATGTATCACATAAGCTTCTAAAATGAAGTCATTTAAATGATATTTTACCTTTAATGTCCCATTATTGTTTTAATACTACCTATTCCTTATCCCATTTAGAAATACACCGTAACTCAGCGGAAAGATCTCTGGGCACCCTCATCGTACTTCTGAAGAAGGTCAAAGTTGTCCACCATTTCCAACTCATACCAAGTCATGCAGGCTTTCAGCCCTGTGATTGGAACTCAGCCTGGGTCACCTTCAGTTCAGCATTCTTATGAATATACGCACTGAAGTCTGAAAGTTGCTCCACAATCTGGGAAGAATTTTTCTACTTATCCTAAAGTGCTTTTCTGTGAATAATGCTACAGACTGAGTTATGTCTCCCCCCAGAAAAGCATATATTAAATCTCTTACCTTCGATGTAATAATACTTGGAGATAAGACCTCTGGGGAATTAATCAGGGCTAAATGAAGTCATAGGGGTGGGGCCCTTAAGATGAGATCAGTAGCTTTGTAAGAAAAGAGAGAGATCACTTTCTTTGCCATGTGTAGATACAAAGAAAAGCCATCTGCAGGCCAAAGCTCTCACCAGGAATCAAATCAGCTGATTCTTTGACATTGGACTTTCCAGCCTCCAGAACTATTAAAAAAGTTAACGTCTGTAGTTTAAGCCACACAGTGATAATTTGTTATAGCAGCTGAAGCTGACTATAGTTATGCAGTTCATATTACCATGTTTATTGTATTCACAGATTCATAAGTGCATTAATTTAGAAATATATGCCCCCTTTTACTTCAAATTTTCATAATACTTGAATTTTCAAACAATTTTATGAGATTAATACATGTCAGTTTTATTAATCACTCTCTCTTTAGTTTGATTCTTTTTTGTTGATGGAGCAATCAGTTTTTTTCTGTCATTCTAGTGGTTTCTCAGGAGGGCTTCATAAAATTGATATAATTATTATAAGTTTTGTAGAAGTAAGTAAATAATGTTGAATTTGGGATTCTAGATATTTATTTGCTATTGACTCTTCTAGGAAGAGAAAAATCAGATTGAGGTGCAGACCTGACAAAGCCTGGACCCATCTTGCCCATTAGAATATCAAAGTTGACCAGCCTTGGGACAAAATGGCCCAGCCTTGTTACTTTCACCTCATTTAGCCACTGGATGGGGGCTGTTCTGGGAAGCTCCTGAAAATGCTAACTGCTGGAAATGTCTGCTGATCATCTTTCTTACAGCCAAGCAGTATGAGGTTGGCATATCTGTTTTCACCACTATAGCTAGATATTTAGATTACCCGTTACCATTACAGTGTGGATAAAGGCAAGTTCTGAACACCCTGAAGGATGTCCTGTGTCAGAACATCCTGAGAAAATATAGTTGACCCTATTAAAGTCATTGAGATGACCCTGGCTATTTTCGGTCATTTCTATATCCTATCATCTGCTTATTATGGTCATCACCTGGCTACTTTTGAAGACGCTGATTCACTGTGGAAAACCACACTGGCCATCTGCTCAACCCCTGGTCACAATTCTTGCTCCATTAGACAAATAATATATTTAACTAACTTTTAATACACACTTTTCCTGGATGAATAGCAAAAGGTGGGAATCTTAATACCCAAGTGTTTATCACCCTTTTTAGTAACCATATTATGGATCAATTAATTAATACTAGCTATATAAAAAGAAATGTTAAGACTAATTTAATCCTGAAATATTCAACGAAGCAAATGTAATCTGAATAAATCTGTTGGCAAATACAGAATACTGTTTTTTTCTGTTTCTTTTTAACAGAACCAAAACTTTTATTTCCAACTCAGCTTGAAAAGAAAATCAACAAGTGTAACTCTGGTTTCTCTCTAAATCTTTGCTCATCCCATCCCTTGGAGGTGGAGTGACCTAAGGAATTTATAAATTCAGCCAAGAAACTGCCAAAAAAGAACATGAGTTTTACCCTATTCTCCCAGGACAGGTCTTCCACATGGGGCTGCCTATGAATAAAAGGTAAGGACCAGTCTAATTCTGAAACAATAATCCATGTCCTAAACCTGACTTTTAGACACTTGGTGAAAGAAACACTTGCTATGAATATTTATTGTTTGTGTAATTTCTTCTGATTTCAGTATCCAAATTTGAAAGAAAGTACTCTGAGAGTCTTCCTCAGAAACTCTCAATAATTAGAACAAAATGGACAAAATTATCCTAATATATCTTTTAATGATATGTCTGAATTACTTTGCATACAAGTAAAAAAGAAAGGAAAATTAACAAGTAAATATGAAGAGGGAAATGTATATTTTTATTCAACAAGTAATAAGCTTCTTTAAAAGTCTGCTTTGACATCAAGATAATCAAAATTCTGACAATAATACAGTATAATAAATAACATAAACAACTCAAGTTTTTATCTGCTATGCCAAATATAATTCCTCTGGTTTCTTTTTGTTTGTTGGTTCATTCAAGAAAATCTTTTTAAAACCTGAATTGACTAAATGGGCTGCCTGTCCTGTTATCATATAAAACCAGCTAAAAATGTTGAATAAGTAGATGAATATGATAGAGCTGTGTATTAGAAACAACAACCAGGTTTGTCCTAAATGCTTGCCCCATAGCCAGGTTAATTTTAAGTCAGCATGGGAAAGATTTTGTGATTAGACCTCAAAGCACAAAAATACCAATTAATTATGATGATTAGATATGTCTTCATTAGTACTCTATAAATAAATCATGCTCAGATTATGCAGTCAGCTATCCTGGAAAAAATATTCTTCTAGAGGGCTGTGAAAACAGCTTAATTAATTATAGATGCTCTGCAACTTGCCACATATTATATTTTGAAGTGTTAAATACACATATATCCACATGTTATATATGTGTGGAGGTATTTGTCAAACCGTTTCAGTGTTTCTTTATGCTACTTAACACTAAAATGCTTTCCAGAATCAAGATGGGAGTTTGCTAAAAATATGCATTTATTGTTAAAAAAAATGTTAGAACACTTATATTTCCATTCCCTTTCATGTTTTCAGATGACAGTGTTTCTCTTTGATATTTAACTTCTATACTTCCAGAAGTGTTTTGTGAATGTGCTCCTCTCCTCTTCCCACCCCTCAGTATTTTTTCCCTGCCCTCAGTTTACTTTTTCATTTTCTAAAGAGAATTTCTTCCTGAATATGTGGCTTTATTAAAAACATTTTCATTGTATTTTTAGTTAACCCAATTGTGCAAGACATTCCCCACCCCCTCCTCCAGGTCCCCTGTCCTCTTTTCTGTACCCTGCTAGACCTCCAAGAGATGACCTCTATGAACTATATCAAGCAGTTCCTTGCCCTTCAGTTTCCAGTTGATTTCTGCTAATGGAGATCTCTGGCAGGAGATCAGAGGTGGTGGGTAGGGGAATTTATCCCCTAACCCCTTCACTGCAGGTTGACTGTGTACCTCAGCAAAAAGTCCCAGCTCCTGGCACATGATACTTACCAGTAGATCTCTCTATGGGTTTTAGTCCTTTCAGATCTAAGAGTGGTAACAGATCTCTTTGTGTAACTTGCCCTGGGGGAACTGCATTATCTCTCTTGGTTTCCTTACACCTTTATAGGCTAGCTTTTACAAATAGTCATTTAATTAAATTTATCTCAAATTACCCAATTTGAACAAGTAGTCAAAAAACAAGTAGTTTTCCACAGAACCTTGATTGATACATGATACTTCTTATAAATTATTCAAACAATTCAAAAATAAAAGAGTAAAACATGAACATCCTCATTACATCTTTTGCTTGAGAAAACTGGAAACACAATTTGAATTGGCTTAAGCACCTGGATTTTTCTAGTTTTCTGAGTCCATATATCACATACAGAAACACATGCAGAAGCTTGCTCTTGTCAGAGCTAGTTGGGATTTAAGTAGGCTACAATAGAAGTTTAAGTTCCCATCAAGCATGCTTTTGCATCTGTTACCCTGGGAAGGAATTTGTATCAGTCAGGGTCCAATCAGGAGACAAAATCAAATTAATTTAACAGAAACAGAATATATAAATAATTATTAGTAAGGTTTTAAAGAATGAAAAAGGCAAAAAGGCAAATTAAATGATTATAGAAAGACTGTCAGCAGACTGCAGCTACCATCCTAGGGCCTTGGGAAGAAGTGCAAATGCACAAACTTGGAGTAGGCACCCAACAGAGCTGAAGCTCAGAACTCAGAGAAGAGACCACTGCTTGACCTAAACTGGAATCTCTTAGCTTGGAGGAGAAATCTCACTGGACTAGGATCCAGTCCCATGAAGAGGGATAATGAACAACATCAGAAGGTGCTGGAGTTTTTGCAGGTACACACCAAGGTTGGTTCAGCACGTTTAGAGAAGCTGAAAACTTAGTTCAACATTTTACTGAAATAAACTGGTGCCTCCAAAGGGAAGAAGTGAGAAGAGGCCAACGTGATGCTGATAGGGGCAGGAAGCCAGCAACAAGCAAATAAGATGGAACAAGTCCCTCTTCCTCCATCCTCATAGCTGCCTCTTGTGCTTCCTACTGACCAACACAGAGAGGCAGCTGGCAAAGCTGACAGATTTCCAGGCAGCATCACAGAACAGCACAGAAGAGACAGTCTGAACTGAAAAGCGATGGCTTAATAAGGTGATATAAGGTAACAGGCAGAAAATCAACTACACTCCTCTAGCGAAACACAGAGTTTTTACTGTACACAAGGCCCTGTGTGAGGCTGCTGCTGCTACTGCTGCTAAGTCGCTTCAGTCGTGTCTGACTCTGTGTGAGGCTACAATTTACCCAACTCAATTGCAGGTAAATTTTAATCTCCTTTCTAATAGGGCTTTTAATATGACAAAGAAAGCAATTATAATATTATTTAAGAATAATAATAATAAATAATAATAAAAGTAATAATATGGGACTTTTGGAGTGGCATTTGTATTAGGCAAGAAAAATAAATTTAGTAACCAAATTGAGAAGGAAGAAGTAAATTGCAACTGCTTACCAGTGGCATGAGATTATATATAGGGAAATTTGAAGATTCATCAAAAATCTGTTACAGCTAATAAACAAATACAATAAAGTTATAGAACACAAAATCAATACACAAAAATATGTTGCGTTTCTATATCCTAATAACAAATTATCATAAAGAGAACTAAGCAAACAATCTCATTTATAATTGCTTCTAAAAGAATGTAATGTTGTTCACTTGCTTAGTCATTTCTGGCTCTTTGGAACCCACGGACTGCAGCATGCAGGCTTCCCTGTCCTTCACTACCATCCAACCATCTCATCCTCTGTTGCACTCTTCCTGCCCACAGTCTTTCCCAGCATCAGGATCTTTTCCATTGAGTCAGCTCTTCACGTCAGGTGGCCAACGTATTGGAGCTTCAGCTTCAGCATCATTTCTTCCAATGAATATTCAGGGTTGATTTCCTTTAGGATGGATTGGTTTGATCTCCTTGCATTCCAAGGGATTCTCAAGCGTCTTCTCCAGCACACAGTAGAAAAGCATCAATCCTTCAGTGCTTAGACCTCTTTAGGTTCCTGCTCTCACATCTATACATAACTACTCGAAAAACCATAATTTTTGACTATACAGAGTGGTTTGTCATAGCTTTTCTTCCAAGGAGCAAATGTCCTTTAATTTAATTTAATATCTTAAAAAGATTTAACCGAGTAATTTAAATACCTGTATATTCAAATACTCCACGGATAAACAAATTTTGTCAGTGTTTTTAAAATTAACTTCAAAGTGGTAATAATTACAGTGCATAGTGCATGCTTGCTTCATGCACGTGTTTATGCTGCATACATTTATGCATGCTAAGTTGCTTCAGTCATATTCTCATTTGGAAGGTCTTTGTTAATGGTGAGAACCAAATGAAACTCAAGGCGTAAATAAATAAATAAATAAAGACCTGTATACTGAGAACTACAAGACATTAATGAAAGAAATTGAAGAATACACAGATAAATGAAAAGATATTTTGTGCTCATTCATCAGAAGAACTATTATTATAATTCACGTATTACCCAAAGCAATGTATAGATCCAATGCAAATTTTATCAAAATTCCAGTGGTATTTTTCAAAGAAATAGAAGACACAACCTTCAATTTGTATGGAACCATATGCAAGTTTGTACAAATGCAAATGCAAAACCAAGTCCAAGTAGCCAAAGCAATCTTCAGGAGAAGAAAAAAGGAACAAAATTGAAAGCATCATGGTCCCTAGTTTCAAACTGTACTGCAAAATTATACTAGTCAAAACAGTATGGTATTAACATTAAAAACTGACACATAGACCAAAGCAACAGAATAGCAAGCCTAGAAATAAATCCGTACTTATATGGTCAATTAATTTATGACAAAGGAGCCAAAATTACAATAAGAAAAGAAGAGTCTTTTTTTTTTGTTATTGTTGGAAAAAGTAGACAGCCACATGCAAAAGAATGAAATTGAAGCACAATAAAAATTAACTCAAAATGTACCAATGACTTGGATGTAATATCTGAAACCATTAAACTCCTGGAAAAGAAGCATAGGCAGTAAGCCCCTTGAAATAGGTCTCAGTAATAAGCTTTTGAATCTGATACTAAATGCAAAACCAACAAAAGCAGAAATAAATAAGTGAAACTACATCAAATTAAAAAAGTTTCTGCACAGCAAAGGAAACCATCAACCAAATGAAAAAGCAACATACTGAATGAGAGAAAATATCTGCAAAATATTACATATTATATACATATATAACTATACTGTCCATGGAATTCTTCAGGCCAGAATACTGTAGTGGGTAGCCTTTCCCTTCTCCAGATCTTCCCAGCCCAGGGATCAAACCCAGGTCTCTTGCATTGCAGGCAGATTCCTTACCAGCTGAGCCACAAGGGAAGCCCAAGAATACTGGAGTGGATAGCTTATCCTTTCTCCAGTGGATCTCCCTGACCCAGGAATTAAACCAGAGTATCCTGCATCGCAGGTGGATTCTTTACCAACTGAGCTACCAGGAAAACCCTACATATATAACCATATATCTGATAATAAGCTAATATCCAAAACTTATGAATAACTCATACAACAGGATAGATAAAAATAAACTATTCAGTTAAAATGGGGGCAGAAGATCTGAATAGATATTTTTCTAAAGAACCCATACAAATGGCAACAGGTACATGAAAAGATGCTCAAAATTATTATGCATTATAGAAATGCAAAGCAAAAGCACAAGATATCACTTCACACTTTTTAGAATGGCTATTATAAAAAATATAAAAAGTCAGAAGTGTTGAAGATGTGGAGAAAAGGGAACCCTTGAACATTGTTCATGGGATTAAGTTATTACAGCCACTGTGGAAAACAATATGGAGGTTTCTTAAAAAATTAAAATGAAACTACCATATGATCCAACAATTCCTTTTCTGGGTATGTTTCCAAATAAATCAAAAGCACAAATTTAAAGATATATATGCATCCTCATGTTCATTACAGCATTACTTACAGTATCCAATATATGGACATAACCTAAGTGTTCATCCATGGATGAACAGCTAAAGAGTTGTGGTATGTGTATAAAATGGAATACTATTCAGTCCTAAAAAGGAAGAACTCTGTTGTTTGGGATATCATGGATGGTTCTTAAGACCATTATGCTAAGTGAAGGACTTAGAAAGGCAAATATCACATGGTCTCTCATATATGGAAATGAAAAATAAACAACAAAAAAACACAAGCTCATATATTGGTGTTTGCCAAAGGCAGGAAGTAGAAGTTCGGAGAAATGGGTAAACTTTTTTTTTTCAGTTTAAATAAATTTTAAAAAAAGGGGGGCGGGGGTGGCATCTGTTTGGTGGAAGGTAGGTCTCTTGCCCTGCTCTAGGTGCCAGAGATAAAAATGAATAGACTTTGACCCTTTGTCTGACCTTGAACCTTGGCTCCCTCCCAGGTTTACATAATGGAGACTTTATTCTCAAATAAATATTCTCAAGTAAGTTGAATATTTGTATCATGGCCAAAATATGCTCACTAAAAATTGTCCCTTTAGGGCTCTGTATCAGCCTAGAGGTGATAGGTTGATATCATCCTGGAGATGGGATGGGGAAGGAGATGGGAGGAAGGTTCAAGAGGGAGGGAACATATGTATACCTATGGCTGATTCATGTTGAGGCTTGACAGAAATCAACAAAATTATGTAAAACAAATATCCTTCAATTTATAAATAAATAAATTTAAAAATATCCCTTTACTATCTCACATACAGGGTTATCGTTACCATCTTTCTAAATTCCATATATATGCATTAGTATACTGTATAGGTGTTTTTCTTTCTGGCTTACTTCACTCTGTATAATCAGCTCCAGTTTCATCCACCTCATTAGAACTGATTCAAATGTATTCTTTTTAATGGTTGAGTAATAATCCATTTTTTATATGTACCACAGCTTTCTTGTCCATTCATCTGCTCTGATGGACATCTAGGTTGTTTCCATGTCCTGGCTATTATAAACAGTGCTGCGGTGAACATTGGGGTACACGTGTCTCTTTCAATTCTGGTTTCCTCGGTGTGTATGCCCAGCAGCAAAAGAGACACAGATGTACAGAACAGTATTTTAGACTCTGTGGGAGAGGAAGAAGGTGGCATGATTTGGGAGAATGGCATTGAAACGTATAATATCATATATGAAATGAATCGCCAGTTCAGGTTCGATGCATGATACTGGATGCTTGGGGCTGGTGCACTGAGACGACCCAGAGGGATGGTACGGGGAGGGAGGAGGGAAGTGGGTTCAGAATGGGAAAGACAGGTATACCCGTGGCAGATTAAGTAATTAACCTCCGATTAAAATAAATAAATTTATATTTTAAAAATAAATAAATAAAAGGATTGTAAAAAAAAATCCCTTTGGCAATCCAAATATAAAATGCTCTTCTTATTTTGAAAGGAAAAACCTCCTAACACAGTGCAATTTCCTCTCATAGCAAAAATCCGTTTTTACCAGCGTTTCAAAAGGAGAAAACTATAGGTCTCTTCCATTCCTCACCCAGCTCTGAGTCTAGGAGCCTTGAGTAACATCCATCCTGACCCTAGTTATCTTGAATCCAATCAATGTTCAACAAAATATATCTGAAATTATAAATTTAATGATCATTTATTCCTGTGGCAGTAGCTACTGAAAGGAAAGGAAATGAAAGCAGAAAGAGATTTCAATTATGTATATATATTTTGGTGGCTCAGATGGCAAAGAATCCGCCTGCAATGAAGGAGACCTGGGTTCGATCCCTGGATCAGGAAGATCCCTTGGAGAAGGGAATGGCTACCAACTCTAATATCATTGCCTGGAGAATTTCATGGACAGGAGCCTGGTGGGCTACATCTGCAGGGTTGCAAAGAGTCAGACAAGACTGAGCAACCAACACTTTCACTTTCATCTATATTTTAAATAATAAGTTTTGCCAAGAAAAAAATACATCATTGGAGCTAATGATCATTTTTACAATGATCACAAAATTATATATAATATATGCATATGTGGATGTGATATATATATATATATATGTGTATGTGTGTGTATCACTTTTATTAAAAAAAATTTTGGCCACACCACGTGGCATGTGGGATCTTAGTTCCCCACCAATGATTGAACCCATACCCCCTGCACTGGAAGCATGAAGTCAAAATCACTGGGCTGTCAGGGAATTCCCAATATCACGTTTATTTTTCCTCTAAACTATGTATTTCCTTTGCCATTGGCACTTGTTGAGCTTTTTAGCCAGTGAAGTGACCAACCCTTTATTCCTAGGAGTTCTAAGCTCTTCCGTGTGCTGTGCCGTGCTTAGTTGTTCAGTCCTGTCCGACTGTTTAGGAGTCCTGTCTATACAGAGTCTCAATCTTTTACAAGTTGATATGATCGTATGAACATTCCTCAGAGACCATGAAAAACCTATCCTCCTTGATGCATCACTATTTTATTTTCTTTTGATTTCCAGAATAATAACCCAATTCAAGAGAGTAACCCCTGTTTTTGCCTGCTGACTCGGTTTCATGAGACTATGAATGGTCTGGATGATGTCATTTACTTTCATGTAACCATTGCTGAATCCCCTGGTAGAACATTTTCCCATGGTTATTACTAATGTCTAAATTAGTAGTTCCCAATCTCAGGGATGAGAATTTTTCTAAAAATGTCAGTGGTTGATTAGGTTTAATTGTGAGAGATACTATAATAATTATAACTTTAGTCTTTTGTTTTGTGTTTGTGTGCTTAGTCGCACAGTCATATCCAAATCTTTGCAACCCTTTGGGCTGTAGCCCACCAGACTCCTCTGTCCATGTGGTTTCCCAGGCAAGAATACTGGAGTGGGTTGCTATTTCCTTCTCCAGGATATCTTCCTGACCCGGGGATCAAACCTGAATCTCTGAGGTCTCCTGCATTGCAGGTGGGTTCTTTATCAACTAAACCATCAGATAAGCCCTATTCCTTTGTTTGGGGACCTACAAATACTTACTATGAAAGAAATAGTGCCATATATTGGTCAGTGTTTCAAAACATAGATACCATCCTATGATCTGATGCCATAATTGATTCCTTAGTAATGTACATGATAAGACTAAAGTAACCTAAGGGCACTACCCCATTATCTTAGTTCTTTCATGATAAATTGAGCTCCTTGTTTGGAAAAAACTATGAGCAATGTCATCATGTTGAATGAAGTATTCTGCTGAATAAAAAACTCATGAAAATACTGTCTTGAGGCATAATGAATGCAGAAATCAAATCTAAATCCAAATTCAGTATAAGTATAATGACTAATCTGCATCATAGGAACTCTCCATGACAAAGGAAGTAAAATAGAAAAATCATCAACTGATGCCCAAATATATTATTGTACAATATTACAGATTCAGACATACTACTTTTTGGAAAATGTCTTCATATATTGGTGAAGGGGATTCTGTATTGTTGTATTTGTGAATGCATCCATATTGCTCACCATAGCCACATAATTCATTAGGTAAGTTCTGAAGATATTATAGAGGAGAGATAACTGGCACTGACAGATCATGTTGTCTTGTACGCCTAATTATTATGAGTGAAGATGTCCTTTGAGCATGTAGCATGGATATTCTTCATGTTCCAAGCCCATTTCAAAAAACTTCATCCCTGCTTTTCCTACCCCTCCAAAATATGTATTCTTTGAGATTCCTTACTATTAATGAAAACTAGCAGTCACTACCTATAAATTCTGACAGATCCTTGTTGAAGGCAATGTGAAACAGTTGTCAAAGTCTACATGACAGCAACCAAGAAAACTGGACTTCCTGTGGCATATTTTTGTACCAGGAGGTTCACAAGTTGCCCTGATAACCATAAAGAAAGAATATCCTCCAATAGGTGCAAGGAGTTAATACATGCTTAAAGCTCATTTAAGCATTTCCCTTTCACCAGGGAATCTTTACCCTGTTAAGTGGATCTAGGTGTCTTTAGGGAGAAGCAGGAGGATGTTTCTTTGAATCTTCTTCAGTTTCAATGGACTATCAGTGGGAGTTAGTGTTTGGACTGCCAACATACTCTTTCTACCAGTTCTTTAATTTTCACATGAGAGAGAAATAAAAGCTGTGAATTCGGCTGATAGTCTTAATTTTTACTATCTCGAAGACCACATTTTATTTTTTACCCAGCTCAGTTCCTGCAACAACAAAAGATGAGAGATTCTTTTATCTTGATCCTAAAGACTCCCTGGATTTCATTCAGTGCTATGAGCCTAGAATTCAAGGATTTTAACTTGTCATTCTCTTTCTTTTAGCTGCCCATTGATGTTTGAAGCAGCTGCTCCTTTTCTAAGTCCATAAATTCCACATGTACATCCTACTGTTCTGTGGTAAGAGCAACTCAATTCTCATAAGCGATGCCTGTACTGTGCACTTGATGCCAGGTGACCACAAGCAATGATTTGATCAGCTTTTTCACGCTGAAGAATTCTCATATTGGCATTTAAGCAAGGTTTTGACTAGTTTCTGATCCAGCTATGCCAGGAAACAATTGATGGTACCCATATTCCCTTGCAGGTATCTATCAATGCACCATATTCCTTGGTAACAATTCCTCTCGGTTATAGATCTTGATTGTGAGCAGCAAAAACAGCTCTAGCTAATAAAAGGAGAAAATTGACTTGTTGAAAGAATGTTGGATAGCTCACACAATTAGCTGGCAGGATGGAAGACCTGCTAGGAAAATGGGCAGAAAACAACAGAAGCTTTGTGGGAGGAACTGCAGCCAAGATGATGTTGAAGAAATGCACTTGTTTGGATGCCCCTTATGTACCACTGGTGCCATAGTACAAGTCTGCTGCAGGATTGTACCACTGCTACCCACACCAGAAAGTGATAGATGATAAATCCAAAGGGCATAAATCCAGTTTAAATCACTGGTAAGCAAGAAAAAGAATGCAGATCAAGCAGAAGAGAAACTAAAGCCTGTCTCTGTTGGTGATACATAAGAATGTAATAGAGGCATTCATTATTTGATATTAAGAGGGAAGGGATATTAAGAGATATTTGATTAATGTTCCATCTTCATTTAATATCTTCCATTATGCTCAATTATCAGTTGTATGACCTTGAGAAAGTCACTTATCCTTCCTATAACTGGTTCATTATCTCTAAAATGAAGATAATAATATGTACCTCATGAGGATGTTGTGAGGAAAAAATGAGTAACACACACAACTGATATAGTGGTACCCAGAATAAAACATGCACTTTTGCATGTTAGTTAACTAGTAGTAGTAGCAGAGAGATAAAACCTCTTTAAGTGTGAAGAAAATAAATACAAATATGTAAATAAAAAGAAAAGAGAGCATGCAGACAATTGCTACTAGAATTAATTTAAAAACTCCTATCAGAACAAACTGGTAAATTAGATGTCTTTCATGTTTCATCTTATGTTGAACAATTAAGTCATAATGTTTAAATGGATACTTAAACGGATATTTTTTTCTGAGCTGATACTTGTCTTCAGATGGAATTTTCTTTATAAAAATTGTTAACATGCTGGAAATAGAAAGAAAATTTGCTTAAGCATATCTAATAGGAACAAAGTCAGCAATATACTTGATGCTAAAATATTAATGGCAGTACAATTATAATGAGAAGCAAGATGATACTATTACTATTTCTTGAGTTCCTAGGTAATATAATTATACAGAGCAATACATGTAAGAGATATTACAATGATAGGAAAAAATTACTCTTGCAAAAAACAAGGGAATTAATGGAACAAACAAATTCTTTAAATTAGGCCTAATAAAATAGTTTTAAAAGGTAATTGAGTATATCAATAAAGTAAAATTGATGGCTTTCCCATTCATATGCACAAGATACAACTACTAGAAAATATAGTGAAAATATATAATATAAAGATAGCATGTAAAATAAAGGACAAATTCCACTCACAATGGTAGCAAAACCCTTCAAGATTCCTATGGATTTATCTGACAAGGATGCATAAAACTTAAGTGGAGAGAAAAAAAATTTTTCTAAAGACATGAAATGTATTTCTGAATGCAAAGTTTCTATCCTAATTCTTAATTTTTCTTGTTAATTCTCCTCTAAGACAGTTAATATTTTTTTTAAGTCAAATTCATTTTGTTAACTTGTCTAACTGATTCCAAATTGTTTTTCATTTGTTTGTTGTGGTTTGCTTTGCTTTATTTTTTGCTTTTTTTCTTAAATATATTTTCTCAAATAAAGATATTGCTAACATATTAGTTGAAATATTTCTTTGTTGGATAGGATACTTTCATTTATTGAAATATGCTAACATCTCTGGCCTGCACTTAGTAACTGCTAGTGGCACACCATCAGTCATTGTGACACCATAAAATACCCTCACACCTCCCAATATTCCCTAATGATATGGAGCAACTTAATATTGAGAATTAGTGGTCTGCAAAATATCAAATCATACTATAAAGCAAAACATTGTAATGTACACAGAGAAATAGGAAAATAGGTCAGTAAAACAGAATAGAAGCATGAAATAGATTTATGTGCATATATGAATTTTTCTTATCATGAGCATGATCCTTGAAATCATTGAGGAAAGATACATTTTATTGATTAGGTTATAAATCTAACACACACTGATATATACACACACAAGCAGTTTCCAGATAGATTGAAATGTGAAATAAAAACAAAAATAAATGAATTTCTGGGAGGATTGTAGAGGAATTTATATATTGACAAAGTATTGATAAACAAATAGCTTCCCTAGGAAGGAAAAAAATTAGAAATCAATAGCAATTTTGCCTACAGAATATTTAAAACTTCTGTAAAATAATAGACATCATAAAAAATTTAAAAATAAGTGAGAGCAGAGAAGAAAAATTAACAAACAAGTAATACTCACAAAATGAAGTATTTCTATTCAATGATAGGTTGAAAATAAATTAATTTGGTATGAATGGCATCTTTACAATGTTGAACTTTCAATCCAATGTATCATTATAATGAAAAATGTTTTGTATACATTTTTGTAATATCAACAACCTTGCCTCAATTAAAGACCAGTTCTGGTGGTTAAAAATGTCCCTTGAATATTGGACAAAAAATAAAAATAGAAAGAAAGAAACAAAGGTGAGGAAGAATGGTAGGAAGGAATGAAAGAGGAAAGAAGGAAGGGTCTAGTTAGTCATAATCTGGTGAGATGTATGAATTTCAAGGATTAAAAAAATACTAATTTATAAGAAATGAAAGATCCAGCAGGGAAAAAAATATATATATATCAGTATGGACTCAGCTGAATTCAAGGGCTCCATCAATTAGCTTGATATAATTGACATCTTTAGACTGCTTCAACCAACAATCCCAGAATACACATACTTCTCATATGGAATATTCACCAAGATATACCATGTTCTGGGTCATAAAACAGTTTTAACAAATTTTAAAGACTAGAGTTGCTACAGTATCTGCTCTCAGACCACAGAGGAGGATAAACCAGAAATCAATGATAGAAAGATAACTGTAAAATCCCCAAGTAAGTGGAGATTAAACAATACATTTCTAAATAACACATATGTCAAGAAAACATTCTCAAGGGAAATTTTTAAATATTTTTAATTAAATAAAAATATAACTTATCAAAATTTGTCATTTACAATGAAAGCAGTGCTTAGAGGGAAATATATTTCATTGAATTACTATATTAGAAAAGAGAAAATATATAAATCAAAAAAATTACATTTGTAGCTTGGGAAGCTAGAAAAAGAAGGGCAAACTAAATCTGAAGTAAGCAGGAGAAAAATAAATAATTAGAATTAGAACAGAAATCAGCAAAATTGAAAACAAAATCAATAGAGAAAACTAATGAAACTAAAATCTAGTTCTTTGGAAAGATTAATAAAAATTTTAAAAAAAATACCTCTAGCAGGCTAAGAAAATAAGAGAGGATAAAAAGTACAGTATCCAAAATGAAAGCAGACACATCACTAGTGATCTTACGGACATTAAAAGAAAGATTGTTTTTGTTCAGTCGCCTAGTCATGTCCAGTTCTGACTCTTTGTCACCCCATGGAATGCAGCCCACCAGGCCTCCCTATCCCTCATCATCTTCCAAAGTTTGCCCAAATTCATTTTGATTGCATGGGTGATGCCATCCAGCCATCTCATCCTCCAACACCCTCTTCTCCTTCTACCCTCTATCTTTCATAGCATCAGGGACTTTACCAGTGAGTCAGCTGTTCACATCAGATGACCAAAATACTGGAGTCTCAGCTTCGTGGATCACTGCCTATGGTGAAGAGGTTTGCATAACTGGATGAAGTTATGAGACATGTCATGTAGGGCCATCCAAAATGGACAGGGCATAGTGGAGAGTTCTGACAAAATGTGATCTACTGGAGGAGGGAATGACAAACCACCCCAGTATACCTGCTGTGAGAACTTCATGAACTATAAAAGGACAAAAAAAAAAAAAAAAAAAAAAAAGAAAGCTAAAGGAATAGAATGAACAACTCTATGTCTATAAATATTATAACGTAGATGGAATGGACAAATTCCTTGAAAGATCCAACTTTTTACCCAAGAAGGAAAAATCTGAGTTGGTCTAAATCTATTACAGAAGTTGAATTAATAATTAATAACCTTCCGTAAAGCATCATACCAGTGAATTCTATCAAACATTGAAGGAAGAATTTGTACCAGTTGTCTAAAATCGTTTTCAGATGATAGAAACAGATGGAGTACAATCTAGCTCATTCTTTAAGGCCAGAATTACACTAATATCAAAATCAAACAAAAGCATTATTAATGTAATAATTGCATCAATAAACAAAACAAAACAACAACAACAAAAAAAGCATGGCTTTTTCATTAGATGTAGGAAAGCCTTTGGTAAAATCCAACATCCATTCATGATAAAAACTCAGCAGACTAGGGACAGAGGATAATATCCCCAAGTTGATAAATACTCTCAATCAAAAACTTACAGCTAGTATCAAATATTTCCCTCTGGTACAAGGCAAGGATATTTGCCCTAACCAACCCTTTTTCATCATTCTACTGGAAGTACTAGCTAATGAAATAAGAAAAGGAAATAAGAGATATACAGCATGGGAAGGAAGAAATAAAACTGCCTTTGTTCATAGAAGACAGTTGAGAAAATCCAAATAAGTGGACAGCAAAAATGATGGAATTAATATGTGATTATAACAAGGTTGTAGGATACAAGGTAACAAATGAACCTCTTTCACATAAAACCTGGGCATCTCTCAATTGGCTGCTTCTATACAGACCCCTGGGTAATTGGGCTTCTTATGCTAAGAACAGACCTCTGTTCTCTGGAAATTTGGAGGCAACTGATTAGTGCTTATATCTCCCTTTGTGAGGGTTGCCTGTATCTCAGGGAGGGAGTCAGAAGCACAGAAGCTTCCCAAGTCATGAAATTTTGCACAGATATAAATTTTGAGATTGAAAGACATTCTGGAAGAATTGTTTTCATTAAGGGACTGAGCAAGTTTATAGTAGAGTCATGGATGAACAAATCCTAGTCCAAGAACTCCTGGGAGACTTTGAGGTTTTACCTCAGAGACCTTGTGGTTTTGTTCATGAACCTTGTGAGTTTTCTAAACTGATCCTCACATTCACAGAAACCCTTTTCTCATTTTATGCAGAGCCTTCTGACTGAGCTGGGTCCAAGTCTGGCCCCTTCTGTGATTATTTCCAACACTCTAGTAAGCACCAGACCTCCCTATGCACAGATGGAGATTCCATGACCATGCTGGAACACTGAAGAACAGCCAAAGGCTTTATTTCATAGTTATTTGTATGGTTTCTTCACACTGCAGAAAGGCAAGAATGAGGTTTGTTAGAGATTACTGTGATCTAACAAATGAGACCCAGCCCAATATTAGTGGTAAATCTGGGAGTGAAACATAGGTCTTTGGTTTCACAGTCTAATTCATTATGTAGTTGTTGAACTCTTTCCTATTTAAAGCTAATATATTATTGATATCCTCCTAGTATTCACAGAAGAGAGAGAATGAAGAGGTTGTTAAAAAATTGTAATCTGAACTTTGAAACTTTTCTTATAATGAATGGGCTATTTTCTTTCTGAGTTTAGTTTCAAAATGTAAATAAAGTGACTACTACAATTGTAAAGTATTATTCGTACAGTAAACACTGTGCTTAATTCTTTTTTTTTCCCTGAACTTTTAGCAGAACAATTTAAATGCATAGCAAGATTATTGTTCTTTTCAAGTATATGTTTTAGAGGGAAAAGACAAGAATTTTTTTTTTAAGGAATAGTAATGCCATTTATTATTTTTTTGTCTTTCTGAACTAAAACTGCAGATGAAAGTAAGCTTTCCTAGAATAAGCTTAGCTTGGGAAACAACCATCTGTCCTCAGGGACTCAATCTATTCCCAGAGGATCATTTATTGACAGTAAGGTTAATACTTGATATCAGGTTGCTTGCTGCTTTTAACTCAATGTGAAGTCTAGTCATAATGAAGATTCAAACATTATTTTAAATTCTGTATAAGTGCATGAATTTCATCCAACGTGAATTAAGAGTTTTAACTTCTTTTTTAAAAATAATAATAGGGAATATGTTAACTTGACACTTTCTGATTACAAAATGTATGTCCTTATAAAATCTTCTCTAACTAATTCAACCAGCTAGGGTAGTCTTCTGCAGTAAACCTTTTGTTCCTCAAAATGCTTCTCTGCCAACCAAATCTCATGTTTCTTTGTTTACAGATAGGAAGTCCTTTACATTTAAATTGCAATTCCTTTTACCTTGGATAGGGGACAAAATCTAGTTCAATTTCTGGCCAGTTCCTACATCTCCACTTTGTGATTATATTTTCATTAACAATTTCATATATTTACTGATGATTTTCCCATCAAACATTTGTGATTTCTCTCCATTTTCAGCTTCTAGTACAACAGGATAATTATAAAATTTGTGCACCAGACCTTCACAGTGAAGACACCATGTAGCTTCTCTACAGATGCGTCAAATATTTCCATCACGTGCAGTGCCACAGTGGGAATCATTATGCCTGATGCCATGAAAGTGAAGGCCTGCAATGTATTCTCATTCACTTGCCTTTTAAAAAGTGACAATTCCTGAGTTGTTATAACTTTGTTGGTAAATTCATTCCCGTCTTAAATTCCTTACTAAGTGCCTTTGTGCATGTGTGCTGAGCTGCTTCAGTAGCTCAAACAGTAGACTGCCTTCAGTTCAGTTCAGTTCATTTCAGTTGCTCAGTTGTGTCTGACGCTTTGCGACCCCATGAATCACAGCACGCCAGGCCTCCCTGTTCATCACCAACTCCCGGAGTTCACTCAAACTCATGTCCATCGAGTCAGTGATGCCATCCAGCCATCTCATCCTCTGTCGTCCCCTTCTCCTCCTGCCCCCAATCCCTCCCAGCATCAGAGTCTTTTCCAATGAGTCAACTCTTCGCATGAGGTGGCCAAAGTATTGGAGTTTCAGCTTTAGCATCAATCCTTCCAACGAACACCCAGGACTGATTTCCTTTAGGATGGACTGGTTGGATCTCCTTGCAGTCCAAGGGACTCTCTCAGGTAACCTCAAAAAAACCTTCCTGCTCTTGGAAGTGCCTGCAGCTTTCATACAATCCTTTAAAAAAAAAAAAAAGTTTTGCTCACATTTGCCTCAATGTCATCTACTCCATTTTCTTCAGAAAGTTTGAATATTTTAATCAATCCCTGGTGCTTTACTCTAGCTTCCTTAATTGTACTTTTTCTAGCCCGGTTTAATGTTCCACTTATAAAGTAGAATCTACTTTCCTTTCCAGCTGCTTCACAAAACCTCACCTTCTACCTGCTTTAGCTCACTGATCTTGCAGCAGCCAGCCTATTGTCTACAACAATGCCCACTCGTAGCTCATAGAACCTCCCCTTGGATCAACTGACGGCATCCTTCTCTGTCCACAGCCAGTTGTTAGTCTGTCCTCCCACTCCACCATGATCTAAGGCAGATCCCCTTTCCCTGCTTGGTCATGTCTACACAGGTACTACAGCCTCTTTCAGATTCAATACATGATGTGTCCTGGAGAATGTTCTATGTGCTCTTGAGAAGAATGACTATTCTGTTGCTTTTGGATGGAATGTTTTGTGCATGTCTGTTAGACATCTGGTCTAGTGTGTGGTTAAATCCATTGTTTCCTTATTGGTATTTTTTGGTCTGGATGATTGAAAGTAGAGCATCAAAGTCCTCTTCTATTATTATACTGCTGTCTATTTCTCTCTTCAGATCTGTTAATATTTGCCTTATATATTTAGGAGATCCAATTTGGGTACATAAATATTTACAAATGTAATGTCCTTTTGTTGGATTAACTCCTTTGATATTGTATAATGACCTCCTTTATCTCTTATTGCAGATTATTGTATCTTATATAAATATAGCTACCTCTACCATCTTTTCAGTTTCATTTGCATGGAATATCTTCTTCTATCTCTTCACTTTCAGTCTTTGTATGTCCTTAAAGCTGAGGCCTCTTATAGTTATCATATAACTGAATGTTGCATTTTTTTAAACCCATTTAGCCATTCTGTGCCCTTTGATTAGATAATTTAGTCCACTTACAATTAAAATAATAATTAAAAAGGTAAGGACTGTAGTGGTACGCTTAGATTCCCTTCGCTATATCTTTCATTTATTTACATAGGTTTTTGCTTTGTGATTATGATGAGGCTTACAAAAAATGTCTCATATTTATAACAGTTTATTTTAAGCTTTAACCACTTAGCTTTAAATGCAAAATAAAGCTTTACACTTTTACTATCCCCACCCATGCACACATGGATTTTATAATTTTGATCCGAAAATTTGCATCTTTTATCCTGTGTATCCATTAGCAAGTTATTGTAGTTATAGTTATTTTTAATACTTTATCTTTTAACTTTTATATGAAGTGGTGATTAATTTATTCCATTAATATTTTAATCAGAGTTCATCTTATTTTCACAGGAAAATAATTGACATATTAGAACACAATTAAATCATGTAATTGTCCAGCTTTTACCTGCATTTATTATATAGATCATTTAAACATTTTATTAAGTCATTTTGCAATATTAAAAAAAACATTTCTGATCAATATTTATTGAAATCCTAAGTATTACTGCTCTATACTCAATGATATGCCCTAAACATTGACTTTATATTTAACTTGAAACCTTTATAAGGTATTTCTTTAACTTAAGAAAATTTTTATAATAAAGTATGGCTGAGATACTCAGCTGTAAAGTTGAGATATCGACAATACCATTGAAATTATAATAATGGACTGAATATGAGATTTCCAAAAGAAGATAATGTTTCATCCTGAATCACCTGTAGCAACTTGTGTTTGCAGGGCACTTTCCCAGGTTGGATTTACACTCTGTGACTCAGGATTCTTGATAAAAATAACTTCCCAATGTGGGAGAAACATTTTTAACAAAACGAAACATAGCAAAACATTTTTAATAATATGTTCTAACAAACTGAGTTAACTGAATTCCATGCCTCATCTTTTTCTCTAATCAATTTTAGATTCATTCTTTGTAGAATCCTAGACTATATTTAAGTGTTTCTCAAGATCATGTATAGGTCTTGCATTCCGAGGTCATAGAGAAGTTGGCCCAAGTGTTGATACTATCTTTTAGCAGGCTTATGAGTTCAGGAAAGTCATATAACTTTCAAAATCTGCTTTTCCTCATGTATATATATATATATAGATTATAGTACCTGTCTCATAGAACTGTGGTTATAATTTAATAAGAAATTGCATATAAATGTTTATCTCATGCCCGATAAGTAAAAAATGATTATTAGCTATTATATTATTTATCTATTTGACAATACTCCTTCCTCCAGTCGTTTTCAGAGACATTGCAAATAAAATCGACTGGATTCAGTCCGTTCCACTGTATGTTCATGTCTGCACAAAGCTACTGATAGAACTGGATCCCAAAGTTGTAATTCAAAATGGAAGATCTGCTTCTTTGTGTATATGACAAGGTACACAAATGTATTTTCACAGGCCTACCTTCCAGCTGAGTTTACCTTCTGTAATACAGATACAAATTAATTTAGATTTTGTTGCAAGATAAACTGCATAGGCAGCATGATTTGAAGCAATGGCAGTGGATGACTTTTGGGGAAGCTAAGTCAAATGAAATGTATTTCATTATGGGTTTATTCTTGAGACATAAAATGCATTTTAGGAAGACAGTCTGAATGTATTAACTCCTGCATTTGCCTCTTTTATTCTCTTTCAAGGCAGGCCCAGGTGAGAATATAAAAAAGGTAGTATCCATCCTATGAGCACACCCTGTGTCATCCTCTTGGCTGTATAGAGATATTTGTTCTTGAAAGGATAATTAAACTGGCCTTATCCAATGTCTCTTGCACATTACATGTGTGCATTTTTACAAAGGGAAAATAAAACCTGACTGCAAAGCATAATTATAAATGGTAATAGTTACATTTTCATCATATTTATGCAATAAATAAGTCTGTCAAACCTAGCGTTTGGAATTTGTAGTGTTGCTTCCCTCCTGTACTGATATAATTTATTTTGCTCCTTTGGTAATGAGGCTGGCTTTAGATAGCCGTGAGCACCAGTCTCAAATAAAAATTAAAAGTCAGTATATTACATTTCTCCTTCTGTTCCTTCTGCATATTACATTGCTCCATAAGCTCATTGATTCTGGAATTCTATCTCTCCTTTGGCACAATTTTCCTCTGTGGTATGATGCTATGAATATTTATGGCACAATAAAAATAATATAATAATAAGCGTTTTTCTAAACTTGTGCTGCATATATCTTCAGACAGGCGCTGGGAGGGCTATATCTGTTACCTCCCGCTAGAGAAGATCTTTATGTCCTGTGAAATAGCTGGCTGTCCCAAAGACCTTCACTTCCACGTGAGTTAAATGGCTTTTGTACTGACAAATTCCAAGAGGAATTTTTGTTCTTCCGTGTATAGTTTAGGCTCTCATCATCTCTGAAACATTGCCAGATTTTCCTTACATTGAATAGGCTTCAATTGATATCCTTATTCATCCTTCCTGTGTCAACCACTACAATTCATGCTTTTATAGCCACCTTAAATCTTTAGTCTGTAAAATTCCAGGGTCCAGAATACTCTGAGCAGACTATTATCTTGCTCAGTGAAGCGGGACTGCTTTCCTCTCACTCCTCCTCCATCACCTTAACTGATGGGATTTCTTTTCATTTATAAATTTAACTCAAATTGTTTTCTTTTTTCAAATATTTGCCAAAATCTCTCATTCCAGCCAATTTCCCCAGCTTGATATCTGCTGAGCTGTACACAATGTTCCTAATTCTGTGACTTTGGATTTTGCCCCATGTCAGTCTCCCATTTATCCTCTGCAGTCATTCTTCTTATCTGTGTAATTAAGATAGTTAGAATTCATTCCATTTCCCATTAATAATTACCAGAAAAAGAGGTTTTTATGCTTTGTCAACTGTTAAAGAAATTCCGAGGCTCATATCATATGAACATTCTGATATATTATTGTAAAACTAATGGGAATTATTTTAAAGCTATAAGATCTCCAAAAACTTTCTTCAACATTTAGGATATGTGTGTGTGTGTGTTTATGTATCTGTAAGAGAAAAGAGACAGAGACAGAAACAAAAACACAGCCAAAAAATGCCCTTTACTACATTTTCATATGGAAACCTTTTTGGGAGACAGTTATCCATGAGTTTCTCACATTTCTGCACATCTTCTGAGCAGAGGCTTAGGCCTTTGTTCTGGACTATTATTTCAAGGCTGTTAGTTTACCAAACAGCATCAAGAGATAGATAGTTTCTCTCCCTGGAGCAAAGGGCAGTTTTATTTTTTGTTCTGGGTTTTGTTTCAGGCTTCCAAGATAACTCAGTTGGTAAAGAATCCACCTGCAGTGCTGGAAACCCTGATTTCTGGGTTTGGAAGACCCACTGGAGAAGGGATAGGCTACCCACTCCAGTATTCTTGGGCTTCCCTGGTGGCTCCCTGGTGGTAAAGAATCTGCCTGCAATATGGGAAATCTGGGTTCAATCCTTGGCATGGGAAGATCCCCTGGAGAAGGGAAAGGCTACCCACTCCAGTATTCTGGCCTGGAGAATTCCATGGACTATACAGTCCGAGCTGGACATGACTGAGAGACTCACTCAATTGTTTCACTGTTTTTGTTGTTCTTATTTCCTTATGTTACTGTCCACTATAATGAAAACATGTTTGTCTTTGGGTAAAAAGAAGGCATGTTTTCTACCTATTACAGAGGTTTTGGTTTCTCTAACTCATGTTTTGTCTCATACTGTAACCATGTGCAAGATATCAACTGAATCTCTTCATGCTGCGCTATGGGAATTGGAACTTGGGGAACCTGTGAAAATACTGACACTCTTGCTATTACTGTCACTGGAAATAAAGTCCTTTGTCTCTTATCCCAGGGGGTTGTTTTTTAACTTATTTACCTTTTGTGTTCTCTGAAAATCTATAACAGAGAGTAAGTTGCTAGTTAAGTAAAACCTCAAACCCTCCATTATTCTGATGGATGAGAGGCTGGCAGAGATATGGCTTTCTGCAGGAATAAAGATAAAGGTCTCATGGGCTGGTTAAAAAGAGAAGAGGAAAGTTCATGTATGATCAAGTGGGTATAAAAAATTCTCCATTTTATTTCCTTTCAATTAACAGGAATTGTGGAGATGGTTTCAGGTCGAGCACGAGGAAGTAAGTGTAAACACAACCTCAAATGATGCCAAGGTATTCTCTTCTAAGAGCAAAAACTGAAGTTTCTCAGCTGGATCATCCTCAGGCAGAAATTTCTACCACCATTCGTTCAAAAGAAATGGACTGAAGAGAATTCATTACCACAGAGGGTAAAAGCAGACAAACCATCAGAATTTTGGTTAGTTTGGCTGAGGAGATGAGACAATGGGATATAATGCTTGACTTTGGGCATGTAATGACTATTACGGCAGAATGGCTATAGAAGGGTTGCTTATGGCTTAATCCTTTCTGCAATCTAGCAGGCCAACTTCAGAGATACTTCCAGAGATCACAATGAGTGGTCTCTAGGCTTTGCACATTGGGCCTTTGCTACCATGAGGGGAATTCCTGGCGAGAGAGAAAATTCGTTTGGGAAACCATAGATACAGCATTCATAAAGATTTGGGCTCTTACTGCCCTGGGTGAGCTTTACAATGCTGATGAAAGTGACTCACTAATAAATAAGAAATGGACTCAAAGAAACCTGGTAAGTTTGCTCAGCAAAGATGCCAGCTTGGAAAGCTCCCTTAGGCCTTACATTGAAACTGGATAAGAACTTAAGTTGTTATTTTCACAATGCAATTTCAGATGTTCTCGATTAAGGTAGAATCAAAAAAGTTTCCTCTGTGTATGTAACATCCACATCAGCCAAGTAGAATAAATCTCACAGCCTCAACCAAGCAATGTGACTATGGCAGTTGAATCAAAGTTTCCTCAAAGCTAAAGTAGTTGGTGTCAGTAGTTATAATCTTGGCCTCTTTTATGACTTTGGGTGGACTGAAAACACTGAAGCTTCATTTGGTTCAGCTGTATGTGGGCACCACTCTGTTCACAACTGAAAGTAAACATGATTTGACTTTTGATTACCCCAGGCTCTCTGATTCTTCCCTCTTGATTAACCTGATTTCAACCGCTTTAAAGAGAAAGGTGATTTTGGATGAGTTCTAGGTGTCCCTGATTCCGTGAAAAACCAAAGTCTATACACATCCATCTAAGTCTTCAGGGGAATTTGGAGGAAGGAAGAAATTCAAATGGGTGTAATTCTTTTGGAGAAGAGTGCATGCACGCTCAGTTGCCAAGTCGTGTCTGACTCTTTGCAACACCACTGACTCCTCTGTCTGTGGGACTTTCCAGGCAAGAATACTCGAACCCGAGACTCCTGCATTGGCAAGCAGATTCTTCGCCACTGAGCTACCTAGGAAGCCCTTGGAGAAGGGTAACTGAGTCCCAATTCCTCCTGGTTCTACAGTTACAGGGATACCCAGATTCAGGTATTGAGATTTGGACTAGGTACGCATTGGGTAAAGAGAGTTAATATGTCCTTGTGGATGTGGCCCTTTTGATCAGTTCAATATACTGTTGTGATTTCTGCTCCTACATGTACAATTATATTAATTTATATGTGTTTACTGTGAATACTTATAAAATCCAGAATAGATTCTCCCAATTAGGAAGTATCATATATAGAAAATCACTATGGGACATGTAAATCACTTCCAAGCTCCTCTGCCTATTCACTCCAAGGTTGTCCAACAGAAACAATATATAATCCAAGGATAACAAATAAAAACCAAGGTCTTAAGGTCTTAAAGACAGCAAGGATGGATCACAAAATCAAAACAACAATCCTGTGCAGCCAGCAAAAAATCGTAATGGGAGATAGAGTCTTATGGTGGCTTATTACCAACTGAATCTTGTTATTGCTACTCTAGCCCTACAGATAAATTCATTGCACAGACTGATGGCCCTTGGTATGCTTTGTTAAACATTGGCAACACCATCTGTTGCATCCTGCTGTCAAGGATCAAGACCAATGTCCCTTCATTCAGCAAGGCCTTCAATATACATTTACAGTCCTCCCCAGGGGGTACCTAAGCTCCCCTGTCTTTTGCCTTCAGGGCGTGGCCCAGATAACACTAATACCTCTACCATATTAAGTCTGAATTTTTCAGTAAATAGATGACAACTTGTGGGTCAGCAAGTTTGAGACTTCAGTGTGAACAGCCTTAACTTCAGTGTTACCACATTTCTCCCAGCAAGAGTGGCTGATAAACTCCAACAAAATTTAGAGTCTTGATAGCCAAGGAGTATCTTGGGATTGTGTGGGTATATATCAAAGTTCTCAAATCCTCTGGCAATGAAGGAAAAACTACTGTCTCTTTGCTACTCCTCACAGAGAGATTTAACAATGTATAGAATTCTTTGAATATTATTGGGGCTTCTCTGGTGGCTCAGATGGTAAAGAATCTACCTGCAATGTGGGAGATCTGGGTTTGATCACTGTGTTGGCAAGCTCCCCTGGAGAAGGGAATGGCTATACCTCCAGTGTTTGTGCCTGGAGAATTCCATGGACAGAGGAATCTGGCAGGCTACAGTCCAGGGGGTTGAAAAGAGTCCAACGCAACTGAGCAACTGACACTTTGAATATTAAAGACTGTACACAACTCAAGTGGGCATTCTCTTTGTAACATTATATCGGTTAGTTCAAAAACATTCATCCTTTGATGGGACCCAGACCAAAAGGGTGGATTAGAAGCTATCCAGTGAGCCCTGCATGGTCTCTACACAAGTGACCTCCATGACTGATGATATTGCTGATCGGAATCTCTGGCAAAGAGTGGTACCCTCCATCTAGAGGTGCCTCATCCAACAGTGACATAGTTAAGTTACAAAGGTAATGACCACTTGGTTGGGAACACTGCTTGCCATGATCCCCTACAGTAGACCACACTGGTCAGAGCAAGAGACACAACAGGGCTCTGTAAGTTCTGTAAACTGCCTTTGTCACTTTTGCATTTATCCCTTCTGAGTGTGAGTAGGGAATAGGTGAGAAAAGATGAAGTTTTAGCTGCTGTAATGTGGCATAGAGATTTTATGGCAGTGGAGGAAGAGCATCATTCTGAAACCTGCAGAGGGAACATCTTAGCCTGCGGGAGGCATGGATGAGAAAGTGACAGTAAGATTTCTTTTTTCCTTCCAAGCTATCCCTAGAGTCTTCCTCAAGAAAGTGCACTGCTCCCAAATTAATGAGCACTTAAATTTAATTGATTTCAGGATCTGTTATCACCCAGCAAGAAGGTCTGGTACCATCTGATTGCCCAATTTCTTAAAATAACCAAAAAGTCTACCAAAGGGGCAGATAACAACCCTACTCTCTACAATTCACAGTAAAATTCCTGTCAACACCTTTAGTATCCACTTCACCCTGTGCCAAGTACTGTAGTTCAGTGATGCTCCAGAGTGTATAAAAGCTGCCCAGCTGATGAGGCAGATAGCAGGAGAGAGTGGGCTCACTGTCCTTAGGCATTACCTTCAAAAACAATAACTAGACTCAGTTTTTTCAAATTGAATTGAGAGCCCTAACGTCTACTAGCTGGGTATGAGGCCACCTTGGAACAGAGTCAACTTATGTTCCTGGATGATGTAGGCCAGGGGTCTCCAACCTCTGTGATCTAATGCCTGATGATCTGAGGTGAAGCTGATGTAATTATAACAGAAATAAAGTTCACAATAAATGCAATGTGCTTGAATCATCCCCTCCACCCCCACGTCCCCCACCCTTGCCACATCTGTGGAAAAGTTTTCTTCCACGGAACTAGTATTTGGTGCCAAAAGCACTGGGGATGGCTGATATAGACCCCTCTTTAGTGACTCCAGTAGCATTTCTTTTAGGGCACATGCACCCTTAGGACTATATGTCTTGTGTGGAAACTCAAACATTAGCTTCTCTCCCCTAAATGTTGATTGTAACCTTAGGAATGGTCATAAAAGACCTCCAAGTTTTTAAGGAAAATTCCCCTAGGATAATCTAGGCCTTGCATGACTGTACCGTCTTCCCAAAATGATGACTTGGGAAGCTCCCTGGATAGGGAACTGACTTATACTTGCACCCACCTTGCAGTCAGCTTTCCCTGCAATGTGTGTTGCCCAATTAGAAAAAAGTGATATAAAATTTGTCTTCAGTATTAGTTGAGGTGATCAAAGATACTGCTGTAGTCCTGGAATGTATTCAGGTTAGCAGTAACTCAATGACCAAGCTTGTGATAGATGATACTGCCCCTAAATTTGCTCCTTGAGTGCCAAGGTAAAGTCTGTGTAATCTCTAAAACTCCTGCTATATCTGGACTAAGGCCATGGGACAATTGGAAAAGTCAATGTGGAATTAAAGGGAAAAAGAAAAACCTGGATTTCTGAGGTAGATCCAGATGGTTTATGAGATTTGTTCAGCTGGTTGAGGGACAGTTGAGGGTAATAATGCATATTTCCTCATCCAGCTGCTCAGAGTCCTATTGATATCAGCCATAACGAAATGTGATATGAGCCAAATTGAACAGATTTAGTCCTAATCTCTATCAGCCTGATTAATCATGTGGCTGACAGAGGGTTGTACTCAGAGGAAAAAT
The DNA here is from genome assembly GCF_023091745.1 of Budorcas taxicolor. Lineage (NCBI taxonomy): Eukaryota > Metazoa > Chordata > Mammalia > Artiodactyla > Bovidae > Budorcas > Budorcas taxicolor. Next base: position 47,919,469 of record NC_068918.1, read on the forward strand.
TTCCAGATATCAAGACAGTTTTGGATGGAGGGGTAGATACCATTAGAAGACTAGTCTCCACAGGTCTTGAACATTTATTGCTCAGTATGACAAAGATAGTTTTTCCCCTGGAGACAAAGATCAGACAGGTTTACTGCCCATTATAAAAGATTCAGTTTCCCTAAGGCTGGAATCCCACTCCTGTAATACAAACCACTGTGTGTGTGCAGGCACTTGCCTCAGTCTGCATGGTTTTATGGGCACCAGCACAAATACTGACAACTGCTATTCCTATGAGTAATAAACACCTTTTCTTCTGAAGTCTCCTGTCTTCTGCCAGCACCCATGAACTGTAGCATGCTAACTTGGCATACAGGTAGAGAAACATCTCAGAAACTTCTATGTTTTTGTCATATATAAAATTACTAACATATACTAATTATGATTTCACTTACATTAAAGAGAATGGGAGAAAAAACCCTTAGGCTACAGATCTTGTAGCTAACATTTTCAAGGCACACTGGGCTTTAATTAAGTGAGCAAATGAATGTAATTAAATAGCAAGCAATTCAGCACTCTCCTGAAAAGAAATTCTGGTTTGTACTAAGAGCATTTATTTTAATATGTTGGATAAATTGATGAAGAGCATGGAAAATGCCCAATAACACAAATTGTGCCTTGACATTTGTAGATAGTTCTAAGTCTGTGGATTGTTTAATTGAGAATCTTGCTCTAAGTGAATTTACTCCCTTTCTAGTGAGTATGCTGTTCCCAGGCCAACCTGCTGGCACCTCCTAGGAATGACATAACAGGGTACAATATCTTTTCACAGAATTCTAGGAAATGCAACATACTTGTAATCAGAACACTGGAACATTTGAATATGATTCATTGCTGGGTAGATGGGTATATACTAATATGGCATAAATCTAGAATCACATGAATCAGATACATTTCTAAATTAATTTTGACTTCACAGATTAGAAGTTGGGGAAATAGCTTGTTGAAATTTTTAAAAGTATATATAGCATCCAACTGATGAATTTGCTAATAGTTGTTCTCTGTCAATGGACATGAATCTAGCATTTTATATGTTATTCACATGAAGTTCAAATGCCAGGTAGCCAAGAAATAGAAAATCATTATCCATTTGAAGTGAGTGATTTAGCCATTCTTTAAACATGAGTTGTGCAATAAAAATAGCAAAGAACAGTTAACTCAAATCTTAAGGAACCATTTATTCTATAATGCCTTATTCTTACAATAAAATGGACCATCACTTGTAATTCTATAATTCCTTTTCAGAAATGTGTAAGGGAAAATGTATTTGGGAAAAAATACTCAACATTTTCTTCCCTGCTAGTATTAGAAAATGTACTGAAGGTAGGGAAAAGTTATTTGTTTGCTATTACTGAACGTTTGCTGCACACAGAGCAGAAAATAGGAATAAAGAAAGAAAGTCAGCTCTCCAATCCCAGCTGCAGGCTGATGAATCACATAGTGATTAATTGTTCCTCCTAGTAATGGGAAATAATCATATTTCAGAGAGGGGAAGAAAAGCATTTGGTCTCTGAATTTTTTTTCCTAAAATTATAATTGCTGCAATATCAAAGACTTTTTAAAAGGAGGTATAAGGATCTTAACGTAAAACTAAAAGGAATATAACTTCCAAGATTGACCCAACATCTGGCGTCAGGTTTTGAAAAACTTTCCCCTGGCTGTAAAAACCAGTGCTCCCCTTTACACTAACCAGCCGCCTTATTTTCCTATAGTTTTCTTTTCAATATAGTTTGCCATATAGAGAACAATGAAAAACTCTGAAATATATATTGTCTTTTTTTCCAAAAAGCCACTGAGTTCACATTTACTGCCCCCAAAATAGTATTTAAACTTTTTAATCAATGTTAATCTGAGTCAATAGACAGGCTTTATCATGTTTGGAGTTCTAAATGTGTATGGTCCTATGCCAAGAATTTGAGAAGTCACTACCTTCGAGGAGTTTACTGTCTAATTATGGAGGTATAGTGTGGCAACGCACTTCAGTATTCTTGCCTGGAAAATCCCATGGACGGTGGAACCTGGTAGGCTACAGTACATGGGGTCACAAATAGTCGGACACGACTAAGCAACTTTGCTTAGTGTATACAGAAAATGTTAGCAATAAATATGGTGCCTGTGAGCATTATAGAAAAGATGTCATGATGTTGGAAATTTGCATTCGGTGTGTGCTTAATATGTTTAGGACTTTTCAAAGCTTTTTCATAACTAATCTCCACAATGACCCTGAGAATAAGTTATCATATCAATTTTAAGTGATGAATAAGTAGGATCAGAAAGACTAAGTGATTTATTCATGTTCACACTGCTAGTAAAAGGTAGAGCCAGGTTTCAAATGTGGTTCTCTTTCCCTCTGATTTTAAAAGAAAGAGAGAAAGGTATAACTCCATATTTTAAATCCTTGGTGATAATAAAAGTCTTAAATAATAGCATTTATAGAATAGAATTATGAGAAAAAGCTGGCATTAGAGAAGAGATGGGTTTATTTGTGTATATTGTTTCTGAAGCAATGCTAGGGCATATAAGAAGAAATATTATTCTATTATTAGATAGATATTAAAAACCCTAGTTAAAAAATCAGTCTTGGATATGTAGGTATGGTATTCAACATTGTTTAAATGTTGACACAATGAATGATAATAATAAATGAGCAACTATGTTCTTGATTCCACACAACAAAATGATGCCATCTGGAAATTCAAATTCTAGGCAGTGTAATGAGTAGTTGGCAAAGCGGACTGTAACAATTCCTCCTGTGCCTGTGCATGCATGCAACACCTCATGTTAAAAAGTGGAACCTATTTTTTTCTCCCTTGGAATATGGGTTGGCTTTAGACTTAACTTGAGCAATAGAATGTGGGAAAAGTAACTCTGTGCTAGTTCAGGTTCTAGGCTCTATGAGATATTGCAGCTGCTGCTTTCATTCTTTTGCTATCCTGAGCCTTCTGGTAAAGAAGTCCAGGCTCTCCATCTGGAGAAAAAGGCCACTTGGAGAAAGAGGCCCCATCCAACAGTCCAGAACTAAGGCCCCCGACATGGGAGGGCGACCATCCTGATCCTCCAGCCCAGCTGCCATCTGAGTGAGCGTCACTGATGCAACAACGAGGAGAACTCTCTGAGGAGCCCCACTCAGATTTCTGAATCACAGAATCACGATTAATACATGGGTTTCATTTTAGTCCACTAGGTGTAGGGTAGAGTGTTACTGATTATTGCTAAGAGAGACTCTTCTAGCAGTAAATTATTACATAAATATTTGCCTTTTCTTCCTGACAGGAATTGAATCATTCTTTTAAGAAACATAAAACGGGACTTGATGATAGAGAGCTGCCAAGGAAGTGGTAGAGAAGTGCTTGCACTGGGTGATCAGAGAAGGCTTCCTGAGGAGGTGACATTTGAGCAGAAAAGGAAATTAGAGAATCGAATGGGTCATGGTGATGAACCATGAATATCAGGGAAAAATAATTCCCCAATGTTTATAATAGGTTATAACCGGCATATTCAAAATTAAATTCCCACCTGTATATTGACACCGATATAGAAGGCTCTGCTCTTTTCTTTTGTCTGTATTTATTCGCATTTGAAAATGAATTCTCATGCCATCTTCCTCAGAAAGGCCTGACTTCTCTAACCTGAGCAGATGTCCTCTTCTACGTCACCATCTCCAACCACATTTTCTTCTAGGAGAGTTGGAACATGTTATACAGCTTATTTCCTTTTATCCAAACCTCATGCCACTAAACTTAAAGCTTGTTTTGATCTCTGCACTCACAATATGTATGTTGTAGGTGAAATGACATTACTGTCTTGCCTCTATTTACATTACATTAACTACATTTTATTATTCTTTTCTTTTTTTTCAGGCTTCTACTGGATACCAGCTTAAGCACATGATCAAAATTTAGACTGTATCACAAAAAGTTTTTTTTTTTTTTTTTTTTTTTTGGCCAATGGCTGCTTAACCTGTTACTGAAAGGTAGCAACAAAATAAAGCTTTTATTAACCAGAAAATGTACTGTGCTTCCTTTGGGAAGGTAAACAAGACAGCAGATATAGAAGCCTCACTCAAAGAGGGAGAAAGGAAACTGAAGGATTTTAAGAGTAACACCTGTCAACTGGAGCAGTAATGTGTACTGCTTGACAAAATAGGTTGGTGACTGTCAAAATAAATAATAAACCTTCCAGCTCTGACTAATGACAGAACTACACCAGAAGACTTGAGGGAAGCATCCAACAAAATGCAAAATTGAAAGTAAAGCTGGAACGATCAGCACAGCCTCCCAGCAGCTAAATTCCAAGTACTTCTGGAGAAACTCAAACCATTCACCAGGTTTCATGGCAGAGGGAAAAGTTCCAAAAACTCTTCTGACTGAGCATTCCTCTTTCGTTAGGAAATCACATCTCTTCTGATGGAGCGCTGGAACCTTGTTTCTGCTTTTTCAATACAGAAACAATCTTGCCGTTACTGTGGCATTCTCTGTGCACACATTCAGCTGACTGCCAATAATATCATCAAGAGGATCAGCCAGAGCTGTACCCCTTTGTTGTCAGAGTGGGGCACACTGCAGAAAAGGCAAAGATCCAGGGAAAGGCCACTTCTGATTCCTTTCTGTGTCCATTTCTTCCCAAATGAAGTACCTAGTTTTCTTTTCCCGTAGCTCCTGAGAGGATCATCTTATTTTCTCTTTCCAGAAAGCAAGGTTTTCTAAAACAATTACAGAGCAAGCTGCCCAAGTGTCTGCAGATAATGTTATGACCCTTTCCAGGGGCATTTTCATTTAAGCAAATTGTTTTTTGGAAACCCTAAAAACCTTTGATAAATTTCTGCTGTAAATTTAATAATACATCACAAGTGGAAGAATATATTGTTAGTGGAAGAATTTTACACATCTCAAAAACATGGTTCTGCAAAAGCCATTTTGCTTCAGAAATTATCCACTTATGCCTCTAGTTCCAAGTGTCAGAGGTGAGGGGCGGTTTGTCCCTCTGCCTGACTCTCTTAATTGTATTTTTGTTCCCAGGCAGAGCTATTCTCTGGGCTCCCGACGTCAAAGTGAAAGAGAGAGGAATAAAAACACTAAACAGCACTAACTCCCAAGGAGAAGCCTCTTCTAGAAATTGTTTAGCCTACAGTAACATGGCTTGCTTTCTCATTTAATTTTATTTATGCTCTTCCATTATTTATTCTTCCTTTATCTGTTTCATCCATTATATTTATTGACTCTAGTTCCAAATATGTTTTTTTATTAGAATCTAATTCTAAGCAAATAATTTAGAGATGTGCAAAAAGCAAAACATCAAATCTAAAAACATAAATTTCATGCTGGCTCCTGTCCAGTCCAAAGTATTTACTAAAATGTGTAATTTAAGAAAAAGAAAACTGAACATTTTGTTTATTTTATATGTTATCTTGGAGAGTTATACTAATCTAAAAACTGCATTCTATATTATTTTGATAGCCATATTTATTAAACTAAAACATCAAGACATACTCAGACAACAGAATGAATATCAGAACTCAGGACCATATCAGATATATGAGTAGCAAGTGACTGTCAAGATGTGTCACGTGAAGTGAAGGATTAGTTCCCTCAAATTACCTTGACTCACAAATGGACAGGAATCAGGATGCCTTAACTTTGTATCCAGTGATTTCAACATTCTAGGATGATTTTATTCATCAGACCATTGGTTGATCCATCCTACTCTGATTGAGCGTGACCCAACCAGTCACCATCATGTCCAAGGAATCCTTCACTTCCTGCAGCAATTATTCTGTTAGGCAGGATTGTCTTCTTTAAAACCTTCTCTACTCATTATTCTTGCTGCCTCTGAAGGGTCAGTAATGTGTCTGCCAGTAAAGCATTGTCTCCTTCCATTTCCTATTCCCATAACCACAAAAAGTAGAATCAGTTCCCCAGTTGAGGAAAGAGCATGTGTTCATTAATAACCACAGTAGTCTAGCAGCCAAGCCCTTGCTAATGCTCTGCTCATTTTTAACTTGGACTACTATAACCACACTCCGTTTTGTCTCCAAGGCTTTATTCTTCTGTCCAGTTTAAAATGATATGCATTCTGCAGATCAAATTATTTTCTAGATGGATTTAAGTTATGCCTGTGGGAAGAAACAGCCTGGGCTTGGCAACGTTGTGTATAAGGAGTGTGGTGTGGAATAGGGAGACGAGTGTCTAAAAAAGGCATATAAATATACTGTATGATGATAGGGACCCAGTTTTGTTTGGTGCTTCTTTTTTATTTTGTATTCCAGGAATCACGAACTCTCAAGATCTAATTGCAACTTTAATGACTACATTTGACAAATTATAGGAATTTTCTCTGCCTGTGTCCCACCTTATTACACAGTATTAATACTTTGTGTACAGTAAGATGATTTGACTTACACACATTGTGAAATGATTACCACAATAAGTTTAGTGAATGCCCATCATCTCTTATAGGTATAAAATTAAACAGAAAAATTGTTTTCCTTGAGATGAGAACACTTAGGATTTACTCTCTTAATAATTTTCATATATGACGTAGTGGTGTTAATTATAATGATCATGTTGCATGTTACATTCCTAGTACTTATAATGGGAAGTCTGTACCCTTTGACTACCTTCATCCAGTTCTCCTTCCCCCATCCCCACCTCTGGTAACCATAAATCTGATCTCTTTTTTTTGTTTGTTTGTTTTTGAAGTATAATTGACTGACAATGCTCTTCCAGTTTCTGTTACACAACATAGTGATTTGACATTTCTATACATGGCAAAATAATCATCACAATAAGTCATTGCCATCAATCACTTTTCAAAAATATTACATAATTATTGGCTATGTTCCCCACATCTTACATTTTACATTGGTGGCTCATTTATTTTGCAACTGGAAGTTTGTACCTCTTAATCTCCCTTACCTATTTCTCTCACCCACTCACCCCCCCTTCCTTCTGGAAAATACCTGTTTGTTCTCTGTATCTATGATTCTGTTTCTGTTTTGTTACTTTTGTTCATTTGTTTGTTTTTTAGATTCCACATGTAAATGACTTCATATAATATTTGTCTTTCTCTGTCTGACTTGTTTCATATAACATAGTACCCTCTAGGTTCATCTATGTCTTTGCAAATGGCAAGATTTTATCCTTTTTTATGGGCAAATAGTATTTCCTTGTATATAATACCACATCTTTATCCATTCATCTAGATGGACACTTAGGTTGCATCCATATCTTGGCTGTTGTATATAATGCTGCTTTGAACATAGGGTACAAATATCTTTTCTAACTTGTGTTTTCATGTTTTTGGATGAATACCCAAGAGTGGAATTCCTGGATCTTATGATAATTCTATTTTTAATTTTTTGAAGACTCTCCATAATATTTTACATAGTGGCAGTACCAGTTTATATTCCCATAAAAAAATAAAGGAGAGTTCCCTTTTCTTCACAGCTTTACCATTTGTTGTTTACTGTCTATTTAATAAGAGCCATTCTGACAGGTGTGAGCAGATATCTTCTTGTGGTTTGACTTGCATTTCCCTGATGATTAGTGATGTTGAACATCATTTCATGTCCCTATTGACCATATATATGCCTTCTCTAGAAATATGTCTATTTGGATTCTGTGCCTATGTTTTAATTGAGTATTTTTATGTTGAATTGCATGAGTTGTTTGCTATACTTTTGATATTAACCCCTTCTTTGATATATTGTTTTCAAATATATTCCCCCATTTAGTAGACGGACTTTTTGTTCTGTTTCTTTTGCTGTGCAAAAAGCCTTTTAGTTTGATGTAGTTCCATTTGTTTATGTTTTTATTTCTCTTGCCTGAGGAGACAGGTCTAAAAATTACTACTAAGACTTATGTTAAAAAACATACCACCTGGGCTTCCCTGGTGGTTCAGAGGTTAAAGCATCTGCCTGGAATGCGGGAGACCCGGGTTTGATCCCTGGGTCAGGAAGATCCCCTGGAGAAGGAAATGGCAACCCACTCCAGTACTCTTGCCTGGAGAATCCAATGGAGGGAGGAGCCTGGAAGGCTACAGTCCATGGGGTTGCAATGAGTTGGACACGACTGAGTGACTTCACATCTTCACATCTGTAGACCTCAGATTTGTACAATGCTCTATGTCGATTATATCTCAATAAAACTGGAAGAAAAAACAATAATTTTAAGTTTAATAAATAATAAATAAATAATTGAGAGACCATCCATAATATAGAAAACTTGTAAGGACCTGAATGTAAGACAAACTCTTATTATATTAAAGGGTAATTTGGGAGAAATCTGCCTTACATTTATTTATTATCAGATTTTTTTGAAGCACATAATTTGTGCATGATATGCAGCAGATGCTCAATAAATCTGAGTTTCCTTCATGCGTGTGTGCAACTTTTGCAAGCTGAAAAGCCACCGAAGAGTACTGCCATGCCATTGCTAAATAACTTCCTCTCTGATGCAGCCACATCAGCAGAGTCAATTTTTAAGGATCTTCTTGAGCAATAGATATGTAGTCCACCAAAATCTGCAGATAGAAAAGAGTAAAAGCAAGAGGAACTTGAGTCAGTGATAGAAAAAGAGTAATTGTCTGCTACCCATGGACATCGTTCATCTCCTGGCATCCTAGACATTTTTGTGGCTTATATTTTGAAATTACTGTAGCCCTCCAAGAAAGAGTTAATTCATTACCAAACGGTGAGCCATTTCCTGTCTGCTGAATTGTAGAATCAGAATAAGTACTATTTTATCAAAAGAACATTGGCTGTCACCTAGAGTTAATCACTTTCAGAACAATTATGATTTATTTATTTCCATATTCCATTTTGGCAACTTGGAGCCTTACCTCATGTGTAAGATTATTGCTGAAAACAGTGCTTCTCCAACTTGTCTTTCTCCGTGTCTTTTGTCTCTTAAAAAAAATTAATTACATTCAAGCTAGTGAGCTTGTGCGCCTATGTGAGGCCTATGCTAGCTCAAATATTGTTTGTATATAATGTTACACAGATGTGGAGCCAATAGGGAGCTAGATCACAGTGTGCTTTTACACATCTTTTAGTTAAATTAAAAATCCAAAACTAAATCTTGTGTTCTGAGACAGTATGTGAATTTGACATTTCCTGGAGGCGATTAGAACCATAAACCAATGAATAGACTATAGTCATTCATTTAAGTGGTTTGTGACTATGAAAGACTAAATATTTACAATGTCTTTTATCCTTGGATACAGTATAATGATTTCATCATTTTAATAGCTCTTTACTCAAATGTAGCTGTATCCCACTTAGATTTTAGAGACAAGAATTTAAAATAGTTTGGATCTCATTAACCATTTGAGTAAAGCCCAAGAATGACAAAATATATAGCAAAAGTTCAAGGTGCTGAAATCATGATTTTAGTTTTGATTTATGTCTTCCCTCCTGAATCTTGCACTATTTACCAAACTTTGCTCTAAATGTTCAGATAAGGAGATATATTTGTTCATACACAGTCAGAAGAAGGTCACTAACAGATCCCAGGCATCTGCATATAAATACAGGGTTATGCACACAAATAGGGACTGGTTGATGAAACGTGAATGAACCAGGACAAAACCATGGAACTATTATGGAAGCAATGAAAGCAACGTTCCCCACAGCAAGGTGCATGAATAACTTTTTTGTATGCAGGAAAATATGGTGTTATCTCATAAAACCCATTATCTTGTCATTTGCTTTTCCTTTTAGAGTCCTACAAATGCCTCAGTTTTCTTCCTCTCATTATTTTCCCTGTGTATACTCTTAACAGTTTCTGAAAAGGAAACTGAATTAGTATATTTGGTTAATATTATTCTTTCCCTCTCCTTCCCATGTAGGATGAAAACAAAATTTGGTTTATTTTCAACACAGAAATGCAGAGACTACATTAACTGTTTGTTTTTTTTTTTAATTAAGCTCTAGTATTCACAGGTTTTCACTTATATTAATTCTCAGTCTTCTGCATAAAAAAGAAATAAAACAATACTGACTGACATAGAAACTATCAAAATAAATTTATAGTTACCTCCTCAAGGTGTAGAGAAGATATGATCCATTGGGACTTTTGTACTGAGACCTTCGGCATTCTCCTTTCATAGTAGTTGATTTCAAAGATTTTTGATAAATCACTATCCTAAGGCACCTATGTAAAATGTTTTACAATACCTTGGTTGGATCATCAGTCAAGACAGAGTTTAGGACATGATGAGGTAGCATCAAAATGAAAAAAATTAAAGCGAAGGGATTTTTGGTTTATAATATACTGATCCTTAATGACTGTTCAAAGGAACCATCTATGTACAAAGGAGAAATTTTTAGTTCTTTTTTAATATACATTTATTTATTTTAATTGGAGGTTAATTGCTTTACAATATTGTATTGGTTTTGCCATACATAAACATGAATCCTCCATGGGTATACACATGTTCCCCATCCTGAACCCCCCTTCCACATCCCTCCCTGTACCATCCCTCTAGGTCATCCCAGTGCACCAGCCCATGAAATTTTTATTTCTATCCCACAGCAGGGAGGGGGAAATACACACATATATATGTGGGATTAAATGTTATATTTAATAATAAAAACTACAAACAACAGGTCTTACTGTATAGCACAGAGATCTATACTTAACACCCTATTATAAATCATAATGAAAAAGAATATTAAAAAACCATGCATATATAAGTATAACTGAAGCACTTTGCTGTACATCAGAAATTAACATAATATTATAAATCAACATTATTTAAAACAAAAACTCACTGTTACTTATTGACTTTAACACTCAATTTCCTTGCATTACATGACAATGAAATCTGCTGTATAATACTTTACAAACTTATTGAAAGTATAAAGTGAAATACTGTGCTTGAAACTACTATGAAAACCAAAAGCAACATGTACTGAGAAGATGGCATCATTAATTCACTGGCAATGCTGGCAAGTGAGGAGATATGAATAGCATCTGTGTCTGCCTTTTATTGTTGTTGTTTAGTCTCTAAGTCATGTCAGACTCTGTGACCCCGGGGACTGTAGCCCGCCAGGCTCTTCTGTATGTGGGATTTTCCAGGGAAGAATACTGTGGTGAGTTGTCTGACTTTTAAGGGCTGTCATACAGTGGAAGAATCAAACCCATAGAATGTCATGGGTAAATCAGGAGGGAGTTCTCACCTTCCTTGGAACATAGTGGAAAACTACACAGAAGAAATGATATCTGGACTTGATATTGGAGGTAAAGTCAGGGTTCTTTCAAGTGGAGTAGAAAGGAAACAATATTCTGAACAGAGGGGATAATAGGTACCCATATAGATAAGCAAGAAAAATCATAATAAACTTATCCAACTTGTGTCTGAAATAGGAGAGTGGGAAGATAGTGAGCTGTAGGTGGCTGACGAAAAATTGATGTATTATGGTCATTTATGTGTTAGTGTGATGAGTCAAGATTTCATTGCCTAATTGTTTAGAGACTCAGGTTTTATTTACTTATTTATTTATTACTGAAGTGTGGTTGATTTACCACATTATATTAGTTTCAGTGTATGACAGAATGATTCAGTATTTTTACAGATTATGCTCCATTAAAATTTTCACAAGATAATGGCTACAATTCCCTGTATTGTATATCCTTGTTGCTTATCTATTTTATACATAGTAGTTTGTACCTCTTAATCATGTATCCCTGTCTTGCCTTTCCTGTCTCCTTTCTACCTACTGGTAACCCCTAGTTTGGAAACACTGGGGTGAGAAAGCTCTTGAATTTTTAGAATGGAAAGTGTGTAATAAAATGTATATTAAAAAAAAAGTAATCTCAAGTCAGCAGTGTGGACCTGTTATGGAAAGGATTAGCAAACAGGCTAGAAAGAAAAATAGCTACAAATGTATTACAATTATCCAGAAAGCAAGGGCTAACAATCCATGTTAATTTGGCTGTACTAAATGGTGAAGGATAAGTTGCACAGTAACAGAGGTAGTGACGTGTCACTACCTTTGACATTGTATTAAGGATTTTGATATATAACTTTTTTGACAGTAAAATGGGAGTAATTCTCTAAACATGTACTTAAACTCTACCAGAATGAGAAGTATGCATTACTCTATTGTGGTTCTCTGCAATGTTTGCCAGTAAGTAGTTTATTTCTGATTTGACCCTCTTCCACACACTATATAAAGCATTTTCAAAACATGTAAAACAGATGCAAGCTAGAAATCCTTTCCCTTTAGTAATTTCTGAGATGAGATATGGAAGATTTAGGAAAAATTCCACCGTGCCCCTCTCCCCTTCTTATCACACTCTCATTTGAACAGCACTCAGTCAAGTCCTGGGATTTCAGCGAGGGTTCTTCCTACATGATTGGTGATGCGGTCGTGAATCACCATGACATGCATCTCCCAAGTGTCTCCTTTTTCACCCAGTTCGCTGATATACTCTGCTCAAGGGTGCAAGTGTTCATGGTAAAAACTTGCTTATCTCTTTCTCTTTGTTTAATGCATGACCTTAAAACGCTTGCATCATTGCTGTCTGGACAGTTCATACTCAAACCTCAAATGAGGCAGGAATTGAGCTTAATTAATTCCCATTTATAACAGTGCTGCCTTCTAAAAATACAGACATTTAATAAATGTTTTGGTGATAATGGAATAATTTATCTCTTCTAAGGAGCATCCCTTTCAACTGAACCAAGAACAGCATACACTGTACTGGTCTAAAGAGGATAAATGTAAGTCCATGACAATTAAAAATGATAGGAGGAATAAAAACTCATCCATCTGCCTAATGACTAAATTTCAGTGGTGAAGATTTGATAATTCTAGTGAAGTTGTTAGTGGAAGAGACTTTTATTTTAACACATTTTAAAAATTCAGGGAAGTCTGACTGCTTGTGCTGGCTCAATAGTGTCAAGTCAATTTAGGCAACCTCAGTGAATTCAGAAAAAGGACATGACCTGTATTTTCACTTCAAAACAAAAGAAAACATGATTTGTTTCTGTTTAAATTAGTTCAAACTTAATTCAAGTTTTTCCAATATGGTACCCAAATCACAGAATTTTAAGCTTGTCCTTATACACATATACACACAGATGTACACAAAGGTGTGTATGTATATATATATATGTATATACACATATATACTCTATACATATATACATGTATATACATACATGCATTTCTAAATATACACATATATAAAATATATATGTGTATCATATATATGTATGTATGACCTTATATAAGATATATATATGTATCTTCCCCTTGGAAAATAATCATTTTTATGTGTTATTACTTGAAAAGATCACTATATTCAACTTCTTACACCAAAAAGTTTATTATCAACTGAAATAGATGTATAACTGAATTAAAATAAGCTTTTCTTTATAGAAATTTAAGAATTAAGTTGTTTTTTATTGATTTAGGTTGTATATGGATTGATATGTGTGTGTTTGTGTTTTTAATACCTACAACAATTGACCCATGCAGTTCCCAGAGACTGCTTGCTAAAAACTTGGCTGATTGGTTGACTTCTTTTCATAGTCACATAGTCAGTACCAAGGTTTTAAAAAAATCTTAAAATGAAGCAAAACAAATTTGTAAAAGGAAATTTCATCCTCACCAGAATACATTTTACATATCTGTTCTATTTAGGTTAACATGTATTGTCAAACAACAGGAAAATTAAAAGTATAATAAAACCTTGTGTCCTAGTCTGTTGAGTAATTTCTTCTTGTTCAGTCTCCAGAGCAAGAGAAGTGCATTGGTTATTTCAAAGACTTAGAAAAAGCATTACCTGAGTATTTTCAAATAAAGCTTTTTAAAGTACATTGTTTCAAGCCAAGCTTATTAAAGCCACCATTGTGATTATACTATATTCCTTACTGACATGTAATACAAATTCAGTTTACTCCTTTTGCTGCAGTTATTGTGGTAGATGGTGATTTCTAAAAAAGAAACAATATACTCAAGTCAGTAGTTTTTAGTATGCATCAGAAATAGGATAGTTAGAATTTCATTTATATAGTTTTAAATCATGGAGTTGATTTTGTAGATACCACTGAAATACTTATTTAAGGGACACACTCTTATTTTAGAAAATGTAGTTCCCATTTTATCATTTATATTTATGTTCCAGTAAACTTGCTTTCTCCTTTGATTTAATTTTATCCACTGAAAAATTGCCTCTGATGTGTTTTGCATTTCCCTCCTCCCTCCAGATCTGTCCTTACATGTTTCACCACCAGCAGATTTACTCTGATGTTGTTAGCAATTTCTGCCACCAGAGAAAGTTGTGTTTTTTTTCCCCCACTGTGGCTGCCTTGCAAAAGTTTAAGGGAAGCTGAGCTGCATTTCAGTTCAAAATGACACTTCTGTCCAGTTAAGCTGCATATTTATTTCTTTGAAAATTTAATTTCTGTGCCTAAAAATAAATAACCATTGTTAGTTTATATAGACATTTTGAGACATTTGAGACAATAGTAAATAGACATTTACTATTCCTCAGAGTATTTCCCTTGAGTTAACATTTTTTATTTGTATGCTTGATTTTTAAAGGTTTATTGAATTCATAATTAAATGTATTATGTCTTTGAGCCAAATGACTTTAAAAGTCTGTACATCTAGTTTTATATTGCTAATCAATAGAAAAACATTCAAAACACAGTGTTGAATCTTCTCCACTGAGGGGGCCTCTTTGGATCTAAGGGCTGCAATCTCTGACAGAAAATTTGAGTTACTTTGACACTGCTTTTCCTATTTGTGAGGGTAGGATCAAAAGACTTGCACTTTAATGCCTTAAACTCATTTAAGAGAAAGATGTTGACTTCCTATTATATTTCTACACTTGCAATAAAAATATTGCTATAATAAAATTAATAATGGTTATAAGAATTTACCAAATATTTTCTGGGTGTCAGACATTATGATAAGGCTTGCATCAGGAAGAATAGGATAGGCTATGCTATTGTAGAACAATCCTCGAATCACCTCTGATGTCCAGCATGGGTCAGAATGACAGTCTTAGCTGAAGGAGGCCCCTTTTCCATATGTTTCCATAAAGCTTCCAGCAGGCACGAAGAGATGTGGAAATCTTAACTGGCCTTTCTGAAAGCTTCTGCATGCAACTTCTTTCTATCCAACTTTCAAAGCGAGTCACTAGGCCATGCCTAAATCCAAAGGTGGTAGAAAGTTTAATCCTATTATACATCAAGAAGAAACAGAATATGTGAGAGCAGCCCTCAAATTTGGAGGGTCTTCTACAATTCACAAATCAGCTTCTCTAATAAACCCTAGGACTTTCTGCTAGCTCTGTCAAGCTCTATTTCCTTACTTTGCTTTATTTTCTTAAAAGTAATTTTATGGCAAAACCAATACAATATTGTAAAGTAATTAGCCTCCAACAAATAAAGAAAAAAGAAAAGTAATTTTAAATATATGAACTCCTATAGTTTGCTCTATAAGTGTGGATATGGATAGATATGAATAATCAATAGCTAGAATGTACTCTCAATGAGGACAAGAACTCTGTCCACTTTTTCCTCTCCTCCTCTACTCTTTTCTTCCTATTCTTTCTTTTTTCCTTTTAACTTTATGATCAATACCTTCAATAGCACCTGCCACATAATAAATAGAAGAATGAATTAATTATATGCATTTTACAAATAAATAAGCTGAACCTTAGAGATGTTAAGTAACTTAAGTAAGATAATATAACCATGAGTTGCAGAGCTATGATTCTGAACCCAAGGTTTAAACACTCAACTGTAAGAGCTCCTGTGCTCAATGATTACAAAGGATAGTGGGAAAGGTGTTTATAATGAGGTAGCATGAGAAGTTTTTATAACATAGACAGATTACTATGAAAATAAAGCAATAAAATCTCACCATCAGATATAGCATGTCTGAAGCTGATGAAAAATGATAGGAAGGAAGGTTTCATGGAGGCTGTACTAGATTTCCAGTGAGATCTCGAAAATATGCTTACTACTTGTTTTGAAATAACTTCTTAGACTTTCTGCAATGAACAAGGAACGAGCTACCTTCTAAGGATATTGCTATTGTTCAGACACTAAGTCGTGTCTGACTCTTTGCAACCCCATGGGCTGTAGCACACACCAGGGTTCCCTGTCCACTGTTTCCCAGAGTTTGCTCAAACTCATGTTCATTGAGTCAATGATGCCATCCAACCATCTCCTCCTCTATCACCCCCTTCTCCTCCTGCCCTCAGTCTTTCCCAGCATAAGGATCTTTTCCAATGAACTGGCTTATTGCATCAGGTGGCCAAGGTATTGGAACTTCAAAATTAGTCCTTCCAAAGAAGATTCGGGGTTTATTTCCTTAGTATCGACTGGTTTGTTCTCCTTGCAGTCCAAGGAACTATAAGGATATAGAAATACTCCAAAGAGGAAAAACAAACTTTGTCCTTGTAGTGCCTCTAATCTCATGAGTTATGTGCCAGACACACAAACAAAAGACACTTCTCAGTAAGAGGCTGATGGTCCTCTCAGCAGTTTTTGGAGGAACAGGTGTGGGTGAGGAAGGGGAGTTTCTCATGGTCAAGTGAGCAGATGTTGACAGGACTACATCCTGCATAAAGGTCTTTGGGAGCTATTGACACCAAAGGCTGTCCCAGCTCACAATTGTGGCACAAGAAGAAACAGGGCCTGGGTCCCTGCTGTATTTCTTCTTTCTTCACTAAAGTTCCCCCAGTCATATTCTTCCACACTGCTTTATAGGCAGAGTCAGATAAAAGAAAAACCACTGCTTGCCATAAGACAGACTTTGGGCAGGGACTCAGAAAGAAAGTACTTAAACTATCAATCTTCTGTACTTATAAGAATGTGAAATTTGACTCTTCCTAAATAAATGGGCAAAGTGTTTTACTTATCAATAACTATATTGATTAACTTCTGAGTTCAGGGCACAACATTTTAGTTAGGGGCCAGGGGATGGTACGAGAATGGTACATAATAATATGTTTAGACATTCTCAACTGAAAGTAAGTGGTAAAGACACAAAGTCTACTGACATCCAGAGGAAAGAGTGACATCCATGGGATATGTTGAATGCTGATTGTGGTCAGTAAAGCATCACTTTCCAGACAAGTAGATAAGGAGTTATCTCATTGAGGATTATTCTTGGCTGCCTATAATATTTATTGTTGTTCAGTCGCTCAGTTATGTTAACTCTTTGCAACCCCATAAACTGCAGCATTCCAGGCTTCCCTGTCCTTCACTATCTCCCGGAGTTTGTTCAAACTCATGTCCACTGAGTCAATGATACCATCCAATCATTTTATCCTCTGTTGTCCCCTTCTCCTGTCCTCGATCTTTCCCAGCATCAGAAAAATATAGAGCCCTCAAATAACAGTGTCTTTAAAAAAGATAGATTTTCTTTATCTCACTAAAAAACATCCGTAAGTATGTGTTAGAATATGATGTGGTATTTCCCCAGGATTCTCTTTTTTGTTGTCATTTATTTTGGGAGAAAATAATACTGCATACTCAAAGAGTAGTATTCCAAAGTTAAGAAAAGGAATCATTTATAGAAGTGTTGAAATGTTTAAGACTAGCAAAAGAATGCTGAAGATACCAAGAACTAGCAACAGGGGGACGCCAACATATCCTTAGGCTGCTCCAGGAAGTTAGAGCTCTGGCCATATGAAGAGGAGCTGTGGCCTTAGAAAGAGGGACACAGCTGCTGCTAAAGACCAGCTCAGCAGAGAGGAAGTATAGGGAATGAATAAATAATCAATTTCCCATCGACATTTTATTGCCTCCCATTGGCCAAACACAACCAGAAGCTACAGAGCAAGGAAGCCCAGGGAGATACTTTCAGCTTCTCAGAGCACAGAACAGGGGATACAAAAGTAAAGAATTGAACCAGAAGAACAAACAGAAAAATCAACACAACTCCCCACTCAGCATTGTACCCCTTAGCATCTATTCTTTTTTTTTTTTTTTTCCCTTCCATTTTGGGCAGCTGGAGTCACGAAATTACTTGGTGTCTCATCATTAGATGTTAAGAGTTTACCAGGACCCAACTGCATGCCAGAAGCTACTTTGCAAATTGAGTTTATAACTGGTGGCAGAATAGGTTATGAATTTAATTAAAATCCAGGAGATCTCCACTATTACTCTCATATGTGGATTTATCAGACACCTCACAAAGTATCTCCATGTATCACAGTCCTTTTCAAGGCCATTGTCCCTGCCAGGTCCTAAGCCTAGATAAGCTGTGTAGCCTTCTCTTGCTTTGTCCAAGTCAATATCATACCCTTAAAGATTACCTGGTAAACATAACAAAACAATATGCCCAAATAATTTGCACATTTGCTTCAAAATCTGAAGTTAATCAACTGTTATGCCTATTTGGGCAGTATTGAAAAATGCAGCAATTTGTTTTTTCACTTTAAGAGAGAATCCCTAGATGTTCCCCACCTGAGAAACCCCAAGAAACTTCATAGATTTTGCCAGGCTGAATGCATCTAAATTTCAGTTGCTTGTTACTCTCTTTTTACTTGTTTCAATTAGCATAATGTAATGGATCAGCATGTAGTCTATATAACACTACAAGCAAACAAATAAAGACAATTCCTTCGTATTAGATTATGACAGAGAGTAAAAGAATTGTCATAGAACAGAAAAAAAAAAAAAGATGGCAAATAGTGTGACTATTGCTGACAAGTGAAGACAATCTGTTTCTGATTTTTAAGTGTATTTCTAAGGTGATAGCATACCAGGGCCTAGGGCTTCTTCACTTGCTCCAGTGAAGACATCAAGTCCAGAGGAACAGACACAATTTTATTTTCTGATTGTTATAAAGACTTTTATAATCCATAATCACTTTCTAAGATACAAGTTTGTAGTAGGCAAACAAAAAATTAAATGGATAGAAAATAGAAACACCCACTCCATTACTAGGTCCTTGGTAGTGGCAGAAATGTCTGCAATACCCACCAGAAATGTGGTATTGCTTTTGAATTTGTTATCTTTTGATTTAGTATTTTAGGGGAGAACACCACAACAGGAAATTATATAGGCCATTTCTACAATAATAGCCCTCATTCTTTGGCACAGAAAACCAATGTGAGGACTGTGTCAGTATATATATGCTAAGTATATATATTCACTCCAAAATATTTCACGACTAGGGAAATAACAGGAGAAATAATTCCCAAAGGATTTGGTGTTAAAATTGGCTTTGCCAAGATTTTCTCTCTCACCTGATCGCCATTAGCTCCTAATTGGACCAGAGGCCCACATGGTTCCATTCAGAGCCAGCATCTAATAATCACAAAAGGTCTGGCTATTTGCTTTTTCTCAGTCACATTATTAAGGGATAATAGCCTTCAGAGAGGACTTGGAGAAAGATTCACAGTAAAGGGGTGAGGCCATTTTGGAGGATTTTTCTTCAGAGAGGACTGGTCTCCCTGTCAGTCATTCTGAATCTATGAGATAGTTTACATTTTAGAATTGAATGAGAAACCATGAACCTCACCACAGTATTTCAACTCTTAATTTTACTCAGCAGACCTGGAATGTTCTGCTTATAAGTCAAACAGCACATTAAGAGGTTGCCCAGCTCTTTCAATCACAGAGCCCTGGGAATAATTAGCTACAGCTATAGACCTCTGTGGCTGGTTAGGGTAATCGTGCCCACTACAGCTAAAGGTTACATGCTAGCACCTGACCTCACCATGCTGGGATCTCATTTGAGCTGGGGAGCCTAGTGCCATGGCAGCAGGCTCACTTTCTTCCTGAGCTGAGAAAGAGCAGCCGCCATAGCGCTTGTAGCTCTTGTCACGAATGCTGGTGTTCCATGGACTCCTTTGTGCATTAGTGAAGAGAATCTCCTGCAAGCTGACAATCGTCCTTGTCTGAAAGCAGTTCCTCATGGAGGAGGCCCTGACTGTCTGTACCGTGCTTGATCTAATTCTCATTTGCGGAATGGCGTCAACAAGAAATCTTGGGAGTGGAGACTGAAGAGAATCATCATCCCAAGAGATATCTGCACCAGGTAACATGATTTTGTTTATTTTTGCATTGTTTTTCTGTTTTCGGTGTGATAGAAGACAAGTTGTCTTCAGCAGGCATGAGTGCTTGGAGAGGGAGGAAGTTAGGAGGGTTCAAATTCCTACGCCCGTCGGTGTCCATTCGAACCCAAGCTACATCTCAGGGCCTTGGTTTTCCCCACTGCCACTGTTAAATTATCATAAGATATCTGTAGGTATGTGCAGTGTAGTTTTATAAATCTGCACAGACTTTCACAATCTGTCTATCACCATATATAAACATTGGTCATGCAGGATGCAGTAAAAACGTATGAACTGTAGCTTAAGAAAGGCTTGAGTTTAGAGCCTTCCTCTATTAGAACCTCTAGCTATACATCTAGTTATCTTTGGTTTATTGTTAAAATCTGGGTGTTGTTTTTTATCTATGTTTAATGTGAGGAATAAATGAGAGGACATATATAATGTTCCTTATGAAAGCGATGCTCACTATGGATTTCTTGTTTCCATCATTCCCTTTATTTTCTTCCCTCTCCTTTTCTTTTACCTACTTTAGTGTAATTTATAAAATAGTACTGCTGTAGTCCCCACTTCACCTCAAGAATTCTAAACTTTCTAAATTCCCTGCCTTTAACAAGCTAAAAAATGCCAGTGACACCATTGTATGTCTTTGTAGTATCCCTTAACACAGAAAACATTAGAGAAAATACTAATAAAGCATTGAACATCTTGGGAAAATAATAACTCAAATATTTATGCAAAATTTTGTAACATTGGCTATGTAAACAAAATGAAAACAAGTTTTATAAGTCATAAATACTGCACATTTCAATTCTGATAATTTTAAGGACACTGTTTCCCAACTATAAAATAGGAGTTGGAAATCTATAAGAATTTCAATAACTGAGTCTCTGTTCTGTGCCCTTTGAGGGCTAGTGCTAAATCTGATAGGAGCTTTTTAACTTCCTGTTAATATTTCCTCATTAATCATTTGTAAAGAATTAACAGTGCCAGAGGGGAAGTTTTTTTTTTTTCCTTTTTTCTTATTCTTATTTACTATACAAACAGTCATTTGTTTGATTTCAGTTTTATTCAGTGATTCCAAATTGGTCAATAAAATGCTAATGATTGCCAACATACTATATTTCTCACTGGGAGATCATCATTTAATTCTAACAAATGCCAGTTGGATACTTGTTAAAACAGCAGGAACTAATTCATATATTCGAGCTAAATAAATAAAGTTTGATTGCACATTTGTTCCACTCAGCTTTGATGACTAGCACTGTTAGAGAGGTGCTTCATACAAATTACCCTGGAAAAGCCTGATAACCAAGTCTCAGTGATAAAACTGACATGTTAACAGAGTGCAGCTAAATATCATTTTGTTTGTGTTGCTGTAAATGTGTGTTAGCCCTTGAAAGCCACATTCTGAAATTCTGGGGCAGGCTTATTACACCTGGAAAAGCCCCATAATAGAGACCTGCAGAAACTTATCAATATTTTCCATAAAGTCTCCGTGTGTCAGCCTATCCACTCCCAATTAAAAAATCCTGCTAAGACTAAGGATAATCCTAGAACATTATAAGATGATTTCTAATCGCCTTAACATAAAAGTGAGTTGAGGGAAATGCTTAATATTCACTTTAAAATAGACTTTCATTGGTCCTCTTCTTGAAGCTTCTTTTGATTTCTTGAGAAAATTTGCACTCTCAAATATTCATTTTTGAATGGGTTTTTAGTAAAATGTTTGTCAGGTTTTTTTTTTATTTCATATAACTTTTTTCTAAATTTTTAATTGAAGAATAATTGCTTTATAATGTCATGTTGGTTTCTGCCATATGACAACGTGAATCAGCCATGAGCATACGTATGTCTCCTCTTTCATATACATCCCTCCCACCCTATCCCACTCCCAACCCTATAGGTTGTCACGAAGCACCAAGTTGGACTCCCAGGTCTCGCTTTTGGGAAATATGACCAGTGTCTTATTTGTGATTAGCTCATGTAACATTCTAACATCTTCCTGTTTGCTCTTTACATATGGTTAACAAAGTGTCTGTGTTTACCCTACTAGGGTCTTATTTTGTGGTTTAATTTCACAAAAGTCAAAACAGTATGGAAAACCAAAAGCTCAGTTGGCTTATCTTGATGTTTTGCAAAATATCACATAAGAAACAAATTATGTGTAACTTTAATTTTTAAAGTTTAATTTCTTTAAAAGTTATTAAGATCACAGCGGAGTCAAGAGTTACAAGTGATAGCTTGTGAACCTTTTATTCAGAGTTGAAAAGAAACAACTAAACAATTAAAATTCTGTAATTTTAATAAGTCCAATAAGGACATGGAATGACTCTGACTGCTGATTTATTTTATGTTTATATTACCGAATAACTGCCTTTCAGTAACCTTTCTTCTCAAATATCACTAATATTCAGAGAGAAGATTTTTAAGCAGGTTCTAGATTCATGTTGAACAGTACTTTTGCCTGAAGACTTTTGTGTTTGTTAGAGATTGAAGTTTCTAATGTCAAAATGATAATTCAGAGTAAGTGTACAAAACTTTACACAAAGCTCTCCTTGACATAGCAGGAAGCAGATTACAAAAATTTTAAAGTTATAATACACTGAAAAAAGGCTCTAACACTTCTTTATTGTATCTGTTAATTTTCTATTATTGCTCACAGTATTTGATTAAACTATTTTTAGATTCCAAAGTGCAAATGTCAGCCAGGTTATCACATCCATGTCCTTCTATGTAGAATGATCTACCTCAACTGATGTGACTGGCCAGATCGTGCTTACGGTATGATGCACATCACTATGTTACTAATTAAAGGTCTAAGTTATATGGTTGTTTAACATGTGTACAGAATCATTATGAATCACTCATTCAAATCATTGGCATAATTTGAAGACGAGAATATTGAGCTATATTTTAATATATGTCTTAACAACAGAAGTGATTCTGAAATCGAGTTGAACCAGGAATCCTGGTGGCTCAGACTGTAAAGAATCTGCCTGTGATGCGGGAGACCCAGGTTCAGTCCCTAAGTTAGGAAGATCCTCCGCAGAAGGAAATGGCTACCCACTCCAGTATTCTTACCTGGAGAATTCCATGGATAGGAGCCTGGTGGACAATAGTCCATGGGATCACAAAGACTCAAACACAACTGAGTGACTAACACTTTCACTTTATTTCTTTCAGAAACCATTAAAGTTTCTAAATGGAAAAATGAGCACAGGCAATATTAAAGTGAATAAGAGAAACAGAGAACCTCAAGAGAAAAATTAAAAGAATAAAATCCGAGAAATGTTTATTAAAATGTAATAGCTAGCTAACAAATGTGTAGTGAGCATTTGGTGTATGCAGAACACCGTGTTGATCCCAGGTCAATAATCAGTTCTTTTTACCCTGTGGCCAAACATGCCTAAGAGATAGTCATTTATCAATGTATTAACAGTTTAGTTGTTACTCTGTAGGGTTGAGAAGAGAAAAAAATAAGATAACTTTTTACTTGATGTCTAGGTGGTGAAAAGTTAAAAGAGATATAATGCAGGTTATTTGTACAGCCCACATAGAGACTCAGAGGCTGGGCTCTACCATATGCTGTTTATCTACCCATTGTGTGCTGAGAGCTGCTTTATACTTTTAAATAGCTGTCATTTGTTGAGTACCTACTATGTGCAGACACAGTGTTCAGTGTTTCATATGTAATAGCAGTTTTCAAAACTAGTTTTGGGTATGCCTATTTTATAACAGATGACTCCAAAGTCAGAGAATTAAACAAATTACCTGAATTTACACAGCTAGTGAAGGGATGAGGCAAACATGAAATATTTGTGACCCTACAGTTGATACATTTTCTGATAAATTTCAAAGTCACCTTCAGAGCATTATGATGTTGATGGAAAAAATTCACCATCAAAGTGTTGAGTGAATCTGTATTTTTAATCTCATCATGTTGCTCAATTAGCCCATCCACACTTTGAGTTGACCAATTATATTCCAATACACTTAGATGAAATCTTCATTTCTTCAGACACAAATCATTATGGTAATATAACAGGATAATCACTAACTGCTCTCTTTTTTATCTACACTTTCACTTTTTCCTGGGATTCAAGAGCACCTTTAAAACAGAAGTTTATTGGTGTTTAAAATCTCAGTGATACAAGTGAATCAGTGATAAGCATGAAAATTGTTTCCACCTAATTGTAGCTCATAATTTCATTTTCCTTTTGCTCTCATTCCAAAGAAAACTTTATACAAATTTAGAAATCTAGTTCACCTAAGACAATTTATTAGAAATTACAATCACCTGGGCTCAAACTGACCAGACTAGATTTGCGGTACTAAAGGAGATAAATAGCTACAAAATGTTGATGCTATAATTAAAGGGAGATAATAGAGCAAATATCAAAGGTGCCTTGAAAACAGGTAATATCTAGTTTGCATGAGGAAAACAAAAATGCGCTGGTCCCTAGTAGATAGTGGTGAATAAAATGAATACAGTTCCCAAACGTGTGGAGCTTACAGACATGAAACAGAGAACACAAATAAGAGTATACTACACATATCATGGGACTTTCCAAGTGGCACTAGTAGTAAAGAACCCATTTGCCAATGTAGGAGAGGAGACATAATAGACACAGGTTCAGTCTGTGGGTCAGGAAGTTCCTCTAGAGAAAGAAATGGTAACCCACTCCAGTATTTTTGCTAGAGAATCCCATGGACAGAGAAGCCTGGTGGGCTACCAGTCCATGGGGTTCCAAGAGTTGGACACGACTTAGCAACTAAACCACCACCATCAGAGCATGTGGAAGTGCTAGGAAGGTAAGAAAAGAATGCTAAGAAAAATGAGGTAAGATTGAGATATTAAAGAAAAACTCATAAAAAATATTATTTCAGGTAAGCACTGGAGGGTGTTAGAATATACAGGTGAAAAATAGGAAGGGAAGTGCTCTAGACAGACCCTCTAGTGCAAAATGTTTTGGCACATCTAAGGAACTGAAATATCTGTTGGAATATTGCAACCCAGGCAGAAACTAGAGCATGATATTTAAATAAGCAATGGCCAGACTTTAGACTTTAGGGCTATCATATGAAGAAGACTACATTATGGTAAGGGAAAGACACTAAGGGTTTTAATAATGGGATTGAGATCATTCAATTTAGTTATAGTGGGATCACAATTTAATTTAAACAACATTAAAAATGTGCATAAAGACATATGGATTCTGTTGCTTATTTATAGGTTCTTATATTTATCTTTAATTTCCCCCTATCTTTTACCAATGAATCAGCAGGGGGTGGGAATAGCTATATTCTTCATTCTGCATAAAGTTTAATCGGACATGATAGTTCCCTTGTTTAATCTTTCTTGAATAAAAACACACTTTCTCTCATCAGACTTCCTTCCCTAATCCCTGACTCTCCCCAAGGTGTCTTTTGGATATTTCCAAGGTGTTGGAGAGCTAGGTTGGTATCCTGCAGTTGGGAATTGCTAAAGAAAGTGATGTGATTTTCAGATTCTCCTGTTTCTGTGGCTTCTCCTCCCCTCCCTCTCCCCCACACTCTGCTTCCGATCCTCCACATCAGAAAAGGGAAGTTTTCAGGTTACTTCCCCTGTCAAATCCTCCTAGCACCAGGAAGCAGCACTCATTGCCACACATGGAAGGAGAGCTTCTTTTTCAATAGGAAAGAACAGGAAAAAGAGTCCTTGCCCCATATAAAGGTGAAGATGAAGGAATTAAGATGCTTCTTTCTCAACAAAATTCACTACCAAGCACATATTTTGCTGCAAAATCCCCTCATGAAAATGAGACAAAGAAAATGGTTTCTGTATTTCTCAGTCTTCATTCTGCATCAAATCCTAATCTGCATAGCCCGCTCCATAGATCCTTATGCAGATATTGACATGAAGTTTATATAATGTGTAAAAATTTTCTAGAAGAAAGATGAAGTAGTTCACCCTATAATAGCAACAAAGGCGACAAGAATAAATGAAAGAGTAGAATGGATGAAGATACACAGTGATAGATAAGGGGAGTCAGAGGGAGGAAATGTCTACATTTTGCTATAAACCTTAACTAAAAAAATTAATATTCACCCCAATTCTTCAAGATTTACCTATATTTTATGTGTTTAAATATATTTAAATTAAAATCTGCCATAGTAGGAAGGAAAAAGCATTCTCTTATCATTAACTCATTTCTTAAAAGCTTTGGAGTGACTGTCCTCAATACTATTCTATTTTTATTTTTTAGAAACTTATAATATTTGGATAATCCATTCTTCCATGGCTGACAAGAATAAAATATTATCAACTTTCATGGCTCAGTAAGTCCCAACATTTTCAATTTTACACTCATTAGTAATCATGTTTCCCCATTCCCTGTTTACATGGAGCATGGCTTCAAAAATATACTCTTGATTTGCATGTATACTTTATCTAAACTTGAAGAATTAAATGTCATTTTCTACCACCTAATAATGCAAGTCCTAAGAAAGAAATTATGTCAGTGATATATACATTCAAAACTATTCTATAGGATGCCCAAAACAGATAATAGGGTAAAAACCCTTCATATTAGGTTAGTCTAAAAGAGTTCATTGAGCACGTATGTTTTAGGTACTGGCTAAACCGTAGAACTGTATAACATGAGCAAAACAACCAAAGCCCTGATGTCATGGAGGCTGTGATCCAGTTTGGGAATAGATGTAATAAAATAAGTAAATGATTTTTTCATATTAAAAAGTAGTAAGTACTTTGGATATAAATAAACTAGGGAAGGTGATGAAGTACTCTGGGTAAGGACAAAGTTCCAGTTTTAAGCAAGCCAGTCCAAGGAAGTTCTCATTAGCATTTGCCACTTATGCAAAGACTGAAGAAGCGTAGATAGCAAGCCTGTGAATTTCTAACAGGAGAAAATTCCAGTAACATGAACAAGTTCAAAAGTCCTGTTGAGGGGACTTCCCTAGTGGTCCACTGGCTAAGATTCTGTGCCCCCAGTGCAGGGGGCCCAGGTTCCATCCCTGGTCAGGGAATAAGATCCCAAATGCCACAACTAAAACTCAGCATAGCCAAATAAATTAATTACTTTTTAAAAAGTCCTGTGGGGAGTGAGGCTTGGGTATGAGGCAGGGAGGCCTGAGAAGCTGGGGTAGAGCAGAAAGAGAGGAGGCTGGCATAATAAAGAGAAACTAGATCAGGCAGCACCACGTGCACTGGACAGGAGTCCCCCTGAAAAGCCCATCTGTTCTGCCACTGCCTGGAACACGCAGACATGCTAAGAGTGAATACCAAAACCTAGGTATACAATCTGTGGTGAGTTTGCTAAAAATGTCTTTCAGAAAAGACAGATTTACATTTGCCTCATCTAGCTTTTCATTCAATTATTTTTGAATGGTATTCATGCATTATTAGTCTCCTAGTGGGTGAAAAATATATAATCCTTGACTTTAATGTAGTACCTCTCAAATTGTGGGTCATGAAAGGCACCTGGGAAGCTTGCTAAGCCTTTATATGGTCTATCCCCAGAAATTCTGATTCAGAAGTTCTAGAATGGAAGCAAGAGTCTTTATTTTATTAGACACTCCCCTTCAAGTTGATGACGTTACTCCAGAGACCATAGCTTAAGAATCAGTTATCTGGGTGATGTGTTGTACTTTCAAAATAGTAACAGGTTATACATACTCAGATTTGTGCTTCTAGTTCAGTTCAGTTGCTCAGTCATGTCCGACTCTTTGCAATCCCATGATGCGCAGCACACCAGGCATCCCTGTCCATCACCAACTCCCAGAGTCCACCCAAACCCATGTCCATTGAGTCAGTGATGCCATCCAGCCATCTTATCCTCTGTCATCCTCTTCTCATCCTGCCGTCAATCTTTCCCAGCATCAGGGTCTTTTCCAATGAGTCACCTCCTCACATGAGGTGGCCAAAGTATTGGAGTTTCAGCTTCAACATCAGTCCTTCCAGTGAACACCCAGGACTCATCTCCTTTAGGATGGACTGGTTGGATCTCCTTGCAGTCCAAGGGACTCGCTAGAGTCTTCAATATCACAGTTTAAAAGCATCAATTCTTCTATGCTCAGCTTTCTTCACAGTCCAACTCTCACACCCATACATGACCACTGGAAAAACCATAGCCTTAATTAGATGGACATTTTTCGGCAAAGTAAGGTCCCTGATTTTTAATATGCTGTCTAGGTTGGTCAGAGCTTTTCTTCCAAGGAGCAAGTGTCTTAATTTCATGGCTGCAGTCACCATCTGCAGTGATTTTGGAGCCCAGGAAGAAAAAGTCTGTCACTGTTTCCATTGTTTCCCCATCTATCTGCCATGAAGTGATGGGACTGGATGCCATGATCTTTGTTTTCTGAATATTGAGTTCTAAGCCAATTTTTTCACTCTCCTCTTTCACTTTCATCAAGAGGCTCTTTAGTTCTTTTTTGCTTTCTGCCATAAGGGTGGTGTCATCTGCATATCTGAGGTCATTGATATTTCTCCCAGCAATCTTGATTCCAGCTTGTGCTTCATCCAGTCCAGTATTTTGCATGATGTACTCCACATATAAGTTAAATAAGCAGGGTTACAATATTCAGTCTTGATGTACTCCTTTCCCACTTTGGAACCAGTCTGTTTTTCCATGTCAGGTTCTAACTGTTGCCTCCCAACTCACATACAGATTTCTTAAGAGGCAGGTCAGGTGGTCTGGTATTCCCATCTCTTGAAGAATTTTCCACAGTTTGTTGTGATCTGCACAGTCAACGGCTTTGGTGTAGTCAATAAAGCAGAAGTAGATGTTTTTCTGGAACTCTCTCATTTTTTCAGTGATCCAGAGCTGTTGGCAGTTTTATCTCTGGTTCCTCTGCCTTTTTCTAAATCTAGCTTGAACTTCTTGAAGTTCAGGGTTCACATACTGTTGAAGCCTGGCTTGGAAAATTTTGAGCATTAGTTTGCTAGTGTGTGAGACGAGTGGAATTGTGTGGTAGCTTGAACATTTTTTGGCTTTTCCTTTCTTTGGGATTGAAATGAAAACTGACCTTTCCCAGTCCTATGGCCGCTACTGAGTTTTCCAAATTTGCTAGCATATTGAGTGCAGCACTTTCACAGCATCATCTTTTAGTATTTGAAATAGCTTGGCTGGCATTCCATTATCTCCACTAGCTTTGTTTGTAGTGATGCTTCCTAAGGCCCACTTCACTGCACATTCCAGGATGTCTGGCTCTAGGTGATCACACCATTGTGGTTATCTGAGTCATAAAGATCTTTTTTTATATAGTTCTTCTGTGTATTCTTGCCACCTCTTCTTAATATTTTCTGCTTCTGTTAGGTCCATACCATTTCTGTCCTTTATCGAGCCCATCTTTGCATGAAATGTTCCCTTGGTATCTCTAATTTTCTTGAAGAGATCTCTGTCTTTCCCATTCTATTGTTTTCCTCTTTTTCTTTGCATTGATCACTGAGAAAGGCTTTCTTATCTCTCCTGGCTATTCTTCGCAACTTTCTATTCAAATGGGTATATCTTTCCTTTTCTCTTTTGCCTATAGCTTCTCTTCTTTTCTCAGCTGTTTGTGAGGCCTCCTCAGACAATCATTTTACCTTTTTGCATTTCTTTCTCTTGGGGATGGTTTTGATCACTGCCTCCTGTACAGTGTTATGAACCTCCATCCATAGTTCTTCAGGCACGCTGTCTATCAGATCCAGTTTCTTGGATCTATTTCTCACTTCCACTGTATAATCTTTAGGGATTTGGTTTAGATCATACCTGAATGGTCTAGTGGTTTTCCCTACTTTCTTCAGTTTAAGTCTGAATTTGGCAATAAGGAGTTCATGATCTGAGTCACAGTCAGCTCCCATTCTTGTTTTTGGTGATTGTATTTAGCTTTTCCATCTTTGTCTGCAAAGAATATAATCAATCTGATTTTGGTATTGACCATCTGGTGATGTCCATGTGTAAAGTCTCCTCTTGTATTGTTGGAAGAGGTGCTTTCCATGAGCAGTGCGTTCTCTTGGCAAAACTGTTAGCCTTTGACCTGCTTCATTTTGCACTCCAAGGCCAAATTTTGCCTGTTACTCCAGGTATCTCTTGACTTCCTACTTTTGCATTCTAGTCCCCTATCATGAAAAGTACCTCTTTTTCATTATGAAACTGTAAAATGAAGACAGAAATGGTAGTCACTCATATATGTATATATATAATGTATATAGTACATATCTATGTCATGTATGTATATGCATGCAAAGTGTACAAAACTATAGATACATATATATACACATACACATATAGTGCTTAAAATACGATAAGTGTTAAGTACGAGGTCAAGTATATTTTATAGCTATCATTATCATCACCATAATCATGTGGTTTACAACTCTATTGTACTGACTCTTAACATTTGTTTTCCTTCTTGTTTTGCAAATTACATTGCTTTAAGAATTTATCTCTTCCCTAATTAAAAAAAAATACAAAAATAAGCCCTATTTATACAACACTCATACTGTTACAGAAGAAAGTCAGTTCGCACTAAACTTAACTTGAAATAAAAATGTTTCTACATATATAATATGTAAAATTAATATTATTAGTATTACCATGTTTTATAATCTTTTCTTCCTGGAATATAAAATTTAAGCCCAATGAACTGAGTAGGCATCCTGACTCATTTTCTTTTTTGATACTTTACAGTGAGGCTTTATAATTTGCCTTGGAGATTTTTCTAAAGGTGATATTTTGCATTTCAACCAGAATGGAGCATACGGAGCATAAAGACTCCTGCCTCAGGAAGTGCAGAGGAAAAGACTCCCCAGATCTGCGGAGCATCCCAAAGTGATAACCTTTACCACCTGGCCAAACAATCCTAAGGATGCTTCCCAGCCCAAACTGATAAATGAGGATTGTCCTTCTCTTAGTCAGGTGACTAACCAAGTGACATATAGCACAAAGAATAGCTAGAATTTACTCCAGTTAGAAGAGGCCATTCGAAAATGTAATTTCTTCAAGAGCAGGATGGATTTGTAAGAGCTTTGTATAATTTATATAAACTTTAAAAGTACAAATGCATGAGATATTTCAATGATTCAATAGATAAAATTACATCTTAATTTAATCTGAGATAACTATTCCTAGACTGACACTGATGCTGAATTTCCAGAATGCACCCTATACATTCAAGTAATTTTTGAATCTTGTTAAATGATTTTTAATGATGATGAGTACTTTGAATTCCTTGTAATGTTTCTTTCTGTATGTAGATGGTGATGATATAACTATGAAAGATAGGAAATCATTTTACCTTTGGCTATTCATTCAAAAGAATTCAGTTGTCTGGAAGTAATGAATTAAAATGAATATTTCCATAAATTATAGGGAGCAAACGTGAGCTGTATTAAATTGCCTGTCTTCTAAAAAAGTTAATTTTCACATTTTAGTTAGTATATATCAACATATATTGCCTTCAAGTGAGTGTACTTTGTGTTGGGGGGAATTACTGTATTTAAAGAGAAACATAAAAGAACAAGCTGTAAAATTATTTTATTTTTATTGGTATACAAAAATATTTTTCATTAATATTGATTAGTCCCCTTTTACTATTAAGTTTTCCTTTTTCCAGTAAAAGTTTTCCTGCATATAGGTTTCTCAGGAGGCAGGTAAAGTAGTCTGATATTCCATCACTTTAATATAAGAGTTTTCCACAGTTGGTTATGATCCTTAGTGAAGCAGAAGTGGATGTTTTTCTGGAATTCTCTTGCTTTTCCTATGATGCAATTTGATCTCTGGTTCCTCTACCTTTTCTAAATCCACCTTGTACATCTGGGAGTTCTTGGTTTATGTACAGCTGAAGCCTAGGTTGGAGGATTTTGAGCATGACCTTGTTAGCATATGAAATGAGTGCAATTATGTGATAGTTTGAACATTCTTTGGCATTGCCTTTCTTTGGGATTGGAATGAAAACTTACATTTTCCAGTCCTGTAGCCACTGCTGAGTTTTCCAAATTTGCTTGCATATTGAGTGTAGAACTTTAACAGCTTCATCTTTTAGGATTTGTAATAGCTCAGCTGGAATTCTATCACCTTTACTAGCTTTGTTTATAGTGATGCTCCTTAAAGATGTCTGACTCTAGGTGGATGATCACATTTTGGTTATCCAGGTCATTAAAGAATTTTTTGTATAGTTCTTCTGTATATTCTTGCTAGTTCTTCTTAATCTTGTCTGCTTCTGATAGGTCCTTACCATTTCTGTCCTTTATTGTTCCCATCTTTGTATGAAATGTTCCCTTGGTATCTCTAATTTTCTTGAAGAGATCTCTAGTTTTCCCCATTCTGTTGTTTTCCTCTGTTTCTTTGCATTGTTCACTTAAGAAAGCTTTCTTCTCTCTCCATACTATTCCTTGGAACTCTGCATTCAGATGGCTGTATCTTTTCTTTTCTCCTTTGCCTTCTGCTTCTTTTCTCAGCTATTTGTGAGGCCTCCTCAGACAATCATTTTGCCTTTTTGCATTTGTTTCTCTTGGGGATGGTTTTGATCACCACCTCCTGTACAGTGTTATGAACCTCCATCCATAGTTCTTCAGGCACTCTGTCTATCAGATCCAGTTTCTTGGATCTATTTGTCACTTCCACTGTATAATTATAAGCAATTTGATTTAGGTCATATCTGAATGGCCTAGTGGTTTTTCCTACTTTCTTTGATTTAAGTCTGAATTTTGCAGTAAAAAGCTGATGCTCTGAGCCACAGTCAGCTCCAGGTCTTGCTTTTGCTGACTGTATAGAATTTCTCCGTCTTTGGCTATAAAGAATATAATCAATCTGATTTCAGTATTGACTACTAGTGGTATCCATGTTTAGAAATGTCCTTGTGTTGTTGCAAGAGGGTGTTTGCTATGACCAGTACCTCCTCTTGGCGAAACTCTGTTAGCATTTGCCTTGCTTTGTTTACCGAAGCCAAATTTGCCTGTTACTCCAGGTATCTCTTGACTTCCTCCTTTTGCGTTGAGTTCACTGTGATGCAAAGGACACCTTTTTTTAGTTTTAGTTCTAGAAGTTCTTGTATGTCTTCATAGAATCGTTCAACTTCAGCTTCTTTGGCATTAGTGGTTGGGCTATGTAGACTTGGATTACTGTGATATTGAATGGTTTGTCTTGGAAACAAACTGAGATTATTCTGTCATTTTTGAAATTACACCCAAATACTGTGTTTCAGACTCTTTCATTAACTATGAGGGCTAATCTATCTCTTCTAAGGGACTGTTGCCCACAGTAGTAGATATGATTGTCATCTGAATTAAACTTTCCTGGCTACTATTAAGAAATGCCAATGTTATGAATGGCAAAAGATAAGGAACCATTCCTGATTGAATGAGACTAAAGTGATAAGATGACTGGATTAGACGAAATTTTAATAGAACTTTAAGACACTTGGCAAAATTTGAATATAGGTGGTATATTAAATAGTAGTACTCTAAGACAGTAAATTTCTATATCTTATAATTGCATTGTATATAAAATAATGTCCTGTTTTAGAAGATAAACATACTGAAACAATTAGAGGTAGACATTCATGATGCCTTTAATTTACTCTAAAATTGTTCAGCAAAAAGATATATACACACACTCATACACACATACACAAAGTAAGTGTGACAAAAGCTAACACTGGTGAATGTGAATGAAGAGAATAAGCTAATGAAACATTCTTGTAGCTTTTCTATTTATTTGTAATTTTTTAAATTAAAAGATCAAAGAAAGATTGAAAGAGCAAAGGGATAGGGTACTTTTCATTCATCCTGAACTTTTCTACTGTACATTGTTCAAGGTGGGAGTGGAATTGTTCAATTAAAAATTAGACATTTTTAGTCAAAGCACCATAAATATTGATATTTCCTATCCATCTCCCTAAAAATGTGTTTTCAGTAAAATATTATTCATGCACATGATAATTGTTAAAATTTGCAAACCTTTTATCATTTTGAAGAATTCTATTTTACTATTAAAATAGTAAATAATTACTTTAAAATGGGAAGACGTGACTTTCCCAGAAAATTTGAAAAAATCTCTAGCCACATTCCCTCCAAACTTTGACTCAGTAAATACGTTGTGGGTACAACTATCTGTATCCTTAACAAGCACTGCAGGTGATTCTGAAGCGGATCATTACAACCTCTCTGAGCTACACTGAAGTGCTTTCAAGCTTCCTCCCACAGATAGGCATCTGAGTCTGACTTTTGCCTAGGAGCAGCTAAAGGCAGCCAGCCAAGAGACTGAGGAAAGTCTTTTCTAAAACCCAGAGAGCAACCATTCTGGAGCAGAAAGGAAAAATCAATACAACTTTGGTTTTATGCTATCTAGGACTGAGCATTTAATTTTTCCCACCCTTGACAAAACATTTTGAACATTTCTTTACTAACTCAACTCCCTTTCATGATTAGATACATATTACAGTTTAAGTGTGTATTACACATTAGAATTTACAGATATTTCCTTTTTAGCATTTAACAGTATAGAAAATTACAAACAGTAAATACAATAAATGAGCTTGCCATTTAACTTTGACATTTTTATGCTTTTTTTTCTTTCTTATAATTTTTTTTTTTCTGCTAAAATTGAAATTTCTATTGTTTGAGACTCCAGGTCGCATTCCCATACCCTATTCCTATCCTCAAGAGCTAAGCATTATTTAGGATGCATGGTAAAATTTTCTAGTTCATTTTCCTTACCTTTATATATACATATTTGGTCATAGAATATATATAGCAATTTGAGTTTTTATTAACTTAAGATATGATATTTGTCAGTGAAAGTATTTTTCAGTCTATTAATGTTGATACAGATATAACTATAGTTCAATCAACACACACTTAGGAGAAATGTGGCTTAAAATGATACAAATGTAGCTTAAAATGAACTCTTAAAAAGAGTTCCAAAATGTAGCTTAAAGTGAAGTCTGGTGTAAAACAATATATATTATCTTGTAATTTCCATGGCTTAATTTGAGTGTTTTATTCAGAGTCTGTAGGTTTAAATCCAAGCGCCAGTGAGAGCTATGGCCTCATCTGAAAACTTGGGACTCTCTTTCATGCCAATGTAGTTGTTAGCAGCACCCAGCTCCTTTCAGTTGTAGGGTTGAGGTTGGCATTTCTCTCCCATGTGGTCATCTCTGCTGATGGTTCACGCATGGCACCTTAATTCTTTAAGGCCAGTGTGAACATCTTCTCATGTATGTGCTAGTAAGGCTGAGACTTTATACAGGCTGTCCTTTCTTTGCAGGTTATGGTGGGGATATACAAATGATGGTGCAAGCTGAAATCATGCAGAGCAATCTTAACAAGCAATGAGAAATTACAGTTTTCATTACTATTTTTCTGTGACCTTAAATTTGGTAAAAACATTGCAAAATTCTTATTATAGGTTGAAAATATATATTGGAAAAAAATTTAAATAGTAAAACTAAAATACATCTAGAACTACAATTTCAATCAATGGAGAGATTCAGAATTAGTTTTTGATTTCTTTGCATAAAACACTTATTAAGAGCAGCTTGAACAGTGCTGACTTTTTTCTCACCCCACAATCTGTTATATGAAATGAGCAGCTTTTCTATGCCTTGGTGAAATATCATAGGCCTTTCTAAGTGTAAGTTAACTTCCAACATTTTAACTTTTGCACCTTCATTAACATGAGATGGTCTCCAAGAGTCCCTTTTATGTAAAGTGTTCTACTGGCCTCTTCTTCTGGATATCTCCATCCTTTCCATCCCAACCCCTTCAGCATTTATGTCAGTAAGTTCACCTTCACCGAGTTCTTTAGGGTGCATCTCCTTTACGGTCACTTGCAAACCCGTATCATTATTCATCTACATTTTAATAGGATTACCTTTCAAAATTGACTTGTCTCAACATCATTAAATATTTCACAATTATTATAACCACTTAAACCAATTCTTGGAATTTGAGTGTAAATTTTAGAGCTGCATTATTATCAGCTCTTGTAGCTTCACCAAATAGTGTAATCTTAATTTATGCTACTTCGGAAACAATGAAACCAGACTTTACTGGCTGTAAAAATGATTCCTTCAGCCTTAGTAATTATCTTCTTTATTTTCAATTAAGCAACTAAAGTCAATACTTTGACCTGAATCTAGACAAACTGACTGGACTTTTTTTTTATTACAGCCTTCAATCCAAAGTGGAAATAAAAGCTCCACTCCTTAATACAATCTAAACTGAAGTTATTGAAGTGACTTTGTCCTTTTTTTTTTTTCCTAGTAGATTTCATTCTCTTTCAGTATCATTGAAATACCATGGAAAAAGTGCCTTCATGTAGAGATATGTCTAGTCCTATTTTCACTTTGCTGTCTCTACATTCCTACTCTAACCACATCAAATTTTACTCCTGGTGTTTTCATTTTTCAAATCTCTGCTCTACATTTCTTGGTCACCCAGGTCCCTAAATCAATTATCCATTTCTATAAAATGCTACATGTTTTATAGCAAGAAGACAAGGAAGTAATACAACTACATGCTTTGCTGTAACTGCATGAAGAAACTGATGTGTGTAGTGAACAACTATAAACAGACTTTGAAAGAAAATCAGTGATCATGATGTGCACCTGTTATTTACATAGCAATGAGTAAACTAAAGAATTAAAGCAAAATTTGTATATTTATAATTACAGTTAATATGCAGTGATGGCCGAAATCTGGACCATATACTTGCAGGACTGATGATAGTTACCTAAACTATGTCAAATGAAATTTGTGCATATCAGAACCATGCTAAGCAATGACTCTATTTTGTAAGCTAATCACAATAGCGACATTCCTTCATCTTTATTTTATTGATTAGAAACAAGTGACAGGTCCCACTCATACTCAAAGGGAGGGGAGTATACAGAGCATAACATCAGAGGGGGTTGGGTAGTGATCATGGGGACCATCTTAGAATTTTGCCTACCATAGCACTTGCAATATTATTAAATTCTGATTAATTCTGGGGCATTATATGTTCCCAACAGGAGTATATGAGGATTCCTGCCTCTCCACAATTTCATTGAAACAATTATCAGATATTAATTTTTGCTGGTTCAATAGATGCAAAGCCCTATATTGAAATTACATTATCTTAATTTTCATTGAAATTAAGTATTTTTCATGTTTTTATCCAATCTGTTTTCTCTTTATTCAATTACTTATATTCATTTCTTATTTTGCTATTGAATTGTTGATGTTTTTCCTTTTGCTTCTTAGGAGTAGTTTATATATTTTGGATAGTAATTCTTAATATATTATCTACAATGAAAACTTATCTTCTCAGTCTAGTCTATTTCTAGCTTTAATTTAGTCATGTCTGTTATTGTATAGAGGTTTTTGTTTGAATGTATTCAAATTGATCAGTCTTCCTCTTTATGCTGTTTCAAAAATGCTCCCAAGCCCTAAACCAAGGTCATTAACATTATTACTTCACAAAAATATAGTTCCAAAATATGGAATTACCAATCAATTGCTCAACCATGAAAATTACTTTAAGTGTGCTAAAATAATTAGTTTAAATTACAAATAGACAAAGTTAAAATTTAATATCACAAGCAAACATAAACATAGGGACAATTAAAACAAATCATTATTGCTGTATTAGTGGTATTTTTCAAAAGGATAAATGGTGCATTCTGACAGCAACCCCTTCCAGTAGGATGTAGGTAGAAGATATCAAAGA
Organism: Budorcas taxicolor; assembly: GCF_023091745.1. Taxonomy (NCBI): domain Eukaryota; kingdom Metazoa; phylum Chordata; class Mammalia; order Artiodactyla; family Bovidae; genus Budorcas; species Budorcas taxicolor. Next base: position 47,957,234 of record NC_068918.1, read on the forward strand.
CAATTTCAGATTTGGCAAAAAAAGGAATACGAGTAAGATATCTTGGCAAATTTACACTCAAAGTTAAATGAGTGTAAAAATATCTCACATGCATTAGGATAGCAACATTATTATACAAAGTTTCTACACTACAAATTCAAAGCATCACTCTGAAGCTTGGCCTGAACAATTTACTTTCTAGAATATAAGATCTGTTTTCTTTTCTTCTTCTTTCCAAGTAGGTTAATACAAAAGCACTTCAGTTAATAGGAAAGCCAAAGGATTGAGTCTTTTCATCAAAATATGAAATAGAAATGCTGTGAAATTAAAGATAGAGATCCTTTATTTGTATAAAGATAAATTAAAATCGCATCTATAAGACAACAGTCAGCTTTTTTGTAGTTGACTTTCATCTGAAATAATCTAACGCAAATACGAACACACACGTATACTATGTGTTTGTTAATTAGAAATCACTTCTTTAAATAGCATCCCAAATATCCATTATTTAATTTTCGACAACTCCTCCAAGTTTTTGTTAAAACTGTTATTATATTACTGAGTTGTGATTCTTTTCTGTTTCTACTAAATGGTCTGGAAAAAAATGTTTTTTCTTTTTTTAAAAATTAACTTGTGTTGTATGTATCGTTTCACATCAAAGATATGCACACCTTTCAAAAATCTAATTCTGTTATCTAAGTGCTCTGTATCAATATGCAAACAGAACCATTCGGTTCAGCGAGAAACTTCACAAGGATCCTCTTAACCAATCCAAAGTCAGGACATCTGATCTTATAAAGTGATTCTACAGAGTTTTGAAGTCCAGCCTATTGCCTTGTGGGTTGCAGTTTATTCCCTGTAGTCAATGCATCAACATCTGAAAACCTGAATTGAAGCTTTAAAAAAATGTCAGACATATAGTTATACATCAATCTCCAGATGGTTTCAATGCATTCTAAAATTTCAGTCTCAGAAATTCTCTGTACGATTTTCTGTGTTTTTAATTCTAGGATCTAAGGAATGTTCAGCTGAGTATTTATTTGCCCTCTTTGAATTTCCCTTATATTTTCATAACATTTATGATGACCTTAATTTAAAAATCTCATTAAATGGCAAAAGCACAGGTGGAAGATCTCTTTTCTAAGGTCTCACACAGTCTTTCATGGCCCTGAGAGATGTGAATGTCTGAGGAATGTATAGATATTCATTTTGTATATCTGTACATTCAAATAGCATATTTCAGTAGTGTAGAGAATTGAGACAAACCTGTTGTTGTTCAGTCACTAAGTCATGTCCAACTCTTTGCAACTCCATGAGCTATAGCATGCCAGGCTCACCTGTCCCTCACCATCTCCCAGAGTTGGCCCAAGTTTATGTCCATTGAATTGGAGATACTATCCAACCATTTCATTCTGTTGCCCCCTTCTCCTACCCTCAATCTTTCCCAGCATCAGGGTCCCTTCCAATGAGTCAACTTTTTGCATCAGGTGGCTAAAGTATTGAAATTTCAGCATCAGCCCTTCCAATGTGCATTGAGGGTTGATTTCCTTTAGGATTGATTGACTGGCTTGATCTCCTTGCTGTCCAAGGGACTTTCAAAAGTCTTCTCTAGCACCACAGTTTGAAAGCAGCGTTCTGCCTTCTTTATGGTCTGACTCTCACATATGGAAGTGACTATTGGAATGATCATAGCTTTGACCATGCGGACCTTTGTCAGTAAAGTGATATCTTTGCTTTTTGATACACTGTCCAGGTTTGTCATAGCTTTTCTTCCAAAGAGCAAGCATCTTTTAATTTTATGGCTGCATGTACCACCCATAGTGACTTTAGATTCCAAGAAGAGGAAATCTGTCACTGCTTCCACATTTTCCCCTTCTATTTGCCATGAAGTGATGGGACTGGATGCCATGATCTTAGTTATTTTTTTTTTTAATATTGAATTTTAAGCCTGATTTTTCATTCTCTTCTTTCACTCTTAAGAGGCTCTTTAGTTCCGCTTCGCTTTCTGCCATTAAAGTGTTATCATCTGCAAATCTGAGGTTGTTGGTATTTCTCCTGGCAGTGTCAATTCCAGCTTGTAACTCATAAGTTTTCATGATAAGCTCTGCATAAAAGTTAAATAAACAGGGTGACAACATACACCCTTGTTGTACTCCTTCCTCAGTTTTGAACCAGTCAGTTTTTCCATATTAAGTTCTAACTGCTGCTTCTTGACCTGCATACAGGTTTCTCAGGAGATAGGTAAGATGGTCTGGTATTCCCACAGTTTGTTATGATCTACATAATCAAAGGCTTTAGCATAGTCAGTGAAACAGTAGATGTTTTTCTGGAATTCCCTTGCTTTCTCTAGGATACAGTGAATGTTGGCATTTTGATCTCTGGTTCTTTTGCCTTTTCTAAACTCAGCTTGTACACCCTGGAAGTTCTCAACTCAAGTACTGTTGAAGCCTAGCTTGAAGGATTTTGAGCATAACCTTACTAGCATGGTAAGTGAGCGCAATTATCCAGTAGTATGAGCATTTTTTAAGCACTGCCTTTCTTGGGAATTGGAATGACAATTGCCCTTTCCAATACTATGAAAAATCCACTGCTGGATTTTCCAAATTTGCTGACATATTGAGTGTAGCACTTTAATGGCACTATCTTTTAGAATTTTAAATAGCTCTGCTGGAATTCCATTTTACTTCCCCTCTGTTGTACTTCTCTTCCAAATCCACCCATCTCTTTTTCTGGTTTGAGGTGGAGCATGAGTTAAAAGGACTAAATAGAAAGTCATCTATCTATGTATGACCTGTGTTGTCCAGTTGTGAAGGACCAATGAAAATCTAAGCAGAAGATGTGAAAGAGAAGAAAACATGTTGAAGATATTTATTTCCTTGCTCCCTTATACCACAAATAGAAGTGACTACTCCTCCCCAGGCAGCTCTTTTACATTCTTTCCACGTTCCTGAAACTGCCCTCCCCACCCCATTTCAGGTTGAGGGGTGGTAACACCTTGGCAGTTACTAAACTAGCTCTGGGTTATTCCACAATTCTTTGGGTTCCCCTACAATCACACTTTTGAAGTAAATCACTATTTTGTAAATAAACCTATCTCAAATTATTTTAAGTACATGATGTTTTTATTGGAGCTTCTGATATACTCAATATGACAAATTAATCATTAAATAAATCAGTGAGTCTGTAGACCAAATTATAAATAGATTTTACATACAAAATTTTTTCTAATTCAGTCATCCAGAATGACAACTGTTTGGATATATTCTTTATGTATTCATTCATTCATTCATTCATTCATTCATTCTACTTATTCTTAAGTGTTTAAAAGGAATCTTGAGAGAATGTAATGTCTATCCAGGTTGTACCTGGAACAGTTACATGAACTGAAGGGCTTAATGTTCTCTCACACAGATCGTGGAATAGACAAAGACAGTGTGTGTATTTGGAGCAAAATACCTGGGACCAGAGGAAATATTTGAGTTGCGTTTAAGTCATTCACTAGAGGAGTCACAGGGATGATCAGTCCTCTAAAAGAGCAACAAAGATTACATGAGCAGAAGAGAAAAGACGGCTGTGAGACAGGATAATTTTGTTGAGTACTACAGGAGTCCTGCTGGTATAAAGTGCTAATGAGAGTTCCTTGAAGAATCTGGCCTGAGGGGTTTAGATCACTGTGTGAGAAATTTATATAGACTATGGATATGCTGCTGAAAAATTGTCACCAAGGACTTCCTAAGCTCTCATAGTTCTGAGAGAACAGAAAGGGGAAGATAAGGAGGTAACATGTGCTTTCTAAAAGGAGTAAGATTGGCCAGCTGAGCCGTGGTGGTGCACACTTGGGGAGCAGAAAGTGATATGCACCCTTAAAGTTTGGTGCTCCATAGGCAAGGGTCTAAGGGAGAGTAGGATAAGCAGATACCCTCCCATCATTTGATAATGGGCCTCATAATAGAATCAAATCTTGTACTAAAATGTGTTGGACCCAGCTAGAAAGAAAGCACCATCTCCCAGTCCCCATTTTTAAAAATCCTGTTTCTAGTATGTTCCTCACAACAGAGTTGACTGACAAGGTCAAGATCAGATCTAGCCTGATTTCTGGAGAGCACCTATAAGCAGCAAGGGACATGAAATTTGCCAGATAGAAATCACTAGCCCAAGGGAAAAACTCTCTCCCCAAAATGGCCTCACAGTTGGGTTGGACAGCCCTCCTAAGAAAAAAGAAATTTGGGATTAGATTAAAGGGAGAACCTTTGAGTCTTGAGTTGGTAGAGGCCTAAATACTACCACTAAATATCTTCTCAATCTTCCCACTGACTTCTTTAAGATGGAATGTATTATGAACTCACTCAATGAACAAATATTGAAGGAGGCCACTGACTGAGGACAGTCAGAGGCTTGGTGGCCTGGGGGAAGGTGCCAGCAGGGAAGGTGAGCAGATCCAGTCCAGTTCCGTCTGTGTTGTAGATGGAGACACTGAAGGTTGTGATGGCCTGGCCCCTGTTACACTCCCTCCTATGCCAGAGGGAGTCTCCACCACAATGTCTGCCCCACATCTTGTGGAAAAACAGCTTGAGTAGATCTGCTAAGGGCCAAGAATATTCACCTCTTCACCAGTTGAGGAGGAGGTAATTTTTTCCTTAGAGATAGCTTTCTCTCAAGTGAAAGATTTGCATTTATCAAACTTGTATTTCCTTATGATGTTGAGGCTTTCAAAGTGGCTGCTGCTTCTAAGTCGCTTCAGTCTTGTCTGACTCTGTGCAACCCCATAGAGGGCAGCCCACCAGGCTCCCCCATCCCTGGGATTCTCCAGGCAAAACCACTGGAGTGGGTTGCCATTTCCTTCTCCAATGGATCAAAGTGAAAAGTGGAAGTGAAGTCGCTCAGTCGTGTCTGACTCTTAGAGACCCCGTGGAATGCAGCCTACCAGGCTACTCTGTCTATGGGATTTTCCAGGCAAGAAAAAGTGGGGAGTGGGGTCAAAGTGGCTAGGGGTGGCTAAAGATCAAACTTGCATTTTCCTGAGTGTATTATGCTAGTTAAGGGCCAGAACTAAAAGGATGGGAATCCTGAAGGGATTTTGCCTAGCAGTTTAGACATCTTCTGCACTAGCATCCAAAAGCATGATGTTAAGGCTCTAAAAGGTCCTCTGAAACTATGTCAGATCTGAGGAAAAGATTGGTTCCAAATTACAGAAAAAATAAAATACAAGCCAAAACTTGCGTAATGAAAAATACTTAAATAAATGAAAATACTTAAATAAATATTTAAATAGAGAAATAGTTAAGTTTTAAATGCCTACCAAATCAAAACTTGTGTTAACTTCATTAATTGTTAAAATTTGAATTCTAAAAGTCATGATTATGAAAACAATTTTAGGTTACCTCTTTTCACTTTGTAAGAATCCATGAGTTAGCATGATTAGCACATGCTAGAGCCAATTGTGACTTTAAAAATCACTTCTAGTTAAATAACTTCAAAAGAAAAATTATAACAATTCTTTCAAAACTATTGACTGCAAAAAGTCACTTAGTGAGTTATTTGGATGTCCTGCTAAGTCTGAAAAAGGAGAGATAAAATGTCTAAAGGATGTTATAGGGATCTTTGGAAGAAATGGAGACATCAACCAGGGAAACTTATTAAATGTCTTCATTTCCCATGGAGTCCTCAGTAAAAAGTTTACTATCTTAGAAAGTTAGAATCCTCCAAAATGCTGATTCTGCTCCAAGATAGGATTGAAGTAAATCAGAGGCTACCTAGAGGGAAAAAATTAAGTCAGTGTAGCACTGAAATATGCTAAATGTTGACTCTATTTTTTAAAATAAGCATGAAAAGAATAAACATACAGATCTTTTTTTTAAATGTTGTAAATTGAAGTTTTTATTTCAGTTTGTAGAAGGTTCACCATGTTCAAGAATTTTTGTGGTATGTTTATAATTTGTAGATTATCTGGCATAAAAGAAAATAAAGCTTACTGCTTTAGAAACGAAACATGAATTCTTGGACCCAGGGAATTATTAAAAAATGAGTTATCCAGAAAATTTTCTCTAACCTTAAACAAAAGGAAAGCTATAGACTACAGCAGCATGTAGCACTTCCGTAATGAGGAAAGGGCTGAATATGCTGATTAGGAGTATTTCCAAGAGTTAACAACAGGGGGAAAAAGAAGTAAAAATAGCTTAAGCAAAATTACTTCCAGCAATAAATTGTCATCTTATTAAAATGTAGGTTGCTGGGTGCTGTATGTATTAAGTCATTGAAATAATGGGAAGATTTGCACCAAAATTTGCAGCCATTATGAGATAATGATTAGAAGTTTTACCATTTTTCAAGTTTGATAGCTTGAAATGACAAACTTGAAAAACTTCCCTTTCCTATTCTCCATCTGAAATTAACCTCTCTTCCAATCTGAAGGAAAAATAGTAAGGATATATCTTTTTCTTTGTTGTGTGATTTGACAGTTCTTATTCATCACAAATCCCCACAGAGTTTCATTTTCATTTATCATTTGTCATTAACTGAAAGGAGGAATGGTTTAACAAAGTTCTCATGTTCTTTATCTTTTAATCTGCAATTTCAGATTTTCATGGTCTACCAGAAGTCTTACTCCTAAACCAAATGCAAGAGACTGAAAGCCCATTTATAGCACTGGGCAGGGATTCAAGAGCTAGCTTGGGATTCAAGGAGCTCTGGGCCTGAATTATAACTTTGCTTCTTCTTATTCAGCCTTCTGTAAGGTTCACTTCCTTAATTGGTAACTCAGGGATTTTATAAGAATTATCTTATTAGGAATATGTTAGATAGTGTCCAATTTATGGTGTTGAAATTCTAGAATGAACCACATTATGACCAGTTCTTTGGCTTGTGTGTTCAAAGAGGAACTAGAGGAGTAAACTTTCATAAACATGTATATTTGTTTTCAGACTATCAACCTTAATATTTTTCCATTATGAAATTATTTAATCTCCTCTGAATAAACTTTCTAATTAATAATCACAACATACCTCCATGCTTAGAGAGCTGTAGTAAATGTCACAGCACCTTAACCTTTAGGTGGGATTGCATTTGATGGCCCATTAGTTACTGCATCACTGTGGGCACTTTCCCTCTCCTTAGACCTACTGCATATTAGTGTTGTGCCAGGCCTCATCAAGGACAGGTCCTGAGACTCCAGCCAAAGACTTTAGCCTTCGAGAGTTAAGAAGAGTTGAAAGACAAAAATGCATCCCAGCTGTGCGAGCAAGTGTCCTTGAGCTACAAGTTGTTCTAGTTGATGAAGAGTTTAGTCTGAAGAGCCTGTTAGTCCCTCACTGGGATCTGTTGCCCCTAGGGTTTTCCATTTCACTGCTTACTAGAGTTGGTTATATTTAAACTAATTAACTTTAATGTGTTGATCCTAGATATTATTAAACAAATGTTGACTCTGTTACCCCTGCCCATCTAGCAACAGGCTGTTTTGGTTATACAAGTATACAGTCCTCATTTGTTGATTCTGATAAGATGCTGAAGCCACCACAGGGACCTAGTATCTCAACTCACAGATTAAATGAGCTAATATATGTTAAGAACTTATGCCAGTGCTTGGTACTTTATTTATATCATATTAGTATTTGCTCTTAAGAGCCGAAGATAAGCAATAACCATTGATTGGTGTAGCCACATGGGAAGAGGTACAGAATGTATTTTGGTTTGAAAAATGAGGAACGATTTGCCTCAAATCTCAAGCATACGGAACATGAGACCATTTTGTTTTTTTCTTTAAGTCCCTGTTGCAGGCCATGAATAAAACTTAAAATTCCTGCGTGTGCAGGGATTTGGTCCAGTCATGTCTCAGCCACTAGCTCCTCTCGTTTAGGTAACTTCAGTAAAGTGAGAAGGTAATACCAGAATTGTGTGTGATAATAAATTGTTTCTGTCCCCTTGCAAGTAACTATCAGAGAAAGATTTAGGATTCAATATAGGAATGTTTGAGAGGATCCACCCCCTTTATCCATGTGGGTTAAGGAGTTTGTGTGTTTTTGGTGTTTTATGTGCTTGAAATGTTCAAAATATTTTAACCCATAAGAATAATTTTAAATATCTAGGTTAGTATTTGATTTAGGCTTGTGTGTTTAAAATCATACCATTTGTTTATACTGTTAGAACAGTTAATAGTCTTTATGATTCAACATATTTAAAAGTTGAATTTGTTAAAAGTTAAGTACTCAAGAAGGTTTTAAGTTAGACTCATGGAAAAAGACCCTGATGATGGGAAAGATTGAGGGCAGGTGGAAAGTGGGCAACTGAGATTGATATGGTTGGATGGCATCACCGACTCAATGGACCTGAGTTTGAGCAAACTCTAGGAGAGGGTGAAAGACAGGGAAGCCTGGCGTGCTGCAGTCCATGGGGTCACAAAAACTGAATAACCACGTTGTCTATGTTTACTACTATCCTGGGAGGAAAAAAAAAAAAGTGTTTATTCTTATGTATATTTAAGTTTCCCAACATATTGTTACCAAGTTGGAGATTGCTCTGCTACACGATAGGCCAATGAATCTAAGATGAGATGTTGAGGTAAGGATTTATTCAGGAAAGCCAGCTGACTGAATAGATGGCAGACTAAGGTCTCCTATCAAGGTCTGGATGCCAGATTCTTTCATAGAACCAAAGAGAAAAGCAATGAGAAACTAAAGTCAAAAGGCATAATAGAGAGGGAGAGGCAGTGAGACAGTAAAGTAAAAAGGGCCTTCAGTCTTGCAAAACATCTCCAGAATGGCCAGCCCTTGGAAGAGGTGTGTTAATCTTGTCTTTTCACAGATGGACAGGGTCAGATTATCTCCCCATGAGCTAAACAAGTAAGATTAAACAATAGGTGCAGAGGGGCAGGGTCCTCTGAGGCAGGCCATTATGTGTGATGATAATAACAAAAGCAATGAAAGCCAGGTCAAAGAAACTATTCTAACACGTAGTCAGAATTGGTGTCTCCCTGCAATATGGTTCGTATAACAAATTTACCACAAATGTAGTGGCTTAAAACAACCCGGATCTAGTTCTTATTAGCTCTAGAGTTCTGAAGTCCAAAATGAGGTCATGAGGCTAAAATCAGGATGTTAGCAGGGATGGTTCCTTCTGGAGGCTCCAAGAGAGAGTCTTCCTTGCTTATACTAGCTTCTAGAAGTTGTTAGCATCCTCTGCCTGCTGGCTACATTACTTCAATATCTGCTTTTATCATTGTTATAGAGCTTTCCCTGGACTGTAATTCTACTGCCTCCCTCTCATGAGGACCCTCATAATTGTACTGGGATAATCAATTGGGAAAGGAGTATGTCAAGGCTGTGTATTGTCACCCTGCTTATTTAACTTATATGAAGAATACATCATGAGAAATGCCGGGCTGGATGAAGCAGAAACTGGAATCAAGACTGCCAGGAGAAATATCAATAACCTCAGATATGCAGATGACACCACCCTTACGGCAGAAAGTGATGAGGAACTAAAGAGTCTTTTGATGAAAGTGAAAGAGGAGAGTGAAAAGATTGGCTTAAAACTCAACATTCAGTAAACAAACAGCATGGCATCTGGTCCCATCACTTCATGGGAAATAGATGGGGATACAATGGAAACAGTGACAGAGTTTAATTTTGGGGGCTCCAAAAATCCCTGAAGATGATAACTGCAGCCATGAAATTAAAAGATGCTTGCTCCTTGGAAGAAAAGCTATGACCAATATAGACAGCATATTTAAAAGGAGAGACGTTACTTCACCAACAAAGGTCCATCTAGTCAAAGCTATGGTTTTCCAGTAGTCATGTATGGATGTGAGAGTTGGACTATAAAGAAAGCTAAGATCCAAAGAATTGATGCTTTTGAACTGTGGTGTTGGAGAAGACTCTTGAGAGACCCTTGGACTGCAAAGAGATCCAACCAGTCAATGCTAAAGGAAATCAGTCCTGAATATTCATTGGAAGGACTGATGCTGAAGCTGAAAGCCTAATAATTTGGCCACCTGATGCGAAGAACTGATTTCCTGGAAAAGACCCTGATGCTGGGAAAGATTGAAGGCAGGAGGAGAAGAGGAAAACAGAGGTTGAGATGGTTGGATGGCATTACTGAATTGATGGATATGAGTTTGAATAAGCTCTGGGAGTTGGTGATGGACAGGAAAGCCTGGCATGCTGCAGTCCATGGGGTTGCAAAGAGTTGGACACAACTGAGCAACTGAACTGAATCAGGATCACTTCTTCATCTCTAGATCCTTAATCTTTGTGCAAAATATTAGCTTTATCACATAATGCAAAATATATTCACAAGATCTAGTTTCTCTACTGAAAAAGATGCACAATATGAGAGTTCTGAGTCATTTTATTTGGGGCAAAATGAGGACTTCAGCCCAGGAGATAACTCAGATAGCTCTGAGCGATTGGTCCAAAGAGGCAGTGGGTGAAGTTCAATTTATAAGATATGGGCAAAGGAGGGATTTCAGTCCAATCAAACACTTACCTTACAAAAGGTTTCCTGCTAGTAGGCTGATTCACCATGAAGGGATTTTGTGATTTTTCTAGATATGAATAGATACAAAGATTGGATAACTATCTAAAGAACTGTTCACCAGTTTCCCTGGAACACAGAGTACCTCATTCTCCACCCTGAATTCTCCTCAGAGGGTGTTGAAGCTGCAGCAGCAAAGGGTTCAGTAGTCACAGTTCAGTTTAGTTGCTCAGTTATGTCTGACTCTTTGCAACCCCATGGACGGCAGCATGCCAGGCTTCCCTGTCCATCACCAACTCCTGGAGCTAGCTCAAACTCATATCTGTTGAGTCAGTGATGCCAACCAACCATCTCATCCTCAGTCATCCCCTTCTCCTGCCTTTAATATTTCCCAGCATCAGGGTCTTCTCCAAGGAGTCAGTTCTTCGCATCAGGTGACCAAAGTATTAGCGTTTCAGCTTCAGCATCAGTCCTTCCAATGAATATTCAGGACTGATTTCCTTTAGGATTGATTGGTTTGATCTTCTTGCAGTCCAAGGGACTCAAGGGTCTTCTCCAACATCACAATTCTTCAGTGTTCAACTTTTTTAGGGTCTAAATCTCACATCCATACATGACTATTGGATACTACATAGCTACATAGCTTTGACTAGATGGACATTTATTGGCAAAGTAATGTCTGTTTTTTAATATGCTGTCTAGGTTGGTCATAGCTTTTCTTCCAAGCAGCAAGCATCCTTTATTTTAATGGCTGTAGTCACCATGTGCAGTGATTTTGGAAGCCAAAAAAATAAAATCAATCACTGTTTCCATATCTATTTGCCACGAAGAAATTGGACCAGATGCCATGATCTTACTTTTTTGAATGTTGAGTTTCAAGCCAGCTTTTTCATTCTCCTCTTTAACTTTCATCAAGAAGCTCTTTAGTTCCTCTTCGCTTTCTGCCTTAAGGGTGGTGTCATCTGCCTGTCTGAGATTATTGATATCTCTCCCAGCAATCTTGATTCTAGCTTGTGCTTCATCCAAGCATTTCTCATGATGTTCTCTGCATATAAGTTAAATAAGCAGCTAAACTCCCTGGTTGTTGTTGAGTTGCTGGCAAATGCTCTTGCTAAGTGTCAATTTGTAGTTGACAGGTTCAGGGCACAAACACATTTGGGGGCCATTATTCAACTTTTCACACCAATTTTTGGATTAAAACATTCTTTTAACATTGAAAACTAGGGTCTTGCTAAAGTATAGCAGACTCCAGCAAAATGCAATAATGTGTGATTGTGTTTGTGACTATAAAAGCATTTACCTCAGACTGGGACTTGAACCTACATGGCTGGGACTCACACCCAGCCAAAATCCACAGGAATGAAGCTCAGGTTCTTGATGTCTTATTGTGTAAAGAATTTACAGACAGACAATGTGATAGGTAAGAAGTGGACTTATTCGGAGAGAAATGCCCTCCAGACAGAGAGTGGGCCATCACGGAAACTGAGTGTGGTGGCCTCAAAATGTGGTGTGGTTAGCTTTTATGGGCTGGGTAGGGGACTGGAATGCAAAAGTAGGAGTTCAAGAAACACCTGGAATAACAGGCAAATTTGGCCTTGGAATATGGAATGAAGCATGGCAAAGGCTAACACAGTTTTGCCAAGAGAACGCACTGGTCATAGCAAACACCCTCTTCCAACAACACAAGAGAAGACTCTATACAGGGACATCACCAGATGGTCAACACCGAAATCAGATTGATTATAATCTTTGCAGCCAAAGATGGAGAAGCTCTATACAGTCAACAAAAACAAGATCGGGAGCTGAATGTGTGTGACTCAGATCATGAACTCTTATTGCCAAATTCAGACTGAAATTGAAGAAAGTAGGGAAAACCACTAGACCATTCAGGTATGACCTAAATCAAACCCCTTATGATTATACAATGGAAGTGAGAAATAGATTTAAGGGACTAGATCTGATAGATAGAGTGCCTGATGAACTATGGACTGAGGTTTGTGACATTGTACAGGAGACAGGGATCAAGACCATCCCCATGGAAAAGAAATGCAAAAAAGCAAAATGGCTGTCTAGGGAGGCCTAACAAATAGCTGTAAAAAGAAGAGAAGCAAAAAGCAAAGGAGAAAAAGAAAGATATAAGCATCTGAATGCAGAGTTCCAAAGAAGAGCAAGGAGATATAAGAAAGCCTTCATCAGTGATCAATGCAAAGAAATAGAGGAAAACAACAGAATGGGAAAGATTAGAGATCTCTTCAAGAAAATTAGAGATACCAAGGGAAGATTTCATGCAAATGTGGGCTTGATAAAGGACAGAAACAGTATGGCCCTAACAGAAGCAGAAGATATTAAGAAGAGGTGGCAAGAATACACAGAAGAACTGTACAAAAAAGATCTTCATGACCAAGATACTCACGATGGTGTGATCACTCACCTAGAGCCAGACATCCTGGAATGTGAAGTCAAGTGGGCCTTGGAAACCATTGCGACGAACAAAGCTAGTGGAGGTGATGGAATTCCAGTCGAGCTATTTCAAATCCTGAAAGATGATGCTGTGAAAGTGCTACACTCAATATGCCAGCAAATTTGGAAAACTCAGCAGTGGCCACAGGACTGGAAAAGGTCAGTTTTCATTCCAATGCCAAAGAAAGGCAATGCCAAAGAAAGGCAATGCCAAAGAATGCTCAAACTACCGCACAATTGCACTCATCTCACACACTAGTAAAGGAATGCTCAAAATTCTCCAAGCCAGGCTTCAGCAATACGTGAACCGTGAACTTCCTGATGTTCAAGCTGATTTTAGAAAAGGCAGAGGAACTGGAGATCAAACTGCCAACATCCGCTGGATCATGGAAAAAGCAGGAGAGTTCCAGAAAAACATCTATTTCTGCTTTATTGACTATGCCAAAGCCTTTGACTATGTGGATCACAATAAACTGTGGAAAATCTGAAAGAGATGGGAATACCAGACCACCTGACCTGCCTCTTGAGAAAACCTGTATGCAGGTCAGGAAGCAACAGTTAGAACTGGACATGGAACAACAGACTGGTTCCAAATAGGAAAAAGAGTACTTCAAGGCTGTATATTGCCACCCTGCTTAATTAACTTACACCCAGAGTACATCATGAGAAATGAGAGGCTGGAAGAAGCAAAAGCTGGAATCAAGATTGTCAGGAGAAATATAAATAATTTCAGATATGCAGATGACACCACTCTTATGGCAGAAAGTTAAGAGGAACTAAAGAGTCTCTTGATGAAAGTGAAAGAGGAGAGTGAAAAAGTTGGCTTAAAGCTCCACATTCAGAAAACGAAGATCATGGCATCTGGTCCCATCACTTCATGGGAAATAGATGGGGAAGACTTTATTTTAGGGGGCTCCAAAATCACTGCAGATGGTGATTGCAGCCATGAAATTAAAAGATGCTTACTCCTTGGAAGGAAAGTTATGACCAACCTAGATAACACATTCGAAAGCAGAGACATTACTTTGCCAACAAAGGTCCATCTAGTCAAGGCTATGGTTTTTCCAGTAGTCATGTATGGATGTGAGTGTTGGACTGTGAAGAAAGCTGAGCGCCAAAAAATAGATGCTTTTGAACCGTGGTGTTGGAGAAGACTCTTGAGAGTCCCTTGGACTGCAAGGAGATCCAACCAGCCCATTCTAAAGGAGATCAGTCCTGGGTGTTCTTTGGAAGAACTGATGTTAAAGCTGAAACTCCAATACTTTGGCCACCTCATACGAGTAGCTGACTCACTGGAAAAGTCTCTGATGCTGGGAGGGATTTGGGGGCAGGAGGAAAAGAGGACGACAGAGGATGAGATGGCTGGATGGCATCACTGCCTCGATGGACATGAGTTTGAGTGAAATCTGGCAGACAGGGAGGCCTGGTGTGCTGCAGTTCATGGGGTCACAAAGAGTCAGACACTACTGAGTGATTGAACTGAACTGAATTTCATGGACTAATAAGTGGGAGGATTATTCCAACTAATTTGGGGAAGGGAAATTTCCAGGAATTGGGCCACTGCCCAATATCTGGTCTTTTAACAGTGCCTTGGAAATATCATGGTGCCTCTGGGTATGTCATTTAGCTTGCTGATTGAGGATCAGGGGAAGTTTTTTGGTGGCTTGGAGAGTACGAAATCTGCCCACAATGTGGGAGACCCAGGTTCAATCCCTGGGTCAGGAAGATTCCCTGGAGTCCGGAACGGCAACCCACTCCAGTATTCTTGCCTGGAGAATCCCATGGACAGAGAAGCCTGGCAGCCTACATAACTGAGTGACTAACATTTTGAGGATCAAGGTCTAGTTGAAGTTGAGTTGTCTGCCGTCTTGAACCCATCTGATTCTGTTTATGTTGTGTCCTCAGGCTATGTCACTCTTTCAAAAGTTGTATCTGACCCCCTTCCCTCCTGTTTCAATTGTTGTTCAGTCACTCAGTCCTGTCCAACTCTTTGCACGCCCATGGACTGCAACACACCAGGCTTCCCTGTCCTTCACTATCTCCTGGAGTTTGTTCAAACTCAGGTACTGAATCAGTGATGCCATCCAACCATCTCTTCCTCTGTCACCCCCTTCTCCTCCTGCCTTCAATCTTTCCCAGCATCAGGGTCTTTTCCAATGAGTTGGCTCTTTGCATCAGGTGGCCAAATTATTGGAGCTTCAGTTTCAGCATCAGTCCTTCCAATGAATATTCAGGGTTGATTTCCTTTAGATCCTGGTTTGCTCCCCTTGCTGTCCAAAGAACTCCCAAGGGTCTTCTCCAGAACCACAATTCAAAAGAATCAATTCTTTGGCCCTCAGCCTTCTTTATGGTCCAGCTCTTACAACCATACATGACTACTAAAAAACCATAGCTTTTGACTGGCTCAGATAAACAACCTGCCTATAATGTGGGAGACTTTGGATTGATCCCTGGGTTGGATGAATGATCCTCTGGAGGAGGGCATGGCAATCCTCTCCAGTATTCTTGCCTGGAGAATCAGATGGACAAAGGCGCCTGGTGGGCTACAGTCCGTGGGGTAGCAAAAGTTGGACACAACTTAAGGACTAAACTACTACCACTGGCAGTATGCAGTGATTGGGTATTTTACAGATAACAATACTGAGGCAGAAAGGGGTGATGGGGGTATAAGAGGTTTTCTACAGAAAATGTCATAGTACTGCTTGAAGGGTATATTGAATTTCAACTCAAACTCCAAGAAGAAAATTGTATTTCCAGGAGAAAGGATTTAACCCAGCCACACCCTGCCTCTACCCAATAGGGTGAAACATTGTAATCTTGGGAGGAGGAATCTGAGAGACTGCCAAGACTGGAGTCCAAGATCAGGGAGACCCAATATCACCAAATTGTTCAAATAAGTGGAGCTGTGCATCCCACAAATGTTGCCCACAGCTGTAGAGCATGGCATAGGGAAAGCAAGTCTTTCTCAGAAAGCCACAGATGTAGATATCATATTCACACTTTCAAAGTAGTAGGCCCTCCTTTCCTTTCCAGAATTTCTTACTGACAGGGATGTCTCCATGTTAAAATTAAAATTCAGGAATAGTTTGGAGATAGGGAAACTTGTATCCTGTGGATTTTCCTGATGGTTCAGTGGTAAAGAATCTGCCTGCAATGCAGGAGACTCAGGAGACATGAGTTCCATCCCTGGGATGGGAAGATACCATGGAGGAGAAAATGCCAACCCACCCCAGTATTCTTGGCTGGAGAATTCCATGGACAGAGAAGCCTGGTGGGCTACAATCCATGGGGTTGTAAAGAGTTGACCATGACAGAGTGCACGTGTACACCTAGTGCAAGGGAAATCTATTAGAATTAGGAGCAAGAGACTAAGATTTATAACTATATCAATATGGCAGATACCATTAATATACTTCTTCAAAACACCAAGAAATTCAGGATAATATATAACAAACAGATTTTTTATATGTATAGCTTAGCTTTTGAGAAATCAAGGAAGTTCCCTCAGGGGCCAGAAATAAAGAGGAAGTTGAAAGCCAAGGAACTAAGCTGATGAGTTCAATGCCTTAGAGGCATTTGAGTTTAAATGCCTTCCTTGATGTTAAGCATGTTAATTCAATTATGCCTGTAAAAGTTTGGGAAATGAAACAACCACCAAAATGTTGAAACAAGTCAGAGTGGAGAAATAATATATATGAAAAAATTGTAGAAATTCAAGGGACTATTTCAAGAGGGGCAGTTGAAGTAATTTTCTCCTTGGACATAAGGATCTTTTTGGCAGTTGATGAACATCATGCACAATGCAATTTTTAGATGGAATGAAAGCAAATTTTCAAGGTGCTGTTTAAGCTTAAGTTGCACTCTGCAGTTGCTCAGTGTTCATGGTATCTAAAAATCAGTCCGCAAATTCGAAGTCTTCAGTAAAAGTTTCCCCTCACCTCCCTTCCCCTCTCTTCCTTTGCTTAGTTAAAGGACACCTACACCTCTTCCTATGCCTGCCCCTCCCTGTCCTCCTTATCCTCATCTTTAATTAACAACAATAGTTGTTTAATAAATATTACTGAAAAGCTTATCTATCCTAAAACTTACTAGTGCTTCTTTTAATTCCTCCTCTATCCCATCTCTCACTTTTCTCCCAGGAAAAAAGGACCCCATTCCCGCTTTTGTTTATGACCAAACTTTCACAGACGTTTAAGCCATTGTCTAGTCTATGCCCTCTGTCTTTCACTTGCTCTCATTCACACACACGCGCACAAAATTTAACTTTGCTAAGTGTCTCTAATTATTCCTCAAAGGAAAACATTTTGCTCAACATTACATAGCCCTTTTGTCATCTATTTTTTTTTTCACTTTGCAATCAATACATCAATGTTTGTGAAAGCATGGTCTATGCATATTGTCTATACTATTGCACTTTCAAACTCTAAATCCCATGTCTGATAACATTATTCTCTCAATCCCAGTTAAAACTTTTCTAACCATGGGCAATAGCAACATCCTTGATGTTAAATTCATGGTGGTTTTGATTGTTGAAATTAAATGTCTTTTCTGCAGCTTCAAATACTGCTGATTCACTTCCTCTATCTTGATCACTTCCTCCTCCTTGAAATTATTTTCACTCTTGTCTGTGTAATACCGCCATTTCTACCCCTGCCCTCCCCCTATAAGAGTTTCTCAAAATTTATGAGATGCTCTTTTAGGCTGATAGTCTCTAGAATTCTATCTTATTCTTTTCTCCTTATCCCTAGATGATCTCACTCTTCATGACTTCACTATCACATGCACAACCACTGACAAGGGCAATGCATGATTTTAGCTCAAATCGATATATTATATATCCCACTAGATATTTCCATTTGGGTGTCCCGTAAATACCAGATGAGTTATGTTAAAGATGAACTTAGTATCTTCTTCATAAAATACAGTTGGCTTTCTATGCTTATAGGCTGGATCCTTGGATTCAAAGTATTATAGATCCTGTACTATGTTCACAAGTACATGGCTGGTTGAATGTGAAGACACAAAATTTATGGATACAGAGGGCTGACTATGGGACTGGATCATCCACAGATTTTGGTATCCATAGAAGGCCCTAGAACCAATTTCCTGTGGCTAGTGTGTGATGACTGTATTCTCTTATTCCTTCCATCAGAAAGAGACATCACTTTTTATTTAGCTGTCCAGTCAGAGATCCAGTTAGTATTCTCTACTCTTCCTTCACTTATCCTTTGAAAAGCCACTGACTGTGATCCTAAATTTGAGACCTCTCAAATACTCTTTACCATCCCAGTCTCCTTAGAGTATTGCTGAAGAGGTATTGTGTGATTGTAAGCTATTGGATATGTCAGATTGCACATCCACAGTTGTTTCTATAAAAATTGGGACATAAATCCTGAAGGAAAAGTCTATTCAGAATTATGGGAAATCAGGAGATACAGGAGATGCAGATTCGATCCCTGAGTTGGGAAGATACCTGGAGGAGGAAATGGCAATTCACTCTGATATTCTTGCTTGGAAAGTTCCATGGACAAAGGAGCCTGGCAGGCTACAGTCTAAAGGGTTACAAAGAGTCAGACATGACTGAGTTACTAAGTGTGTATGTATGTGGTATATATTTGTTAAACCTTGGTATATGGATTTTTTACAAATTTTACTCGATAAATTCCATAATCAATATTGGGACTTTCTGAGTAGAAAACTTTTGAGTTGTGAAGTTATTAGGTTGTAACATTACATTACTGAAATAGAAGTCCTCAGTGGAATTCCAAACTGAAAAATGTGAATGGCATGATGTAAAAATTAATCAAATTATGCAAAAAATGAGAATGGAAGGAATAACAATAAATTTAAAATTTCCTATTTTTATTCATATATATTGTACCTGTTTTTATTTAGGGAAAGGAAAATATATGAGAAGAAGCAAATAAATTCTTATTTTACTTTTGGCTATACTGGGTCTTTGTTGCTGTATGCAGGCTTTCTCTAGTTGTGGTAAGCAAGGCTACTCTCTAGCCACTGTCCTCCGGCTTCTCACTTGGGTGCCTCCTCATGTTGGAGCACAGGCTCTAGGGTGGTCAGCCTTTAGCAGTGTGGCACATGGGCTCAATTCTTGTAGCTCCCACGCTCTAGAGCACAGGTTCAGTAGTTGTGGCTCATGGGCTTTGTTGCTCCTTGGCCTGTGGGGTCATCCCAGACCAGGAAGTGAACTGGTATCACCTGCACTGCAAGGCAGATTCTTAACCACTACACCACCAGAGAAGCCCCAAATAAATTTTAATTTCATTACTTTATTCTTTTTAAAAATAGAATCATGATTTTTTTTTTACTTGAGATACTTTGTATTTGATAGTAATGAAACTATCTAGTGATAACATCCAAATAATTCTGTTGTTAAACAGAAATTCTTACTTTGTAGTTATTTTTTTATCTGAATTTAGCCTAAAAAAACAAGATGTATAGAAAAGAGCAAAGATAGCAAATAGTTTTTTTTAATCTCTTTATTAGTATATAATAGCCCCATTTATAATATAAAAAGTGTTAAAATCACCATTTTTTATTTCTTATAACCTTATTTTAGACATTTTGAAATGTATTTTTAAATTTAATAAAACACAACCGAACTTAAAGTTCAGTAAAAATTAACTGAATCCCACTGTTTTATATTTCCTTTGAAACTTTTTAAATAATAGAATAAATAGTAAGTATAAACAAAGAGATTAACATTATAAAAATATCAGCCAGGTATAGAAAACATATGTTTGTAAAACTATAAAGGATCTTTATGGAAAAAGTATTTAGAAAATATTCAGTGGTCAGTCAATTCAGTTGCTCAGTCCTACCAATTCTTTGTGACCCCATGGACTGCAGCACACCAGGCCTCCCTGTCCATCACCAACTCCCAGAGCTTATTCAAACTCATGTCCATTGAGTCAGTGATGCCATCCAACCATCTCATCCTCTGTTGTCCCCTTCTCCTATCACCTTCAATCTTTCCCAGCCTCAGGGGCTTTTCAAATGAGTCACTTCTTCACATCAGGTGGCCAAAGTATTGGAGTTTCACCTTCAGCATCAGTCCTTCCAAAGTTCATTCAGAACTGATTTCCTTTAGGATGGACTGGTTGAATCTCCTTGTAGTCCAAGGGACTCTCAAGAGTCTTTTCCAACACCACAGTTCAAAAGCATCAGTTCTTCGGTGCTCAGCTTTCTTTATTGTCCAACTCTCACATCCAAACATGACTACTGGAAAAACCATAGCTTTGACTAGACAGACTTTTGTTGGTGAAGTAATGTCTCTCCTTTTTAATATGCTGTCTAGGTTGGTCATAACTTTTCTTCCAAAGAGCAAGCGTCTTTTAATTTCATGGCTGCAGTCAATATCTGCAGTGATTTTGGAGCCCCCCAAAATAAAGTCTGTCACTGTTTCCATTGTTTCCCCATCTATTTGCCATGAAGTGATGGGATCGGATGCCATGATCTTAGTTTTTTGAATGTTGAATTTCAAACCAGCTTTTTCACTCTCCTCTTTCACTTTCATCAAGAGGCTCTTTAGTTCTTTTTTGCTTTCTGCCGTAAGTGTGGTGTCATACCTACACAATGGAACCTAAATAAAAATGAAGGAATTAGTAGAACTTCCAGGTTGGTGAACATATGCATGCATGTGCTGGGAGGGTGCCACACTTGAACACCAAAGGGAAAGAAACTCCTCTTCTCAGGACCTTTTCAGACCTCACTTCATGTACCTCTTGGGCTCTTCATCTGTATTCTTATAGCATCCTTTATAATAAATTGGTAAACATAATTAAAATGTTTCCCTGAGTTCTGTGAGCTCTGTCAGATAATTGAATATGCAGAAGGGCTTGTGGGAAGCCTGACTTCATAGCCAAGTCAGAAGTGGATACCCTGGAGAATGTAGTCTTGTGAGACTGCGTCCTTAAACAGGTAGAGTTTGACACTAACTCAGGGTGGATCAGATAATTCAAGTTAAGAGCAGTTCTTTGATATAGTAGATTTGAAGTCATAATGTATTTGGCATAAACCTTTCATGGCAAACTTGCATTCTGCTGTTACAGACATGACTATTATATTTACATGGATCTTCTGAGTTTCTTATATTTCAATTTAACAGAGTCCTCAATCAGACTGTGTAAGAAAACTGAGGATGCTCATTACCTGTGGAGGTAGCTTTTTTGGATCATTTTACTTTTTTTCATTTTATTTTTTATTGAAGTATAGTTGCTGTACAATATTACACAAGTTACAGGTGTATAATAGAGTGATTTATAATTTTTAAAGGTTATACTCCTTTTATAGTTATTATAAAATACTGGCTATATTCCTCATGTTGTACAATATATCCTTGTAGTTTATTTTATACCTGATAGTTTGTAATATTATACTTCAATTGAAGCCTGGATTTGGTGGCAAACTATGTGCTAGTTGGACATCATGTTACACACACTGGGCTCTGTATTGGTGGCTATAAAAAACTTTAAGGGAACATTATAAAGAACCCAGTGTTTCTAAATTGATTCCAAGATAACAAAATTATATTTTTTTAATGACTCTCATAAGCCCTTGTTTCTCCAGATAATTTGTTTCTTCTTTTGTTTGTTTGATTTTTGCTGTTGTTTTGCTTAGCTTAGGCACAGTGAAGATGGAAGGACTGAATTTGATGGCACATCTCACCATTAAGGGGTGGAGTGCAGATTTCTTAAGTAACTCAGCTAAGGCACATAAAGAGAGCTTTCTTTTGTACCTTGATGCAATGGATGGAATCATGCCAATAAGCATGTCAAATGCCTAGCAATAAATGTAAACCCTCTGCCTCTTACAGAAACCCATTAAAACATGAAGAATCTTATTGCCCTTAGAAATAGTCTTTGATGGCCCTAAAGTCTCCTAGAATTGCATATAAAGTTTCACAAGAACCATCTTTAAAAATTCTAAAAGCTGCCCCTCCAACTTCCAGCTAAAGAAACCAGAATGCCAACTAAACACTATCAAATTGTATCACTTTACAAAAAATAAATAAATAAATAAAGTGATTAGTGAAAGAAGACATGAGAATGAGAAAGAAATGAATGAACTAGTTGCTGAAACATGCTTCAGTTACAAATAGCAGGTATCCTATACCCTTCCTATATGAAGATAAGGTTAAGATACTCAGTATCAGAAGCCAAATTGGAAACTATATAGAGCCCTATATTAAATTTGAGGAATAAATTATTTCAAATAAATTCATTGCATGTATTGTACTACAATGATGAAGCAGAGATATTTTTACACACTGACCTCAAGAAGCTTACAATTTAGCACAGGAAAAGTAATATGCACACACGTATGCCCATAACACAAATATGGATGAAATAAGTGTTACATTAGAAGGGCAAGCAAAGTCCTTTGGCAACAAGGAGGGAAAAAATAAAAGTAATTCTTGAATAAAGCATGGAAAGTTTACTAAAGTTTCACAGGATATGGGGATTCTAAGATGAAGGACTGTCTTTAGTAAAGCAGAAATTGAAAGTACATCTAGCATATTATGTTTGCTCTTGACCATTATAAACATGGAAAGGCTTAGTTTTCTCAAATTCTCGCTGATTAGCAATGTGAACTTCCTGTGCTTTTGCCTATCTATAAAATAGGCTTAAAATAGTACTTGCTTCATAAATTTTTGAAATTAAAGAGAGTACATGTGAAGTATATGTCTGACATGTGAAGTCAATGTCTGACATAAAATGAGAGCTCACTAATTTTTAACTATTATTAAAACTAAGTTTTGTATGTATGTATTATTTGATTGAAAGTCTCACAGCTTTATAGAATTAGCTACTATAGCAACTTAGTTTTCCTGCAATCTTAAGGGCTATTCTGCCCATGAACTTTAGATACCTGTCCTTGAATGAGTAGATAGAAAGCTCAGAATAGATAAACTTTACAATAAAGGAACTCAAGTGATCCAGTCAAAAAACAGTGATATCCAGAGAAAAAAGCAATCAACATTGACTAAGTCATTTGAAAAAATAATATATCCTCTACTGTGCTCTTTAAAAAAATAAGCAAATGGGTCCAATTGCATGCATTACCATACCTGTTTATTTTAATTCCTTTTATCTTGTATCATCTCTAGTATTTCTTTCATTGTATCCCCAGTGAGTGTCTTAATCAGTGGAAAACAGAGTATTGAAACATACTGTTCTATTTACAAATGCCAAACTCTGTTTTTTTTTTTTAATGCTTATTTGGTGATGTTGCTAACCAGTAGTATCTAAACATATAGTGTAAAAGTGTTTGTCATTCAGTTGAGTCTGACTCTTTACAACACCGTGGACTGTAGCCTGCCAGGTTCCTTTGTCCATGGAATTCCCCAGGTAAGAATATTGGAGTGGGTAGCTATTCCCTTTGCCAGGAGATCTTCCAGATGCAGGGATCAAACCCAGGTCTCCTGCATTGCAGGCAGATTCTTTACTATCTGAGCCATCTGAGCATATATCCTTCCATGTATGCAACAAGACTAAGTTACATCTCTATTGCATATCACACATTATGTTAGGAGCCAGAAGTAAAGGAAAAGCAAGTTAATTTTCTTTCTGGCAAGAGTTTAAGGCCTAGTGGGTGACATGCAAATGTTAAAATATTTGCAATACATCTTGATCAATATAATAAAAAATCTATCACTAGTCTTAATGATGGCACAAACGATAAATATATAAAGTGTATCAGAAGATTTCCCCAAACCAGTGACATGGTAACTGACTCTCAAAGGTGAGACGTTCATTCTCTTGGTAGGCTAAGAAGTAAAGAGCACTTCAGACAAGGGGCAAATTATGTACAAGGGGAGGCAGATAGTGCTCAGGGATCTTTCAGTGGTTAAGCAAGGTGTGAAAGTGAAAGTCGCTCAGTTGTGTCCGACTCTGCGACCCCATGGACTATACAGTCCATGGAATTCTCCAGGCCAGAATACTGGGGTGGGGTAGCCTTTCCCTTCTCCAGGGGATCTTCCCAACCTAGGGTTCAAATGCAGGGTCTCTTGCATTGCAGGCGGATTCTTTAACACCTGAGCCATAAGGGAAGCCCAAGAACACTGGAATGGGCAGCCTATCCCTTCTCCAGGGGATCTTCCTGACCCAGGAATCATACTGGGGTTTCCTACATTGCAGGTGAATTCTTTACCAACTGAGCTATCAGGGAAGCCCAATCAAGGTGTGAGTGTAGGTTATATTTGGAAAGTGGAGGGTGGTTAGAGAAGTAGTTTAAAGCAGAATGTTGACAGTTAAATATCTCATATCTAGGGAATTAGAAAGACATCGAAGACTTTTAAACAAACAGCAAAGGAACAATTATCAAATACTCCTCTCTCCACATTCTGGTACACATTCTGTCCTCTGCCAGGTTCCATGTCTCTGATCTCCTTATCCATCCCACACTGATTCTACCCATGGAAAAGAACAGCCTCACAGAAATGTCTTCTTTCTCTGGCATCACTTAAAAAGTTGACTCTAATGCTTTAAAAGATTGTGTTTCAAATGTTGCTTAGTCTGCTTTTTACAAATAGTGTGTTTTTCCAGTTCAGTTTTTTTGTGAAAGTGAAGTTGCTCAGTCGTGTCTGACTCTTTGCGACCCCATGGACTGTAGCCTATCAGCCTCCTCCGTCCATGGGATTTTCCAGGCAAGAGTGCTGGAGTGGATTGCCATTTCCTTCTCCAGGGTATCTTCCCGACCCAGGAATCGAACCCAGGTCTCCCGCATTGCAGGCAGACGCTTTACCGTCTGAGCCACCAGGGAAGTTTTTTTATGGTACAAACCAATTCTAGGGCTTCCCAGATGGTGCTAGTGGCAAAGAACACTGCTTGCCAATGCAGGAGACATAAGAGATGCAGGTTCAATCCCTGGATCAGGAGGATCCCCTGGAGGAGTGCATGGCAACCCACTCCAGTATTCTTGCCTGGAGAATCCCCATGGACAGAGGAGCCTGGTGGGCTACAGTCCATAGCCTTGCAGAGTAGGACACTACTGAAGTGACGTAGCATACACGCATAAATTCCACATAATTACTTTAGGCTATGTGACTCTTCTCCAATGTAAATCTATTAACAAAGCATCCTCTCTGAAGACTGTACACAAAATGTCTACTAATGTCTTTTTTAATGGCCTTATCTGAGAAGGGAGAATTTGAGGAGTCCACTTAGATGATTCTCCTTCATTTTATATATGTATACATATATATATATACACACACACACACACACACATATGCACACACACACATATATATACACCAAACAAGGATTGCATCAACCCTTCATTTAATGTATAATTGGGATATATACAGAACTAAACTTAAAAATAATCATTTATAACTGGGAGATAAAAGGATTAAAAGAATGCTTTTTTAAAAAAGAAATGTGATTTGTTAAAAATGCCTACAATTTAGGACAAGACTAATTGATCAGCAGTTTCACAAAATGAGTAAAAGAACAACACAAGATTCCAATTTACAAAGCAGCAGAATGTGTGGTTGTGTAACATGACTGTCTTTTCTTTTAAAATGCAAATTTCTTGTATTAAAATGGAAAGGGGTTAATAGAAAAATATGTACTCTGTGTTATGCTCTTTATTGACTTTACATATCCTATTTCATTAATTATTTTATAGCATTGGAATTAGGATTCTAAAATTCCCAAATTATATTCTAGAAGAGTTGATTTATATATCTATTACTGATGGAATAGTGTGAAATGTCACAGGCTCTAAAACCACTTTCTCTTTTATATTTCACTTCACAACTTCAGGCTAATATTAAAATATTTAGTAGAGTCTGATCATTTCCTGCTGGTTGGATTGTATTAAAAATATATGGCTTTATGGGCATGGAAATTAAATATGTGAACAATCAGGCTTTGTAAAAATGTACCACATGTTAACCTAAGTAAAAGTCATAAAATATAAACAAAATGTGAAAATTTAGAACATTCTCATAATATATGTTCTTTTTATGAGCTAACTGCTCTGTTGTGGGTCATATTGCAAGACCAAAAAAAAGGATATAATTTAAAAGATCTTTTCATGTAGTTTTGAAAATGATAAAGCTAAACTAAATCTTTAGTTGGGTTTTTAAGTCATAAATCACTTTAAGGTTAGTGGCTACCTGATGTAATATTCTGACACCCTGACAATAAAGAAGGGATTATAACAGTGCTGCGGGCATTGTTTTAAAGTGTTTTCCTACAGTTAAGTAGTAAATCAGTGACAGACAGGATTCCTATTTTACCATAGTTACATTAAGTCTATATTACAATATAAAATGTAATTTTTCCCAATCTCAGTTGAAGAAAAATTATTCTAGAAATCTGCATTTAAAACTTCTGGGTGAAATCTTGTTTGCATACAGCCATGTAATTTCCAAGGGAATATAGCAACTATTTCAGTAATTGCTTGCTGAAGGCCCAAGAAGGGTTATTCTAGAAAAAGAAGTCATAGGTTGATTTTTTTTTTTCCGCCTTTAATGGATGTGTTTGTTCACTTGACAGACTTTTTGGCTATGAATAAATTTAATACATCAATCAAAATAATGAAATTATTGTACTAATTTTGAAAGGAAATGTGATGTAATACTTTTAATAGTATGCTTGCCTTAACTGTGTGTATTATAGAATAATTCAATAGAGCATGAAAGAATATGGAGACTTCATTTAGTACATCCAATATAACCTAAGCGATTTATCTGCAGGTTGACTATAATGTCTCTGGTAAACAGAGTTTCAGGTAGAAAAACTGTGACCAATTTCAAAGGAAACTGAAGTATTTCAATATTTGCAATTGTCACTCATGTAACAGCAATGCCATTCAGGCTTTCTTGGAAAGTTTTATTTGTAAAAGTTCCCTTAAATTTTAAAAAAAAAAAAAATTTGAAAGGGAAACTCAGGCATGTACCTACTCTCACCTGGAAGAATTATAGAAAGATAGGGAAAGTGAAGAAACCTTTATAACACATAATCTACAATGTCAGCATATGTCCAAGATATGTGAACCTGTCTTTGGGGACATAGAGTTTAGAGGATTTCATTTTCTTTTTATTTTCAGTTAATTTACAAAGTTACTTTTAGTATAAGGATCAGATTATTCTTTAAACATCATTTCAATATTCAATTGCAATCAATATATAGTAAAAATATGGATTAAAGTTGATAAAATTTGAACTAAGATTTTGCAAACACAGAGCAGCCCTCGGATATGATTAAGCATTATGCTGCATGAGATATTCTAGCACGAGCCTTTATTAGTTGGTGACTCTTTTTTGTTTTTTTAATCTCAGGGTTTAAATCAGGTCAAAAATCATTTAGGATCACAGAGCCTACAATTTTTGTTGGTAAGTTCTACTAGACATAGGTGCAACGAAAGGGACATTTAAAATTAAATTTGTTTTAATATTGAAATTTAATCTACTGCTGAAATCAGAATTGAAATGGTGCCTTAGACTCATTTGTCAAGCAGAAGAATGTAAATGCTCTGAGAAGACACAGTTTCACCCTGTAAGTGGTGGCTGTAGAGATTCCAACCTGTCTGCATGCTGCAATAGTAGCATTATTCCATTGTAGGATATCCTTATCCTTTTTTTGCTTTGATTTATGTATTAGAATTTTTGTTGTGTCCCTAACTCATGTGGTCCATCTTGGTAAAATGAATAACAAATTGGTGTTTGGAGGGCAATGTACCATGCAAAATGCAAATGGGATTCCTGAATGGAAGACATCCAGCATAGATCAAGACCTCGCCCATATGTGGGGTTTTTGTCTAAGCAATCTTTTTATAAGCTTTTTAATGCTTGAACAGCTACCGAAGCAAACAGAGACATATTATTTATTAATTGTGCACCGTTAATAGCGAGGTCTCACCAACTGCCAATCCATATGGACATAAAGCCCTCAGTCCTAAATCTGCTAAGATTAATTTCTTTCAACGGCCTCCAACAGCGTGAGGTTGAAGTGAGAACCAGGTTTTGCTCCTGCCTTTTTATGCCTTGTGTGGCAGATTAGTTCACTGAGACTTCTTCACAAGCAAGAAAAGCTGCCGTCCTTCTAGGTTCTGTCCAGTCTAGAGATTTACTAAGATGAAGATGAAAGGACTTTAGCTCTGTTGTGTTTTTCCCAGATCCTCTCCAAAGCCTGCATAATCCTATTGTGCCCCCCGCCACCTAAAAAGGGGTAATAAAAAGAGATAAGAAACATGCCTCAACAAATTCAAACAGCTACAAAATCTAATTATATTAAGTGGAACTCTTACTTGCAAAAGCTCAAACTTAAAGTAATTAGGCTTAGTTGCAATTTCAAGATGTTTGTACTTGTGATTCCTGGTTGCTTTCAGTCATCTTGATTCTTCATGAGAAAATGTAAAATCTACCTAAGCTAATCCTAACCCACCCCGCCCCCCACCGCACCCATATACACATTATATGCCTGCCACATTTCATTAAGTTCATTTTTTGTTTTTAATTGAGACACATTCTGGTCTTTCCTTAAATTTGCAAGCTAACTCAATATTCCTGGGTGAATCAGTTCAGAGAAAGGACCCAAATTTTGCTGCTTCCAGATCTACTTTCTGCCAGATGCCTCCTTCCACTCTTAAAAGGCAGAGATGGTCATTTGGAGGAGTCTGTTTGTTCCTGGTCATTTTCCTCTCTTCCTGCATCCCCTGAGTTTGGTGCAATGTTACTCTTTACTCTTATCCTTCTGGTTATCCTGCTTCAGTCTGTCTAAATGACTTGAGCCCTTTTGTGATGCATTCATTTCCTTGTAGAAATTCATAAATGATAGAAAATTAGACAAGTTTCTAGGTAACAAATGAAAATATAAAGACTGGAGTTTCTGAGTATGAGTGTGTGTGTATTTTAAAGAATTTAGCCATGGTCAAACCAAAAGCATTTTTAGTCACCTTTTAGGGCAGTGTCTTTACTATGTTAAGCAGTTGTTCAGTAAACTATTAAAAAAACTAAACTACTGAACTTTGGAACTGTGCCATTTCAACCTGAACTCTGAATTCTGACTTCCACCCTTTTCTGGCAAAGAACTAAAACAAACTTCCTGAAGTAAGATTTCCTTGAGAGAAGCTGGAACTCATCAGTATCAACTGTAGATTTTAAATTTTTTAATCTAGAAGACTAGCTATTTTAATCTTTCCTGCCCAGTACACATACTCTTTTAGAATGGATAAAGAAATTTTGGTACATATAAATGATGGGATACTATTCAGCCAATAAAAGGAACACACTTGAGTCAGTTCTAATGAGGTGGTTGAATCTAGAACCTATTATACCTACTAAGTCAAAAAGAGAAAAACAAATATCATGTATTAATGCATATATATGCATTAATATATATATAGGAGAAGGCAATGGCAAGCCACTCCAATACTCTTGCCTGGAAAATGCCATGGATGGAGGAACCTGGGTGTCTGCAGTCCATGGGGTCACACAGAGTCAGACACGACTGAAGTGACTTAGCAGTAGCAGCAATGCATATATATGGAATCTAGAAAAATGGTACTGAGGAACCTATTTGCAGGCAGCAATGAAGATGCAGACATAGAGAACAGACTTACTGACATGGACAGCGGGGAGGAGAGAGAGGGTGAGACAAACAGAGAAAATATCATGGAAGTATATACACTCTCATATGTAAAATAGATAGCCGGTGGAAATTTGCTGTATGACTCAGGGAACTCAAATGGAGGCTCCATAACAACCTAGATGGGTAGGAATGGGTGGGAGGTGGGAGGGAGTTTCAAGGGGGAGGGGTCATATGTACACTGATGTCTAATTCATGTTGATGTTTGGCAGAAATGAAATCAATATTGTAAAGCAATTATCCTTCAGTTAAAAATAAATTTTAAAAAAGAAGTAAGGTTCAATGCAGGGTGTAGGATGCTTGGGGCTGGTGTACTGGGATGACCTGGAGGGATGGTGTGGGAGGGAGGTGGGAGGGCGATTCAGGATTGGGAACACGTGTACACCCGTGGTGGATTCATGTTGATGTGTGGCAAAACCAATACAATATTGTAAAGTGAAAAAAAATTTTAAAAGTAAGCAGGAAGCAGCCTATTTTAGGTAAGAAGGGAGTCAATGTGTGGACAGCCCCCTCAGCAGACTCTGGGAGCACTCAGCCCAGTTTCTGCCTGGGGCTCCCTGGGCAGAAAAGGTCATTTTCCTTAAGAAATAGCTGGACTTTTCAAGTAAGGGCTAAACTCTGGCCTTATGAAAATCACTAGTTTTCCACCGAAGCAGTATTTTTAAAACAGTGTTTACCCTTGGCAGTGGTAGCATTCCCTTTGTATTACTTTTTGTTTTCAAACAAGTCATTTTAGAAGGTCACCACCGCTTCCTGAATGTATCCATATTTAAAGTTGATTGACTTTCAGTGACTTGCCAAGCTTTGTATGTTCCACTCTGGAGCAGTATTTAGCTGTGGTGAGTAAGCTCACCACTAAAGAATCTGACTGCAAATATGTACTTTTTACTTTTTTTATCTTTTCTTTCTTCATCTTTAATTCTTAAATCCTGGGGAATGAAATAACATTTTATTCATCCTAAAGATGTCTTCTAAACCATTTGAGAAGGTTAGATCCTTGACTTTTTCATCTCAGGCAGCAGCTTGCTGGAGATCTAATGAAAATCTGTGCATGTGCACAAATTGACTAAAGGGAGTACATCAAATGTTAATTCATAGATGCAGAAGTAATATGCAAATAGAGATTCTAAACTTACTGTGCCATCATTTTTAATGAAATAAGTTATTCATCCTTTACTTTAAAGAAATAATAACATTTTGCCTTGGCTCAGCACACTGGAATATAGAGTCTCTTTCTCTTAATTCACTGATTGCCAATTCACTTCTCTTTGCCACCAGATGGATTTGAACTTTCTGAACTAAAAGGACTTTTTTTTCTTTAATCTTAATTTTAGTAAGTTTGACAATAAAGAAGCCTAGCTGTGTACAAATTATGTGCCAATATCTTTTTACTCATATGTAAAAATGTACCCTAATGATAACTCCTAAGGCAGATTGATAATTTGATACAATATTGATACAAATTCAATAAATATATTACTGAATCTCCAAGGACATCTTTTTTGGGTGTTAGTTCTAAAAGGTCTTGGAGGTCTTCATAGAATGATTCAGCTTCAGCTTCTTCAGCGTTACTGGTTGGGGCATACACTTGGATTATTGTGATATTGAATGGTTTGCCTTGGAAACGAACAGAGATCATTCTGTTGTTTCTGAAATTGCATCCATGTACTGCACTTCGGACTCTCTTGTTGACCATGATGGCTACTCCATTTCTTCTAAGGGATTCCTGCCCACAGTAGTAGATATAATGGTCATCTGAGTTAAATTCACCCATTCCAGTCCATTTTAGTTCGCTGATTCCTAGAGTGTCGACGTTCACCCTTGCCATCTCCTGTTTGACCACTTCCAATTTGCCTTGATTCATGGACCTGACATTCCAGGTTCCTATGCAATATTGCTCTTTACAGCATTGGACCTTGCTTCTATCACCAGTCACATCCATAACTGGGTATTGTTTTTGCTTTGGCCCCATCCCTTCATTCTTTCTGGAGTTATTTCTCCACTGATCTCCAGTAGCGTGTTGGGCACCTACTGACCTGGGGAGTTCCTCTTTCAGTATCCTATCATTGTGCCTTTTCATACTGTTCATGGGGATCTCAAGGCAAGAATACTGAAGTGGTTTGCCATTCCCTTCTCCAGTGGACCACATTCTGTCAGACCTCTCCACCATGACCCACCCATCTTGGGTGGCCCCACAGGGCATGGCTTAGTTTCATTGAGTTAGACAAGGCTGTGGTCCTAGTGTGATTAGATGAACTGTGAAGAAAGCTGAGCACCGAAGAATTGATGCTTTTGAACTGTGGTGTTGGAGAAGACTCTTGAGAGTCCCTTGGACTGCAAGGAGATCCAACCAGTCCATTCAAAAGGAGATCAGCCCTGGGATTTCTTTGGAAGGAATGATGCTAAATCTGAAACTCCAGTACTTTGGCCACCTCATGCGAAGAGTTGACTCATTGGAAAGACTCTGATGCTGGGAGGGATTGGGAGCAGGAGGAGAAGGGGACGACAGAGGATGAGATGGCTGGATGGCATCACCACCTAGATGGATGTGAGTTTGAGTGAACTCTGGGAGTTGGTGATGGACAGGGAGACCTGGCATGCTGCGTGCGATTCATGGGGTCGCAAAGAGTCGGACACGACTGAGCGACTGAACTGAAATGAACTGACTCTCCAAGATGAGCTATAAACCTCACTTGTAAATTGACTCTTAAAAAATTGTACCTAAATTAAAAATTGCATTTATAACATTTACTTTAATATTACTTTATATTTAGCTAAATTTTTATTATAGAATAATTTTATCATAATCAAGGATATCTATTATACATGGAAAATATTTATTAACAGTAATTATACAAGTGATGCTGCTAAGTCACTTCAGTTGTGTCCAACTCTGTGCGACCCCATAGACGGCAGCCCACCAGGCTCCACCATCCCTGGGATTTTCCAGGCAAGAACACTGGAGTGGGTTGCCATTTCCTTCTCCAATTCATGAAAGTGAAAAGTGAAAGTGAAGTCGCTCAGTCGTGTCTGACTCTTGGTGACCCCATGGACTGCAGCCTACCAGGCTCCACCATCCATGGGATTTTCCAGGCAAGAATACTGGAGTGGGGTGCCATTGCCTTCTCTGATACAAGTGATGAACCTACCCCAAAACTTGGAAACCAAAAGGTCTCTCCATTTGGCAGCAGGATATTCATACCAAATTCTACCAAAGAGAGATTTTTTTCCAGTAAAATGTGTCAACCATTCACTATTAAGCCAATTCTTTGTCTTCAAGAAACAAAGTGTAATGTTAAAAAAAAAAAGAACAAAAAACTGAAGAATAGTCATGAGGTGAATTAGTATAGAGGTTGAGTCTACTTACCCAGATTCTATCCATCTTGTCCATCATCTCCAAGTACATGTTGACATTCTAGATTTGCTTCAGTCTAAACAATCTAACCATCATAGAACAGAGGTGAGATATCAAGGAAACTATGATGTGACTACATGAAAAAAGTAGAAAAGAAGCAAAATGTATATAGTTCAGTTCAGTTCAGTCGCTCAGTCGTGTCCGACTCTTTGCGACCCCATACACTGCAGTGCACCAGGCCTCCCTGTCCATCACCAACTCCCAGAGTTCACCCAAACCCATGTCCATTGAGTCAGC
This sequence comes from Budorcas taxicolor, assembly GCF_023091745.1. NCBI lineage: Eukaryota > Metazoa > Chordata > Mammalia > Artiodactyla > Bovidae > Budorcas > Budorcas taxicolor. Next base: position 47,990,411 of record NC_068918.1, read on the forward strand.
GATGCCATCCAGCCCTCTCATCCTCTGTCGTCCCCTTCTCCTCCTGCCCCCAATCCCTCCCAGCATCAGGGTCTTTTCAAATGAGTCAATTCTTCACAACAGGTGGCCAAAGTATTGGAGTTTCAGCTTCAACATCAGTCCTTCCAATGAACACCCAGGACTTGTCTCCTTTAGGATAGACTGGTTGAGTCTCCTTGCAGTCCAAGGGACTCTCGAGAGTCTTCTCCAACACCACAATTCAAAAGCATCAATTCTTCTGTGCTCAGCTTTCTTTATAGTCCAACTCTCACATCCATACATGACCACTGGAAAAACCATAGCCTTGACTAGACGGACCTTTGTTGACAAAGTAATGTCTTGCTTTTCAATATGCTGTGTAGGTTGGTCATAACTTTCCTTCGAAGGGGTAAACATCTTTTAATTTCATGGCTGCAATCACCATCCACAGTGATTTTAGAGTCCCAAAATATAAAGTCAGCCACTGCTTCCACTGTTTCCCCATCTATTTGCCAGAAGTTATAGGACGAGATACCATGATCTTAGTTTTCTGAATGTTGAGCTTTAAGCCAACTTTTTCACTCTCCTCTTTCACTTTCATCAAGAGGCTCTTTAGTTCTTCACTTTCTGCCATAAGGGTTGTGTCATCTGCATATCTGAGGTTATTGATATTTCTCCTGGCAATCTTGACTCCAGCTTGTGCTTCTTCCAGCCCAGCATTTCTCATGATGCACTCTGCATATAAGTTCAGAGAGGAAGAAATCATGGGCACTTGAAGCTTCATCTCACAACACAAAATCAGGAATGAATGAAAGGGAGAAAATACCTTTTTTTGCTATCTAGTTATACAAGCTGTTTTTAGCCTCAGAGGGAAGGAGGACTTGCTTTGCTTTGTTTTAATTGAAGTATAGTTGATTTATAGTATACTGTTAGGTTCAAGTATACAGCAAACCAATTCAGTTTTATGTGTGTGTGCATATATATATGTTTCAGATTATTTACCATTCCAGGGTATATCAAAATACTGAGTACAGCTCCCTGTTCTATCAAATAAGTCCTTGTTTGCCTATTTCATATATAGTAGTATGTATCTGTTAACCTCATACTTGTAATTTATCCCTCCCTGACTTTCCCTTTTGGTGACCATAAGTTTGTTTCATGTATCTGTGTGTCTATTTCTATTTTGTAAGTAAATTCATTTTTATTATATTTTTAGCTTATGCATGTAAGTGATATCATATATTTGTCTTTGTCTATACTTCTTCACTTAATAGAATAATCTTTAGGTCCATCTATTTTGCTGCAAATGTCATTATTTCAATCTTTTATAAGGCTGAGTAATATTCCATTGTGTGTGTGTATACACATCACATCTTTATCCATTTATCTGCCTGATAGATTCTTAGATTGCTTTTATGTCTTGACTATTGTAAATAGTGCTGCTCTGAGCATTGAGGCATGTGTATCTTTTCAAATTAATTTTCTATGGATATGTGCCAGGAGTGAGATTGCCAGATTGTATGGTAATTCTATTTTTAGTTTTTAAGTAATTTCCATACTGCTTCCCATAGCGGCTATGCCAATTTACATTCCCATCAATTTACAGGAAGTTTCTTTTTTCCATTCATTATTTGTAGACTTTTTGATGAGGGCTATTCTGACAATTATGAGAAGTACCTTCTTGTAGTTTTAATTTGTATTTTTCTGGTAATTAGCAACATTGAGCACTTTTTCATGTGTCTGTTGGCCATTGTAAGGACTTTTTTTCAAAGAATGAAGTTTTACTATAGATATTTTAGTTACAGTACACAACACTTCATAGATAGTAAGTGCACTTACCTGTCTTTGTTGTTTATTCATCCACCTATTCATTCTTTAAAAATTGAGGCTCAAATCCTCATGTGTCAGACACTCTTCTAGGTGTACATTTTAATGGTAGGAACAGATATATTAATTATTGATTATATAGAATAAGATTATTAAGAAAAATGTAACAGATAGAGATAGAATTATCTATTTTTAACAATGACTAAAAATAATTCTGGGGTTCTTAATATAAATTTCCTTTTTAATTCATCTGAGAATGATTCATCTGAGAATCATAATGTAGTGATCTAGACAACTGGAAAGTGACTCATTTAAATAAAATCTATTGAAACTGTATAATTATCCAAAGTTTATAGTTTTATGAAGAAAATAAATAACAGCAAAGCATTGCATAAAAGCTTTTGGAGGAAGTAAGATATTAATTACTTTTTTGCCATTTAATATTGGGAGGATTTCAAAGCCTTGGTTATTGCACCCTTTCAAAACTTATTTCTATTTAAAAATAAGCTGCTTGTATACTTAGATGCATTAAAGGATGAGATATTACTGTAATAAAAGTATGAATTCTAAAGTCATGCCCTTTTCTGAGGTATTAACTTCAATTCTGTAATGGGTTTTTAGCCTGTCAAATTTAAAAACAACTGGAGTAAGAAAGATAAGTGAACAATACATATGACTAGAAGTTTAATGGAAATTAAAAAGTGAGAATATTTGGTCAATGGAAGAGAAAAAATCCAACTCTTGGCAGCAGAATAACTAAATCATAAATAGTTCTGAATGACATGCCTATGGAATGTAGCAATGTATGTAGACCCACAAACCCAATTTATGGCACACTCTGCAGTTATGGTGGGATGTTGTGTAAGGGCAGTGTGCAGCTGTAATGTGTAAACACAAAAATAGAATACATTCCTTGTTAATGTAACATTTTGCAGGACTGTGACCACGTTAATAAAATTATAAAGTAATATCCACTCATTTCAATATCTACCAGATGTAAGTCCAGATTAATACAGAGAATGTGAGGTTGGGATGATAGAGAATGGAAGGAAGGGATTGCAAAGAAAGAGGAAAAGGGGGAGGAAAAATGCCTAAACCTCCTACTGAGTAGGATTATATTGAATATAGAGCTAACCTGGGCATTATTAGATTCAACTCTTAAGTTTCCACATAATGCTAATGTCCACTTTTACTCCTGAGAAGGTGGTTAAAAACTACATAAAATTGTTTTGACTTGGTCTGAATTCCTCTTGTTTTATTGTGCACCTTTAGCTTATCCTATTATTTACCTTCCACACTATTTATGCTCCACTCTTCTCTGTCTCAGTTTGATCACCATCCTTATTTACAAAATAGATTATGAATCTTCATTTTAAGATTTACTCAGTGTTCATTTTTATGACACAGTATTATTGCCAAAGACACTTGCTTCTCCCCAGTACACACTGCAAACCCCCAATGGCTTGAATGCTTACTTAGGGCCTGGTTGGCTTTTGTGTTGTGTGTTCAGTCAGTCTCTCTAACCTGAGAAATATTTGCTTGTCTTCTCTATGCTTGATTCTTTTTCAACTTTCAACAGGAGAATCTGGACAAAAAGTTGGACAGAGAGGAAGTCAGCTGCATAATTACTGTCTATAGAAGACACATTCTACTTTCCTAACCAAGCTGATTTTGTTAGATTCCATATCACATACTTCATATTTCTCATAGGAGATAGTCACCGTCTTCAGGGCCAAGAATAAGTCATGATTTTTCTCCATGGCTCACAGTGGTCTCATTCCCTTTGCCAGTGATTATTTTAGGCCTGGCAGCCAAATTGACTCTGGCCACCATTACAAGGGGTCATCTCTGCTGGATGTCATTTGGCACAGGTTTTCCACTCTGGAAAAAGAACTTTTTTTTTGACCTGAGATGTTATCATGCAAATGGAATCTACAGCATCTTGCAACCAAGAGAAAAGCTCACTTGATGACGGTGGAGCAGAAACCTAGGGGAAAAACCTAGGTCCATGAGGAGCCATGTATCACTCGCTGAGCAGGTGAGTTAACAAATCCCGTATCTGTCTCAAATTCCATTAAAAGCAGAGGCTGATAAAAATATGTGGCAGCAGCTAAGTTGCTTCAGTCATGTCCAACTCCATGCAACCCCATAGATGGCAGCCCACCAGGCTCCTCTGTCTCTGGGATTCTCCAGCCTAGAATACTGGAGTGGGTTGCCATTTCCTTCTCCAACATAAGCATGCATGCTAAGTCACTTCAGTTGTAGTCGACTCTGTGCAACCCCAGGGACAGCAGCCCACCAGGCTCCTCTGTCCACGGGATTCTCTAGGTAAGAACACTGGAGTGGGTTGCCATTTCCTTCTCTAGAATATGCACTATTACTCAATTAAGGAGCATGGCCTTAGTTTTTATAAATGGTGAATGGGAGAGTAGAGTGAGAAAGGAAAAAAATGCCTTTTTAAGAAAACTTTTATTTTACAAATTAGAGTATAGATGGCACTGATGGTAAATAACCTGACTGCCAATGCAAGAGACACAAGAGACGCAGGTTCAATCTCTGGATCAGGAAGATCCCCTGGAGGAGGGCATGGCCGCCCACTCCAGTATTCTTGCATGGAGAATCCTATGGACAGACGAGCCTGGAGGGCTACAGCCTATAGGGTTGCAGAGTCAGACATGACAGAAGCGACTTAGCACAAATGAACCACATAGTTGATTAACAATGTTAGTTTCAGGTGTACAGCAAAGTGATTCAGTTATACATATACATGTATCTATTCTTTTTCAAATTCTTTTCCCATTTAGGTTGTTACATAATGTTGAGCAGTTCCCTATGCTATACAGTAGGTACTTATTGACTATCCATTTTAGATACAGCAGTGTATACATGTCAAGGTGTATTATTACTATCAAACTGATTACCATTTGTATCAAATGTGGCTGACTGCTCCATCTGGAGCTACGTTCTTAAAAGAATCCCAAATAAAAGAACATAGGGCAGCTCTAGATTTGGTTTTTGTGATATAGATTTGGAAGAAAAGAAGGAAATTTTATCCAGGTGCTCCTCCTTCCATTATGTAACTTGATAGTCTAGAAGAGAGAGATAAAGATGAAAAGATCTAGAGTGGTGCATAGTGACACATGGTGGTACATCTATGTATCTTCTATTTTACTATTTCTGGAGTGTTTCATTTCTTTGTAAAGAGATAAATCTCTTCGAGCATTTTTTTCCGAAATGAAGAACATTCCTTGTAATGCAGGTCTGCTAAAGAATTCTCTGTCTTCAAAAAAAGGTTTAATCTATTTTCATTTTTTAGAGATCTTTGAACTGGATATAGAATTATAGCTTAATAAATCTTCCAATACAGCCATACCTCTTTTTATTGTCCTTCACTTTATCATGTCTTGAAGGTATTGCCTTTTTTTTAAAAAAAACAATTTAAAGGTTTATGACAACCCTTCATCAAGCAAGTCTATTGGTGGCTTTTTTCCCCCCAAAGCATTATTTGTTCTCTTTGTGTCTGTTTAATATTTTAGTACTTCTTACCAGCTTCCCTAGTGGCTCAGAGGGTAAAGCGTCTGCCTGCAATGTGGGAGACCCAGATGGGAAGATCCCCTGGAGAAGGAAATGGCAACCCACTCCGGTAATCCTGCCTGGAAAATCCCATGGACGGAGAAGCCTGGAAGGCTACAGTCCATGAGGTCGCAAACTAAGCGACTTCACTTTCACTTTCTTTCACAGTATTTCAAACTTTTCATTATTATTATATTTGTCATGATGACCTAGATTAGTGATCTTTGACGTTACTATTGTCGTTACTTCCAGGGCACTGCTAACCACACCCATATCAGAAGGCAAACAAGTGACAAATGTGTGTGTTCTACTGCTCCGTTATCTGGGTGATCCCCCATCTCTCTCCATCTTCTCAGGCCTCCCTACTCCCTAAGACACAACAATGCAGAGATTAGGCCAATGATAACTCTAAAATTGTGTCACTTAGAGAAAGAAAGTGTCATATGTCTCTCGTTTTAAACTAAAAGCCAGAAATGATAAACCTTAGTGAGAAAACTGGAGAAGGCAATGGCAACCCACTCCAGTACTCTTGCCTGGAAAATCCCATGGATGGAGAAGCCTGGTAGGCTGCAGTCCATGGGGTCACTAAGAGTCGGACACGACTGAGCGACTTCACTTTCACCTTTCACTTTCATGCATTGGAGAAGGAAATGGCAAACCACTTCAGTGTTCTTGCCTGGAGAATCCCAGGGATGGAGGAGCCTGGTGGGGTCACACACAGTCAGACATGACTGAAGCGACTTAGCAGCAGCAGCAGTAAAGAAACTATGATGAAAGTTTAGACAGGCTAAAAGCTAGGCTTCTTGTGCCAGTTAGCCAAGTTGTAAATGCAAAGGAAAAGTTATTGAAGAAAATTAAAAGCACCAATCCAGTGAACACACAAATGATAAAAAGGAAAAACAAGCTTATTGCTAATATGGAGAAAGTTTTAGTGGTTTCGATAGAAAATCAGGCCAGGCCCAATATTTTCTTAAGTCAATACATAATCTAGTACAAGGCTTTAACTGTCTTCTATTCTATGAAGCCTTAGGGTGCTGAGGAAGCTGCAGAAGTTTGAAGCTCTCAAAGGTTTGTTTATGAGGTTTAAAGGAATACATCATCTCTATAACATAAAAATGCAGAGTAAAGCAGCAAATGCTAATGTAAAAGCTGCAGAAAGTTATCCAGAAGATCTAGCTAGGATAATTGATGAAGGTGGCTACACTAAACAACAGATTTTCAATGTAAGCAAAGCAGCCTTCTACTGGAAGAAGCTGCCATTCAGGACTTCCATAGCTAGAGGGGAGAAGTCAATGTCTGGCTTCAAATCTTCAAAAGACAGGCTGAATGATGTCTGAATTCAGGCCTGTTGATTACTTATCACTTGACAATAGGTTGTTTTTCTTATTTTTCTGCATGTCTTATAATTTTTCACTTAATTCCAGACACTGACTTTAGATTTTTAGTAGTTGTTTCGTCTCTAAGTCATATTCGACCCTTCTGCGGCCCTATGGACTCTAGCCTGCTGCACTGCTCCATCCCTGGGATTTCCCAGGCAAGAATACTGGAGTGGTTTGCCATTTCCTAAATTTTTAGAAACCAAGGTAAATTATATTTACCATGAATATGTGCTTTTCTCTTCTTCAGGCTATTAGAACGGAGTACTGTTCAGCCAAACTTATCAGAAACTGAGCTGAGTTTCGGTTTTGTAGCTTCTACAGTTAATGTCAGTATATCACAAGCCTCATTTCTGTCTGTTGTCAGCTAGCATTGCATTGTTGTCCAGTCACCCAGTTGTGTGATTCTTTGTGGCTCCGTGGACTATAGCACACCAGGCCTCCCTCTCCATCTTCTGAAGTTTGCCCAAGTTCATGTCCATTGCATCAGTGATACCATCCAGCCATCTCATCCTCTGATACCCTTTGCATTATATGATGTCAAATTGGGGTGCCAGATAATTTTTTTTGAGCATTTACTTTCCACCTTCAGCTTTCACCATCTTTGCAAGCCTATACCACAGAAAGGATCTCTCCCATTTTCATCCTTTCCTCAATGGTTGGCTTGTATTGCTTGTTAATGTGTACTGTCTTTGTCTTAGGGATGAAAGGATCTGACCTCACTTCAACCTTAGGGAGGGCATATCTATCTGGACCTTGGGTTTGGATTATTTCACTATTCATTGGAATTACTGATAATCCACTACCTCATGGCAGCCAAATTCTACCTTATATCTGTGGTTGGTACTAGGTGGGAATGTCCTACCACCGTTCCAGTAGTAGGAAACCTCTTCTTGGTGTTCATTTAAGATATAAGACCTAAGAACACTCACTCTACCGTCAGAGGCTATTGCTTCATCATAGAGAAGAACCTTGGTAAGAGAGCAGAGCTTTGCATCTATTTCCTCTTCTGTTGCTTATCACTTCATTTACATCTTGTGGATGAGTGTTTGCTGCCCTTCCTCAAGAAGCTTAAGGTGTTGTTCCATATGATAGAAAAGTCCACAAAAGTGTGCAGTGTTTTGGCCTGTTTCCCAACATCTCCTGGATGATATTATGGTGAATAAGTTCTCTTCTCTTCTATCCTGCTCTCAAGTTCTGCAGTGATGGTGTTCCACCATCCCAGCGCTCATTGGTTTAAACCATTAATTTGTTAGAATGGTTCATAGTTCTCTTCACTGACAGCCTCACCTTAGCTATCCTTACTTGAGGTCTTTTATGCAGTAGTGTCCAAGATGAGAGGGCCTCCCTCGTGGCTTGGTGGTAAAGAATCCACCTGCCAATGCAGGAGATGTTGGTTTGATTCCTGGGTTGGAAAGATGCCCTGGAGTAGGAAATGGCAACTTACAGTATTCTTGCTTGGGAAACTCTGTGGACAGAGGAACCTGGTGGGCTACAGTCCATGTGGTCACAAAGAATCAGATGAGACTAAACACTTTAGCACACATATTCAAAATGAGGCTGGGACTGGAGTCATCTGAAAACTCAGTGTCTAAAATAGCTTATTCCCATGACAAATAGTGGATTATAGCTCTTGACTAAAACTCAGATGTATTTTTTAATGGAGTGGCTATTCTTTGTGCCTGTGCTGCTCACAGTGTGGTGGGTGGTTTTTTTTTTTTTTTTTTTTTCCTTTCTTCTTCTTTAAGGATAAATTCTATAAGCTTTTTAAGATGCCCAAGTATACTGATTCCCTTGTGGGTTTCCCTTGTGCCTCAGTTGGTAAAGAATCTGCTTGCAATGTAGGAGACCAGTTTGATTCCTGGGTTGGGAAGATCCTCGGGAGAAGGGAAAGGTTACCCACTCCAATATTCTGGCCTGGAGAATTTCATGGACAGTATAGTCCATGGGATTGAAAAGTCAGATATGATTCAGTGACTTTCACAGACAGACAGAAGTATACTGCAAGACTTTTAACTTAACCCAGAGTGTCACGTTCACCATATTCTATGAGTTACATAAGTTACTAGAGCCAGTCCAGATTATGGAGAGAGGGAATTTCACCTCTTGATGTGAGAAGCAGTAGGTATCGCAGCGAGGGAAGGAACTGATGATGAGCATCTTCAAGACTGTCCTCCATAGACTGCCACAGGGGACCAATAATGCATGATTCTTCCACAGAAGACATCCAGTTATTCACCAGATAAGAGTCTGAAACTCACCTCATTATAGTACTAGTTTTAAATCCAGGATTTTATCATCTAAATTGATTTTAACTCCAGGTTATCAAGTATGAGCCCTCTCAGTCTGAAACTTTGTGAACTAGAAAAATAATGTCTCTGCCTCTTCTGCCCCCTGTTCTCAAACCCAATATAAGATGGTGATATAGGGATAAAATAATTGTAATAGACATTCCCATTTCAAACATGAAGAGGAGGATGGAGGCACAGAGCCATCACGAGTTCACCTCTGCACATATCACAAGTTACCTTGTTACCTTAAAAATCTGTTCTCTAGGAATGATTTTCCATGGCTCTTGAGTCCACTCTTTGGACTCTTGGTTCTGAGATTCAAGTCGTCCATAAGCAATGGCCAGTGTATGCAGCTAAGTAGCTTTCATCTTGCTTTATGCCCATAGAAGTTTGGGAACGCTATAGGCTTTCACTGCCTCTGACGTTTTTACTCCAAAGTGATGACATTCTTATTAATTCACTATTCATAAAATGTTGGACATTTCTTATAAATCTTTTTAGGGTTCAATTGACTAACTTGGCTGAAGGCATAGTCAAAGATTTCATTAAGACAAGTCCCATTCTTATTAAGGCTGAGAATCATGACACAGTACTATCAAGATTTTAGAAATCTTTTGGTCTGGAGAGACAGAGCTTCAAAGATATATCATTATCATTACTTCCCAGCTTAAAATGCCTAGGAAGTATACCCTTAAGAGTCTTAGAAGTCTTCTTTCTTAGCTGAGATGGTACACAAAGCACTGCCTTAAATATTTCTGAGGTCTTAACAAAAGGTCTTATAACCACAACATCAGTCTGAACATTGCTACCCTGAAGCCTGATTTTACTGGCAAGACCTTGTATATGTTCTTTGCTCTGAGTCCATTTCTTATTTTGAAAGCTATTTTAACATTGTGAAAGTCAAAGAATAAGCAATGGTTTAATTTTTGACCATGTATTTCCAGGCTCTGTTATATTTCCTCAAAAAGTTTTTAAAGTAAACAACTCACTTTAAAAAGTGAGTTGTTTTTAAATCTCCACTCTCTTTGTACCTTATATATGGCTTTAAAAAAAAATGCATTCTTATGGTTCTGGAAATCTTAATCAAAATTGATAGATAGTATATAGTATTTCTGTTTTCCACTTATTCCCAAGTGTCACCAAGCATTTTGATACAATGAATGTAAAATGGGTCACTTGTCTTTGTCCTCTAATGAAATTTCCTCTGTGCCTTTCAAGTCTACCATAGTTGTCTCGAGATCCCTCCAGTTTGTGTCTGCCTCTCAGTTTCAAAGAATGGCCACATGTTTTACGTTTTCGTGAGGGCAACAACCAACCTCTGGTACTACTTTCTGTTCTACTTATTTATTACTGTGGGAAAAAAGTACTGCAAAACTCAGTGGTTTAAAACAACCATTTCTTGTGACTTCCTGTGCTGTGTAGGGTGACTGATCTCAGTTGGTTGACTGTCACTTTGAATTCCTTATGAAGTTATAGTAAGTTGGCAGCTATGGCTGGAGGGATGTGAAGCCTCCACTAGGCCAGACATCTAAGAAGGCTCATTCATTTTGTCAGTGATGCTATCGGTTGCCTAGAAGCTCATCTTTGTTGTTTACCAGAGCAGTTACTATGCCAAAGCCTTCGTGTGGATCACAACAAACTGTGGAAAATTCTTAAAGACCTGGCTCCTGAAAAATCTATATTGAGATCAGGAAGCAACAGTTACAACTGGACATAGAACAACAGATTAGTTCCAAATTGGAAAAGGAGTACATCAAGGCTGTATATTGTCAACCTGCTTATTTAACTTACATGCAGAGTACATCATGAGAAACACTGGGCTGGATGAAGCACAAACTAGAATCAAGATTGCTGGGAGAAATATCAATAACCTCAGATATGTAAATGACACCACCCTTATGGCAGAAAATGAAGAACTAAAGAGACTCATGATGAAAGTGAAAGAGGAGAGTGCAAAAGCTGGCTTAAAACTCAGCATTCAGAAAACAAAGGTCATGTCATCCAGTCCCATCACTTCATGGCAAATAGATGGGGAAACAGTGGAAATGGTGACAGACTTTATTTTGGGGGGCTCCAAAATCACTGCAGATGGTGACTGTGGCCATGATATTAAAAGACGCTTGCTCCTTGGAAGGAAAGTTATGGCCAACCTAGATAGCATATCAAAAAGCAGAGACATTACTTTGCCAACAAAATTCTGTCTAGTCAAAGCTATGGTTTTTCCAGTAGTCATGTATCAATGTGAGAGTTGGACAATAAAGAAAGCTGAGCACCGAAGAATTGATGTTTTTGAACTGTGGTGTTGGAGAAGACTCTTGAGAGTCCCTTGGACTGCAAGGAGATCAAACCATTCCATCCTAAATGAAATCAGTCTTGCATATTCATTGGAAAGGCTGATGCTGAAGGTGAAACTCCAATACTTTGGTCACCTGATGTGAAGAACTGACTCATTTGAAAAGACCCTGATGCTGAGAAAGTTTGAAGGCGGGAGGAACAGGGGACGACAAAGGATGAGATAATTGGATGGGATCACTGACTCAATGACCATGAGTTTGAATAAGCTCCAGGAGTTAGTCATGGACAGGAAGGCCTAACAATGTCCATGAGGTGGCAAAGAGTCAGACGCAACTGAGTGACTGAACTGAACTGAACTGAAGAGCAGTTAAACATGGTCTCTCCATGTGGTTACAACTGCCTTCTCACTGGCTCCATGGGGGCTTGTTTCCAAATAGAAATATCCCCACAGAAGGCATTAAAGAGACCTAAGTAGAAATTGCAAGATTGTTTTTGACCTAATCTTGTAAGACTCAGAATGTTACTTCCCCTGCATTCTGTTGGGTAAACAATTCACTAAGACTAGACTGGAGCAAATGACAAGCAGCATATGCATATAGGAAGGGAAGGAAATTCTGGCAGTCATTTTGAAAACTATCCACCACAGAAGATATGCACAAATTCAGTAAAGAAATGATGCTCAGCATGGGCAGAGTTAAGAAGTAGGTTTTTCATAAAGCTCTCTGTATCTGTACACCATACATAGTACATACAGAAGCCACATCACCACAGACCCCTACTAACTTCTTTGTCATTTTCTATCTTGCCTTTAGGAATCATGTTAGAGATTGAAAACTTTATCATTTATCAAGTGTTAATCACTTTGTTTTTGTTTTATAAAAACAATCACTCATATATGAGCCTCATTTTATGCCTACATACACCACCCACCCACCCATATACACACACACACACTCTCTCTCTCTCTCTCTCACCAGGAAGGCATATATTAATACTATGAGAGATCACTCCTCTAATAAGTACCCATACCAAATAAATGGAAAAGGCAATGGCAACCCACTCTGGTACCCTTGCCTGGAAACTCCCATGGATGGTGGAGCCTGGTAGGCTGCAGTCCATGGGGTCGCTAAGAGTCGGACATGACTGGGCGACTTCACTTTCACTTTTCACTTTCATGCATTGGAAAAGGAAATGGCAACCCACTCCAGTGTTCTTGCCTGGAGAATCTCAGGGACGGGGGAGCCTGGTAGGCTGCCCTCTATGGGGTCGCACAGAGTTGGACTTGACTGAAGAATAAAATAAAATAAAATATAACACTTAACTTCTATTCAATGTTTGTTAGATACATTTTTCAGAGATTAATCTGCTATGGAATTTTGATTTCTCAAAGACTGTTTTAACTAACCTAAGTTTTGCTTTATATTGTGCTTATTTCTAATTAACCTCCATTACTCCATTCATCTAAATAATGACTACAATTGTATACCACTAGTCATTCCTATGCATTGGAGAAGGACGTGGCAACCCACTCCAGTGTTCTTGCCTGGAGAATCCCAGGGATGGAGGAGCCTGATGGGCTGCCATCTATGGGGTTGCACAGAGTCGGACACGACTGAAGTGACTTAGCAGCAGCAGCAGCAGTCATTCCTAAAGGAAATCAGTCTTGAATATTCATTGGAAGGACTGATGCTGAAGCGGAAACTCCAACACTTTGGCCACCTGATGTGAAGAACTGACTCACTGGAAAAGACCCTAATTTGGGAAGGATTGAAGGTGGGAGGAGAACGGGATGACAGAAGATGAGATGGTTAGATGGCATCACCGACTCAATGGACGTGAGTTTGAGCAAGCTTTGGGAGTTGATGATGGACAAGGAAGGCTGGTGTGCTGCAGTCCATAGGGTCGCAAAGTGTTGGACATGACTGAGCGACTAAACTAAACTGAACTGAAGCCTTTTTAGCAGACTGAGTTTGTAATGGTTGCTGGTGATTTTTTTTTCCCCTTTATTGCACACTTGTTGGCTGTTTGCCTTCAGCATCATCAGGTTGCTAGCTTTTGAACCACATGTACATTCATAAAAATTTTAGGAGTAAGTCACACAGGTAATTTAAGATATTTAATTAAAAATATAGTATGTAATTGTTCTGCTTTCAAGAAAATTACTTAACGTCTATGTGCCATCTTTGAAAATAGAACAAAATAATTATTCTGCATTATTTCATTGACATGTTTTAAGGGGCTGCTTAGAGGATCTTTAAGCTTGCTAAAGTCCTTTAGTACACTGTAGTCAAAGTAAAAGAACTGAAGGAAATATATTAATAATTCCTACTTTCAAAAAAAGATGACTATTACTTTCAAAATGCATACCCACAAACATACACATTCTTATTAAAGTTGGATAAACCCAAATATTTATCACCAAATATTGATTCAAGACATCAGTAAACAAGAACTATATTAAAATCTGTGAGATTCATTTTTAAAAGAGTAGTTATAACCCCAGGAGCTAATTTTAGGGATAAATGATATATAGAAAATAAGCATTGAAATAGTCAAGAAAATGAATCCCAGATTTCAGCTAAAACATCTTTTAAGAAACTGAGTGAGGTAACAATAGAGAAATAGTTGGACAACTTTTAAAAGTTTTTTGGTATTATGAAGGAAATACATAATACAAAATATTTGAAAAATAGAAAATAAGATAAATAAGAAAATGATAACTTATCTTGGACCCTCCATTAATTAGCTTTTGGAACTTGGCCTGTTTCCTAATTTATAAAGTGGCAAAATAAATGTGTTAACGTGTATAAATAATATATTAAGATTAGTTAATGCATAGGAAATATTTGTGTGTTAACCATTATATTATCGTTATTATTATCATATAAATCTATTTTAAAAATTTGTTGAAAGCCTATTAAGTGTCAGGCATTGGTCTGCCATTAGACTAAAACAAGAAAGTATAATAGACTTAAATTTTTGCCTCACAGAGCTCATATTCTAATGGAAAGAGAAAAAAAAATGTATACCAAAATAATAGGTATATTGCCGGTTAAAAAGTAATAAATGTTATGAATATAAGTAAGGCAGAATGAGTAGGATAGGAACAACCTAATGAGCAATTGATCATATTTTGAAGGAGTGTGAACAGGATAGACCTAACTAAGAAAGTTAATTCAAGCAAAGACCTGAAGGAAGTGATGGAGTGAGCCATGGAAAAATGCATTGCAAAGATCCTGAGGTGTTCAGGGAGCGTCATAGAGCCCTCTGTCTAGTCTAGAGAAGACTGAGTGAGGGAAAGGGCAGCAGAGCTGTGATCAGAAAGCAAGAGGAGGAGCACATCATGCGGGGATGTATAGGTCTATGATTTCTAACCTGCATAAAATGAGGAAATCCTAGAGGATTTTGAGTAGGCATAATCTGACAGATGCTTTTAAAGTGTGTTATTTACAGCTTTGCTGAAGCTAGACTTTAAGGAGACAAAGGTGGAACTATGGAAGCCAACTGGGGACTACTGCAGTCATCTAGGAAAGTGAGGACGATGACTTGAGTTAGAACAGTAGCAAGAAATGACAGTGCTGAGGAAACAGCTGGTGATGCAGGAAAGAGAGAATAAATTCCTTAAATAAAATCGTTTAATAGGAAAGAAAAGAGCTTTACTTTAGATTGGAACCAATGTCCGTACAGTGACAGGAAGGATGGCAGGAAGGTGTGGGATTGGGGATGAATGAGATTCTCTTTTACTGTTCTTTCTAATTGCAGAGAAAAGAACCACTGATATTTGATGTCAGTGTCCAGGCTTTACTCTCAATATCACATAAGAAAATAAGGGCAGAGATTGGGCTGATGCATCTGTAAAGGCAACAAATGCATAAGATTGCCAGCAAATCAATGGTAGGTAGGAAAGAGGCATGGAACAGATTCTCCCTCAGAGCCTTTAGAAGGAACTGAGTCAGCAGACATGTGATCTTGTACATCTAGCCCCCAGAACTGGGAGAAAACGCATTTCTGTTGTTTAAGGCACTCAGTGCATCGTACTTTGTTAGGCAGCCAGTAGCAAACAAATGCACTACCGTGGCCAAGTGATCAAGATCAACATCAACAGTAATAAGTCATGTTGTTGGTGTGTGCCTTTGATAAGATGTGATGAAAATGGCACTCTGTGGTCTTCCTCCAAAATACCACAACCACAGCCAAATCAGGAGAAAAACATCAGAAAATTCTAACTCTGGTATAATTCTATAAAATACATGACTAGTATGCATCACAACTGTCAGACATTAAAAGCAAGGAAAAATGTGAGAGATTACCACAGCCAAGAGGCATCTACAGAGATACAATAATTAAATTCAATGTGGTAAGGTGGAATGGATCCTGTAAAAAACAAAAACAAAAGTGCATTAGGTAAAAATTAAGAAAATCTAATTAAAGTACAAATTCTAGTTAAAACCCATAAACATCAGTTTCACTAACTGTAGTTAATGTACTATACTAATTATTGTTGTTATTCAGTCACTCAGTTGTGTCCAACCCTTTGTGACCCCATGGACTGCAGCATACCAGGGTTTTCTGTCCTTCACTATCTCCTGGAGTTTACTCAAACTCATGTTCATTCAATCAGTGATGCCATCCAACTATCTCATCCTCTGTTGTCCCCTTCTTCTCCACCTTCAATCATTCCCAACACCAGGATCTTTTCCAATGAGTTGGCTCTTCACATCAGGTGGCCAAAGTATTAGGACATCAGCATCAGTCTTTCCAATGAACATTCAGGGTTTATTTCCTTTAGGATTAACTGACTGGATCTCCTTGCTGTCCAAGGGACTCTCAAGAGTCTTCTTCAGCACCGAAGTTTGAAAGCATCAGTTCTTTTGTGCTCAGATTTCTTTATGGTCCAGCTCTCACATTCATACATGACTACTCTAAACATCATAGCTTTGACTAGCTATGTTTGTTGGCAAAGTGAAGTCTCTGCTTTTTAACATGCTGCCTAGGTTTGTCATCGGAGAAGTCAATGGCAACCCACTCCAGTACTCTTGCCTGGAAAATCCCATGGACAGAGGAACCTGGTAGGCTGCAGTCCATGGGGTCGCTAAGAGTTGGGCACCACTGAGCAACTTCACTTTCACTTTTCACTTTCATGCATTGGAGAAGGAAATGGCAACCCACTTCAGTGTTCTTGCCTGGAGAATCCCAGGGATGTGGGAGCCTGGTGGGCTGCCATCTATGGGGTCACACAGAGTCAGACACAACTGAAGCGACTTAGCAGCTTAGCAGCAGGTTTGTCATAGCTCTTCTTCCAAGGAGCAAGTGTCTTTTAATTTCATGGCTGCAGTCACCGTCCATAGTGATTTTGGACCACAAGAAAGTAAAGTCTGCCACTGTTTTCATTTTTTCCCTATCTATCTGCCATGAGGTGATGGGACTGATGCCATGATCCTAGTATCTTATCTTAGTATCTTAGTATCTTATCTCCCTTTTTTTTTTCTCGATGAAAAAAAGTCTGACTAGTGTTTTATGATGAACGCATATGCAGGGCAGCAATGGAGATGCAGTCAGTGAAAACAGACTTCTGGACACAGAGGAGGAAGAAGAGGGTGGGATGAATTGAGAAAGTAGCATGGAAACATATACATTACCACATGTAAAGTAGATAGCCAGTGGGAATTTGCAGAGAGCTCAAACTCAGTGCTCTGTGACAACCTAGAGGGGTGGGATAGGACGGGAGGTGGGAATGAGGTTCAAGAGGAAGGTGACATGCATACACCTGTGGCTTATTCATGTTGAATGTTGAGTTTTAAGCCAGTTTTTCACACTCCTCTTTCACTTTCATCAAGATGCCCTTTAGTTTCTTCTTTTCTTTCTGCCACTGGGGTAGTGTCATCTGCATATCTGAGGTTGAGATATTGGGGAAATTGGGGCTTCCCAGGTGGTGCAGTGGTAAAGAATCTACCTGCAATGTAAGAGTCCTAGGTTTGATCCCTGAGTTAGGAAGATCCCCTCGAGGAGGGCATGGCAACCAACTCCAGTATTCTTGCCTAGAGAATCCCCATGGACAGGGGAGCCTGGTGAACTACAGTCCATGTGGTCACAAAGAATTGGAGGAGGCTGAGCAACAAAGGTCCACCTAGTCAAGGCTATGGTTTTCCCAGTGGTCTTGTATGGATGTGAGATTTGGACTGTGAGGAAAGCTGAGTGCCGAAGAATTGATGCTTTTGAATTCTGGTGTTGAAGACTCTTGACAGTCCCTTGGACTGTCAGGAGATCCAACCAATCCTTTCTGAAGGAGGTAAGCCCTGGGATTTCTTTGGAAGGAATGATGCTAAAGCTGAAACTCTAGTACTTTGGCCACCTCATGCGAAGAGTTGAAACTCATTGAAAAAGACTCTGATGCTGGGAGGGATTGGGGACAGGAGGAGAAGGGGACGACAGAGGATGAGATGGCTGGATGGCATCACTGATTCGATACACTTGAGTTTGGGTGAATTCTGGGAGTTGGTGATGGACAGGGAGGCCTGGCATGCTGCGGTTCATGGGGTCGCAAAGAGTCAGACATGACTGAGCGACTGAACTGAACTGAGCCAACACACTGGGGAAATTAAGTGGAGGTTGTATGGGCTGCTCTTAGTCACTCAGTCATATCAGACTCTTAGCATCCCCATTGACTGTAGCCTACCAGGCTTCTCTGTCCATGGGCAATCTCCAGGCAGGAATATGGGAATGGGTTGTCATGCCTTCCTCCAGGGGATCTTCACAACCCAACGATCAAACCCAAATTTCCCATATTGCAGGCAGATTCTTTACCGTTTGAGCCACTAGGGAAGCCCATAGTCTGTATGGGAACACTCCAATATCTGTCAATTTTTTATAATCTTATAGTTTGTGATTTTAGTACTTTTTGCAATTTTTTTCTGTAAAGGTAATACTATTCTAAAAATAATATGTAATTTTTAAAACTGCGGAAAGCTTTTGGCTGACCCTTATACTAGTTCATCTAGACACGCACTGATTTCCCATGCTTAACTGCATCTAACCCAGATGCTTTCCACAGTTAGGGTTCAAACATACAGGTTTTTAAAATTTTTGATCAGCTTAGTTTACAGTGATGTTGCTGACAAGGCAGTAGATGGAAAAACAAGGTGAAGGCCATGTTTGTTTGCCTTCCCTCAGTAGAGATTTGAGAAAAGGCAAATGAAAAAGTTATTTGATGATGAAAATTTTTTAACTAAATAAATTTGTTTAGTCTTCAAATCTGATAGGTACACAATCTAATGAAGAGGATTAAAGAGATGAAATTATTTTTAAAAAAGGAAGAATATTTTAGTATATAACCCCATCGTCATGAAAGCCAAAGAAAAAGTTTATAAGTCAATTGCATGCAAAAGTGATAAAATACAGAACAATGTTATATCTTGGTCTTTCACTGTATTTTTATAACAAATTAGGTTAAATAGAAAATGTTTTAATTTTTTATATTCCAAAATCATTGGTTAAAATAAAGGGCAATATATAAACTATTGTAACATTGAAATATACAGAGAAATATTTTTAAACTATTATTAGAAAGCAAAAATTCCAGGACAAAAGCTTCCACAAAAACAAAACAAATAAACATCTATTTATAATACTTAGAAATAAATATGTTTTAAAAACTTATTTTGTTTGACTTTCAAGCATGAAAATAATCTTTAAATAATCCCAATTGACTTTAGAATGAATATTAGATTCTCTAGTGTCTTTTAGCACCCACTCCAGTGTTCTTGCCTGGAGAATCCCAGGGACGGGGGAGCCTGGTGGGCTGCCGTCTATGGGATCGCACAGAGTCGGACACTACTGAAGCGACTTAGCAGTAGCAGCAGCAGTGTCTTTTAGCAATGCTAATGACTTTGTAGATCTGAATAAAAGAACGATAAATGAAACCTAATAAAAAATTGGAGTAAACTCTAATTTCAATATCAAAACTCATACTAAATTTTTGGAAAGTGTCCATAGTACAAACCACTGTTTATTATAATTATTATTTAGCTATTAGATTTTCTAATAATGTTATAATGAAAAATAAGATTTTTAAATTGTTATGTTTTTATATTTAAGGGCATTCTATCAATCTTCAAATTTAAAGACAGTCAACTTGACCTTATGCCTTATAGCAAATTTTATATTTTTGTTTTTTAGGAAGGAGTCCAAAGTGTATCTTTTTAAAATAAATATGGTATTACTTATCCCTGTCTCTTGAGTGTGCTTTTGGGTTGTTGTTCTCACAATACAGTTCTTTCATCTCATCCCTTCCTACAAACAAAGACAACTTGTCAGGGTTTGGGATATGAGCTGTGACCATAGGTTAAAGCAAAGTTAATTATTCTGTAGAAGCATCAAACCTAAGTCTTTGACCTCAAGAATGTCATGCTTGAAGTAATTGGACTAACTTGGCCACAGATAAATTAGTGAGACACTTTAAAGCAAAATAAAGTTGCAAATGAGATAGTATTTTGAACCAGTGGTGGTAGGGTGAAGGTGGGAACTCATTTTTCCTCAGCATTTCAATTTTACCTTTGAGGAAATTAATCCACTCCAGAAAGCCCCTGGCACTTTTGCTCTCTTCCCCTCCTCTTTGTTTACTCTCATTCTTCCCTGCCCACAAATCCCCAAACCCTCATAGAATCCTAAGAGAGTTCAGAGAGTGCATAAAACAACCCAGTCTTTCATCTTCCTTTAATTCCCAATCATCAGTATTCTTTATCAACCAGGAAGGTTTTCAGATAGTTGGAATAGCTTTCCTAATTTACGTAATTTGTAGTTTAAAAGGAAAAGCTCTCATTTTCAGGCTTGGGACATTGATTATGTGTATTAATCCTAATCTTTTCTTCCCTCTTGTGAAGGAGAATACTCAAGGTGCTATGCCTGCAATTGTGATTTTCCCCTACAATTGTCTTTTCGTTTTATCCTTTTTCATCTTGATATGGCTTTCCCTATAGCATACACACACCATGGCTGATCCCTCACTTAAAGAATACTCTTAATGACTGACTTCCCTGACATGATTCTATATCCTCTCTAATACATTCTACTCATGATCATTAAAATATTCTTCCTCAGATCCCTGTATTATTTCTGACTCCCCATCACCAAACACGTCACACTCAGACTCTTCTCACTAACCTCTAGGGCACACAGGCATTTCTCATCTCCCCTGAAAATAACTTCTCATTAACATCCAAGGTGCCTCAATTTTCAGCCTAGGGTCAATACCTTGTAGGTCACAGAGAAAAGTTAACCTCTGTTTCCCTGTTTTCAAGTCACTGAATCCCCAACAGCTCTCATCATGCCCTTCATGGAGTTGATTTCCTTTCTGTGTTCCAGTCCATAACCATCACACGCACATAAGAATTAACCCCAAATACAGCCAAGGAACCCTGACTCCTTCAACCCAAACTTTCATGTGGCCTCTTCCAAGTGCTCAGTCTCTGCTATTTTGTTTTTTACCTTTCTGAAATTAAAGCTCATTAATTAGAGCCACACACAAAGAATTGATAAGTCACAAAACATTGAGTGAAAAAAAAGGTAGAAAAATGTATAGTTTGACATCATTTTTATAGAAGACTTTTTAGCATAGAAAACAACATTATAAATACAAACATTAAATATTTGACCTTGTGGCTCATCTCATAAAGAATCTGCCTGCAGTGTGGGAGACCTGGGTTTGATCCCTGGATTGGGAAAATTCCCCTGGAGAAGGGAAAGGCTACCCACTCCAATATTCTGGCCTGGAAAATTCAATGAACTGTATAGTCCATGGGCTCTCAACAAATCAGACATGACTGAGCAGCATCCACTTTAAACATTCACTTTTCACTTTTTCAAATATATTAAGGTATGAGAAAAATATATAAAGAAATGTATGGGAATAGCAAATCTGTAATTCAGGAGTAGAGGCAAGTTCTGTGCCGGAGCAGAAGGAAGGGGGGTCTTTACTCCTACAGAGAATACTTTATTTTATAAGCTGAGTGGTGAATACATGAACTGATATTACATTATTTCTGTTTTGTGTATTCTATGCTTTCTTAAACTAAATTCATAGAATAGACAATATCCTCAATATTATACACCAAATTCACAATATATGCACTATTTTCTTAACTGTAATATCAGAAATCCTTGGTGTCCCTCAGATGGTAAACAAACTGCCTGCAATGCAGGAGACCTGGGTTCAATCCCTGGGTCTGGAAGATCCACTGGAGAAGGAAATGGCAACCCACTCCAGTATTCTTGCCTGGAGAATCCCCATGGACAGAGGAGACTGGTGGGCTCCTTTGTTCTAATATTTGCTTTTAATATTAGACATGCAATTACAAAAGGGACTTACAAAGTTATCTATTCCAAACTTCTGTCAAATTAAGAATCTACTACCTAATATTACAATTACTAATTTATTGTTAATATTTAAATTTAAAAAATTAGAAACCATCTCTTTGTGGAAAGCACCAGGATGTCAGTAAAAGAAACAGGGGAATAACTCTGCCTATTTATTCTGGGAATTTAGATTGTAGACAGAGAGACAGATCTTTAAAAACTTAAGTGTTGTAGACACTGTGATAAAAGAATCCAGGTGGAAGGCCAAGCCTGATGGTAGCCTAGCATTTGGGCTAAAGATAGCCCATAAACTAGGATATCTTCAGCATAACCTAAGGTAGCCTAGCGTATGAGTTGGGCCACTGAGGTCAAAAGAAGAATAAGGCAACCTCTTAAATATTAGGATTTTGTTTTCTACTCTGCACTCTCTGATGTTACAATCACTCTCTGTACTTGTGATCTTTACAAGTGTACTAGAGACACCCATAAAATGAATTTGATAATACTCCCCAAAGTTCCAGTTGGTAAGAAAGATCTGTAACAGTTAAAATGCATAGCCTATGTTTCAATAAATGAGGTGAGGAAAAGATGGGAAATAAAAGGGAGAATCAGCAGTAATGCTACCATTATAATTCTAGAAAAAAATGTTGAAAACATTCACTTTACTTTCTGGATTTTTTATTATGTTGATTGCAAATATTGTTTTGTTCACCTGAGTGATTACTTTCACCTTTGTTTGCACGAATGCTGGCATCAGAAACACTGTCACGAAATAGCTATGTTTCTTTACGGAAATTTCTTAATCTAAGACCTAATTTTCTTTTTGTAAAATAGGAATGACAGGAATATCACTCCCAAATTGTTATGAGAATTAAAATAGATATCTCATGTTATTTTCTTCACATATTACCTGGCACATAATGAATGCTCAAAAATGTTTGTTGGTTTATTATTATCATTTCAAATTGCTTTAAGGAAAATCTAAATGGCCATATGCTGTATTTTATCAGACATTTGAAACTCAGTTATACAGAATTCCTTCCTAACCTCTTCTTGGTTCATTGACTATACATTTTCCAAGATGGGATACTTTCAACTCTGTAGATAGAGTAAAGCTACAAACTTAGAGACTCATGAATTCTGCCTTCCACTCTAATCAAGGAATTGTCTGCATGCTTTTCAGCAAGCACTGTCATGCATTCACTTCTATTTTCTTCAGAAAGAAACTGCTGATTTTAATTTGTGACTCAGAACTGCTGTGAGAAATTAGAGAAATCACTGTAAAAAAAAAAAAGAGAGAGCATCAAATTACATGCCACTAAGTGCAACATAACATCTAATGGCAGTGTGAATCTTGGTTTTATCTCCATGTGTGATAATGATTGTTTGCTAGAGAATTCAGCATAATTTGTATTTAAAATATTTGCATGCTAACTCTGGTATTACCTCAGGCTATGTCATTTTGTGAAGTTTATCTTTCTGTAATTTACATATATGATAAAACTTTAAAAAAAAGTTTATTTTTTTCTGTGCCAAATCTTCGTTGCTGTGAGGGCTTTTCTCTAGTTGCAGAAAGCAAGGACTACTCTTCTTTTTATTGTGTGGACTTCTAATTGCGGTGGCTTCTCTTGTTGCAAAGCACAGGCTCTAGGTGTGTGGGCTTCAGTAGTTGCAGTGCATGGGCTCAGTTGCAGCGCATGGGCTCATTAGTTGCAGTTTCTGAGCTCTAGAGCACAGACTCAATACTTGTGGTGCACCCGCTTAGTTATGCTGAGGCATGTGGGATCTTCCCAGACCAGGGAACAAACCTATGTCTCTTGCATTGGCAGATAATTCTTTACCACTAAGTTATCAGTGAAACCCTTATGATAAAACTGAGTATCAAAAGTTGACAGTTTTATCTGGTAGGTGTATTCCTTAGGAAGACTTCCAGTTCTGAATTGAACTAAACTGTTCAGTTGCTCAGCCATGTCTAACTCTTTGTGACCCCATGGACTGCAGCATACCAGGCTTCTCTGTCCATCACCAAATCCCGGAGCTTGCTCAAACTCATGTCCATTGAATCGGTGATGCCTTTCAACCATCTCATCCTCTATCATCCCCTTCTCCTCCCATCTTCAATCTTTCCCAGCATCAGGGACTTTTCAAATGAGTCAGTTCTTCACATCAGGTGGCCAACTGACTTTAGGGACTATAAATAAATGACAACAGTGGTTATTCACTTTTATGTATTTTTGGCCTCAAAATGCATTTTTTACAAATAAGTTTTTATTTGCACTTTCAAAGTCTACACACACTACTACTAATGAGGAAGGAATCAAAGCATTTTTGTAATTTGTGAAAACTCAGATCTGAAACCATGGATTTCCATAGTTTGGGGGAAATAAAAATTAGAATATGTTTTTGTGAAAAATGAGACACTATATGGAAAAATTTACGTATATTTACATAAAGAATTTATTTGTGTCTTTCAGGAATATTAATATTTTAAAATATTAATTTGAAAACAATAGAAATTTTAACTTATTTTTAGTGTTTTATAAGATGACTTAAACTAATTATAGCCACCACTTTCCCATACACGCAGTGTGACCTCTTTAGAAATATTAAATAGAACACATCAAAAAAAAACCTTCCATAGTCATTCGTCACAAAATGTGGCAACTTTTAAAATATATACATAAAATGATCAACTTAATGGTACAGTTTGAAAAAGTGCAGTATCATCTATGGTTTTATTTCTTGTAAGTGATTGGTATACATTAGCCTTTCTGTGGGAATGTGAAGTATATGACATAATCTGGTATTTTAAAGTGGCCAGAAGTGAAATCATGGTCAAGAGACAGTGTGTGGTGAAGAATTGATACAAGCCATTTATCTTCATTTTCTCTGTCTTTTTTTTGGTTAATACCTATTCAAGGTTTTAAGGTAGTGCTTAATATCATCCCACACTTTAAAGAAAGAGCTTCCTTTTTCTGTTAATAAGTAAACCTTTGATTTTTTAAGATAACAGAGTTAACGCTTTAAAAAATTGCTCAACAGAAAATCATATGGAGTGATGTGGAAAGTCAAGAGAGGCTAGTGGTGGTCAGCGAGGAGCCTTGGAGAATGGTAGGCTGTGCTTATCAGAGCCTGGCAGCCTCCAGGAATGAGAAGTCCTCTGCCAGCACTCGCTCCAACACTTGACGGGTGTGTAGTTAGACACAGTACGATGATCACAGCATTGGATGCAGTCAGAATTTAATACCCTGGCAGCTGTGGAAACAGTAAGACGATCACCTCACTGTAGTGGGATGGAGTAACATTCACAGGCTTCACTGGGGGTTCAAAAAAGCATAGCAGTGCCTGCTCCATCGAGCTTCTTATAATTCTCTAGAAGTTTGAAATTTTTTTCTGTTTCAAAAGGAGCATTAGCTGAAGGTCATTTCTCCTGACTGAGGCTGCAGTGATTAATTTCATTTCCCTTGTTCAAGTGGCCTGTGTATACCTTACAAAATCGCATCAACAAATTGGGTTAGTGGCCTATTAGGCTAAGAAAAATAAAATTATCACCCCTCATCTCCTCTTTGTACTTTCTGCTGCAGCATGAGTGTGTTTCCCTAGGTCCTGGATGTCTTCACATGATAAGATGAACTTTAATAGAAAAATCGTAAGCAGAAGAATATAGTTAATTCAATTTTCTTTGAATGTAAAATAATTAGAAATCAGGGAAATAGGCAATACTTCACTTTTTGTATTTGTACATGATGGTTTAGGAATCCAGTAATGCCTTTTGTTTTTCTTTTAAATTGAGATATAACTGAAACATAACATTGTATCCAGCATCAGTGTACAAGATGATAATGGAATATGTATATATATTGCAAAATGGTTATCACAAGTCAGTTTAGTTAACAACCTTTACCACAGTTACAATCTTTTTCTCTCACGATGAGAAGTTTAAGATCTACTCTCTTGGCAACTTTCAGATATACAGTACAGTACTGTTAATTATAGTCACCATGCCGTACATTCCTAGGCCTTATTTATCTTGTAACTGGGTGGCAATATCTTTTGATATGGTTTTGCTTAGTTCAGCAGGATGCTGCATCTCTTTGGACACTTAATTTTATTTTGAATGCATGTAACCATTTGTTACAGTGACATTTTCATATTTTCTGTTCTGTTACAGATGCTTAAATATTTTTTTCTCGTAGTAGTAATTAACACTCATAGTAATTTATTCAGTTCAGAACTCTAGGAAATACTTTAAAATTCTAGTCATAGAAATACATTGTTCTCAGAAGAGCAGAACAAGTGATCTTTATGCCAGGGAATAACAGAAGCGAAAATTTGGACCTCTTGGATATGGTGGGAAAGCAGATCGGGATGTGAGCAGGAAGAATGTGTATGTGAGGGGTGTGGATGTGCCTATGTGTCTGTGTTTTGTTGCTCTTGGTACCCACTCCTTCATCAAAAGGGAAGAAACAAAGGGAGCAGGTGAGACGTATGGGTGATGAATTTTTCAGAGGAATAGATGAAGAAAAACAGCGCTATGTGAAAGCTGGTGGAAAACTATTAAAAGAAACAACAAACAGCTGTTTAAATAAATCGAAACAAAACCCTGAGAGTACCATTACAAAGAACTTTTGTCTTTATATCAGTAAGAACAGCAGTTCATTTTTCTGTAAATTTTCAGCCCCAAATGAAGTATTAAATATGTTGATTTTTTAAAAAGATTTGTTCAATATGTTGGATGTCCTGGAGTTTTGGACCAGTGGTTTAGTTAATCATGACTCAGGCACTGCATTTCTGTACCAGAAAGGAGGAAATGAAGCCGTTTCATAGGCCAGTGATATACTTGTGATGAGCAATGGCTTTTTTACTGCTCATTCCAGTGGGAGGTTACTTAAAGGATCTCTTGGAAACATTTTGGGCTTCTCCTGGAGGTAGAAATTAGTGCTCTCCGAAGGACTCCTTTTACAAACAAGACTGTAGGCAAGAAAGAAAAAGATATAAGTTACCAATCACTGACATCAAAGAAAGGAGTTTTGTCTTTTTATTTTTTTTGGTGGTGATAGGTTGTTTTGTTGTTTGGAAGTTATGTTAATTTGATCATTTGCTCTCAGACTTGGATGTTGTTTGCATATATTCTCTATGCAGATGTCAGTGATTATTTTTTTTCTAAAAGGATATTATATATATATTTATGTCCTTTATGTATGTATGTGTGTATACACATGTGTGTGTGTGTGTGTGTGTGTGTGTGTGTGTATATATATATGTATTTACCATTATGGGCCACATAAGCTCTCTGTCTAAGCTACTGCTATTTTTTACCTACCCTCTTTTCTCTTCTCTTTCTTCCTCCTTCTTCCCCACCCTCCTAAAATGTCTGAGTTGTTCCTTCCATAAAATAAAATAAAGCTTTAAGGAATCACTTATATAACATTAGAAGGATATGAATTATAGGACCATAGACCATTATTTCCATAATTGACCTTAAGGTCATTCTCTTTACCATTGATTTGTTTTTATGAAGTTATTTTATTTTTCTGATGAGGAAACTTACTTAGAGAAAAAAGTGATTATATGTTGTCTTCTGTAATTCACAATTAAGTTAGCAAATAGGTTTTTAAGTCATCAGTTTTAAATCAGTGCCAAATGTCTTTTTCCAAGGTGTCTAAAATGTTTGGATCTCACTAAAATACTGATTCTATAGATGTAATTAATAAATAAGTTTGAAAGGTAGCTGAGGGTATGTCAATGCAGCATCAAACTCCACACTTCATAGTACAGGTCATAACTAGTGTTTAAGTTTAAATATCTAATTTCTTTCAAGGAACATCTTATAAAGGACCTTTTGTCCTAAAGACATTGTCAGAAATGTCTCTAATGAGCAAACTAGGGATTCATTTTTCATAAGCCTTCAACAGTTCTGCTTCAGTCATCTTCCTTTTTCACTTTTCTCAGATTTCTTGAAGGATCTCATCAACACCAATCATTTTTATATCTAGCTTCCCTAACCCCTACCTTTATAACTGCAGTCCTGACTTTTAATTTTTCTCTTGATTCATTTATCTAATTGCCTAATAGACGTCTTTTTCTGGGGCTATCACATATATCATAAGTGCCACATTAGAAATATAACTAATTCTCATTTTTCCCAAGCCTCTTTTTCTATCTCTATTATAATATCTGTTTCATTCAGTTCCTCAAGCCTGAATGCTAGGCATCCTGTTTAGTTTATCTACCACCCCACCTCATCCCCATGCCAAACCACTTATCGAATTTTGTTGATTCTATCTCTTTTGTATCTTTTATATAGATTGTGTTTCCATTTCCACCACTACTGACTTAATACAGGACCTCATTATCCTGGCTTATACTGGTTCAATAATCTCCCTTCCAGCAGCCTTGACCCTCTCTAATCCATACCTGACACTGCAGCTAGGGTAATCTTTTAAAATGCAAATTTAATCATCTTATTTCCTTGTTTAAATCCTTCAAATGGCTTCTCATTTCCTCTAGGTTAAAGTCCAAATGCTTCCATATGGCATACAAGGTGCTTCCGTGATCTCACACTCAGATTCATCTCTCTTGCCTCTATGTTCCCCCTCCAACCATTCTAACTCCCAACCATGAAGATCCAACAAACTTCTTGGAGTTTCTGCACAACCGAATTCTAATTTCTCACATTCTGATTTCTCTACTTATAAATCCTTTATCTCTTCATCCACTTCTTAAACTCCCACTCACAACTTTAATACTTAGCACAGTGGCATATTCTATATTCATCAGGGCTCTCAAGAGGAAAAAACATACAGATAGATAATTTATGATCTATGATTTATGAGGAATTGGTTCCTGCAATTATTATGGGGCAATCTGCAGGGTGGGCCAGTAATTCAGGAGCCCAGGGAGAGGTGAGGTTCAAATTCAGTGGCTATCAGGCAAGAAGATCCTATGTTGGCAGTGAAGACTGAGGCAGTCAAGTGGAGAATTTTCTTTTACTTGGGGGAGGGAGGCAGTGTCCATTTTTTCTGTTCTATTCAGGACTTTGACTGGATGAGGCCCACCCACAATGGGGAAGTCTAGCTGCTTTACTCAAGTCCTCTGATTTAACACTAATCTCATCCAAAACACCCACACAGAAACATCCAGAATAATGTTTGATCAGCTACTGTATCTGCAAACCCAGTGGCCCAGCCAGACAGACTTGTAAAATTTACCATCAGTCTCTATGAACTAATTTTCAGTTCTTTAAAAAGAGTGAGTTGATTATTCTCAGTATAGCATAAACATCTATTATATGCCTCTATTTCTGTTTACAATATTTTTGTAATTATTTATGTCAGTCTCTCCTATCCAGATATGAGCTCCATGAGGAAAGATAATATTACCCTGGCCAGAAGTAATGGTTTTGAAGATAATGATAAAACGAGATATTGTAGAGCTCTCTAGTATTTTCAAATTCTGCTGTCTCATTTGATTCTCACATTAATCATGCTTATATACAAATGACTATTTTTCGTCCATCTAACAGAAGTGGTAACTGAAAAATTACAGATTAAAGAAAATATGGATTTGACCCAAAGTCACATAGTTAGCAACTGTCACTGCCATAACTGCTGGATTCTCTCTACTTAGCACTTTCCCCCTCAATAATCAGGCTTTAATAAAAGCCTGTCCTAGTCTCTTATTTTGTGATTTTCTTTTTAGCTAAGTGTCTTTTACTTGGTTATTAATTTTCAGACTCACTGTACATAGTGAAGTGATATGCTGTTACTTGGAGCAATATGTTGGAACATGCTACCGCTTGACTCATTTCCAATTTTCAATATCTGTAAAAAATGGAAGTGGTTCAAATAGCTGCAAATTAAAGCACAGTTTAAAATCACTGTATCATATCAAACCTATCTGTACTTTGGTTTATAAGTGTGTGCTGCCCGTGCATGGATAATCCATCACAGCTTAAAATTAGAAAAAAGACTCACAGCAGGTCACTGCTTTTTCTGACAACATGACCTTCTAAATACTTCTTAAATGAAATAGATGTGTTTTCCCCTCCATATTTTCAAATCCGAATACTTTCAATGGAGCCTCATTTCTGTCTGGGAAGCCTATTCGAGCCCATCATTTAATTAAACTGGTATTTGTATTCATAAAGCAGAAATAACCAAGGGCAAGGGCATTTCCTCATATGTGTGGCCTACTTCTATAATGGAGATATGCACATCTGTCAAGTTTGTTGAAACTGAAGCCATGTGTCCTCTGATGTCGGATGGTGTTCTGGACACACTGCTTTAGCCTGTCTACAGAGCAGTGTCAGATTTCACAGACCCTCAAGGGATAAAAGGAATCTGTACTGAGATGTGATAGTATTGAATTTGGTCAATACTTCTCATCTCCCTTTTTAAAAACCATTTTTATTATGTTTATTTTTGGGGAACACTTGGGAAGTCTGGGGATAGCTATAAAAGTAACTGTTCACAATACCCACCCAATTCAAATATCCAGCTAATATCAAATACACAGATATCTAGAAACATGTGGATGATTGTCAGAAGCGTTGCTCTTTACAAAGACTGTGCCAATACAGTCTTCTTCCTAAACTCAATGTCCATGTTATTCCATTAAACCAAATTTCTTTGTTTATGTGACTGGAATTCCAGATATTCTCTTTAGCATGCATTATCTTATATAACCACTACCCCAAAATTTGTATCACTCTGCCCCTCCTACTCACAATTTAAAATTTTTTAAATTAAACACATAGTGGGTGATATTTTATGAGGCATCACAGGTGATATTTTATGAGGCATACCTTGTCTTGTTATAAGATGAAGGTAGTGATCACAATTCTTTTAGCCATGATCACCATATTTTTAACTATGAATGGAAGGCTGCTTTAGGACAAAATGTCCGTTGCTGGACTGCCTTTGGTGAGGAGAATTTTCAGCTGTGCAGCTGAAGAAAGAAGCTTCAGAGTTTTTAACTGTTGAGTTGTTCCAGGAAGTTATGTAGCTGAGAGGGGGAGCATATTAATGGGCTTCTCACAGGGAGGTAGTATAAAGATGAGAGATTCTAGAGTGAAATAAGGGTGGGGGGTCTGCCACAGCTGTGGAGAATCGCAGACTTCTTTTTAGCTAAGGAGACGGATCTAATGAAATGGATCTAGAAGAAGCATATGGCATCTGGGAGGGGCCTCCATTTTAGCAGAGACAAGAATAGAAGATAAAAGGATGTAATAGATGGAATACATGCACTTTAGCAAAGCATTTGATACAGTGTTTGGTGAAATTGCCCTTTAAAATACTTCTAGTAGGTATAACTACCCAAACAGATGAGAAACACATGAGAAAGTACACATAAAGGCAAAAGCATCATAGCCTGGCAGAGCTGGCACAGGACTGTCCAGAGAACTCTGAACCTGTTCCATGGAGTCCGATGGACCATGGTGGAGCATTTGCCTAGTTCATCACCTCCTCTGATGACTAGAAATCACTGGAGGTGTTTGGTGCATAATTCATGATGATGCTGAGTTGGGGATGTCATGTGTATGTGCATGTTAGTTGCTCAGTAGTATCCAACTCTGTGTGATCCCATGGACAGTAGCCTGCCAGACTTCTCTGTCCATGGAATTCTCCAGTCAAGAGTACTGGAGAGGGTTGCCACTTCCTTCTCCAGGGAAATCTTCTCCAGGGATTGAACCCAGGTCTCTTGCATTGCAGGTGTATTCTTTACTGTGAGAGCCACCAGGGAAGCCCAGGGATGTGATATGTGCACATATACATCCTACAACATGAAAAGGAACTTGGGGATATATACATCAGAGACTAGAAGGTCATGGGAAGTAGGATCTGTGTTCTTCCTATGTTCTGAGCAGCACCTGGTTCACTTTTGGGATTCTGCCATCATTCATTTAGTGCAGTGTCAAAGTCCATCCTGAATAAAGATTTATTTTTGCTACCCTATCTTGACAAAAACCACAAGAGCCAATAACGGGAACTGAAAGCTGATACTTCCTTAATATGAAGAATATAATACATTAAAAAATTAAAAATATAGTTTCTATGAAGTTAAAGCCACAGTTGTACATTTATATGTAAAATGCAATAAAAAAAGTTATAATTACATTACAGAATAAAAGTTAATTGTTTTATTTTAAACTGTTAGTGTGAAAATTATATTCCTATGCTTAGTAAATAGAAGATCTTCTAATGAATAAAGAAAAAGACACAAAGCCAAATTGAAGTGAACAGAAATTATATTTTTAGGTTTCGTTAGAGTAAGAGTAATTTAAAATGCAAAGATAATTGTAACCTTGAATGATTGCAGAATATTTTTCTTACAAAGAGTAAGTCAGAATATGCTAATGGATGAGATACAATGTGATAAGATATTTCAATAGCTTCACAAAGCCTAGGACAAAGGCCATATGGTAAAATCAATGTATATCTCCCTTTCTAAATCTTGTCATGTTTAAAAGCGGTTTTAAAAATTATTTGTCTTATAAAAAGACACATGCTCCTCTAATGGAAAACAGTGTGCATTTGAGCACAATTTGTGACTTTATCTGATTGCTAATAAGAAGAAAACTTTATATAAATACAAGGCAAATAATTGATGAATGAGAAGCAAGGAGTAAATCTAACACAAATTTTCTTCCCTTTTGGCCCTGAAAAAGAAAAGATGCAGAAGTTATCGAGCTGCATGGAAAATGTTAAAAAGGCAGAGTAAGGCTTTATCTCTAATTTACAGAAAGCTGTCATGGATGAGACTTGCACTCAACCGAAAGAGCAAAGCAATTGATGGATATTGGCCTAAAGCCCTAGAGCAGTGTGCGCACTTTGAAACATTTTAAATTTAATTTAAAATTATTTAAGATGGTTGAGAGAGATCTACTCAAAACAGAGTATAAACTACTATTTAAAAAATTAGTCATTATTAACAATTAAGGATAAAAGTCAAAATATAGTAAAATTGTTTACAAATATTTATTCTGGTATACAGAAAAAAGTCTTTTCCAAGACCAAGAACTATATTTTCATAACTTACATTTTAAAGTAAATAGTGGCTAGTCACCCATTACTACCACTCTAAAAAAAAATCTTGATTTCTTAATTAGGTTTTTAGGAAAGCTTGGTGCCCCAAACATGAAGGTATGCCTGCTGAACCACCACTCTCAACATACTGCTGCTGCTGCTGCTAAGTCACTTCAGTCGTGTCCGACTCTGTGTGACCCCATAGACAGCAGCCCACCAGGCTCCCCCATCCCTGGGATTCTCCAGGCAAGAACACTGGAGTACTATAAGTTATTAACTTTAGTATTAAGCTTAAAATTTAAACCTAGAGATGGAGATAAATAGAAACCTGCCTATTTTGATGGATTATAAAGAGAAAGACAGAAATCATCAGATTCTCAAACTATAACTTCAAACTGAAACAGTCAAATCACTTACAGAAAATGTTTTACTATAAACTTTTTATTCATAATCATTGCAACCTGTGACTTATGCTTTTTTATACTTGAACCATAGAGGAAAATTCTGTGATTAACATTACCATTGACTTTAAAAATGTTATCTGTTTTCTTTTTTAAATTACTTTATTCTATCAAACTCTTTTACTTCTTTAATTCTTTGTTGGTAGCTTTAATATTTTTTCTATATTCTGTCCTTATTTTGTTCTTCATCGCTTCTATTTCTGGATGGAGACAAAGCAAAGTTAAAAAGTAGTTTTGAAAAAAAAAAAAAGATTTGAACTTATGTGAAGAAGACTGGTCTGAACACTGATTGAATGTGAGGCCTTCCATTCACCAGAATTTGCATCTACTTGGATTTCTCCATCTACCCTTTTGGGCTTCCCTATCTGGAAACTTCCCTGAGTAGGAATGGTCACACATCCAAGGTGTTTCCTACTGCCTTCACATTATTACATTCTCATCATAATACATGCTTTTTGGCTGGTTTTTGGTTTCAAATCTAATATTGACTAGTTTATATGGGGATTCAAGATTCTGAGAGTATGTGACAGGAGGAGGGAGATCCTTCCTGTAGGAAGAGACAGGGTCTTACTTGAGGCTGTTGTCCAGTTTGATACCCTTCCTCAAGCTGGCCAGAAGTCAGGTTATCCCATGAATACACATTTTCTGTAATATTGCTCTACCCTAGTGATATCCAGTCTGTGTAAATTTCTTCCTGACATCTCTCCTAGCCTGAAACATTTCATATCCCTTTTGCAAATGTTCAAGTATTTTCATTTTAAAAGGAAATTTTCAAATATTTTAAAAGAAATATCTTAATTATCAATTCAATTTTACTATAAAATAACAGCCCTCACAAAATTAAAGTTATATAATATGTATGCTCATATAAAAAGATTTACCTAATCTTTGTTATTTAAAGATGATGTTATTGATGATAACAAAAGGTTACTATCAGTAATACATTAACTGGAAGTAAGAATGCTTGGAAAGAGTAAAGCAAACTGAATAACATTTTCTAATGAGGGTCCATGAATTATATAGCATAATCCACATTTCAGTTGTCCTTTGTAATAAAACACTACATTATCAGAAAGTGAATATGTATATTTAATACTAGATTGTATCAATTAATAAAGAAAAATATTGTTGACATGATGAAATTTAAGTCTAGAATGTTAGTAATCAGGTATATAAATTCAATGTCATGTTACTATTTTATTCTTGAAATTATTTTATAAATAAAGATATATATAATAGATAAATATATATATACATATTAGAGAGAAAATTTAATGTGATTGTTTCCTATTAAGACATTTAAATCACAATTATCAATCATCTTGGCAATAATCTTTACGATTCTCAAAATGTCAAATTGTTTTGGAAACATATTCATTACAAGATAAAAGACAAAGTTGTCTGGAATTCTAAAGAGCCAGTGACTCACGCATGAATTCAGTAAATACTTACTGGTATCTAGACTTCCCTGGTGGCTCAGATGGTAAAGCATCTGCCTACAATGTGGGAGACCTGGGTTCAATCCCTGGGTCAGGAAGATCTCCTGGAGAAGGAAATGGCAACCCACTCCAGTACTCTTGCCTGGAAAATCCTATGGATGGAGGAGCCTGGTAGGCTACAATCCATGGGGTTGCAGAGTCAGTCATGACTAAGTGACTTCACTTTCACTTAAGGCTATGGTTCTTCCAGTGGTCATGTATGGATGTGAGAGTTGAACTGTGAAGAAGGCTGAGCACCGAAGAATTGATGCTTTTGAACTGTGGTGTTGGAGAAGACTCTTGAGAGTCCCTTGGACTGCAAGGAGATCCAACCAGTCCATTCTAAAGGACATCAGCCCTGGGATTTCTTTGGAAGGAATGATGCTAAAGCTGAAGCTCCAGTACTTTGGCCACCTCATGCTAAGAGTTGACTCATTGGAAAAGACTTTGATGCTGGGAGGGATTGGGGGCAGGAGAAGGGGACGACAGAGGATGAGATGGCTGGATGGCATCACTGACTCGATGGACGTGAGTGTGAGTGAACTCCGGGAGTTGGTAATGGACAGGGAGGCCTGGCGTGCTGCGATTCATGGGGTGGCAAAGAGTCGGACACGACTGAGCGACTGAACTGAAATGAACCATATATTCAATAACTGTGCAAAATGCTAGAAATTCAAAGATAAGTTCCTACCTGCAGTTAATCGTCTAGCCAGATATGGTGTCTCTTAGTCACCCTAGTTTCCTGGGTATTAATAAAAGACACCTTCCATGTTTCTTGATAGACTAAGGCTCTGGTTGGGCACTATCATTCCTCTTTTCTTTTCACTCTTGATTTCCCACCTCTTTTAATTTTCATTTATTGTTATTAATTGAAGTATAGGTGATTTACATATTCTTCCCTCTTCTAAATCCTTTAAACTTGGACCCTATCACTCTAGTTTCTTTCAGCTTATATTCAGCTTGGACCTGAAAGATAACTGTCTCTTTAACTAGCTATGGACAATCTTTAAGTTCTCCTCCTGGCTGTACTGTTTCAAGTCGCAGCCATCCTGTAAAAGGTCCTTTTTATTCACCTGGTCCCAGCCCCATGGTCCCTATTCTAAATGCTGCACATCTCCAGTGCAGTCTTTCATCAGATCCTTGAACAAGATCTGGAAGTCAAACAAGAAAAGCAGACATGTAAGCACATAGTGAAGCTGTGTATGTGGAATATTATTCCACAGAAGTCAACAACATAGGTTTATGATATAGAGCAAAGAAGAAATGCATTTGTTCTTTAAAGTATAAGTAAGATAATTTTGCATAACTTTAAACCATTCTCTATATCCTCTAACATAGTTCTTCTGTATTGATTTATTTATCCATTTATTAAGTAAATGTTTACCTACTATAACTCTGGGTTTGCCATAGTGAGGAAGGGCCTACCCTCTTAGAGTTTACAGTTTAGCAAGGAAAACAGACATTGAATTATGAGGTGTTGTGTGCTACAAAGGGGAAGAGGTGGGATCACTGGAATGTATGGTAGACAGCCCTTATTTAGCCACCCTTCTGGGAAGAATTGAGAAGCAGTGATCTCATATAATAATGTGTCATTTTCTTGAGGGTCATGTCCATTTTTATGAGGCTACCTGTGATTCACCCAAGAGAAAGTGATCAACAGTTATTCACATTGTAATTCTCTTTTAGGATTAGGCACGATACTCTTAGGAAGTAAATATATTTACTGTTTGATTGCATTGCTTAATGTGTAATGATACATTTCTCTTGCTGATGATCTTCTATTATCATAAGTGCTTATAGTGACAAAAAACAAATGAACCCAAAAGTTAATGGACAGGAGTGCAGTAAGCACTTACCATAACATGTTCCCCAAAGCACTAAGGCAGTAAATCATAAGAAATCTGCAGATACTTTTTTGGTTTCATATAGATTCATTTAGGAATAAGTAGAAATGTAAATTTACTCAGGTGTCCAAGATGCTATCTGCATAATATAGTTTTACAACAAAGTACTGATTATACAGAACTGCTCAAATCCCAACTTTTCCATTAAACCAGCCATCCACCCATAGATTTGAATAAATCTATCCTTTATTATTTTTATTTTCATTTATTTGCACGTCGTATTTTTTCTCTGTGTCAGAGTTTTGTTAGTCTGTACCATTGGAAGACCCTCTGTACTGAGTGTTTGTTTATTCTCTACTTGAAGTTTCCCGCAGGAGTCCTAGCTCACTGTCTGTTCTATAGTGAGTATTTAAGACATCTTTGGTAGGTTAAATGGAATGCAATGAGGGTAAGTGAAATATCTATAAAATCATTCTTATTAAAAGTTTGAAAATAAATGATCACAAAAACACATCTGAGTACTGAACAGAAGGTCCACAATTGGATGAACATCTTAACCATGATTATAATTATTTTTCTACAGAACATGGGAACATGAAAAATTGAAATCACTGAATTATTTATTTCAGTTGCTATTTTCCATCCAATCTTCTTATTAGAATTGGTAGCTAATTTTCTGATTTGACAGTTTTTTCCTCTAACTGCTTTATGTTATAAAGAGAATAGCATCAGGGGGATGATTAAATACTGAAGAAACAAAAGACCTAGGCAGCCAATAGATGACAAGCCCTGAATTATCATGGTTCTCTTACTAATTGCAACCCAATTACAACAGATTGGGATGTTGCTATGTCAGAAGAGAATCAAAAACTATAGATCTCAATACTAAATAGGCATAGAGAACAAACAGCCCACAGGGAAGACAATTATCAATCCAGTTCCTTCCTCTGTGGAAAAGACTCTGGTAACTAGCATCAGTCTGCAGGCAGTAGCTTTCCTAGAAGGAATAGGGATTCAGAAAATACCCCAGACTAAGAAGGATACTAAATGTGATGAAGAGGTCATTGAGCAGAGATCAAAGGAAGTCTGCAGCTGTTCTATTCTGGTTGTCCAGGGGTGTTCTTTGATGTCTGTATAACTGTTTGGGCTAAAGTCAGAGCCCTGTGGAGAAAAAGCCACGCCCCCCTCTTCCCCCAAAAGTTGAGAATTGGGTAAACACCCAGGGAATATCAGCTATTTAAACATTTAGAATTACAGGAAATTTCTTACACTTTGGAAAAGTGTGGAAGAAGGTTAAATAGAAAGTGTACACAAGTTAAATGTCTTTCTTTTTAATCCCCTATGCTAGTATAGTATTTCATGAGTAAGAACCTCAGATTTCCCATGATCGATCAGCTGCCTCTTTCAAGTTGCGTCTGTGGTAGCTTACTAGTTTCAAAATGATCTCATCTTTATTTGTATACCTTTAGACATGTTCCTAAAAATTAAGAGGTTAATGTTGAACTAGCTAAATTAAATATATTAGCCACTGTGAATGCTATGTGTTAGGATGTTATTATGTTTTATATCACTAACATTTTATATATTTTTAAGACTCAGCAATTATTTAATTTAGACATATTTCTTTTGGTAATGGTAACTAAAACCTAAAAGATTAAACTGTGAGAGGAAAAGGGTGCTTACACGTGTTCAGGGACTTAAGGATAAATTCAAAATCCCCATTTTCACAAACCAATTGAGTGCACATTTCCTAAATCTTTCACTATGGCAACAGTGCCGGCAGATTCACTCAGACCAATGTGACACAAATCTGGTATCACTGGCACATTTTCATAGCCAAAATGAAATTTAAAGTGATTATTGAATAACTCAAGCACGAAACCCCTATCCCACAATTCCTTTAACTATTTGGCTAATAGGTTTCTGTCTGAAACATCCCAATTAATTATAGCATTTCACACTTCAGCCTGACTGTGGACACTTGCCAATTCAATGACATTCGAATGTCCTCTGTGCATGCAAATATCTCCGTAGCAAGGGACATGCTTTCTGAAGAGTGACTCTCCCATACAC
Organism: Budorcas taxicolor; assembly: GCF_023091745.1. NCBI lineage: Eukaryota > Metazoa > Chordata > Mammalia > Artiodactyla > Bovidae > Budorcas > Budorcas taxicolor. The sequence goes on from NC_068918.1 coordinate 48,029,003, forward strand.
CTTAGCACATAAGTGAGGCAATCTAAACACCAGCATTGCAAAGTGGGTCTGCTTTATTTCTATTTAAAAGCCAGAGAGACTCAGCACCAAGAAGTCAAACTGTTTCCTCAACTGGGAAATTTCACTTAATCTCTGGCACTAAAGGAACAAGTATTTAGAAAGTGTCTGATTAATGGGAGCAATGAAGCCCACCAATACGCACCATATATGAAGAAGCTGACCTCAGTGACTACGTTTGTAGTCTATTCTGAAACTCACTATATCTGCATTTGTACCCCATGAACCAGGTCTGGCTGACTGGGTAGACAATATACTGACCAACAGACAAGAAGACAGAAACAATATTTGCTTGCTGATTGAAGACTCTGAAGATAAAGAAACATCTGAAAAATGGATTTTTTTCATCTTTTTTGCAATTCAGGCATACTTCATGTGCTAATTTGTGAAATATAAATATCCAATTTATGATGCATGATTTCTGAATAGACCTGTTTCTAGAATAAGTTTTAAAAGTGCTTTCTTTCCGCTGAGTTTTTGTCTGGTTTTCTTTTCCTCAAAAAAAATAAAATAAAATAAAAAATTAAAAGCGAGAAACTATAAGGCTAAACACTTCAGGTTTTTTAAAAGCTTTTGATACATTCTATTTCCTTTCAAGGTTTTATGTTTAGAACTTATTTTAGGATAGAAAAATTAATTGCAACTGTAACAATTACAAAATGGAAGGCAAAAAGAGACCAGGTTAATATGTCATATACAAAGCATGGGGCCTAATTTATGTAAAAAAATTATAAAATACTCCAGTATTATCAGTCACATCATGCAAAAGTAGTTCTAGCTCTAGGGTAGCCAGCAGAGGGGATTTAGAGATCAAGGGCATATTCCACTGCTGTGAGGTCCACCAGTGGCAGTGCCTGTTGCAATGTGGATTTTGCTGTTGGTTTCAAGCGGAACTTTGGCACAGAATTGGCCCTGGAGACAGAGTTATGGTGGCAACATACTGACCATTCTGGCTTGTGTGTTCAGCATCTCAAGTGGGAATTGATTGAATGGTTGTGCCCATGGCATTTTGTTGTCCTGCCCACTTAATCTATCCCCATAGGAATGAAGGTGAAGACACTGAGAATGAATTCTGGGAAAGTTAAGAGATGCCTAAAGGGCCAAGGAACAAAACAGCTCTGAGCTCTGCAAATGTCCCCAGCTGTCAATTTGGACACTAAACACTAGTTTTAAAGCAGAAAGATAAGCCTTAGCAAGTTGTGTGCCTTCAAATTCTAGCCTCCTACCTACAAAAACAGACACAAGTTTATATATTCATTTTTCTCATTGAATAAAGAAAAACATATTAAGAAAATGATGCACTACTCTTTATCTGTTTTGGAGTTATTTCGGTCCTTTCACATTCTTATACATAGTTTCTACAAAGATAGTATGAACAGTTTTTCTATATAAATCATTACTCTTTGTTTTTAAAATCATAGTAATGGTTTAACCTCAGTCTCCAACTCTGTTCAAAAGCAATATTTTTTTTGTTTCAATGTGTGCTTTGAAACAATATGGATGCTTATGTCTGAAACATAAGACAGAATTCCTCCAGATGAGTGAAAATTAAAATAGAAAGTTTTAGTGAAAAGAAGCCACCACCACCACCTCAGTCTCTTAGGGTACATTTGGTGACAAAAACCCAGCATTTTGCAGGACTCACAAACATACCTGTTAGTGAAATTTGAATCTGCACTTTTGAACCTTTAGAAGTACAGTACTTGCTACAGTTCAATACAGTGGGATCACTGTTTCTTTCTCATAGGTTGGCAATACAGACCATTGCTCTCTAGAACACTCATTAAGCAGACGTGCATTCAACAAAAATTTATTGAGTGCCACCCACGCGCTCAGCATTTGATGTTCCAGTCACACTAAGCTACTTGCCATTGCACCCTCTCTCATCTTCATTCCTTTGATTGCACCAACCCCTTTGCCCAGATTCCTCCCCCTACTGTGACTTCACCACATCCCTCCCTTCCAATCTTGCTCCTTCTTTAGGCACAGCTCAAATGTTTCTCCCTTTTGAAAGTATTTCTTATTCCTTTCAGTGGGAGGTGATTTCACCCTATTTCATGCCCCATAGGACCTTATCTGTACCCAGCTACTTAGTGTGTGGGGTCCAGTATGAAACGGAAATGAAGTGCCTCTTGTTTACAACTTAATAAGAATTTCCATAGAATGACAGCAGAGCATGGAAACAAGTGTGGGCCCTTCAAAGCAGGGGGCCCTGTGAGACTGCACAGGTCACATGCCCATGAAGCCAGCCCTGTCTGTGCCTCCCCAATGCACTAATTGCTCTCAATTTTGTTAATGCATGAGCTATTTTTACACACAGATTGACTTTTCTTTTTGCATATACTGTACTCTCCTTGAGAACAGCATCTGCATATATCCCCACAGTAACAGAGAGAGAAAGAGTAAATCTTGAAAAATATCAGATATTCTCATCCTTGCTTCTAAAATGTAGTCCACGGACTGACATCACCGAGAGCTTGTTAGAAATGTGGAATCTTAGACTTTACTCAGAACAACAGAATTAATCCGCATTTCACAAGATCTCCATGTGATCTGTATGCATATTCAAGTTTGAGAAGCACTGTTGAATGAGTAAAAGAATAGCTCTCTAGAACAGAAGGCACACATGAAGTGAGAAAAATTATCTGTTAAGGGTTCTGTTACTATCTGTTACTCCTTCACACTGTGACAGAAAGGAGATTTCTGCTTTTCTCAAAAGGAAGGAACCCTTGAGTTAACGGTTCCTATCCCTCACTTAATCCTCTGATCTTCTCTTTCCTTGCAGAGAAAGGGCTACTTTTCTGATTGGTGATATGGGGGAAAGTCTGCTAGCTTCTAGAAGTGTTGCCTTGTAAAAGACAGGTGTGGAAACACAGATCTGGAAATTCCAGTCTCTCTCCATCCCATTCTCCCTCTCTTTTTTTCTCCTCTGCTTTAGGGTACTGGTTTGCCAGCAACTCCTATTGTTAAATAAATAGCCAAGCAATTCTGTCAGTATGACAGAAGTCAAACAAAATAGGCTTATGGATTGATGTAACTCAGATTTTGCCAGAAAACTCAAAAGGCATCATGTCTACTATAATATTCTTCCTCTGATTCTCTCTTTGATATCTGTCTGAATCTTCCACATTAAGCCTCTTTCAGAGCAGCCAACATAGCAGTTGTGTGGGAAGATGGAGTATTTTGGAAATTCTCTAAAAATTCCAGGTCTACATTCCAGGAGATTCTGAAACATATTTCCTTACAACGATCATAAGATTTGTGCAATCATGTAAGTCACTCTCTTATAATGACAGCTCTGTGACTTGGGTTTTAAAGAAAAAGCTAAATAAGTCAATAGGAATGTGGAAGGGAAAATTAATGTTAGAAAAATACTAGAGAATCTAATTTCACCAATTTAGGAAAAAATCTATTAAATAAATAAACAGTTGCTTCAGTGATAGCAGAAATGAAGCGTGATTTTATTTAGAGTATATTCTGACATTACTTATGACTATTACTTGCTCCCAAGATAGCTTATTTTATCTGGGTTAGATCTGAGGGCTATGAATACTTAGACATATAATCAAAGTTTAGAAATTCAATACACACTGATTTTAAGAAAATTTATAAAACCTTTATAAAATTTCAACTCCAATAGTGAGTGTATATAAGCAAGTATATTTGTGTATAAAAGTCCTCTAGGAGAAAGTCTCAGCAATCTGGTTAACCCTCAGTTTTTTCAGACCTCATTTTACCTGCTCCTATTCATGGAAGTGAAGTTTCCTTGCTATTACATTTCATAATTTGTGTTGTAAACATAATAATTGCAGGTAACACCATGTCGAGTTCTACTACCGAAGGTCCAAAATGCTGAACAGAAGGCAATTGTGGCAGAAAAATAACATAGAGGAGAAAAAAGCCAGAAATAAAATGTTAAGTTTGCTTAAAAGAGATAATTTTATTCAAGTCTTTTATAGTAATAATAGCAGATAGGAGATTCAGGTAAAACTGAAACAAGCCAAATATCCCTTGACAGATCGCTGGTGGCAGGAGATGGCTACAGTTTTACAATTGCAACTTTGATTCCACTGAATAAGCTCTGATCTTGATTCTGTTCCTATGTATTATCTGTTTCTGTGTAGTATACTACTCAAAAACTTAGCAACTTAAAGCAGTACCCATTTGTTATTTCATATTTTAAAGAATCTGTGTGCTGTATATCTAGGTGTGTGTATGTCTCTAGGTCTCTCATGAGTTAGCAGTCAACCTACAATCTGGAGTTGGGGTCTAAACTAGTGATTTGACCAGTGAATGATCTGATTCAGATCTAATTAACAGGACAACTTAAGGCATGGTGAAAAATCCTAGAGAGCAGAACTTCAAGAGGAAGCCCGTTTCTGGGTAGCCTAAATGCAGAAGCGGTGTGACCTCACATCTGCAGGTTTCTATTAGTTAAAAGTGAGTCACTAAATCCTGCCCACACTCACACGGAGGAGATGATCAAAGGTGAGAATGCCAGGATTGGAATCATTGGGAGTCATCTATTATATCCTACCATTTAAAGGAAATACGAGTTAAAAATAATTTCTTCTGTTTTAGTCCATTACCAACATTTTCCAAAATATTTTAACTTGATGAGCCTAAGGAAATTCATGTGTAATGCTCCCATTCCATCCTAGAAATACGTCTGTATTATATATATTCTCTCTCTACACACACACACACACACACACACACACACACACACATATACACATTCTGGCACATTTTTGTTTCTTGAATGGAGCACACTATTCACTTTGAGGGAAACTTGAAACAATTCAAAAGGTATTAATCAGAATTCTTTCTTATATGCATAACCATAACTCAAATCAGATAAATATATATATATATATATATATATATTTTAATTGGATTGAATGCCTGAAAACTACAGAAGCATGTTTGGATTTAGGCATGGCAGAATATAGGAATTTATCCAATTTATCATGTCTTTCTATCTCTTGCTCTCACATGCTCTTTCATTCTCTCTGTTTTCTCCAGTTTTGAACTCTTTCCCAAACATACAGTGTTGATGTGGAGAAACCTGACATTTCCAGACTTATGTCATTTTTATAGCCAGAATTTCTATTAGAAAGCAAGATTTTTTTCTATTTCTAAAATTCCAACTGACATCCTAGAATTGAGTGTTTATCATCCAGGTTTAAGTTACATATTCATTTTGACCAGGGAAAGGCATATGTAAAATATGTGAAGAGCCAGGCCTGGATAATATGTCTGTGCTTTAGTTGGGTGTGGGGTGGAGAGGGTGGGATAAGAATCAGTTTCACTCAAATAACAAGTAATTAGTGTGGAGAAGGAGTAAATCTCCAAAGTAAAGTTGGGTGCTAAAGATTGGAGTGGGTCTATGACAAATATTTATTCAATGCCTAAGATGTGCTTGGCACAATGCTTTCACTAGGAACAGTTTTTCTTCCAACTAGTATAGTTCTCTTCACCTCCTGCAAGAGAGGGACTAGAAGGCTGATTAAATGAGAACAGCATGGATAAAGTCTGCTAGTTCAGAGGGAAAACAAAATCAGCCCAAGTGAGTACTTTGCATCATAAAATTTCTGTGACTGTGTATGGTTTTAAACCATGTTGTATTAATGTGATTAAATAGCTTATAGAGAAAGTGTTTTCTAAGCAATTATTTTAAGGAAAAATTCAGATCCTTCACTTTTGGCATTATAAAGGTATCTCCTCTGGTATAACCTCCTGCCTCTTTGGGTACATAGCCATGGGAAGAGCCGCGTTATTTAATCAGTCCTGATTTGTCTTTCTCTCTGGTGACTTGGAAGCTCTGTCACCAGAACCCTATTCGAGCCAAGTTGGGCTTAAAATAATCATAAGGATCAACCATTATGGTATTCATTTTAACTCAGGAATATATTCCTAAGAGATGGTTGTTGTTCAGTCACTCAGTTATGGCCAACTCTTTGTGACCCCATGGACTGCAGCATGCCAGGCTTCCCTGTTCTTCACTGTCTCCTGAAGTTTGTTCAAACTCAAGTCCATTGAGTCGATGTTGCCATCCAACCGTCTCATCCACTATTGCCCACTCCTCCTCCTGCCCTCAATCTTTCCCAACATCAGGGGCTTTGCCAATGAATCTGCTTTTGCATCAGTCTTTTCCAATTAATTGGCTCTTCATATTTCCTAAAGTAAATCTTATAAATTTATAAATCTGGTTTTGCAAAGAATGATATGTTAATCCATGTCAGAATTGAGCTAACCTCTGTGCAACATGCTTTAGGACAGTCACACCACTCACATTTGGAGTTTCTCTTACACTTTGTGAGGAGACGAAGATCTAAAGGAACACTAGAAGAAGACTAAAAGTTATCGCAATAGACATGCTGCTTTTTCTGGCTTTAACCAAACAAATGAAACTGTAGAAGAGCTGAGGGTCAGTGTATGCATGCAGTTGTTCAGGGAATATGTTCACTTGTATTTGCTTAAGATTATGAACTGTTGGATTACTGCGACAGTAGTAAATGATGTATGGGATGAGATACATCCATGCTTAATGCACAGACTATCAACTGTGTTAGCAATTACAGAGACATGGTGCTATTTTTAGTGATATCGTTACACAGTAAGCGCATTACTATTATATGAAATATCCTGAAATATAAACTAAGCTTCTCTCACAATGGAGTTCTTAGGAAATTATGCCTAATAAGAAAGTAGAGAGAGAATGATTATATTTCTCTGAAGTCTATGTCTACACTTGCAAAAATGAAGGGATTAACAGAGATTATACATCATTTTGGTCATAGCACTTGGTTCTGCAGGGAGCCTTAAGGGTCACATATGCATTCCAAGTATTGGTCTCCCTTCCCCGTTCAAAGGTGCACATCCTCTACTATATTTGGGTAAAGTCGGTGTACCTTGGTCCACTTCTCAGCCAGCCATTTGCCAGCTGTTTCTCTACTTACACTGTGTTCTAGGCATGGTGTTCATTGCTATATTATTGTACCTCCAGGTATAACTCAGATCATGTCATTCTCTAAGCACCACCTATAGATGGATGTATGTATGGCAAATATTAAGTATATATTTTGGAAAATGGAGGAGGTACTTTTTGAAAGTCTGGAAATTAGAGCATTATTGAAATATAACAAATGTTTCTCTTAAATATTCTGCACCATTTCTGCTATGAAATCTTCACACTGTTGACTCTTACCTCCAGGGTTCACTTTTGCTCCCAGATTGCAGAACTTGCCTTTCCCCATTGACCTCTTCCTCAGTCATCTCAAGCGTTCTTCAAACCCAAGATATCTGACAATAAGTGTATACTGAGAATGAAGTTTTATTTTACCTAGTCCTAATCCACAGGGCTACAGACCCATTAAAGCATTTTCCCTGAAATGCAAATCATTGGTCTCACAGATGTATAAACTAATACACATAGAAAGCAAGATGGAGACACACAGAAACACACAAAAACACATGCAGAAAACAAGATACAGAGACACACAGACACAGACATGCTACATATATTATACATGATACATACACGCACTCAACATATATGAATAACAAAAGACTGGAACAGAAAAGAGCGATTTATTTTTGTTGCTGCCATTCATTATTTGAATCAACTTTTTTGAGGTATAATTTCTGAAATAGTTCCTTGCAATCTAGACAAAAAATGGAATATTATAGACATATAAATATAATGGTTGCTAAATTAACCAGGATCAAAAGATCAATAATGTTACTAAATAACTAGGAGTCAGCTGAAACATGCTAAAGTAAAATCATAGAATGAAAACACACAGACACACACACACACACACACAGAGCCCAAGCAGCAATCTACAAAATTTGGGGAAATACTGCCTATAAGAGCTGATTTTGCATTTACATGATCAGCATGATGGAAGGATTTCTCTAACTTAAGTAGCCATTGTCTTGTCCCCATTCCTTTTGATGACTGTGTATTGTCATTTTTATCCTGGCTTCTGAAAGCCATGATTCTGTGAGTGGAGAGTGGACCCTGTGAGCAAGAAAGGTTTGTCAGATGTATTCAGGAGTGGGAATACAGTGGTCTGGTATCTTGTCCTCATGTAATTTCTAGGCAGGAGAATCTTAGAAAATCTTTCTTTGTCCTGTATTTTCCTATTTTAGAAACTGAGACAACCACATGTTTAGGATTTCTCTTACCTAAAAATTCCTGTTATTCTGTGAAAGCACAATAATTAGTCATATCTCACATTTGGGATCACAGAGTATCATAATGCTGAAAAATTCATTCACAGAGAAAAAGTCCATCAATAAATATCAAATGTTTGTGATACTGTATAACCCTCCCGATGAAAGTGGAGGGTGGATCCAAAAAGGGAGTGCCAGTTCTCCTTGGGTGCCCTGAAGTATCCAGAAGATTCAGGCACCATTTCCATGAAATTTCCTACTTAGGACTTTTAAATGAAAACTTTACCCAAGCAAAAAGAGAGCTGCAGCTCATTCAGTGGCACAGAATGGCAGAAAAGGCATAAACTATTTTATTAAACCATTTTATTAGGTATATCCAACGAATTCAGCCATCACTCTATGAAATACACAAATCTGAGTTGAATTGAGGCTACTTGATTGGGACTTGTGGCTAAGGATTAGAAAGGGAAACTCAGCTCTAGGTTTGAGCTTTTTTTTTTTTTTGTCCTTTGCTCTTGAGCTAATTTCATAATGTGTCACAAGTGGTCCTAGTGGATCAAACTTGTTCAACTAACCATTATATTCTCTTGTCTTTATCTAGTTATTTTATATTGTAGTAGGTTTACTTATGGAAGCTAGCTTATGTTAGTAATGGTTATTGCTAATATGTACTAAACACTATATGCTTAGCTCCATTATAAGTACCTTATAGAGATTAACTCGTTTGGTCCTTGTAATGCAAAGAGGAAGGAAAGCAGTCAGTATCTCCATTGTATAGCTGGGCAAACTGAGGCACTGAGTAGATAAGTAACTTACTCAAGGTAACACATCTAGCAGGGATGGCCTCAGAACTTGAGCCTGGATGAACTGATTCTAGAGTCTATGCTCTTGACCACTAAGTACATGCCTCTTATTGGCTTCATTACTTTTATTGCATATTAGCTCGCTTGTTACTGGTATTCCAATGTTCTGCATTCTTGCTGCACATATTAACATTTTTCTGTCTGTTTTACCCTCTCATGTATTTTTCATCTTTTTCTCTGTGGGACAGACTCCCTGCAACAGTCTACTCAGACTTGATAAGGTGCTCCTTCCTTTTCTCTGATTACTGTCTACACTCGTTTTTCCTCTCTTCTCACACCACTTACCACCTTTGAACATAAAACAATTTATACCCTTTCTCTTAACATTTCCTCTCAGTCTCTGTTTCAAGGCTGTTGAATCAAAGATCCTCTTCTCCCAAAGGGTGACTTAGTCTGTGATTTATTTTTATTATATATGGCTTGAGTGAATATGTTTCCTACAGAAAAATACATTCTTTGAAATAAGAAAACAAAGCCTTCCAGGTTTTTGTTGTTGTTGATGTTGTTTTGTTTTATTTTTAAACAAAAAAGAGATAAACAGTTGGTCTCTTCAGAAAAACCAATACACTGAAATTCCTTTCCATTTACTTGAAAGCATCCTCCCACCTTAAAAAATCCATGTGTCAAAACTTGTCAGCTCTTTATGAATCACAAAAGTATCCCTTAAAGGTTAAGACACTTAAGATATGATTGACCAGTTTATGTGTGCAGGACTCTGCTAGACTCCAAGGGAATGGTAATCCAAGTGTCCTTTGATTGAATTTACAAAGGGACACAATGTACTCAGTTTTACAATAGTTATTCCCAGCACAACCAAATTGAAAGCTGTTGTTTTTGTTTATCACCAAGTGCATTTAAAGTTTTATGGGAATTGTTTAATCCAGATGTCAGCTAAAACTTGTTCCCTCAGATCTTAATGAAATTGTTTCAAACGTCTAATCTACAGATTATGGAGAATCAAGTATCTTCCCCAAGGTTTCTATGAATTTCTGAAGATGTTTTTGATTTTCAACTGTTCTCTTGTTTATATTTAGGGATTAACTAAGTGTCTAGATTGTCTTACTCTGTTTTTAGGTACAAACACTGGGAAATAGACGGAAAAACAGTGGAAACAGTGTCAGACTTTATCTTTTTGGGCTCCAAAATCACTGCAGGTGGTGACTGCAGCCATGAAATTAAAAGATGCTTATTCCTTGGAAGAAAAGTTATGACCAACCTAGATAGCATATTGAAAAGCAGAGACATTACTTTGCCAACAAAGGTCCATCTAGTCAAGGCTATGGTTTTTCCTGTGGTCATGTATGGATGTGAGAGTTGGGCTGTGAAGAAAGCTGAGTGCCGAAGAATTGATGCTTTTGAACTGTGGTGTTGGAGAAGACTCTTGAGAGTCCCTTGGACTGCAAGGAGATCCATCCAGTCCATTCTGAAGGAGATCAACCCTGGGATTTCTTTGGAAGGAATGATGCTAAAGCTGAAACTCCAGTACTTTGGCCACCTCATGCGAAGAGTTGACTCATTGGAAAAGACTCTGATGCTGGGAGAGATTGGGGGCAGGAGGAAAAGGGGACGACGGAGAATGAGATGGCTGGATGGCATCACCGACTTGATGGACATGAGTCTGAGTGAACTCCAGGAGATGGTGATGGACAGGGAGGCCTGGCGTGCTGTGATTCATGGGGTCACAAAGAGTCAGACACGACTGAGCAACTGAACTGAACTGAGGAGGAGCACAGAACACTCTGTGTATAAACATTTATTAAGGGAGGAAGGGTGTTAGAGGAATAGGAGCGCATCACAAGGTGCTCAAATTAAAATTCCACTCTGGGTGTATAAATGTAAGGGGAGGACCAATAGACCCCATAGAGGATAGTTAGGGTACTGGAACTTCTCTATTTGATACTATAATGTAGGTATATGTCATTAGGTTGGTCAGTCAGATTTATTATTCCTTGTTCAGTCACTAAATCTTGTCTGACACTGTGCAACCCCATGAACTGCAGCATGCCAGGCTTCTCTGTCCTTCACTCTCTCCCTGAGTTTGCTCAGACTCATATCCATTGACTCAGTAATGTCATCCAACCAACTCATTCTCTGTCACCCCCTTCTCCTCTTGCCCTCAATCTTTCCCAGCATCAGGGTCTTTTCAAATGAGTCAGTTCTTCGCATCAGGTGGCCAAAGTACTGGAATTTCAGTTTCAGCATCAGTCCTTCCAATGAATATTCCGGACTAATTTCCTTTAGGATGGACTGATTTCATCTCCTTGCAGTCAAAGGGACTCTGGAGTCTTCTCCAGCACCACAGTTCTAAAGCATCAATCCTTCAGCTCTCAGCCTTCTTTTTGGTTCAGCTTTCACATCAATACATGACTACTGGGAAAAACCATAGCTTTGACTATACGGACCTTTGTTAGCAAAGTGATGTGTGCTTTTTAAAACACTGTCTAGGTTTGTCATAGCTTTTCTGCCAAGGAGCAAGTATCTGTTAATTTCATGGCTGCAGTCATGTCAGCAATTATTTTGGAGCCCAAGAAAATGAAATCTGACCCTGTGTCCACTTTCCCCCATCTATTTGCCACAAAGTGATGAGGTCAGATGCCATGATCTTAGGTGTTTTGTTTTTTTTTTTTTTCATGATCTTAGATTTTTGAATTTTCAGTTTTAAGCCAGTTTTTTCACTCTCCTCTTTCACTTCATCAAGAGGTTCTTTAGTTCCTCTTCACTTTCTGCCTTTAGGGCTGTGTCATCTGTGTATATTACATTATCGATACTTCTCTCAGCAATTTTGATTTTAGCTTGTGAGTCATCCAGCCCAGCATTTCTCATGATGTACTCTACATATAAGTTAAATAAGCAAGGTGACAATATACAGTCTTGACATTCTCCTTTCCAAATTTTGAGCCAGTCTGTTGTTCCATGTCCAGTTCTAACTCTTGCTTCTTGTCCTGCATACAGGTTTCTCAAGAAGCAGGTAAGGTGGTTGGTTATTTCCATCTTTTTAACTATATTCCACAGTTTGTTGTGATCAAAATCATCAGACTTTAGTGTAATCACTTAAGCACAGGTATATATATATATTTTTAATTCCCTTGCTTTGTCTTTTATGATCCAGTGGATGTTGGAAATTTGATCTCCGGTTCCTCTGCCTTTTCTAAATCCAGCTTGTACATCTGAAAGCTCTTGGTTGATGTACTGCTGAAGCCTAGCTTTGAAGGATTTTGAACATAATCTTGTTAGCATGATTCCTTATACACTTGTCAAAACCCACACAATGTACAACACCAATGGTGAACCCTAATGTAAATTATGGTCTTTGAGTGATAGTGATGTATTATTGTAGGTTCACCATTTGTAAGAAAGGACCATTCTGATGTGAGATAGTGATAGTGGGAGAGACTGGGGAAGGAGGCTAGAAACGGGGCATATGGAATGCTCTGAACTTTTGCTGTGAACCTAAAACTGCATGAAAAAGCTAAGTCAATTAAAAAAATATTGCATGTCAGAAATACTTCTGTTTCTAAAGCTTCACAACCATTTGTTTGGCTCCAATCTTACCTTCCTACCATGCTATCCAGCCATCTCCTGTCTTCCATTTTCTTTACTCTCACAGCCCCTTACATTTCTGTTCACTTCCAGTGTAAGGTAGTGTTCCAGTCACATTTACCAGCACAGATTGTACAGAAATATGCTTTCAAAGTCTTGCCTACCACTTGCAATTGTTTTAATAAGGTATTTTCTCCAAAAAAAGACAGTTCTTTTCCTAAAGTTAGATTTCTAGAACCAGGTGTGGAGGTAATTATATATCAAATTCCACTCTAAAGAGATTGTGACCAAGGTTCTGGTTGCTTCAAAGTAGCCCAGTACTCAGAATAAAACAGTATTCAGTTCAGTTCAGTTCAGTCGCTAAGGTGTGTCGACTCTTTGTGATCCCATGAGCCGCAGCACGCCAGGCCTCTCTGTCCATCACCAACTCCCAGAGCTGACCCAAACTTATGTCCATTGAGTCGGTGATGACATCCAACCATCTCATCCTGTCGTCCCCTTCTCTCGCCCTCAATCTTTCCCAGCATCACGGTCTTTTCCAATGAGTCAGCTCTTTCCATCAGGTGGCCAAAGTATTGGAGTTTCAGCTTCAACATCAGTCCTTCCAATGAGTATTCAGTACTGATTTACTTTAGGATGGACTAGTTTGATCTCCTTGCAGTCCAAGGGACTCTCAAGAGTCTTCTCCAACATCACAGTTCAAAACCATCAATTCTCCTGTGCTCAGCTTTCTTCACAGACCAAATCTCACATCCATGCATGACTACTGGAAAAACCATAGCCTTGACTAGACGGACCTTTGTTGGCAAAGTAATATCTCTGCTTTTTAATATGCTGTCTAGGTTGGTCATAATTTTCCTTCCAAGGAGTAAGTGTCTTTTAATTTCATGGCTGGAGTCATCATAGGCAGTGATTTTGGAGCCCCAAAAAATAAAGTCAGCCACTGCATCCACTATTTCTCTATCTATTTGCCATGAAAGGATGGGACTGGATGCCATGATGTTAGTTTTTCTGAATGTTGAGGTTTAAGCCGACTTTTTCACTCTCCTCTTTCACTTTCATCAAGAGGCTTTTTAGTTCCTCTTCACTTTCTGACATAAGGGTGGTGTCATCTGCATATCTGAGGTTATTGATATTTCTCCTGGCAATCTTGATTCCAGCTTGCACTTCATCCATCCCAGCGTTTCTCATGATGTACTCTGCATATAAGTTAAATAAGCAGGTGACAATATACAGCCTTGACATACTCCTTTTCTTATTTGGAATCAGTCTGTTGTTCTATGTCCAGTTCTAACTGTTGCTTCCTGACTTGCATACAGGTTTCTCAAGAGGCAGGTCAATGATCTGGTATTCCCATTTCTCTCAGAATTTTCCACAGTTTGTTGTGATTCACACAGTCAAAGGCTTTGGCAAGGTCAATAAAGGAGAAATAGATGTTTTTCTGGAACTCTCTTGCTTTTTCCATGATCCAGCGAATGCTGGCAACTTGATCTCTTATTCCTCGGCCTTTTCTAAAACCAGCTTGAACATCAGGAAGTTCATGGTTCACGTACTGCTGAAGTCTGGCTTGGAAAATTTTAAGCATTAATTTACTAGCATGTGAGATGAGTGCAATTGTGCGGTAGTTTGAGCATTCTTTGGCATTGCCTTTCTTTGGCATTGGAATGAAAACTGACCTTTTCCAGTCCTGTGGCCACTGCTGAGTTTTCCAAATTTGCTGGCATATTGAGTGCAACACTTTCACAGCATCATCTTTCAGGATTTGAAATAGCTCAACTGGAATTCTATCACCTCCACTAGTTTTGTTTGTAGTGATGCTTCCTAAGGCCCATTTAACTTCACATTCCAGGATGTCTGGCTCTAGGTGAGTGATCATACCATTGTGATTACCTGGGTCATGAAGCTCTTTTTTTACAGTTCTTCTGTGTGTTCTTGCCACCTCTTCTTAATATCTTCTGCTTCTATTAGGTCCATACCATTTCTGTCCTTTATCGAGCCCATCTTTGCATGAAATGTTCCCTTGGTATCTCTAATTTTCTTGAAAAGATCTCTAGTCTTTCCCATTCTATTGTTTTTCTCTATTTCTTTGCATTGATCTCTGAGGAAGGCTTTCTCATCTCTCCTTGCTATTCTTTGTAACTCTGCATTCAAATGGGTATATCTTTCCTTTTCTCCTTTGCTTTTTGCTTCTCTTCTTCTCACAGCTATTTGTAAGACCTCCTCAGACAGCTATTTTCTTTTTGCACTTCTTTTTCTTGGGGAAGGTCTTAATCCCTGTCTCTTGTACAATGTCACAAACCTCTGTGCATAGCTCATCAGGCACTCTGTCTATCAGATCTAGTCCCTTAAATCTATTTCTTACTTCCACTATATAATCATAAGGGATTTGATGTAGGTTATACCTGAATGGTCTAGTGGTTTTTCCCAACTTTCTTCAACTTCAGTCTGAATTTGGCAATAAGGAGTTCATGATCTCAGCCACAGTCCGCTCCCAGTCTTATTTTTGTTGACTGTATAGAGCTTCTCCATTTTTGGCTGCAAAGAATATAATCAGTCTGATCTCAGTGTTGACTATCTGGTGATATCCATGTGTAGAGTCTTCTCTTGTGTTGTTGGAAGAGGGTGTTTGCCTGGCCAGTGCATTTTCTTGGCAAAACTCTATTAGCCATTGCCCTGCTTCATTCTGTACTCCAAAACCAAATTTGCCTGTTATTCCAGGTGTTTTTGAATTCCTACTTTTGCATTCCAGTCCCCTATTATGAAACAGATATCCTTTTTGGGTGTTAATTCTAAAAGGTCCTGTAAGTCTTCGTAGAAGAGTGTTCAACTTCAGCTGTTCAGCGTTACTGGTCAGGGCATAGACTTGGATTACTGTGATATTGAATGGTTTGCCTTGGAAACGAACAGAGATCATTCTGTCATTTTCGAGATTATATCCAAGTACTGCATTTTGGACTCTCTTGTTGACTATGATGGCTACTCCATTTCTTCTAAGGGATTCCTGCCCACAGTAGTAGATATAATGGTCATCTGAGTTAAATTCACCCATTTCAGTCCATCTTAGTTTGCTGATTCCTAGAATGTCAACGTTCACTCGCTATCTCCTGTTTGACCAGTTCCAATTTGCCTTGATTCATGGACTAACATTCCAGGTTCCCATGCAATACTACTCTTTACAGCATTGGACCTTTCTTCTATCACCAGTCACATCCACATCTGGGTGTTGTTTTTGATTTGGTTCCATCCCTTCATTCTTTCTGGAGTTACTCCACTGATCGCCAGTAGCATATTGGGCACCTACCGACCTGGGGAGTTCATCCTTCAGTGTCCTATCTCTTTGCCTTTTCATACTGTTCATGGGGTTCTCAAGGCAAGAATACTGAAGTGGTTTCCCATTCCCTTTTCTAGTGGACCACATTCTGTCAGACTTCTCCACCATTACCCATCTGTTTTGTGTGGCCTCAAGGCATGGCTTAGTTTCATTGATTTAGACAAGGCTGTGGTCCGTGTGACCAGATTGCCTAGTTGTCTGTGATTGTGGTTTCAGTCTGTCTGCACTCTGATGCCCTCTCTCAGCGCCTACCTTCTTACTTGGGTTTCTTTTACTTTGGACGTGGGGTATCTCTTCACAGCTGCTCCAGCAAAGTGCAGTCACTGCTCCTTACCTTGACTCCTCTTGGATACAACCTCTGACCTTGGACATGAGTGTTTTTATGCCTAAAATAATGATGATAATCATACTATGGTTCTGCCTCTCTTCTTCTCATAATGCAGTGTAAGGACACATTTCCCAAACTCCTTTCTTCTCTTATGATTGTTCAAAAAAAAGGATAAATCATTTGAAATCCTGACATTCCCAGACGTTTAATTTTTTTGAGTTTATCTTTGTTAAAGCCAGAGTTAAATATTTCCAGTTCTGAACTTGATTAATTCCCTTAGACCTTTTATTACCCTGATCTTCCCCAAATTCCATGTTCATCTAGGCAATCTGAGTCAAGAATTCCAGCACTGTAATTTCTATTTAACATACGTATCAAATCAGGAAAGTTATACCATAAAGTTTCAAATCTTCCTTGACTATCTTCATATAAGTGATGCTGACTTTTGATCCAAAGTGATATCCAAACATTGACTAAATTAGCTTAATACTGCTCTTCTGCCTTCTTGTCATTGAGTTTTCTACTTAACAGGGACTTATTTAATCTTGAAAATGTAGGTAAAATGATTCTAGTTGAGTTGGTATGTACAGCAACATTCTTGTGGTCTGTTTCTTCTGGGATATTTCATTTAATTGTTAGACACAGTGGTCAGAAGAACATGAATTTAATAAAATCAATATACTAAGACTACTATTGTCATAATTATCTGTACAGAATTTAAATTTTTTTCTTTATTCTGTGTATGTCTATACTTTGAAGAAATCACTGTTACGTTTAAAGCCAAGTTTAAACTGTTATTTTTTTCTGTTGCTACTTGCTAATTCATTGTGCTTAATTATAATTCACTTTTAAACATAGTTATTATGAAAGTGTAATTATTCCACATTATGATAGATTTGGGTATAAAATAATATATTCAAAGAACATCAAAATATCCTTTTGAAGTAAATATTTTCCAAAGTTTGGGTAATTATTTCCCTGTGCTGCTGAAAACACTATGAAATGATTCATTTAAAATATATATTATTACAAGACCTAATTATAAATTGTTAAGATAAATATTATGGTTTATCATGTATATTTTATATATGGACTTCAATTTTTTCTGCAAAACCTATTTGCATATATTTTTTAACAATTATGATTGAAAGATAGTTGGGCTATCCAGTGATGCAAACTGAACAAAAATGAGAAAAAATGCAATAGAACATGACTTTTTATGACTTTATAATAAAGATATATTAGTGAACATGTTTTTAGTAGAACTGAGATCATACATAGCAAAGGTTTAAAAATGTTGCACAAGGCTCTGTCTTGCATTGTATATTATACCCCTGTTGCAGTTATCTATTGTATGACCAACCACTCCAGAACTTAGTGACTTAAAACAGCAACCACCATTTTTATTTTTCATCTTTCTGCAGTTGGGGGCATCTTTGCTCTATGGGATATCCTGTAGGGTGACTTGACTGGGCTTGAGGATCACAGATGGTTTCACTCTCATGTCTGGCACCTCAGAATAGTTAGAAGAACTGTAGGACTGCCTGGGACTCAGCACTCATAGTCTTTATCACGCAGAATTCTTGCCCAAGTTTCTTTACGGGAAGTGGGATGCCAAAAGACCAAAAACTAAAGCAATCAGGTTTCTTAAAGCTGACTTGAAGTTGGTACAGTCATTTTGGTGGAATTCCGTTGATCAAAACAAGTTACAAGGTCATCCAGATTCAAGGAGTGGGAAAATTGATTCCCACTTGTGGTGGGAGTTAGGACAAGCATGTAGGGGAGGGAGTGTGATGAACTGTTGGCAGCCATCTTTGCAGCCGTCGCGCCTACAATCACTGTCAGACTAGCACTTAAAGAAGTAGAAGTGGTGGCCAACAGGAATTGCCAATGTGTGAGACATCAGATATGAAGTGAAACACCAAAACTTTTTAGATGAGGTTGCTGCTATTTAAGAATTCCGAGATTCCAAAATAAAATTTTAAAATGAGAACGAACATGCTGAGATGTTGGCAAAGTTAGATGCCAACTAGCAGCTACCAGTTAGCACTGGTTAATTAAATACAGCTGATTCTAGCCAGTTCAGTTGTATTAGGAATCTATTCTAGGCACTCAGAATTTTTATAGGAAGGATATATAAATGTTAGAATCAATAAATAATGTGCTAATAGCCAAAATTATATGTCAGTTATCACATTTTCAATTATCTACCACATTTGGCAATTAATATGTTGTTAATCATCTGCTGTCCAATTTGATGTGACTTTCTAAAGCAAGTAGCTTACCCTCTACCTCTGAAAAATTATTGTTTATCATTGGTAAATACATAATCAGTTCCTAAACTTTCCATTTGATTTAGAACAGTTTTGTGGCAATGAATTCACCTCAAGCAGAATTTGTTTGGAGTTGTGTACATATGTGAGAACAGACCACTGAAGCAATGGTTTTGTAGTTTGGATGTCCTCACTATACAAACAGAATACCAAAAATGATTCTCAGACATTAAAAAATTAATTTTTAATAACATTCATTTTGACAGAGTGCTTTTCATAGGATTATGTTGTTGGCAATGTAAGGAAAGCAAAATGCTATTATGGTCAATATAAAATAATATGGGCTGAGATTTTTGAGTAATACTTCAAATGCAATCCTTCTGTGTGCATTGTGGCTAATGAAGTGTGGTATAGTGGCAAGTACACAAATTTTGACAGATCAGAGTTCAGATCTTTGCTCATCAAATTATTAGTGGATTTGGCAGCTATTGCAATGTTAATGCTACCTAACAAACCATCCCCAACAACAAACATTTAATTTTCTAGCTCATGGGTCTAGAGATCAAGGCAGTCTGGCTCTATAGGCTATGCTTGACTGGTCAGCTCTGTTTCAAGCTGTGATTAGGATGGGTTTGATCCTTTAAGTCAGGTTTGGGTACATCTTCCATGGATCAATGACTGCTTAAGGTATATTATTATCATAAATAGTTGAAAAGTAAAAGCAAGCTAAGCTAAAAACACATATAGAGGCTGTGCTCACATAATATCCAACTATGAATATTTCATTGCCAAAGCACATTGCCAAATCAAGATGAAGCATAGAACATACTAGATCCCAAGAAGGAGGCAGGATCTTGAGTGAATATTTGCTGGGGAGTACTGCAGTCAATCACAGTAGCATTCCATATTTGGACATTATCCTCATTGTCTCTGGAGTTTTAGTGTTATCATCTATAAAATAGGAATGATGATATCACATATTCAGAATTATGTGGGGACTAGCATGTTCTTGACACAAAGTTGCAGAAAAATAATGATGATGTTATCCACTTCAACAAGGATCTGTGTGATGCAATAGATTTAGCTGAATGGACAGTGAGGCCTGGCGTGCTGTGATTCATGGGGTCGCAAAGAGTCAGACACGACTGAACTGAACTGAACTGAAGTAAAATCTTGGCTGTTTTGAAATTTCTGTACTCAACTAGTAAACTGCATTTGCTTCTGTTAAAATTAAAGTTGAATTCAAACTATTAGTGAAAGTTCACATAAAAATACTAAGTTCCATTTAATATAGTCATGAAGCCATATTCCTTAGAATATGATGCTGACTTAGTAATATGACAGTAGATAAATTAATCACATCAATAAATGCTCTGCACTAAATGCTCTGCAAATCTATGAAACTGCCATTGTAACAAAGTACAGAGAACAAACATAAGGGATTTCCCTTCTAGCAGCTTCTGATCTTGATGTGGAGTATAAAAGAAGAGTATTTAAAACAAAAATTAATGATGCAGATAATTAGATTACAGAATTAGGGAGGACAAAAATCCTGGTAGCTTGATAATAATCATAAATAAAATGTAAGACAAGAAGTAATATTGTTGTAACTTGATTGAAGGATTGGACTTGAATAACAGATGGCTGGAAACTACTAGCTGGAAGAATTTGCCACCATTATTATGACTACTGCCAGCTTTCTTTATAGACCATCTCCCATGCCTCAAACTCCATGCAGGCACTTTACCTTCATTAGTTCATCATGCTACAAAGTTGATGGCTATCCTCCTTGAAGAAAAGAACCAAAATTTAATAATTTTTAGAAATGCATCATAAGAGATTAAAGGCTAAGTGTTAAAAAACGGCAGGTCTCAAACTCTCTACCCAAAGTTATTGACTATGCAATACTCACTCACACAGTGTGACTTGAGTCTATGTAATATAACAATGAAAAATAATAACTAGAAGAAAGTCTCAGTTCATATAACTGAATAATAGGCTAAGGAATTTGAACACTTTGTGTCAATAGGAGGCCATTGATGGATGTTGAGCAGGAAGTTGATGAAAGTGAAGTGTTATAAAGAAATCGGTATAATACAGACACATTAGACTACATTGCTGCTGCTGCTAAGTCGCTTCAGTTGTGTCCAACTCTGTGCGACCCCATAGACAGCAGCCCACCAGGCTCCACTGTCCCTAGGATTCTCAAGGCAAGAATACTGGAGTGGGTTGCCATTTCCTTCTCCAATGCATGAAAGTGAAAAGTCAAAGTGAAGTTGCTCAGTCGTGTCCAACTCAGTGACCCCATGGACTGCAGCCTACCAGGCTCCTCCGTCCATGGGATTTTCCAGGCAAGAGTGCTGGAATGGACATTAGAGAGATGAAAAAAATAGATTAAATAGTATGCCATAATCCAGCACTGTCAGTGAAGGGTATACAATAGGACATAATAGAAGTGAAATGGAGGAGGGACATTATGGCAACAGCATTAACAGGACTTGAGAAAGAGGGGGTCTACTTTTTTTTAATTCTTCAGTCATATTTTTTTATGTAGCATTTAAGGGAAAATTATTTCATATTATAGTGTACAGCCATTAATAACTTCTAAATGAACATGCACAAATATGCCTGTAAAGCAGGGCCAATAAATTTGTTATCTTTCTCCTGTTAAGACATTCCATTGGCTCATACATTATTGTTGAAAGACAGAAGCAGATGTTAATGGTAGTGATGTTTAATGATCTGTGACCCTATATACAAAGAATACAGGCATCATAGTCATCTGCTAACCACATCCATGAAACCTGCCAGTGCAATAGAATTCATGACCTTCAGATCTCAAGCACCAACCTCTTCCCAGTGAGTTGAAAGAGCTCAGCTGGAAGAAGAATAAAAAAAAGAGAGTAAACATTTGAACAAGTGTGACATCCCCTTGTACTAGGGGTAGGTGATATATACACAGCCTTCCCTTTACCTCCCATTTCCCTTACAATTAGGGTGAAGCTTGTTCTCAAGATGCAGAACAGCTGGGGTTCACAGAAGGGCATTACCACAGTTGGGTGCCAATCTTTAATGATGCAGTACTGCCTGCATACACAGACATCAAGGTCAGCAGCAAATATGTAAAAACTATCACAACAAGGTTCTATTAAAAGCATCAGCAATGATTCAATGACCAAAGGAAGAAGTTCACTTTCTGATCAAATAGAACCTATAGACAGCTGAGCACACATAACTTTGCATATGAGAGAAAGGGCAGTATATATTATCAGTTGGAGGGTAAATCTCCAAAAAGTAGGTTTTGTTAATTATCATTACTGAAATGAAAGTTTCACTTTGACACTGAGAGTCACCAAGAGAGAAGCAGTTCAAAATTCTTAGGCATGCTGCCATGTTATGATTAATTTTACAGTCCATGCATGGATGTTTAGTTAGAGAAGAGAACTGTAGATATCTTGTACAATCCATCAAAATAGTAGGAATAAACTGTCACTCCCAACCTGAGCCGTGAACATGTTTATTTATGAGCCACTCTGCTGAAATTGAAAAAAAGAAAATCAAGACAGCAATGCAAAGAGAGGCATCTGAAATGTTCTCTGTTAAGCAACAGCTAATGGAAAACATGCAGCAAAGAAAGACCGGCTTATTTCCAGTTTTCAAAAAGGTTGAGGACTCTGGTTCAAATGGTTCAGGTTTCTTATTTGACCTACCTTAAGACCCTTAAAATCCAATGTGATTGTCTTTAGAATGTGCCTTATGTTTTAAAAGTGAGTGAAATTTCTTTTTCAAAGCTTTATTTTTAAACCTTAGTAAGAAAAACTGGAAATAAACCCACCTATGTAGTAATGGTCATTGTTGAGGAAAAGTACCGTGGATGATCTTGTATCTTAGGCATTCTTTTTATCCCTTTTTCTATATTATAAATTATAATGCTACATAAAGCCAGTATCTTTTTTATCTTTTATTGTAGCCTTATCCCCATTTCATAGGACAAGGACTAGTATAAGGCAGGGACTCAAAAAATAGCTGTTAAATGAAAGAATGATTGAATTAATTGATCAAAGTAATATCAGCCTTATCACCTCATAAGGAAACTTCTATTAAATTACCACTAATGTAGATAAAAGTATACAGATATACATAAACTTTGATAGGTTTATCTTAAAAATCTACTTATTTTTAGCACTTGGAAGATATGTTGGCAAACTAAAAGCAAGTAAAAGTTAATTGGTGCCTTCAGTGTGTTATGCTAAGGTAAGAACCATATAAATGTAAACATATTTGATCCTCTTATTAAATAATATGTCAAAGGGAAGATAAAACTTTGATTACAAAATCAAATGAGATGCTGTCAAAGAGATTTTTTGATGGAGAAGACAATGTATTAAAATTTGATCCAACATGTTAAAAAAATAGACAAGAAGATAATAAATAAAGACTCAAGAAGCAAAAGAGAGGGGAGCTAAAGTATCATTGTCTGATACTTTATAAAAAGATGACAACCAGTGAAAACAACAACAGCAAACACTGGAAACACATTCAGAGCAAAATATAGAAAATGACTTATAAGAGTAATTACAAAGTGCTGTTAATACAATTGGAGTGACTATGTTAAAAATCATAAAATATTCCATACACAATAGAAATAAATTTGAAAACAAGTATTTGTTTTAAACAAGCATTAAAATGGTTTTCTGAAGTGGTAGAAAACTTAGGAATTAACCAATAACCAAAAATATAAAAGTCAAGAAGTATCAAAGAAACACTGAGCCTGATGCAGCCAGGGTCTTATGATTTTTATGACAAATGATATCAGCAAGTAAATCATCTCTGTTCCACCAAAAAATAGCCAAGAAAGCAGAAAATTCTAAAATTTCTCCCAATAATTTTGTGATGCTAGTATTACCAACCCTAAAAAGTACCTAGAAACCTAAAACCACTTTCTTGGTACTTTTGTTGTTTGCCTTCTCCCTGGAATGTTCTTCCTAAAGCTGAGAATCCCTCTCATCACACAGGCTCAAATGGCAACTCCTGAACCTTCCCTTGAAGACAGCACTGCCCCAGCCACTCTCTCCTTCTGATTCAAACAATTTTACTGATTGAAACATCATGTAAATTTATTTTACTTTTTTTTCTTTTTAACATGCTTTTCTTTTCTTGTGTCTTTGGTCACTGCAGGGTAGATTTCATGAAGACACAGCTGAAACCTAAGTGCCTTAAACACTGCTGATTAGGCACTGCTAAGTAGGCATTCTGTAGATACATGTAACTTTTATTTCTCATTTGTGTAAGGCATAGAAACATCTTAGATATGTCCAGTTCAGTTCAGTCGCTCAGTCGTGTCCGACTCTTTGTGACCCCATGAATCACAGCACGCCAGGCCTCCCTGTCCATCACAAACTCCCGGAGTTCACTCAGATTCATGTTAGAGAGTAATTAATGATTTCTCTGTAAGCATAATATTTATATATTTTATAGGAATATAAACATACTATATCACAAACTGATTATAGTTTATTCTGCAAAAGCAGGGATGTTTGGTCAACATTTGCTCTGAATGTGAAAAGCTATGACAAACCTACACAGCATATTAAAAAGCAGAGACATTATTTTGCCAACAAAGGTCCTTCTAGTCAAAGTTATGGTTTTACCTGTAGTCATGTATGGATCTGAGATTTGGACTATAAAGAAAGCTGAGTGCTGATGCTTTTAAACTTTGATGTTGGAGAAGACTCTTAAGAGTCCCTTGGACTGCAAGATCTAACCAGTCAATCCTAAAGGAAAGTAGTCTTGAATATTCACTGAAAGGACTGATGCTGAAGCTGAAGCTCTGATACTTTGGCCATCTGATGTGAAGAACTGACTCCTTAGAAAAGACTCTGATGCTGGGGAAGATTGAAGGCAGAGGAGAAGGGAACAACAGAGGATGAGGTGGTTGGATGGCATCACCAACTCGATGGACATGAGTTTGAGCAAGCTCAGGGAGTTGGTGATGAACAGGGAAGCCTGACATGCTATAATCCATGGGTTACAAAGAGTCAGACATGACTGAGCGACTGAACTGAACTTGAATTCGGTTCAACATTAGAGAATCTATAACTGTTTATATACACATTTAATAGGCAAAAATAAGATCGGTGGCATGGATATAATTGGGCTTCCCCAATGATGCTAGTGGTAAAGAACCCATCTGCCAATGCAGGAGAAGAAAGAGATGCAGGTTTGATCCCTGGTTTGGGAAGGTATCCTGTAAAAGGGTGTGAAAATCCATTCCAGTATTTATGCCCAAGAAATCCTATGGATAGAGGGGCCTGGTGGGCTACAGTTCATAGCATTGCAGAGTTAAGCATAACTGAAGTGACCTTGCATCAGTTCAGTTGAGTGGCACAGTCGTGTCTGACTCTTTGCGACCCCATGAATCGCAGCACCCCAGGCCTCCCTATCCATCACCAACTCCCGGAGTTCACTCAGACTCACGTCCATTGAGTCCATGATGCCATCCAGCCATCTCATCCTCTGTCATCCCCTTCTCCTCCTGCCCCCATACACTCCCAGGATCAAAGTCTTTTCCAATGAGTCAACTCTTCGCATGAGGTGGCCAAAGTACTGGAGTTTCAGCTTCAGCATCATTCCTTCCAAAGAAATCCCAGGGTTGATCTCCTTCAGAATGGACTGGTTGGATCTCCTTGCAGTCCAAGGGACTCTCAAGAGTCTTCTCCAACACCACAGTTGAAAAGCATCAATTCTTCAGTGCTCAGCTTTCTTCACAGTCCAACTCTCACATCCATACATGACCACAGGAAAAATCATAGCCATGACTAGACGGACCCTGTCGGCAAAGTAATGTCTCTGCTTTTGAATATGCTATCTAGGTTGGTCATAACTTTTCTTCTAAGGAGTAAGCGTCTTTTAATTTCATGGCTGCAGTCACCATCTGCAGTGATTTTGGACCCCCCCCAAAAAAAAAGTCTGACACTGTTTCCGCTGTTTCCCCATCTATTTCCCATGAAGTGATGGGACCGGATGCCATGATCTTCGTTTTCTGAATGTTGAGCTTTAAGCCAACTTTTTTACTCTCCTCTTTCACTTTCATCAAGAGGCTTTTTAGTTCCTCTTCACTTTCTGCCATAAGGGTGGTGTCATCTGCATGTCTGAGGTTATTGATATTTCTCCCGGCAATCTTGACTCCAGCTTGTGTTTCTTCCAGTCCAGCGTTTCTCATGATGTACTCTGCACATAAGTTAAATAAGCAGGGTGACAGAATATAGCCTTGACGTACTCCTTTTTGTATTTGGAACCAGTCTGTTGTTCCATGTCCAGTTCTAACTATTGCTTCCTGACCTGCATATAAGTTTCTCAAGAGGCAGGTCAGGTGGTCTGATATTCCCATCTCTTTCAGAATTTTCCACAGTTTATTGTGATCCACATAGTCAAAGGCTTTGGCATAGTCAATAAAGCAGAAATAGATGTTTTTCTGGAAGTCTATTGCTTTTTCCATGATCCAGCGGATGTTGGCAATTTGATCTCTGGTTCCTCTGCCTTTTCGAAAACCAGCTTGAACATCAGGGAGTTCACGGTTCATGTATTGCTGAAGCCTGGCTTGGAGAACTTTGAGCATTACTTTACTAGTGTGTGAGATGAGTGCAATTGTGCGGTAGTTTGAGCATTCTTTGGCATTGCCTTTCTTTGGGATTGGAATGAAAACGGACCTTTTCCAGTCCTGTGGCCACTGCTGAGTTTTCCAAATGTGCTGGCATATTGAGTGCAGCACTTTCACAGCATCATCTTCCAGGATTTGAAATAGCTCAACTGGAATTCCATCACCTCCACAAGCTTTGTTCGTAGTGATGCTTTCTAAGGCCCACTTGACTTCATATTCCAGGATGTCTAGCGCTAGATGCGTGATCACACCATCGTGATTATCTTGGTTTTGAAGCTCTTTTTTGTACAGTTCTTCTGTGTATTCTTGCCACCTCTTCTTAATATCTTCTGCTTCTGTTAGGTCCATACCATTTCTGTCCTTTATCGAGCCCATCTTTGCATGAAATGTTCCCTTGGTATCTCTGATTTTCTTGAAGAGCCCTCTAGTGTTTCCCATTCTGTTCTTTTCCTCTATTTCTTTGCATTGATCACTGAAAAAGGCTTTCTTATCTCTTCTTGCTATTCTTTGGAACTCTGCATTCAGATGCTTATATCTTTCCTTTTCTCCTTTGCTTTTTGCTTCTCTTCTTTTCATAGCTATTATTAAGGCCTCCCCAGACAGCCATTTTGCTTTTTTGCGTATGTTTTCCATGGGGATGGTCTTGATCCCTGTCTCCTGTCCATGTCACAAAGCTCATTCCATAGTTCATCAGGCACTCTATCAGATCTAGGCCCTTAATTCTATTTCTCACTTCCACTCTATAATCATAAGGGATTTGATTTAGGTCATACCTGAATGGTCTAGTGTTTTTCCCTACTTTCTTCAATTTGAGTCTGAATTTGGTAATAAGGAGTTCATGATTTGAGCCACAGTCATCTCCTGGTCTTGTTTTTGTTGATTGTATAGAGCTTCTCCATCTTTGGCTGCAAAGAATATAATCAATCTGATTTTGGTGTTGACCATCTGGTGATGTCCATGTGTAGATTCTTCTCTTGTGTTGTTGGAAGAGGGTGTTTGCTATGACCAATGCATTTTCTTGGCAAAACTCTATTAGTCTTTGCCCTGCTTCATTCTGCATTCCAAGGTCAAATTTGCCTGTTTCTCCAGGTGTTTCTTGACTTCCTACTTTTGCATTCCAGTCCCCTATGCATGGATGTAATTAATGTATTTTATAAAATTCAGGATATATTCCTACTTTAGTAAAATGGTGTATGTCATGTAGCCCACTATTTAAGTGAAAGTGATCTTTTGTGTGATAGCTAGTTACATTCCTGTAGCACATGGCCATAGATTATGGGTGTTGAATGTGGTCTGGGGAATAACTAAGCTTGACTCGGTCATCTGACAAGAAAGGTTGAATTCTAACTTGGCCCAGTTATCCCTCCCTTCTGATGTTCCAGATGTAACTGCATTCTTGAACACGCGATGGAAGAAGCTGTTAGATGGTCTCAGATGCTACAACAACCCCCTTCACAAACTTTGAGGAAGCTGAGCTGCACTGTGTGGCCTGCCCTGTAGGAATGTGAAGGCACCAAACACTGAGAAAGCACAAGGTCCAAGGCACTCAAGGGAGACCAAGGATTTCTGTATGCAAATACAAGAAAAAGGAAAAAAAGGAAAGTCAGCCAGGCCTTATGGGAGAGAGGACTTAAAATCCTCAAATTAAACAATAAATTACTAATGGGGACATAACATGTCAATTGGCAATAAAATTAAAATATTTTAAGAATCTGGAAATAGTTGGGGAAACAGTGGAAACAGAGTCAGACTTTATTTTTTGGGGCTCCAAAATCACTACAGGTGGTGACTGCAACCATGAAATTAAAAGATGCTTACTCCTTGGAAGAAAAGTTATGACCAACCTAGATAGTATATTCAAAAGCAGAGACATTACTTGCCGACTAAAGTCCGTCTAGTCAAGGCTATGGTTTTTCCTGTGGTCATGTATGGATGTGAGAGTTGGACTGTGAAGAAGGCTGAGCGCTGAAGAATTGATGCTTTTGAACTGTGGTGTTGGAAAAGACTATTGAGAGTCCCTTGGACTGCAAGGAGATCCAACTAGTCCATTCTAAAGGAGATCAACCCTGGGATTTCTTTGGAAGGAATGATGCTAAAGCTGAAATTCCAGTACTTTGGCCACCTCATGCGAAGAATTGACTCATTGGAAAAGGCTCTGGTGCTAGGAGGGATTGGGGGCAGGAGGAGAAGGGGATGACAGAAGATGAGATGGCTGGATGGCATCACGGACTCAATGGATGTGAGTCTGAGTGAACTCTGGGAGATGGTGATGAACAGGGAGGCCTGGCGTGCTGCAAATCATGGTGTTGCAAAGAGTCAGACACGACTGAGCTGTTGAACTGAACTGAACTGAATATAATTTTAAAACTTCAAACAAAAATAAAAATAGAAATATGGCTTGCTGAAACAGAATTGAGTCCAGAAACAGAACCAAATTTTAAAAATGTATATATGATCAAAATTATATTTAAAACCAGTATAGGATATATATACTGCATTAAGACAAATGACAAGCCATTCATGGAAAATAGTTAAATTTTTATGTTATTCCTTCTACCTGAATAAATTTCACATTCATTTCTAAATTAAAAAGGAACATGGAATTATTAAATATTCTCGAAGAAAATGAAAATTTAAATTTAAGAAATCTTACGGCTGTCACACTTTTTCTAATTCTGATCTAAAACCAGGAAAAGAGCTCAAAAAATTAATTTAAAAATAAATGCTACTTGTGGTAAAGGCATGACAACATATTTAACAGACAAATGACAAACTGGGGAAATATGCAACATTCGACAGTCAATTATAAGCTCTCACAAACATTTTCACTCTGTGTGATAATTATCTTTTCACTTTGATAAACCAAGAACATTTCTAAAGCATAAAACTCTTTACATATATCTAACCATTCCCAAAATAATTCCAACCAAAGCTTAGAGGACCTAAAGACTAAAAAGTTCTAAGGAACTTACATAAGAGTAATAGTATGGAGACTGCATTAATGACATGGTACTTAGTACATTGTGGGCTTACCAGGTGACACAGTGATAAAGAATCCATTACAGGAGATGCAGGTTCGATCCCAGGGTTGAGAAGATCCCCAGGAGTAGGAAATGGCAACCTGCTCCAGAACTCTTGCCTGGACAATTCTTTGGACAGAGGAGCCAGGTAGGCTGTAGTTCATGGGGTCTCAAAGAGTAAGTCAAGATATATTTGCAGATTATTTTCCTCTTCCTCCATTCCAAAAAAAAACTTGTGATAATCATGTTAGCTTTACCCTATAAGCATACAAATAGAGATCAGTTTGCTAGATTTTCATAATTGTGTAGTTCTGCTCTGCATGCCATAATCGTCCCTTTTTTATCATCATAAATGTCACTTAGGTTGTCCTTTGAATTTTGAGGTCATGGAGATAGTCATTTTGTAATTAAAAAGCAGTGTGACTCTTCGTAAAAATTTGATTGAAGGCCACAACATAGATTTAAGAATAATGTAGTCTGTGCTAAATATTTTGCCAAAGAAACAAAATTTTGAACAAAAATCTCAGAATTTTAATTTTTAGGAATTTTCAGGGAATTTTAGTTTTAGTAATTTATCCTTTGATGTTTTTCTATACACAAAAAGCTTCAATTTAGGTGAAAGTTGGTTTCCAGTCCTCAGTTATCTCTTGTATTCTACATCAGTTACAGCTGTGATGGGTTTTTTCTCCACAGTCTGAGCATGTCACTTTTGGATTATTCTATTTCAGAGAACTAATAAGCCACTTTTATTAGTTATTAAATAGAAGTTATGATTATTATATATATATTTATAGCATATTCTGTTCCTAAAGGTTAAGCCACTGGCTTCAGATCCTGCCAGATTGTTGGTAAGACTAGGTGCCGAAGACTTCCTTTTAAAAGGGTCACTTTGCAAACAAATGACTTTTACTGAACTATGAATAGTGTTACTCTAAAAAGAGGAAGGCTAGTCATAAATAAAGCACTTTATGGTAACTTATTTCACACTTAAACTGCATGGTATTTTTAGAGGTCTTTTTGCAAGCATCCAATTGAGTCTATGAGTTAGAAAAGTCAGGTGATAGGTAATTTAAAAATGAGGAAACAAATGATTTGCCCAAGACTGTATAGCTGGATGGCGATAGGACAAGAGCTGACTTCAGCTAATAGGCCTGTGTGTTTACAGAGTACTGTAAATATGAGCTTTAAGGTGTCATTTTCATAGAGTTTGTATGTCTTTTTTCCCCCTAATTTTCATGTAGATAAATATAATGCTATTAATCCATCTGTGATAGCCAGAATAATATGAATGGCAAGAATTGGTGGAAATTTATAAATAAAATAATTATTAAACCCTTAAAAAAAAGGAAAAACATTATAATTACATAATTTAAAAACATATACACTATTAGTAATCTGAATGAGTAAAAATTATAATTAAGATGAGATATTTTTGCCAATTAGGAGCTACTTTTTTGTTTTTTCTAATAATGATAAAATTATAATGATAATTAAGAAAATTAGGCCTTTTATTATAATAGATTACTAGTAGTCGATTTGACAAAAATTCATTATTAGGTATTTGAGAATATATCACAATTATAAAAGGGGCATATGTTGAAATTCTCCTTATTGGAATTTGTATCAATTAAATCTGATAAGTACAAAGACATGCATAAGGGTTTCCATACCAGCACTGTTTGTTTAATAGACAAAATGAGACGTGACTAAAATGCCAATCAGTTTTCAAACATTTACAGAAATGTTGTACTTAGATCTTCACAAGGGAATTCTATGTAATCGTGATACAGAGTGATAGATGTGTGCATTTTCCACTATGACTCTATACATACAAAAAATGGACGTTATACATGCAGTTTTAACATTCTGTGCCTATTAAAGCAGTACTTTTTTATTTTATTTTATCTTTATTTTTTGTATATATAAACTGATATATAATCTGTTATGTAGAAAGATAAGTAAATATCTTTAATCAGGAAAATTGGAGTAGTAATAAAATGGAGAAAGGAGGCTTTTCTTAAAGATATTAAATGACAGCACAAAGTTTTAGTAATTTCTGTAATGTGATACTAGTATAAGAAGGTAAACAGGTCAAAAATAATTGATATAGTTGATACTTAAATATAGATAGTTTATACTGAGAATATACCAAAGGACATATCACAGATAAATAAAGGGAAGGGATGGATTACTTACCAGCTGGTATAAAGAAATGCATCTAATTAGAGTAAAAAATTAACTTTGATCCTAATCTTATACCACATTTTGTAATAATAAATTTAATTTGAAAATGAAATAACAAAATTTAACTGATTTCTGATCTGGGTAGGGATTAAAAATTATTTAACAAATATGAGATCAGTTCAGTTCAGTCGCTCAGTCATGTCCGACTCCTTGCAGTCCCATGAATCACAGCACGCCAGGCCTTCCTGTCCATCACAAACTCCCGGAGTTCACTCAGACTCACATCCATCGAGTCAGTGATGCCATCCAGCCATCTCATCCTCTGTTGTCCCCTTCTCCTGCCCACAATCCCTCCCAGCATCAGAGTCTTTTCCAATGAGTCAACTCTTCACATGAGGTGGCCAAAGTACTGGAGTTTCACCTTTAGCATCAGTCCTTCCAAAGAAATCCCAGGGTTGATCTCCTTCAGAATGGACTGGTTGGATCTCCTTGCAGTCCGAGAGACTCTTAAGAGTCTTCTCCAACACCACAGTTCAAAAGCATCAATTCTTCGGCACTCAGCTTTCTTCACAGTCCAACTCTCACATCCATACATGACTACTGGAAAAACCATAGCCTTGACTAGACAGACCTTAGTCGGCAAAGTAATGTCTCTGCTTTTGAATATGCTATCTAGGTTGGTCATAACTTTTCTTCCAAGGAGTAAGCGTCTTTTAATTTCATGGCTGCAGTCACCATCTGCAGTGATTTTGGAGCCCCAAAAAATAAAGTCTGACACTGTTTCCACTTATTTACTAGATATGAGAGCAGTAGAAGATAATATAAAGGAAAACAAAAGTTTATCTAAATATATCAAATTTAAAAGTGTTGTGTGCTGAAAAAACAATTTTAGAAATATAATTCTTTATACAATGAAATATTAAGGCAGAACAAAGGTATTTCATTCATGAAAAGACTCTTACTTCCTGAGTACCTTTCATAGGAAGATCAAACCAGTCAATATTAAAGGAAACTGACCCTGAATGTTCAATGGAGGGATGAATGCTGAAGCTGAAGCTCCAATACTATGGCCACATAATGCAAAGAGCCAATTCGTTTGAAAAGACCCTGATACTGGGAAAGATTGCTGGAGAAGGGAGTAATAGCAGATAAGAGTGTTGGATGGGATCACCAACTCAATGGATGTGACTTTCAGCAAACTCTGGGAGACAGTGAAGGACAGGGAAGCCAGACTCAGACATGACTGAATGAACAACAACTGAGGCTATACATTAAAAAATAACATGATTGTAACAGACAAGAAACAGTTAAGAGATTCAAGATAAAGTTCATCTAATCCTTTAGAGCTACAGTTGGCCAAAAGATCAGGCTAAACAAACAAAAAAAAAGCTCCACAGAATACTTATGAAAATGGAGACATGCTATGAAATAACAGGCAATCAGAAACTTTAAGAAAAACAAGCATTTGTAAATGACAAACACAGATCAATTGTAAAGAAGCCAGTCCAAAACAAGGAAGGCTGTTGTTTAAAGGAAAAATAGAGTGGAATGAGCATACCAAAAATAAAAACAGAACAGCATCATTACAACTATGAATATTATTTATTGAGAAGAAAGCACATATTAATTTTCTTTACTGATAAAAGAAAGGTAATTACTAAATCCAGGAGAAACCTACAATTCTGGAAAAGTCTGATTCACATATAAAGGAGAACAAAAACAGTGTAAGACACCTACTTGGTTTTAACAAAGAAAAATCTTTTGAGTGGTGCTGGAGTTGTAACAATTAAAACACAGAAAAGGAAATGTAGCTATAGAAAATTATGTGATTTTGTGGTGATATTTATCTATTTAGTCATAATCACAAATAATGACCATTTTAAATTTTAGAACCAACCTATAAATAAAGCAAGAAACTAATAAAGTGTGCAAATCACAGATGTAAGGGAGAAGAGAGAGAATGAGATAGCAGAGTCATTGATAAGTTCTTCTACAAGTTACAAGGGAATCAAGAAATATTTATTATCTATGCATTTAAGGTATTGATTTAATGATGAAATGATAAGCAATAGAGGAATTAAGATGAGTTTATAAAACTAA
The DNA here is from genome assembly GCF_023091745.1 of Budorcas taxicolor. NCBI lineage: Eukaryota > Metazoa > Chordata > Mammalia > Artiodactyla > Bovidae > Budorcas > Budorcas taxicolor. The sequence goes on from NC_068918.1 coordinate 48,062,540, forward strand.
TTGGAATTGGAGAGAGAGGTGGAAGCGGATGTAATTTAGCAAACACTTATGAAACCAAAAAAAAAGATAAGTGAAAAGCAAAGGAGAAAAAGAAAGATATAAGCATCTGAATGCAGAGTTCCAAAGAATAGCAAGCAGAGATGAGAAAGCCTTCCTCAGTAATCAATGCAAAGAAATAGAGGAAAAGAACAGAATGGGAAATACTAGAGGGCTCTTCAAGAAAATCAGAGATACCAAGGGAACATTTCATGCAAAGATGGGCTTGACAAAGGACAGAAATCATATGGACCTAACAGAAGCAGAAGATATTAAGAAGAGATGGCAAGAATACACAGAAGAACTGTAAAAAAAAAAATAGCTTCATGACCCAGATAATCATAATGGTGTGATCACTCACCTAGAGCCAGACATCCTGGAATGTGAAGTCAAGTGGGCCTTAGAAAGCATCACTACGAACAAAGCTAGTGGAGGTGATGGAATTACAGTTGAGCTATTTCAAATCCTGGAAGATGATGCTGTGAAAGTGCTGCACTCAATATGCCAGCACATTTGGAAAACTCAGCAGTGGCCACAGGACTGGAAAAGGTCAGTTTTCATTCCAATCCCAAAGAAAGGCAATGCCAAAGAATGCTCAAACTACCGCACAATTGCACTCATCTCACACACTAGTAAAGTAATGCTCAAAATTCTCCAAGCCCGGCTTCAGCAATACGTGAACCATGAACTTCCTGATGTTCAAGCTGGTTTTAGAAAAGGCAGAGGAACCAGAGATCAAATTGCCAACATCCGTTGGATCATGGGAAAAGCAAGAGAGTTCCAGAAAAACATCTATTTCTCCTTTATTGACTATACCAAAGCCTTTGACTATGTGGATCACAATAAACTGTGGAAAATTCTGAAAGAGATGGGAATACCAGACTACCTGACTTGCCTCTTGAGAAACTTATATGCAGGTCAGGAAGCAACAGTTAGAACTGGACATGGAAGAACAGACTGGTTCCAAATACAAAAAGGAGTACATCAAGGCTATATTCTGTCACCCTGCTTATTTAACTTATATGCAGAGTACATCATGAGAAACTCTGGGATGAAAGAAGCACAAGCTGGAGTCAAGATTGTCAGGAGAAATATCAATGACCTCAGACATGCAGATGACACCACCCTTATGGCAGAAAGTGAAGAGGAACTAAAAAGCCTCTTGATGAAAGTGAAAGAGGAAAGTGAAAAAGCTGGCTTAAAGCTCAACGTTCAGAACACTAAGATTGTGGCATCTGGTCCCAACACTTCATGGGAAATAGATGGGGAGGACTTTATATTTTGGGGCTCAAAAATCACTGCAGATGGTGATTGCAGCCATGAAATTATAAGATGCTTACTCCTCAGAAGAAAAGTTATGACCAACCGAGATAGTATATTGAAAAGCAGAGATGTTACTTTGCTAACAAAGTCCATCTAGTCAAGGCTATGGATTTTCCAGTGGTCATGTATGGATGTGAGAGTTGGACTGCAAAGAATGTTGACCACTGAAGAATTGATGGTTTTGAACTGTGGTGTTGGAGAAGACTCTTGAGAGTCCCTTGGATTGTAAGGAGATCCAACCAGTCCATTCTGAAGGAGATCAGTCCTGGGATTTCTTTGGAAGGAATGATGCTAAAGCTGAAACTCCAGTACTTTGGCTACCTCATGAGAAGAATTGACTCATTGGAAAAGACTCTGATGCTGAGGGGGGGGGGGTGGTTGGGGGCAGGAGGAGAAGGGGACGACAGAGGATGAGATGGCTGGATGGCATCACCAACTTGATGGACATGAGTTTGAGTGAACTCCGGGAGATGGTGATGGACAGGGAGGCCTGACATGCTGTGATTCATGGGGTCACAAATAGTCGGACACGAATGAGCAACTGAACTGAACTATGAAGAATTCAGTTGATAAGATGCATTATGAGCAAATTATTTAGACATCTAGATGTGAGTGCCCGAAGAAATAAAAATATAAATGACAAAATGAGGTTAACTCAGGAAAGTGGCCCTGATATCTGGGAGGAATGAGTTGCTATTAAGTTGAAACATTTGCTATTCATATTAGTAATATAAATCTCCGTCTTATGATAGTGCTACAAATAAAGTTAAATTGAAAGAGGAATGCAGGAAAAATATTTGCAGCACATAGGTTATTTTCAGGGTTAAAAACATGTATATCTTCTGAGTAAATAAGAAAAACATGATTATCGTATTTTTTAAAATTAAAGGAATCTGAACTGGCAACTATCAAAAGTAAAAAATAGTCATAAATATAAAATATATTTCACCAGACTAAATAAAGCAATACATAAATTTAACCAAATATGGTACTTTTTTTAGTAATTAAGTTTTGAAAATAGCTAAAAATATTTTAATATTAATGCTGTGACAGGGACAATGATATAGATATTTCCACACATTGTAGATGATAGTATGATAAAGGTTACAGATAGAGAAGACTAGTAAATGTATCTAATAGGTTGATCTAATAAATTTTCAGGAATTCACTTTAAAGATATAATCTTATTTATTCAAAGAATTATGGATGAGCATATCTATGTCAATATTATTTATAATTGTCAATACAACCATACTTTGATATCCCCAGGGGAATTTGTTCCAGGACTGCCCACCTCCATACCAGAACTTGAATAATTCAAGTCTTTTATATAAAATGGAATATTTTTATATAATCAGATTTCCCTGGTGGCTCAGACGGAAAGCGTTTGTCTACAATGTGGGAGACCTGGGTTCGATCCCTGGGTTGGGAAGTTCCATGGAGAAGGAAATGGCAACCCACTCCAGTACTCTTGCCTAGAAAATCCCATGGACGGAGGAGCCTGGTGTCCATGGGGTCGCGAAGAGTTGGACATGACTGAGTGACTTCACTTCATACATATCCTACTGTGTACTTTAAATCATTCTACATTTATTTTAATACCTGTGTACTAAGTTGTTTCAATTGTTCAACTCTTGCGACCCTATGCACTATAGCCCACTAGGCTTCGTCCATGGGATTCTCCTGGCAAGGATACTGGAGTGGGTTGCCATTTCCTTCTGCAGGGTATCTTCCTAACCTAGGGAATGAACCTGACTCTGTTTAGTCTCCTGCATTGGCAGGCAGGCTCTTTACTACTAGTGCCACCTGGAAAGTCCAATTATAATACCTACAGCCATGAAATTAAAAGATGCTTACTCCTTGGAAGGAAAGCTATGATCTACCTAGATAGCATATTCAAAAGCAGAGACATTACTTTGCCAACTAAGGTCCGTCTAGTCAAGGCTATGGTTTTTCCAGTAGTCATGTATAGATATGAGAGTTGGACTGTGAAGAAGGCTGAGTGCCGAAGAATTGATGCTTTTGAACTGTGGTGTTGGAGAAGACTCTTGAGAGTCCCTCAGACTGCAAGGAGATCCAACCAGTCCATTCTGAAGGAGATCAACCCTGGGATTTCTTTGGAAGGACTGATGCTAAAGGTGAAACTCCAGTACTTTGGCCACCTCATGTGAAGAGTTGACTCATTGGAAAAGACTTTGATGCTGGGAGGGATTGGGGGCAGGAGGAAAAGGGGACGACAGAGGATGAGATGGCTGGATGGCATCACTGACTCAATGGACATGAATCTGAGTGAACTCTGGGAGATGGTGATGGACAGGGAGGCCTGGCGTGCTGCGAATCATGGGGTCGCAAAGAGTCGGACATGACTGAGCGACTGAACTGAACTGAATACAATATAAATCATTGTATATACAATGTAAATGCCATGCAAATAGTTGCTGGTGTACAACAAATCCAAATTTTGCTTTTTAAAACTTTCTTGAATTTTTTATTATTTTAAGTAATTTTGATCTGCTGGTTGGTTGAATCTGTGGTTGCAGAACTCACAGATATTGAGGGCCCATTGTAAATGAGAACAGTGCTCAATTAAATGATTAAACATGGATGAAGATCCAATTAATGTTTTCTTAGACCACATAAAAACTGAGGAAAGCACATGCAATGTAAAACTGAGACAGCTGGCTGCTTGCAATCTCAATTTTAATGTATTTTCATTATCCCTATAAATTTAAGTAATTTATCAAAATAAATATGGATTACATGCACAATTAAATGTTATATATACATGAACTTATAGATAATTCAAAAATATCATGTCTGAATAACTTATTTATTGTTAATGTTTATCATGTCCTTTAATTCAGATTTTTTAAAGAGCCCTTCTATATTATAATGAGATATAATGCATATTATTTATAATAGACAAAGTTAATTAAAATAAAAATAAGTTATTATGTCACAAAGCCAAATATATTATCTAAGAACTTTGTACTTACCTCAAATCATATCACTTGAATTAAACTGCAAACTATTTCCAAAGACTTTGTGAGATTAGTAATGAATAACTAGATATATGGAGCAACAGACTGGTTCCAGATAGGAAAAGGAGTACGTCAAGGCTGTATATTGTCACCCTGCTTATTTAACATCTATGCAGAGTACATCATGAGAAACGCTGGGATGGAAGAAACACAAGCTGGAATCAAGATTGCCGGGAGAAATATCCATAACCTCAGATATGCAGATGACACCACCCTTATGGCAGAAAGTAAAGAGGAACTAAAAAGCCTCTTGATGAAAGAGGACAGTGAAAATTTGGCTTAAAGCTCAACATTCAGGAAATGAAGATCATGGCATTCGGTCCCATCACTTCATGGGAAATAGATGGGGAAACAGTGGAAACATTGTCAGACTTTATTTTTTGGGGCTCCAAAATCACTGCAGATGGTGACTGCAGCCATGAAATTAAAAGACGCTTACTCCTTGGAAGAAAAGTTATGACCAACCTAGATAGCGTATTCAAAAGCAGAGGCAGTACTTTGCTGACTAAGGTCCGTCTAGTCAAGGCTATGCTTTTTCCAGTAGTCATGTACGAGTGTGAGAGTTGGACCGTGAAGAAGGCTGAGCACCAAAGAATTGATGCTTTTGAACTGTGGTGTTGGAGAAGACTCTTGAGAGTCCCTTGGACTGCAAGGAGATCCAACCAGTCCATTCTGAAGGAGATCAGCCCCGGGTGTTCTTTGGAACGAATGATGCTAAAGCTGAAGCTCCAGTACTTTGGCCACCTCATGTGAAGAGTTGACTCATTGGAAAAGACTCTAATGCTGGGAGGGATTGGGGGCAGGAGGAGAAGGGGACGACAGAGGATGAGATGGCTGGATGGCATCACTAACTCGATGGACGTGAGTCTGAGTGAACTCTGGGAGTTGGTGATGAACAGGGAGGCCTGGGGTGCTGCGATTCATGGGGTCTCAAAGAGTCGGACACGACTGAGTGACTGAACTGAACTAGATATAACTAACTTATCATTTCTATAGCAAACCCCTTATTCAAAAATAGTACTCAGTGGTCTCTGAACACATGGTCATAAATGAGGACAGATTTTATTAATGAAGCTTTAGTGGTCCCACAGAAAGTTTTAATTACTTATTTAAGCTTAATTATAGTTATAGAATTTCTCCAGAGATGGTTGACATAAATATTTATAAATTTAAAATTAAATACATATAAGTAATTTTATTATCGTGAAGGTTAGCATTATGATACTGGTTATTATGTTTCATTACGTATTTAGAGGAATTTATCAAATAAAGGGAAGATAATAGGAATTTTTAAAAATTCAATTTCAGTATATCTTAATTAAATCAGTAGACTGTATCAGTTAACCCATACACATATAAAAACTTGAATTTTGCTGTAATGATAGTTATGGTGGTAAATAATTTTATACAGGCATACCTGTTATAAACTTCAGCCAAAGAGCCTTAGATGATAGTCTCAGGCCATGTACTCAAGGGTAATGTTTTTCGTTTCCTATGTATAATAATTTCTTCTTCAGTAAAAGTACTAAAGTTAATTGTTCAAGTACCTGAATTGTTTGAAAAATGAAGACATTCCATTTTCTCTCAGTAGAAATGTGGGCAATAGAAGAAGGTGCTAGTAAATGAATTAAAATACATCGAGCACAGTTTGAAGGGAAAATTACAAACTATAGCAGAATTTGAAATAAGTTCTGTTGGACAAAAGGAAACACTGTGAGTTTTTTGGTTGGGTTAAGATTGGATCTGTACTTTGGACAGGACATCCTATAGAAACGCTCCGTGAATAAAGCTTTCTTGATTTAAGGCTTTAGGAAATGCATTCTATGTTTATAGACATTTATTCAGATAATCACAATGAGTTTCATAACAGGAAATTCCCTGAAGAGTCTGTAATAAAATGTGAGATCTGTTTAACTTCGTTAAATATATTTGCTAAATATATTTCATCAGAAATTAGTTTTGTCAGTAACAGCTAACCTTCCAAATCATCTTTGGAAACAGTTACATTATAATGAAATCAATATATTCTACAATGTAGAGTTTGATATAGATAGCAAAAAAAAGTCTACAATATGTATCATTTCAATGACTTACAGAAGAATTCAGTTTTAGAAATTTTTTGTACTAGGTCTTATTTCTAGATCTTCTTTTTGTATAAAAATTAGTAAGCCCAGTTTTAAATATATTAAAATATAAATTCCAATAGATTAAGACGTCTCTAAAATTTATAAGAATTATTTTAAAATAACAAATTTTTATGAGATGTGTTATAGTCTATTAATTCCTTTGAAGGAGTTAATTTTTTTTAATCAAAGCTCAAAAACAAATTTTAGTAGAATTAGGTAAAAATTGTGATTTTTCTAAGTTTTTCTTGATGAAGCAATTTTAATTATATTACTAGTTTTGATCTGTGGATTTTTTTTGAAAATTCATTTTATTTTTAGGGTATAATTTATCTTTATTTTTTTCTAGTCGGTCTTTGTTGTTTATCTGTCTTATTTTTTTATTAATTTTTATTGAAGTATAGTTATTTTACAATGTTTTGTTAGTTTCTGCTGTATAGCAAAGTGAATTAGCTGTACATAAACACATATTCCTTCCCCTTTGGATTTCCTTCCCATTTAGGTTTTTATTTTAGAGTAACCCCTGTGGGAATTACTTTCAAATCTTAAGTCAAACTGTATAATCTTTATTTCTCCCCTAAAAATAAAAATCCATAACTACTAAAATCATCTATTTCATCCAAACTAAAACGACAACTTAAGATTTCTAAAAGATTGAATTTATACTTTTTAACAGAATTGATTTTGTGTGAATAAGATACTATTGCACCAAATCACTACTCTGAGCAGAGTTCACATAAACAGAATAAGAGAAAAGAATATTAGCATCTTTGAATGTCAGTGTTTGAAATACATCTTAGACTATTGACAATTCTGTCTGGCAGAGCTTTCTGACCACCTCATGAATTAGGAGAATGAACACAGCCTTAAAAGGTTAGAAGTTCTCCTCTTTTGGAAAAGTCATATTCACAACGACTTGTCATCTCCCACTATAAAACTCCCTCTCTGTGGAAGTTCTCTTGGGTCTTTATTTCAGTATTAGGAGAGACCAAACTCATTATGCTATTTAACACCTTGAACTAGACAGTAACTTGGCACAGGAAAGAAGCAGCCAGTGTTATATTTGCCACTAAATACAGGCACCTTTTAAACTATTCAGAGTGCAATTTTATTAAGCAAAAGACATATTATTGGCCTAGAGCCATTTACTATAAATATTTCCTGGTCAAGATCAATTGATGTAGAACATCTGAATAATGCTACGGGAAATATAAAACAAAGCTTGGATGTCAGAGGATATAAAACATTACATAAATGTTACAAATTAAACTTAAATTATTTTAAAATCTTGCTTTGTGTATTGTTGAAATAAAGTACATAGAATCCAATCCTAGATATAATGACAAGGTTGAATTTATAACATATATAGGATATGCAAATGTGTCTCTTCTCTAGTGCTCTCAAAGTAGAATCCATGAAAAGCAAATCAATTTTTGGCTCAAGAAAGAATGTTCCTTTCCCTTCAGATGTGGGAACATTAACCAATCAATATTATTTTGGATGTTCTTTTTGGTCTTCATTACTCTAAGCTAAGAGTCCTAAATTTAAACAGTAGTAAAGGAGAAAGAAATGAACACATTATAATGAAATTTTACTGAAGCCAAAAGCTTATTTCAGTGGATACTAAGTGGTTAACATCAGTTTGTTGGAAGATGATAACTTAGTGATTCTTGTCTTGCCTTAGTGATTCTTGTTTCTAAATGGATACAGAGCAGCAATAGGACTTAATGAGAAAAAAAAAGAGAGGAAGACTTATTTGAGGATGGGTAATAAATGGATAATCCATATCTTAAAGGAATCCAAAAATAAAACTCTTACATACCAAATGCATAACTTTGATTAGTTATGTTTTATAGTAAATATCATCTCTTCTTTGCCAACATGGTTTTAGCATTTCTGTATAAATAAAGAGAGAAAGTATATTTGGGGCTCACACTGCTGCTGCTGCTGCTGCTGCTGCTGCTGCTGCTGCTGCTGCTAAATCACTTCAGTAGCACCTGACTCTGTGTTACCTCATAGGTGGCAGCCCACCAGGCTCTTCTGTCCATGGGATTCTCCAGGCAAGAATACTGGAGTGGGTTGCCATTTCCTTCTCCAACGCATGCATGCATGCTAAAAAGCTTCAGTCATGTCTGACTCTGTGTGACCCTGTGGACAGCATTTCTTTCTCCAGGGGCTCACACAATATATACTAAAACAGAAATGAAAAAAATATTTTATTTATAAATATGTTTTCAATGTAAAAATATTACCTTAGAAGATACTTGCTGTACTTGTCCCTAACTAGGTTCAAACATTTGTCTAATGATTTCTTGCTGAATAAATAATTTATCATTTGATGTCTCTGAGACCAGCACTGTCTTTCATCTAAGCATAGTTTTTTTGTTTTTTGTTTTCTCTTGATTCAGGGAGTGAACGATGTAGAGAGAAGAAAAAATACCAGGGAGTGATAAACTTGTAGTATAGACACACCTTCCACCACACATCCTAGATATAACCCTCCCTTATTAAGATTTGCATAAATGTGTTATAATTTTCTGTACAGAATACCAATTTCTTTAGAACACAGAGATAATACTTAGTTGATTTCAGATGGAAATCAACAAATTGTGAGTCCCTAAGAATAACAATGATCTGCTAACTAAGAGTACAATAAAATTAAATAATGATTAGTAACAACTATATATAGATCCCCAAATTTCAACTTGAATAGACATCACACAGAACAGAGTATGGAGAGCAGTGTCTAAGTTAGTTCTTCACACTTACCAAATGAAGGCAACTCTTTGACCTTAGGGACATTACCTAACTTCTCTAAAATTTGGTTTTGTCAAATCAAATCAAAATGGCAATAAAACAATGAGTGTTAAATATAGCACTAAAAGCACTATACTAATAATCATAATGTACAGAAAAGATAAATGGTAGATCAGCTCTGTATCTATTATATTCTTCAATAAAACAGGGTGAGTAGTGATGAGAACCCTGGAGGAGGGAATGGCAACCCCCTTCAGTATTCTTGCCTGGAGAATCCCATGGACAGAGGAGCCTGGCAGGCTATATAGTCCATAGGGTCACCAAGAGTCAGATACTACTGAAGCGACTTAGCATGCACGCACAATGATGATTATTATCTCTGTTTTAGAAAATAAACTGAATTTTAGATTGAGAGCACTTGAAGAAGACTGTAGGACTAGAAATCTATAATTAAGCCTAGAGAAGTATATATACTTATACCACATACTCCTGAAAAAAGAATAAAGGAACTCTCACATCTAAATACAGTTTGAAAGGAGACAATTAAAAAGAAAAACAGAAGAAAAATAAACTCCTAAGGAACAGAGAAATAGCCATATTTTAGGAACCTACTATGACTTATTTAATGTAAGTTGGTATTCAAATTCCATCCAAGCTCTAGCAAAATTGTTGCTGTGGACAGATTGAGTGAGACCAATTTCCCCCAGCTGGTGTGAACTTCTTCATGAAGGGTGAGCAGTTTTAAGTGCTCATATGTGATGTTGAAGGCTTTTGCACATTCCCCAGTGACTGTCTCCATTTTACCTATGCTCTTCTGTTTCCAGTCACAATCACAGTCCCCTCACAACTAGAAAATCCCTCACCCTGGACTTAATTCTGATCTAGGCTATTTAACTCTTATCTCCCTCAAGTTTATTTTATCCATGCAAAAATATGTTTTCATCCATTCTCTTCTCTGCCCTCTACTAAGAGAAAACTATAAACGTTCTCCTGTCTTTCTTGTGATCTTAATTGTCTTCTCACCCTCTTCCATCATCAATCTCCTGCCTGGTCATTGTACTTAAAACTCCTCCTCTCCACTAAAATTTCGATCTTTTCTTGGTGGTGGTGGTTTAAGTCACTAAGTCATGTCCAACTCTTGCAACCCCATGGACTGTAGTCTGCCAGGCTCCTCTGTCCTTGGGATTCTCCAGGCAAGAATACTGAAGTGGGTTGCCATTTCCTTCTCCAAATAACAGTTCCTGATTCCTGCCTCATTCTATAGTACAGAGAGTACAACTTAGAGGGTAAACTGAATTCATGTTGAAAACCAGTTACTCATGAGCTACCCAAATCCTCTACCCCATCCCAAGTATTCAGCTTGAGTACTATTTTTAATTTTTCTTCCCTCCCAACTGTATTTGAATAGAGCACATTGTGTCATTGTGCAGATTTTCTCTGAAATATGTTTGCTTTGATTTCTTCTTGTTGGTTTCTTCCACAATCATACAGATTTACACTTTGGTTGATTGCTTCCTTTCTGAATTATTGTCATAGACTACTATTTGGTCTTACCACTCTTAACTTCCTGATCTCCAATCTATATTTTCCATTATGTGATTATAAGAATAACTTCCCTGAATCATATTTTTCATCTAAGCTTTGTTGTTAAAACCTCAGTGATTTCCATTGCCTGAGAAATAAATCGCTATCTCCATCAGCTTTCCAGTTCTCCCTACAACTGAGTTTCATGGACCCTCACTTTACAATTGCAAAACAATAAAGTTGGCCTGTGCTTTCCTGCCTCTGTACCTGTGATCATAATTTTTATACCAGGATCATTCTTTTAAACTTCTCAAAACCCTGAGAGTCTTTGATGCATCTTTAAAAGTGCCCTTCAAAATGTTTCTCTTACAGTAACTTTTCTAGGATTCCCCATCCAGAACTTCATTCCATCTTTCCATTTTCCAGAAGCCTTCATGATTTTCTTTGGCCATTTATCTTCTTTATTATCCTTTAATTTTTCCCTCTGTGTATCTTTTCTTGGCTGTTAGAACCAAACTCATCCATATCCATCATTATGTCAATTTTGTCTCTGCTCAGTCCTCATCGAATCTTTTTGCCTTGAAACTACTTGGGGTTCAATTAAAAGTAAATGGAAGTTGACTGTGCACATCTCTACAAAATAGAGAATATAGAACCAATTGTTCCTTTCCTCTTACATCAAAACAGAAGTTCACATTTTAGCAGTCTGTGATGCACACCTACACACACAAAGAGCCCCTGAGATCTCATCAACTTAAGAAGTAAAATTTTGCACCAAAGTGATGTTTACATGGTGGGTGAAAAGAGAGAACTGGATGACAGGAAGGATGACAAGTCAAGTGAACCAAATCTGAAGTGGTAATTTTTACAACCTGAGTAATCTGCTCTCCATATGTTTCCTGCAAATCCTAGGAAAGGTACTATAACCATGATCTTTGCATTAGAGTCAAGCATATAAAGATTCACCTTTTCGCAGGAATAAATTTAGAAACAGAGAACCAAGAGGAAAGCTTTTTGGCAACCTTTCCTCAAAGTGTGTGCAAGGCTGAAAAACCAAATGGCGAGAGGAGTCTGTTAACCTTTATCACACACCACATGCAAAGTAATCACACATCATAATGCTTTCATATCATATGTTTCTTTCACATTCTTGGACATGGTACCACACAGTTAAGCTTCCAGCAGCTGGAAAAATTGTAACACAGTGATGGTCTGTCTACCCATAGAGTTCAGTGCCTCATTTAGAGTTCTTGGCTTCAACAGTTTGATACAAACAAGAAATTTTATGTTCATACACTAAAGCCAGACTGTGACCTAAATTAGTTTCCTCACATATATATTTTTTTAAGTTTTAACTACTTTAAGTCAAAGAAAAATCTATACAAACAAAACTGAAGAAAGTAATTTACATTTTTATGGAGGTGTGACACAAAGTTTTATAATTCTAAGAAAAGGTCTTGTCTCTCCTCCTGTCTGCTTGGTTCTCATTGTCCCTCATTTGTCCCATCATAAGCAGGGGTATGTGGACTACCATTTGAGGAAGAGATATTTTAGGTCATTTGTTCACATCTTAAGGAAAGATTTTATTGCCACCATCCTCAAATATATACCCCTTTGGAAATTTCCTTTAGATAGTATCCCCTTCATTAGAAAATATGCGTACTCATGAAGGCAGCACAGAAGAGGCATTCACATTTGGACTCGGTGTTAATGAAAACCTGTTCTTAGGTACTCTCAACAGACAAGGGCCATGGTTCTGGCCCTCTTGTTTATATTTTTGGCTAACAGAAGACCAAAGATATGAATAAGCAAATTGTTAAAATACATCCACATGGCTTTTCGTAGTTGTACTGAAGCACTGGTGTGATAGGAGGAGCATGTTTTTGGCCTGGTTGTCTGGATTTGATTTATCCCTATCTTCACCTCTTCATTTGCTGTGTGATACTGATCAAGTTACTTAGAAAACTTATTTTGCATTTATTTAGTCATCTCCAAAATGAGGATAATAAAACTCACTCTCCAGTTGCCCTAAGGATTTAATAACATGACATGAGTATACATATCTAATAATGCTCATTAAATTGTAACTCCCTTTTATCTTCTTTCCCCCACTTTCATTATAAAGGTAATTCAAGCATTATTTTGCCTTTCAGATGGACTTTAGGTGTGGACCCAGTTTTCACTTTTATCTCACATCTGGTCTCTGCACCTATCTCCATGCTTCATCTATTTCTGAAGTACTCTATTGCTTTTCACTATTTTTTTAAAATGCTCATTTTAAAAAATACTGCCAGTATAAAATCCATTTAATCTGCAGTACCTCAATGAATTCTCATAACAGTTCTTCAAAATAGATACTATTTATCTGTAATCTATACATGAGGAAACTAAGGTTAAAAGGCTAAGTGACTTTCACAATACCATGAAAACTAATAAGCAAGATTAAGTGGCTTCTACCATCACATAACATGAGTAAGTAGCGATTCTGGGAACGGAACTCTGGTTTTCTAATTTCAAACTGAGTCAACTTTCCTCTCTTCCATTTTGGGAGAGCTCTTCTTTGGATAGTACTCCCCTTTAATATACTTCTATTACTTTAATATTAAGCTCAACATTTTGCTCTAGTCAGCTTCCTCTTCCCGATCTCTTCTAAGAACCCAGAGAAAACTGCCTATTTCTGTAAATAGTAATCTTTAGTCATCCTTATTTTAAAGCATACTTAGGGAAAAATATTTCAATCATGGTATTTAAGCCAAATCAAAGGGGGAAAACAGTGCTTATCAATTATGTGCAATGACTTTTTGCGTAAATGACAAAATATTACACTTTTAATAAAAACATGCAACTTTAGGGTATTAAACGATCATTAGCAAGAAAAGACATTAGATTAACTATGGCAGAAGGAACATAGTTATTTGTACAATTAATACCAATAGCAACCTTGGAAATAAGGTTGTAGTAAATATCATTAGGTAAGTAAACAGCATAGGCTTAAGGAAGGAAAAAAGAATGTGCACTATGGAATTTGAATGTCTGAATCATGTTTAGATCACTTCTATAGGGCTTCTGAGCAACATATCACATATTCCTCTAATTAAGATGGAGGAGAGAAAGGAGAAAGGAGAGACTCTTTTATGCTGAGTGAAAAGTGTTTCTGAACAATAAAAAGCAGCATTTCCACAAAAATAATGTACCCTCTTAATAAATAGTAGAAACATTGAGAATTTTTCTTAAGCCACCATCAATCATTAAATATTAAAGCTTATTATGTCTAAGTATCTCTATTTTAAATAATTTTTCAAGTAATACTCTAATAAAATTAGAAGCAAGAAATTATCAAATACTACAGTAGAATCATTTGGTTGAAAGATGAGAATATACATGTGATTCCTCTTGAAATGAGAGCTACCAAACTACATAATAAAGTGTAGCGTAATAGAATAAAAACTAAAAAGTCTGAGTGACTTGAGCAAAGATATAGGGGAAAAAGAAAACAATTATATTTCTCCACCAAAGTATTCATTGTTTTAGACATTCTTACCCTGGACCCTGAAACATACATTTATTTTATAAGTATGATTTACAAATAAACTCAAGGACAGTCATAAAATTGAGCTGCCAAAACATGAAAGTGATAATGATGAGTCTTTAAAGCAATGGAAAATTGTTACTGATAAGGTGATTTAGAAATGGCAATGTACCAAAAATACAGACTCTAGCCCCAAATGTGTCTAAAGTCTTTACATTTAGAGGTATGATTGACAAATTGTTAACTGTTTGGGAAAATAGAAGCAAAATATTAACAGAGGTTATCTTTGGAAAATATGCTTGTGCAAAATTTTTAATTTTGTGCTAGTTTAGATCTTCTAAAATGGACATAGTTTTAAGTCATGAAAAGGCGATAAAGCTGACATCAGAAGTCCATGTTGTCTTAGTCTGTTTTGGATGCTAATCACTCAGACATGCCTCATGCATTTTCTTCACTCAGGGAGATGCCACTACAAAGTGACTGACAAAGGGAAATAAAAAAGAACTCCTTTTTCAAAGAAAAAAAATATAAAGCAGCCCCTTTTTGGTTGTCAGTATGATCACGTCAGACTCTGAGACCCATGGAGAGAGACGTTTCATTTAGACTTTGTGCTGTGCACAGAGCTCCTGGTGCCATGCACGCAATTATGATCATTGACAGTCACTCAATCTCCTTCCTTCTCTTCTGTGCCATTGCTGCCCTGGTGCTGCCTTGGTAGCATATTTAGGTTTTAAGTTGTCAATCATGATTCTTTTATATTCCAGCAAGATGATAAAAATTCATAATATAAAAAAGATGCCTAGTGGGACAAAGTTTTTGCCGGACAATTGCATTCTTTTCCATGTGTGTACTCTGCAAAGGTCTAATACACCAAATATCCCATAGGCCAATCAAAGTAAGTTTCCTTGTTTTAGTTTCAATCTATTTTATGTCAAAAATTCTGTTCATCTTTAAAGAATGTTCAGCTATTGCTGCACAACTCCCCGAGACTGCCTGGGATTAAATAGGGAAACCAATCAGAACAAAACAAGATCTCCTTTGCCCTTCTACATCAAAACACTACAATCCATTCTCTAACAGTTCCCAGGAGGAAAATCTTCATTAAGCTGAAATACACACATTGCCATAAATCAAAGCAAATATATATATCTCTGCTTTGCACGTTCTATTTTAGGCTGAGTGATCAATTCTACTTACCACTTACTGAAAGAAAGTAGCTGTGTGTGTGTGTGTGTGTGTTTTCAATATTTCAAATGGAATTTTCAGACAATCTGGAAAGCTAAAGAAAAGCTCAACAAGCACAAGATTAACATTACAGTAGATAGACACTTAGTGAACTTAAAATTGAATTCTAAGAATAATGTGTGTGTATTATTTTCTCTTCATGAGTCAGAATGACCTCAGAAATATTTACTACTCAAGAGATCACCTTTGAAAGCCCTAGAATCCTAGGGTGGAAAAGTAGGTGGCAATCTTCACAGTTTTAGGAACAACTAAAAGTAAACAAAATGTTTGGAGTTCTTATTCCATTGCCAAATCGAGCTGGCCAGATATCTGGCTGGTCATGCTGAATAATAAGGTTTGGGAACCGATTGTCCCCTTGAAGTATGTGAACTGCTAGACCTTCAAGTTCATTACCAGAGTTCTTCATGCACACACTTCTCAGTAAACATGAACTATCTAGTATGCTTAGAATTGTGTGAAACATCAATTGACAATGAGAAGAATTTTATTTTATACCAGAATTTCATTTTTCCTCCCATAGAATAAATTAGATGCTAGCAAAATTAACAACTAAACTGTGTCAATTATCATTGCACAATTTTTGTTTTTCGTGCCTATTTAGTCTTATATTTATAGGTTCAAATGTAGTGGGGGTTTTTCTTTTTTAATTGAAGTATAGTTAACATACGATGTTGAGTTTCAAATATGCAGCAAGATAATTCCATATATATATAGTTATATACATACATATATATATGTATAAATACTTTTTCAGACTCTTGTCCATTATAAGTTAGTATAAGATACTGAGTATAGTTCCTAGTACTATACAGTAGGTCTTTGCTTCTTATTTTATACATGTGTGCATTCTTGGTCACTCAGTTGTGTCTGACTCTCTTGTAACCCCATGGACTGCAGCCTGCCAAGCTCCTTTGTCCATGGGATTAGTTAGGAAAGAATACTGGAGTGGACTGTCATTTCCAGGGGATCTTCCTGACCCAGGGGTCTTACCAGGGTCTTGCATTTCCTGCATTGGCAGATGGATTCTTTACCACTAGCACCTGTTGGGAAGGCCGATTTTATACGTAGTAGTAATGGCATCCCACTCCAGTACCCTTGCCTGGAAACTCCCATGGACAGAGGAGCCTGGTAGGCTGCAGTCCATGGGGTCGTAAAGAGTTGGACACAACTGAGCGACTTCACTTTCACTTTTCACTTTCATGCATTGGAGAAGGAAATGGCAACCCACTCCAGTGTTCTTGCCTGGAGAATCCCAGGGACGGGGGAGCCTGGAGGGCTGCCATCTACGGGGTCGCACAGAGTCGGACATGACTGAAGTGATTTAGCAGCAGCAGCAGCAGTGCATTTATGTTAATCTCAATCAAATGTAGTGTTTCAATAGAACTTTGCTCCTCGAAAAGTAAACAAATATTCATAGTAAAGTTCATTTTCTGTTTGAAATCAATGTTTAAAATTTCTGATGTTTTTAAGTGCAGAAAGACTAATGTACAATGTATTCCAGTAAGTGCTATGAACAGAAGTAGTTAGGACTTTGATTATATGTCTCATCTCAGAAAATCACCTTCAGAAACCTAGAATGCCCTAACTTGAGTATAGGGCACTATTGAAATTACATTTAAAAAGGCAAAGAAAATGTAGTTACAAGGTAAAAATGTAAGAGTAGTAATTACTTGGTCTGTGTTAGGGCAAAGTCAGGAGATAGAGTCATGGAATGAAACCCGATTAGCAGAGGTTACAAAAAGAAATAAGGAAACACTTACTGTAAGTGCCTGAGAATCGAAAGAATGTCACTGAAGAGTCCAAGTCCACTGCTTAATAGGAAAAGGGAAAATTACAGACTACATGGAGGGCAACACGTTTAATTGCTCCTTGGGTTATTCTTTTCTAAATACTAATAATTGTAAAAGGTTGCTTAATGTGATAATAGTTACCAGGGTTGAAGAGATCAAAAGGCAATGTCAGAATGTAATAGATTGAGGTGAATAAACATTATTGTGAATGTATTCATATTAATGGTACCCTGAGATGGACCAAGGAAGGAGATGCATCTGATGCTGAGGTAACTGTGAGTATAGAGAATGATAAATAAATACTCATTTCAACTTGAGTGATGAAAAGACAACCATTATTCCGCCAAAACTTTTAAAAATTGATAATCATAAAATCAGTCAACTAGCAAATGTCTGTTGAGTGTAAACTATCTTCCTAAGAGAGGCTAGAGACCCCAGTGAATCTCTAATACATGACTTATTGCTACTCAAGATTTACTCCAGATTTTGGTGAGTAGCTAATAATGTGTATTACTCACATACACATTATCAGTTAATTGTGTACAGTAATTAAAGAATAGTTATAATGAATATGAGCAGCAGTAATGAAGATATTCTGGGTAATATGTGACCAATGATCTAGGGTGTTGAACTTCATTAATGTGACACTAATATGAACTCTAACCACATCGACATTTACTGTGTAGAATAATTCTATTCTATTCTCATGCTCCTATCAAACTTTTCAAAGGAGCTTGTTACAGGGTTCAAGGCCCTGAGAAAATAAGTATGAATTGTAAATAAATACCTACTCAATAGAGCAGAACATATAAATATATATTCTGACTTTCCTAGATCATAAAATATTTTACACTATTAAATATAATTGAAAAGACTTTTCACTTCATGTATTTGCTTTCTCTTCAAAGTATCAGATTTTTTTTTCTTTTATATTTTAATTTTTTACTTAGTGGCACTCGATTTACTTAAACCAAAGAAAAACTGTTCATCCATTTCTCCTACCACCTACCCCCAATGCTGCCTCTGGCCACCACCAATCTGTTCTCTGTATATGGCTGATTTTTATTTTGAATTAATTTTTAGATTTCACATATAAGAGAGATTATATGGTACTTGTATTTCTCTGGCTTATTTCACTTAGCATAATGTCCGTGAGGTCCATCCATGTTGTGATGAATGGCAAGATTTCATTCTTTTTTTCTCACGGCTGAATTATATTGCATTGTATGTGTGTACACATATACGTGTATATATATGCCATAGTTTTTTGATCCATTTATCCATGGATGACACTTAGGTTGTTTCCATATCTTGTTCTTGTTCAGTCACCCAGGTGTGTCCAACACTTCACAATCCAAAGAACCACAGCACACCAGGCCTCCCTGTCCCTTGCCATCTCCCAGAGTTTGCCCAAGTTCATGTTCATTGGACCACTGATGCAATACAGATATCCATCTTCTGTCACCATCTTCTCCTGCCCCTAAGTTTTCCCAGCATCAGTTCAGTTCAGTTCGGTCATTCAGTCATGTCTGATTCTTTGCGACCCCATGAATCGCAGCACCCCAGGCCTCCCTGTCCATCACCAACTCCCGGAGTTCACTCAGACTCACGTCCATCGAGTCCATGATGCCATCCAGTCATCTCATGATCGGTCGTCCCCTTCTTCTCCTGCCCGCAATCTCTCCCAGCGTCAGAGTCTTTTCCAATGAGTCAAGTCTTCGCATGAGGTGGACAAAGTACTGGAGTTTCAGCTTTAACATCATTCCTTACAAAGAAACCCCAGGGCTGATCTCCTTCAGAATGGACTGGTTGGATCTCCTTGCAGTCCAAGGGACTCTCAGGAGTCTTCTCCAACACCACAGTTCAAAACCATCAATTCTTTGGTGCTCAGCTCTCTTTGCATCCAACTCTCACATCTATACATGACAACTGGAAAAACCATAGCCTCCACTAGATGGACTTTGTTGGCAAAGTAATATCTCTGCTTTTGAATATACTATCTAGGTTGGTCATAACTTTTCTTCTAAGGAATAAGCATCTTTTAATTTCATGGCTGCAGTCACCATCTGCAGTGATTTAGGACCCCCAAAAAATAAAGTCTGACACTGTTTCCACTGTTTCCCCATCTATTCCCCATGAAATGATGGGACAGGATGCCATGATCTTCGTTTTCTGAATGTTGAACTTTAGGCCAATTTTTTCACTCTCCACTTTCACTTTCATCAAGAGAATTTTTAGTTCCTCTTCACTTTCTGCCCTAAGGGTGGTGTTATCTGCATATCTGAGGTTATTGATATTTCTCCTGGCAATCTTGATTCCAGCTTGTGTTTCTTCCAGTCCAGCGTTTCTCATGATGTATTCTGTATATAAGTTTAATAAGCAGGATGACAATATACAGCCTTGACATACTCCTTTTTGTATTTGGAACCAGTCTGTTGTTCCATGTCCAGTTCTAACTATTGCTTCCTGACCTGCATACAGATTTCTCAAGAGGCAGGTCAGGTGGTCTGATATTCCCATCTCTTTCAGAATTTTCCACAGTTTATTGTGATCCACACAGTCAAAGGCTTTGGCATACTTAATAAAGCAGAAATAGATGTTTTCTGGAACTCTCTTGCTTTTTCCATGATCCAGCGGATGTTGGCAATTTGATCTCTGGTTCCTGTGCCTTTTCTAAAACCAGCTTGAACATCAGGGAGTTCATGGTTCACATATTGCTGAAGTCTGGCTTGGAGAATTTTGAGCATTACTTTACTAGCATGTGAGATGAGTGCAATTGTGCGGTAGTTTGAGCATTCTTTGGCATTGCCTTTCTTTGGTATTGGAATGAAAACTGACCTTTTCCAGTCCTGTGGCCACTGCTGAGTTTTCCAAATGTGCTGGCATATTGAGTGCAGCACTTTCACAGCATCATCTTTCAGGATTTGGAATAGCTCAACTGGAACTCCATCACCTCCACTAGTTTTGTTCGTTGCAATGCTTTCCAAGGCCCACTTGACCTCACATTCCAGGATGTCTAGCGCTAGATGCGTGATCACACCATCGTGATTATCTTGGGTTTTTTTTTTTTTTTCTTTTTCCATATTGCTTCATGAAAATCTCTAATTTCTCTCTCTATTTTTTTTTTAATTTTATTATTTATTTATTTATTTTTAATTTTAAAATCTTTAATTCTTACATGTGTTCCCAGTTTTGAAGCTCTTTTTTGTATAGTTCTTCTGTGTGTTCTTGCCACCTCTTCTTAATATCTTCTGCTTCTGTTAGGTCCAGATCATTTCTGTCCTTTATCGAGCCCTTCTTTGCATGAAATGTCCTCTTGGTATCTCTAATTTTCTTGAAGAGATCTCTAGTCTTTCCCATTCTCTTCTTTTCCTCTATTTCTTTGCATTGATTGTTGAAGAAGGCTTTCTTATCTCTTCTTGCTATTCTTTGGAACTCTGCATTCAGATGCTTATATCTTTCCTTTTCTCCTTTGCTTTTCACCTCTCTTCTTTTCACAGCTATTATTAAGGCCTCACCAGACAGCCATTTTGCTTTTTTGCATTTCTTTTCCATGGGGATGGTCTTGATCCCTGTCTCCTGTACAATGTCATGAACCTCATTCCATAGTTCATCAGGCACTCTATCAGATCTAGGCCCTTAAATCTATTGCTTACTTCCATTGTATAATCATAAGGGATTTGATTTATGTCATAACTGAATGGTCTAGCGGTTTTCCCTACTTTCTTCAATTTAAGTCTGAATTTGACAATAAGGAGTCATGATCTGAGCCACAGTCAGCTCCTGGTCTTGTTTTTGTTGACTGTATAGAGCTTCTCCATCGTTGGCTGCAAAGAATATAATCAATCTGATTTCGGTGTTGACCATCTGGTGATGTCCATGTATAGAGTCTTCTCTTGTGTTGTTGGAAAAGGGTGTTTGCTATGACCAGTGCATTTTCTTGGCAAAACTCTATTAGTCTTTGCCCTGTTTCATTCCACATTCCAAGGTCAAATTTGCCTGTTTCTCCAGGTGTTTCTTGACTTCCTACTTTTGCATTCCAGTCCCCTATAATGAAAAGGACATCTTTTTGGGGTGCTAGTTCTAAAATTTCTTGTAGGTCTTCATAAAACCGTTCAACTTCAACTTCTTCAGTGTTACTGGTTGGGGCATAGACTTGGATAATTGTGATATTGAATGATTTGCATTGGAGATGTACAGAGATCATTCTGTCGTTTTTGAGATTGCATCCAAGTACTGCATTTTGGACTCTTTTGTTGACCATGATGGCTACTCCATTTCTTCTGAGGGATTCCTGCCCTCAGTAGTAGATATAATGGCCATCTGAGTTAAATTCACCCTTTCCAGTCCATTTTAGTTCGCTGATTCCTTGAATGTCGATGTTCAGTCTTGCCATATCTTGTTTGACCACTTCCAATTTGCCTTGATTCATGGACCTGACATTCCAGGTTCCTATGCAATATTGCTCTTTACAGCATCCAACCTTGCTTCTATCACCAGTCACATCCACAGCTGGGTATTGTTTTTGCTTTGGCTTCATCCCTTCATTCTTTCTGGAGTTATTTCTCCACTGATCTCCAGTAGCATATTGGGCACCTACTGACCTGGGGAGTTCCTCTTTCAGTATCCTACCATTTGCCTTTTCATTCTGTTCATGGGGTTCTCAAGGCAAGAATACTGAAGTGGTTTGCCATTCCTTTCTCCAGTGGACCACGTTCTGTCAGACCTCTCCACCATGACCCACCTGTCTTGGGTTGCCCCACGGGTATGGCTTGGTTTCATTGAGTTAGACAAAGCTGTGGTCTTAGTGTGATTAAATTGACTAGTTTTCTGTAAGTATGGTTTCAGTGTGTCTGCCCTATGATACCCTCTTGCAACACCTACCATCTTACTTGGGTTTCTCTTACCTTGGGGTGGGGTATCTCTTCACGGCTGCTCCAGCAAAGCACAGTCGCTGCTCCTTACCTGACTTTTCCAATGAATCAGCTCTTCCCATCAGGTGACCAAAATGCTGGAGCTTCAGCTTCAGTCCTTCCATGAGTATTCAGGATTGCTTTCCTTTAAAATTGACTGGTTTGACCTCCTCACTATCCAACAGACTCTTGGGAGTCTTCTCCAGTACCACAGTTTGAAGGAAACAATTCTTTGATGCTCTGCTTCCTTTAGAGTCCAGCTCTCACAACGAGATGTGACTACTAGGAAGAACATAGCCTTAACTATTTGGACATTTTTTGGTGGAGTGATCTCTCTGCTTTTCAGTGCACAGTCTAGGTTTGTCATAGCTTTCCTGACAAGAAGAAATTGTCTTCTAATTCCATGGCTGCAATCACCATCTGCAGTGACTTTTGAGTCCAAGAAGAGGAAATCTGTCACTGCTTCTACTTTTTTCCCCTTCTGTTTGCCATGAAGTAATGGGGCCAGATGCCATGATCTTAGTTTTTTAAATATTTAGTTTTAAGCTGGCTTTTATACTCTCCTCCTTTACCCTCATCAAGAAGTTCTTTAGCTCCTCTTCACTTTCTGCCATTAGAGTGGTATCATCCACGTAGCTGAGGTTGTTGAAGTTTCTCCACCTGTCAATTCCAGCTTGGAGCTCATCCAGCCTGGCATTTCTCATGATGTGCTCACTGTATAAGTTAAATAAGCAGGGTAACAACAGACAGCCCTGTAGTACTCCTTTTTCAATCCTGAACCAGTTGTTCCATACAATGTTCTAACTTAACTGTTGCTTCTTGACCCACATACAGGTTTCTTGTGAGACAGGTAAGATGGTCTGGTATTCCCATCTCTTGAAGAGCTTTCCACAATTTGTTACATACAACCTACACAATCAATGATTTTCCATGGACCCTCCCATCCTCTTCTGTTTGTTAGTGGCATTACTTTCATATTATCATATATTTCTGTCATCTTTATGACCATCATTTAGTCCTAGATATAAAGTTAAATTATTGCATGTACATCAATAGTACTCATGACAAAACTTCATCAATCATAAGTTGGATAGCTGAATCTTATTTTCTACTTGGTTCTTCAGGCCAGCCACATGGGAACAATATTCTCAAAGATCTTTCATGTCCATAAATGTTTGCCTATGATCTGTGGACAGTGTGGACAAATTTAAAGTACTTGATTCACATTCTCTAAGTGTCTAAATAATGCTGCTCCAAGGTCTTCTAGCATTAATGTTACAGCTAGGACATCTGATCCTAGTTTGGTTTTCTTTTATGTGTGATTCCTTTTCTATTGATGTATAGTTAATTTACAATGTTGTTAGTTTCAAGAGTACAGCAAAGTGATTCAGTTATACCTATATATTCTTCTTTCAATTTTTCTCACTTGTAGATTATTATAAGATATTTAGTATAGTTTTCTGTGCTATATAGTAGGTCCTTGTTGTTTTTGTATTTTGTGAGTAGTAGTGTGTATATATTAATCCCAAACTCCTAATTATCTCCCCACACCCTTCTCTCCTTTTTGGTAACCATAACATTGTTTTCTATGTCTATAAGTCTAATTCTGCTTTGTAAATAAGTTCACTTGCATTTAGTTTCCACATTTAAGTGACATTTTTCCTTGAAAGTTTTTAAACCAATGGCTGGTCAAAGTCATTTTTCTGGAAATTCAAACCATGCTTTTTAAATCTTTGAAACTCAGTCACCTTTTTAGGATATATCTCAGAACTGGACATTCAGATTTAAATTCCTAGATACATTGCACCTTTAAAATTTATGGTCATAATTATTTCAGAAAGTTTTTATTTGAATTACAATTTAAGATACTCCCTTACATGACTTTCCTTCTCTCCTTAGCATACTACAACCACACATATTGTACATATCCTCTGCCTGTCTTCTATATTTACCACTTTTTTGGTTCCAGTTTTCCTTTTTTATTTCTTAATATTTTCATCCATTTCATTTCAATACCTTCACTCTGCTTTGCAGAGTGATATCTTTGCACTCTTACCTTTCTTCCCAGTTCATCTGTTTAAAAAAATATTTTTCTTCCAGTTTTTCACTCTTAGTCCTGAATTCTATCGGTTATTCTTTTATTTCTGATTTTAAGCCATCTCATTCCTGAGATTTTCTGATTTATGGCATTCTTTCTATCATTTGAGAATTTGCCTGAGGTCTTTTAAGTTATTTTGAAAGGTTAGGATACTCTGTTCATCTTCTGTGTGAAATCAGTTTAATAGCATTTCCCCTCTACTTGGGGTATCATTTGATTTTCATCTTTATCATGACATTTCTGCATCAGATTCAATCAAATTCTTGTGAGGATTTTCTAAATGTGTTTTCCTGTGAGGGGACAGAGGAAATGTCATGGTGGCTTTCCCAGTCTCAGAGCTTGGGGTTCCCTCTACTCTGATAATGTAAAGCATTCAAGCAGTCACTCTGTGCCACCATGTCTGACTTTACAGGCTAAGCCTGATTCAGGACAGCTTTGATTAGATATTTCTCTAGGTTAATCAGATTTCCAAGGCCTGGCTGTCCCAAACTGTGCTCTTGCTTTAAACTCCATTTTACTGCTAGAAAATAGCAGAGGTATATAGCAGAGGTATGCCTCCTGTGTGTGTGTGCGCATGTGTTTTTATAGCATATCTCTAAAACAACCTTAACATTTATATAAAAGAATAAAGATACATAAATATCAAGGTGAGACATGAAAGGAAAGTGAAAGATTTGCCCTATCATATATCCACATATACATCCCAACCACAGTAATAAAAATACAGGAATGAAACAATAAACTGGTAAAATAGAATGAAGACTTATCCATATACAAAAGTATTTAGCATAAAATCAAAATGGTATTGCAATCGAAAAGGAAAGAACAAATAGTCTAATAGATGAGAAATAAAATGGACTCCCTCACCTACTCCATATGCAAAAGTGAAGTGAAAGTGTAGAGTACTAGACACAGAACAAGTAGAATGGCCTTATGACCCAGCAGTCCCACTGCCGGACATACACACCGAGGAAACCAGAATAGAAAGAGACATGTGTACCCCAGTGTTCATCGCAGCACTGTTTATAATAGTCAGGACATGGAAGCAACCTAGATGTCCATCAGCAGATGAATGGATAAGAAAACTGTGGTACATATACCAATGGAGTATTACTCAGCCATTAAAAAGAATACATTTGAATCAGTTCTAATGAGGTGGATGAAACTGGAGCCTGTTATAGAGAGTGAAGTAAGCCAGAAAGAAAAACACCAATACAGTATATTAATGCATATATATGGAATTTAGAAAGACGGTAATGATAACCCTGTATGTGAGACAGCAAAAGAGACACATGTGTAGAACAGTCTTTTGGACTCTGTGGGAGGGGGAGAGGGTGGGATGATTTGGGAGAATGACATTGAAACATGTATAAATCATATATGAAATGAATTGCCAATCCAGGTTCGATGCAGGATACAGGGTGCTTGAGGCTGGTGCACTGGGATGACCCAGAGAGATGGTACGGGGAGGGAGGAGGGAGGGGGGTTCAGGATGGGGAACACATGTATACCTGTGGCAGATTCATGTTGATATATGGCAAAACCAATACAATATTGTAAAGTAATTAACCTCCAATTAAAATAAATAAATTTATATTAAAGAAAAGACTGCTTCTAAAGCTCAAACCACAAGACAAGAAATTTATAGATTAAAGGATAAGAATTCCTGCACTGATTAGCCAAGTGAACTTGGACAATCCTTTAACTTTTGTGTGCCTCAATTTCCTCATCTCTAAAAAGGATATTAAATGATTTAATATAGGCAAAATGTTAAAAAAATGTTTTATACACAGTAAATGCTAAATAATTGCCTACCATAACTACCTCTACTATTGTGCCCAAGTCAAGAATTTCTTAAGGAGCAATACCATGAACAAAACAAGGTAACAGGAGAAAGAAGGGAAAAAGATACTTGCCATTATCTAAAAGTATTAAGAGATTAATATTTAGAATATGAGAAGCTTCTACAAAACACACACACACACACACGAAAGAGACAATAGAAAATAAGAAAATAAAGCAGGTTATTTATAGACAGGGAAACCAAAAAGCTATTAGGTTTAACCATATGTAACTTGTATATTTTGTAAATTGAAAATGTTTAAATCTCAGCAAATTCATATGCTTCAACTTAATCAGTAATTGATGAATAGAAAATCATTAGTAATCAAAAAAATGAAAATTAAAATTGTATTGGGAAAACAAATTAAGACAGTAATGCTAAAGGCTCTCAGGGATGTCAAAATGTATGAACCTTTGTACCCTACAGGTGAGTGTGTAGATGGATATAGTCATTCTGGAAAGCCTTCAAGTAACATTTAGTCAAATTATGTAAGTACATAGTCAGTGAAACAGCAGGTCCACTTGTGAATGTGTATGCTAGGGAAAATATTACTCTAGTTCATAAAAAGATATATTTGAAAATAATTTTCGCAGTGTGTGGCAGAAAGAAGGTAAAAAGAACCTCTGGGTCCATCATTTGGAAAATAATCAAGTAGAATATGGCAAATGTCAATCATGGAATATACAATACTTAGCAGCATTGACTAAATGCAAAATGCATATCTATCAACAAAGATCGATCTTAGCAATAGTGCTTTATTCTTTAAGATAGAAAACAGAATTTGGTATATAATATAATGCTATTTATCCCTATAGCAAAATGCAATTTATACACAAGCAAAATATTACACTTGAAACACTGAAATGATTGACTTTGCAGAGAGAGAGATGAGATGGTGGTTATAGGCATTAAAGAAAGTTAATAAAACAAGGACAGGAAAACAGATAAATATTCAAGTTGAAAACAGATGAAAAATTAAAAGGCAAATGCAAACTAAGAAAATGTTGCCACAAATATGACAAGGAATTGATGACCTTGATGTAAAGAGCAGTTTTCAACAACAAAAACAAAAAGTTGTATATCAATAGAAAAATGGGCAAGAAGAGAAACATAGAGTTCCCAAAGAATTAACAAAAAATGGATATTAGGAAAGTTACCGTGAACTTCCAGATGTTCAAGCTGGTTTTAGAAAAGGCAGATGAACCAGAGATCAAATTGCCAACATCCGCTGGATCATGGAAAAAGCAAGAGAGTTCCAGAAAAACATCTATTTCTGCTTTATTAAGTATGCCAAAGCCTTTGACTGTGTGGATCACAATAAACTGTGGACAATTCTGAAAGACATGGGAATACCAGGCCACCTGACCTGCTTCTTGAGAAACCTATATGCAGGTCAGGAAGCAACAGTTAGAGCTGGACATGGAGCAACAGACTGGTTCCAAATAGGAAAAGGAGTACGTCAAGGCTGTATATTGTCACCCTGCTTATTTAACTTCTATGCAGAGTACATCATGAGAAACCCTGGGCTGGAGGAAGCACAAGCTGGAATCAAGATTGCTGGGAGAAATATCAATAACTTCAGATTTGCAGATGACACCACCCTTATAGCAGAAAATGAAGAAGAACTAAAAAGCCTGTTGATCAAAGTGAAAGAGGAGAGTGAAAAAGTTGGCTTAAAGCTCAATATTCAGAAAACGAAGATCATGGCATCTGGTCCCATCACTTCATGGGAAATAGATGGGGAAACAGTGGAAACAGTGTCAGACTTTGTTTTTTGGGGCTCCAAAATCACTGTACATGGTGATTGCAGCCATGAAATTAAGAGACGCTACTCCTTGGAAGGAAAGTTATGACCGATCTAGATAGCATATTGAAAAGCAGAGACATTACTTTGCCAACAAAGGTCTGTCTAGTGGTCATGTATGGATGTGAGAGTTGGACTATGAAGAAAGCTGAGCACTGAAGAATTGATGCTTTTGAACTGTGGTTTTGGAGAAGACTCCTGAGAGTCCCTTGGACTGCAAGGAGATCCAACCAGTCCATTCTAAAGGAGATCAGCCCTGGGTGTTCTTTGGAAGGACTGATGCTAAAACAAACTCCAGTACTTTGGCCACCTGATGCAAAGAGTTGACTCATTGGAAAGGACTCTGATGCTGGGAGGGATTGGGGGCAGGAGGAGAAGGGGACGACAGAGGATGAGATGGCTGGATGGCATCACCAACTCAATGGACGTGAGTCTGAGTGAACTCTGGGAGTTGGTGATGGACAGGGAGGCCTGGCGTGCTGTGATCCATGGGGTTGCAATGAGTCAGACAGGATTGAGCGACTGAACTGAACGGAAAGAAAATTCACACTTCTAAGTAGTAAAATTTTTAATTAAAAGAAAGCTTTGTTTTCATGTTTCTTACAAATGCAAATGTGAAAATCATGGTACTCTGTACTGGGGAAAGTGAGGTAGCAAGGGTGGCACATTCTTAGGAAATAAATAGTTGCAGGACAGAATATTTATGTGTACAGGAGTTTGCTACAATGTAGGATAAAATAGAAATTAGACAAAAACAAACTAGAGGGAGATGGTTAATTTATAAGAGATATGATAAAATCATATTTACAAAGATTAATAATCTAAGAAAATGCTTACTTTGAGAGAGAAATATTTATATAATAAATTCATATCATAAAATTAAAAAGTATTAATATATGTATAGTATCTTTTTGAGGTATCTGTTATTTTTACATTGTAAAAGTAACATTTAGAACTTGCTTGTCTATTGTACAAGTTATGTAGAACATATTGCTTAATATATTGAGCAAATCAGTATTATAAAAAAAAGAGAATGGGGGAGGAGAGTTCTAGATTAAGAGGAAGTTAAGGAACACAAAACACAAATGCAAATCATGGTTTTGAGAACATACTGATATGAACAAATTAAAGTCAAAGATTTTTTCTGGGACTACTAGAGAATTTTGAATATATAAGCTTATTCCATCATATTCTAGATTTATTGTCAAACATTTACAGCTTTAATAATGTTTTTGTAGAAAAATATCCTTGCTACTTAGAGATGCATTTGGAAGTATTTGAGATGAAAATGTATGACTACCAGAGCTTATTTCAAAGAATTTATCAAAAGTAACACAATGTAAATAAAACAAAATTGTACAATTGTTAAACCTCAATTATATATTAGTGTTCATTGTATTTTTGCTCTATTTTTCTTTGAATTCTAAAAATTTTATCATATGGTGTTAAAAATTCCTCATAGATTTCTCTTTATTAGAGATGGATCCATAAATTTATTATAGAGTTATATTTTGCTGTTAAAACATAAACCATAAAATAGGATCTTTATAAAATTATATGTCCACCCATTAGAAAAGAATAACTTTAAGCTCATCATCAACATGAATTCTAATACTTCAGAATACATTGGTAAAGTTTTTGTTTAACTTTTTACACAAATTGGGTGTATCCTTAATAGAATGCTGTGCTCACAGGTTAAAGAAATGAATTGTTTTAACTTGTTTTCCTAAATATTTATGCACTATACCAGAAAATTCTTTGGGGGAAGCAAATGTGTCTTTTATTTTCCTTTACTTATATAATGTAAGATTTTGCTGAGTGATGAAGAAAAGACAGAACAAAGGAATAGAACTGGGCTTGGCACAGAATCATCTAGTCTGGGCTATTTTCTTGTGTGCATCTACTAGTAATTATGAATATATCCTATTTTTCTTATTAATACAAATGGTAGGTTACTACCTACACATTTCTGTACCTTGCTTGTTTTATTCAGCTGTGCATTTCAGAGATCTCATATAAAAACATAAAAACTTTCTTCATTCTTTTTATTTGGCTGCTTGATGTTCCATATGTATAAATATACCATGTAATTTATTAAACATGGTCCTTATCCATGGACATATCATATTTCTAATCATCTACTACTTGATTCTCATGAAATCAACATTTTACTATTATAAATTTCTCTTAGCTATATTTGGGAAAATTAAAGCAGGCTAATGAGAACTGAACATGCTGAAGCAGAAACAAATTGAGCAGAAAAGAGTAATAAAATGAAAGCCCAGTTACAAAACAGAAAAAGTTTCTTTAAGAATTCTGGGGCAGGCTCATTTCAAAGCAAGGACTGAAAATGGAGGTGAAACCAAATCTAGCATGAATTTCTGGGACATCCAAGCAATCATTAGGGACTTCAAGTAATACTTAGAAAAACTAAGTAGGTAAAAGAATATACTCCTTCCTTTTTTCTTGCAGTATGTGAGATCAGACATTGTGTGTGTGTGTGTGTGTGTGTGTGTGTGTGTGTGTGTGTGTGTGTGTGTGTTTGGAGGGGATGTAGTCCAATAAACCAGTAGATCTCAATGAATCTATCCCTGCCCCTTTACCATTTACTATGAATTGGTATTCAGTTGCTAAGTCGTGTCCAGGTCTGTAACCCCATGGATTGTAGTATGCCAGGCTACTCTGTCCGCCACTGTCTCCCAGTTTACTCAAATTCATGTTCATTGAGTAGGTGATGTTATCTAACTATCTGATCCTCTGCCATCCCCTTCTCTTCTTGCCTTCAGTCCTTCTCAGCATCAGGGTCTTTTCCAGTGAGTTGGGTCTTTGCATCAAGTGGCAAAGTATTGGAGCTTCAGCTTCAGCATCAGTCCTTCCAATGAATATTAAGGGTTGATTTCTTTTAGGTTTGGCTGGTTTGATCTCCTTGCTGTCTGAAGGACTACACCACAATTTGAAAGTGTCAATTCTTCAGTGTTCAGCATTCTTTATGATTCAACTCTCACATTCATACATGACTACTGGAAAAACCAAAGCTTTCACTGCATGGACCTTTCTTGACAAAGTGCTGTCTGCTTTCCAATATGCTGTCTAGGTTTAATATAGCTTTCCTTCCAAGGAGCAACGTCTTTTAATTTTATGGCTGCAGTCACCATCCATAGTGATTTTGCAGCCCATGGAAATAAAATATGTCACTGTTTCCACTTTTACCCCTTCTATATGCCATGAAGTGATGGGACCAGATGCCATGATCTTAGTTTTATTTTTGTAATTTATTTTTTATTGAAGGAAAATTGCTTTACAGAATTTTGTTGTTTTCTGTAAAAACTCAACATGAATCACCCATAGGTATACATATATCCCCTCCCTTTTAAAACTCCCTCCCATCTCCCTCCCCATCCCATCACTCTAGGTTGATACAGAGCCCCTGTTTGAGTTTTATGATCTTAGTTTTTTTAATGCTGGGTTTCAAGCCAGCTTTTTCACTCTCTCCTTTCATCTTCATCAAGGGCTTTTTCAGTTCCTCTTCACTTTCTTCCATTAGAGTATCATCTGCATATCTGAGGTTGTTGGTATTTCTCTGGCAATCTTGCTTCCAGTTTGTGATGCATCCAGCCCAGCATTTCACATGATGTACTCTACATATAAGTTAAACAAACATGGTGATAAAGCACAGTCTTGTACTCCTTTCCCAATTTTAAAACACTCAGTTGTTCCATGTCAGGTTCTAATTGCTGCTTCTTGACCTACATACAGTTTTCTCAGGAGACAATAAGGTAATCTTATACTCTTATCTCTTTAAGAATTGTCCATAATTTGTTTGATCTACACGGGCAAAGGATCTAGCATAATCAATGAGGCAGAAATAGATTTTAACGCTCTTGATTTCTCCATGATCCAATAAATGTAGGCAAGTTGACCTTCTGTTCCTCTGCCTCTTCAAAACCCGCTTGTACGACTGGAAGTTCTCACTTCATGTACTGTTGAAGCCTAGCTTGGAGGATTTTGAGTATAATCTTACTAGGATGTGAAATGAGTGCAACTGTACAGTAGTTTGAACATTCTTTGGCATTGCGTTTCTTTGGGATTGGAATGAAAACTGACCTTTTCCAGTCCCATGGCCATTGCTGAGTTTTCCAAATTTGCTGACATATTGAGTGCAGCACTTCCACAGCATCATCTTTTAGGATTCTAAATAGCTCAGCTGAAATTACATCACCTCCACTAGCATTGTCAGAGTGATCATAACATCCTTTTAAAATGTGTTTTTTAGCAATATACCTCCCCCAGACTTTCAATGTTAGTGGAGACCAAAGCAGACCCCAAAATATCAAGGGTAATTCTGAAAGCAAACAAAAACCAAAAAGGTGCAAGTGCTTGCTGTTGAAAGTGAAATTATATTGACTCTTCCCACCCCCACATCATATTAAAGCTAGAGAGCATACTAAAAAGAAAAGACATTACTTTGCCAACAAAGGTCCATATAGTCAAAGCTATGGTTTTTCCAATAGTTATGTATGGATGTGAGAGTTGGACAATAAATAAGGCTGACTGCCAAATAAGTGATGCTTTTGAACTGTGGTGTCAGAGAAGACTCTTGAGAGTCCCTTGGACTGCAAGGAGATCCAACCAGTCCATCCTAACATATTCACTGGAAGGACTGATGCTGAAGCTGAAGCTCCAATACTTTGGCTACCTGATGCAAAGAACTGACTCATTAGAAAAGACCCTGATGCTAGGAAAGATTGAGGGCAGGAGAAGAAGGAGACAACAGAGGACTAGATGGTTGGATGTTATCACCAACTCAATCGACATGAGTTTGAGCAAGCTCCAGGAGGTGGTGAAGGACAGGAAAGCCTAGCATGCTGCAGTCCATGGGGTCACAGAGTCAGACACGACTGAATGACTGAACAACAACTTCCCATTCCCACAGGCTTTCAGACATATAAACAAAGTTAAAATGGAGCTAATGTGGTCTCACCAGAACACAGGCAGTGTCTTCCACAAAATGCAGGTAGAGGGAAAGATACAATTAAAGATCAAGTCTAAGGAAACTCCCACTTAAAGAGGTCTGAGAAAAGCAAAAAAAATCAATAAAGGTGACTGAGAATGGATGATCAGTTAGGAAGAAGTATAATCAAATGAGTAGATGTATTAATTTTATAGGGCTGCTATAACAGAGTACCATAAACTGAGTTCCTTAAAGCAACCAAAATTTCTTCTCTCACAGTTCTGGAAATTGGAAGTCCAAAATCTAGGTGTCAGTAGGCCCATGCTCTCTCCTAAGACTTAATAGAAGAATCCTTCCTTGTTCCTTCTAGTGTCTCATGTTACCAATAATTCTTTTCATTTCTTGACTTATCAACCTGTGTCTCCATCTTCACACAGTCTTATTTCCTGTCTGTTGTGTCTTCACATTATCTTCCTACTGTCCATGTCTCTGCTTCCAAATTTCCCTTCTTTTATAAGGACACCAGTCATATTGGATTTAGTGCTTATCTGAATTTAGTATGAATTCATCTTAATTTGCTTACATCTGTAAAAGACTCAATTCCAAATAACGACATATTCACAGGTTCCATATGGAAATGAATTATGTGATAACACAATTAAACCCAGGACAGTAAAATATCCCAAAAGCGCAGTAAAGGAAAATGATCAAGGAAGGAGGAATGATTTAACTGGTTAAATACCACAGTTAAAAATATTACTTTGATTTAGCTACATTATTTCAGTGATGTATTTGATAAATGCACTTTTACTGATAGTTGGAGCAAAATTCTAACTCAAGTGGCTCAAGAGGAAATGAATACTGAGGAAATAGAAAACCTAAAGAGGCCTGACGTGCTGCGGTTCATGGGGTCGCAAAGAGTCGGACACGACTGAGCGACTAAACTGAACCGAACTGAAACGTGGAAGAATTTTCCTAATAAAAGGGAAAAATCACACAGTATTGATATTATCTGGTTGGTTGTTGTTCAGTCACTAAGTCCTGTCTGACTCTTTGCTATTCAACGAACCATAGCACGCCAGGTTTCCCTGTCCTTCACTACTCTGTGCATCAGGTGGCCAAAGTTTGGAGCTTCAGCTTCAGCATCAGTCCTTCCAATGAATATTCAGGGTTTATTTCCTTTAGGATTGACTGGTTTGATCTTCTTGCTGTCCAAAGGACTCTCAAGAGTCTTCTCCAGCACCACAATTAGAAAGCATCCATTCTTTGGTGCTCAGCCTTCTTTATGGACCAACTCTCACATCTGTATGTGACTACTGGGAAAACCATAGCTTTGACTATATGGACCTTTGTTGGCAAAGTGATGTCTGTTTTTAATACGCTGTCTAGGTTGGTCATAGCTTTTCTTCAAATGAGCCACCATCTCTTAATTTCATTGCTGCAGTCACTGTCTGCATTGATTTTGGAGCCCAAGAAAATATAATATGTCACTGTTTTCAAATTTACCCCTTCTATTTGTCATGAAGTGATGGGACCAGCTGCCATGATCTTAGTTTATTGAATGTTGAATTTCAAGTCAACCTTTTCACTCTCCTCTTTTACCCTCATCAAGAGGCTCTTTAATTCCTCTTCACTTTCTGTCATTAGAGTGGTATCATCTGCATATCTGATGTTGTTGATATTTCTCCCAACAATTTTTTTTCTCTCAGCAATCTTGATTCCAGCTTGTGATTCATCCAGCCCAGCATTTCACATGAAAAGTAAAAGTGTAATCAGTCAGTCCTGTCCAACTTTTTTGCTACCCCATGGACTCTAGCCTGCCAGGCTCCTCTATCCATGGAATTCTCTAGGTAAGAATACTGGAGTGGATTGCCATGCCCTTCCCTGGTGGCTCAGAAGGTAAAGCATCTGTCTACAATGCAGGAGACTCGGGTTCGATCCCTGGGTTGGGAAGATCCCTTAGAGAAGGAAATGGCAATCCACTCCAGTACTATTGCCTGGAAAATCCCATATACAGAGGAGCCTGGTAGGCTACAGTCCATGGGGTTGCAAAGAGTCAGACACAACTGAGTGACTTCACTTCACTCACTCTCCAGGGGATCTTCCTGACTCAGGAATCAAACCTGGATCTCCTGCATTGCAGGAAGATTCTTTACCATCTGAGCCACAAGGGAAGTGTTTCACATGATGTACTCTGCATATAAGTTAAATAAGCAGGGTGACAGTATACTGCCTTGATGTACTTCTTTCCCAATGAAACAATCAGTTGCTTCATGTCTGGTTCTAACTGTTGCTTCTTGTCTTGCATACAGGTTTCTCAGGATACAGGTAAGCTGATCTGATATTCCCATCTCTTTAAGAATTTTCCACAATTCATTGTGATCCATAGAGTCAAAGGCTTTAGTCCAGTCAGTGACTC
This sequence comes from Budorcas taxicolor, assembly GCF_023091745.1. Classification (NCBI taxonomy): domain Eukaryota; kingdom Metazoa; phylum Chordata; class Mammalia; order Artiodactyla; family Bovidae; genus Budorcas; species Budorcas taxicolor. Next base: position 48,097,936 of record NC_068918.1, read on the forward strand.
AGAAGTTTTTTTTTAATTCCCTTGTTTTCTCTGTGATCCAACAGATATTGGCAATTTGACCACTGGTTCCTCTCCATTTTGTAAATCCAGCTTGTACATCTGGAAGTTCTTGGTTCAAGTACTGTTGAAGCCTAGCTTGAAGGATTTTGAGCATTACCTTACTAGCATGTGAAATGAGTGCAATTGTATAGTAGTTTGAACACTCTTTGATATTGCCCTCCTTTGAGATTAGAATCAAAACTAACATTTTCATGTCCTGTGGCCACTGCTGAGTTTTCCAAATTTGCTGACATATTCAGTGCAACATTGTTACAGCATCATCTTTTAGGATTTTAAATGGCTCAGCAAGAATTCCATCACCTCCACTAGCTTTGTTCATAGTAATGCTCCCTAAGGCCCAAATGACTTCACACTGTAGGATGTCTGGTTCTAGGTGAATGACCGCCATGGTTATCCATGTCATCAATGAGCTTTTCTGTATAGTTCTTTATATTCTTGCCACCTCATTTTAATCTCTTCTGTTTCTGTTAGGTCCTTGCCATTTCTGTCCTTTATTGTATTCATCTTTGCATGAAATGTTCCCTTGGTATCTCCAATTTTCTTGAAAAAATCTGTAGTCTTTTCCATTCTATTGTTTTCCTCTATTTCTTTGCATTGTTCACTTAAGAAGTGTTTCTTATCTTTCCTTGCTGTTCTGAACCTCTGCATTTAGCTAGGTATATCTTTCCCTTTCTCCTTTGCCTCTCACTTCTTTTATCAGCTATTTGTAAGGCCTCCTCAGACAACCATTTTGCCTGCCTGTACAGTGTAACAAACCCCTGTCCATAGTTCAAACACTCTGTCTACCATATCTAATCCCTTGAATAGAGTTGTCACCTCCATTGTATAATCTTAAGGGATTTAAGTCATACCTGAATGGTCTGGAAGTTTTCCCTAGTTTCTTCAGTTTAAGTCTGAATTCTGTTTAAAAGGAGCTCATGATCTGAGCCACAGTCTGCTCCAGGTTTTGTTTTATCTGACTGTATAGAGCTTCTCCATCTTAAGCTGCAGAGAATATAGTCAGTCTGATTTTGCTATTGACCATCTGATGATGTCCATGTGTAAAGTCATCTCTTGTGCTTTTGGAAGAGGGTGTTTGCTCTGGCCAGTTTGTTCTTTTGACAAAACTTGGAATATAGTAGCTCTCTGGGTCCAGTAAACTATGTAGTTCTACCAAGCAAATGGGAGAAAGAAATAGAGGCATAAGAGAGTTTAGTACATAAATAAAGGAGTGGTTATAACTTCATGGGAAATAGATGGGGAAACAGTGTCAGACTTTATTTTTTTGGGCTCCAAAATCACTGCAGATGGTAACTGCAGCCATGAAATTAAAAGATGATTACTCCTTGGAAGAAAAGTTATGACCAACCTAGACAGCATATTCAAAAGCAGAGACATTACTTTGTTGACTAAGGTCCATCTAATCAAGGCTATGGTTTTTCCAGTGGTCATGTATGGATGTGAGAGTTGGACTGTGAAGAGAGCTGAGTGCTGAAGAATTGATGCTTTTGAACTGTGGTGTTGGAGAAGACTCTTGAGAGTCCCTTGGACTGCAAGGAGATCCAACCAGTCCATTCTGAAGGAGATCAGCCCTGGGATTTCTTTGGAAGGAATGATGCTAAAGCTGAAACTCCAGGGCTTTGGCCACCTCATGTGAAGAGTTGACTCATTGGAAAAGACCCTGATGCTGGGAGGGATTGGAGGCAGGAGGAGAAGGGGACGACAGAGGACAAGATGGCTGGATGGCATCACCAACTCGATGGACATGAATCTGAGTGAACTCCAGGAGTTTGTGATGGACAGGGAGGCCTGGCGTGCTGTGATTCATGGGGTTGCAAAGAGTTGGACACAACTGAGTGACTGAACTGATACTGACTATGGAACCAGAATTTCAGTTGCATAGGAAGTCAGGATATACATGGAATGAGAGACAAAGAAATGTCTACAGAATCAATAGACTGTAAGTCCCAGCGGAGTCAGAGTAGTAGAGGGTGGAAACTTTAACAAGTTGTTATTTTAAGGCTTTGTTGTTGTTTTAAAAATCTGTTGCTCTAAAGTTTAAATACTGACAGCAAAATATGTTTAGGTTACCTCATTTCACTCTTTTTATTTCCTCATATTCTTTATAAAACATTGTATAAGCATCAAAGATGACTTGTAATAATTACTGTCCATGATTTTTAAAAATTGTCTTCCTCGTGCAATTTGAATTGAAAGTTCTGCTTGCTCTTTTAGTCTCACAAGATAAGGAACTTTTATGTAGGCTTCCCTGGTATCTCAGCTGGTAAAGAATCCACCTGCAACACAGGAGACCCCAGTTCGATTTCTGGGTTGGAAAGATCCCTTGGAGAAGAAATAGGCTACCCAATACAGTATTCTTGGGCTTCCCTGGTGGCTCAGATGTAAAGAACCCTCTTGTAATGTGGGAGAACAGGGTTCAGGCCTCGGGTTGGGAAGATCCGTTGAAGAAAGGAATGGCTTCCCGCTCTAGTATTCTTGCCTGGAGAATTCCATGGACAGAGGAGCCTGGTGGGCTACAGCCCATGGGTCACAAGGAGTCAGACATGACTGGCCAACTTTCACTTCACTTTCTGAAATACTTCTACCACTGATGAATAACTACAAATTAAATATAGCTGTTATTGAGTATTATGATATTTTATTGAGTATTATGAATAGTAGTATAATAGAAAATTCAACACTATGCCTTATTCTGTTTTGTATCATTTAATTTTAAATTTGTTTTACCTTCTATTTTTTGCTAAAAGAAGATACATTTATCTCTGGTTATGTAGCTAAGGCCCTCTTTTAGCATTCATTTTTTAATCATTAATCTATTCTCCTGTTCTTATATTTGAAAGTTTTTAGTAATTACTTTTGTGTGTACAAGCAATTTTCACTAATTAATAGAGCATTTTGACTTTGTAATAGTGAACTCCGGGAGATGGTGATGAACAGGGAGGCCTGGCATTCTGCGATTTATGGGGTCGCAAAGAGTCGGACATGACTGAACGACTGAACTGAACTGAACTGAACTGAATAGTAAACAAACATATGATTTGAGAAAACTAATAGATTTTCAACATATAAACACATAAAGAAATATCCCTTCAAACTGCATTTGAAAGACTTGGTAATGAGTTTCAATACATGTGTGCATTTGCATTCTGTAATCTTTATTTTTTTAATTTTTAAATTAATTTTTTGGAGTATAGCTGCTTTACAATGTTGTTAGTTTCTACTGTACAGCAAAGTGAATCATCTATATTTATACATACATACTCTCTTTTTTGGATTTCTTTCCCATTTAGGTAACTAAAGAGCATTGAGTAAAGTTCCCTGAGTTATCCAGTAGGTTCTTATTAGTTTTTTATTTTATAAAAATGGAAGTGAAAGTCGCTCAATTGTGTCCAACTCTTTTCAACCCCATGGACTATAAAGTCCTTGGAATTCTCTAGGCCAGAATACTGGAGCGGGTAGTCTTTCCCTTTTCCAGGGGATATTCCCAACACAGGGATCAAACCCAGGTGTCCCACATTGCAGGTGGATTCTTTCCTTCCTGAGCCACAAGGGATATATATATAGTATCAATAGTGTATACATGTCAATCCCATTTTCCCAATTCATCCCACCCCCTTCAGCCCCGCCTTGGTATCCATTTATTTGTTCTCTACATCTGTGGCTCTATTTCTGTTTTGCAAATAAGAGCATTTATACCATTTTTCTAGATTCCACATTTATGAATTAATATATGATATTTTTCTTCTCTTTCTGACTTCACTCTGTATGACAGACTCTAGGTCCATCCACATCTCTGTAAATGACTCAATTTCATTTCTTTTCACAACTAACATTCTATTATATATATGTACCACATCTTAATCCATTCCTCTGTTGGTGGACATTTAGGTTACTTCCATGTCCAGACTGTTGTAGGTGGTGCTGCAATGAACACTGGAGTGCATATGTCTTTTGGAATTATACTTTCTCTGGGTATGTGCCCAGGAGTGGGATTTCTGGGTCATATGATAGCTCTTTTATTTTTTTAAGGAAATTCCATACTGTGTTCCATAGTGGTATATCAATTGGCATTCCCACCAAGGTGGAAGAGGGTACCTTTTTTCCCATACCCTTTCCAGCATTTAATATTTGTAGATTTTTTAATGATGACCATTCTGATGAGTGTGAGGTGATACTTCATTGTAATTTTGTCTTACATTTCTCTAATAATTTACTTAATTCTTTTCATACTTTGTTGACCATCTGTATGTCTTCTTTGGAGAAATGGGTCATTAGATTTTATGCCCATTTGTTTTTTTGTTTGTTTGTTTGTTTTGTTTTGTTTTGTTTATTTCTTTTTAACACATTGAGCTGCATGAGCTGTTTGTATATTTTGGAGATTGATCCTTTGTCAGCTACTTCATTTGCAGATATTCTCTTTCATTCTGAGGGTTGTCTTTCCATGTTGCTTATGGTTTCCTTTGCCATGCCAAAGCTTTTAAGTTTAATTAGGTCCCATTTGTTTTGTTTTTATTTTCATTACTCTAGGATGTGGGTCAAATAAATCCTGCTGCAATTTATGTCAGGGACTGTTCTATGTTATCCTCTAAGCGTTTTAGAGCATCTGGCCTTGCATTCAGGTCTTTAATACATTCTGAGTTTGTGTATGGGATTAAGGAATGTTCTAATTTCATTCTTTTACATACAGTTGTACAATCTTCCCAGCAAAATTTATTGAAGAGGCTATCTTTTCTCCATTGTATATTCTTGCCTCCTTTGTCATAGATTAAGTGACCATATGTGCATGCTGGAGCTCTGCTGGTAAACAATCAGTATCCCCAGGGAGCCTGGGATCACAAAGAGCTGGACATGACTGAGTGACTCAGTACATGAACATGAGTTCCTCTCTGGACTTCCTATCCTGTTCCACTGGAATCTTTGCTGTTACATTGATTATTCTCTCTACTCTAGCACTGTTATACTATATTAATTTTGCTATAACATCTTAGTAATTCTGCTTTAAGATAATACTGATTATGGTAGATTATATTTCTCCACATCTGTATTTTTCTCTCAGCTTCCATAGAGGTCTAAGTGGCAAAGATACATTCGTGTTATATGGGAAGGTGTAAGGCCATACAGACAAACTCTTTCCTATATATGACACTTGGACTTATGTTCTTGGCTTCTCAACAAACACCACCCACCAACCCATACATGCACATTTGCTCCAGGAATTTGGCACAGGTTCCAGAAATTTCTCTATGAGAATCTTACTACTTTGATATCCTACTGGATAGATACTATTATTTTTCCCACTTTGCAGTTGAGAAAACTGAAGTTCTTGTTATTCAGTCAGACTGCAGCACACCAGGCTTCTCTTTCCTTCACCATCTCCCAGAGCTTGCTCAAACTCATGTCCATTGAGTCAGTGATGCCATCCAACAATTTTGTCTTCTGTCATCCCCTTCTTCTCCTGCCTTCAATCTTTCCTATTATCAGGGTCTTTTCCAATGAGCTGGCTCTTTGCATCAGGTGGCCAAAGTATTGGAGCTTCAGCATCAGTCCCTCCAATGAATATACAGGATTGATTTCCTTTAGGTTTGACTGGTTTGATCTCCTTGTAGTCCAAGGGACTCTCAAGAGTCTCCTCCAACAGTTTAAAAGCATCAATTCTTTGGCACTCAGAAGTTAATGTATTTTAAGTAAATGGACCAACTAGATCTTATGTCTATCAGCTATATTTTTGTATACTTCAGTACCTGCAACATTACTTGATCACTGACTTATTATGTGCTTCATAAATAAATTCATTATTATAGATTAGAGAATGTATTTTGGAGAGGAAATCAAGAGAACAGTCATTATTTTGCCAGATAATTATTAGCAAACATCAGAAGCAGCATCTTCTACTGTCTAGTTTGAACATATAAAATTTAATGTTGTCAAAACCATGTATTAATTGTCTTTTAGACCAAAGCTGAGATTTGAACAGCTCATAAATGAGGTAGTCATTATTCTGTGTAATCCATTGCAAATCAGTAGGTGGCGCAGTGGTTAAGAATCTGCCTGCAATGCAGGAGACCACAAGAGACATGGGTTCAATTCCTGGGTCAGGAAGATCCCCTAGAGAAGGAAAGGGCAAACTTTTCCAGTATTCTTGCTGGAAAATCCCATGGATAGAGGAGCCTGGTGGGCTACAGTCCATGGGGTTGCTGAGTCGGACATGACTAAGCACCCACACACATGCGGAGGAGGTTGTCAACGCCTTTCCATAGTTCGGCTGCGTGACATACCTGTGAAGCTTGTTTTTAGTCTGAAGTTGCACTTATGGACTATTTTCACCCAACTGTTCTACATCATATTCTAAGTGATTATTCTTGCTGAGAAACATATCTCATCTCTGATTACTGCTTGCTTAGTTGTGCTCTCTGCCCTTGTGTTTTGTGAGCAATTTATGTAAGAATGCTTCATGTGAAGTTGTACTTAAATATTTTTAAAAATTTATTTCCCATACCTCTTATACAGTATAATCAAAGTGAAATTGTAGAAGACCACTCATTGGAGATGAAGTGCGCCTGAGAGAATTCCTTACTGCAGAATCCCAACTGCATCAAATTTCAGTAAAATGACTGGTAGACAGATGATAAGCTGACCACAATATCAGGAATGTGAAAATTCCATGAATAAACAAGAGACCAAGGGATATTAATAAGTGTTTCTACTAAAAAGTATAGTTTAGAATTAAATGATACTATAAAAGTTACTCAACTAACTACTCTTCATATGAATACATATCCAGTTTAGATTTGTGTATTCTGTTTGACCTTTCCTTAACAGAAACTGTATAATGAATGGAGTGATTATGAATTATGTTTTGAATTATGTTATGAATTATGTTTTCATTCAGGCAAGTTCATACATTCTGGGTTACATGAGAAAAAAGATCTTGGCACTTGATTTCCCTAAGATACCATCCAATCATAGTCTAATGATTTTTTCCCCCTTTTATCAATTTTTATAAAGGCTTTTTTTCTGATATTAGACATCACAATGCGGATTTCTCTTCTCTCATTATTATGTTACCATCCAAGCCAGATTCCTTTATGATAGTTATTATTTTTTCTTAACATCTTTATACTCAAATCAATCACAATGCTACTCCCATTATTCAGTCGCATGAGTCTTCCTCACTTTACCCTAACTCCTGAATCCACCTTTTTTAAATAAAATAGAGCTCCCCACAAAGGCAAAATCTTATGTTACTGGGGGCATTAGCTCAACACTCACAAATAAATAAAAATAGATATGTAAGAAACAGGCCCAGAAGAAATCAGTAAGCATTGTTAACATCTGTTGATGATGATACTGATCATAATAGTAATTCACTGACCACTTGTTATGTGAGATAAGTGCTATTAAGATGTAGATTTTATTGATAAGGAAATAGGCAGAGATAATTACATAATTTAATGGAGCTCATCACCTACTTAGTGGGAGAGTTTAGAATAAAAATCAGCTTTGATTCAGAAATCATACTCATTTTGCTCAACTGTCTCAGAATTCTAGGAAGTCAGAGGTAAGATCCCATGAAGGTGTGGAAGACTTGAGAGACAAAACTATATGTATCTTGGCCTTCTGCACTTGACTTTTATAAGGACTGTTACAAACTGCATGTCCTCATTGACTGCTACAAAGGTGGCTAGAATTAAGTGTGTGAATTGTGCATTATTAAAAACAACCAATAAATAACCAAAATAACTTTTGAACCTGTCATAGTATCATATTTGGTGGAGTGGAGATGGGGGCTCTTTTTTCCCCAAGATAAAATAAATAGTTCTAAATTGCTGTGTGGATGCACCAATCCCTCCATCCAAGGGTAGCTTTATTAAACATACAAGGTTTAAGCCTCCGCATGATGCATGACTTATCAGAGGCAGACTTTGAGTCCTCTGTGCTCTAGTAAAATTAGCATTGTAGCTGTAGCTGAGATCTCTCAAGACCCAGCAGATAATAGAATTTATCAATCTTAAAATGTATTGGGAATTGCAGATTACTACATATTTCTCATAAGAATAATATTTGGCATCTAAGGAAACTACCAGAAACTCCACTCAATCATATCTGTAGGGGGTCTTCTTGATCATTATGACCCCTAAACAGCATGAACAACTATATTATTTGCAAAGCACTTAAGGTCTGCCATATGGGCCAACTTTTTTGACCCTGTCTTGGAAGACCTGTTTTGTTGCCTCTAATCTTTTTCCACATGGATATAGCTAAGAATGCATTTTGGACCTGTGCCTAAAAGGGATCAAAGAACTGATACCATGTACATGTGGCCAGTAAGCAAATCTGGCATCCAAAGGATGCCATCAGACAAGAAATGAGAAATTATCTACTATGAGAAAAAAGCATATATTACCAGGTAATACATCCAAAATACTAACCAGAAGTCCTGAGTTGGTGGGGGTCTGTGCTGACGGCTGATAGATTGTGGTGCTCCTAAGAATGTAATACATGGATATCCAACAAGAGTGTCGTTGACCTATATATTACAGACTGTGTAATTACAGACCAAATGAGAGTGAGATGAAAGTTGGTATCTGATATGCTATTTAAAAACCCATCCCTCATCCAGTTTGTGTAGGAATGGGCACAATTTTTTATATATCAGTGCTGAGTAAAGAGTATCTGGCATAGAAGAGACACTAAATAACAAGGAGGATAAGATGAATCATTCAATGCAGGTCAGTAAGCTTTAGTCCTTGACTACTCCATACCTGTATAAAGGACTCATGAACAGAGTCATCACTGGCATTTTGACCAATGGAATAAAAGTGACACACTGACCAGGTGTGAAAACTATTATGTTATCTGCAACCTTGCTTCTTTCCCTTCTGTTGTTAGTATGCAAATATCCTTGAAAGGAACTGCTCTGTCACACTGGGTGCAAGGTGAAAAAAGAGAAGCGGTCAGAGAGATGAGGGTACAGCTGACCAGTGATGGACATATAAAATATGCAAAAATTAAGCCAGGCTTTTTTTTTTAAGAGACTGAGGTTTTTGAGGTCATTTGCCACCGCAGAATTACTTAATTTATTCTGGCTGATCACAGCTATCTACTCTGAGTAATTATAGCAATGATTTATCAAAGAAGAATTAACTATCCCTATTTTATAACCTATAATTCCCAGTGCTTAATTTTCACAAGACCCTGAAGTCTCTCTCACAAGAGACATAGACAGGGGGACATGCACATGTTTCTGGATCATGACTTAATATCTCTTGTTATAAAGAATGAACTTGTTTTCCTTGTGGCAGAGCTAAGTGTGCACAAGACTCATTTCAAGAGCAATCTTGACAGATGTTCAGCCAAGTTAAGTAATAGCTTCCTTATCACCATGTACAATGGGCTACCCATGTAATAGTGCTTTCAAATTCAATATATGCCATCTCAAATGAATTCATGAGGCAATAAGTCAGTAATTTTCAACCTTTGCCTTCAAAATTTTATAAGAGAGGAAAGAGAGCAGCACATTCATTGCAGATTATTTTTCCAGGTCTAAATCAGGATCTCTACCACTCACAGACTGTCATTGTGAGAGAATATTCAGTTTCCTATCAATTTTCAGCAAATTTGTAGACCTATCATTACCACCAATGCAAATGCAGGCTCAGTCTGATTTAATCACATAGGCATCTGCTCATTTGTAAAAAGAAAACAAAACAAGAAAATCTACATAATGTGTGATGTAGTTCACATTTCAGAGATTGAAAAGACAGTTTCTGATGACAGAGCCTGATAAATTCAGTGTGGTTTTGAACCTGTAGCCTTAAAGTCTTTACACTTTCCAAGGTACCTCAGAAGCTCACAAGCTTTTGAACATGCATTAATGTCTGTAGTGAAACCATAGAAGGGAAGAATTAATTCAAGGCATCTTCCATCAGGTGTATCCAGGGGTTGGGTATAGACAGAAGCATAATATGTAAACAGAAGTGTAGGATTAACCCCTTCCTTTTTCCTTACTGTGAATCACTACTGTGTATTCTTATGTCATTTTCCTAGGGATGAGGTGATATGAATAGTCATTTATCCTGGAACACATCTCCACCATTATTCATATAAATATTGCTTTTTTGGTCTAAGACTCACTGAATCACAACATACCTTCAACAAATATATATATTTTTTAATTACTTATCTTGGTGGCTCTGGATCAAAATCAGTGGATTGTTTTTTAAAATATGAAGACAGTTGGTGGTTAGACTCTTGAGGGTGATAGCAGTAAATTCCTATTTGCACACTGCCTGAACTAAAGGAATCACATTTCGCTATAGTCATTGTTACAACACTGCCGCCATCATGTTCCCTTTTGAAAGACATGGTCATACTGACTTACTGATTGAGCTCCAGCATCAGCTTTTAAAATCCCCACACAAAATGTCCCAGAGTGATTTTTAGCATATTATAGGATACATCCTGGTGGACTGGTGCCACTTCTTTGTATCACAAGCTACCTGATGGCTTTCCCTACCTAAGTTAGCTATGTGCTCCTATACCTCTTCCAGACACTTAATGCAGGACTTCTTTAGGGTCAGTGTAGTGACCCCATGTGCCAATCATTCCATATTCTTTTCTCTAGTCATGAATTTTATATTCTGACAAGGATCTAATGATGTCCGCATAGAAACTTAAATTCTTTCATGACCCAGTAAATAGCAAGACCAATGACTTTATGGACTTGAAATCATTACTTATGCTCTTCTAAGATGAGGACCAGAAAGACAGAATGAGTTAGGCAATGATCTATTACTGAACAATTTGGAGAGCAGCTGCAGTGAAATCAGTAATAGAAGCAGAAGCTTTCATTCAAGATGGCTCTTTCCAATAACAGCAAAATCCAACATGAAAAGTTCTCAAGAACAGAAAAAGTTAAACCCATAGGCTCCACAATTATGTTATCATTTTTCTCAATTAATTTACTAAGTGATTTAATACAATCTTATATCCTCCTACATGTCATATCTGTCACATATTAGAATGGTCAGTTTTGCATTATTTTGATTTCTGTATTGTGTATTGGCAAAAGTCACAAAACATACTGCTTTAATCATATGTAGCTGTACAGTTCAGCAGCACTAAGTACATTCACATTGTTGTGCAACTCTCACCATCTCCATCTCCTAAATTTTCCACCTTTCTAAACTGAAACTCTGCCCCCATTAAACACTAATTCCCCATTTCTCCTCCCCACCTTTACCAATGTACTTTCTGATTCTATGAATTTGACTATTCTAGGTACCTCAGGTTGGAGAAGGCAATGGCAACCCACTCCATTACTCTTGCCTGGAAAATCCCATGGGAGGAGGAGCCTGGTAGTCTGCAGTCCATGGGGTTGCAAAGAGTCGGACACGACTGAGTAACTTCACTTTCACTTTTCACTTTCATGCATTGGAGAAGGAAATGGCAACCCACTCCAGTGTTCTTGCCTGGAGAATCCCAGGGACGGGGGAGCCTGGTGGGCTACCATCTATGGGGTCCCACAGAGTCGGACATGACTAAAGCGACTTAGCAGCAGCAGGTACCTCAGGTAAGTGCAATCAAACAGTCTTTTTCTGCACCTAATGTATTATGGAATGCATTTTTGAGGTTAGCTTAATATATGTCCTACAAACATATTGCACTTCCCCCCTCCCTCCATGCTACACAATATGTTCTCATTAGTTATTTGTTTTATACATAGTGGGCTTCCCTGGTGCCTCAGACAAAAAAAGAATCTGCCTACAGTGCAGTTGGGTCAATCCCTGGGCCAGGAAGGTCCCCTGGAGAAGGGAATGGCAACCCACTCCAGCATTCTTGTCTGGAGTATTCCATGGGTAAAGGAGCCTAGCAGGCTATATAGTCCATGGGGTTGTAAAGAGTCAGACATGACTGAGCGACTAATAACACTCACTTTTTTTTTCACTTTATACATAGCAGTGTATGTATGTCAGTCACAATATCCCAGTCTATCCTATCCCCCTTCCAATCCCTTGGCATCCACATATTTGTTCTATACGCCTGAGTCTCTATTTCTGTTTTGTAAATAGGTTCATCTGCACTGTTCTTTTAGATTTTTCATATATGTGTTAATACGCAATATTTATTTTTCTCTTTCTGATTTACTTCACTCTGTATGAGAGTCTCTAGGTCCATCCATGTCTCTGCAACTGTCACAGTTTTGTTCCACTTTACAGCTGAGTAATATTCCACTATATATATATATATATATATATATATACACACACATACATATATATATACATACACATCCCACACACACACACGTTTATCCATTCCTCTGCTGAGAGACATTAGGTTGCTTCCACGTCCTGGCTATTGTAAACAGTGGTGCAGTGAACACTGAGGTGGCATGTATCTTTTGAAATTATGATTTTCTCCAGGTATATGTCCAGGAGTGGGATTGCTGGGTCATATGCTAGTTCTATCTTTAGTTTTTAAGGAACTTCCACACTGTTCTCCATAGTGGCTGTGTCAATTTGCATTGCCACCAATAGCATAACAGGATTTCCTTTTCTCCACACCCTCTCCAGCATTTGTTTTACTTTGCAAAGGTTTGTTTGTTTACTTTGGGCTGTGCCAGGTCCTCACTGCTGCGTGGGCTTTTCTCTAGTTGTATCGAGAGGGGCTCTTCTCTCTAGGTGCTGTGCGTAGGCTGCTCATTGTAGTGGCTTCTCTTGCTGGGTAGCACAGGCTCTAGGGCATGCAGGTTTCAGTAGCTGCAGCACATGGGCTTGGTAATTGTGGTTCCCGAGCTCTAGAGCACAGGTTCAATAGTTGTGGCGCACAGCCTTAGTTGCTCTGCAGCATGTGAGATCTTCCTGGACCAAGGATAGAACCTTTGTCTCCTGCACTGGCAGGCAGATTCTTTACCAATGAGCCACCAGAGAAGCCACATGTTTAGATTTTTTTGATGATGGCCATTCTGATCCGTGTGAGGTGGTACCTCACTGTAGTTTTGCATTTCTCTATTAGTGATGTTGAGCATGTTTTCATGTGCCTCCTGGCTATCTGTATGTCTTCTTTGGGGAAATGTCTATTAAGGTCTTCCACCCTTTTTTTTTTTTTTTTTTGTATTGAGCTGCATGAGCTATTAATTAGCTTCATATTATTGGGAAAAAAAAGTCTCCAAGTATCCAAATGGAAATTGATGAGTAATCTATTAAAATTTAGAACTCTATGTCCCAATTCCTTCACATATGCTTTTCAATGAATTCTTTATTTTCAAAATCACCATTATGTCCTACATTAAAAACAGACAAAAAAATACAAAAAAAAACCCATAAATATGAAGTATGGCTCATAGAAAGTAATTTTTATTAAAAAATTGAAGTGTGTACTAAATGTCTCTGGAACTCTTAAAACACTTTTCACAGGAATTCACCTTGTTATCAGAAATATGTAGTGTTTGTTGTTGTTGTTCAGTCACTAAGTCATATCTGACTCTTTGCAACCCCATGGACTGTAGCACGCCAGGCTCCCTTGTCCATCTGCTCAGATTCATGTCCATTGAGTCTGTTATGCTCTCTAACCATCTCATCCTCTTCCACCTGCTTCTCCTTTTGCCTTCAAAAGGAGAATATATGAAAAATACATATTTACATAATGGAAACAAACTTTTTATTGGTATTTCTAAAAAATATCCAGTATTTCCAAAATATCAAGTATCTAAGTAAACACAGTATTTCAATTGTTCAACTGCCAAGTATTTTTGTAATTTTTAAAAATTTTTTGTTGCTTTATTCAATACCAAAAATTAGTGTACCTTTTCCCTATCATTGTTAATAATATAAAAATCTCTTATTTTTATTATATTTATAGATTTGTTTTCTCATGCATGGTATGGCAACAGGACTTCTAAGAAGGATATATATTAATAATCTTAGCTCAGACTATTCTTACTATCTATCTTGTGATTTTTATGGAGCACTAATTTGGGTCTAGAGTCCAGAAATTATTTGTGTGTAGACTTCCTCAAATCTAAATGGTAATCAGTAGTTTTTTTTCTTAAACCAGTGGAATTATTTTCACTTAAGCTGGCAGAGGGAAAACAGTTTCCTCTTCAGAAAATCGTGGAATAGGATCATATATGGCCATAATACAATTTTATAATAACTATAAAATGATTGTGTAGACTACTAAAACAGGTGGGGTCCAGTCAGGAAAACAAGAAATCATATTTATTATTTGAACACGGAAGTCAGCATATGAAATTGCTAACACATATGCTAGAGAACTGAAACCATAAAAATATCAAAGTACCACAAAAGACTTGTCTGCTGGAAGTAGCCACCATCTCCAGGGCTGAGTAACGAGAAGAGGTGGATGGAGGGTCCTGAGAGTCCTGTCCCTTGTACGTCTGAGGGGTCTGAGGAGTGGGGACAAATACAGGCTGGAATCAACTGCCACTGCTGGGATTAAGGGTTATTGCTAAGCCATCTATCAGGACCAGCCAGCAAAGAGGACAGAATAAGCCCCTTTTCCCCTCCACCCTTCCATGTTCTTTCTTATGACCCTACTGATGGACTCTGTTGATGAGCAGCTGACAGTGTGGTTTGCAAGATCTCCACCCTTGCATCAAAGTATAGAAGGATGGTTTTGAAGTTAAGAGAAAGAATAGCTCAATAACTGACACATTTATTACTATTACTGTGAAATTCTTAAAATCTAAGGATTTATATTTCATGATTTAAAATATACTTTTAAAAAGTCAACTTTGTACATTATTTGTATACATTTTTATAAATGTTGGTATTTAATGATTTTACTTATAGTAAAATATTACATAAAAAAAGAAACATTGCATTTTTCCTTGATAGTTTTTCACCTCTGTATTTCTCAACTTGAGGGGAAGTGACAGTAGTGTTTCACATCCATGTTCACTTTTGTGCTCTTTCCCATCAAGAAGGGCAGGTTGACTGGCTGGGCTGTGCCAAATGTCAAGTTTGTCAAGGAATGAGTGAGCAGTACATTCAAACTGTAAGCTGCTCCTCTTCTATCCATGAAAGAATTAATTTATCTACATGTATTGTTACTGAATGACTAGTACAAATTTAAAGATTTATTTTTCTATTAATGCCATGTGTACCATTTATATTCCATTAAGGCATAATATTCATGGTTAGGTACTAATGAAAATGTTTATATGTGGCAAAATACATGATTAGTGGACATTTTTATTTTCCTATTCAGTCAGTATTGCAAATGTCTGTGAAATAGAATTAATTTTTTCAAAGAAATTGAGAAAATTGTAATTAAGGTATTATGGTTTAATAAGTTCATACTGATAGTGGCATTCATGACAAATTTGAGACTGTCTCTTAAGTATACTTTGTCTTCATATAGCTAAAAAATATCCTAAGTAAGAAAAGTTTGAATGGGGTCTCAAGAACAATTGCTTCCCATGTAAAAGATCAGATCAATTTATCAATTTCTATTCTGAATACTGGTGAATTTACTTGTTTGTAAGTGGGATCCTTAGTTAAAATTCCTAAATATTCTTAAAGCAGTCCATTTTTCTAAATGAGTGGGGTAAGAGGTTCTCTGGAGTTATACAGCATCTTAAGTACATTCAAGGAATCAGGAACATGATTCCTTGAAGAAGTTTTATGACTGTTTTTTTTTTTTTTTTGAAAGATACGAATTTATTAAGACAAGCCAAACATCACATTAACTTAGATGTCAAGGAGAATTTAGTACTGCAGGAAATCACCATATCTGTAGCATCACCAAAAGTAACTGCAAGACAAATAAGACAAGCAGTG
The DNA here is from genome assembly GCF_023091745.1 of Budorcas taxicolor. Taxonomy (NCBI): domain Eukaryota; kingdom Metazoa; phylum Chordata; class Mammalia; order Artiodactyla; family Bovidae; genus Budorcas; species Budorcas taxicolor. The sequence continues at coordinate 48,113,802 of NC_068918.1, forward strand.
TGTTTCATATAAACCAGTCCACAAACTATTCATAGTACTGCTCTACATTTTCTATTCATTTCCGCCCCTTTTAACTAAATCTCATAAAGAGATTTTTAAGGTATATTCTAAAATACCTTCATATGATATCTGTCATTTCTGAAAATATGACTTGATTTTTAATTAAAAATATTTGTTTTCATAAAAGATAACATTTTATGGAAAAGTGTGCAGAACACATACAGTCCAATGAACAACCATTAAGCAATTACATAATCTCCATCAAGGTCAAGAAACTGACATCACCATCTGGGGCCAGCAAGCTCCACGGACCTCAGTGATACCTGCTTCCTGTTAATTCATGTCCTTGTATGTGTTGGGGTAGATGTGCTTCCAACGAAAAGAATGAGGCAGAGGTGATGGAGAGTCACTTCTGAGATTAGATTATATAAACGATGCGGCTTCCCTCTTGGCATTCTCTCTCTTGTTCTCCACTTAAAGCACTCACAGTGATTCAAGTTACCTCTAAAGTCACCAGACGGCCCTGGGGAGAGACCCACATGAATGAGCTTGGAAGCAGAATTCAGGGGCCTGTCAGAACCAAAGCCCTGAGTCTGGAAGAAGATACTTTAGCTCCAGTTGAGGCTTAAAAAGACTGTCCTGGCTGACACTTTAATCTCATCTCTAAGAATGATATGGAAACAGAGGGACCCAGGTAAATTGTGCCCTGATTCCTGATTCATAGAAACTAATAATTTAAAAACTGCTGCGTTTTCAAGCAGTAGATACACCATCACTCAAAAGCCCCTTCTGTCCCCTCCTACTCATTTCCTGTCTCTACTACCTTGTCCCCCAAAGTAACCCATATTCCTACTGCCATTTTTTTAAAATTGGAGTATAATTGATTTGACAATGTTGTGTTAGTTTCTGCTGTACAGCAGTGTGAGTCAGTTATACAAATATTCACTACTTTTTAGATCCTTATTCCCATATAGATCATTACAGAGTACTGAATAGACTTCCCTGTGCTGTACAGTAAGTTCTTATCTATTTTATATATTATAGTGTACATATGTCAATCCTAATTTTCCAATGTATCCCTCCCCTGCATTTCTTCCTTAGTAACCATAGGTTTTCTATATCTGGGACTCAATTTCTGCTTTGGAAATGGTTTATTTGTACTTTTTTTTTTTTTTAGATTCCACATATAAGCAATATTATATAATATTTCTTTTTGCTGTCTGACATACTCCACTTTGTATGATAATCTTTAGGTCCATCCATGTTGCTGCAAATGGCATTATTTTGTTGTTTTTTTATGGCTGAGTGCTATTCCATTGTATATATGTACTACATCTTCTTTATCCATTCATCTACATGTTGATGGACATTTAGATTGCTTCCATATCCTGGCTATTGTAAAGAGTGCTTCAGTGAACACTGAGTCTACCTTTTTGACTTATGGTTTTCTTTGGATATAAGCCCAGGAATGGAATTTGTGGGTCATATGGTAGTTCTACTTTTAGTGTTTTAGGGAACCTCCATAGTGGCTGAACCAATTTACATTCCCACCAACGGTGTTGTGAGAAGGCTCCCTTTTTCTCTACACCCTCTCCAGCACTTATGGTATGCAGGTTTTTTGATGATGGCCATTCTGACTGGTGTGAGGTGATACCTCATTGTAGCTTGATTTGCATTTCTCTAATAATTAGTGGTGTTGAGCATCTTTTCATGTGTTTGTTGACTATCGCAAGTCTTTGAATAAATGTATATTTAAATCTTCTGCCCATTTTCTGATTGGGGTCTTCTTTTTACTTTGAGCTATTTGAGTGCTTTGTATATTTTTGGAGAGTAATTCCTTGCTGGTTGCTTCATTTTCAAGTATATTCTTCTATCCTGTGGGGTTTCTTTTCATTTTGTTGATCCACAGTCCTACTTTTAACACAATCTTTTAAAATTTTTGGCTTTTGAATGCTTACCTTTCCAACAATACAGATGATATTCTTCTGTGTCTGGCATCTGATGCTTCGCATATTCATGAGATTCATTTTCATTAATCTATGGTTTCAGTTAGGGTTCTTACAGTTATTATTGTTAAAATTCTTATGTATATTGTTTAGTGCTCAGATTTATTTCTCACTAGTATAAACCTTCAATTAGAATTTCAGTATAAAAAGTTGTCATGTTTCTAATGTTTGTGAATCAGTGCAAACTGTTTTCTGGTAGTTGTACTGATTTACAAACCCAACAGCAGTGTGTTAGGGTTCCCACTGTCCCACATCCTCACCCAGCTTTGCTATTTTAGTTTTCATATTTTGCTCTTCTTCCATGGGAAGAGTGGTATCTCACAGTCGGTGTAACTTACATCTTCCTGATGACTAATGTGGTTGAGTCTTATTTGAATTCAGTGCAGAGTTCTGCCACTTACTCTATGGATTTGTCCTTTCATCACCAATTTGTATGGATACAAACCCTGTCTTGGCTATATGTATTTAAAATCATAAAAGCCATTTGTGGTGGGCCAGGGGAGCTTGTGTTTCTATTCTTCAAATGGTGCCTTCTAATAAGCAGTTTTATTTTTATTTTTCAGTCTATTCTTTTCTCCCCCTTATTACTCCCATAACATCCTTTACATAAAATTTACAATTTATATCAGTATAGTTCAGTAGCATTAAGTATATTCATATTGTGTAACCATCACCATAAAAAAGCCTTCCTCAGTGATCAATGCAAAGAAATAGAGGAAAACCATAGAATGGGAAAGACTAGAGACTTCTTCAAGAAAATTAGAAATATCAAGGTAACATTTCATGCAAAGATGGGCTCAATAAAGGATAGAAATGGTAGGGACCTACCAGAAGCAGAAGATATTAAGAAGAGGTGGCAACAATACACAGAAGTATTATACAAAAAGAGATCTTCATGACTCAGAAAACCACAATGGTGTGATCACTTACCTAGAGCCAGACATCTTGAATGCGAAGTCAAGTGGGACTTAGGAAGCATCACTATAAACAAAGCTAGTGGAGGTGATGTAATTCAGTTGAGCTATTTCAACTCCTAAAAGATGATGCTGTGAAAGTGCTGCACTCAATATGCCAACAAATCTTCAAACCTCAGCAGTAGCCACAGGACTGGAAAAGGTCAGTTTTCATTCCAATCCCAAAGAAAGGCAATGCCAAAGAATGCTCAAACTACTGCACAATTGCACTCATCTCACATGCTAGAAAAGTAACACTCAAAATTCTCCGAGCCAGGATTCAATAGTACATGAACCATGAACTTCCAGATGTTCAAGCTGGTTTTAGAAAAGGCAGAAGAACCAGAGATTAAACTAATATCCATTGGATCATCAAACAAGCAAGAAAATACCAGAAAAAATATCTCCTTTATTGATTATGCCAAAGCCTTTGACTATGTGGATCACAACAAACTGTGGAAAATTCTTAAAGAGATGGGAATAACAGACCACCTGACCTGCATCCTGAGAAACCTGTATGCAGGTCAAGAAACAACAGTTAGAATTGGACATGAAACAAAAGACTGGTTCCAAATAGAGAAAGGAGTACATCAAGGCTGTCCTCTAGCTTATTCGACTTATAGGCAGAGTACATCATGTGAAATGCCAAGCTGGATGAAGCACAAGCTGAAATCAAGACTAGCAGGAAAAATATAAATAACCTCAGATACACAGATGACACCACTCTTATGGCAGAAAGTGAAGAAGAACTAAAAAGCCCCTTGATGAAAGTGAAAGAGGAGAGTGAAAAAGTTGGCTTAAATCTCAACATTCAGAAAAATAAGATCAGGACAGCCAGTCCCATCACTTCATTGCAAATAGATGGGGAAACAATGGAAACAGTGGCAGACTTTATTTTTTGGGCTCCAAAATCACTGCAGATGGTGACTGCAGCCATGAAATTAAAAGCTTTTTAATTTAAATTAAAAGCAAACTTTCCAAGCTTGCTCCTTGGAAGAAAAGCTATGACCAACTTAGACAGCATGTTAAAATGCAGAGATGTTACTTTGCCAACAAAGGTCTGTCTAGTCAAAGCTACTGTTTCTCCAGTAGTCATGTATGGATGTGAGATTTGGCCTATAAAGAAAGCTGAGTGCCAAAGAATTGATGCTTTTAGAACTGTGGTACTGGAGAAAACTCTTAAGAGTCCCCTGGACTGCAAGGGGATCCAACCAGTCCATCCTAAAGGAAATCAGTCCTGAATATTCATTCGAAGGACTGATGCTGAAGCTGAAACTCCAATATTTTGACCACCTGATGCAGAGAGCTGACTCATTTGAAAAGACCCTGATGCTGGGAAAGGTTGAAGGCAGGAGGAGAAGGGGATGACAGAGGATGAGATGGTTGGATGGCATCACAGACTCAATGACATGAGTTTGAGCAAGCTGTGGGATTTGGTGATGGAGAGGGAGATCTGGTGTGCTGTAGACCATAGAGTCACAAAAAGTCAGACACGACTGAGCAACTGAACTGAACTGAACTTTCGCAACAAAACTAAAGCATCACTTGCCCATTTTCTACCACAAGGAACGCCCACCCCACTAATCCCAATGCTAGTAATTATCGAAACCATCAGCCTCTTCATCCAACCAATAGCCACCCAATAGAACTGAACCCACCACTACTGTCCATCTCCAGAACTTCTCATCTTCCCAAACTGAAACTTTGCACCTATTAAACAACTCCCCACACCTCCGTTCCCCCAGTTCTAGCTTTTGTCTAGTTTTTGTTCTCTATGATTGTTCTAGTTTTTGTCTCTATGAATTTGACTTTTTTATGTATCTCATATGAATAGAATAGCAATGTTTATCCTTTTGTGTCTGCTTATTTAACTTAGCATAATGTTAGCGAAAGTGAAGATGCTGAGTCATGTCCAACTCTTAGCGACCTCATGGACTGCAGCCTACCAGGCTCCTCTGTCCATGGGATTTTCCAGGCAAGAGTACTGGAGTGGGTTGCCATTGCCTTCTCCGAATGTTAAGGTTCATAACATCAAGTTTCATCCATGTTATGTCAAAATAACTGTCTTCCTTTTTAAGGCTGAATAATATTCCACACATTTATATACCACATTTTGTTTATCCTTTCATCCAATAGTTATTTGGGTTGTTTCTGCCTTTCAGCTCTTGGGAACACTGATGCTATGAATGTGGGTGGGTGTACAAATGTCTGTTTGAGTTCCTGTTTTCACTTCTTTTGGGTATATTCCCAGAAGTAGAATTACCATATCACACAGCAATTCCATGTTTATTTTTCAATTGGAAGATAATTGCTTTATAATGTTGTTAGTTTCTTCTGTACAATAAAGTGAATGAGTTAGTAATAGTCACTCAGTTGTGCCCGACTCTGTGACCCCATGGACTGGGGCCCACCAGGTTCCTCTGTCCGTGGAATTCTGCAAGCAAGAATACTGGAGTGGGTTGCCCTTTCCTTCTACAGGGGATCTTCCCCACCCAAGGACTGAACCCACATCTCTTGTGTCTCCTGCATTGCAGGCAGGTTCTCAACCTGCTGGTCCATCATGGAAGCCATATGGGAATGAGTTATATGTATACATATATTCTGTCCCTCTTGATCCTCCAGCTCCTGACCTTATGTCATAGGAGAGCACTGTGCTGAGCTCCCTCTGCTATACAGCAAGTTCCCACTAACTTTCAGTTTTATACATGGTAGTGTATATATATCAGAGAAGGCAATGGCACCCCACTCCAGTACTCTTGCCTGGAAAATCCCATGGATGGAGGAGTCTGGTGGGCTGCAGTCCATGGGGTCGCTAAGAGTTGGACACAACTGAGCGACTTCACTTTTACTTTTCATTTTCATGCATTGGAGAAGGAAATGGCAACCCACTCCAGTGTTCTTGCCTGGAGAATCCCAGGGACGGGGGAGCCTGGTGGGCTGCCATCTCTGGGGTCGCACAGAGTCAGACACGACTGAAGTGACACAGCAGCAGCAGTATATATCCGTATGTATGTATTTGTGTATATATATATATATATATATATACATATGTCAATCCTACTCTCCCAATTTGTCTCACTCTCCCCTCCCCTGGCCCCATATCCCCATTTTGGTTCTCTATGTCAACATCGCTATTCCTGCCCTGCAAATAGGTTCATCTGTACCATTTTTCTAGACTTCATATATATGTATTAATATACAATATTTGTTTTCCTCACATTGTATCACAGACCCCAGGTCTGTTCTTTATGGTTATCACTTTAATATAAAAATTCTTTTCCTTTCCCAAGGTCAAGATGATTTCCCTCTATTATCTTTAAAACTTTATTGATATAATTTTCATATTTTTCACTTTAACCCACCAGGAACCGGCTTATATGTAAGTGTGAGGCAAGCGCCAGATTTCATTTTTTCTCCTATGGGTATATAGTTGACACAAGATAATTTATTGAAAAGATAATCTTTGTGCCCTGCCATCATATACGTCATAAATCAAGTGACCATAAACAGGTGGTAGGTTTCTGGACTCTTGATTTCATTTCATTAGCCTACATATTGGCACCTATACCAATACATACTGTCTTAACTACATTTTTATAATAGTTACTGAGTTTTGGTATATGTTAGTGTACATTCTCTAATTTTATACTTTTTCAAATTTTGGTTTTCTTTTTTGCATTTCCATATTTATTTTTAATCTGTTTGTCAATTTCTCCTAAAAATTACCCTTGAGGAATCTGGTTGGAATGGCATTAAATCCTTAGGTAAGCTCAGGAATGAAGAAGGAAATAGCAACCCACTCAGTATTCTTGCCTGGAGAATCTCATGGACAGAGAAACCTAGTGGGTTACAGTCCATGGGGTCGCAAAAGTGTCGGACACAACTGAAGCAACTAAACAAGCTCACAAAGAGTGGACAAAGTTACAATAATTAGTCTTCCAATCCAGTCCCTGGATTTTTAGGCACTTTATCTTCGGTCTTAGCTCTTTGGCCTCCAGCTCTGTGCAGTTTTAAAGTTTAAGACATACACAGCAGGAGAGAGCACCATATCTGAGGTTTCTGAAACCTCTGATTCTTCTATGGGATCCCTCCAATCTCTGCCAGTCACTCTGTCTGTCCTCCTAGTAGCAACCCTATGTGCAGGTTTCCTTAGGAATCTCCATTTTGTCTCAGATCTACAACCAACAAATGCCTGCAAGGATGCTCAAGCCCTTAGCTCTTCTCCATAATGAATCCCCTCATTGGAATCTTTTTAGTCTTTGTGGCTGCTGGAGTTCTCTGATGCCGTCAAGAAAATAATCTGGTAACTCTTCTAGGTTTTCTGTTTTATAATTGTTTTGATCTGCCTCAAAATGCTCATCTTACCCAAAAGTGAATCCCTTTGAGAATTTATGTTTGATTTAGACCATCAGCTGGTGTACTAGCAAGTGGTGATCATCTTAGTCCAGTTGCTGAGCCTGAGACAGTTTAAACTGAGAGTGTCAACCCTTGTTAGGGACAGGATATCTCTTATTTCTGGTTTCTCTCTTCTGGAGTGTATCCCTTGGAGGTTCTACTCCAAGTGATAGGGGTTTTCTAGGGTTTCTAATTTGGCTGTCTTATATTTGAATTTCTGTTCCTTAGAACTGTTAATTTATCAAAAGTTCTGCTCAGCTTGTCTCTAATAGAATCTATTGTGTGTGTGTCTGTGCTCAGTCACTCAGTAATGTCTGACTCTGCGACCCCACAGACTGTAGCCCACCAGGCCCCTGGAATTCCCCAGGCAAGAACACTGGAGTGGGTTGTCATTTCCGACTCCAGCGTAGGAATCTACAGATGCCTCTAAACCTAGGGGAAAAAAAAAATAGCCCCAAATACTAAGTTTACCTCTTGGAGTTTCTATCTCCCCCTGGTTGTTGGTCCGATAATTCTTCTTGCCTTGTTAGAACTCCTGTGTTTCAAAGGGATTGTTCTTTATATGTTTTTCCTCAGCATTTCTTGTTTTCCCAATAAGGAAAATTAATATTACCTTGTGAAATTTCTGTAACAAAATGCAAAATCATAGAAACATTCATTAATGAGGTATTTTCACAACAAAGAATATATCAATCTTTGGACTTGGCAGAGTAAAGCAGTTTGACTTGCTTTGGCAGCACTTCATTTTGTTTCTGGTGGTGGTGGTTTACTTGTTATGTTTTCAGCTATCATGCCAAAGATCTGCTCTGTAAGTTCAAGTATTTGGAATGAGTTGTACAGTTGAAAAATGGTAGCAAGAACACATTAAAATAAGAGGGCTAACTTCTTTCTTAATTTTTGAGGTCCTATTTAGAGGTTTCATTGACTGGTCTTCTCCCCAGTTTAAAAAACAAACATTTTAGCATGGTACATACTTTGCATCTACAAAGTTACTCATAAAAATTTATCAAATGTGCTCTCTAGGGATAAAAAAGTACTCCCTTTTGCTGTCAGTAATACCTCAGTCCAGATGATACAGTTCTCTTTTATTGCTGAATATGAATGGACTATATGAATGTACATATACAGAACAATCAAAATCCATAATCTAAACATTTACAATCTCCCGTTATTTCTGGGCATCACTATACTCTTGTTCAGTGTTTGCAACCTCACAACCTCTGCAACCAGTTAAGCTCCTATAGCTCCAATGCTCAGAAGTAATGAATTTACCATAAAAATCAGCAGCTTAAAATAAGACACATTTTTAGCTAAGTTACCTAAGTCAAGAATCCATGATGAGTTTGCTGGGTCCTCTGTTTAAAGGTCTCTTACCCATTGTAATTCCTCAGTCAGCTGGGATGTACTTATCTCAAGGTTTAACTGAGGAAACATCCACTTCCAAGTTCATGTGGTTGGTGGCAGGATTCTCTTCTTTGCAAGCTGTTGCACTGAAGGCCTCATTTTCTCCCTGGTAGTTGGCCAGAGGGAATTCTCAGTTCCTTGCTTGTGGATCTTTCCAAGGAGTCAACTTGCTTCATGAATCCATGCAAACTGAGCAGCCAATAGAGAGAGACTGCTACTAAGATGAAAGTAACAATCTTACATAAGCTAGTTATAAAGTGACAGCCTAGCACTTACAGTACTTTCTGTTGGTTAGAATTTAGTTACTATGTTAGCCCACACTCAACAAAAGGAGTTATATAAGGATTGGAATGTTGAAAAGCTATGGAGGAAAGATGACCAAAAATTCATATACATCTGGGACTCATGCTCTAGTCATGTTCTGATCAATCTTCTAGAAGCAGCTCTCTGATCCTATCATGAACTTGCCTAATAAACACAGCAAAGATCCTCTTGCCCATAGCCACCCACAATCAGACTCCAGTCTCATATCCAATTTTTCTGTTTTCTCTTACTGCTCATGAATTCCATGCTCTAACCAGTACTGTGAGTTGAATTCACAAAGTGCTTGCTCTGTATATTTGTTGTGTTGCTTCCCTACCTGACATAAGGGATTCTTCTTTTACTATAAAGTAAGGTTTCTAGCCTGGAAAAAAAAGAGGGGGTGATGGAAGGCACGTTATTTTTCTCTTCAAATATGTAGAGAGAGAGCACCGATTATGCCAATGTTTAAAATACTAAAAGGGCAGGATTTCAGGTATAATGGGGAATTTCTGACAGCCATCAAGGTGGTCCAACAGTGAAATGAACTGTGAGAACTGTGAAATGACAAACAGTGAGTTTTCCAATTTTTTGTGTGTTCAAATGAAGGGGAAGAAATTGTCCATTATGGGGATAAACAGATATCAGTGTTCGACAGAAGTTAAAGTGAAAGAACTTTCAGGGCATCTTCCAACTCTTTGGATTCTGTGAATCTATGAATCATAAAGATAAAAAGCAAAACTATTCTATTTGATATGCAAAAATTAGAAATAATTTACATAATAAAATTTTAAAATAAATCATACTTGCTATTTAGATAGTGGGTATTGCTCAAACTCAGAAATCTTTTTTTTATATTTTCCCTCTTAAGTGAGTTGCTCAGTCGTATCTGACTCTTTGCAATCCTGTGGACTGCGTCCATGGGATTTTCCAGGCAAGAGTACTAGAGTGGGTTACCATTTCCTTCTCCAGGGGATCTTCCCAACCCAGGGATCGAACCCGGGTCTCCCGCATTGTAGGCAGACGCTTTACCATCTGAGCTACTAGGGAAGTCTGTTCTAATTCATATTTTTTGTAATAAACTATGGAATTACCTAACATTCCAAATTTTAAAATAAATATCTTTATGATCAATGTGCAGAAATTAAATGTTTTATTTGTGTAAGAAGAAAGATGGTGCCATTTAAATGCTCTTTTCCTATCAATTATGTTCCTAAGCATTTCCGTAGAAACAATTCAGTCTACATTTTCACAGAATCTTTGGTTACTGTTCATTTTAGGTTTATTCATGACACTGAACTTCAGAAAAATATTAACCTTGTTTGAGAAAATTCACAGATGCAACAGCTGCCCAAGGTCTTATTGCTATCTCTCTGGGTAAGTTGGAGGAAGTGGTATTATGAATGATTCTATGAATCATCACATGGGAAAAGAGATCTCTAAAAGCACAACTTTCAACTTCAACAGTGAGACAGAGAGGAAGGGAGACAGCGATCAAGGGAACTGGTGATGTCCAGTCCTTAATGAGCATCTGGTTAACAGTCCCTCTGGGTGGTATCTAGTAGAAAAGAGATAATCTTTAGACAAAAACTGACATGATTTTTTATTTATTTTTAAAATTAATTTAGTTATTTTAATTTAAGGCTAATTACTTTACAATACTGTAGTGGTTTTTACCATACACTGACATGAATCAGCCATGGGTGTACATGTGTCCCCCATCCTGAACCCTCCTCCTACCTCCCTCCCCATCTCATTCCTCAGGGTAATCCTAGTGCACTGGCCCTGAGAGCCCTGTCTCATGCATCAAACCTGGACTGGTGATCTGTTTCACATATAGTAATATACATGTTTCAATGCTATTCTCTCAAATCATCCCGACCTCACCTTCTCCCACAGAGTCCAAAAGTCTGCTCCTTACACCTGTGATTCTTTTGCTGTCTTGCATATAGGGTCATTGTTACTATCTTTCTAAATTCCATATATTACTGTACTGGTGTTTTTTCTTCCTGATTTACGTCACTCTGTATAACAGGCTCCAGTTTCATCCACGTCTTTAGAACTGATTCAAATGCATTCCTTTTAATAGATGAGTAATATTCCATTATGTATATGCACCACACCTTTCTTATCTATTCGTCCATCAATGGACATCTAGGTTGCTTCCATGTCCTAGCTATTGTAAACAGTGCTGCAATGAACATTGGCGTACACATGTCTCTTTCAATTCTGGTTTCCTCAGTGTCTATGCCCAGCAGTGGGATTGCTGGGTCATATGGCAGTTCTATTTCCAGTTTTTAAAGGAATCTCCATACTGTTCTCTATAGTGGCTGTACTAGTTTGCATTCCCACCAATAGTGTAAGAGGGTTCTCTTTTCTCTGCACCCTCTCCAGCATTTATCGTTTGTTGACTTTTTGATAGCAGCCATCCTGACCTTTGTGAGATGGTACCTCACTGCGGTTTTGATTTGCATTTCTCTGATAATGAATGATGTTGAGCATCTTTTCATGTGTTTGTTAGCCATCTGTATGTCTTCTTTGGAGAAATGTCTGTTTAGCTCTTTGGCCCATTTTTTGATTGGGTCGTTTATTTGTCTGGAATTGAGCTGCATGAACTGCTTGTATATTTTTGAGATTAATTCTTTGTCAGTTACTTCGTTTGCCATTATTTTCTCCCATTGTGAAGGCTGTCTTTTCACCTTGCTTATCGTTTCCTTCATTGTGAGAAAGCTTTTACGTTTAATTAGGTCCCATTTGTTTATTTCTGCTTTTATTTCCATTACTCTGGGAGGTGGGTCATAGAGGATCCTGCTGTGATTCATGTCAGAGAGTGTTTTGCCTATGTTTCCTCTAGGAGTTTTATAGTTTCTGGTCTTACATTTAGATCTTTAATCCCTTTTGAGTTTATTTTTGTTTATGCTGTTAAAAAGTGTTCTAGTTTCATTCTTCTGCAAGTGGTTGACCAGCTTTCCCAGCACCACTTGTTAAAGAGATTGTCTTTACTCCATTGTATATTCTTGTCTCCTTTGTCAAAGATAAGGTGTCCATAGGTGCATGGATTTATCTCTGGGCTTTCTACTTTGTTCCATTGATCTATATTTCTGTCTCTGTGCCAATGCCATATTGTCTTAATGACTATAGCTTTGTAGTATAGTCTGATGTTAGGCAGGTTGATTCCTCCAGTTCCATTCTTCTTTCTCAAGATTGCTTTGGCTATTGGAGGTTGTTTGTATTTCCATACAAATTGTGAAATTATTTGTCCTAGTTCTCTGAAAAATACCATTGGAAGCTTGATAGGGATTGCACTGAGTCTATAGATTGCTTTGAGTAGTATACTCATTCTCACTACATTGCTTCTTCTGATCCATGAACATAGTATATTTCTGTGTCTATTTGTGTCATGTTTGATTTCTTCCATCAGTGTATTATAGTTTTCTATATATAGGTCTTTTGTGTCTTTAGGTAGATTTATTCCCAAGTATTTTATTCTTTTTGTTGCAATGGTGAATGGAATTCTTTCCTTAATTTCTCTTTCTGTTTTCTCATTGTTAGTGTATAGGAATGCAAGGGATTTCTGTATGTTAATTTTATATCCTGCAACTTTACTATATTCATTGATTAGCTCTAGTAATTTTCTGGTGGAGTCTTTAGGGTTTTTTAGGTAGAGGATCATGTCATCTGCAAACAGTGAGAGTTTTACTTCTTTTTTCCAATCTGGATTCCTTTTATTTTTCTTCTCTGATTGCTGTGGCTAAAACTTCCAAAACTATGTTGAATAGTAGTGGTGAGAGTGGGCACCCTTGTCTTGTACCTGACTTTGGGGGAAATGCTTTCAATTTTTCACCATTGAGGATAATGTTTGCTGTGGGTTTATCATATATGGCTTTTATTATGTTGAGGTATGTTCCTTCTTTTCCTGCTTTCTCAGGGTTTTTACCATAAATGGATGTTGAATTTTGTCAAAGGCTTTCTCTGCATCTATTGGGATAATCATATGGTTTTTATCTTTCAGTGTGTTAATGTGGTGTATCACATAGATTGACTTGTGAATACTGAAGAATCCTTGCATCCATGGGATAAAGCCCATTTGGTCATGATGAATGATCTTTTTAATATGTTGTTGGGTTCTGCTTGCTAGAATTTTGTTACGGATTTTTGCATCTATGTTCATCAGTGATATTTGCCTATAGTTTTCTTTTTTTGTGGCATCTCTGTATGGTTTTGGTATTAGGGTGATGGTAGTGATCTGGTCCCATCACTTCATGGGAAATAGATGGGGAAACAATGGAAACAGTGTCAGACTTTATTTTTGGGGGCACCAAAATCATTGCACATGGTGAGTGCAGCCATGAAATTAAAAGACAGTTACTCCCTGGAAGGAAAGTTATGACCAACCTAGATAGCATATTCAAAAGCAGAGACATTACTTTGCCAACAAAGGTCCGTCTAGTCAAGGCTATGGTTTTTCCAGTAGTCATGTATGGATGTGAGAGTTGGACTGTGAAGAAAGCTGAGTGCCAAAGAATTGATGCTTTTGAACTATGGTGTTGGAGAAGACTCTTGAGAGTCCCTTGGACTGCAAGGAGATCCAACCAGTCCATTCTGAAGGAGATCAGTCCTGGGTGTTCTTTGAAAGGACTGATGCTAAAGCTGAAACTCCAATACTTTGGCCACCTCATGTGAAGAGTTGGCTCATTGGAAAAGACTCTGATGCTTGGAGGGATTGGGGGCAGGAGGAGAAGGGGACGACAGAGGATGAGATGGCTGGATGGCATCACTGACTCGATGGATGTGAGTTTAAGTGAACTCCGGGAGTTGGTGATGGACAGGGAGGCCTGGTGTGCTGCAAGTCATGGGGTCACAAAGAGTCAGACACAACTGAGCGACTGAACTGAACTGATTCTCATAGAATGAGTTTGGCAGTTTACCTTCCTCTGTAATTTTCTGGAAGAGATTGAGTAGGATAGGTGTTAGCCTTTCTCTAAATTTTTGGTAGAATTCACTTGTGAAGCCATCTGGTCCTGGGCTTTTGTTTGTTGCAAGATTTTTTATTACAGTTTCCATTTCTGTGCTTGTGATGGGTCTGTTAAGATTTTCTATTTCTTCCTGTTCAGTTTTGGAAGGTTATAGTTTTCTAAGAATTCGTCCATTTCTTCCAAGTTGTCCATTTAATTGGCATGTAGTTTCTGATAGTAGTCTCTTATGATCCTTTGTATTTTTGTGTTGTCTGTTGTGATCTCTCCATTTTCATTTCTAATTTTGTTGATTTGATTTTTCTCCCTTTTTTCTTGATGAGTTTGGCTAATTGTTTGTCTAACTTACTTATCTTCTCAAAGAACCAGCTTTTAGCTTTGTTGATTTTTCTGTAGTCTCCTTTGTTTCTTTTGCACTTATTTCTGCCCAAATTTTTATGATTTCTTTCCTTCTGCTAACCCTGGGGTTCTTCATTTCTTCTTTTTCTAGTTGCTTTACATGTAAAGTTTGCCTATTTATTTGATTTTTCTCTTGTTTCTTGAGGTAAAGCTTGCGTTGCTATGAACCTTCCCCTTAGCACTGCTTTTACTGAATCCCATAGGTTTTGGGTTGTCGTGTTTTCATTTTCATTCATTTCTATATATATTTTGATTTCTTTTGTGATTTGTTGGTTATTCAGAAGTGTGTTGTTTAGCCTCCACGTGTTTGTATTTTTAATAGTTTTTTTTCTCCTGTATTTGACATCTAATCTTACTGCATTGTGATCAGAAAAGATGCTTGAAATGTTTTCAATTTTTTTTTTAACTTACCAAGGCTAGATTTATGGCTCAGGATGTGGTATATCCTGGAGAATGTGCCATGTTTACTTGAGAAAAAGGTTAAAATCATTGTTTTGGGGTGAAATGCCCTATAGATATCAATTAGGTCTAACTGGTCCATTGCATCATTTAAAGTTTGTGTTTCCTTGCTAATTTTCTGTTTAGTTGATCTATCCATAGGTGTGAGTGGGATATTAAAGTCTCCCACTATTATTGTGTTACTGTTAATTTCCCCTTTCATACTTGTTGGCATTTGCCTTACATATTGCAGTGCTCCTATGTTGGGTGCATATATATTTATAATTGTTATATCTTCTTGGACTGATCCTTTGATCATTATGTAGTATCTTTCTTTGTCTCTTTTCACAGCCTTTATTTCAAAGTCTGTTTTATCTGATATGAGTATTGCTACTCCTGCTTTCTTTTGGTCTCCATTTGCATGAAATATCTTTTTTTTAGCCCTTCACTTTCAGTTTGTATGTGTCCCTGGGTTTGAGGTGGGTGTCTTGTAGGCAGCATATATAGGGGTCTTGTTTTTATATCCATTCAGCCAGTCTTTGTCTTTTGATTGGGGCATTCGACCCATTTACATTTAAGGTAATTATTGATAAGTATGACCCCTTTGCCATTTACTTTGTTGTTTCGGGTTTGAGTTTATAAACCTTTTCTGTGTTTCCTGTCTAGAGAAGATCTTTTAGCATTCATTGAAGAGCTGGTTTGGTGGTGCTGAATTCTCTCAAGTTTTGTTTCTCTGTAAAACTTTTGATTTCTCCTTCATCTTTGAATGAGATCTTTGTTGGGTATAGTAATCTGGGTTACAGATTTTTCTCTTTCATCACTTTATTTTTTTTTTAATATTATTATTATTATTTTACTTTATTTTACTTTACAATACTGTATAGGTTTTGCCATACATTGACATGAATCCACCGCGGGTGTATATGCGTTCCCAAACATGAACCCCCCTCCCACCTCCCTCCCAATAACATCTCTCTGGGTCGTCACCATGTACCAGCCCCAAGCATGCTGTATCCTGCATCAGACATAGACTGGCAATTCGATTCTTACATGATAGTATACATGTTACAATGCCATTCTCCCAAATCATCCCACCCTCTCCCTCTCCCTCAGAGTCCAAACGTCCGTTATACACATCTGTGTCTTTTTTGCTGTCTTGCATACAAGGTCGTCATTGCCATCTTTCTAAATTCCATATATATGTGTTAGTATACTGTATTGGTATTTTTCTTTCTGGCTTACTTCATTCTGTATAATCGGCTCCAGTTTCATCCATCTCCTCAGAACTGATTCAAATGTATTCTTTTTAACGGCTGAATAATACTCCATTGTGTATATGTACCACAGCTTTCTTATCCATTCATCTGCTGATGGACATCTAGGTTGTTTCCATGCCCTGGCTATTATAAACAGTGCTGCGATGAACATTGGGGTACATGTGTCTCTTTCAATTCTGGTTTCCTCGGTGTGTATGCCCAGCAGTGGGATTGCTGGGTCATAAGGGAGTTCTATTTGCAATTTTTTAAGGAATCTCCACACTGTTCTCCAAAGTGGCTGTACTAGTTTGCATTCCCACCAACAGTGTAGGAGGGTTCCCTTTTCTCCACACCCTCTCCAGCATTTATTGCTTGCAGATTTTTGGATCGCAGCCATTCTGACTGGTATGAAGTGGTACCTCATTGTGGTTTTGATTTGCATTTCTCTGATAATGAGTGATGTTGAGCATCTTTTCATGTGTTTGTTAGCCATCCGTATGTCTTCTTTGGAGAAATGTCTATTTAGTTCTTTGGCCCATTTTTTGATTGGGTCGTTTATTTTTCTGGAATTGAGCTGCATAAGTTGCTTGTATGTTTTTGAGATTAGTTGTTTGTCAGTTGCTTCATTTGCTATTATTTTCTCCCATTCAGAAGGCTGTCTTTTCACCTTGCTTATAATTTCCTTTGTTGTGCAGAAGCTTTTAATTTTAATTAGATCCCATTTGTTTATTTTTGCTTTTATTTCCAGAATTCTGGGAGGTGGATCATAGAGGATCCTGCTGTGATTTATGTCGGAGAGTGTTTTGCCTATGTTCTCCTCTAGGAGTTTTATAGTTTCTGGTCTTACATTTAGATCTTTAACCCATTTTGAGTTTATTTTTGTGTGCGGTGTTAGAAAGTGATCTAGTTTCATTCTTTTACAAGTGGTTGACCAGTTTTCCCAGCACCACTTGTTAAAGAGATTGTCTTTACTCCATTGTATATTCTTGCCTCCTTTGTCAAAGATAAGGTGTCCATATGTGTGTGGATTTATCTCTGGGCTTTCTATTTTGTTCCATTGATCTATATTTCTGTCTTTGTGCCAGTACCATATTGTCTTGATGACTGTGGCTTTGTAGTAGAGCCTGAAGTCAGGCATCTTTCATCACTTTAAATATGCCCTGCCATTGCCTTCTGGCCTGAAGAGTTTCTATTGAAAGATCAGCTGTTATCCTTATGGGAATCCCCTTGTGTGTTATTTATTGTTTTTCCCTTGCTGCTTTTTTTTCTTTTTTCTTTTTTTTTTTAAATTTCTATTTTTACTTTATTTTACTTTACAATACTGTATTGGTTTTGCCATACATTGACATGAATCCACCACGGGTGTATTTGCTCTTTGTGTTTGATCTTCGTTAATTTGATTAATGTGTCTAGGGGTGTTTCACCTTGGGTTTATCCTGTTTGGGACTCTCTGGGTTTCTTGAACTTGGGTGGCTATTTCCTTCCTCATTTTAGGGAAGTTTTCAACTGTTATGTCCTC
The DNA here is from genome assembly GCF_023091745.1 of Budorcas taxicolor. Taxonomy (NCBI): domain Eukaryota; kingdom Metazoa; phylum Chordata; class Mammalia; order Artiodactyla; family Bovidae; genus Budorcas; species Budorcas taxicolor. Next base: position 48,131,445 of record NC_068918.1, read on the forward strand.
AAGTATTTTCTCATGGCCTTTCTGTTTGTCTTCTTCTGGGACTCCTATGATTCGAATGTTGGGGCCTTTGACATTGTCCCAGAAGTCTCTGAGGTTGTCTTTGTTTCTTTTAATTCTTTTTTCTCTTTTCCTCTCTACTTCATTTATTTCCACCATTCTGTCTTCCACCTCACTTTTCCTATCTTCTGCCTCAATTATTCTACTGTTGGTTCCCTCCAGAGTACTTTGGATCTCAATTGTTGCATAATTCATTATCTCTTTTTTATTTCTGCTAGGTCCTTGTTAAACATTTCTTACATCTTCTCAATCCTTCTCTAGTCTATTTATCTGTAACTCCATTTTGTTTTCAAGATTTGAGATCACCTTTACTATCATATTCTGAATTCTTTTTCAGGTAGACTCCCTATCTCCTCCTTTGTTTGGTTTGGTGGGCATTTATCCTGTTCCTTTAACTGCGGAATATTTCTCTGCCTTTTCATTTTGTTTAGATTGCTGTGTTTGGGGTGGCCTTTCTGTATGCCAGAAGTTTGTGGTTTCTCTTTATTGCAGAGGTTGCTTCCTGTGGGTGGGATGGGACTAGTGGCTTGCCAAGGTTTCCTGGTTAGGGAAGCTTGCATCATTGTTCTCGTGGGTGGAGCTGGATCTCTTCTGTCTGGAGTGCAATGAAGTGTCCAGTAATGAGTTTTGAGGTGTCTATGGGTTTGGTGTGACTTTGGGCAGCCTGTATATTAATGCTCAGGGCTATGTTCCTGCATTGCTGGAGAACTAGTGTGGTGTGTCTTGCTCTGGAACTTGTTGGTTCTTGGGTGGGGCTTGGTTTTAGTGTAGGTATGGAGGCTTTTGGATGAGTTCTTGTTGATTAATGTTCCCTGGAGTCAGGAGTTTTCTGGTGTTCTCGTTTTGGATCTAAGCCTCCTGCCTCTGGCTTTCAGTCTTAATCTTACAGTAGCCTCAAGACTTCTCCATCCATACAGCACTGATAATAAAACATCTAGGTTAATGGTGAAAAAATTCTCCCCAGTGAGGGACACCCAGAGAGGTTCACAGAGTGACATGGAGAAGAGAAGAGGGAGGAGGGAGATAAAGGTGACCGGGAGGAGAAGAGGGAAAATCCAAAGGAAAGAGAGCATTCTAGCCAGTAATCAGTTCCTTGAGTGTTCTCCACAGACCAGAATACCCAGAGAGATTAACAGAGTTGAGAAGAGAAGGGGGAGAGAGGAAATAGAGGTGACCTGGGGGAGAAGAGGGAGAGTCAAAAGGGGAGAGAGCAATCAAGCCAGTAATCACAGTCCTAAGTAAAAATGGATACTGAAGATTAGATTCTTATAGGTAAAAAATTGATAACAAATATAAAAAAGCAAAGATTAAAAATCTAGAGTAGAGGTTAGACACTCAAAAATACAATATTAAAAATAAAAAACAAAATCAATCACAAAAATTATAAAAAATATATATGAAATTTGCTTTTAAAATAGGGTATTTATTTTGCAAGGTAATAGTAGGTTATTCAGAGAAAGCAGTGGCACTCCACTCCAGTACTCTTGCCTGGAAAATCCCATGGATGGAGGAGCCTGGTGGGCTGTAGTCCATGGGGTCACGAAGAGTCAGACACGAATAAGCGACTTCACTTTCACTTTTCACTTTCATGCATTGGAGAAGGAAATGGCAACCCACTCCAGTGTTCTTGCCAAGAGAATCCCAGGGACAGGGGAGCCTGGTGGGCTGCTGTCTATGGGGTTGCACAGAGTCGGACACGACTGAAGCGACTTAGCAGCAGCAGCAGCTTATAAGTTGGAGAGGGAAATGGCAACCCACTACAGTACTCTTGCCTGGAACATCCCATGGACGGAGGAGCCTAGTGGGTGCAGTCCATGGGGTCGCAAAGAGTCGGACATGACTGAGCGACTTCACTTTCATGCATTGGAGAAGGAAATGGCAACCCACTCCAGTGTTCTTGCCTGGAGAATCTCAGGGATGGTGGAGCCTGGTGGGCTGCCATCTATGGGGTCGCACGGACTCAGACATGACTGAAGCGACTTAGCAGCAGCAGCAGCAGCCACAGTAGGTTATAAAAATGAAAATAAAAGGAGTAATAAAGAACTTAAGATTTTTTTAAAAAAATTTAAAAATGATGATAGTAAAAGTATATCTAGGAATTTCTCTGGTGTGGTGCTGTTGAGGGCAGTGTGGGGTCAGTTCAGTTTTTGATAGTTCCTTGTTCTAGTTTATAGTTCTTCTCAAGGTCTGTAGGCCCCTTCCAATGCATAGTCAATGCTAGGTATAGGGTTTTAACTTGCTGTACCTGTCACTTCCAGATCGGTTCCCTCTTTGTTTTTTGTTTTTTTTTGGGGGTTTTTTTTGGCTTTCTCTGTTTGTAAGTCTCTTCAGTGTCTAATTTCCACCATGACACAAGGGGGGCGAAGGTGGTCACTTATTTTTTTATTTTTATTTTTTAGGTGGTCACTTATTTAGGCTCATTTGCTCAATTGTGCTGTGGGGAGGGAGGAACACTGCAAACAAATATCACTGGCATGTGTGGGGAATGCTAGCAGTCTATGGACCACACTGGGTTTGCCCCAGCTCATGGCACATGGGCCTTCCCGGTCTACACTGCTCAGGCTCCAGGTTTGCTCTGCAGGAGAACTATTCAAAGTGAGCCCTGGATTTCATGAACTTCCCAGGTCTAAGCTGCTCAGGTTCAGGTTCTGGGATACTCCACAAAGGCACAGACTCATTTGGGCGTGTGTTTGTGCCCTTCCCAGGTCCGAGGAGCTCAGGTAACCAGGTGCTTGGTGAGTGCACTGTCCTAGGTAGGCCTTGCATCTTAATCACCTCCCTGCATTTCAACCGCCTGCCTTTCTGCCTCCAGTGGGGGGATGGGCTGGTCCACAGAAGCCTAACTCTCCTTTGGTATTGGCTCAATTCTTTGTTCTGGGAGTGGGCCAGGCTGCCCCTTAGGTTAGAGCTTTTCGTGGGAAAGTTCTCTCTCTCTTTCTGTTTTTTTCTTCTCTCTCTGGCTATCCCACAGTTTGGGTTGCTATCTCATGTTAGCTCCCTCAGATTGTCCTCAGGGCATTCAGGCCTGGTCCTTACCCTAAGAATGCAACCTGCGCCTCCCTGTTCAGTCCCCACTCATTGGTGGCTGATGTGAGCATCTGGGCTACTTCTCCACAGTTTATCCACGTACTCTGTGGGCTTTTTTTTTTTTCTCTCCTAGTTATGTTGCCCTCTGAGATTCCAAAACTTCTCACAGAGCCGCTGGTGAGAGGGTTTCCTGGTGTTTGTTTGGAAACTTCTCCTCGTTTATGCCTCCCTCCTCCGGATGGGTCTCTGTCCCTAACTCTTTTATCTCTCTTTGTGTCTTTTATATTTTGTCCTACCTCCTTTTGAAGAGAATGGGCTGCCTTTCTGGTTGCCTGGTGTCCTCCGCCAGCATTCAGAAGTTGTTTTGTGGAAGTTGCTCAGCGTTCAAATGATCTTTTGATGAATTTGTGGGGGGAGATAGTGGTCTCCCTGTCCTATTCCTCTGCCATCTTCCCAAAGATCTGAAATGATTTTTTAAAAGAGAAAATTTGTCATTTACTTGTATTTTACTTTCTCTGCAATGTGATGTGTGAAGACAGGGACCTGCCTGATTTTTAAGGCATGACCTAGTAACAACCCACCACAGACAAACACTGAAATAAATGTATGCTTAATGAATCAGTCATTAAGTGAATGAATACAAGGATACATGAGACTCAAACGGGGTCCCAATATACTGATGGCCTTGGAACTTCAGATTTTGCTGAGTTGTTTGTTGTCCTGCATGCACAAATTGTGTGTCACAAAAACCAGGATTCTTATGTAAGACAACACTAATGTACACTAACTCCCTGATGATGAAAATAGACATGGCTGTGCAGTTTCTGTCACATAGATGATGTCATTCAAGGCAAATAAGCCAGACAATAGACAATGAATTGGACTATTGCATAAATTTGGTATTATGGCCATATGATGGGACATACTCTTGTATAGGTGAGGGTGAAATTTCCTTTAAGATAAACGGGAAGAAGTTAATTCTGGCACCTATGGCAGTGAATTTTGGATTAGGAAAAGAAAGCTTCTCCTGGTCTTCCCAGGGTTTCAAGTAGATCTGACTCTGAGATGCAGGAAGGGAAAAACTGCCTTAGCCTCTGGAAGTGGAGTGAGGAGTAAGAGAGAAAGGCCATAAGGAGTATTTTCAACAAACTGCACAGTTGTTGAAAATACTCTTTTTTTTTTTTTTTTTACCATAGACCTACTTTGTCAAAACTTGCTAAAAATGTCATTACAGTTTGCAGTGTGAAGCCCATTGGCTGGCCATGGAGCATCGGTGAGGTCAGTGCCAAGTTTCAGAGGGGGAGGGGGCTAAATGCAGCATATAGTGCAAGTGGGACAGGACGCATGCAACCAGCCCCTCCACCCAGACACACAGAATGGCATTTGTTGGAGGAGTTTGTGAGACATTCTCTGTACCCTCAGAGCTATAGGACTAATGCATCTTTCCTCCACCTTAAATCACTGGTGAATATCTCCTGGAACTAAAGAAAGACGCAGTGTAGTGGAGCAGCCAGGTGGAGAAAAAATGGCAGAGTAGAAAGATGAGGTCACCTTTTACAGAAATACCAAAATCACAACTAACTATGGATTAACTGCCAACCAAAATAAATAAATAAATAAATCCTACATCCAAAGACAAAGAAGAATCCACAGGAGTACAAATGGGCATAATCCTAATAAAATCAAATCCTATACCTGCCAGGGATAACCTGGCATCTTTTAAGAACATGAAAACTGATAAACCTGTAGCCAGACTCATCAAGAAAAAGAGGGAGCGAGCTCAAATCAATAACATTAGAAGTAAAAAAGTTACAGTGGACCATGCAGAAATACAAAGAATCATAAGAGACTATTACAAGTAACTTTATGGCAATAAAATGGGCAACTTAGAAGAAATGCACAAATTCTTAGAAAGGTACAGGCTTCCAGGACTGTACCAGGAAGAAACAGAAAGTATGAACAGACTAATCAGAAGTACTGAAACTGAAACTGTGATTAAAAACTCCCAAACAAAAATCCAGGGCTAAATGTCTTCACAAGTGAATTCTGTCAATCACTTACTCTTCTGAAACTCCTCCAAAATATTACAGAGGAAGAATGGGTGGAAGACCTAAACAGACATTTCTCCACAGAAGGCATACAGATGGCCAGGAGGGACATGAAAAGATGATCAAAGCCCAGAGATAAACCCATGTACCTATGGTCAACTAATCTATGACAAAACAGGTCAGAATATATAATGAAGGAAAGAGTGTCTCTTCAATAAAGGTGCTGGGAAAATAGGACAGCTACATGTAAAAAAATAAAATTAGAACATTTTTAAACATCATACACAAAAATAAACTCAAAATGGATTAAAGACCTCATGTAAGGTCTATAAAATGTGAAAACAAAACAATCTTTTGACATAAATCACAGGAATATCTTTTTTGATCTGTCTTCTAGAGTAATGGAAATAAAATTAAACATGGGACCTAATAAAACTTATGAGCTTTTATGCACAGCAAAGGAAACCATAAACAAAATGAAAAGACAACCCAAAGAAAGGGAGAAATATCTGCAAACAATGCAACCTACAAGGGATTAATCCCCCAAATTTACAAACAGCTCATGCAGCTCAGTATAAAAAATAATAATAATAATAAATAGGCAGAAGACCTAAATAGATTTTTCTCCAAAGAAGACACACAGACAGCCAAAAGGCACATGAAAAGATGCACAACATCACTAATTAGTAGAGCAATGCAAATCAAAATTACAATAAGGTATCACCTCACACCAGTCAGAATGGCCATCATCAAAGAGTCTACATGGTAGTTCCCTGGTGGTCTACTAGTTAGGATTTCAGACTCACAGCTGTGGCTTGGGTTTGATCCCTATTTGGAGAACTGAAACCAACCCCTACAAGCCATGTGGCAGGGTCAGAAAGAGTCTACAAACAATAAATGCTGGGGGGAGTGTGGAGAAAAGGGAACCCTCCTACACTGTTGATGGGAGTATAAATTGGTAAAACCATTATGGAGAACACTATAGAGAGTCCTTTAAAAACTAAAAACAGAGCTACTTTATGATCCAGCAATCCCACTACTGGGCATCTATAGAGAAAACCATGGTTTAAAAGCATAGACTCACCTGAATGTTCAGTGTAGTGCTGTTTAAAATAGTCAAGACATGGATGCAACCACATTTCCACTGACAGATGACTGGATAAAGATGTGGTTCATATATACAAAGGAATATTACACAGCCATTAAAAGAAATGAAATAATGCCATTTGCAGCAACATTGATGGATCTGGAGATTATCATATAAGTCAAGTCAGACAAAGACAAATATCATATGATATTGTTTATATGCAGAATCTGAAAATGACTCAAATGAACCTATTTACAAACCAGAAAGAGATTCTCAGACTTAGAGAACAAACTTGAGGTTTCAAGGGGAGAAGGATGGGGAGGACAGATTGGGGGTTAGGGATTGACATGTACACACTACTATATTTAAAATAGATAATCAACAAGTACCTACAATGTATAGCACTTGAAATACTGTTCAATATTCTATAATAACCTGAATGGGAGAAGAATTTGAATAAGGATATATGAATATGTAACTGAATCATTTTGCTATATACCTGAAACTAAGACAACATTTTTTAATCAATGCAACTTCAGTATAAAATACACATTTTTTAATGTAATAACAGAAAAAAAATGCAATTTGAACCCTGCCTTATATTTGGGAAGAAGTGAACACATTCTTGAGTGTCCCAGTCACAATGGCAAGACAGTTATCAGAGAAGTGGTACTATAGTGGGGGGGGCGGGGGGCAGTCAACAGAAACAGCCCAGTTTCTTGTACACTGTGGAAGGCCAGAGGAAAAAGGTCCCTGCAAAATGCTTGAAAAGATTCTGAAGACATTTAGAAAGTGGTCATTTGGTAACAAGGTACTTCATCTGTAAAATGGGGCAATAATACTTGTCTCTGCTTTCCTCTGGGAAAGTTATGAAATGTAAAATAATTCATGACTGTGATGTGTTTGAACACCTTGGAAGAAATATGATATATAAGCATATGATATCATGATTACCTCCATAATAAAAAGAAAATATTAAAATAACAATAATATGTACATTTTCAACACCTGCAGTTATATATGAAATATGTAACTCTTTTTATTGTTTTCTATCTAATTCACTGCACCTGCATTAAAAAATGCACCCCAATGGTCCAATTTTTTTTAATATATAAAATTTAGACAGGTACTTATTGTTTTATTCACCCCATTGTGCCTAGGTCTCACAGCACATATTTTAAATAATATACTACCACAAAGAGACCACTTCAATACAAATCTCCAAAGTATGGGTTAGTTAAAAAAAATTACTTTTAAAGGAAAACATCTGGCACCTCATAAATATATATCACCTTTCGTCAAGAGTTTCTCAAACTCTTTTCATATATATTTCACTTATAAGCATTATTAATTCAGCATATTGTACATTGGTTTGAAAGTAGTCCCAAAGCAGAATTACATATGTAAAATATGTGCTGTAATATCTAGGCCCATGCAGCTCATAAAGAACATTAACCATGATGCTAAATCCTTCTGATTTAATGTGTTCCTTTAGCTAACAGGGGTGATTTTTTAAAGCACAGATACAAGAAAATACTCCAGTTAAGCTTAAAGACAGCTATTTATTCTGACTAATTTTTTCTCTTTTGTGACATTTAGCAAATTATTCTAGGCTTACATTTAGCTTGTGTCAAAAATATGTCTGAAATACTTTACTCTGGTTTATCTCTTCATCTAAAAATATCTTTCAGAGGTGACTTGCCTTTACAAAGGCTGAATCTGAAACACCTAACTGGTATTTCTCCTATTTTCAGAGGATACTGTAAAAAAGAATATTCGTTAATGCCCTTCGGCAATTTTTCCTGTCATTAATGATCTTACTGTGAAGTTATTTGTTGTACTTCAGTTTTTGTGTTTTTTTCTGTACAAGTAAATGCCAGTTCCTCTTGCTGTGTCTTTAATGATGCTGGAGAAAATACAATCAGGTTTATTGTTATATTTTCATAATGGTGCATATATTTAGTTCATAAATCTTACTACTGGAAAAATAATAACACTCCGTTAGCCATTTCTGACAAATTAGAGGCATTTTTCTTTTTGTATTTTCATATTTCTCTCAACCTCTTCAAGAAATGAATGCCACAAAATGGGCAGAATTAAAGCTAAAAGTTGTCAAGTTTTGTGGCCTGAAAGACTAAATGGGCTGTTTACCTTACTCATATCCCTGGTGCCTCATCTAAAACTATTGACTTTCTGGGACTATATTAGGCAGTGGAGATACAGTGACAGAACAGAATTTCTAACCATACAGAGCTTTCAACATAAAAGAGAGCAAAGAATACATAAACAAATAGTTAAATACCTTAAAATTGTTTTAGTGCTCCAAGGGAAAAATATAAATGGATCTGCCTCAGAATTAAAAGAAAGGACTTTCTTTGGATGGTCAGAGGTACCCGCTCTTAATACCTGATGTTAAGGGTATCATGCTGATATCTTGATTAAATAATGAATGAGACATACATTTAACTTCCTTCTCAAAATCATATTAAAACGGCTATCTGAATATACAATATATACAGAGAAAATACTGTATCCAGCATTAGAAAACATGGAAGAATAACTGTCTCATACCAGGAACTTCAGGGAAATTCTCTACACAGGAGAATCTGCACAGACAACTTCTTGTATGCGCCCAAATGAATACCTTGCTTGGGAAATAAGTGAAGAGATCCGAAAAGAACTCACTAGCAGCAACTTGCAGAAAAACTGGGTATCAGGACAGTTAGACAGTAATTTGTGATTCTATCAGAATTTCAGTTAAGTGCCCAATTTCTGTCTGCATTACACATCTGATCCCACGGCACTCGCTCATGGTATATCCTGGGAAGTGCCCCTGCTAAATAATAGCTGCCATGGTAAACACAGAAAGGTGGTCTTTGAGTGGAGAGAGGCTCCCACTGCAAAGCCCATCACATTGGTCTCTCTCTAGATACCCCTGGAAATGGAGGTCTAAACTGGCAAAGTAAAACTATGATACATGGGAACTTTATTCTTATCCCTTCATTGAAGGTTTAAAGTCTCACAACCTCTGACAGGTCCCAATTCACACCAGAGCAGAATGATCCAAGAGAGTTCTCTATAAGGAGAAACTAGTATAAAAAAATCACCGGCTATAGGAAATTACATGAAAGTTCAAAAGAGTGTAACTCAGAAGAGCAGTCAGTAGCGGTGAAAGTGGACACCCTTGTCTTGTTCCTGACTTTAGCGGAAATGCTTTCAATTTTTCACCATTGAGGATAATGTTTGCTGTGGGTTTGTCATATATAGCTTTTATTATGTTGAGGTATGTTCCTTCTATTCCTGCTTTCTGGAGAGTTTTTATCATAAATGGATGTTGAATTTTGTCAAAGGCCTTCTCTGCATCTATTGAGATAATCATATGGTTTTTATTTTTCAATTTGTTAATGTGGTGAATTACATTGATTGATTTGCGGATATTGAAGAATCCTTGCATCCCTGGGATAAAGCCCACTTGGTCATGGTGTATGATCTTTTTAATGTGTTGTTGGATTCTGATTGCTAGAATTTTGTTGAGGATTTTTGCATCTATGTTCATCAGTGATATTGGCCTGTAGTTTTCTTTTTTTGTGACATCTTTGTCAGGTTTTGGTATTAGGGTGATGGTGGCCTCATAGAATGAGTTTGGAAGTTTACCTTCTTCTGCAATTTTCTGGAAGAGTTTGAGTAGGATAGGTGTTAGCTCTTCTCAAAATTTTTGGTAGAATTGAGCTGTGAAGCCGTCTGGACCTGGGCTTTTGTTTGCTGGAAGATTTCTGATTACAGTTTCAATTTCCGTGCTTGTGATGGGTCTGTTAAGATTTTCTATTTCTTCCTGGTTCAGTTTTGGAAAATTGTACTTTTCTAAGAATTTGTCCATTTCTTCCACGTTGTCCATTTTATTGGCATACAACTGCTGATAGTAGTCTCTTATGATCCTTTGTATTTCTGTGTTGTCTGTTGTGATCTCTCCATTTTCATTTCTAATTTTATTGATTTGATTTTTCTCTCTTTGCTTCTTGATGAGTCTGGCTAATGGTTTGTCAATTTTATTTATCCTTTCAAAGAACCAGCTTTTGGCTTTGTTGATTTTTGCTATGGTCTCTTTTGTTTCTTTTGCATTTATTTCTGCCCTAATTTTTAAGATTTCTTTCCTTCTACTAACTCTGGGGTTCTCCATTTCTTCCTTTTCTAGTTGCTTTATGTGTAGAGTTAGGTTATTTATTCGACTTTTCTTGTTTCTTGAGGTATGCCTGTATTGCTATGAACTTTCCTCTTAGCACTGCTTTTATAGTGTCCCACAGGTTTTGGGTTGTTGTGTTTTCATTTTCATTAGTTTCTATGCATATTTTGATTTCTTTTTTGATTTCTTCTGTGATTTGTTGGTTATTCAGCAGCGTGTTGTTCAGCCTCCATATGTTGGAATTTTTAATAGTTTTTCTCCTGTAATTGAGATCTAATCTTAATGCATTATGGTCAGAAAAGATGCTTGGAATGATTTCGATTTTTTTGAATTTATCAAGTTTAGATTTATGGCCCAGGATGCGATCTATCCTGGAGAAGGTTCCATGAGCACTTGACAAAAAGGTGAAATTCATTGTTTTGGGGTGAAATGTCCTATAGATATCAATTAGGTCTAACTGATCTAATGTATCATTTAAAGTTTGCGTTTCTTTGTTAATTTTCTGTTTAGTTGATCTGTCCATAGGTGTGAGTGGGGTATTAAAGTCTCCCACTATTATTGTGTTATTGTTGATTTCCCCTTTCATACTTGTTAGCATTTGTCTTACATATTGTGGTGCTCCTATATTGGGTACATATATATTTATAATTGTTATATCTTCTTCTTGGATTGATCCTTTGATCATTATGTAGTGGCCTTCTTTGTCTCTTTTCACAGGCTTTGTTTTAAAGTCATGCATAAGAAAGCTGTGGTACATATACACAATGGAGTATTACTCAGCCGTTAAAAAGAATTCATTTGAATCAGTTCTGATGAGATGGATGAAACTGGAGCTGATTATACAGAGTGAAGTAAGCCAGAAAGAAAAACACCAATACAGTATACTAACACATATATATGGAATTTAGAAAGATGGCAATGATGACCCTGTATGCAAGACAGGATAAAAGACACAGATGTGTATAACGGACTTTTGGACTCAGAGGGAGAGGGAGAAGGTGGGATGATTTGGGAGAATGGCATTCTAACATGTATACTATCATGTAAGAATTGAATCGCCAGTCTATGTCTGACGCAGGATACAGCATGCTTGGGGCTGGTGCATGGGGATGACCCACAGAGATGTTATGGGGAGGGAGGTGGGAAGGGGGTTCATGTTTGGGAACGCATGTAAGAATTAAAGATTTTAAAATTAAAAAAATAAAAAACTAAAAAAAAAAAAAAAAAGAAGAGCAGTCAGAAGAGTGAAGTTTTCTGACAAAATCCTAAACATTTTGAAAGTATGTTTAATCAATGTCCCTTTATAGAACTCAAGGCAACAGTGCAGACAACCACAGGGTATCAATCAGAAGAAACTACACAGAGGACAATACAATCACTGAATTAGAAACCTCAGTGAAGCAGATATTAGCAGATTGAAAAGGCAGAAACTATTATAACTACCCTCCAATTAAAATAAATAAATAAATTTAAGAAGAAAGAAAAGGCAGAAACTAATAAAACAAATTTTCACTGTGAGCCAGTCTTCTTAGCACAGTGGAAACAGAAATGAAGAGGATGAACCCTTCTCTTCATGAACTGTATGCTCCATTGGAGAAAGAGAGACAGTGACACAATGAGCAATTAAACATCTGCTTTACTGGAAGATGACACATGTAATCAAAAATCTATTAAAAAAAAAAGAGGGAGTAGAAAGCAAGGATGACAGTGAGGTTGCAGTTTACAATGCAGGAGGTCAAAGAAGTCCTCACTGAGAAAGTGACACTAGAAAGACTTGATGTTGTAGAAGATACTGTGTGACTTCTGTAGCCAAGCTGTGAAAGACATGGAAGCTTCTGTCTTGATTTCTTAGTTCACTCTCTAGGGAGGGCCAGCTGTCATGGCTTAAGGACACTCACTCAGCCCATGAAGAGGCTATTATCGAGAAGAAATAATGTTTCCCACCAATAACCAATACCAACTTGCCATACATGTAAGCAGTTGCTTTCGAAGTTAATCTCCCAGGCCCAGTAAATACATGCATACATCAGATGGGTACAGTTCCAGCTAACATCTTGCTGTATCCTGTAAGAAGGGAAGATAGAATTTCTCAGCCAAGATGCCCTCAAATTCTGGAGCCAAAGAATCTGTGAGAGCTAATATTTAAAATTTTAAATCACTAAGTTTCAGGGATAATTTGCTAGGCAGCAGTAGATAATCAACACACATGCAGATATCCAGAGGAAGAACATCCAGAAACATAACCAGAAAGAACAGCAAGGATTAGTCTCTGAGATAAGAATGTGCCTGGTGTGTTTGAAGAAGCATAAGGAGGCCAAACTAGCTGGATCTGAGTAAGGAAAAAGAGAACTGGAGTTAAGTGGAGAGGTAGGAGCCAGATGTATAGGACTCAGTAAGCCATGGAGAGAACTTTGGGTTTTATGTCGAAAAAGAGGAGCAAATTTTAAACTCAGAAGTGACATAACCTGATTTAGAGTTTAAAACAGTCACTCTGGCTGAGGCTCCAAATACACTGCTATTGGGTGAGTGGGTGGGGAGTGGGCAGTATGGTGGAGCAAACAGTGAACAAGTCGTGGGTAGAGATTAGTTAGGAGATTATGGTAACAACCCAGGAACAAATGATAGTGACTTATACCAGACTGGGACAGTTTTCCCAGGTGGCTCAGTGGTAAAGAATCTGCCTGCCAATGTAGGAGACGCAGGAGACGTGGGTTCAATCCCTGGGTTGGGAAGATCCCCTGGAGGAGGAAATGACAACCCCCTCTAGAATTCTTTCTGGGAAAATCCCATGGACAGAGGAGCCTGGCAGGCTACAGTCCACAGAGTCACAAAGAGTAGGACACGACTGAGCATGCACACACACACACAGTACCAGTGGAAGTGGCAGAAAGTGGAAAGATTTTGGACAAATATTGGAAAGAAATCAAGAATTAGATGCAGAGTGAACAAAAAGGAATCTATGATGATTCCTACATTTTTATCCTTAATAAGTAGAGTAACAGCATTAAATCTGAAAGATAATCATAAAGGACTATCTATAATATTTATTGAAGAAACTACAGGATAATGGGAAAAAACAAGTAGGTTAGAAAAAGACTATACTTCTATAAATAAAAATTTAGTTTGAAATTAAAACTTTTTCCATAATATAGCATACAGAAGTGAAAAGAGTATTAATTATTAGAAAAAAATGGATGTAGTAAAATAATACAGAAAATAGCATAGACAGATAGATAATCTATCACAGATAATATGAGAGATGTTATGAGATAAGAAGGATCTGACATGAATCCAAGGCTGGTAGTTTCATAACACCTAGTAAATTATTGGTAACATGGTAACTCTCAATAAATATTTACATATTTACTGAATTAATGATAATACTAGGAAAAAATGTCAAGAGAAATTCCTGCAACAAAAACATCAATTTTATTAACTATGCGCATTCAAAAATATCTTCATACGAGTGAAAAATTCAAGGTGAGGGATTACAGCACTTGGGTAAAGCACAAAAATAAGAAAAGATGAAATGAGAAAGGTTAAGAAGCATATATTCACACTACCTCCATCTTCCTTTCCCCAAGCCTGGGCAGCCTGGTGTGGACCAAGCAAGATATGCTCCCTGTGGGAGACAGAGAGTGAGGCAAGCACTTGACTTTACCATGGAGCCCAGAACAGACTTAACCCAATTCCAGGCTGACCCCTGAACCTTAGGTCTCTCTTTGCATGCTTCTACTAACTCAGGCCCCTCACTTACTCTGGCATCTGCCAATCCCAGTGGCCTCAGTGGCTCCTGCAGTCTCAGGCAGCACATACACCACCAGGCTCCCCACAGGCTCCCACAAATCCAGGCCCCTAGCTCACCCCTACTCCCGTCTGCTCCTGAAGATATGGGTAGTTCCTGAGGCCCCAGGTGGCTCCCATGACACCAGGCTGTCAGTGGACTCTAGCAGTCCCAGGCTCCCACCCCAGTGCTGACTGGCTTCTATGACCCAGGGTGCCTCCTATGGCTCTAGGCTTTCAGTGGACTTCTTTGAAGCTAGGCTCTTTGCTTACCTTGCTGCCAGCTGGGTCCCACGGCAACTTTCATGGCACCAGGCTCCAAGTGGGCACCTGTGAATACAGGCTCCCAGCTAAGTTCTATGCCAGGCTAGCTACGATAAAACCAGACTTTTGACCCATACCAGTTGTAGGCCAGTATCCACAGACCTAGACTCTAGACTAGCTCGACTGACCCAGGCTCACGGTGCCAGGCTAGGCCCCAGGCCAGCATCTGAGACCCCAGATTATAAGCTTACTCTTGGAGCCACAGACTCCAGCTCATCCTGCTAGGAGAATGATATAAAAAACCAAGGCTTCTAGACTGGGTCCTACAAAACCTGGCTGCCAGTTCATCTCAGTATTGGTTGACTCCTATAGAATCAATATCTAGGTCTGCAATTGCATATCCAGGCACCAGTTGTGCCTGCCCAAAGACTCTGAGCAGCAAATTCATCCATGGACTCCATCAGGTGGCCCACTCAGAAGCTCTGGACAGATTGAATATGGAGGGCTTTGCCTACTGAAGCCAGTCTGTCAAGACTAGGAGAGGTGCCTCTCAAATGGAAAGACATAAACACCAGGCCACAAGGATCTTTCCATAATGAAGGAAACAGGACATTGCCAAAGGAAACCATAAAGCTTCCACAACAAATCCTAAAGAAATAAAAATCTATGAATTGTCTGAAAAAAAACTAAAATACAGGTCATTTGAAATCACACAAAGGAATAAGAAGAAAAAAGAATGAAAGAGTGAATTTTGGGATATCATTAAAAATCTAAGTCTCAGAAGGAGAACTGACCAAGAAAGGAGCAGAAAACTTATGTAAAGAAAAAATGGCTAAAAAGTTCCCAAATCTGGAGACATTTCAACATCCAATTTCATGAAGGCAATAAGTCACCACAAAATTTCAACTCAAAACAATCTAACTCCAAGACACACAATAATACTGAATAAGATGAAGAGGTAGAGGGTAAATCTCTTATAATTTGAGTATGAAGGTTAAAGACAAAAGTAACTACAGAACAGTAATTTGTAAATGGATATACAGTATAAATAGACGAAAAGTGAAATCAAAACAAAATATATGAGAGGAAAAAAATGTAGAACGTTTCCATGTGTTTAGAATTATTATCAACTTAAAATAGATCATTATAATTTTTTTTTCCTGTGAGCCTCATGGTACACAAACCAAAGCCTACTGAAGATAATTAATAGACGAAAAGAATTAATACATAACATGGTGCTAGTGGTAAAGAACCGACTTGCCAGTGCAGCAGACTTTAAGAGGCATGGGTTGGATCCCAGGGTCAGGAAGATCCCCTGGAGAAGGAAATGGCAACCCACTCCAGTACTCTTGCCCAGGAAATCCCATGGACAGAGGACCCTGGCAGGCTACAGTCCACAGGGTCACACAGAGTCAGACATGACTGAAGCAGCTTAGCACAGCACTATTAAATAATCATAAATCACAAAGAAAGAGAGCAACAGAAAAAGGAATAAACAAATTATAAAACAACTACAAAATAATTAAAAGGCAATATTAAATCCATGCCTATCAAAATTACCTTAAATGCAAATGGACTAACTTCTCCAATCAAGAGAAATGGTTGAATGGATTAAAAAATAAGACCAATGTTATTTATCTAAAAGAGTCTCATTTTAGCTTTAAGGACACACATAGGCTCAAAATGAAGGGATGGAAAATGATATTCCAAGTAAACAGAACCCCAAAGGCAGTAAATTGCTACATTTAAATTAGACAAAGTGAATTTAAATCAAAAAATTTAACAAGAGATAGATAATGCCATCATATAATGATAGAGTGGTTAGTTCATCAGGAGGATATAAAAATTATAATTATATATGCACCCAGAATCAGAGCACCTAAGTATATTAAATAGACACTGACATGCAAAGGGAGAAACGGACAATACAATAATAGTTCAGTTCAGTTCAGTCACTCAGTCGTGTCTGACTCTTTGCAACCCCATGAATTGCAGCACGCCAGGCCTCCCTATCCATAACCAACTCCTGGAGTTCACTCAAACTCACATCCATTAAGTCGGTGATGCCATCCAGCCATCTCATCCTCTGTCATCCCCTTCTCCTCCTGCCCCCAATCCCTCCCAACATCAGAGTCTTTTCCAATGAGTCAACTCTTTGCATGTGGTGGCCAAAGTACTGGAGTTTCACCTTTAGCATCAGTCCTTCCAAAGAACACCCAGGACTGATCTCCTTTAGAACAGACTGGTTGGATCTCCTTGCAGTCCGAGGGACTCTCAAGAGTCTTCTCCAACACCACAGTTCAAAAGCATCAATTCTTCGGCACTCAGCTTTCTTCACAGTTCAACTTTCACATCCATATATGACCACAGGAAAAGCCATAGCCTTGACTAGACAGACCTTTGTTGGCAAAGTAATGTCTCTGCTTTTCAATATGCTATCTAGGTTGGTCATAACTTTTCTTCCAAGGAGTAAGCATCTCTTAATTTCGATGGCTACACTCACCATCTGCAGTGATTTTAGTGCTCCAGAAAATAAAATCTGCCACTGTTTCCACTGTTTCCCCATCGATTTCCCATGAAGTGATGGGACCAAATGCCATGATCTTCGTTTTCTGATGCTGAGCTTTAAGCCAACTTTTTCACTCTCCTCCTTCACTTTCATCAAGAGGCTCTTTAGTTCCTCTTCACTTTCTGCCATAAGGGTGGTGTCATCTGCATATCTGAGGTCTTTTATATTTCTTCCGGCAATCTTGATTCCAGCTTGTGCTTCTTCCACCCCAGCATTTCTCATGATGTACTCTGCATAGAAGTTAAATATGCAGGGTGACAGAATATAGCCTTGACGTACTCCTTTTCCTATTTGGAACCAGTCTGTTTTTCCATGCCCAGTTCTAACTGTTGCTTCCTGACCTGCATATACGTTTCTCAAGAGGTAGGTCAGGTGGTCTGGTATTCCCAACTCTTTCAGAATTTTCCACAGTTTATTGTGATCCACACAGTCAAAGGCTTTGGCATAGTCAATAAGGCAGAAATAGATGTTTTTCTGGAACTCTCTTGCTTTTTCCATGATCCAGCAGATGTTGGCAATTTGATCTCTGGTTCCTCTGTCTTTCCTAAAACCAGCTTGAACATCAGGAAGTTCACAGTTCACATACTGCTAAAGCCTGGCTTGGAGAATTTTGAACATTACTTTACTAGTGTGTGAGATGAGTGCAATTGTGTGATAGTTTGAGCATTCTTTGGCATTGCCTTTCTTTGGTATTGGAACGAAAACTGACCTTTTCCAGTCCTGTGGCCACTGCTGAGTTTTCCAAATTTGCTGGCATATTGAGTGCAGTACTTTCACAGCATCATCTTTCAGGATTCGAAAT
The DNA here is from genome assembly GCF_023091745.1 of Budorcas taxicolor. Taxonomy (NCBI): domain Eukaryota; kingdom Metazoa; phylum Chordata; class Mammalia; order Artiodactyla; family Bovidae; genus Budorcas; species Budorcas taxicolor. The sequence continues at coordinate 48,149,262 of NC_068918.1, forward strand.
AGCTCAACTGGAATTCCATCACCTCCACCAGCTTTGTTGGTAGGGATGCTTTCTAAGGCCCACTTGACTTCACATTCCAGGATGTCTGGCTCTAGGTGAGTGATCATACCATCGTGATTATCTTGGTCATGAAGATCTTTTTTGTACAGTTCTTCTGTGTATTCTTGCCATCTCTTCTTAGGGGACCTCAATACCTCACTTAAACTATGGGGAGATCACCCAGACAGAAAATCAGTAATGAAACATTGGACTTGAACTATATGTTAGACCAAATGGACTTGACAGACATGTATAAAAGAATCCTCAAACATCAGCAGAATATATATTTTTCTCAAGTGCACTTAGAGTTTTCTCCAGGATAGAGTATATTTTTAGAGATAAAATAAGCCATAGCAAATGCAAGATTGAAATCACACCAAGTATCTTTTCCAACTACAATGGTATGAAACTAGAGATCAATAACAGGAAGAAAACTAAAAAAATGACAAATGTGTGTAAATTAGACTACCACTCCTGAAAAACTGATGAGTCAAAGAAGAAATAAAAAGGAAATAAAATTATTTGAAAACATATGAAAGTGAAAATACAAAATATCAAAACTTATGGGATGCAGCAAAAGCAACAAATTTTCATGACAAAAATTCTCACCTAAGTGGGTATAGGAGGAACATGCCTCAACATAATAAAGATCATATATAATAAACCCACGGTTAAAATCACACTCAGTAGTGAAATGTTAAAAGCTTTCCTACTAAGATGAGGAACAAGACAAAGGTGCTCATTTTACCACTCCTATTCAACATAATACTAAAATTCATAGTCAGAGAAATTAGGTAAGAACAAATTAAATAAGAGGCATCCAAACTGGAGACGAATAAGTAAAAGTGTCTCTGTTTGCAGGTGACATGATCTTACACATAGAAAGTCCTAAAGATGATGTCAAAACATTACTGACACTAAAAAGTGAATTGAGAAAAGTTGTAGGATACAAACATCAACACTGAAAATCAGCTGTTTCTATGCACTAACAACTAACTACCGGATAATTAAAATAATCGTTTAATACAGAATCACAAATAATAAAATACTTTAACCAAGGAGATTGCATTGTAAGTGCCTGAGAGTTTTTTGTTTTTATCATAATGCAAATGCCTAACTTAAGCTGTGATTAAGAAATCCAGTTCAAAACACATTGCCAGTCCCATGACTAGATAAAGAGCTAGGCTTTGCCCCATGCTCCTACAGCACCAACGTTCATTTTAGAGATCTTCGATTCACTTAGATAATTGACTAGTAGCTGGTGGTTTTTCTCTTCTTGCACTTTAATTCCTCATCTTATGCTTTAAATTCACCAATAATATGTGAACCCACAAAATCATAGGCCCCCACTACTGACCGCAATAAAAGCAGAGCTACCAGGCCTGAGTGTGTATCCATTCTCGCCCACGCCCCCACCCCTCCTCATTCCACCTGAGGCCTCACTGTGTGGCCCTAGGTATGCCATATACCCTTAAGAGCTGTGAGTAATAAGCTCTGTTGTTTCATAGTCTCTTCATGTTAATTACTGAAGGCATCTTGCAATCATAAGAACTACAGTGCTGGTCCAGCCACAACAATGGTTCCCAAAGGGGATAAGTCTATGGGGAACTTGTCTCAGGCCCAGGTGAGCACCGCATCCTGGTATTTCTAGCCAGGATCAATACTTTCAGTAGACTGGGATCAGCATAAAAACAGAGGTGAAAAATCTGTATGCAGAAAATTAAAAGACTTGGATCAATGAAATGGAAGAAGTCACATGTAAGTAGAAAGATATTCTATGTTTTATGAATTGGAATAATTAATATTGTTAAAATGTCCATACATAAAGCCATTTATAGATTCAGTGCAATTCCTATCAAGATTCCAATGACATTTTTTACAGAAGGAGAAAACAATACTAAAATCTGTATAATCTTTTTTGGACAGACACCAAAAGTAATTATAGTATGGAACTGGCATAAAAATAGATGCAAAGACCCAAAAATCAGAATCAAGAGCTCAGAAATAAACACAAGCATGTGCAGTGAATGAATATTTGATAGAGACAAGAATACTCAATGGGAAAAGCATAGTCTCTTCAACAAATGGTGTTAAAACTGTATATTCACAGGAAAAAAGATAGAATTCAACTCATTTTATAACACTCACAAAAATTAACACAAAATGGATTTAAAGAATTGAATATAAGCATTAATTACAAGAAAAAAGGAAATCCTACCTTTTGTGACAATACAGTTGGACTTTGAGGGCATAAGCCAAGTGAAAGAAATCATACAAAGACAAATCTGTTTATTCTTATTTATATATGGAATCTAAAAACCTAAACTCATAGAAAGAGAGTGGAATGGTAGTTGCCAGGAGCTGAGGGGTAGGGGAATGTTGGTCAAAGGGTACAAACTTCCAGCTATAAGTATATGCAAATGACACCACCCTTATGGCAGAAAGTGAAGAAGAACTAAAGAGCCTTTTGATGAAAGTGAAAGAAGAGTGTGAAAAAGCTGGCTTAAAACTCAACGTTAAAAAAATGAGATCATGGCATCCAGTCCCATCACTTCATGGCAAATAGATGGGGAAACAATGGAAACAGTGACAGACTTTTTTTTTTTTTTTTTGGTGCTCCAAAATCACTGCAGATGGTGACTGCAGCCATGAAATTAAAAGACGCTTGCTCCTTGGAAGAAAAGCTATGGCCAACATAGACAGCATATTAAAATGCAGATACATTACTTTGCTGACAAAGGTCTGTCTAGTCAAAGCTATGGTTTTTCCAGTAGTCATGTATGGATGTGAGAGGTGGAGTATAAAGAAAGTTCAGTGCCAAGAATTGATGCTTTTGAACTGTGGTGCTGGAGAGTCCCTTGGGCTGCAAGGAGATTCAACTAGTCCACCCTAAAGGAAATCAGTATCGAATACTCATTGGAAGGATTGATGCAGAAGCTGAAACTCCAATACTTTGGCCACCTGATGGGAAGAGCTGACTCCTTGGAAAAGATCCTGATGCTGGTAAAGACTGAATGCAGGAGGAGAAGGGGATGACAGGGTGAGATGGTTGGATGGTAACATTAACTCGATGGACATGAGTTTGAGCAAGCTCCAGGAGTTGGTGATAGATAGGGAAGCCTGGTGTGCTGCAGTCTATGGGTTTGCAAAGAGTCAGACATGACTGAGCTACTGAACTGATAAGTAAGTTCTGGAGATAGAATATAAGACAGTGACTATAATTAACAGTAGTGTATCATACACTTGAAAGTTAAAATGGTAATATTGTAATGGGATGTAGGTATTAGCTAATTTAAAGTCATTTTGCAATATAACCATGTATCAAATCATCACATTATATATACTAATCTTACATGTATTTTAATAATATCTCAATAGAACTAAGAAAAAAAATGAAAGTGTTATTGCTTGAGAATTTCCACAACAAATCTTTGTATTAACCAAACAGAAAAAAACATGTAATGGATAAATAAAAATAAATTAAAATTCAAACATTTGTTTAAAATTTCCTAATAATAAAAACAAGAACTGCATGCAAAGAAGAATTAGATTGAGAGCAGAAATTTTTATCAACAATAAAGGCTGAAGCCGTATCTTCAAAATGTTGAACTTAGCACTATATACCTACATAAATTTTCATAAGATCAAAAGGGAAATAAAGATATCTTCAGAGAGATGGAAGGAAATTACCTTTTACAAGTTATAAAGGAGATACAGTTGGCTCTTGAATGACATAGGTTTGAACAGTGTGGGTCCACTTATAGGAGGATTATTTCAACAGTAAAAACGACAGTACTACACCATCTGTAGTTGGTTGAACCTGTGGATTGGAAACCATAGATATGAAGGAACCACAAATAAGCAGTAGCCCTGTATATAGAGGACCTATTATAAGTTATACTTGGATTTTCAACTGAGTGGAGTTTAACCTGAGTGGAGTGGAGTTTCAGCTTGACCGTTGCATTATTCAAAGATCAACAGTATATCTAAAAGAAGTACAAAACTAAAAGGAAGGCAGGTAAGTTAGGTCAAAGGCATTGGAAAGCAAGAAAACAATGTTACAAAAGCATTGCCTGTTAATAAATACCAATAATAATATCAACAATGACAAAATAATAATGGCTATTTATGAAATGACATAAAATTAATGACTGAAGGAGATCATCAGAATGAAAAGTATTCTAAGATCCTAAGTGAAAGTGAAAGCTGCTCAGCCATGTCTGACTCTTTGCACACCACGGATTGTAGCCTGCTAGGCTCTTCTATCCATGGGATTCTCCAGGCAAGAGTACTGGAGTGGGTGGCCATTCCCTTCTCCAGGGACTCTTCCTAACGCAGGGATCGAACATAGGTCTCCTATATTGCGGGCAGAATCTTTACTGTCTGAGTCATCAGGGAAGCCCTAATATTCTGAAAAATATCAGTCTCAAAATACATAAAGCAAAATTTTATATTTTTAAAACAAAATTTTCCACCAAGGTCTATTAATAGGAGAATACAATTGAGCATTTTTACTTTGTTAAACATCCAAATTTGTTTTAATAGAAAGGCACTGATTCATCAGAAGAAAATTATTTTAATAATACTGATGTTTTGTGTTTATGTTGTAGCTTACCTAACCCATGCATATATCTCTAAGCTTCTGACTTTTGTTTACCACAGGAAATATCCTTGCCTTCACAACTTACAGTACAGTTTTACAGCTGCATTACTTCAAACTGTAAAGAAACATATTCTCAGGACCGTAAATTTAGTCTTGGTACTTAGACCTAACAAACTAACACGTAACACATGAAAATAAACTATGGTATGAGCTTTCAAAGTTGTCCAAAATACAAGGACATGTTTTCAGAAGATTATTAAAAGACTTATATTTCATAATCAATTTTTATTTGTGTGTGTATATATATAATTTCAGCAATACGTAAACTGTGAACTTCCAGATATTCAAGCTGGTTTTAGAAAAGGCACAGGAACCAGAGATCAAATTGCCAACATCCGCTGGATCATGGAAAAAGCAACAGACTTCCAGAAAAACATCTATTTCTGCTTTATTGACTATGCCAAAGCCTTTGACTGTGTGGATCACAATAAACTGTGGAAAATTCTGAAAGAGATGGGAATACCAGACCACCTGACCTGCTTCTTGAGAAACCCACATGCAGGTCAGGAAGCAACGGTTAGAACTGGACATGGAACAACAGACTGGTTCCAAAGAGGAAAAGGAGTATGTCAAGGCTGTATATTGTCACCTTGCTTATTTAACTTCTATGCAGAGTACATCATGAGAAACACTGGACTGGAAGAAGCACAAGCTGGAATCAAGATTGCCAGGAGAAGTATCAATAACCTCAGATATGCAGATGACACCATCCTCATGGCAGAAAGTGAAGAGAAACTAAAGAGCCTCTTGATGAAAGTGAAAGAGGAGAGTGAAAAAGTTGGCTTAAAGCTCAACATTCAGAAAACCAAGATCATGGCATCTGGTCTCAACACTTCATGGGAAATAGATGGGGAAACAGTGGAAACAGTGTCAGATTTTATTTTGGGGGGCTCCAAAATCACTGCAGATGGTGATTGCAGCTATGAAATTAAGAGACATTTACTCCTTGGAAGGAAAGTTATGACCAACCTAGATAGCATATTGAAAAGCAGAGACATTACTTTGCCAACAAAGGACCGTCTAGTCAAGGTTATGGCTTTTCCAGTAGTCATGTATGGATGTGAGAGTTGAACTGTGAAGAGAGCTGAGTGCCGAAGAATTGATGCTTCTGGTGGTGTTGGAGAAGACTCTTGAGAGTCCCTTGGACTGCAAGGAGATCCAACCAGTACATGCTAATGGACATCAGTCCTGGGTATTCTTTGGAAGGACTGATGCTAAAGCTGAAATTCCAGTACTTTGGCCACCTGATGCGAAGAGTTGACTCATTGGAAAAGACTCTGATGTTGGGAGGGATTGGGGCAGGAGAAGAAGGGGACAACAGAGGATGAGATGGCTGGATGGCATCACTGACTCGATGGACGTGAGTTTTAGTGAAATCTGGGATTTGGTGATGGACAGGGAGGCCTGGTGTGCTGCAATTCATGGGGTTGCAAAGAGTCGGGCATGACTGAGTGAATGAACTGAACTGATATATAGTAAAAGGGTGGTTCCAGTTAGAAATGTTATTAATAAAATTCTTTAATATATTATATGACACCAAGATACCAAAGAAACTGTCGTCTTTAGAAACCTGAATTCAATATGCACAGGACAATAAGTTCTGTGCTTTTCACTTACCATGCCATACTATTTGAAACTTCTTGTCATTGTGATAAATAATAGTAGAACTAATCTGTAAAGGAAGGCATCTAGAATATGTCACTATCTATTTACCTAAAGAAAGCAAAGGGAAAAATTAAAAATACTTGAAAAATGGTATATATGTTAGACATAAAATATAAAGAAATAAAAAGTTTCCATGGATACCTAATAGTATGTAAGATATGAGTCACTATAGCAACCAAGGTCTAAAATATATAGGAATTAATTTATTAAGAAATGTTTATGAAAGGTATCACAAAACTTTGCAAAGGAACAAAGTATTTTTAAAAGCAAATAAAAGAAACACCCCAAATTTCTGGATGAAAAGAATTCCATTTCTAAAAATTATCTGTAAATACAATGAAATTCTAATCAATATCCAAAAAAGAACATGGCAAAAATGATTTTAAGCCTTATCTGAAAAAAATAGTTGGTGCTATCCTCATGCTCTATCCCCTAGAGAAAGTCATGCATGAGAGAATTATTTGGACTATATTTTACATGTCTCTGAGGAAGATATTATATATATGGATGGAAAATTGGCATGTTACTGTGTATCTTGATAAATGCCCTATTCCACACTAATTTTTTTTACAATGCTACTAAGTAGGAAATCATGTTTCAAAATTTAATGTACACTAAGTAGATCTTGGTACTCAGAACTGCAAAGAAACAGTGGACCAAGTTTCAACATCTGAGTTTTTCTCTCATAAATGGGAGATAAATACTGATATTTACTGACTACTTATAATTTTCTAGGGACTTTACATGTATTTCTTCATACAATCTTTATGCAAACATCATGAGATAAAATATTATCAGTAGTTCCATGAAAAAATTCAAGCTCAAAGAAATTCAGCACCAGATTTTCAACTACTTATTGGCGAACTTGATCAGTCCCAGGATTTGGAGGCTTTAAATTCAGGTCACTTCACTCTTACTGTTGTTTTCTTATGGTTTTATTGCTTTTTTATCACGTTAATAATTTTTAATAATCTTTCAATATTTCTAGTTAGGGCATTCTTCTCTTCATATTATCTGCCAATTCTCATGTTACTTTATTTGCTATGTTTAGTTGAAATTCTATTTATTTATTTATTGTTTTCAATACAAGACACTGAAGTTGTCATAGAAATGTTATTTTGGAGGTATTTTTGGATTGTTTAATTGAGGGAATTTCAAAGACTTCAGTGATCCTGGACCAACTTTCACCGGAATTTTTGCTATGAGGTTCTCAACCATGCAAAATATGTGCATTTTCTTTCTATACCTACATGTAAGGAATGCCTGGGATTCCAAATTCCCCTTAAGTGACATTTTCCCTTAAAAGCAAAATACAAAAATCCCTGTACTTTTTCTTCAAGTAAAGGGGTTGGGGTGAGGAGTGTTGGGGTGAGGAGTGCTGAGTTTTCTGTAGGTGCTTACCTTGCACAGCCCTGAGGCCATGCTGCAAAGCCTGGTAAATCTTCATGAGATTCAGAGTCCACTTCTCCAGCCCTTACAGGACCTTTTAGAACCCCAATCTCTCAACCATTTGGCTATCAACCCTGACCTATCACTTTTGCACTGGTTTTGTAACAGTTCAAGTGGGTATGGATTCACTTAATTCTTTTTAGCTTAGCTATTTAGCTGTTTTAATCTAGCATTTCCACATATATTTTAAAGGAACATTGCCTTTTCCCTCTCTTTTCACATGAACTAAATTTTGGGATCCCATGCTCTTCCCTTGTTTTTTGGCTCTGTTGACTGAGAACTGTTCCTTCCCACTCTCACATTTTTTTTTTAAGATTCCTATCCATATATTCTCTGTTGTCTTACCTCTTCCTTATGTATTGATTTCTTCTATCTTCTCCCACTTCCCTGGGATGCACCTTCCTCTTTACCTATGTTCAACATCAACCAACTCCATTTCTCCATCATTTTTTCCACTTTTCATGTAACTTATTATCTTTGAGCTATAAATTTTGTTTGGTTGTCTCCTGTTATATAAGGATAAAAGTCACAGCTGGAATATTATGCTATTTTTTGTGTGCTTCATTGGTTCACTCAGAACACTACAAGAAATTACAACCAAAATGGGGCTTTAGGGATCAAATTATGATGAAAAATTAATTAAGTTAATTAACTGCAACTTGGAGTTTGAATGAACAGAACTCTTTCAGGTAATTAGCACACCTATAAGCTAGGGACTCTATTATTTAGGGTGTAACAAAGTGTGAAGCTTAAACTGAAATCAGATAATTTATGGAAACTCTCAACTATAAGTTCTAAATTAATATCAAGAACTTCATTTTTAAAGATAAGATTTGTTAAATATGTCAAGATAGTTTTAGAATGAAAATATTCTATAAATTTGGTTAATGTATAAGGTAGAATGAATGATAGGTAAAAATCACAGCAAAGATATTTTAGTTGAGGTGAAGATAAGACTGCTCTATCATTTGGAGGTCATCTTTGCATATGCTCAGTTTGCATAATAGAAAGAACAACAGCTCACAACTACTTTGTATTTAACATATGCCAGGGACTATTTTAAGTGACTTACTTTTAATCATTCATCTCCTTTTAAAATGACCATAAAAATAGGTTATATTTTTACTTCATTTTGCATGTGAGGAACTAAGGCACAGTCATGTTAAGTAACTTGTTCATGGTCACATAAACATTGAGATTAGGAGTTGGGATTTGAAATTAGATAAACTGTCTTTGTTCTGGGCTTTGAGGAAACATTACACTTTCAAGAATTTTACTTGAAATGTATAGCAACCACACTATAAGAACCATGAGTTCTAGAATGAGCGAAATCAATTGACACCTATCTTTCCTTTAAGTATATATTAATATTTTAATGTTATAAATACCTATAGTTGACACACAGAGATAATACTTACAGGATTTTTTTTCAAAACCGAAAAGTATTCTTCAATATATTGTAATTATGAGTGTGTGCTGTCCCAGTAATCATTTTAGAAATACTGTGAGAAGAGAGGCAGAGATCATTAAGATAGTCTATGAAGAGAAATTAGATGAAAGTCTTGACACTGGGCCATCTTTAATTGGTGTTGGTCCAAGAATTCATTACAGCTACCTATGGCTTTATTAAGATAAAGGAAAATAGGCAGGAAAGAAAACAATAACCACATATAAATGAAATTATTTTGAAATACTTATCCTCAGATACTAATACAAAAAGGTTTTAGTATTTCCTATGCAACATGCTTTAATTTGTATATTTTATAAGTATTGTACTATATTTTCTTGATTACAAAAGCAATATATGCTAATTATGGAAAGTTTAGAAAGCATAGAAAAGCAAAAAGAAAAGCAAGAAATAGAAATGAAGGAAGGAAGAGGAAATGGAAGGAAGGAGAAGGGAAGGAGAAAGGATGGGAAGGATAGATGAAGGAAAGAGGGAGAGAAAGAAAAAAAATAAAAGAAGGGAAAGAAAACAAAAACAAAAACCTCAACTTCCCAGAGGTAATTTCTCTCAATATTTTTGTGTACAGTGTTACCAATATATATTATATAATCTCATTAAAAATAGTCACACAGTGGGATGAATGTATTCATTTATAGTCTACTTTTTCTGTTATCAAACATTATGAATAAAACATATCCTATGCCACTGATCAGTTACTTATCTGTTTAGACTTTTCATTTTAAAATAAGTCAAGATTTATTAAAAACATTTTAAAATTAATACAAAAATGTTGTATTAATATTCTCCAAATGTTAACACCATTTCACAATAAAATAATCAAAACCAGGAAATTAACCTTGAGAAAACACTTGTCAAAACCTAGAGACATCATTGAAATTTCTTCAGTCGTCCCACTAATATCCTTTTTCTTGTCCAGAATCCAATCAAGACCACGTATTGCATTTAGATGTCATGTTTCTTTAGATCACTTTATTTGGGACAATTCCTTGGTGCTGTAATCTTGAATCTTTTGAACAATATTAGTCAGTTATCTCACAGAAATTTCATGATTTTTATGTATTTGGGGAAGAATATCACAGAAGTGATGTTTTATCCTTGGTGTATCTTGTCAGGAAGCTCAAGTTATTGATATAGTCCATTACTGGCACATTAACCTTTTTCACTCAAGTAAGATCTGTTAGGCCATACCATTAAAAAGTAATCATTTCCCCTTTTGTTTTATAATTATCTTGTGGGAACATACTTGATTATGTCAATACCCCATTTCCATCATACTTTCACCCACTAACTTTAGCATCCATTGATAATTCTTGCCCCCAATAGTTATACCTACAGTCTTCAACAAATTTCAATTTTCTTTTTCTATAATTTCTTCTACAATTATTAATTTGAATTGTCACTTCTCTCTCATTTATTTATTCATATAATAGATGGATATATATATACACACATATATATGTACATTCATTATGAACTCGTGGATATTTTTTATGTTTTATAATCCATTACTACTGTCATTTATTTTTTGATATTACTACTGCTCTAATTGTACCAGATATTTGGCCATTGGTGCATGTTCCAATAATCTTTTGAGCACTTCCTTACTTTATACCACCAGAAGATGTTCCTATACTATCATGTACTTTCCATTTCCTAGAATCTGCCATTTTTCCTGAGAGCTCTGGTTCCATTGGTTGTAAAGTATCATTAAGAAACCAAAAAGCATTCCAATTACTACTTGGTTTTGTTTCCAGACCCTTTCAGTAGACAGAGCTAGAAAATACATGTATAATATACACACACATATTTATCTCCATATGTGTATATATATCTTATTTGTTAATCTAAATATATTAAACTCAAATTTATACTGATATTTCTAATTCTACTTCAACAACTTCTAGTCTCCTTTCCTTAATTCTAACTCCTTTTCTCCACAATAAGAAACCTGACACTAATCTTCTTATTTGCTCAATTGAAAATACAGTTTCTCAATTACCAACCCATTTTCCTAGTGGAAATGCTAGTTATGTAAAGTTGTTTTTGTCTGTTTTTAGATTAATCAAAATACTGTTTTGCAAATTCCTTATAGTAATTCTTTTTTTCCTCCATCCCTTCAATAAAGTTATGTTATTCATTTATAACACTATTAAGTTAATTTATACTCTTTCTATTATATTCTAGGTTCCCTCCCCAAATCCTGTTTTTTTTAATTAATTAATTAAAAATAGTTTGGAGTATTTTAACTCAGAAAGACTCATATTTAGCTTTGAGTTCTGTTGTTGCCATGATGAAATTTTTAGCTTTGAACCATAGGCCCCCTTTTTTGCACTGGGCACCCAAATTATGTGGTAGGGCCTGTGTCCTAATGAAGGTATCAATATACTCTTACTAATAGTTTCCATGTCCACCTGTTACAACACCTCAAAATAACTCAAATATTTTTCACCATCCCTTACTTATCATCCACTTCTCCTTTTTCAAGGGAAGTTATTGATTGAGTTATTAATTCCATTACCTCCTAGTTCTTAGGAAATATTTTTTGTATAGTTCACTAATTATTCCATCTCTAACTTCTTTAAACATAGTCATATGTCTGAAACATAGTGAGCTAAAAAAACTATCCTTACTTGATAACTCACCAAGCTCAAACTGTGTTTATTTAAATCAGATACCTCAAGAATGCTTTTATTTTCTTTCTATTCACACTACTCCTTAAAATTTTACTTAGGAATAAATCTCCCTAAGAAAGTAAAATATCTATACTCAGAAAACTATAAAACACTGATAGAAGGAACCAAAGTGGACAAAAACATGTGGAAAAATATACCATGTTCTTGGATTGGAAGAATCAATATAATGAAAATGAGTATACTGCCCAAAGGAATCTACAAATTCAATGCAATTCCTATCAAATTGCCAATGACATTCTAAACAGAATTGAAACAAGAAAAACTTCCATTTTGTATAGAAATACAAAAGAAACTGAATAGCCAAAGTAATCTTGAGAAAGAAAAACAGAGCTGGAGGAATCAGGCTCTCTGACTTCAGACTATACTACAAAGCCACTGTAATAAAAATAGTATGGTACTGGAATAGAAAAAGAAATATAGATTAACAGTACAGGATAGAAAGCCCAGAAATAAACCTATGCACATATGGTCATATAATCTATGACAAAGGAGGTAAGAATATACAATGAAGCAAAGACAGCTTCTTCAACAAGTGCTGCTGGGAAAACTGGACAGCTACATGTAAAAGAATGAAATTAGAACACTACCTAACATGATACACAAAAATAAACTCAAAATTGATGAAAGACCTAAATAGGAGACTGGACAATATAAGACTCTTAGAGGAAAACATAGGAAAAGCACTATTTGACATAAATCACAGCAAGATCTTTTTGACCCATCTCCTAAAATAATGAAAATAAAAACAAAATAAACAATTGGGACCTAAATAAACTTAAGAGCTTTTGCACAGCAAAGGAAACCACAAACAAGATGAAAAGACAATCCTCAAATGGGAGAAAATATTTTCAAATGAAGCAACAAACGGTTAATCTCAAAAATATACAAATAGCTTATGGAGTTTAATACCAAAAAACAAACAATCCAATCAAAAAAATGGGTGTAAGACCTGAATAGACATCTCTCCAAGGGAAACATGCAGATGGCCAAGAGGCACATGAGAAGATACTCAACATCACTATTAGAGAAATGAAAATCAAAACTACAATGAGGTATCACCTCACACTGACCAGAATGGCAATTAACAACAACAAAAAATCTACAAACAATACAGGAGAGGGTTGGAGAAAAGGGAACCCTTTTATTCTGCTGTTGGGAAAGTAAATTGATCCAGCCCATACAGAGAACAGTATGGCGGTTCCTTAAAAAAACACACTAAAAACAGAGAATTACCATATGACCCAGCAATCCCACTACTGGGCATATACTCTGAGAAAACCGTAATTTAAAAAGACACATGGACTCCAATGTTCACTGCAGCACTATTTACAATAGTTAGGACATGGAAGCAGCCAAGATGTCCATCAACAGATGAATGGATAAAGATGCGGGTGTGTGTGTGTGTGTTTGTGTGTGATGGAATATTATTCGGCCATAAAAAAGGAATGAAATTGAGTTACTTTAAGTGATATGGATGAACCTTGACCCTATCAGACTGAAGTAAGTCAGAAAAACAAATTGTGTATTAACATATATATATGAAATCTATTAATAGAAAAATGTTACTGTTACTGTTACTATTAATAGAAAAATGTTACCTATTTGCAGGGCAGGAATGGAGTTATACTAAGATGTAGAGAATGGACTTGTGGACAAATTGGGGAAAGGAGGGGGGGATGAATTGAGAGAGTAACACTGACATATGTACATTACCATGAGTAAAACAGATAGCTAGTGGGAAGCAGCTGTATAACACAAGGAACTCAGCTCAATGCTCTGTGATGACCTAGATATGTGGAATGGAGGGGCGAGAGGAAGGCTTAAAAGGAATGGGATAAATGTATACACATGGCTGATTCACAATGTTGTACAACATAAATTAATGCAACATTGTAAAGCAATTGTATTCAAATAAAAATAGAGGAAAAAAAATACAGAATAGCTTTAGTTCCTTGAAATTTCATTTTTAAAGCCCAACAATGATCTACTGATTGCCCAAATCAGCACACTTTCCCTAGCTTTTCATACTTCCTTCATAATGTTGTTAACCCATTTTCTACTTAATCTTTCTCAACTGCCTGTCATGATAAAAATATTCATCTTTTCTTTCTTTTCTCTGATGCTTCCTGTTACCCAGTCTTCTTTTGTGTGGATCTAAATAGGACACATACCTTAAGACCCAATCAATCCTCAAACAAAAGAAACCAGTATAAAATCTAAAAGCAAGATCCAGAAGTAGAGTCCAAAACCAAAAGGAGTGCTGGAGAAAAAGCAGAAACTAAGAATTTCCCAGGGCTGCGCTATAGAAACTTAGAATTTCTATTCAGAGTTTTGCTACTGAAGTGCTTCATTCATGTCATTCCTGGTATTCAGGAGGGTTTCAAATTCCCAGAAGAATGGATCTTATTGAGCTATCTTATGCTTTGGATCAATCATTTTGGGCACCATACAAGATCTGGAATAGAGTCTTGGTTGGTTCTAGAAGGTGGAAAAGGCCACGGTTGGCATCTACTACAAGTATTCATTGTAAATATCTCCTACATCCCTGCACTGAAAATAATTTCTGGACTTGTATTTTATTCTGTATGATACAGTTTAAAGCAGACACTGAAAACTAGCTAGTTAGTTCACAGAGACATGGCTGAATGAACATAAAATCATATATATGTGTCTCAGATAAGAGTTAAGAGTTTCAAGGAAGAAAATATACAGTAACAGTTTTCAAGTATTTTAAAAGTATGAGTTAGAAAAAGTCAACTAATTTTCATACCTCCAGGGAATAGAAATGAATACCACAGTGTAAAATACGTGTGATTGTATTTCCGTGGCTCAAGTAAAGAGGAATATTTTTGTTTTTGAAGTATAATTGAGTTAAAATACTAGTTCCAGGTGTGGCACACAGAGATGCAACAATTTTGTACATTACAAAATGACCACCACTTTAAATCCAGTTATCATGTCACCACACAGTTATTACAATTTCACTGACTATATTCCCTATACTGTATATCATATCCCAGTGACTTAATTTATAACTGGAAGTTTGTACCTCTTAATCTACTTGTCCTATTTCGCTCATCCCATAACTTCCCTCTCCTCTGGCATCTACTGAGTTGTTTTCTGTTTTAGGAGTCTATTTGCCTTTTTTTCTCATTCGTTTTATCTTTAACAAGATCAGATAGTAGCTGTCTTCATCCTTCTGAATTATTTCACTTTATAATACCCTCTAGGTCCTTGTTAAAAATGGCCAGATTTGTTTTTATGTTTTATTCCTGTATGTGTATCTCACATCTTATTATTAATTCAACTATCAATGAACACTGCAGTGAACTTTGGGATGCATATGTCTTTTCAAATTAGGGTTTTCATTTTCTTTGAATAAATACCCAGAAGTGGAATGGCTGGATCCATGTTAGTTTTTTTTTTTTTTTTAACTTTTTGAGGAATTTCCCAACTGTTTTCCACAGTTACTGTACAAATTTACATTCCCACCAACAGTGCACCAATGTTCCCCTCTCTCCACATCATCACCAACACTTGTTATTTATCTTTTTGATAATAGTCATCTAATAGGTACAAGATTGTATGTCACTGTGGTTTTGATTTATAGTTCCCTGATAATGAATGATATTGAGCATCATTTCACCTGTCTGCAGGTCATCTGTCTTCTTTGAAAAAATGTCTATTCAGGTCTTTTGTCCATATTTTAAGTAGACTTGGAGGATTATTGAGTTTTATGAGTTCTTTATATATTTTGGATAGCAACCCCTTACCAAATGCATCATTGCAAATCCCTTCTCACATGCATTAGGCTGCCTTTTCTTTTTGTTGACAATATGGTTTCTTTTGCTGTGCACAAAAACGTTTTAGTTTAATCTACTGCCATGTGCTTAGTTTTCCTTCTGATGCCCTTGCTTGAAGAGACACATCTAGAAAATACTGCAAAGACCAATATCAAACAGCAAGTTCTGTATGTTTTCTTCTGGGTGTTTTATAGATTCAAGTCTTATATTTAAGGTTTAATTCATTTTGAATTTATTTTTGCATGTGATGTAGGAAAATGGTCTAGTTTCATTCTTTTGTGCAGTTGTCCAGTTTTCAGAACATCATTTTATTAAAGAGACTGTCTTTTCCCCCATTTTCTATTCTTGCCTCCTTTGCCAAATGATCAGTTAACTGTATAAGCATAGATTTATTTGCAGTTTCTCTGTTCTGTTCCACTGATCTATGCATCTGTTTTTGTGCCAGTATCATACTGTTTATGGCATGATACCTACAGCTTTCTTCCTTCTCAAGACTGCTTTTGACTTTTTAGGGTGTGTTGCTTCCACAAAGTTTAGGATTGTTTATTCTTGTTCTCTAAAAACTGCCATGGGTATTTTGATCAGGATTACATTGAATATATAGATTGCTTTGTGTAGCAATGACAACTTAACAACAGTAATTCTGCCAATCCATGAACAGTCTATCTTTTCATTTGCTTCATCTTCAGTTTCCTTTATTGATGTCTTATAGCTTTCAGAGTACAGATTTTTCACCTCCTTAATTAAATTTATTTCTAGGTATTTTATTCTTTGGTATAATTGTTAGTGGGATCTCCTTAATTTTGCTTTCTGATAGTTTGCTACAGAAATAAAACAGATTTCTATATATTTACTTTGTATGCTGCAACATTATTGAATTCATTTGTTTAATACTTTTTGGTAGCATCTCTAATATTTTCTATATATCTTTAATATTTTCTATATATCTTTAATATTTTCTATATATCTTGTCATGTAACTTACAAAGAGTAACAGTTCACTTCTTCCTTTCCCATTTGGATTTCTTTTATTTTTTTCTTATCTGATTGCTGTAACCAGCATTTTCAATAATGTTGAATATGCCTTGCAAGAATGGGCATCCTTGATTCCTTCCTGCTCTCAGAGGGATAACTTTGTTTTCCATCATTTAGAATGATGTTATCTATGAGTTTGTTATGTATGACTTTTTTATGTTGGCATATGTTACTCTCTATACCTAATGTGTTCAGAGTTTTTATCATAAACAGAGGCTGAATGTTGTCAAACACTTTTCTGCATCTATTAAGATGATTGTATAATTATCATACTTTGGTTTATTAATGTGATGTAACATGTTGCTTGACCTGAAGACACTGAACCATTCTCCCATCTTTGGAATAAATCACACTTGGTCATGGTATAACTATCCTCTTATTCAATTGCTGAATTTATTTTGCTAATATTGTGTTGAGAATAGTTGCATTTAAGTTCATTAGGGATAATGGCCCGGATTTTTTTTTTTTTTAGTTGTATCTTCTTCTGGTTTTGGTATCAGTCAGGGTAATGCTGGTCTCAGAAAATGACTTCAGAAGTGTCCCTCTTCAATTAAAAAAAAAATTTGAGAAAAATAGGTATTAATACTTCTTTAAAAGTTTGGTAGAAATCACCTGTGAATAGAAGCCATTTGAACTTGAACTTTTATTTGTTGGAAGTTTTTTTGATTACTGATTCACTGAATTATGAATAATTCTATTCATATCTTCTGCTTTTTCCTGATTTATCTTGGAAGAGTGGATGTTTCTAAGAATTTATTCTAGGTTTCTCAATTTGCTAACATAATTGTTCACAGCAGTCTCTAATGATTCTTTGTTATTTCTGTGGTATGGGTTATATAGTTTCAGATTTTACTTACTCGAATACTCTTTTTTTTTTTTTCTTGATGAGTCTGGCTAAACTTTTATCTATTCTATATTTTCAAAGAACTAGCTTAGTATCATTGATATTTTTCTATTTATTAGTATCTATTTCATTTGTTTGTGCTCTGATCTTTATTATTTCCTTACTTCTATGAACTTTAGGCTTTGTTTCTTCTTCTTTTCTGGTTCCTTTGGGTATGTAGTGCAATTGTTTATTTAGAATTTTTCTCATTTCTTGAGGTAAGGCTGTTCACTATGATTCCCTCTTATAATTGCTTTTGCCATATTCCATTGATTATTCCATTACAAAATTAAGACTTAAATTGAAGAAAGTAAAGAAAACTACTAGGCCATTCAGGTATGACCTGAATCAAATCCCTTATTTGGAAATGATGAAGAGATTCAAGATTCAATTCAAGGGATTAGATGTGGTTGACAGAGTGCCTAAAGAACTATGAACAGAGGGACATAACATTGTACAGGAGATGGTGACCAAAACCATCCTCAAAAACAGAAATGCAACAAGGTAAAATGGTTGTCTGAGGAGGCCATACAACAGCTGAGAAGAGAAATGAAAGGCAAAGGAGAAAGGGAAAGATATACCAAGCTGAATGCAAAGTTCCAAAGAATAGCAAGAAGAGATAAGAAAACCTTCTTAAGTGCACAATGCAAAGAAATAGAGGAAAACAACAGAATGGGAAAGACTAGAGAGCTCTGAAAAAAAAAACTAAAGATACCAAGAGAACATTTCATGAAAAGATGGACACAATAAAGGACAGAAACAGTAAGGACCTAACATAAGCCAGAAGAGACTAAGAAGAGGGGGCAAGGAAAAAAGGTCTTAACGACTGCGATAACCATGAACCAGACATTCTTGAGTGTGAAATGTGAAGATAAGTGAGTCTTAGAAAACATTAGTAGGAACAAAGTTAGTGGAGGTGATGGAAGTCCAGGTGAGCTATTTCAAATCCTAAAAGATGATGCTGTTAAAGTGCTGCACTCAATAGGCCAGCAAATTTGGAAAATTCAAGAGTGGCCACATGATTAGAAAAAGTCAGTTTTCATCCCAATCCCAAAGAAACGCAATGCCGAAGAATGTTCAAACTACTGCACAATTGCATTCATCTCACACACAAGCAAAGAAATGCTCAGAAAACTTCAAGTGTGGCTTCAACAGTACATAAACTGGGAACTTCCAGATGTACAACCTGGATTTAGAAAAGGCAAGGGAACCAGAGATCAAATTGCCAATATCATTGGATCACATAAAAAGCAAGATAATTCCAGAAAAATATCTATTTATGCTTCACTGACTGCGCTAAAGCCTTTGTGTGGATCACAAAAGTGTGGAAAATTCTGAAGAGTTGGAAATACCAAACCACCTTACCTGCCTCCTGAAAAACCTGTATGCAGGACAAGAAGCAACAGTTAAAACTTGACATGGAACGATGGACTGCTTCAAAATTGGGAAAGATGTATGTCAAGGCTGCATATTGTCACCCTGCTTATTTAACTTATATACAGAGTATATCATGGGAAATCCCAGGCTAGATGAATCACAGGCTGGAATCAAGATTTCTGGGAGAAATGTCAATAACCTCATATATGCAAATGATACCACCCTTATGGCAGAAAGCAAAGAAGAATTAAAGAGCCTCTTGATGAAAGTGAAGAGGAGAGTGAGAAAGTTGGCTTAAAACTCAACATTTGGAAAACCAAGATCATGGCATCTTGTCCCATCACTTCATGGCAAATAGATGGGGAAACAATAGAAACAGTGAGAGATTATTTTGGGGGGTTCCAAAATAACTGAAGATGGTGACTGCAGCCATGAAATTAAAAGACGCTTGCTCCTTGGAAGAAAAATTATGACCAACCTAGACAGCATATTAAAAAGCAGAGACATTACCAACAAAGGTCAGTCTAGTCAAAGCTATGGTTTTTCCAGTAGTCATGTATGGATGTAAGAGTTGGACTATAAAGAAAGCTGAGGGCCAAGGAATTGATGCCTTTGAACTGTGGTGTTGGAGAAGACTCTTGAGAGTCCCTTGGACTGCAAGGAGATCCAACCAGTCATTCCTAAAGGAGATCAATTCTGAGTATTCATTGGAAGGACTGATGCTGAAACTCCAGTAGTTTGGTCACCTGATGCAAAGTGCTGACGCACTGGAAAATATCCTGATTCTGGGAAAGATTGAGGGCAGTACGAGAAGAGTGACAGTATGAGATGGTTGGATGCCATCATTTACTCAATGGGCATAAGTTTGAAGAAACTCCAGGAGACAGCAAAGGACAGGGAAGCCTGGAGCGCTGCAGTTCATGGGGTTGCAAAGTGTCAGACACGAGTAAGCAACTGAACAACAACAACATTAATTTTTCAAAGTTCTGTTTCCATTTTCATTAGTCCCAGGGTATTTTTAAATGTCCTCTCTGATTCTGTCCCTTTGGTTGCTGAATACATGATTACTGACAGGTATGTACTTGCCATTTTATTTCTTGTTCTTCTTTTTCTTTCTTATTTTAGTCTCTTCCCTTACGGTTTTAGAATTTTTAAAATGTTATGCTTGGGTTTCTCTTGTGTATGTGTGTGTATGTATACATATATTATATGTTTATGGTTTGTAGTTATCATAAGGTTCATGAATATTGACCTATATACATGTGGTTTATTTAGGGCTGCTCATCATAAGTTTGAATGAATTCTAAAAGCACTATATTTCCTTCCTTCTATGCTTTTATGTTTTTAACATGATATTTTACATCTTTTCATTTTGTGTATTCCTTAACTAATTGTAGTTATAGTTGACTTTATACTTTCTTTTAGTCTTCATATTTACTTTTTAAGGGGTTGATCCATGCTTTTACTATAAAATTGACTTTACCAATGAGATTTTTTTATAGATGTTCTTATTTTTACTTATGAGCTTTTGCTTTCTGCTTAAAGAAGACCCTTTAAGAGTCTTTAAGATCCTTTCTTCAGACTGAAATTTTGTGGCCCCCAAGGTTGGTTAGTGACAGAACCAAAGTAGAAATATCCTTTATGAATGCTATGCAGACCTAGAACAGATTACAGCATCTACAATAAACATAGGAACATACTAGGTCACAAGCCATAACACTGGTTAATATTAGTCCTTAATGTCAGAAACTTTTCTGACAGGCTGTAAAGTTTGCCAGAGCACTCTGTTCTTCTGTGGGGAAATAACCTAAGCTGGCATTTTTTTCCCACTCAGGCTAATAAAAAAAAATCTTTATATAATTTTTAAATTGCAAAAATAATATAAAGGAAACAAAAACAGAAGAAAAATTATCCCTACTTGAATACAACTACTTTGGTTTATCTAATTCCAATATTTATTACTTTTAAATGTGTTTTTACACGGTTATATACACACTTCCGATATGTAAAATTCAGCACCTTTATTTTTTTCTCTTATCACACATCCTCAAATAGTCCTCTACTTTCCCTTTGAAGGAGTCAAAGAATTTTAAGAAAATCATACCTTAATGAAGTCTTTTTTTTTTTTTTTGAAAAAGAAGTAGCAGAACTTGATTGCATTTTTCTCATAGCAATCTTTAGATGTATCTACATCTCCATTTATAACTTGAGAAGATTTGCTAACCACTTGGGATGAAAGGCTATGTCTTTCCTCCAGAGTCATTTTCATCTGTGAATAATTTAGGGAAGAGCAGATTTGTGACTGTACTCCCACCAATGTCTTAGCCATGTATCACAGGTTCTCTTCATAGGTAATGTTCCTCCTCAGAATAATAGTAATGCTTTTCCTCTCCAGAGGGATACATATGGTACATTGCTTTTCCCCTCTAATAAATAACACAAATAAATGCAAAGTATCTAATGCAAACTTGCATTTAAACCCTATATATGATACACATACTTTCCTCTTTGGGAAACAATTATCTTTTTCTTTCAGAAGTGAGTCTGTATTTTGGCCAGAATATTATCTCTTTAAAGTTAATCCCTTTGTGATAACTAAGCAAGAGATGTTAGGAAATTGTTACTCTGGTAAAAATGAGCACATGAACTGTAGGAAGGGCTATAACAGTTCAAAATAATGGAACATTCAGCTTAATGTTACAGAAAGGGAGAAGATGATGTAACAGAATATTTTTATTTTGAATAGTATCTTTAAGCATATTTGAATACTAACACTATCTGTGGACCAAAATATCCAATCATCCAATCATTCATCCTTTATTAAATGTTAACTTATGGTAACTATGTGTGTGACAATGACAAAATCACTTAGTCTGAGTTTACTCATCAGTAACTAAATGATAGTTTCCAAAGTCTCCTTCCTGTTCTTTAAATGGAGTCTGTTATTCATGATTGCCACCATCACCACCACCTCCAGCAGCATATATTAAAACCACAAGATCCCTTAGTGAGAATACAAAAGATTATTAAACAGAGCCCCTCCTGCCAATGGGCCTAAATCTATAGTAATGAAATATGCTAAATTGGGATAATAAATGACAATAATACATAAATTAAACATTTAACATATACAAAGAATCACTAATTCACCAACCTTTTCAGGTAAGATCTTTTACAAATATTGGTCTTGTGATTGAAATATATTATTTATATTTCTAGTCTCTATTTCTTTGAAGTAAGGTGAAGTAGAATGACGATCTATGTAAAAAATCCTTTCAGTATTTTTTTTTTTTATTTTTCAAATCAGTTATTATGGTCTTACTTACACACGGTCTTATTCAGTTGCTGAGTCATGTCTGACTCTTTTGTGACCCAGTGGACTGTAGCCTGTCAGGCTCCTCTGTCCATGGGATTTTCCAGGCAAGAAAACTGGAGTGAATTGTCATTTCCTTCTTCAGGGGATCTTCCTAACTCAGAGATCAAACTCACCTCACCTGCATTGGCAGGCAGATTCTTTACCCTTGAGCCACCAGGAAGCCCCATTTATGGCCTTGCTGCTAAGTTACTTCAGTCATGTCCGACTCTGTGTGACTCCATAGACGGCAGCCCACCAGGCTCCCCCGTCCCTGGGATTCTCCAGCCAAGAACACTGGAGTGGGTTGCCAATTCCTTCTCCAATGCATGAAAGTAAAAAGTGAAAGTGAAGTCGATCCGTCATGTCCGACTCTTCGTAACCCCGTGGACTGCAGCCTACCAGGCTACTCCATCCATGGGATTTTCCAGGCAAGAGTACTGGAGTGGGGTGCCATTGCCTTCTCTGATATATGGCCTTACTTATGCATAAACTTAAAGATATTTTTCTTTGGTGACCAAATACTGAGAGCACTGGACTTAGCTTTCAGAGTCCAACACCTGTCACAATTAATAATTAAATAATTATAAATATATGATTATATGTAATTATAATGTAATTTTAATTATGTAATCACAATTACATTTATAATCATTTAATTATAAAGTAATAGTAATATAGGATTATAATTTTACATGTAAAATATAAATATGTAATATTTATGTAATACAAATTTTATATGCAATATACAATTATGCATAATTTATTTATAATTGTTTTAAGTGTTTGAGAACAAATTTAACTGATTCTTGTTAAGCATATGAGGACTTCGTGGGAGCAGAAGTGCACAGGTGCACTAAAGAGAGGCCTATGAGCAATATTCACTAGGCCTTAGACAGTGGTCAGTTATTTGCACAAGGACAGGGAGTTCTTGTTAAACCAGCAGTTAACGCTCAGTGGAGACAGGGGGAGAGAATTTCTATTCTATCTGGAGACAAAACACAAGCATATAAAGAAGTATCCAAAAATATGGTAGAAATCGCTATAGACCAATGTAGTGAATATAGAAATATACAATCCAATGCCTAACAAATAAATGGGCACTATATGGTAAACAATGAATCCAGGAAGAACTTTTCAAGGTAAAGAGTGTTAGGAGTTAACAGCTCTTTTCTATTCCTAAATACTCCTTCCACATGACAGGAAGTAAAATTAGCAGTGCACTCATGTTCTTTCTCTGCCTCTTTAATCCTCCCATCCCAGGGGAATTCAATGCGTTTTCTCATCAGAAAATTTCAGTTTACCATTTCCCTTCTTCTCTTTTGGGAATTACCTGCTTGAGTAGAGTATGCTTGCTCTCTTAAGATTAGGCTCTATCTCAGGTTGTGGAGGGAACTTGCCTCTGTCCAGAGCTACCTATGGTTTGAAATTTGATATAAGAAGCACACTTGTCTACAGTCATAACCCACATCCCTCAACCCAGAATCTATCAGTAATAAAGGTGATATTTTGGTTCCCATCTGCCCTTCAAAGGATCCAGCAAGAAGATCAAAGAAAACTCCAGGGAAGATGTGGAACTTCAGGTGGAGACAAAGAGAAACAGAGAGTGCCCAGTACTCACACATTTCACTGAAATTGTCTTTTAATGGGTCTGTCATTCCCAGCTCTTCACTGATAACTCTTTCCACTCTACTGCAAAAGCCATCCTTCCTAGAAATGTGCCTCTGATTAAATATCTCAGTTACTTCTTGAGCATAATATACTGTAACATTCAAAGGCTGTTATTAGGTGACCATCTATCTTGTATTGTTTAGGGAAATCCCAGTCTGAATATGTTGTTTTGGTGTCATAATTCATAGCACCTCCTTTTACTCTTAAAAGTGTCCCAGTTTCAAAGAGTTTTATTGTCACCGATTTTATGATGTAACTGTTTCCTAGCCTTTCAGTCTCTTTTCCTATTACTCTTTAACTAGCACTTTTGGCTGTACCAATGTAATCCACTCAGCAATTTCACATAATGCACATGTGATGTCTCTGGCCCTTTGTCAAAGCTGCCCCTTTTCTATGGAATGCCTTTCCTTCCACACTCATTTGATAAAGTCCTACTTCTCCTTCATGGCCCAGATGCAAGGTCATTGCTTCTGTCAAGTCTTCCATGACCCTTCTCTGCTCATCTGAACGCATGCTTAGGCTGCATCTGCCACTGGGATGAAATGTACTTTGAGGCACTAATGCAACCAGTATATTTTGATCAATGTCTACAATTCAATTTTTGCTAAAACAGAATATACATAATGTTAAACAGTGTCTACAGAGTGAATATTGCCCTGATAGTCCTTCACTGTGCTTCAGAGCTGGGCATAAGACAGGCTCTGTAAGAGTCAAGCAGAGTTTAATGTTAAGCTGGTGACAGAGAACAAACAGGAGTTAAGCAGGATATATGAGAATTCTCCCTGGTGAGTATATAACTGCACTTGTTTAGATGGGCAGTAAACAGTCCAGCTCCAATAGTGGCCTGTGCTAGAGAACAGTGGATTCTTTTATAGACACTGGGAGATATTGTTATGCTGTTGCAGTGTCTGCGTTGTCATTATTGCTAACGTTTAGCGTTCTTTTGAGTCTTTTAATCACTTCAAGAGTATTGTCAAAAATTCTAGTACTCAAAAATGTGCAGTGATGACCAAAAAAAAAAAAAAATAAAGCTACTGGTACAGTAATAAGAGCATAGGTTTTTGAATAAAGAAGACCTAGAGACATATTCCGCTACCCTCTAAGTATGACTTTAGAGAAATTATTGAAACTGTCTAAATGAAGTTTCTTTAATCCATAATAAAGGGACAAAACACAGATCCTACTCTATCCAGTTATGTAAAATCATGCATATATACTCATATATAATGAGTATTCAGTAAACTTTAGCCACTCCTTCCTAGAAAATATTTTGTGTACTCTTGTAGGTTATGATACCAAGGGAACTTATCAACCAATGCAACTTCATGTTTGTGGGGAAAAGTGTGCAGAATAAAACTCAAGTATTTAGAATATAAATCTCCAAACAGCTTTGCAGCCCAAAGCTACACTGAGCCACCAGTTCCAGTTTTTCATAATTTGGTTCAAGCAGGTTGGTCACAGAGGGACTGACAGAAACTAGGTCCTCTTTCAGTGTACTTCGGGGGGGATAATTTTCAAACTTGAATACCTTTATATCATTATATTTTCTCTTTTTCTCTCTGACCTTGTCTCTCCCTGTCCCTCTTTTTTTTCTTTCAAGAAACCCAAGTGTTTACTTAGCAAGGCTCTTTTGCAACCACTTTCTTAACAAAGACTTCTGTATCTTCTGATGCAATATGATAAAAAATAATTTCCTGCCTTCTTCCCTCAGTCTCTTCCTAAGCCAAGCAGAAAACATATTGAAGGCTTTATTAAAATGCTATTGTTACTAATGATGACAGAAAGAATAAAAGACTTTATTTCTAATGCTCTCCTCCTTGCTATATGCTTTGAAAAATAAAAAATCAAGAATAACATCCCTTCACAAGACTCCTGGTAGATATGGGTTGACAAATAATACAAAGATAGCCTGTCATATTTTTGAGAAGAAATTCATTCTAAGAACACCTGAGCATTTCTTCTATGCTAAGCTGAGTCTGTGCTTGGGCGGGTCTCTGGGTAAAGTGCAGAGGAAAAGAGGGAGGTAACAATGGAGAGACAGCAGCTGTACTGCCTAGCAGTAAAAGCAGAAGGTTAATGGAAGATCAAGTTTACAGAGGCATTTTTCTTCCTTTTAGTCCACTGTTCTTGCCCAGATCAATGTTAATCTTGCCTCACAAAATGTTCTCCCATTTTCTCATGACAGGGATAATATTATCAACATCTCAGGGGTGCTGTGAGAATTAAACACAATAATAAATGCAACACCCTAAAACAATGCCTTGCCCACGAAAAAACCAAATGGTGTTAGTCATTATTATTGCTGTTACTTATTTTTTATTATTGACCTTACCCTTGAGGGACACTAAGGTAGAATGAAATACTGGATGGATTATGTAGTGGTGTGAGATGAGATGAAGAGAAAATAATGTTTCCATACTGAGTCAGGAGTTAGCAGATGAACGAAGAAAATGAAAAATACAGAAACATTCTACTAAGCAGAAAAGAGAGGTCCCATATCTATGAGCAAAGGGACGTGTTATACGTTCAGTATTTGTTTGATCTCAGCCTGAGAGTCAAAAATACATTAGTAAGATGGAAAGCAAGATGGTGCAGAATACCAAGCACAGTAGAAGCTTCATGGAGGATAACCTTGGAAATGGGCAGGGATAATTAAGCTAGTTCCAAGCCAACCTCCTGAGATTGAAGGGTGGGCATAAGAGAAAATGGTTCTTCAGTGACAGGAATACGGTGGCAAAGCAGTAACCTCAGTGAAAAGCAAAGACAGTGAACTCAGATGAGATTCGGGTCATCCCAGGAGACACATCAGAAAATTGAAGCAGATCATGAGCAAAAAAGTGTTCACAGTTCAGTCCATGGAAAATGAACCAAGTTAAAATAAGAGAGAAATATAACCTCAGTCAAAAGAGGCTAAGACACCAATATGCTTTAGGAACCAGTGTGATATGAGCTCATAAAAGAATGGGATCAAGTAATTAGCCTAATCTCCCAGGGAGAGTTTTGAGACAGACCTTTATAACCCAATCAGGTAGTGAAATGTTCCCAAGTACATCTTACGAGTAAATTAATTAACTGGCCCTTTATCACATAAGAAAATGAGCAGCACATCCTGGAATAAATAAATATGGAGATCTAGAAAAACCTGAACACTACTATGAGAAAAATGCAATTGTATACTGCTACTTCCTTAAAAACAATTAAGATAGTCTTTTCTTAAAACTGTTCTTTGATAGACTTTTCCTTTAAAGGAAAAAGTAGAGAACTATTTAAGAGTGGGTGATGATATCTCAGAGAGAAGTAAAAATAAATCTATATACTTGAATGCCCATCTGACCCACCTGATGGGGGCAAAGATAATGCAGGTCCTCTCAAATGCTGTAGCACTTACAATCATAGAAACCCACTTACTAAAGTGCTTGTCTGAGTATAAATGCTGAATAAATGTGACCTGTTTCTAAAACAGAGCATATTTACATTTTAACAATACATTTTAATCCAAATAGAGAGTACCAATTCATGGAAGGGGTTTCTAATACATTGACAGAACAAAGGATGGAAATATTTTGCAGTCAAGAAGTCTTCTGTATCTTGTCAAATCCTACTGGAAATTGGTATGTGGGATGAGCCTAGGATGAGAGTTCAACACCAGCAGTTTTTATATATAGAAGTTTCTAGGAGTTGCAAAGGACACCACAATAAATACTGTCCACACTTCCTGGGGAAAATAAGTCAAATAACTTACTATTTGTGGAGAAACAGTCTGAAACTGTTAAGGCTTCAGAAAGTCACCAAAGATCCGTCATGGGATCATGTAAGCTCTCAAAATTGTATAACTTGGGGGCTAGAGGATATGTTAAAAATCTTATTAGCTAAAATGAGGGTAAAGAAAGCAGGGTACAGAACCGTACGTGTTTATATAGAAATTAAATATATATGCAATTTGAGGTAACAATGTATTTGGAAGGACTTTCAACTTGCGGCAAGTTGAGAAAATGAAGTTCAGGGTTACCTGAGAATAAGGGGCTGGCTTTTATTTTTTGTTTTTTTTATTCATCACTGTAATGCTGCTGTCAGTATCTTTTCAAATAACCTTAAGTTATCTGAACCCTTCTGGATTTTACTCAGATTTCTAATGCCATTTTAACATTTTACACAGTGGTTTAATAATACAGAGTCCTTGGCTCAAAAAAATGAGGAACAGATGGCAAGAATGGACTCATTCCCATTCCTGATGTGCACTTTATTATACTCCTTTCAAAGAGTGACTTCAAGCACATTCCAAAAATGTACAGTAGGTGTGTGGATTGCATCTCATGAGAAATGACTATTTTGTGCACTTATCATTTAACTATTGCTATTCCGGGCTCTGTTTCAGGATTAATGGGACAACTTTAGAAAACAAAAAAAATTAATAACTAGTGATGCAGATGCCCAATACAATTATTTCATAACCTATAATGAATCTTAGTATTTGCATCTCTTTTGCAAACAAAAATTATACTTCCTAATATTTAAAAAGGACTCCTTACAATACTGAGTGCCAAGCACAAAAATATTTTAATTAATTCTATTTTAGTATATATTTTTGAGGTATATTGACATATAATGCTGTATTACTTTCAGGTATACAAAACTATGGGTTTGATATTTGTGTATATAGCAAAATGAGCCTAACAATAATAGGACATTTTAAAATTTCTGACTTTGGCATTATGAAATGGTAAGATAAAAAAATAACAGCCATAGCTAATATTAAGTGAGTGCTTGTTATTTTCCACTCATTATTTTGTGTTGTGTGTTTCAAAATCTCATTTATTGTTCAAAATTACCGCCATATTAGGGAATACATTTTTAGGGATGAGTTTATTCCCAATTCATAGATGAGAAAACTGTAAGACAAAAATATTAAGTATTTTGCCTTCCCAAGGTTTATTAAGGCTTCCCTGGTGGCTCAGACGGTAAAGCGTCTACCTGCAATGTGGCAGACCCGGGTTTGATCCCTGGGTTGGAAATATTCTCTGGAGAAGGAAATGGCAACCCACCCCTGTGCCCTTGCCTGGAAAATCCCATGGACGGAGAAGCCTGGTATGCTACAGTCCATGGGGTTGCAAAGAGTCAGACACAACTCAGCGACTTCACTCACTCACTCACTCAAGGTTTATTAATAACATATTCTTGCTGCTGCTGCTGCTGCTGCTAAGTCGCTTCAGTCATGTCCAACTCTGTGCAACCCCATAGATGGCCATCAATAGTAACATTTGATCACTAACAGAATGGAAAATATTTATATGTATACCTACAGAGTAAGATAACTTAGTTGATTTTTTAACGTACTTACTACTAGATTACCATTCAGTTTGCTGGCTACCAGAAATATAGATAGCAATGAAAGGCTATCTATTCCCTGGTGACTCACTTGGTAAAGAGTCTGCCTGCAGTGCAGGAGACCTGGGTTCGACCACCGGATTGGGAAGATCCCCTGGAGAAGGAAATAGCTACCCACTGCAGTATTCTTGCCTGGAGAATTCCATGGACAGAGGTGGGCAACAATCCATGGGGTTGCAAAGAGTTGGACATGACTGAGTCACTACTACTACTACTAAATTTTACTCCAGTATTCTTAGCGTGAAAATCCCATGGACAGAGGAGCCTGGCAGGTTACAATTCATGAGGTCTCAAAAGAGTCGAACATGACTTAAGTGACTGAGCATGCACATATACAAGGTTTCCTCAAAGTATACCACTGGCTCAATGTACTCCCACTAAATCCCAACGAAGTAACTAAAATTGTGATTAAAATTTGATAGTCTGCTTCTTAGGTCATAGCCTTTTTACTAGAATTATATATAGTGCAGAGGCTGCAAGAGGCTGATTAATTTCTATAGTGGTGATAGTTTGCTATGAGCACTTGGCTTGGGGGGTGAGGAAAGCTAGATATCTTAGAACGTTAATAAACTGAAGTCTCAATTAAATAGGCTCAGGAGACCAGAAGGGGGAGCTCCTGCACCCTGTGACAACAGCAGAACCCAACAGGAAGAAAGACTCCTTCCTGGCAAGATCTCAGTCCCTGAAAAGCCATGGGTTCTGTTTACTGTAACCCTCCTAACTCCTTTTTCCCCTCTGAAAAAAGCATTCTCCTTTCTTTGCTTTGCTGGGACTTGCAAATGGCTTGCATTGGTTGTAGACCCCAAATTGCAGTTTTGTGCCAATCCAGTATCAATTCCTCCTTGCTAGAGAAATATCCAGTAGTATTTTTACATCAACAATATACATGAAAAAAAAACAATGATCCTGTAAGGATATTCCCAATGAATACTACTAAAGTGATCTGTTTGGAGTTTACTTTGGTGTTCTGGAGTCACACATCCTCAGATTTGCAAAATAGCATCTTGTCCTTGAACAGTAAGCCTTTTCTGCATGTGACTTCCAAAAAATCACACTTGCTTGAAAACTATGAAAAAAATAATTAAGCAAGAGATCTTTATCTTCATTTTACCAAGTTGTCAAGGTTTGGCTTGTACTTCCTCTGGACTTACAATTTAAGAACACTGCCTTGATTTCAGCTCTGAATTAGTTCTTGCCAGTTTCGCATGCTGTCTGAAGCAGCAGTTCTCAAACATTTCTGTGTATCAGAACCAACTGGATGTTTGTTAAAATTCAGTTTATTAGGGACCCTACCCCCAATTTTTAGCTTCAGTTGGCTTAGGATAGGGCTGAAGAATTTGTATCTCTAACATGTTCCAAGTGATGATGAGGATGCCAGGTGGGAGATCACACTTTGAGAAGACAAACTGGTGTGTGCTACACGAGTCTTAGAATCAAGCACAAACCATTTTGATTTGCATTAGATTTGTAATGTCTTTGGTTACTTTTCCTGACAGCTAATTAATATTATTTAATACTTTACATTTGGTTGTGATGTTTAAATTCTATACGTTCCTTTTCAAGGATAGTTGCCCTATATGAATTTCTCTTTTGGGCACTTGAATTCTAAACTTAAAAAAAATAAATAAAATGTAGAATTTAGTGAAGGGATAGCTTCACATATGTAAATCTTCCTATGTTACCATCAGTTTTAGGTGGTTGATTTTACTGAAATGAAATAATTTTTCATTTCATTAAGAGATTGGTAATATGCTTCAAGTTGATCTTCTATCTAAATGGATAATATTATATGGAATAATCATCTGTAGCTTTCCACAGTATATACAAAACCATATGAAGTAACCAAGGTACTGTGCTAGATTAGTCCCATGAGTTTTTCTTTAATAGAATAGTCACTTCTTTAATAGGGCTTCCTAGGTGGTGCAATGCTAAAGTATCCACCTGCCAGTGCAAGAGATGCAAGAGACGTGAGCTAGATCCCCTGGAGAAAGAAATGGCAATCCGCTCCAGTATTTTTGTATTGAAAATTCTATGGACAGAGGAACCTGGCAGGCTACAGTCCATGGGGTCACAAAGAGTCAGACATGACTGAGCAACTGAGCATGCGTGCCGGCACACACACTTTTAAAATACACTTAGAATATTGTAAATCAAATTCTGCACAGCACAATTCCCATCAGGTTTTGGGGAAAAAAAAAATTTAGTGCTACTTAGATATACCAACACTTTTTTCAAGGAAGATTACCCTGTAAACCTAATCTTAGAATTAAAAATGTTTATTGGCTAATAGTATAAAAAGAGTAAAAGCCAGTAAGAAATTATTTTCCATATTAAATTTTAAGTTACAGCCATTCACGGTTGTCACATAATGTGGAATTCATTTCACAGATTGTTTCACATGTTATTTTTTAATGTAACCAATGAGAGACTGTCTTTATCTGATAACTCTAAACACAATTATGTTATTAAGGTACAATATTTAAAGAAATGCTTACAAACAAAAGAAATGCTGAACAGCTGTTTGCCAAGTAATTTTGCACTCACTGAGAGTAAAACTATATTACTATTAGGAGACACAAAAGAAGACCAGAGGAGTTGTATTTTCTTGGCTTGTTTGTATTATGAAGCATAGATAAACAAATACCATCTCCCTTTCATGGCTCAGAACCCCAGCCAACAATATAGCTGAGGCTAAAACTACTTGAGAGATGTAGATTTTGCATAGATCTGGCTGGATGACACTGCTGATTGGAAAGCCCAAGTGCTGCTGCTTTACCACAGATACTTTACAAGGCAAGAAACTTTAGGGACAGACAATAGCAGAAACTATTAGAAAATTAATGAAGATCCTCAAGGCTGTTCTTTTATGAACTGTCAGGAAGTCTTTCATCAACCATATTTACTATGCAAGCAAATCTGCAAAAATAAGTATGTGTAATATATACCTGTATCCATCTATCCATCCATCTATCTATATTTAAAAGGATTTCCTACAAGTCTGCTGCAAGGTAAGAGAGCCTAAGCAAAAGGTTTAATGACACTTTATCGACAATGAGAGACTCAAGAGGAAAAAAAACAAACAAACAAACTAAAGGGTAAAAGCTAGGAAAACTTTCATTGTGCATGCCAGTTAGACATTTTGTCCTTCAATGACAAAAAGCTTCTTTTGGATTTTCTCACAAACATAAAGTAACATAGGATGAAAGTAAAATAAACTAACAATGTATTAGTGTATATGTTAAATTATTTTAAAACTGCTTTACCAGTATTACTGTTATTTCAACAATAAAATAAATAAAATAAAGACTTATGAATGAATTGATTGCATAAAATTAACAAAATAATGAGCATCATGTATTTTTTTTTAAAAATTGTAACTTCGGTATTACACTTATATACTCCCAATATAAACCTTAAAAAGTAGACTGAACATGTTTTAATCTGTAAATGGTTTAATAGGAGCAGAATAAGTTTACACTTCAGTTTCCAAGTAAAAATATCAGAATGATCCATGCAGTTCTGGATTCATTAAAAAAAATGCACACAATGCGAGTAAAAAGAGTCCCCTTTTTTTGCAGCACTACACTTTCCCTTCCTTATTGCCTCCTCCTAGGGCAGCATGTATAGCTCTGGCAGAAAATATGCAAGTTAACCTAAACAGGATATATAACTCTCTACTATAGAAGGGTGCTTGGCTCCATTGACAGACAATTACAACAAAGTTGAACTACTTTTATGGACTGTTTTGGTAACCAGATTTTATAAAATTTAAATAGATACTATGTTGCTTTCAAATTATTTGGGATCACTTTATAACATTTCTAAACAAAACAGTATCCTAAATGCAGATGTATATTGACCCAAATGTAATTCACCTATGGAAAGAAACCAAATTAGAATAATGGAGGGAGAGGAAATGAAGCAAGAATTGTTAATTGAACTAATCAAATCTCACAATGTAACTCCAGCCACATACCCATATTAAAGAATATCAAAATAAGAGGAATGTGCTGTATTATACATAGAACACCATTACCAATATCAACAACATAGACTTTGGAACAAAATCCAATACTTACATTTGAATTATAAGTACGTTTGATCTTTTCAAAATTTATTGTATTTCAGAAATACTACTGCTTACATTGTCACATTATATCCACCAGTTCAACTAAATCCTAAGACCCCCCAAGTAGGTGAAAGAATAGTATTATTTCCAGAATAATGAAAAGTATAAACCAGCAGATCTGTCCTCTCCCTTTCTGAACCTGTTCTTCTTTAACATACAGTAAGAAATAAAATGCTTAGACTCCAAAGACCTTCCCTGTTAGGTAGCAGGCAAAACACAAGAGTAATCACATTTACTAAGAATTGAAAGAAGGTAGATATACTCTAAAAATACTAAAAGTAACAAATTTATTTATGGAATTAGAGTCATTTTAAGGACAATTTCTAATACTGTTTTGGCCTTCAATGTAATAACATAATATACAGTATTTTAGTAAAAAATGATTTAAACCAAAAGGTAATATATTCTAATGTTACTGTATTAAATTTATCATAGAATATTTTAATGATATGAAAAAGTATTTTAAAGACTATTAAAAAATAAGTCCAAGAACTCAGCACCGAGATGTAGCAGTTTTCAGTTTGCTGTATTTTCTTCAGATATCTTCTCTTCCCTCCCTTCCTCCTCCTTCCCACCTCTCTTCCTTCCTCTAGATCAGTAACAAAAACAGATATTAAATGTATCACTGATAAATTAAAATTGTGATTTGGGCTGTGAAGAAGTCATTACAATAAATTTTGCTGTTTAATGATTAAGCAAATAAACTCAAGGATTAAAAATAAATCTTACAAATATGTAATCCAAAGTCCTCATTTTTGCCCAACTGTCAGTTCCTTTTAACTTCTCATAAATACCACAGAATAAATTATTTTTTAAATTGAAAGATGTCTGACATATAACAATGTGCAAATATATGATGTACAGTCTAATTTGGTAAGTTCATATACTGTAATGTGATTACCAAGTGGGAATAATTAGCACGTCTGTCACATTATATAATGATCTCTGTTTTAAGTGTTTGAAATCATTAAGTTCTAATCTTTTAGCAATTTGATTATTATAATACAGTACTGTGATCTGTATCTCTAGGCTTATTTATTACTTGTTGAAAGTTTAGACTCAAACATCTGTGCTATTCCCCTACCCCTGATTCCTGGAAATCACCACAATACTTTCTGTTTTTATGAGTCTGGCTTTTTCAGATTCCAAATATAAATAATACTGCATAATACTTTTCCTTCTATTTCTGACTTATCTCACTTAGCATAATATGCTCAAGGTCCACCCATGTTGTCACAAATGGCAGGGTGTCATACTTTCTCATGGTTGAATAATACTATAGAACAAATTATTAAACAGTTGAAGGGAAAAAATACCTACTAAGGTTAC
Source organism: Budorcas taxicolor (assembly GCF_023091745.1). Taxonomy (NCBI): domain Eukaryota; kingdom Metazoa; phylum Chordata; class Mammalia; order Artiodactyla; family Bovidae; genus Budorcas; species Budorcas taxicolor. Next base: position 48,184,202 of record NC_068918.1, read on the forward strand.
ATTCAACATTATATTCTATAATTCAAACAAATGTTCATAAGCTAGCTCTATTTTGTATGAATAGAAGCCATACAAGTTATCATGTTATACAATTGCATTGAAATACAAAGCTGGAGATCATGTAAGAAAATTTGAAAATATTCATGTATGAACACCAGGACACTGTTTTGTTTTGTTTTTATCTCAGTTCAAACAGAACCCTTGTACTACCAGAATTCTTGGCATAGTAGAGGATCTCAATAAGTAATTGCTGAATTAATAAAGAAAATTATAAAATTGTATATTGATTCTGTCAGCTTTCTACTTAGTGGCCCACTGTTTGCACATTATTCTTTAAATACTCAATGAATGTGTTGTGTAAATGACACTAGTGGGTCCCCTAAAAGATCCATCTGCTTCCTAATACTGGAAACCTTTGCATGTGACCTGACTTGAAAAGTGGTCTTTGTAGATGTTAACTAAGGCTCAAGACAAGATCATCTGGATTGTCCAAGTGGGCCCTAAATCTCATTGTAAGTATTCTTATAAAAAACACAACTAAAAGACACAAAGAGAAGAGAAAGTGGCCATATGGAGACAGAATTAGAGCTGAAAGTTATGTAGCCATTAACCAAAGAATATGTGAAGCTACTAAAAGCTGGAAGAGGCAAAGTAGGCTTGATTCTCACATAGAGCCTTCTGAAGGAGTGTGGCACATTAATTTTACATTGTTGGCCTCCAGATTTGGAACTGAATGTGTTTATGTTGTTTTAAGTCATCCAATTTGAGATGTTAGTCATGGTAGTCTGAAAAAAGGTTTTCAAGGTTGGAAAGATTTGGATTCTAAACCTGTCTTCATTTCTCTTATTGGTGTTGTTACCTTGAACAAATGACAAAGAACAGTGACTAATGCTAACAAATTAGTATCTATATCTCAAGAAGAGGATAACAACAATTAATCTATGTTATTTCCAAGTGTCAATGAAAAAAAGCACAGAAACAGTAAAATACCATACAAAGAGTGTTTTAATGTCTCCTATAGTCTCCTCCCAAAGATAAAAAAGGAGAAGTCCCAAAGAGATTTATCTTATGCTGTAAGAACCTCTTGATGAAGGTGAAACAAGAGAGTGAAAAAGCTGGCTTAAAACTCAACATTAAAAAACTAAGACCATGGCATCCAGTTCCATCACTTCAAGGCAAAAAGATGGGGAAAAAACAGAAACAGTGCAGACTTTATTTTCTTGGGCTCCAAAATCACTTTGGATGGTGACTGCAGCCATTAAATTAAAAGGTGCTTGCTCCTTGGAAGAAAAGCTATGACAAACTTAGACAGCATGTTAAAAAGCAGAGATGTTACTTTGCCAACAAGTGTCTGTATAGTCAAAACTATGATTTTTCCAATAGTCATGTATGTATGTGAGAGTTGGACCATAAAGAAGGCTGAGTGCCTTTATGCCTGGAAGAAATGGAAAAAATGGACAGATGGACCTGGAAGAAATGGACAGATTCTTAGAAAAGTTCATTACCAAATGGGAAGAAATTATGAACAATACAATTACAAGCACTGACATTGAAACTGTGATCAAAAATCTCCCAAAACACAAAAGCCCAGGACCAGATGGCTTCACTGGTGAATTCTATTAAACACTTAGAAAAGAGGTAATGCATATCCTTCTAAAGCTCTCTCAAAAAGTTACAGACAAAGGAATACTTCTAAACTCAGTCTATGAGGTCACCATCACCCTGATAACAAAACCAAAGAAAACACACAAAAAAACTACAGGCCAATATCACTGATGAACATAGAGTCAAAAATTCTCAGCAAAATTCTACCAAACAGAATTCAAGAACACATTAAAAAGCTAACACATTAAAAAGTTCATACACTGTGATCAAGTTGGGTTTATTCCAGTTATGCAAGTATTCTTCAATATACACAAATCAATCAGGGAAATACACCATATTAACAAATTGAAAGATAAAAAAAAAACATGATAATCTCAATAGATGCAGAAAAAGCCTTTGACAAAGGCACCCATTTATGATTCAGTTCAGTTCAGTCACTCAGTCGTGTCAGACTCTTTGCGACCCCATGTATTGCAGCACGCCAGGCCTCCCTGTCCATCACCAACTCCCAGAGTTCACTCAAACTCACATCCATTGAGTCAGTGATGCCATCCAGCCATCTCATCCTCTGTCATCCCCTTCTCCTCCTGCCCCCAACCCCTCTCAGCATCAGAATCTTTTCCAATGAGTCAACTCTTCGCATGAGGTGGCCAAAGTATTGGAGTTTCAGCTTTAGCATCATTCCTTCCAAAGAACACCCAGGACTGATCTCCTTTAGAATGGACTGGTTGGATCTCCTTGCAGTCCAGGGGACTCTCAAGAGTCTTCTCCAACACCACAGTTCAAAGGCATCAATTCTTTGGCACTCAGCTTTCTTCACAGTCCAACTCTCACATCCATACATGACCACTGGAAAAACCATAGCCTTGACTAGATGGACCTTAGTCGGCAAAGTAATGTCTCTGCTTTTTAATATGCTGTCTAGGTTGGTCATAACTTTTCTTCCAAAGAGTAAGTGTCTTTTAATTTCATGGCTGCAATCACCATCTACAGTGATTTTGGAGCCCAGAAAAATAGTCAGCCACTGTTTCCACTGTTTCCTCATCTATTTCCCATTTATGATGAAAACTCTTCAAAAAATGGGCACAAGAGGCACCTATTTCAACATAGTAAAAGTCATACAGGATAAGCCCACAGCAAACATTCTTCTCAATGGTAAAAAACTGAAAGCATTCCCCCTAAGATCAGGAACAAGACAAGGGTGTCCACTGTCACCACTATTATTCAACATAGTTTTGGACATCCTAGCTACAGCAATCAGAGAAAAAAAAAATGTATCCAGACCAGAAAAGAATTAAAGCTCTCACTGTTTGCAGATGACATGACACAGTACACAGAAAACCCTAAAGATAGTATCAGAAAATTACTAATCAGTGAATTTAGCAAAGTCACAGGATACAAAATCAATACACAGAAACCACTTGTATTCCTATATACTAACAATGAAAAATCAGAAAAATAAATTAAGGAATCAACCCATTCACCATGCAAGCAAAGGAATAAAATATCCAGGAGTAAACCTACCTAAGGAGACAGAAAAACTGTACACAGAAAATTATAAGACAGTAATGGAAAAAATCAAAGATGACATAAACAGATGAAGAGATATTCCAAGTTCCTGGGTAGGAAGAGTCAACACTGTGAAAATGACTATACTACCAAATGCAATCTACAGATTCAGTGCAATCCCTATCAAATTACCAATGGCGTTTTCCATAGAACTGAAACAAAAAAATTCACAACTCATATGGAAACATAAAAGACCCCAAATAGCCAAAGCAGTATTGAGAAAGAAGAATGGAGCTGGAAGAATCAACCTTCTTGACTTCAGATTATACCACAAAGCTACAGTCATCAAGACAGTATGGTACTGGCACAAAAACAGAAATATTAACCAATGGAACAAGATAGAAAGCACAGAAATAAACCCATGCACCTATGAGTACCTTATTTTTGAGAAAGGAGGCAAGAATATACATTGGGGCAAAGACAGACTCTTCAACAAATGGTGCTGGGAAAGCTGGAGAGCTACATGTAAAAGAATGAAATTAGAACATTTCCTAACACCATATGCAAAGATAAACTCAAAATTGATTAAAGACCTAAATGTATGACCAGGAATTATAAAACTCAGAGGAAAACATAGGCAGAATACTAGATGACATAAATCAAAGCAAGATTTTCTATGACCCAGCTCCTAGAGTAATAGAAATAAAAACAAAAACAAGTGGGACCCAATTAAACTCAAAAGCTTTTGCACAGCAAAGGTAACTATAAACAAGGTGAAAAGACAATCCTCAGATTAGGAGGAAATAATAGCAAATGAAACAGCTGACAAAGGATTAATTTCAAAAATTTAAAAGCAGCTCATACAACTCAATACCAGAAAACCAAACAACCCAATCAAAAAGTGGGGAAAAGACCTAAACATACATTTCTCCAAAGAATACATACAGATGGCTAATAAACAGATTAAAAGACGCTCAACATCACTCATTATTAGAGAAATGTCAATCAAAACCACAATGAGATATCACCTCCCACTGGTCAGAATGGCCAAGATCAAAAAAGTCTACAAACAATAAATGCTGGAGAGGGTGTGGATAAAAGGGAAACCTCTTCCATTGTTGGTAGGAATGTAAATTGATACAGTCACTATGCAAGACAGTATGATATTCTTTAAAAAACTAGGAATAAAACCACCATATGAGCCAGTAACCCCACTCATAGGCATATACCCTGAGGTAATTTAACTTATATGCAGAGTACATCATGAGAAACCCTGGGCTGGAAGAAGCACAAGCTGGAATCAAGATTGTCGGGAGAAATATCAATAACCTCAGATATGCAGATGACACCACCCTTATGGCAGAAAGTGAAGAGGAACTAAAAAACCTCTTGATGAAAGTGAAAGAAAAGAGTGAAAAGGTTGGCTTAAAGCTCAACATTCAGGAAATGACGATCATGGCATCCGGCCCCATCACTTCATGGGAAATAGATGGGGAAACAGTGGAAACAGTGTCAGACTTTATTTTTGGGGGCTCCAAAATCACTGCAGATGGTGACTGCAGCCCTGAAATTAAAAGACGCTTACTCCTTGGAAGAAAAGTTATGACCAACCTAGATAGCATATTCAAAAGCAGAGACATTACTTTGCCAACAAAGGTGCATCTAGTCAAGGCTATGGTTTTCCCAGTGGTCATGTATGGATGTGAGAGTTGGACTGTGAAGAAAGCTGAGTGCTGAAGAATTGATGCTTTTGAACTGTGGTGTTGGAGAAGTCTCTTGAGAGTCCCTTGGACTGATGCTAAAGCTCTTTGGCCACCTGATGCAAAGAACTGACTCATTGGAAAAGCCACTGATGCTGGGAAATATTGAAGGCAAAAGGAGAAAGGGGAAGCAGGGGATGAGATGTTTAAACAGCATCACCTACTCAATGGACATTAATTTGAAAGAACTCCAGGAGATAATGGAGGACAAAGCCTGGTGTTGTACAGTCCATGGGGTCACAGAGTCAGACATGATTTATAGACTAAAAATGACAAATCACAAAACCACAGCCAATGTAATACTCAACGTGAAAAGTTGAAAGCCTTCTCACTAAAATCTGGAACATGACAAGGATGCTTTCTTTCACTTCTATTCAATATAATCTAAGTCCTAGCAACAGCAGTCAGGGAAGAAAATAGCAAAAAAGTGAATCAAAATTCATAGAGAAGAGGTAATATTGATATTCTACACAAATAACATAATACTATATATATTGAAAACAAAAACTACTAGAACTGTGAAATGAATTCAGCAAGGTAGCAGGATATAATATTAACATAAAGAAATCAGTTGCATTTCTTTACACAATCAATGAAATATCAGAGGAAATGCAAGAAAAGAAGCCCTTTTAAAATTGCCACAAAAAGTAAATACTTGGGAGTAAACCTGACCAAGGAGGTTAGGAGTTATATGCTGAGAACTATAAAACATTAATAAAAGAAACTGAAAATTATTGAAAGAAATGGGAAGATATCTCATTCTCTTGCATTTGAAGAACAACATTGTTATAATGGCCAAACTATCCAAAGTAATACAGATTTAATGCTATCCCTATCAAATTACCCATGACCTTTTGTAGAGAACTAGAAAAAATTAGTACTAAAATTTATATAGAACCATAAAAGACCCAGAGTTGCCAAAGTAATCCTAACAGAAAAGATCAAAGAAGGAGACTAAACTCTCCCAAACTGCAGAGAATACTACAAAGCTAAAGTGATCCAAACAGCATGGTATTGAAAAAGCAGATATATGGATCAATGAAACAGAATAGAGAGCCCAGCAATAAATCACAATAAAATTTTACTTAGAATGGTCTTGCCCACCTGAACAAGAACACATTTCCACCCCCCACCATTCCCTCCCATCAGGAAGCTTGCACAAGCCCCTTAGTCTTATGCAACAGAGGGCAGACAGAAGAAGGAAGCAAAACTAAAATCCCACAGCCTCCAGAAGGAAAACCATAGTCACAGAAAGTTAATCAAAATTGAAAGACAGAGGATATTATCTCAGATGAAGGAAGAAGATACAATCTCAGAAAAGTAACTGAATGAAGTTAGGCCAACTTCCAGAAAAAAATTAAGAATAATGATAGTGAAGATGATCCAGGATCTTGGAAAATAGACAAGATGCAAGAAATGTTTCCTGAAGACCTAGAAGAGCTAAAGAACAAACAAATGGATTAAATGCACCAACATGCACATTATAGGGGTCCCTGAAGGAGAAGAGGTGGAGAAAGCACACAAGGATATATTTGAAAAGATAAAGCTGAAAACTTCCTTAATATGGGAAAGGAAATAGTCAACCAAATCTAAGAAGTGCAGTCCCATACAGGATAAAACCAAGGAGGAACACACTGAGACACAAACACTGACAAAAATTAAAGACAAAGATACAATATTAAAAACAACAAGGGAAAAATGACAAATAACATAAAAGGGAACCCCTATAAAGTTATTAGCCAATTTCCCAATAGAAACTCTACAAGTTAGAAGGTAACTGCATGATATATTTAAAGTAAAGAAAGGGCAGAACCTACAGTCAAGAATAGTCTACCCCAGCAAGAAACTCATTTAGCTTTGATGGAGAAATGAAAAGCTTTACAGATAAGCAAAAGTTAAAGCACTACCAAATTAGCTTTAAAACAAATCTTAAAAGAACTTCCCTAAGAAGGAAAAACAAGAGAGGGAAAAGACCTACAAAAAATAAATCAAAAACAATTAAGAAAACAGTACTGTGTGTGTTCAGTTCCTAAGTCACGTCTGATTCTGTGACCCCATGGACTGCAGCATGCCAGATTTCCTTGTCCTTCACTATCTCCAGGAGTTTGCTCAAATTTATATCCATTGAGTTGGTGATGCTATCTAACTGTCTCATCCTCTGCCACCCGCTTCTCCTTTTGCCTTCAATCTTTCCCAGCATCAGGGTCTTTTTCAATGAGTCAGCTCTTCACTTCAGGCAGCCAAAGTTTCATATATATCAGTAATTATATTAAATTTGAATGGATTAAATGCACCAATCAAAAGTCGTAGACTGGCTGAATGGATTCAAAAACAATACCCATATATATGCTGTCTACAAGAAACAGACCCACCTCTGATGTAGGGACACTTACAGACTGAAAGTAGGGAGTTGGGAGAAGGTATTCCACATAAATGGAAATAAAAAAGAAATTGGAGTAGCAACACTCATATCAGAAAGAACAGACTTTGTAACAAAGAAAGTTATAAAATATAAAGAAGGACACTACATAATGAGCAAAGGTTTAATCCAAAAAGAAGATATAACAATTATAAATACACATGCACCCAACATAGCAATACCTCAATATCTAAGGTAAATACTAGCAAACAGAAAGGGACAAATCAACAGTAACACAGTAATAGTGGAGGACTTGATCACCCAAATTTCATCAATGAACAGATCTTCCAAACAGAACATTACTAAGGAAAAACAGGCCTTAAATGAAACTTTAGACCAGTTAGACTTAATTGATATTTATAGAGCATCCCATCCCAAAACATCAGACTACACATTCTTCTCCAGTACACGTGGCACATTCTCCCAGACTGACCATATGCTGGGCCACAAGGCGAATCTTGGTAAGTTTAAGAAATCTGAAATCACATCAAGTATATTTTCTGACCAAAAACTTTTAAACTAGAAATAAACTACCAGAAAAGAACTATAAAAAAACCAAAGATGTGGTGGCTAAACTATATTCTACTAAACAACCAATGGATCACTGAAGAACTCAAAGAGGATATAAAACAAAAATACCTAGAGACAAACGAAAACAAAAGCACAATGGTCCATAACCTATGGGATGTAGCAAAAGCAGTTCTAAGAGGGAAGTTTAGAGCAATACAATCTTACCTCAAGAAACAAGACAAATCTCAAAGAAACAACCTAACCTTATACCTAAAACAACTAGAGAAAGAAGAACAAATGAAACTTAAAGTCAGTAGAAGGAAAGAAATCATAAAGATCAGCACAGAAATAAATGAAATAGAAACAAGGAAAATAATCACAAGATCAATGAAACTAAAGTTGATTCTTTGAAAAGATAAATAAAATTGATAAATGTTCAGCCAGACTCATTAAGAAAAAAAAAAGCAGGGGTTCGGGGAGAAGTCTCAAATCAATAAAATTAGAAATGAAAAATGAGATGTTAAAACTAACCCCATAGAAATACAGAGGACCATAAGAGATGACTATGAGCAACTACAGGTAATAAAATGCACAACCTGGAAGAAATGGATGAAATTTTGGAACGGTACAATCTTCCAAGACTGAACTAAGAAGAAACAGAAAATATGAACAGATCAAACACAAGCACTGAAATTGAATCTGTAATTTAAAAACTGACAAACATGCATCCAAGACATGGTATATTCTCAGTTAAATTCTATCAAACACTGGAAAAGAGTAAACACCTATCCTTCTGAAACTTCCAAAAATCTGTAGAGGAAGGAAAACTTCCAAACTCATTCTTAGGCCACCATCACCATGATACCAAAACCAGACAAAGATGCCACAAAAACAGAAAATTACAAGCCAATATCACTAATGAACATAGATGCAAAAATCCTCAACAAAATTCTACCAATCTGAATTCAGCAATACATTAAAAAGATCATACATCATGATCATGCAGGATTCATCTTGGAGATACAAATATTTTTCAATATCTGCAAATCATTGTGATACACCACATCAATAAACTGGAGAATATAAAACATGTGATCATCTCAATGCATGCAAAAAAATCTTCTGACAAAATTCAGCACCAATTTATGATAAAAATTCCAGGAAGCAGGCATAGAAGGAACATACCTCAAAATAATAAAGGTCATATATAAGAAACCTACAGCTAGCATCTTACTCAATGGAGAGGTGAAAGAACTTCCTCTAAGGTCAGGAACAAGACAAAGACATCTACTCTCACCACTTTTATTCAATTGAGTTTTGGAAACCCTAGCTAAAGCAATCAGGAAAGAAAAAGAAGTATAGGGAATCTAAATTGGAAAGGAAGAAGTTAAACTGTCACTATTTGCAGATAACATGATACTATACATACATCTTTAGAAATACTAAAGATATTACAAGAACACTACTAAAACTCATCAATGAATTTGGTAAAGTTGTAGGTTACAAAATTAATATACAGAAAGCTGTTGCATTTTTATACATTAACAACAAAAGATCAGAAAGAGAAACTCAACAAACAATTCCATTTATCATCACATCAAAAAGAAAAAAATACCTAAGAATAAACCTACCTAAGCAGACAAACTTTTCCTTGGAAGAAAAGTTATGACCAACCTAGGTAGCATATTCAAAAGCAGAGACATTACTTTGCCAACTAAGGTCTGTCTAGTCAAAGCTATGGTTTTTCCTGTGGTCATGTATGGATGTGAGAGTTGGACTGTGAAGAAGGCTGAGCACTGAAGAATTGATGCTTTTGAACTGTGGTGTTGGAGAAGACTCTTGAGAGTCCCTTGGACTGCAAGGAGAGATCCAACCACTCCATTCTGAAGGAGCAGCCCTGGGATTTCTTTGGAAGGAATGATGCTAAAGCTGAAACTCCAGTACTTTGGCCACATCATGCAAAGAGTTGACTCATTGGAAAAGACTCTGATGCTGGGAGGGATTGGGGGCAGGAAGAGAAGGGGACAACAGAGGATGACATGGCTGGATGGCATCACTGACTCGATGGTCGTGAGTCTGAGTGAACTCCAGGAGTTGGTGATGGACAGGGAGGCCTGGCGTGCTGCGATTCATGGGGTCACAAAGAGTTGGACACAACTGAGCAACTGAACTGAACTGAACTGAACTGAACTGAAAGCAGACAAGAGATCTTACACTGAAAACTACAAGATGCTGATGAAAGAAATTGAAGAAGATACAAACATATGGAAATATATACCATGTCCTTGGATTAGAAGAATCAATATTGTCAAAATGACTATACTACCCAAGGCAATCTACTGATTCATTGCAATCCCTATCAAGTTACCAATGGCACTTTTCACAGAACTAGAATAAAATGTCTCAAAATTTGTGTGGAGACACAAAAGACCCAAAATAGACAAAGCAATTTTGAGAAAGAAAAACAGAGTTAGAGGAACCAGACTATATATAGTACAGACTTCAGACTATACTAGAAAGCTACTACCATTAAAACAGTATGGTACTAGCACTAAAATAGAAATATAGATCAAAGGAACATGCTACAAAGCCCAGAAATAAACCCAGGCACCTATGGTCAATTAATGTATGACAAAGGAGGCAAGACTACACAATGTTGGAAAGACTAGTCTCTTCAACAAATGGTGCTGGGAAAACTGGATAGCTACATGGAAAAAAAGAAATGAAATGTGTTTTGTTTGTTAAAGATCATTCTTTAACACCACACACAAAAAAATAAGCTCAAAACGGATTAAAGACCTAAATGTGAGACCAGATACTATAAAACTCCTAGAGGAAAACATAGGCTGAACACTCTGACGTAAATAGTAGCAATATCTTTTCAATCCATATCCCAGAGTAATGGAAATAAAAACAAAAATAAACAAAAGGGACCTACTTAAACTCAAAAACTTTTGTACAGCAAAGGAAACAATAAATGAAGCTTAAAGACTACCCACAGATTGGGAGAAAATATTTGCAAATGACCCACATGGTGTTAGTCTCTAAAATTTACATGCAGCTCTTGTGTTCTTGCCTGGAGAATCCCAGGGATGGAGGAGCCTGGTGGGCTGCCATCTGTGGGGTCACACAGAGTCGGACACAACTGAAGTAACTTAGCAGTAGCAGCAGGTTGATCTTTAACAGAATCAAAACAAATAAGCCAATCAACAAATAGGTAGAAGACCTAAATAGACATTTCTCCAAAGACAACATACAGATGGCCAAGAGGCACATTTAAAAATATTCAATATCTCTAATTATTAGAGAAATGCAAATCAAAACTACAATAAGATTATCACTTCACACCAGCCAGAATGGCTATCATCAAAAAATCCACAAACAATAAATGCTGGAGAGGGTGTGGAGAAAAGGGAACCTTTCTTTACTGTTGGTAGAAATGTATTAATAAATTGGTATAGCCACGTTGGAGAACAGTATAGAGGTTCCTTAATAAACTAAAAACAGAGTTACCATAGGACCCTACAATCCCACTCCTCAGCATATATCTGCAAAAAAAAACATGATCTGAAAGGATATGGGCACCCCAATGTTCAATTGAGTACTGTTTACAATAGTCAAGACATGGAAGCAACCTAAATGTCCATTGACAGAGGAAAAGATAAAGAAAATGTGGTACATATACACAATGGAATATTATTCAGCCATCAAAAAAGAATGAAATAATACCACTCGCAGCAACATGGATGGACACAGAGATTGTCACACTGAGTGAAGTAAGTCACAGAGGGAGAAATATAGTAAGACATCCCTCATATGTGTAATCTAAAAAGTAATGATACAAATGAACTTACTAACAGAACAGAAAGAGACTCATAAACTTAGAGACCAAAATTATGGTTGCCAGGGAATAAGGATAGTTAGGAAGTTTGGCATGGATGTATACACACTGCTATGTATAAAATTCATAACAAACAAGGACCTACAGTGTAGTACAAGGAACTTTGCTCAATGTTATGTGGTAGGCTGCATGGGAGAGGAGTTTGGCAGGGAGAATGGATACATGTACATGTATGACGAAATCTCTTTGCTATTCCTTTGAAACTATCACAACTATAGCCAGTTGTTAATTGGCTATACCCCAATACAAAGAAAAAGTTAAATCCACATATTTCAGTTCACTCGCTCAATCGTGTCCGACTCTTTGCAACTCCATGAATCGCAGCATGCCAGGCCTCCCTGTCCAACATCAGCTCCTGGAGATCACTCAGACTCACATCCATCGAGTCATCTGTATGGAAGTCAGGAAGCAATAGTTAGAACTGGACATGGAACAACAGACTGGTTTCAAATAGGAAAAGGAGTCCGTCAAGGCTGTATATTGTCACCCTGCTTATTTAACTTATATGCAGAGTACATCATGAGAAACGCTGGGATGGAAGAAACACAAGCTGAAATCAAGATTCCTGGGAGAAAAATCAATAACCTCAGATATGCAGATGACACCACCCTTATGGCAGAAAGTGAAGAACAAAAAAGCCTCTTGATGAAAGTGAAAGAGGAGAGTGAAAAAGTTGGCTTAAAGCTCAACATTCAGAAAATGAAGATCATGGCATCCAGTCCCATCACTTCATGGGAAATAGGAGGGGAAACAGTGGAAATAGTGTCAGACTTTATTTTTGGGGGCTCCAAAATCACTGCAGATGGTGATTACAGCCATGAAATTAAAAGATCCTTACTCCTTGGAAGAAAAGTTATGACCAACCTAGATAGCATATTCAAAAGCAGAGACATTACTTTGCCAACTAAGGTCCATCTAGTCAAGGCTATGGTTTTTCCTGTGGTCATGTATGGATGTGAGAGTTGGACTGTGAAGAAGGCTGAGCACTGAAGAACTGATGCTTTTGAACTGTGGTGTTGGAGAAGACTCTTGAGAGTCCCTTGGACTGCAAGGAGATCCAACCAATCCATTCTGAAGGAGATCAGCCCTGGGATTTCTTTGGAAGGAACGATGTTAAAGCTGAAACTCCAGTACTTTGGCTACCTCATGCAAAGAGTTGACTCATTGGAAAAATCCACACACCTACACTCAAATAATCTTCGACAAAAGAGACAAGAATATACAATGGGGAAAAGAGTCTTTTCAGCAACTGGTGCCGGGAATGTTGACAGCTGCTTGTAAATAAATGAAGTTAGAATACACCCTCACACCATGCACAAAAATAAACTCAAAATGACTGAAAGACTTACATATAAGACATAACATCATAAAACTTCTAGAAGAGAATATAGGGAAAATGTTCTCTGACATAAATCATACCAATATTTTCCAAGGTCTTATAAACCAAATTTATAAGCCTTTGTATAACAAAGGAAATGAAAAGATAACCTATAGGCTGGGAAAAAAGTATTTGCAAATGATGTGACTGACAAGGGCTTAATTCCCAAAACATATGAACATCTCATACAACTCAATAAAAACAACAACAAAAACAATAATCCAGTCGAAACAGAAAAGATTGGGTTAAACAGACATTTCTCCCAAGAAAACATACAGATGCCCCAAAGGCACAAGAAAACATTTTCATTATCACTAATTTTTAGAGAAATGTGAATCAAAACTACAATGAGGTTTCTTTTTACACTGGTCAGAATGGCTATCATTAAAAAGTCTACAAATAACAAATGCTGGAGAGGATGTGGAAAAAAGGAACCTTCCTACACTGTTGGTAGGAATGTAAATTGGTGCAAACACTATTGAAAACATGTTGGAGGTTCTTCAAAAAAAAAGAAAAAAGAACTAACCAAAAATATACTTGTCATATGATCCAGCAATCCCCTCCTGGGTATATATTCAGATGAAACTATAATTCAAAAAGACTCATTGTCCCCTATGTTCATAACAGCACTTTTTACAGCAGCCAAGAGATGGAAACAACCAAATGTCCATTGGCATATGGATAAAGAAGATGTGTGTGTGTGTATATATATATATACATATATATATATACACACACACACAATGGAATACTAATCAGCCATAGAAAAGAATAAAATAATGCCATTTGCACCAACATGGATGGACCTAGAGAGTATCATACTAAGTGAAATAAGTCAGAAAGCAAAGACAAATAGCATATGATATCACAAATGTGGAATCTAAAATATGACATAAATGAACTTATCTATGAAACAGAAACAGACTAACAGATATAGAGGACAGACTTATGGTTGCCAAGGGAGAAGGTTGGAGATGGAATGGATTGGAAGTTTGGGGTTAACAGATATAAACTATTACATATAGAATGGATAAACAACAAGAAATTACTATACAGTACAGGGGACTATATTTAATATCCTATAATAAACCATAATGGAAAAATATGAAAAAGAATACAATATGTATAACTGAAGGTCTCATCATGACTTTCACATATTCTACATAAAATGTCCTTTCTCTAGTTCAAATACATATATGTATCACTTTGCTGCACAGCAGAAATTAACACAGCATTGTAAAGTACCCATATTTCAATAAAATGAATTTTAAAGTTAAAAAAATGTTATCTTCCCATGGAAGAATAAATTTGACTATTCTGAATATTAATTCTATTTCTAATGATTACTGAACAAACTTGATCTCTGTCATTAGGATGGATAATCTATATTCTTGGATAATGTATGGCTAATCAGTAACTCTACCTGGATGCCCTGGGCATCTCAGAATTAATGAGTTCATAACAGGAATCTTGACTCAAGCTCAGCCTCAAACTTACCCTACCCCCAAACCATTTCTTTTAGATTTCCTGAGTCATGGTCAATGATTCCTAGGCAATATAAAGTTATAAAAGGTAAAATTAATTTGTCTCTTTCATCACTTCTCACATACAATCCACCAGAAAGATCCAGTGGCTATACTTCTCACATATATGGCAAATCTGACCATTCCCATTGAACCCTGACAACTTTGATCATTACCATCTTCTCTCACCAGGATTACTGTAGTAGCTTCCAAACCAATTTCCCTATTTCCATCATGGTTTTCCACATGGCTCATTTTCTACATGATGGTCAGGCAAATTTTCAAAAATGTAAATGAAATCATGCCAATCCTATGCTTAGATCTCTCCAATAGTTTCCTGTCACAATTACAATAAAATCTAAACTCTATGTCTTAAGCCCACAATTTACTACCTTCATTTGACTTCTCTGTGCCTATCTAACCATTCACCATCCTCCAACTAAATAGACCTTCCTTGCTAAGCTCATTCTCTCATCAGGACCTTTACATATTCTACATAAAATTTCCTTTCTCAATTTCAAAACTTAGTCCTTTCTAATAATTAAGATCCCAGTTCAAATATTACCTCTTGTATGAGATCTTTCTTGCCCATTTAATTTAAAGCAGCTCTCCTTTCTGTTTCTACCTCAGACAATCCTGATCCCAAATTTAAGTTTTATTATTATAAGCACTTATCAGATGAATGTGTCTTGTTTAATTATTTGGTATTTGAGTATGTGTTTTATCTGCTCTCTCTATTGCAAGGTGATCTCCTTAAGAGAAATCACCTTACTGGACTTCTTACACTAACTTCATGGAGTCAACTACCAGACATATAGTAAGCACTCAATGAATGCCATCAAATATTCAAAAAAGCAGATGGCAGCAATAAAACAACAAAAAGTGTGATGATTAAGGGAAAAAGTGCAAATAGTCACAAATATATTTAAGTGCTCTGAATGAAATAGAGAAAATAAAATGAGACAATTACTTCAAAATTCTAAAACAGTGGAAGAAATGTTAGCATTTTGAAGTATTGATTTAATATCCTTATTTTCCTTTCTAAAATCCTCTTTGCCACACATTGAAAAATAGTACAGAATCTAATTAGTAATAATAAAGATATAATATTAAGCAATAATAATATAATTATTATGATTTGGGTTATAACAGAAGAAATATAACCAAAATAACATGCCCTAATAAAATTTTAAATCACATAAACATTTAAAGATCGAAACAACTATACAGTAGGCTGATTCATATGAGCAGTATAAAGTAATTCCAGCATTAATAAATTAATAATAGTCATCGCCTTTAATGAAGGTCATACAATTTCCTTTTTCAAGTCAACATAGTAATTCTGAAGCTTTATAACTCAAGGAAAAATTATATGAAGGCTTGAAAACTATTCAAGCAAGTCATGAATAGCAAGGGTACACACTTTACTCCTCGAAGCTTTATCTGTATAAAATGAACATGATTATGATTTGATTTCTGCAGATTTGTAACTGTAATCACTCCAAATGTTATTAATTCTTAGAATTATATTGAATATACTGAAGGAAGATTAGTTAATATCTCTTGAGATTTCCATGAGAAATAAATGTCTTTTTCATTTGGCTAGCCAGGTGGGAAAATATGAATACACAACAGATACTAATTTACATAACATGTTGTGTTGTTTTCCAAAGGCTCAAGAATAAGCATTTTTCCAAATAGTAATAATCCCTTCCATTTTATAGCTTGTAAATCACACCACATACATTATTACATTCGAGCCTGATAAAAATCATTTGAGATAAGTATAATGGTGTATTATTTCATTTTTATAAATGAGAGTAAAGAAAGATGAGGATCAAAAAATTTAAGTAATTTTTCCAAATTGCATGGCTAGAATGTGGACTAACCAATAAGAGCCCAGGACTGAAATTTCTATCCCAGCACACTTTTCATCATACCATCCACCCTTGTTAATTTATTGACAGGTAGGACAGGAAGTAATTAAAGAAAAGTGTTTTCAGCTATTGCTACCCAAGGAAGTGTCACAAAATCCACATTTCCCTGCAACAGGAGAATCAGTTCTGCTTCCAAGCAGGAAGTAACTCTTAAAAACAAGGGGCTTAAAAACCCTTCTTGCATCACCAAAAACACTAATTCTGCAAAGAGAAAGCAGATGCCAGTAGACACAGAGTTCTCAGAATAGAAGGGCAGAGACAGAGAGGTATCAGAATAGAAGGGCAGAGAACAGCTGGAAACTACTCCTAGACAGCAGTTTTCAAAACATATTAAGGGGAAGCACAGCTTTCTAAAGAAGTTAACTGATAAAAATTCAGTACTTAAAGATTATACACTGAAGAAGAAAAACAGAAAAAGACAAATGACTGTTATATTAAGAAGCCCGAAGATAGGTCAGGCAGATTTGGGCAAGAGAAACTTGGGACAGAAAGATCAGAACCCAGATTGGACCATGTCACATGGCTGAAAGAATATTACAAGTCTTCTGTGAGGAAGTTTGGAAATATCAGAACTTCTGTAATGCCTATTATAGATCTTAGCAGACTACACTGTAAATTGTACAAAATCTTTCTTTGGCTTATGGGCTCAGTTATTCCAGAAAGGTTGCTAACAGCATTAAGTTTCAATATGAAAAGACTTCTCTGTATATGTTTATATGAAAATCCAATGCAGCTCCTTTAAGAGTTAAATCTCTGGAGACCTAGTCAGTTCAGTTCAGTAGCTCAGTTGTATCCGACTCTTTGCGACCCCATGAATTGCAGCAGGCCAGGCCTCCCTGTCCATCACCAACTCCCAGAGTTCACTCAAAGTCATGTCCATCGAGTTGGTGATGCCGTCCAGCCATATCATCCTCTATCGTCCCCTTCTCCTCCTACCCCCAACCCCTCCCAGCATCAGAGTTTTTTCCAATGAGTCAACTCTTCGCATGAGGTGGCCAAAGCCCTGGAGTTTCAGCTTTAGCATCATTCCTTCCAAAGAACACCCAGGACTGATGTCCTTTAGAATGGACCGGTTGGATCTCCTTGCAGTCCTAGGGACTCTCAAGAGTCTTCAACACCACAGTTCAAAAGCATCAATTCTTCAGCGCTCAACTTTCTTCACAGTCCAACTCTCACATCCATACATGACCACTGGAAAAACCATAGCCTTGACTAGACAGACCTTTGTTGGCAAAGTAATGTCTCTGCTTTTGAATATGCTATCTAGATTGGTCATAACTTTTCTTCCAAGGAGTAAGTGTCTTTTAATTTCATGGCTGCAGTCACCATCTGCAGTGGTTTTGGAGCCCAAACAAATAAAGTCTGACACTGTTTCCCCATCTATTTCCCATGAAGTGATGGGACCAGATCTTAGTTTTCTGAATGTTGAGCTTTAAGCCAACTTTTTCACTCTCCTCTTTCACTTTCATCAAGAGGCTTTTTAGTTCCTCTTCAGTTTCTGCCATAAGGGTGGTGTCATCTGCATATCTGAGGTTACTGATATTTCTCCCAGCAACCTTGATTCCAGCTTGTGCTTCTTCCAGCCCATTGTTTCTCATGATGTAGTGTGACAATAGCCTAGAAGAGCTATTAGAGCTTCCCTGATAGCTCAGTTGGTAAAGAATCTGCCTGCAATTCAGGAGACCTGGGTTCAATCGCTGGGCTTGGAAGATCTCCTGGAGAAGGGAAAGGCCACCCACTCCAGTATTCTGGCCTGGAGAATTCCTGAGGTCACAAAGAGTCGGACATGATTGAGCAACTTTCACACCCTTCACTCTGGAGACCAGATCAGATTAGTCAGTTAAACAGCATTGTACTTTTTAAATGAGGTTATTTCTGTCTTAGGCTGTGTCCCTCCACAAATGGTCACTGATTCTTTCTCAGACAAGATGATATATGACAGTATCCCTCATGCTCCCCAAACTTTTTCCCCTGTTCCTCCTGGACCTAAGCATGGTAATAGTTTGTCTGCTAATATATCTAAGATAACTGCAACAATCTTTGTGATTACCATATACCTACACCTTTATAATTAGTATCACTATAAATAAATCATTCTAGAATTAATCTATTTCACGTGTGCCATTTGTTTCCTGCCGGTAGTCTAAAAGATATAAATTCACATGGTACAAGACTTTATTACCTAGTTCTCATCACAGCCATGACAGATGATGAATTTTAGTATTTCCTATTGACATTGATGTAACTTGGGCTTGTATAGTTCAAATAATTTATCTAATGTCTCACAGTAAGGCAACACCAAAATTTTAATATAGAATTATCTGAGGCCAAACTTCTGGTATTTCCACCATACTGCATTTTCTCTTGAGTTTATTATTATATATTTCCACATATGTATATCTGATTTATACACAAAGTTTGCACAAAATGACAGGATGCTTGAGTGAAAAAGATAGTACAGATAGCCTATCTTAAAATCTTTATAAACAAAGAGGTAAGAAAACTGGGGAAAATAATTTGCTCAAATTCACAAAAGTACTGACTGCCAGCCAAGAATACCACACATTCCTTACATAAAGAGATATATGCTATTCAATGACATACTGATGCAGAGAGGTGAAATGACTTGCCAAAGGTGTATTCTCAAAGGTTGAGACATGTTTCTTATTCTCAAGCAAATGTTACAAAATTATAACTGTGGGGCAGAGTAGGTGCTCATAACTCTGCTTTATAGAGAGGAAATCGATAGATTTTTGCTAACAGAAATCATCCATCAATTGATTTATCTGACCATCTTAAAGATTTGATTAAAAATAATGACTCAGTTTCTGAAGGAAATGGTAATCTGGGGAACATATTTGACATTCTGAAATGCTGTAATTCTTATTATCCTCACATATATTTAGAGAATCACTATCTGATCAAGTAATAATTCTGATATTTTAGGCAATTTTCAGTAAACCTTGTTCAGTTCAGTCGTTCAGTCGTGCCCGACTCTTTGCGACCCCATGAATCGCAGCACGCCAGGCCTCCCTGTCCATCACCAACTCCCGGAGTTCACTCAGACTCACGTCCATCGAGTCAGTGATGCCATCCAGCCATCTCATCCTCGGTCGTCCCCTTCTCCTCCTGCCCCAAATCCCTCCCAGCATCAGAGTCTTTTCCAATGAGTCAACTCTTTGCATGAAGTGGCCAAAGTACTGGAGTTTCAGCTTCAGCATCATTCCTTCCAAAGAAATCTCAGGGCTGATCTCCTTCAGAATGGACTGGTTGGATCTCCTTGCAGTCCAAGGGACTCTCAAGAGTCTTCGCCAACACCACAGTTCAAAAGCATCAATTCTTTGGCGCTCAGCCTTCTTCATAGTCCAACTCTCACATTCATACATGACTTCTGGAAAAACCATAGCCTTGACTAGACGGACCTTAGTCGGTAAAGTAATGTCTCTGCTTTTGAATACTAGTACTCAAATACAAGGTACTCAGAAGGAAAATGAACAAATGCGATCCACATGAAATCTACTATAAACTTTCTGAAAGCCATAATATTTGTATATATTAAAGTTTACACACTATTTTTAAAGCAAAATACAAAGTGTATAGATGTATAATTGTTTCCAAACTATAGTAAACTTATAATTTTAATAAAAACTTGAAAGAGATCTTATCCTAGTTAAAAATAAATTATACTGTTCATGAACATACAAGCAGAAATCAAACAATTATGGGGGGAACTTACATAAAGGAATTAGTTTACAGAAGGAATATATGATAAAGAAAATATTGAAATGATGGAGAAAGAATAGATTAATTGACCAATTATTTTGAATAAATGGCAAGCTAATTTAAAAGTATCAACTAAGAGTTTTTCTTTATAATACATACCAAAATACAGTATAGATTAATAATTTTAAATATAATATATCAAGCCATAAGAAATAGAAAATATGATTAAAACTTTCTACTTTTAAAGTCATTAAAGAAATTATGAAGGATACAGTTAATATATAGACAAAATAAAAATATAAAACTGAATGTTTAAAGTATCATATTTATTAAAAGATAAATGGAAAAAAATATTTGCAATAGAGAAAGGGTTAGTGAATTTAATAGAGTTCAGTCAAGCAATTAAGGAAAAATTTGAGACAATAAATAAATGAATAAAGAATATGAGAGAATTCATGAAAAACAAATTTTATATAATAAATATACTTTAAAAAGGCTGAATGTCAAAAATAATGAAAGATATCTTACTTAAAATAAACATCAATTTTTCAACAAATTGATTTGCAAATTTTCTTAAAAGTTAACATTTTATGTGGTTGTGAAGTTATGTACATGGTACAATGTTTGAAAAAATAATGAAATGCCAGAAATTTCATCCTTGATAATCTACAATAAAGATATATTCTGAAACACAATACATATTCTATATTCTTCCACATTACATTAGAGTAAAAATAGGATCAATCTGCATATAGAATATGATATTAACTATATCCAATCATGTTAATTGACTTTTTCCTATTTTATTGAGATATAATTGACACACAGCACTGTACAAGTTTTAAGGATTACAGCATAATGATCTGACTTACATATATCATGAAATGATTACCACAATAACTTTAGTGAACATTATCTCATATAGATACAAAATTAAAGAGAAAAAGAATTTCCTTGTGATGAAAACTCAGGATTTCCTCTCTTATTAGCTATTATATATAACATACAGCAGCATAAATTATATTAATCATGTTGTACATATCTCTAGTACCTATTTATTTTATAACTGAAAATGTATACCTTTCAATCCACTTCATCCAGTTGCCCCTCCCCTCAACCTTACTTCTAGTAATCACAAATTTGATTTCTTTTTATGTGAGTGTGTCTGTTTTCCTGTTTTTTTTCAATTTCTATTATAGTATAGCTGTTTTATAATGTGCTAGTTTCTACTGTACAGCAAAGTGAATCAAGTGAATCAGCTACATTTATACATATGTCCCCTCTTTTTTGAATATCCTTCCCATTTAGGTCACCACAGAGCAATGAATAGAGTTTTCTGTGCTATACAGTAGGTTCTCATTAGTTATCTATTTTACACATAGTATCAATAGTGTATGTATATATCTATATGTGAATCTTCACCTCCCAATATTTCACACCCTCTTCTTCCCCACCCCCTATATCCATATGCTTCTTCTCTATGTGTCTCTTTTTCTGCTTTTAAGTAAGATTGTCTATACCAATTTTTTCACATTCCACATATATGTGTTAATATACAATATTTGTTTTCCTTTTTCTGACTTATTTCACTCCATATGACAGTCTCTAGTCCAACCTTCCAAAACTGAACCAGGAAGAAAAGGAAAATATGAACAGACCAATCACAAGTAATGAAATTGGAACTGTGATTAAAAATCTCCCAACAAAAAAAAAGTCCAGGACCAGATGGCTCCACAGGCAAATTCTATCAGACAGTTAGAGAAGAGCTATCACCTAGCCTTCTCAAACTCTTCAAAAAATTTGCAGAGGAAGGAATACTCCCAAACTCTCTGTGAGGCCACCATCACCCTGAGACCGAAACCAGACAAAGATATCACAAAAAAGCAACATTATAGGCCAGTATCATTAATTAACATAGATACAAAAAACCTCAGCAAAATACTAGCAAAGTGAATCTGACAGCACATTAAAAGGATCATACACCATGATGAAGTAGAATTTATCCCAGGGATGCAAGGATTCTTCAGTGCATGTAAATCAATCAATGTGATATACTATATTAACAAACTGAAGAATAAAAACCATATGATCATCTCAATAGATGCAGAAAAAGCATTAGATAAAATTCAAGACATATTTATAATAAAAAACTCTCCAGAAAGTGAGCATAGAGGGAATCTCTCTCAACATAATAAAGGCCATATATGACAAACCCACAGCAAACATTATTCTCAATGGTAAAAAACTGAAAGCATTTTCTCCAAAATCACAAATAAGACAAAGGTGCCCACTCTTGCCACTCTTATTCAACGTAGTTTTAGAAGTCCTAGCCACAGTAATCAGAGAAAAAAGAAATAAAATGAATCCAAAATGTCAAAGAAGAAATAAAACCGTCACTATTTGCAGATGACATGACACAACACACAGAAAATCCTAAAGATGCCACCAGAACACTACTAGAGCTCATCAATGAATTTAGTAAAGTCACAGGATATAAAATTAATACACAGAAATATCTTGCATTCCTATACACTAACAACAAAAGATCAGAGGAAAAATAATAAGCCAGGGTTTTTTAAAAGCATGATTCATCTGCAAAACCATGTAAGTTCCTGGTACACAACACAGTGATTCAGTGTTTCTATACATCACAAAATGATCAATATCATTTTTCAAGTCCATATGTCATCAATACAAAGCTATTACATTATTGACTATATTTCCCAGTGTGTACATTTTATTGACACATTTGTTAATTTTAAGTTTGTACCTCTTGATCTCTATCACTTGTTTCACTCAATGACTTTTGTTCCCTTTCCTCAAGCAACCACTTGTTTGTTCTCTGTGTTGATGACTCTGTTTCTGTTTTGTTTCTTCATTTGTGTGTGTGTGTGTGTGTGTGTGTGTACTTCACTTAGGATAATACCATCTAGGTTCATCCATGTTGTTGCAAACATCCATGATTTTTTTTTAACAGCTAAGCAATATAATATTCCATTGTGAGTGTATGTAGGTTTGTGCATGCCACAGTATGTCTTTTAATCTACTGAAGGACACTTAAGTTGTTCCTGTACTAAGGCAACTGTAAATAATGCTGCAATGAATACAGGGTTTCATATACCTATTTGAATTAGCGTTTTTGCTGATCTTAGAAAAATCCTCAAGAGTAAAATTTCTGCATCTTATGGAAGTTCTAGCTTTAATTTTTTGAGAACTCTCCCTACTGTTTTCCACAGGAGTAGCACCAATTTACATTCCCACCAACAGTGCACAAAGGTTCCCTTTTCTTCATATCCCAGCAACACTTGTTATTTGCTGTCTATCTGATAACAGCCATTTTAAGAGGAGTAAAGTAGTATCTCATTCTGGCTTCTTTCAGTTTGCATCCTCTTGAGCATCTTTTCATATGTGTGTTGGCCATCTGTACGTCTTCTTTAAAAAAGTATCTATTCAGGTCCTCTGTCACATTTTCCATTAGTTTAATTCTTTGATACTGAGTTATATCAGTTCTTTGCTATTAATCCATTATCGAACATACCATTTGCAAATATCTTCTCCCATTTGGCAGGTTGCTTTTATGTTTTATTGATAATTTCCTTTTTAAAAAATATTTTTCTTTTTTTATTATTATTTTTTCTACTTTACAACATTGTATTGATTTTGCCATACACCAACATGAATCCACCACGGATGTACACATGTTTCCAATCCTGAACCCCCTTGCTGTGAGAAGGTTTTTAGATTGTTATAGTCTCAATTGTTTCTTTTTGCATTTTTTCCCTTGCCTGAGGAGACATTAGAAGAAAATATTGCTCAGGCTAATTTTAAAGAGCATATGGCCTATCTTTTTCTTCTAGAAGTTTTATGGTTTCAGGTCTTACATTCAAATCTTTAATCCATTTTACTTTTACATACAGTTGAAGGAAGCAGTTTATACTGATTTTTTTATATACAGCTGTCTACTTTTCCCAACAGCATTAATTGAAGAGGCTGTCTTTCTCCCCAGTTATATAGTCTTGCTTCCTTTATCATAGATTAATTGCCCATGTAAGTGTGGGTTTATTTCTGGGCTCTCTATTCTGCTGCGTTGATCTATGTCTGCTTTTGTGCCACTGTCACACTGTTTTGATTAGTCTAGTTTTGTAGTATAGTTTAAAATCAGTTAGTATGATACCTTCAGCTTTGTTTTCTTTCTCAAGATTGCTTAATTTACTCAGGGTCTTTTGTGTTTCCATATAAACTTTAGATTTGTTATAGTTCTGTGAAAAATGTCATGGATACTTTGATAGGGATTGCACTGAATTTGTAGATTGCCTTGAGTTGTATGGTCATTGTTGTTTAGTTGCTAAGTTGTGTCTAACTCTCTTGCCTCCATGGGCTGTAGCCCACCAGGCTCCTCTGTCCGCAGGATACCCCAGGCACGAATACTGCACTGGGTTGCCATTTTTTTCTCCAGGGAATATTCCTGACCCAGAGATTGAACCCACATCTCCTGCTTGGCAGGCAGATTCTACTAATTCTTTTAGCCCATGAGCACAGTGTATCTTCCTATTTGTTTGTGTCCTCTTCAATTTTTTTCATGAGTGTCTGATAGTTTCCCTTTTATAGATCTTTTACCACCTTAGATTTACTGCTATGTATTTTATTATTTTTGATGCAATTATAACTGGGATTATTTTCTTAACTTCTTTAATAGTTTGTTGCTAATATATAGAAGTGCAAAAGATTTCTGAATTTTAATTTTACATCCTACCACTTTATTGAATTGATTTATTAGTTCTAATCACTTTTTGGTGGTGTCTTTAAGATTGTCTACATATAATATCATGTCATCTGCAAGTAGTGACAGTTTCATTTCTTCCTTTTTTCTAGTTTGGCTTCCCTTTCTTGTTTGCTATGGCTAGGACTTCCATACTATGTTGAATAAAAGTTGTGCGAATGGTCATTACCATCTTATTTCTGGTCTTACAGGAAATGTTTTAAGCTTTTAACTGTTGAGTATGATATTAGCTGTAGGTTTATCACATATGTCCATTATTTTGAGGTATATTCCCTCTATACTCACTTTATGGACAACTTATAAATGATTGTTGAATTTTACTAACAGCTTTTTCTGCATCTACTGAGATGATCATTGCATTTTTACTATTCAATTTGTTAATGTGGTATATCACACTGATTTTCGGATACTGAACCATCCGCATATACATGGAGTGAATCTCACTTGACATTGGTATATAATCCTTTTGATGTATTTTGTTTTAACTCAGTTGCTAGTATTTTGTTGAGGGGTTTTACATCTGTGTTTAACTGATATTCGTCTGTAATTTTCTTTTTTGTGGTAATTATAGAGATAAAGTGGAGTGACAAAGATGCTCCAGGATAGGACTCTTGATGTGAATAAGAATATCTAAAATAATTTGTATTTCCTAAAATCTCATGGACAGAGGAACCTGGCAGGCTACAGTCCACAGGGTCGCAAGATTCAGACATGACTTAGTGACTAAACCACCACCACTACCACGAAGACCTAATAATGCTGCATCATTTTTTGCACTTTTGGATTATTTGCCTTTTATTACTGAAGTTAGAGTGTTTTATATATACTCCAAATAATAAGTATATATGAAGTACTATTCCACATCTATTAAAAGTTATAATTAAAAGAAACTGACTATACCAGGTATTGGCAGGATGTGAAAGAACTGGAATTCTCATACATTTCTGCTGGTAAGGTGGTACATCCACCCTGAAAAGCAGTTTGATAGTTTCTTAAAATATTTACTATATGATCCATACATACTACTCCTGGCATCTCCTCAAAATAAACAAAAGTATATGTTGATTCAAAGATCTCAATATAAATGCTCCCAGAAACTTTATTTCTAATAGCCCCAAACTGGAAGCAACTTAAATATCCATCAATAGCCCAATATATAAATAAACTGTGGTGATTCCATACAAATGAATACTACTCATCAGAAAACAGGAATGAACAACTTATTAATACATACAACAATATGGATGAATCTCAAAATAATATGAAGTAAAAGAAACCAGGCAAAAACAAGTCATTCATGTATATTCTATCAATCTATTTATGTAGCTCTTTTGTTGTTGTTGCTGTTTAGTCCCTAAGTCGTGTTTTACTCTTTGCAACAACATGGGACTATAGCCCCACAGGCCCCTCTCTTCATGGTATTTCCCAGGCAAGAATAATGGAGTGGGTTGCCTTTTCCTCCTCCATGGGATTGTCCCCACCCAGGGATTGAACCTGAGTCTCCTGCTTTGCAAGAGGAGTCTTTAACACTGAGCCACCAGAGAAGCCTCACATAAAACTCTAGAAAATGCAATATAATCTATAGAGAAATCAGATGAGTGGCACATGAAAATAGGAGGGAAACAGCAAGAAGAGTGTGGAGAGGGTGTATAACTTAAATTACAAAAGGTTATGAGATTATAGAATGAAACTTTCCAAAATGTATATTTCACATATATAAACTTTAGTGTATGTCATTTATACCACAATAAAGCTGATAAGAATTTACAGAGACCATGGCTATTTTTCAAATTTAAGTTATTTTATGATTGTGAGTATATTATTTCGTGTTCAGATTCTGATCTTGTAGCAATAACTTAGTGGTTGAAGAGTTTCTCTCAGGGAAAAGGTTTATAGAAGGAAGTCCTACATGGGCCAGTCTGGAAATGTTATGCAGATGTCTCTCTAGGGCTTAGGAGGGAAAACAGAGAAGCAGGAGGGAGGTCAGGACAGAGGATAAAGAAAGATGAACATAGGCTAGTAGGAGGAAATGGGTTTAGAAATGTCCGGGAGCACACCAAGGCCAAGGTCAATGGCTGAAGATCTAAAAAATTTGCCCAGCCTGGTCACCTAACAGGTACAGTCTAGAGAGTCTAATTAGATTTGTGGGGGAGAGCCTAGCATATTTCACTGGACTCAGGTAAGACAAGTGACATCAATCCTCTGCTAGGTAATGAATTCACCAGTTAAATAAAGAAGAGATCTCTCAATGATGTCACTTCAAAGAAAGAGAAGTCTACATATATGACTATGAAGAACACTTCACATTATGCAAAAATGACTGTTGATGAAGTTGGATTGTGACTGCAAAGGAAGATATGAGAACACTTTCATTTCCTACTGTGTATAAAAATAATTGCTCTTTGAAAAAGTAAAATTTCAATTTAGTCATAATGCTTGGGGATTAAGATGTTCTTGTTAATTGAATTTTTTATTTATACAATCATCGATGACAATCATAGAATTTCACAGCTGGAAAGGACCTTGGAGATCATTTAGTCCAACTTCATTTTATAGATTAGGTAACAGAAGACCAAGAGGTTAAATAAATGGCCCAAGGTGGCAGTCAATTAGTGACAGTACTGGGATTATAAGAGAAATTTAACTAGAACATGCTTTTGTTTCAATCCTTGTGATTGAAAAGTTTTCCACTTAAGAATGTGTTCATCTGCTTAAATGTTTTAATATGTTAAGTATGGGAACTTTGAACCTACAAAGATATGTGTCTCTAATTCCTTTTGTCGAATGTTTTAACTAATATTTATTGAATTTCTACAGGTTTTAGGCATTAAGTTCTGAGAGTAAACAAATAAAATATAAATAAAAAGAGCTCATAGTCTCAGAAAATGACAGAAAGAAAATGTAATAAATGCTATGACAGTTGTAAACACAGCGACTCTCAAATCACACTAGAGGGGTGACTGGTGGGATGGAAAAGAGTTGTGACAAGTATTGCATTACTACAAACAATATATTAGAAACATAAAAAAAAAAGGGAACAAGAAAATAATTATCATAAAATTAAGGATAGCAATTATTTCAAGGATGGACTAAAATGAAGCCATTACTAGGAGTCCATTCAACTTATACTGGTCATGATCTATCTCTTAAACTGGATGGGTACATGTGCGGTCATTCTAAGTGACTATTCTAAGTAATAATATATGCTCATTTGTACACAGGCTACATTATAGCAAAACAACAACAACAACAAAAAAAACCACTTTTCAGCAACTGAGAGCTAAAGAAAAAGAGAATGAGTAAAAACTACTCTACCTCTCATGGGAAGAGAAGAAAGGAGTTTCTATAGGAGTCCAAGGGGATTTTGGGGGGGGGAAGAAATAAAGTATTTCTTCTTTTCTGCTGACCAATAAGACACAGACTGAAAATAAAAGAGGACCACATCAATAAATATAGTTAAGAAAATTGGAGAATGTAAAAGTTGTGCTTCAGAATGGTGGCAAGCACTTTCTTCTGTTGACAAAAGAAAAAAAAAGTTAACTATGAGAAAAAGGAGGAGCAAGTAAAGGCAGTTCCTGAAGTTCCTCTTGAAGGCTCATGGTTTTCTTAGCAAGAGTTTTTTTTTTTTTTTTTTTTCCTTATTTTCCAAGAGAGTAAGGGCAAGAGGTGGTAAGGGAGGCATAGAGGAGTGGAAGAGGTAGAGATGGGGAAGAATTGTTCTTAGAAGCTGGAAGGAAATGAAAAAAGTATGAAACAGCCTGTATTGAATACAAACCTTACCACTGAAGCCTACCTGAGGGGTAACAAGAAATCTGCAGTTGATAATATTGGCAGTCTTGTGACTTTTTTAAAAAATATTTTTGCAATGATAAGCAAGCTGGCTGCAGAAGAAGAGAGTGCAGAGAGCTTAGAATAATGCATAGTGTGCTATGGAATTGACTGAGGAAGCAAGGAGACATAGGGTATTGGGAGATGTCATGCATTGGACTGGGGTATGAGACATGGAGCTCTGATCAGGCAAACACAAGAGTGGAAAGGATGAAGCCATTTGGACCTTAATCTGACCCTACTGGGGTAGAATAAAGTGTGGAGATTATCCTTAAGATTTAACAGTTAAGATTTACTTTGAGCTTAACTAGAAAGTGCAGTTGAAAGGGGAAGCAGTGTAGGAGGTTGTGAGCCATGTACAAAGAATGTGATAAACTCAATTTGGATTCAGACAAAAGTCAAAAGGGAGTTTTTGAGAGCAGGTGTTAGATCCCAGCAGGAAGGCAGAGCACAGCTATAATCTGGTTGATGGTCCAGGAAATTTAGGAAGCAAAAAAAAGTCACTATTCAGAAACAGGTCTGTAGGTGGAAAAATAAAGCCCCATTTCGTAGGTGGGTGTTTAGAAGCAACACTTTTGTACTTCTAAAAGGGGGTAGAAAGGAGACAGGCTGAAAGGAACTACATTACTAATTAGCCATGTCCTGGGAATTGGACCCCTAGGGATAAAGATAAATGTGACTCTGAAGTTTATGCATCAGAGACTTTGGCCAGAAGAATGATGAAGGCTAAATGCCTTTGACACTGGTATCTTCAGCTGTTCAGTAGTTCTTTTACGTTCAGTTGGTTTTGGAACTAGGGAGAAAGAAAGGTGTACTTTATGTGTACAAGTGGACACAGTTCCATCACTGAGGCTTAGAACAGTAGAGTCAGGAGAAATAAGGTGGAGGGATTAATTAGGAGTTTTGGGGGTTCAAATATGCAGACTATTATTTATAAAATAGATAACCAACAAGGATCTACTATATAGCCCAGGGAACTATACTCAATAACTTGTGATGACCCATAATGGCAAAGAATCTAAAAAGAACAGATTTGTGCATGATGCTATGAAAGTGCTGCACTCAATATGCCAGCAAATCTGGAAAACTCAGCAGTGGCCACAGGACTGGAAAAGGTCAGTTTTCCTTCCAATACCAAAGAAAGGCAATGCCAAAGAATGCTCAAACTATCATACAATTGCACTCATCTCACACTCTAATAAAGTAATGCTCCAAATTCTCCAAGCCAGACTTCAACAGTACGTGAACCGTGAACTTCCAGATGTTCAAGCTGGTTTTAGAAAAGGCAGAGGAACCAGAGATCAAATAGCCAAAATCCACTGGATGATTGAAAAAGCAAGGGAGTTCCAGAAAAACATCTATTTCTGCTTTATTGACAATGCCTTTGACTGTGTGGATCACGACAAACTATGGAAAATTCTTAAAGAGATGGGAATAACAGACCACCTGACCTGCCTCCTGAGAAATGTGTATGCAGGATAGGAAGGAACAGTTAGAACTGGACATGGAACAACAGACTGGTTCCAAATAGGGAAAGGACTATGTCAAGGCTGTATTTAAATTCTATGCAGAGTACATCATAAGAAACACTAGACTGGAGGAAGCACAAGCAGGAATCAAGATTGCTGGGAGAAATATCAATAACCTCAGATAAGACCACCAGATGACACCACCCTTATAGTAAAAAGTGAAGAAGAACTAAAGAGTTGCTTGATGAAAGTGAAAGAGGAGAGTGAAAAAGTTGGCTTAAAGCTCAACATTCAGAAAATGAAGATCATGGCATCCTGTCCCATCACTTCATGGCAGACAGACAGGGAAAGACTGGAAACAGTGACAGACTTTATTTTTTAGGGCTCTAAAATCACTGCAGATGGTGACTGTAGTCATGAAATTAAAAGAAACTTACTCCTTAGAAAAAAAGTTATGAACAACCTAGAGAGCATACTAAAAAGAAGAGACATTACTTTGCCAACAGAGGTCCGTCTAGTCAAGGCTATGGTTTCTCCAGTAGTCATGTATATATATGAGAGTTGGACTGTAAAGAAAGTTGACCACCAAAGAATTGATGCTTTTGAACTGTGGTGTTGGAGAAGACTCTTGAGAGTCCCTTGGACTGCAAGGAGATCCAACCAGTTCATCCTGAAGAAATTAGTCCTGAATATTCATTGGAAGGACTGATGTTGAAGCTAAAACTTCAATGCTTTGGCCACCTGATGCAAAGAACTGACTCACTGAAAAAGATCCTGATGCTGGAAGATGGAAGGCAGGAGGAGAAGGGGACGACAGAGGACTAGATGGTTGGATGGCATCACCAACTCAATGGACATGAGTTTGTGTAAACTCCAGGAGTTGGTGATGGACAGGGAGGCCTGGTGTGCTGCAGTCATGTGGTTGCAAAGAGTCGGACATGACTGAGTGACTAAACTGAACTGATGTACAACTGAATCACTTTACTTTATACCTGAAATGAACACAACATTGTAAATCAACAATATTTCAATAATTTTTTAAAAGAAAGCTGAGGTGGATACTGTCAAAGTCAGCATGGTTTAAAAAAAAAAAAAAAGGATTAGCAACAGGTCTAGGAGTGGTGCTAGGGGTAAAGAACCCACATGCCAATGAGGAGAGGTAAGAGATGTGGGTTCAGTCCCTGGGTAGGGAAGATCCCCTGGAGGAGGGCAAGGCAACCCACTCCAGTATTCTTGCCTGAAAAATCCCAAGGGCAGAGGAGCCTAGGGGACTACATTCCATAAAGAGTCATAAAGAGTCAGACACAACTGAAATGACTTAGCATGCATGCACACACTAGGAGACTGGCAGGATCTGAGTCCAGAAGCCAATGAGGTTTCTCTGGGTATAATCAATTCAATATGTTGGTGGTCTTCAGCTTTCCTATCTGTTCATATCTGTACCCAAACCATACCAAAAGATTTACAGTCACCTGTTTGTTCTTATAGACTTCAAGATTACAAGCATCAGAATGTCAGCACATGAGTTAGTGTTTTCAAATACTTATGTTAATCTTGCAAAGCCTGCATATATGCATGCTAAGTCACTTCAGCCATGGGCAACTTTTTTCGACCCTATGGACTGTAGCCTGTCAGACTCCTCTGTCCATGAGATTCTCTGGGCAGGAATACTGGAGTAGGTTGCCATGTGCTCCTTCAGAGTATCTTCCTGACCCAAGGATCGAACCCACATCTCCTGCAACTCCTGCATTGCAGGTGGATTCTTTATCGTTAAGCCACTGAGGAAACTCTTGGAAAGCCTGGGTGTTGCCCAAAACACATAAGCACCAGTACTGTCAAAACTTCTGAGGTATATGAAAGTAACAAATACATACATACAACACACCTGACTACACAAAAAATTCAGTTTCACCCATAAGTCATGCTTAACAGAAAAATGACAAGCCAGAGTCACCAACCTTGAGATTGGAATGTGGTCAACCATTTGGAAAGGGTAAAAAGAGAGATGTGGGCAGAGAGTAGTAATACTTGTCAAGACAATTTGATGTGAAAAATGAAAGAAATAAAGTTAAAAGAAATGTAGAAACGAATACTCATATAAAATAAAAAGGTAAAATGGATTATTTTCACTCCAGAAAATTTTCTTTGTTAAGATATGTTAAAGTTAATTTAAATGTAAAGGACTGAACCTAAAAGAGCTATCTATGGAAACTTTACTGTGTAGCTCTTCACTTGGGAACTCTTCATTATAGAAGCAAGTCAATTTGGGTATCATCTGGAGAACAAGTATTCAATAAGATACTCAGAGGATCTTAAAATTATTTCACTAAAGGCAATCTCAAAACAGGAACCTTAAGTATAGTGTAGTGTTTTAGCAAAGTTCCAGTATATATTTCTATTTTAATCCTTTGGAATAAAAACTAGAATAATTTGTTTAGGAATTAAAACAGTACTCCATTTTTTATGGCTGAGTAATATTCCATTGTATATATGTACAATGGCTTCTTTTTTTTAATTTATTTATTTTTAATTGGAAGATAATTGGTTTGCATACCACAATTTCTTTATCATTCATCTATCCATGGACATCTAGGTTGCTTTAACGTCCTGGTTATTATAGTCAGTCGAAGTGACGTCAGGGAATCTAGATCCTGTTTTACAGAGTGAAGTAAGTCAGAAAGAGAAAAAATATTGTCTATCAAAGCATATACATGGAATATTAAAAAAATGGTACTGATGCACTTATTGGCAGGGCAGGAAGAGAGATGCAGATGTTAAAAATGTACTTTTGGACACAGTGCATAAAGGAGAGGGTGGGGCAAACTGAGAGCATAGCTGACACATATAGATTGCCATGTGTAAAGCGGATAGCTAGTGGGAAGCGCCTGTACAGCACAGGGAGCTCAGTCCCATGTTCTGTGATGACCTAAAGGGGTGGAATCAGGAGGAGGTGGTGGGAGGGAGGGGGTATAGGTATATTTACAGCTGATTCAAGCTATTTCACAGGAGAAACCAACATAACACTGTAAAGCAATTATCTTCCAATTAAAAATAAATTGCTGGTTTAGTCACTAAGGCATGCCCGATTCTTTGCAAGCCCACGAACAGTCTGCCAGGCATCTCTGTCTATGGGATGTTCCAGGCAAGAATACTGGAGTGGGTTGCCATTACTTTTCCAAGGGATCTTTCCAACCCAGGGATTGAACCTGGGTCTCCTGCATTGCAGTCTTTACCAACTGCTGCTGCTGCTGCTGCTAAGTCGCTTCAGTCGTGTCCAACTCTGTGCGACCCCATAGACAGCAGCCCACCAGGCCCTCCGGTCCCTGGGATTCTCCAGGCAAGAACACTGGAGTGGGTTGTCATTTCCTTCTCCAGTGCATGAAAGTGAAAAGTGAAAAGTGAAAGTGAAGTCGCTTAGTTGTGTCCAACTCTCAGCGACCCCATGGACTGCAACTTATCAGGCTCGTCCGTCCACGGGATTTTCCAGGCAAGAGTACTGGAGTGGGGTGCCATTGCCTTCTCCGCTGAGCCAACATTTAAAAAGTGAAACATGATACACTAAGAAAAAGAGAAATAGACTCACAGGCATAAAAAGTAACTTTGTAGATGTGTTTAGTCTCTCAGTCATGTCTGACTCTTTGCGACCCCATGGACTATAGCCCTCCAGGCTCCGCTGTCCATGGGGATTTTCCTAGCAGGAATACTGGAGAGGGTTGCCATGGCCTCTTCAACCTTATGGATAATAAAGGGGTGAGTGGGTAGGGAATAAACTATATGTATTGTGTGTACAGCTCAGAGAACTATATTCAGTAGTTTATAACAACCTATAATGGAAAAAATCTTAAAAAGAATATAACACTTTGCTACACACCTGAAACACTGTAAGTCAACTGCTAATTCTCTTTAGTTGTGACCGACTCTTTGTGACTCCATGGACTGTAGCCTGCCAGTCTTCTCTGTTCATGGGAAATCTCCAGGCAAGAATACTGGAGTGGGTTGCCATTCCATCCTCCAAAATCAACTATGAACATGAAAGTCACTCAATCATATCTTTTTGCAACCCCATGGACTATACAGTCTATATAATTTTCCAGGCCAGAACACTGAAGTGCATAGCCTTTCCCATCTCCAGGTGATATTCCCAACCCAGGGATCAAACCCAGGTCTCCCACATTGCAAGCAGATTCTTTACCAGCTAAGCCACAGAGAAGCCCAAAAATCAACTAACCTCAAATAAAAAAGAAAAAACATAGTACTCTAAGAATCTATGATGAGAATGCTAAGAAAATCTTTATTTTCCTACAAATTAGTACTTTATATCATTATCAATCTCTTTAATCTTCACTTTTTAAAAATTTACATAAAACTTTTGAAAATTACTCAAAATTTTTAATATCTTCCTTACTGTTGATTTTAATTGTTAACCCACAGTAATTTTAAACTTAGGTTTTCTATGTTTAAAGCACAAAACTTCATGAAAGTTTTTCTTAACCTTATTTACCCTGAGAGATATCCTAATGTATCTTAACTTGATTTCTGGTCTTAAATATAACTTCCACTTAACAGAGAATTTTTTAAAAATGTAGGTGCTATTTAATTTCAATATGCATACTTTTCAAACTATTGCTCTGTAATGAAGAAAGATTTTTCAAATACATGCCATGCTCAGTTTTCTGTTCATTTTTAGGTTAATCTTGTACACATAGTCACACACACTTACTTTAGAGTGAACAAAACTTATGACCGTACCATGTAGTGGGGTACGGAAAAAGTCATTACCCACTTTGAGTTTTACCTATAACATAAGAAATCATGGAAGTAGAAAATAATTCTATCTGTTATGTTCCCAGTAAGAAACAGATGTCACACTCAAATTAGGATAATTCAACAGATTACCTGAATATAGAGCTATTTACAGAGATGACATTATAAGGGAACCACAGAGTATGATGCTGCAATGTGGGCCTAGTTGTAACTATGGAGCTGAGGCACTCTGACCCAAGGGAGAAGGGAGAGAGAAGTTATTGGACCACTGAAGAGAGAGCTAAGGAA
Organism: Budorcas taxicolor; assembly: GCF_023091745.1. Lineage (NCBI taxonomy): Eukaryota > Metazoa > Chordata > Mammalia > Artiodactyla > Bovidae > Budorcas > Budorcas taxicolor. Next base: position 48,219,596 of record NC_068918.1, read on the forward strand.
ATCAATACCTGAGTTTATCCTTTTCCCTCCCCCATGACCAGACCCAACCTGAAGCCTCTGGGGTACAAGAGCCCTGTGGCTACCAGGCAAGTTGTTCCCTTTCCTTGGGCAGGAAACAGGGAAGAGAAGAGAGAACAGAAAATCCAGAGGAATGAAACAACACTGTCAAAGTCAAAAATATAAACCATAGAAAAAGACTCTTCTCCTAAACTAATGTAAGGTATGTAAATTATAATTATTAAATATTATTAGTAATTATAATCAAGAAGCATATGGTTGAATATTTATAATTTCTATTACCATTATTAGACTGAGTTTATAACCTGGCCTAACACAAATCTCGTCAAAGGATCATAATTAGAAGAGACACACACACACATACACAAAAATTAATATATGCAACAGCTAGGTTCATCATTTGTTCGCTCAATCATTAACATGTACTCCGCTAGGCACCAGAGATTAAAAAAGATCTCTGCTCTACAGAAATTCACAGTGTAGTAAAAAAGACAATTTTAGCAAGTAATTAGAAGACAATAGAAGTAAAAAGTGGTTAAAGACCTTAGAATAGGGAAGCCTTCATAAAGCGCTAACGTTTGAGACTTGAAGAAATAATTACTCTAGACAGGGGATAAAGCTTGAACAAAAGCATGGAGTGAGAGGGTCTGATATGTATGGAAAGTCACAAAAATTCAGAATGATGGTGAACGGTGCAAGTGAGGATGTGAGATGCAGATAAGGCAGAAAAGATGACTTAGGACCAATTAATGCCCTGTTCACCATGAAAAGAGCGCAGGTTTCATTCTAGGATAATGTTTTTTGAACTTTTCACCATAAAAACAACAAAGAAGACTGAACTTATACACCCATAGGTCTGCCAACAACATATGCAGCAGTTTCTACTTCAAGCAAAGACATTTTTAAAGTCTTAAACCTTACTGTAAAAGCTAGCGAGAATTTTGCATTCTACTCTTTTGTTTGTAATACATGAAACAGATATTTTGACCCACTTACAAATGAGTAAAGTGGATACCACATTAAGCTCAGTCATAATTAGTTTGATGCTTCTAATACTCCCAGGAATAAGCTAAGAAAACACCCTCTCCAGGAAGTTTGAAAAGCAGGTTTGAAAATTTTCATGAGGCAATAAAGAGGCAATGGAGTTTTTTTAAAAACACATATATATAAATATAAATTGGTGTTGTTTAGTCGTTGTGTCCAACTCTTTTGCAACCCCATAGACAGTAGCCCGCCAGGCTCCTTTGTCCATGGGATTTACCAAGCAAGAATACTGGAGTGAGTGGATTGCCACTTCTTTCTTGAGGGTATCTTCCTGACCCAGGGATTAAACCCACATTTCCTGCACTGGCAGGTGGATTCTTTACCACTGAGCCACACACACACACAGCTGTATATATTTATCTACATATATATAGAGAGAGATCAGTTCAGTTCAGTTCAGTTGCTCAGTTGTGTCCGACTCTTTGTGACCCTGAATCGCAGCACGCCAGGCCTCCCTGTCCATCACCATCTCCCGGAGTCCACTCAGACTCACGTCCATCGAGTCAGTGATGCCATCCAGCCGTCTCATCCTCTGTCGTCCCCTTCTCCTCCTGCCCCCAATCCCTCCCAGCATCAGAGTCTTTTCCAATGAGTCAACTCTTCTCATGAGGTGGCCAAAGTACTGGAGTTTCAGCTTTAGCATCATTCCTTCCAAAGAACACCCAGGGCTGATCTCCTTCAGAATGGATTGGTTGGATCCCCTTGCAGTCCGAGGGACTCTCAAGAGTCTTCTCCAACACCACAGTTCAAAAGCATCAATTCTTCTGTGCTCAGCCTTCTTCACAGTCCAATTCTCTCATCCATACATAACCACAGGAAAAACCATAATAGAGAGAGATAGATAGATATAAAAAGAGAGAGAAAATCAGGTCTAGAGTTCTAAAAATGGAGGTTGGGATTAAACATCAAAAATTAGCCACCCTGCAACCAAATCCCTCTATACAAGTATTGTTTGATGTGCAAAGTGTGAAAATATGTTTTTCAAGTAACATTTAAACATTCAGTTCAGTTCAGTCGCTCAGTCGTGTCTGACTCTTTGCAACCCCATGAACTGCAGCACACCAGGCCTCCCTGTCCATCACCAACTGCCGGAGTCCACCCAAACCCATGTCCACTGAATCAGTGATACCATCAAACCATCTTATCCTCTGTCATCCCCTTCTCCTCCTGCCCTCAATCTTTCCCAGAGTCAAGGTCTTTTCAAATCAGTCAACTCTTTGCATCAGGTGGCCAAAGTATTGGAGTTTCAGCTTCAGCATCAGTCCTTCCAATGAACACCCAGGACTGATCTCCTTTAGGATGGACTGGCTGGATCTCCTTGCAGTCCAAGGGACCCTCAAGAGTCTTCTCCAACACCACAGTTCAAAAGCATCAATTCTTCAGTGCTCAGCTTTCTTTATAGTCCAACTCTCACATCCATACATGACTACCAGAAAAGCCATAGCCTTGACTAGATGGACGTTTTGTGACAAAGTAATGTCTCTGCTTTTTAATATGCTGTCTAGGTTGGTCATAACTTTTCTTCCAAGGAGTAAGTGTCTTTTAATTTCATGGCTGTAGGAAACTGATTCAAACTATTCTCAAAATACATCAAGTTCAGGGGACCCTGGACCAAATTAACCCATGACACATCTTCCAGTTACTAAGTGAAGGCCGCCCCTTTTTGAAGATGTCTGCACCCTCCTCTACTCTATTTCTCATCAAGAAGGCATGTGCACTCACCCCATCTGCCTCACTCATGTCCAGTGTTACTTTCGAGACTTCCATGATGTTTGCACTTGCTGTTTTTGGTCTAGGTGAAAGCTGAAGCTTTTATCGTTAATGAAATCACTAACAGGAGAGGAGGGAAATAGAAAGGAGAAGAGATGAGAAGAGAGACAATGAAAGGGAAGGTAAGAAGAGGGAAAGAGAACATTTTCTCTGAGAAAGAGTTGAACATTTGGAGAAAGACTTGCCCGAAAAGGATCATAAGGATGGTCAAGTTAGTAAGAAAACTAAGATTGTGCTGTTATGACAGCCAAGTGAGTAGAGATCTCCAGCAAAGAAACACAAAGTCCCATGTGGTCAAATGACTCAATTCCAATGAATTTGGAATTGTGGGAATTGTTGTGGTTTCAACAGAAGTCTGACTACAACACATTTGGGGAAGTGGAAAGAGAAAAGAGAGATAAGCAGCCCAAAACATCCTTTCAGTAAATTATATTTTGTATGTTCTTTGAACAGTTTAATCCACAGGCTAGAGTACATTCTAAAATGATTTTTGAGTTATTTTATATTTAAAGGTTTGCAAAACAGATGAGAAATTACTATCCTAAATTATAAAAACTTTCTTAAAGTTTAATTTAAATAAATTTTATTTTCAAGATACATATATCACCAGAGAAAAGGCATTATTGGTAAAGAGCAATGACTCATACTGAATTCTAGAACAGTGTTTGAATATGAGGATAGATGACATCTTGAAGTAACCCAACTTCATGACAAAACTGTTTTTTTTTTTTCTATTCAACCTTGATACTGACTCCTATTTTAAAGGAATGAAAAAATATTAATGAAAGCATGTATTATGCCCACGATTTACATAGATTATCCTCTCACTCAAATAATAATAAGTACATTTGTGGAACAGTAATAAATTCATTCACAACCAATGATCTGTAGGTTATGGCAGAAAACCAAAGACATACACTACTAGGAGTCTGTGACTGAAGAGAATTTATGGAAGGGACCATTTCACAAAGGCTTCCACACAGTTAAATACATCTGTAAAGAATGGTATCCCATCCAAATACTAATGACAGTGTAAAGGCAGCCAGCCCCAGGCCTCAGTTACAAGAGGGAATATTTACTAGAACCCATTCAAGTAAACTTGTAACTGTAGATGGAAAAAAAAAAAAATGAACAGGAGCTTCAAGACAGCAATAGCTCCAAACAACCTGAATGATGTGTGACAGGAAGGGAGCTGAGGGAATAAATATCTCAAACCCGTTGTCATCCAGTTTTCCAATTTCCAGTCATTATCTTCCATTTCCTAAACTCAGTCAGAACATAAGGGAGACCAGTTGAGTGGACATTAACACCAGTCTTCCCAGTAGCAGAAGAAGAGAAGGGTTATAAAACGGTATCTCCAGCATATCCTCCAGACAATAAACAGTTTTCTCTTGGGGAGTTGTCTAGACTCTACATTATAGCATTTTCTTCAACCAACATGATGGTCCCCTTTTGCAACAACAGGGATGTGTCATTTTCTCTCACTGTTGGGAAGAGTGGCTCATCAGTTCAGTCAATTCTGTCGCTCAGTCATGTCCAGCTCTTTGCGACCCCATGAATCGCAGCACACCAGGCCTCCCTGTCCATCACTATCTCCCGGAGTCCACTCAGACTCACGTCCATCGAGTCAGTGATGCCATCCAGCCATCTCATCCTCTGTTGTCCCCTTCTCCTCCTGCCCCAATCCCTCCCAGCATCAGTCTTTTCCAATGAGCCAACTCTTCACATGAGGTGGCCAAAGTACTGGAGTTTCAGCGTTAGCATCATTCCTTCCAAAGAAATCCCAGGGCTGATCTCCTTCAGAATAGACTGGTTGGATCTCCTTGCAGTCCAAGGGACTCTCAGGAGTCTTTGCCAACACCACAGTTCAAAAGCATCAATTCTTCATCGCTCAGTTTCTTCACAGCGTGGCACATAAGGCAGCGTTATGTTTATTTTTTTTAATTATTTATTTTTACTTTTACTTTATTTTACTTTACAATACTGTATTGGTTTTGCAGCATTATGTTTAGTGTAGTGGTATTTTTGTTGTTTGCTCATTTGTTTATAGCATCTAGCGCCTTTTCTTATGTTGAGAGAATGTGTCACTGTTGACTGTCTTCATGGAGAGGTAGGGAAAAGGTGCTTCTGCCTTTGACTATGAATGCTTGAAGGAAAGACCCTTGCTCTTCCTGCCCTGTGCCCACAAATGCAAGTCTCTGGACCCAAGAACACTGAATGAGATGCATTCTTCTAAGACTCTCAATTTGTAGTAGATAAGTGGTATTAACTAGAGTTAGGCTTTCTTCTAGACATAGGAAGAAGCTGTGCTCACTTTCTAAGCAGCAGCAACAGCAGTCTGACCAGGCTAAGAACACTTCTGGTACTTGATGTACTTTTACTATTGGGAAGCACTTAGTTCAATCCTTTCTGCTAATTTAGCCTTGCAGCTTCTCTGTAATTATCTAAATTCTAAAGATGCTCACAATAGATGCCCTTGTTGGCTTCTGTTATGTGTGGTCAGGAGCATCTTTTTTTTTTTTTTTTAATTAGAGTATACTTGCTTTACAATGTTGTGTTGGTTTCTGTTGTAAAATAAAGTGAATCAGCTATATGTATTCATATATCTCCTCCCTCTGACTCCCCATATTCCACCTCTCTAGGTCATCAGAGACCATGGATCTGAGTTCCCTATGCTATACAGCAACTTCCCACTAGCTATCTATTTTACACATGGTAGTGTACACACGTCAGTGCTACACTTCAATTCTCACCATCTCCCCCTCATGTCCATGAGTCTATTCTTTACATCTACATCTTATTGCTGCCTTAAAAGAGGTCCACCTGTACCATTTTCTGGATTTCATATATATGCATTAATATATGATATTTGTTTTTCTTTTTCTGTCTGACTTCACTCTGTCTGACAGACTCTAGGTCCATCCACATCTCTGCAAATGGCACAATGTCATTTCTTTTTATGGCTGAGTAATATTCCATTGTATATATGTATGTGTTTGCTGCACTGAGTGGCCAGTTGGATGACACCAGGTTTTCCTCAGGTTCACACCACTGATGTGAACCTATCCCAAGTTGTCCTATACTCCTTACCCAGCCACTCTCTTGACCTTGGTGACTGATTTAGTCCTTTCTTTGTCCTGACCCTATCCTCAACTGGGTCATTTCTCTTCCCTTATCTACCTATCTTTTAAAATTAGTACTAATTTTTTAATCTCAATACTCACCTTTAGAAAAGTTCAATACTTGAATTCATTTAGATGTGTGTACAGGCTTCCCAGGTGGTGCTAGTGGCAAAGAACCCACCTGCCAATGCAGGAGGCATACGAGACACAGCTTTGGTCCCTCAGGAAGATCCCCTGGAGAACAGCATGGCAATCCACTCCAGTATTCTTGACTAGAGAATCCCATGGACAGAGGAGCTTGGCAGGCCACTGTGCATGGGGTTGCAAAGAGTCAGACATGACTGGTATGCAACTAATAGTAGCTTGATTTTCAAACAGTAGATTTTCAGGTGTCAGAGGTCAGCTGTTAAGTTGAGCTATCTAGGGAACAAGAAGACTATCCTGGCAGTCTTAAAAAATCTCAGCAGTGAGATGACTGATTACCCTGCTTAAAAATCTGAACGTGGGACTTCCCTGGTGGTCCAGTGGCTGGGACTCATCTCTCAGTGGGGACCTGGGTTTGATCCCTAGTCAGGGAACTAGATCTCACATGTGGCAACTAAAGATCCTGCATGCAGCAGCAAAGCCCAAGGATCCCGTGTGCTGTGACTGAGACTTGGTGCAGCCAAATAGATAAAGAAACATTAAAAAAAAAAAAATCTGAATACTAAAAGAAAGAGGAAAAACAGCATTTTATACTTGTCTCCTGCAGATCAACCACAATGAGCTACACACTTTCAGATGACATTATCTTTTTTCATTCTCACAATTTAAAAGTTTAGGAAGTTTCCCCAAATAACTGCTGTTTAGACACAGAGCTGGGATTTTAACATGTAACTCCTCAGCTCCTGCCATACTAGCACTCTGCCTAAAAATCACAGCTACTTCTTTAAAGATTCTGACATTCCAAGTGTGAGAAAATTAGTGGCAGCAGTCAGTTCAGTGACAAAATTACAGGAAACTATATAGGATCTTATGTTTCAAGATGAATTTTTGACAGCACTAGAGACATTTTATGAAGAAGTCATGAATTTGACTGGGTTATGCTTAGAACATCTACTAGAAAACCACTTCTTAAATTACTATTTTATTTTCTATGGTATTGATGGAAAGGAAACTGTATAATTTGCTTATGTGTCAGAGGTAGTCTGTTTGTTTACTGTTAATGATAGTCAAAATATCTGACATGTAATAATGTTCTGGTAACACTTAAATCAACCTGATTATATTGGAAAACTAATAAACAATAACTAGAATTTTTTTTAATATGCTTCTGGCTGTGGAAGCACTGCCAATCTGTAAAATATTTGAATTCCAAACCGCAAATGGATGTGTATTCAATTGTATAATCAAAGGGGAGGAAATAAAAAACACAGTTTTGACTGAGCAGCCTTTTAACCTGAAATTAAAGAAAAATAACTGAAAATTATAAAAGGACCCTTCAATTTTGAATTTTAATTTTAGGGAATTAATATTATTTTGTGACCATGATGAGGTTAGTGTAATTGAATTCTTTTTGGTAATCGAGTTTCATAGGTGTGACTGGAAGCAGCTGCAAAAGCAAATCAAGTTTTCTCAGAAAGAATATTAATAGGATTCTGAAATTCCTCATTCCCAAGAGAAAAGTAAAACTTAAGCTAAATACTTGAAAGAATACACATTTTACATGTTTCTTTTATTAGTGATGAGAGTTGCTTATTAATCAATGTTTAACAATGTAATTACAGCTGTTTTAGTCTCACCAGATAACACAGATTAATAAATGACCTGCAACTAGTGAAGTGTGCAGAAAGGGTAATGAATTCTTTCCATCAGCACTCTAATTTATTAGTAATAAACAAAGACCATGATGAATTAGGAGAATTGTAGAGTTTCTGAATATTGAAATCAAATTTCCAGATGAAAGCATTTAATCATTCAGCTTTCCTTCATTTACTTCTCTTCATGTCTGATAATGTGGTGGGATTTGCTTTTCTGGACTGCATTAAATAGTTCATCTAAAGCTCATATCTTATACTGTTTGCAAGTTTACATTGATCCAACTCTTATTATTATATATTAGTTTTTACCTAACACTGAAAGTAGTATAATTTTGATATCAACAAATCAAATTATGATGTTGAGAAGAGCTCCTGTTCCAGCTTGAGGAGGCACTATTGGATGAGGCACTATTTTTCCAAAACTGGTTTTAACTATGTAGAATTCTATTTGACAAATTGAGTTAATTCAAAGGAGAAAGACACAAATTCATATGCTTTATGATAAATATAACCAAAATCTGATGGGGAAGAAAAGTTACTAGTCATATGCACACATATAATTAACATTGTACAATATTTGACAATCATTTGAAATATGTCTTTAATTCTAGCCCCATTTTGAACTTCGGTAGCAGAGAGGAGTTCAAATATGAGCACTACCTGGTGGCATATGTTAATTATAATACATATCCCTTCTGTTGTCTCCAGTTACCACCATATGCTATTTTGTTATCACTTTTGTGGGGAGGACATTCCAAATCTGAGTCACTAAATTAGAATTGCAATATTGCATTAAAAATAATTAGAAGCATAAGATACCAAGGCTTTTCTTACATTATTTAAGACAAGAAATGATTATGCCTATATATGTGTATAAACCACATGTATATATGTTGTGTGTATGTGTATGTACAGGTCACATACTGCTGAACTGTATTTTAAGAAGTAGATCCTGAAAGAAAGGCATAAATCCCTTTAAGTCACAGGATAAAGAGTGAACAACAAGTGTGAAAAGTCAAAGGATAAAATTTGAAGCAAAATAAATTGTTGCACTAACTTTGTGCTCAGAATGGGAATAATTTAGTGAGAAAATTATTCTCTCCTGATGAGAAAGCCTAAATCAGAATTTTTCAAAACCGCAAGGGTTGACACTGATTCCTGTATCCACTTACTGCTGTAGGCACCCTCTTTTCTTGTATCTTGAGTCTAGCTGGTTAAACAGAAAGCTTTTTCTTTCATGTAAAAAAGGCAAGTAAGTAGAGGGAGAACTACTTATACATAGGCAGAAGGTAACCTAGTGCTTTTTCTACATACAAATTTCCAAAGGAGGGTGTTAAAAGCTTCAACACTAAGACTGGAAAGTGTAGCCTGCAATTGCTGGAGAAACCGAAGTCATCATACATCATTAGGAGGGATGTGAAATGTTTCAGGTACTGTCAAAAAAAAAGTTTGACAATTTCTAAAAAAAATTAAATGTAACTGTGATTGGCTCAATTCCAGAAAAATAAACGACCCAATCAAAAAATGGGCCAAAGAACTAAATAGACATTTCCCCAAAGAAGACATATGGATGGCTAACAAACACATGAAAAGATGCTCAACATCACTCATTATCAGAGAAATGCAAATCAAAACCACAATGAGGTACCACTTCACACCAGTCAGAATGGCTGCGATCCAAAAATCTGCAAGCAATAAATGCTGGAGAGGGTGTGGAGAAAAGGGAACCCTCCTACACTGTTGGTGGGAATGCAAACTAGTACAGCCACTATGGAGAACAGTGTGGAGATTCCTTAAAAAATTGCAAATAGAACTCCCTTATGACCCAGCAATCCCACTGCTGGGCATACACACCGAGGAAACCAGAATTGAAAGAGACACATGTACCCCAATGTTCATCGCAGCACTGTTTATAATAGCCAGGACATGGAAACAACCTAGATGTCCATCAGCAGATGAATGGATAAGAAAGCTTTGGTTCATATACACAATGGAGTATTACTCAGCCGTTAAAAACAATACATTTGAATCAGTTCTGAGGAGATGGATGAAACTGGAGCCGATTATACAGAGTGAAGTAAGCCAGAAAGAAAAACACCAATACAGTATACTAACACATATATATGGAATTTAGAAAGATGGCAATGACGACCCTGTATGCAAGACAGGAAAAAAAGACGCAGCTGTGTATAACGGACTTTTGGATTCAGAGGGAGAGGGAGAGGGTGGGATGATTTGGGAGAATGGCATTCTATCATGTATACTATCATGTAAGAATTGAATCGCCAGTCTATGTCTGACGCAGGATACAACATGCTTGGGGCTGGTGCATGGGGATGACCCACAGAGATGTTATGGGGAGGGAGGTGGGAGGGGGGTTCATGTTTGGGAACACATGTAAGAATTAAAGATTTTAAAATTAAAAAAATAAAAAAACTTAATACTTAAAAAAAAAAAAAAAAAAAAAAACTTCCAACAACAAAAGTCCAGGGCCAGATGGCTTCACAGGCGAATTCTATCAAACATTTAGAGAACAGCTAACACCTTAACTTCTGAAACTTTTCCAAAAAATTGCAGAGAGAGAAACACTCCCAAACTCATTCTACAAGACCACCATCACCCTGAGACCAAAATCAGACAAAAACATCACAAGAAAGAAAATTCAGGCCAGTATCACTGATGCAAAAGTCCTCAACAAAATACTGGCAAACTGAATCCAACAACACATGAAAAGGATCATAAACCACGATCAAGTAGGATTTATCCGAGGGTTGCAAAACTTCTTTAATATATGCAAATAAATGTGATATACCACATTAACAAATTGAAGAAAAACCATATGATCATCTCAATAGATGCAGAAAAAGCTTTCAACAAAATCCAACACACATGATAAAAATAAACAAAAAATAAGCTCTCCAGAAAGTGGGCATGGAGCAAACCTACCTCAATAAAATAAAGACCACATATGACAGAGCGACATCAAACATTATTCTCAAAGGTGAGAAATTGAAAGTATTTCCTCTAAAATTAGGAACAAGGGTTGTTCGCCTTCTTAGCACTATTATTCAGTATAATTTTGGAAGTCCTAGCCATGGCAATCAGAGCAGAAATGCAAATAAAAGGAATCCAAACTGCCAAAGAAAAAAAGAAATAAATGGAATTCAAAATGGCAAAGGAGGAAAACTGTCACTGTTTGCAGATGACATGATAATATAAATAGAAAATCTTAAAGATGCCCAAGTAAACTACTAGAACTAATCATTGAATTTACAAAAGTTGCAGGATACAAAAATAATACACAGAAATCTCTTGTATTTCTATAGACTAACAATGGAAGATCAGAAAGATATTAAGGAAACAATCTCATTTACCATTGCTACAAAAAGAATAAATTATCTAGGAATAAACTTACCAAAGAGGCAAAAGACCTGTACACAGAAACTATAAGATACTGATGAAAGAAATCAAAGGGAACATAAATAGATGGAGAGATATACCATATTCTTGGATTAGAAGAATCAGTATTGTGAAAATGACTATACTACCCAAAGCAATCTACAGATTCAATGCAATCCCTATCAAATCACCAATGGCATTTTTCACAGAACTAGAACAAAACTTTTTTACAGTTTGTTTGGAAACTCAAAAGACCTCAAATAACAAAAGCAATCTTGAGGATAAAAAGAAAAACAACTTGGAGGAATCAGGCTCCCTGACTTCAGACTATACTATAGGGTTACAGTGGTCAAGATTGTACAGTACTGGCACAAAAACAGAAATACAGGTCAATGGAAAAAGATAGAAAACCCAGAGATAAACCTACATACCTATGTCACCTAATCTATGAAAAAGGAGGCCAGAATGTAAAATGGAGGAAAGACAGCCTCTTCAAATAAGTTTTGTTGGGAAAACTGGACAGCTACATGTAAAAGAATGGTACTACAACACTCCCTAACATACACAAAAATAAACTCAAGATGGATTAAAGACCTAAAACTCTTAGAGGTAAACATAGAACATTCTTGGATATAAATCCCAGCAAGATCTTTTTTGGCTCACTTCCTAGAATAATGAGAATAATAAGTACTATTTATAATAGCTAGGACATGGAAGTAACCTAGATGTCCATTGACAGATGGATAAAGAAGTTGTGGTACATATACACAATGGAATATGACTCAGCCATAAAAGGAACACATTTGACTCAGTTCTAACAAGCTGGATGAGCCTAGAGCCTATTATACAGAGTGAGCAAGTTAGAGAAAGACAGATCTTGTATACTAATGCATATATATGGAATTTAGAAAGATGGTACTGATGAACCTATCTGCTGGGTGGCAATGGAAACACAGACATAAAGAACTGACTTATGGACACAGTGGGGGAAGGAGAGGGTGGGACATGGGACAGGTTGACAGAGTAGCATTGAAACATGTATTACCACATGTAAAATCAGCCAGTGGAAATTTGCTGTATGACACAAGGAGCTCACACCTGGTGCTCTGCGACAACCTAGAGGAGTGGGGTGGAGCAGAAGGTGGGAGGGAAGTTCAAGAGGAAGGGGATATATGTATACCTGTATCATGTTGATGTATGGCAGAAACTGATACAATGTTGTAAAGCAATTATCCTCCAATTAAAAATAAACTTATATAAAATAAACAAATTGGACCTAATTAAATTTAAAGGTTCTGAACAGCAAAAGAAACCATAAAAAAGATGGAGTGACAACCCTCAGAATGAGAGAAAATATTTGCAAATGAAGCAATGGAGAAAGAATTAATTTACAAAGTTATACAAACAGCTCATGCAGTTCAGTTTCAAAAAAACAACCAATGCACTAAAAAAAAAAAAAAAAAGGGCAGAAGACTTAAATAGACAGTTCTCAAGAGAAGACACAGGGATGGCCAACACACATGAAAGGATGCTCAACATCACTAACAGAAATGCAAATCAAAACTACAATGAGAAATGTATGATCTCAAAACTACAATGATTCTGACCTCACACTGGTCAGAATGGCCATCATCACAAAATCCACAAACAATAAATGCTGAAGAGGGTATGGCGAAAAGAGGGACCCTCTTGCAATGTAGGTGGGAATGTAAATTGACACTGTCACTATGGAGAACAGTATGGAGGTTCCTTAAAAAACTAAAAATAGAACTACCAGGTGACCCAGCAATCCAACTATTAGGAAGATAAAATCATAATTCAAAAAGATACATGCACCCTAATATTCATAGCAGCACTATTTGCAGCAGCCAGGATGTGGAAGCAACCTAGATGTCCATCAACAGAAGAAAGGATAGAAAAGATATGGTACACACATATACAATGGAGTATTACTCAGCCATAAAAAGGAACAAACTGGGTCATTTGCAGAGATGTGGATGGACCTAGAGAGTATCATACAAAGGGAAATCAGAGAAAAACAAATATTGTTTATTAACGTGTATATGTGAAATGAGAAAAAAAATGGTATCAGTTCAGTTCAGTCGCTCAGTCGTGTCCGACTCTTTGCGACCCCATGAATCGCAGCACGTCAGGCCTCCCTGTCCATCACCAACTCCCGGAGTTCACTCAGACTCACGTCCACCGAGTCAGTGATGCCATCCAGCCATCTCATCCTCTGTCGTCCCCTTCTCCTCCAGCCCCAATCCCTCCCAGCATCAGAGTCTTTTCCAATGAATCAACTCTTCGCATGAGGTCGCCAAAGTACTGGGGTTTCAGCTTTAGCATCATTCCTTCCAAAGAACACCCAGGGCTGATCTCCTTCAGAATGGACGGGTTGGATCTCCTTGCAGTCCAAGGGACTCTCAAGAGTCTTCTCCAACACCACAGTTCAAAAGCATCAATTCCATGGCATTAGGATTGAGAATGAGAATATACTGCATAGGGAACTCTATTCAATGCTCTGTGGTAACCTAAATGAGAAGGAAATCCAAAAAAGAGGAGATATATGTAAACATATAGTTTATTCATTTTCCTTTACATTAGAAACTAACACAACATTGTAAAGCAACTATACTCATAAATATTTTTTTTTAAAAATAGAGAAACAGTAAAATGGAACCTTTGTGCAAAAAGTACAATGAAGATGATTAAGCTGTAAAGAAATAAAATGAAGAAGTTAAAAAAATATATATACAACTGAGCAATCCACTCAGTACATACCCAGCAGAAATGAAAAGAGGTACTTGAATACATATTCACCCGCACTCACAGCACACTGTTCACAGTAGCTAAAAGGTCCTTTGCCAACAAAGGTCTGTTTAGCCAAGGCTATGGTTTTTCCAGTGGTCATGTATGGATGTGAGAGTTGGACTATAACGAAAGCTGAGCACTGAAGATCTGATGCTTTTGATCTGTGGTGTTGGAGAAGACTCTTGAGAGTCCCTTGGACTGCAAGGAGATCCAACCAGTCCATCCTATAGGAGATCAGTCCTGGGTGTTCATTGGAAGGACTGATGCTGAAGCTGAAACTCCAATACTTTGGCCACCTCATGTGAAGAGCTGACTCATTTGAAAAGACCCTGATGCTGGGAAAGATTGAGGGCAGGAGGAGAAGGGAACGACAGAGGATGAGATGGTTGAATGGCATCACTGACTTGATGGACATGAGTTTGAGTGAACTCTAGGAGTTGGTGATGGACAGGGAGGCCTGGTGGGCTGCGGTTCATGGGTTTGCAAAGAGTCAGACAGGACTGAGCAACAGAACTGAACTGAACTGACCCATCAAAGGATGGGTAGACACAATTATTACAATGTATTGTTATTTAGCAGGAAAAGTAAATGAAGTATTGATAAATGCTACAATTTGGAGGAAACTTGAAAACATTCTGAGTGAAAGCAGTCATCCATAAAACACCACATACTGTTCTTGCCTGGAGAGTCCCAGGGACAAGGGAGCCTGGTGGGCTGCCGTCTGTGGGGTCACACAGAGTCGGACACAACTGAAGCGACGCAGCAGCAGCAGCAGCACTGATGGTATGATATCATCTGTGTTAAATATATAGGACAGGAAAAACCCAGAGAAAGAGAGCTGACTGGCAGTTGTCAGCTGGTGAGAGTAGAGAAGAATGAGAATGAGGAGTAACTGGTTAGTAGGTTTCCTTTTGGGTGGTAAAAATGCTTCAGAATCAGATAAAGTTCACAGTTGCACATATTATGAATGTACTAAATACCACTGAATTAACATTTAAAATCCTCAATTTTATATTATATGAATTTCACTTCAATATTATTAAAAACAAATCGGGAAATAGATAAAATCATAATAAACAATGGCTAAGTAGTGTTTACTCCAGAAAGAATGACCAAAATGAGGATCTCTACTTAAGTAAAAAATGTATATAATTATATGAAGATCAATAAAGTTGAAAGAGCCAATAATAACAAAATAAACTCTAATAGAAAGAGAAGGAAAAAATAAAATGATAAATACTAGCAACAGATATTTAACAAAAACTTAATATTATACTGAAGAGTGAAATGTTAATAACACAGAATTTAAGAATTAAGACATCTGTGTCAACTATTGCAATTGTGAAAATTATTGTGGACAATTTTGTTAATGCAATTGGACTTAAAGATGGGAAAATGTTTAAATACCGAAGGAATAAAAATATATCTATTTACAAAACAAATGATACATCCTCAGAAAAATCCTAAAGATACCAAACTTTCAGAATTAAAATAGAATTCAGTAAGCTGGGGAGAATATCCAAAAAACATGCCAAGTTCCATAAATAATTCCCAGTCACAAGTTAGAAAAAAAGGCTGTAAAATAAAAGTTCCAGTCACAATTATTTAAGATTACAAAATACAATTAGCACTTTTCTTTTTAAAGTAAAGTACCTATATAAAGGACCTGGAACACAAAGCTTTCTCAACACTCTTAGCCACCAACATCACTTAGATAAGTTTGTGGTAACAGGTTCCCAGGGCGTTGGGATAGTGTCCATTCCATAGAAGTATTCAGGGATTGGAGTTCCTCAAACCTACCATAGATGCATGAGGGTTCCAGCATGGCAGAGATCTGTAACTAGTCCCAGTGAAGAAGACGGGGAAACTGGAGAAGATAAGGCATTCATGAGATATGGATGATGTGGAGTCAGAGCCAGTGCAAAGGAAGTTGGGTCCATGTAGCAAATTGTTCTCCAAGTCAACTAGGCGGGTGAATGATCAACAATAATACAATTTGTTAAATGACTACTGATTGAGTTCTTTTGCTGAAAGAAAACTATTGTAAAATTTGACTGTAAGACACCATGGTGAGTTATGTTCAAACTTCAAACTGTTACAATCACTCTGGGAGATACATTTTTATCCCTATTAGACAGATGGGGAAACTGAAACTAAACAGCTGGAAGACACCTGCCCTAAATCACAGAATGAATAAGAATAGGGCCTGGGATTTGACCATAGATGTACATGAACTGAAATAAACAACGCAAAGAATAGAGGAAAATGATAGAATGGGAAAGACTAGAAATCTCTTCAAGAAAACTGGAGACACCAAGGGAATATTTCATACAAAGATGGGCATGATAAAGGACAGAAATTTAAGGACCTAATAGAAGCAGAAGAAATTAAAAAGATGTGGCAAGAAAACACAGAATTATACAAAACACAGCAGTGACCACAGGACTGGAAAAGGTCACTTTCTGTCCCAATCCCAAAGAAGAGCGACAAAGAATGTTCAAATTACTGTACAATTGTGCTCACTTAACATGTTTATAAGAGTATGCTCAAATTCCTTCAAGCTAGGTTTTAGTACATGCACTGAGAACTTCCAGATGTACAAGGTGGGTTTCCAAAATGCTGATATTCGTTAGGTCATGGAGAAAGCAAGGAAGTTCCAGAAAAACATCTACTTCTGATTCATTAACTGTACTAAAGCCTTTTACTGTGTGGATCACAACAAACTATGGAAAATGTTTAGAGACAGCAATACCAGACCATCTTATCTACCCCCTGAGAAACCTGTACACAGGTCAAGAAGCAACACTCAGAACCAGACATGGAACAATGGGCTGGTTCAGAGTTGGGAAAGGAGTGTATCAAGGCTATATATTGTCACCCTGCTTATTTAACTTATATGCAGAGTACCTCATGTGAAATACTTGGCTGGATAAGTCACAAGCTGGAATCAAGATTATAGAAATATCAACAATCTCAGATGTGCACATAATACCACTCTAATGGCAGAAAGAATCTGCCTGCAATACAGCAGACCCAGGTTCAATTCCTGAGTCAGGAAGATCCCCTGGAAAAGGAAATAGCAACCCACTCCTGTGTTCTTGCCTGGAGAATCCCATGGACAGTGGAGCCTGGTCCATGTGGTTGCAAGAGTCAGACACAACTTAGCAACTAAACCACCACCAATGGCAGAAGGTGAACAGGATCTAAAGAGCCTCCTGCTGAGGGTGAAAGATAAGAGTAAAAAAGTTGCACTGAAACTCAACATTCAAAAAACGAAGATTACAGCATCCAGTTCCATCACTGGCAAATAGATGGGGAAATGTGGAAGCGGTGACAGATTTTATTTTCTTGGGCTCCAACATCACTGCTGATGGTGATTGCAGCTATGAAATTAAAAGAAGCTTTCTCCTTGGAAGGAAAGCTATGACAAACCTAGACAGCATATTAAAAAGTAGAGACATCACTTTGCCGACAGAGGTCTGTATAGTCAAAGCTATGTTTTTTTCTAGTAGCCATATATGGAGGAGAGAGTTGAGTCATAAAGAAGGATGAGTGCCGAAAAACTGACACTTTTGAATTGTGGTGTTATGACGCTTTTGAATTGTGGTGTTACAGAAGACTTGAAAATCCCTTGGACTTCAAGGAGATCAAACCAGGCAATCCTAAAGGAAATAAACCCTGAATATTCATCGGAAGGGCTGAAGCCGAAGCTCCAATACTTTGGCCATTTGATGTGAAAGGCCAACTCACTGGAAAAGACACTGATGCTGGGAAAGACTGAAGAGAAAAGGACAAGGACAAGATTGTTAGATAGAATCACCAATTCAATGGACACAAATTTGTGCAAATTCTGGGAGACAGTGGAGGACAGAGGAGCCTGGTGTGCTATAGTCCATGGGGTTGCAAAGAATGGGACATGACTCAGCAACTGAACAACAACAATAGTGATGCATGCATACATCATTATTCAACAATGTCATCCAGAATAAGACTGTAGGAATGGTCTCGATGGTTTTCCTGAATAATATTTATTTTCAAGACATATGCCTGGCACTAAGAGTTGAACTAACTACAAAGATCACATTCAATTAGTGAACAGGCACCATCAATTATTTTCCTTTCATACAATATTTCTAACAACAGTGCAGCCTTAGAACTTAGTTCAGTTCAGTTCAGTCTCTCAGTCGTGTCCAACTCTTTGCGACCCCATGAATCGCAGCATGCCAGGCCTCCCTGTACATCACCATCTCCTGGAATTCACTCAAACTCACGTCCATCAAGTCAGTGATGCCATCCAGCCATCTCATCCTCTGTCGTCCCCTTCTCCTCTTGCCCCCAATCCCTCCCAGCATCAGAGTCTTTTCCAATGAGTCAATTCTTCTCATGAGGTGGCCAAAGCCCTGGAGTTTCAGCTTTAGCATCATTCCTTCCAAAGAACACCCAGAACTGATCTCCTTTAGAATGCACTGGTTGGATCTCCTTGCAGTCCAAGGGACTCTCAAGAGTCTTCTCCAACACCACAGTTCAGAAGCATCAATTCTTCGGCGCTCAGCTTTCTTCACAGTCCAACTCTCACATCCATACATGACTACTGGAAACTTAGTTAGGCCTCAGTTATTGATGCTATAGTTATCATATATTATTATTATAGTTATTGAAGCTACTTCTTGAGAAAATCATTTATGGCAAATGATGAGATGGAATAGAAAATTTACTATCAATTTATACATGATGCAAACAGGGGGAATAGAGCAAGTGCTTAGAGACTTTAATAAATGTTGTTTGAGGTTATGTGCTGATACAACATATATGAAGAAGAGACAAAAATAGAGGGTTATATGGAAACATTCTTTGTTCGAACTATCAAACAAACATAGTCCTAAAAAATTTATACCCAAAACCATAAACCAGGAAAGACCCTCTGCTGGGGAACATGAAATTAAAACATACTTATTTCCCCAGATTGTCCAGATAGCACACATGGCTGATTATGAGCTGATTTAATAATTCTTTTTATCAAAGGTGAAAGCATTTGATAGACAAGGATACATTTACAGCATTCTGAATCTATATTCACTTGCCCAGCTGAGCTCAGACAAGGTTATTAAAAATGACACAGAAGCTTTAGGATCTGCAGCAGTAAGAGAGTTGTTTATGGCTGGCTTCCTGGATGTAAAGAAGAGGAAACCTTGTTACAGTAACATGGAGTGTGTTTCTCTAATCAACTGCTAATAGAATGGATATGGGGTAAACAGAGATGGCTTTTGCCAAGACATAAATTTCTGATAAGGTAAAGGATTTTTCTCCATCAAGCTATGAAAGGAATCCCTTTTAGGAACTTCCACTTCAAATCTTTCCTTTTGAGATATTTTCCTTGCAAGAAACTTCAGCCTATTCATGGCAGATGCAAAGGACTTGTTTAGCGGGATATGACCATTTTACAACTCAAAAATGGCTTGGTAAGGACCTAGGACTTGAACTTAATGAAATTTGGAACAATAATGTGTTTTAACTTCTGTGCCTATATTATTCAGTGGGCCATCTTTCAGCTTCTTTCCTTTTTGATTTATTCTACTACATGTTGAGAATAGTGATCAATAAGTACATGTGTAATACAGTCTATTATGAGAGTAACTGAGCAATAAGGAGTAAAGCTAGATTTATATCATAAAGATATGCAGTCTCCTGAAACAGGTCCTAAATTTGGGCCTTGAATATGTTCCTGTGATTGCTTCATATTATATTAGATTATACTATAAAGCTACTGTTATCAAGAAAGTATGGCACTGGCACAGAAATATAGATCTATGGACCAAGACAAAGGGCCCAGAGGTCAGGCTCCTCTGTTAATGGGATTTTCCAGGTAAGAAGACTGGAGTGGGTTGCCAAGCCCTTCTCTAGGGGATCTTCCCAACCCAGGGATGAAATCCTTGTCTCTTACATCTCCTGTATTGGCATGTGGGTTCTTTACCACTATTACTACCTGGGAAGCCCCTTTTTCAAACCTACGCACCTACACTCTCCTTTTCATTGTTCAGTCACTCAGTCACATCCAACTCTTTGCGACCCCATGGACTGCAGCACACCTGGCTTCCCTGTCCTTCACTATCTCCTGGAGTTTGGTCAAACTCATGTCCACCAAAATTGATGACAAAAGAAGTAAGAATATACAATGGAAAAAAGACAGCCTGTTCAATAAGTGGTGCTGGGAAAACTGGACAGCTGCATGTAAGAGAATGATATTAGAACACTTTCTAACATGATACACAAAAATAAATTCAAAATAGATTAAAGACATGAATTTAAGGCCACACATTATAAAACTCCTAGAGAAAAACATAGGCAGAACACTCTTTGACATAAATCACAGTAAGATCTTTTATGATCTATCTCTTAGAGTAATGAAAATAAAAACAAACAAATGGAATCTTTTGCATGGCAAAGGATCAAAAAACCCTCAGAACAGGAGAAAAATTTTGCAAATAAAGAAACTGACAAAAGATTAATCTCCAAAATACAAAGAGCTCATGCAGCTCAATATATTCAAAACAAACAACCCAAACAGTATGGAGTTTTCCTTACAAAACTAGAAATAGAAATACCATATGATCTAGCAAACTCACTCCTGGGCATATACCCAGAGAAAGCCATAATTCAAAAAGATACATGTACCCTAATGCTCATACTAGCACTATTTACAACAGTCAGGACACAGAAGCAACCTAAATGTCCATCAGCAGAGGAGTGGATAAAGATGTGGTACACATACACAGTGGAATACTACTCAGCCATAGAAAGGAATGAGACTGGGTCATTTGCAGAGATGGAGATGAGCTTAACGACAGTCATACAGAATGAAGCAAATCAGAAAGATGAAAATAAATACTGTATATTAATGCATACATGTGGAATCTAGAAAAAATGTCACAGATGATCCTATTTGCAAAACAGAAATTGAGACATAGATGTAGAGAACAAATGTGTGGATCCCAAGGGGGAAAAGAGGAGGGTGGGAGGGACTGAGATTGACACATATATACTACTGATACTGTGTATAAAGTGGCTAACTAATGAGAACATACTGTATAGGACAGAGAACTATACTTAATGCACTATGTTGACATTAATGGGAAGGAAATTCAAAAGGGAGGGGCTATATGTAACATATAGCTGAGTCATTTTGCTGTTCAGTAGAAACTAATATCATAAAGCAACCGTACTATATATGGTAAAGCAACTATATAATACAACATTGTAAAACAACCAATAAAAATGTATAAAAAATTAAATAAACATTGCCTAGTCCTTTCCAGATGGAGTTGAGGTACCCACTAGAACAACAAAACTGTTTTTCTGAAATATTCTATATTTAGATCAAAAAAATTAAATGAAAATCCTATTATAAGACATCTATGCTGTGCATATGAACACACATATATATTCATATGCAATAAATACGGTTTGAGTACATATGAACACTTCTACGTTCATAATCATAGAAGGAAATCAGTCCTAAATATTCATTGAAAGGACTGATGTCAAAGCTGAAACTCCAGGACTTTGCCACCTGATGCGAAGAGGTGACATTTGAAAAGACCCTGATGCTGGGAAAGATTGATGGCGGGAAAAGAAGGGGATGACAGAGGATGAGATGGTTGGTTGGCATCACCAATTCAATGGACATGCGTTTGAGTAAACTTCGGGAGTTGGTGATGGACAGGGAGGTCTGGTGTGCTGCAGTCCATGGGGTCACAAAGAGCAGGACGCAACTGAGCCACTGAACTGACTAAACTGAACACTTCTATGTACATGATGAAAATACAGTCAGCTCCCCAGTAATCTTTTCTGTGGATGGATGAGGGAAATAAAATTGACCCTTGAACAATGATTAAGGGTGCTGACATTTCCAGAGGTCAAAATCTGAGTATACCTTTACAGTCACCCTCTTTATCTGTGGTTCTGTGTTCCTGGACTCAACAAATTGCAGACAGTATAGTACCTTATTTCTTGAGGGAAAAAAAAAAATCTGTAAGTGGACCCATGCAGTTCAAATGTGTGTTGTTCAAGAGTGAACTGTCCATCAGCATGTGAATGGATAAGAAAGCTGTGGTACATATACACAATGGAGTATTACTCAGCCATTAAAAATAATACATTTGAATCAGTTCTAATGAGGTGGATGAAACTGGAGCCTATTATACAGAGTGAAGTAAGCCAGAAAGAAAAACACCAATACAGTACACTAACACATATACATGGAATTTAGAAAGATGGTAACGATAACCCTGCAAGCGAGACAGCAAAAAAGACACAGATGTATAGAACAGTCTTTTGGACTCTGTGGGAGAAGGAGAGGGTAGGATGATTTGGGAGAATGGCATTGAAACATGTATAATATCATATATGAAACGAATCACCAGTCCAGGTTCGATACATGATACTGGATGCCTGGGGCTGGTGCACTGGGACGACCCAGAGGGATGGTACAGTGAGGGAGGAGGGAGGGGGGTTCAGGATGGGGAACACGTGTACACCTGTGGTGTATTCATGTTGATGTATGGCAAAACCAATACAATATTGTAAAGTGATTAACCTCCAATTAAAATAAATAAATTTATATTAAAAGAAAGAGTGAACTGTAGGTGAAAATGTTTGTTGAATTACCTGTACCCCTATTATCCTGGTTATTGTCTCCATCTTTTCCTACAGGCACCCCATCTACTCCTAACTCTCTGCAGCACTCTCTCCCCAACTACATCCTACAACCTCCAGATGATGTGCCTCTCTCAGAAACAAGTTCCATCCACAAAGAAGAGGGAAAAGTAGAGACAGAGGCAGAAAGAAAACCTTGGGGATGATAGATACCCTGGCTCCAGTTAGTCCTAAAACCAGTCCCACTCAATTCCTTATATGAGTCATATGTTTTTAGCTATTTAAGTTGTGCTGCTGTCACTCCCAGCCATATAGATGCCACAGTGCTGCAAAACTTATCATGAAGTCAACTTATCATCTGCTTCTATTCTTCTTTCATATGCTATGAGAAGAGACTAGAAAACCCTGTCCTCATATTTTTATCAGCATAAAGTTTCTGTGTATAAAGCCCAGTCCTGCTTCTCTATCTTATCCAAACTCTCATTCTGCTTGACCTCTTGTCAGTATTAGGCAGAGCTGACCACTTCTTGATGGAGAAGGCAATGACTCCCCACTCTAGTACTCTTGCCTAGAAAATCCCTAGATGGAGGAGCCTGGTAGGCTGCAGTCCATGGGGTTACTAAGAGTTGGACACGACTGAGCAACTTCACTTTCTCTTTTCACTTTCATGCATTGGAGAAGGAAATGGCAACCCACTCCAGTGTTCTTGCCTGGAGAATCCCGGGGATGGTGGAACCTGGTGGGCTGCCATCTATGGGGTTGCACAGTCAGACACAACTGAAGCTACTTAGCAGCAGCAGCAGCAGCAGCAGACCACTTCTTGAAACACACTGCCCTCTTGCATTCTGGGACACCACACTCTCCTTCCTCACTGGGTCTTCTGCTCCTTGACAACCCCTATATGTTGGGATCCCTAAGGAGGTCAGCCCTGGAATTTCTTTGGAGGGAATGATGCTGAAGCTGAAACTCCAGTACTTTGGCCACCTCATGTGAAGAGTTGACTCACTGGAAAAGACTCTGATGCTGGGAGGGATTGGGGGCAGGAGAAGGGGACGACAGAGGATGAGATGGCTGGATGGCATCATTGACTCAATGGACGTGAGTTTGAGTGAACTCTGGGAGATGGTGATGGACAGGGAGGCCTGGCATGCTGTGATTCATGGGGTCGCAAAGAGTCAGACATGACTGAGTGACTGAAATGAACTGAACTGAACTGAACTGATGGCCTCTTCTATAACTTTGCTGCACAAATGTTTTTAACAAATGGTTCTGGAGCAACTGGAGCATAGGGCCCCTAAAGTAAACCTTTACCTAAATTTCATACCTTATAAGAAAGTATTAACTCAAAAGATTCACAAACTTAAAGGTAAAATGTAGAAGTATTAAACTGTTAAAAGCATATGGAGAAGTCCTAAGTCTCTAGAGCAGGCAAAGAGATTTTAGACTTGACAACAAAAGCACACAGCTCATAAAAGAAAAAAAAAATGAACCACAGAAAAATTAAAAACCTCTGCCTTGTGGAGTACCTTGTGAAGAGGATGAAAAACCAAGCTACAGAGTGAAAGGTAATATTTATAAATCACATATATTTATAAAAGGTCGTGTGTGTGTGTGTGTGTGTGCGCACACATGTTAGTTGCTCAGTCACGTCTGACTCTTTGTGACCCCATGGACTGTAGCCAGCCAGGCTTCTCTGTCCCTGGAATCCTCCAGGCAAGAATATCAGAGTGGGCTGCCATTTCCTTCTTCAGTACAAGGTCCTACACCTCGAATATATAACAAACTCTCAAACCTCAACACTACAAAAACAAGTCCGTATATTTGATAAATATGAAAAAGATATGAAGAGTCATTTAACCAGAGAAGATATACAGGTGGCAAATAAGCATATGGGAAAATATTCAATACCATTAGGGATAAGAAAAGTTTAAATTATACCCACAGGAGATATCACTACATACCTAAATTAGTGTCTGTGTGCTGTGCTTAGTCACTCAGTTGTGTCTGACTCTTTGTGACCCCATGGACTGTAGCCCGCCAGGCTCCTTTATCCATGGGAATTCTCTAGGCAAGAATACTGGAGTGGGTTGCCATGCTCTCTTCCAGGGGATCTCCCTATCCCAGGTATTGAACCCAGGTCTCCCACATTGCAGGCGGATTCATTTGGACTGAGCCACCAGGAAAGCCCAAGATTGCTGGAGTGGGTTGTCATTTCCTTCTCCAGGGGATCTTCTCGATCCAGGAATCAAACCATGGTCTCCTGCATTGCAGATGATACTTTACCAGATGAGCCACCAGGGAAGCCCTAAATTAGTGGCTAATTAAAAAAAAAAAAACAAAACCAAAACAAAACTGTGAGAACACCAAATGCTGGCAAGGATGCAGAAAAATGAGACCACTCATACATTACTGGTTAGAAGGTAAAATGCTACTTTATCAGTCAGAAGGTAAAATGGTAGCAGTTTCAGTTTCTCACAAAACTAAACTTGTGCTTACCATATGATCCAGTAGTTGTACTCTTGGGCATTTACGCCAGAGAGATGGTAACTTATTGTCAATAAAAAGCTGTACATGAATGCTCATAGTTTTATTTGTAAAGGTCAAAATCTGGAAATAATCCAAATGTCCTTCAGTGGATGAATGGGTAAATAAACTATGTTATATTCATACAATAAAATGCTATTGTCAATAAATAGCATAAACTACTGATACACTCAAAACCTTGGATATTACATGGATATTACATTGACTGAAAACAGCCAATCTCAAAAGCTCATGTACTGGATGATTCTATTTGTGTAAACATTTCTAAAATAACAGAATGATAGAGATGGAGAAGATATCAGTGATTGCCCAGGGTTAGGAATGGTGGGGAGAAGAGTTGACTATAACTGCAAAGAGGAGCAAATAAAGGATGTAAGATCTTTGTGATAATGTAACAATTCTACATCTGGATTATATTGGTGGCTACATGCCTCTACACACAGGACACAATTGAGAGAACCACACACACACACACACACACACACACACACACACACACACACACACATACACACACACCCCATACCCACAAGTGACTTGAGTAACTGTAAAACTGATGACATTTGAACATGCTGTGGATTGTACTAGCATCAATGTCATGGTTTTAATATTGTACAATAGTTTTATAAAGATGTTAACACTGAGGGAAACTGGGTGAATGGTATACAGTCCCTCTGTATACTCTGATTCTGTGAATCAATAATTCTTTGAAAAGTTACAAAATTAACTGAGAGTCTATTTAAAAAACCCAAGCCCAGATTTCATCTCAGACCACTTAAATCAGCTTCTCTAATTAAGCCAGGTAGTATCAAATAACGGAGAAGGCAATAGCAACCCACTCCAGTACTCTTGCCTAGCAAATCCCATGGACAGAGGAGCCTGGTAGGCTGCAGTCCATGGGGTCGCTAGGAGTCGGACACGACTGAGTGACTTCACTTTCACTTTTCACTCTCATGCATTGGAGAAGGAAATGGCAACCCACTCCAGTGTTCTTGCTTGGAGAATCCCAGGGACAGTGGAGCCTGGTGGGCTGCCGTCTCTGGGGTCACACAGAGGCGGACATGACTGAAGCAACTTAGCAGCAGCAGCAGTATCAAACAACAGCATGTTAAAAACACCCTAGATAGTCCCAACAAGCAGCCAGCATTAAAAACCAGTGTGCCAAAGTAGGTTTTTCATGGTGTCATCCCAAAACGGAAGCAAAGAATGATCTGGAAACTTATTAGTCATGCACATTATCAGGCCACACCGTAGACTTACTAGCTCAGAAAACAAGCAAAGTTGTGTTTTAAAAAAAAACATCTAGGTAATTTTGTACTATTCAATTGGTAGCAATTATTCTCAACTATGTGTATACAGTGGCATCAATCAAGGAGCTCAAAAAATAAATATATCTAGTATCTATACTCCACCACCCCAGACCGATCTATATAAATCAAACTGCTGGCCTGGGGTTGACAATTTTAAAAAGCTTCCTGGATGATTTTAATGTGTTGCCAGGTAAAAGAATCACTGATCTAAAGCTGGGTTCTGAATTTTTTCTGCTTGAATTCTTTCAAAAATTAGATTTAGGAAACTTCCCCTAGAAAATATACATTCACACACAATTTACATATATTTTCAAGACATTTCTAGGAGTCATATAAAGAATTCCTGCTTTAGGGATTTTATGTGGTTTATTTCTAAGAAACTTAAGGGGTCTCCCCCCAAAAAAGGAAAGGAGTTTTAGATAATGATAATTTATGTTCTTTAGACATTTATCAGCACATTCTGTTTCTAAGCAGGTAAACTGGATTGAGGATGAGCTGTCCATCTTGAGTTCAGAGATAATTTTTGTAATTTACTAAGCATGTATAATGAGAACATATCCTGCTTAATTCTGTCTTATTTCCCCAATAATTATCTGCTATATTTTATTATGTATAGCTCTCTTTAAAAATGAATATACATCCTCCAACGTATTGTTCCCTCTTTTGAATTTTATATATGAGTCACTCTAATGCTTTTCAAAAATTTGAATTTTTGTCATTAACACCACTGCCAAAAATCCCACTTTTGGAAAATCTAGGCTACAAGAAATGTCCTTGTGAAACATGTCTCTAGAAATAACTTCACAGAGCTGATAATAAAACACATGGTCAAACTAACTGAAAACTATTCATTCACACATTCAACTATCAAGTATGTAGTATGTGGGTAACCACTGTTCAAGGCACCAAAGAAAGAAAATATTCCCCATTCTCATGCATCTTACAGTCTAGTTTGGAAAGAAAAGATAATAAACTTAAGTAATGACATCACATATTGAATGGTGATAAGATTTGTAGAAAAAGAAAAAAATAAGGAATAGAGAAGTCCAAGGAAAACCTTTGTGAGCAGAGACGAGTAAACTTAAAGGAGGTGAAGGAATCATAGATATAAACGTCTAGAGGCATTATATTCCAGGAAGAGGGAATCTGAACGGCTCGATGAAGAAGCTCCCCTGGCCTGTTAGGAGAGCGAGAAATCAGTGTGACAGGAAAAAGAAAGGGGAAAACAGACAAGAGAGGTGGCAGTCCCAGGGTCATAGTTTGGTGGGCTTTCTTGGTCATTAATGAACTTGATTCATACCACAGCGTGAGAAGGTAATCACTAGAGACTTTCCAGTGGAGGAGTGAAGTATTCTGTGTTGAAAACAGAACCCTCCAGCACAGGGGTCCACAGCCTCTGGCATCTAATGCTTCATGATGTGACGTGAAGCTGATCTAATAATAGAAATAAAGTTCACAAAAATGTCCTTGAATCATCCTGAAATCATCCCCCACCCTAGTTGGTGGAAAAATTGTCTTCCAAAGCCAATCGGTCCCTGGCCAAAAGGTTGGGGACCCTGGCTCTAGCAGACTATTGAGAATGAACTGAGAGCATGAGCAATCCTGGAAGCAGAGAGCCCAGGTTAACAGAATCATTTAAACGCTAGGGAACAGGTCATATGTTTGAAACTTAAAGTATTTTTACCTAAGGTTCTAAGTTTCTATCATCATTTTATTTATACACTCTCAGGCTGTATTATGTCCCACGTGGGATAAAGGAGGAAGGCGAAGAACAGGAAGCAGCAGGAATGCACAGCTTCAAGGCTCTTTTCTCTCAGAAAAAAATTGATGGACATGCCTTTAAAAGCTTCTTTATTCTTGCCATAATTCATAACATCATTTGTGGCACTGAATGCTGTGTCCTGTCCAGTGAAACAGGAAGAATTAAGGCAGATGAAACACCTGTAGGTTTGTCTTAAGTAAGCAATATATTTTTCCAAAGATCAAGATAAACTTCAAATGGACAATAACTAGACATTGTCTCAAACTATAACAAAAGGTTTTTGAAGTCCTATCAACAAGAATGGGATCTCTGTAAAGCCATACAATGGCACAGAATTGTAAATAGTACATTGCCCCCCTTACTCAAAAATAAATAGGTAAATATGCCAGTTTCCTGACTAGTATGGCTTTTTTGACAACTGAATATCACAAACACTTAGTAGAATCTTTCACACACATAGTCATCCACCAGATTACAAACAAAGCTCTATTATAGTACAATGCACATGTATACTATTATGTACGAAACGAAGTGCCAGTCTATGTTCGATACAGGATACAGGCTGCTTGGGGCTGGTGCATGGGGATGATCCAGAGAGATGATATGGGGTGGGAGGTGGGAGGGGAATTCAGGATTGGGAGCTTGTATACACCCGTGGTGGGTTCATGTCAATGTATGGCAAAACCAATACAGTATTGTAAAGTAAAATAAAGTTAAAAAAAAAAAGAAAAGAAAAAGAAAAGTAGCTCTTTCAAAGAAATGATGCTGGGTCTGTTATATACTTCATGGGGGAAAAAATGCATCTTGATCTCTACCTTCCACCATAAACAAAAAACAATTCTAGGCAGATTGCAGATTCCAGTATGGAAGGGAAAAGAATACAGATGACAGAGGAAAACACAAAGAATTATCTTCGTGGCGCCAAATTAGGCAAAGATTGCTGGAACAAGATATTAACATTACTAATCCCAGAAGAAAATCAAGAATTTCTTTGTATCAAAAGATTATATTAACAGAGTAAAAAGGTAAACCGCAAAATATACCTGATAAACGATGTATATCTACATATATGAACCACCACTATAATCTATAATAGACAATACGAAAAAGAAAAATTTTTATCAGATGCTTAATAAATGATATTCACATAGCCAATAAATGTATAAAAATGTATTCAAGTTCATTACTCATCAGATAAATACTAAAACCACAATATATCACCACACAGAATGGTAAAAAAAAATATGGAAAATAATATGTATAGGGAGCAACTGAACCCCCATACTTCAGTGCTCTGATGTATGAGGAAACAGACTACTAGAGGCATTTTAAGCTGGAGAAAATTAATTTGGAAATTAGACACCCACAAAAGTTTGTGAAACTTCCTGTATTAGTTTCAGACAATTGCATAATAAATTAGCCCCCAAGTCAGCAGCTTAACATAACAACCACCGTTTATTTTCCCAGTTCCTATGGGTTAAGAATTCCATGTAAACGTGGTTGGACCCTCTGGGCCAGCGTCTTGTTTTCCACAGGCAGCAGTCCAGGTGCCCACCTGGATTATATTCATCTCAAGGATCAACTCAGAGTTTCTGCTTCCTAACTCACACCTGATGCTGTTGTTAGTCTTCATAATATCTACTTTCAAGATCATTCCAATTAAATTTCTTCAAATGTTTGGAAGTTTCTTTTCTTCTGTAACATGGGCATACCCTGCTGTGCCCTTTATATACTATCTCTTATCTCTGAAATGTTAATCATGAACTGTATGTGACCAGCTATTCCTGCAACCCAAGACCAACCTGAAATGCCAGTTGCTTCGAGGATGTTCACCCCAGCCTGACTTATTGCTCTGAATACATCAGGGCACCTACCTCATTTAAAAAGCTCTGTCTGTTAATTACATTAATGATGTGAATTTCTGTCACATACTAAAATAAATATTTTTTGCATGTTGATATTTTACAAGATGCAGAAATGTTGAATCATGTCGTACCTCTGAAATTAACATAATGTTTGATTGTTAACTATACCTCAGAATCATAAACTATGATAAGCTAGGGAAAATATAAGAATTAGTTGTGACTTCTGAAAACAGAAGTTCACATTTCAATTCTCTCCTCCCCTTTCCCAACTTTTTGTATCATATCTACATTTTCAGAATATAAAGCTATTATGACATAGGCTGGAATCTGGGCTCCTTTACCTGAATGCTTGCACCTGGATAAAAGTCTCCTCCAGCAGCAGAATATATAGGACTAAAATTAACCACAGGCACCTAAAGTCTGGTTAATTACAAACAATAGCATACCAAAAGGCCACAAACCTACTGCCACTTCTGAAGTGCTAGGGTCAATGGAGGGTACTGTGCATGATCACTGCACACAGCAGCACCAAGGGGGTAGGCAGACCACCCCTCCAGCATCCAATGATACACCCATACCCTCACCTCTTTAAGGAAACAATGCCCTCCCCACTTCAACAGCAAGCAAGGATACTTGTTGCTTTCACTCCCTCGGTGCAACAGGAGTCCTAATAAAGCCCTGTCTGAATTCCTCAGCAGATTTCAATTGATTAAATAGAGTCCAAGGACCCAAATCTGTATCAATTACATACTATTTTTTTTAACCTTCCTTTAATCTTCACACTAATCTTTACTGCAATGTCTCTTCAGTTATTTTCATTTCTGAAGCGGGTTCTTTCGTAGACTTCTCAAGGAGGGCGCCTGGAACATTTTCATGAAACACTGTCATATGATCAGGATCAGCATTACTGATTTTTCCTTTTGCCTCTAGGCTCCAGAATGGCTCCGCATCAAACTGTTAATGATTCTATCTTTAAAAGTTTGAGATTTTGCTTGTCAAGGATTTTTGGCATTAAATTCCCTTTTTGAAGAATTACTGCCTTAAAAATTTCATTTACTTTGATTTCTGAGTTGTTTGGAGCCCCTGAAGTTTTGTGTCAGACACCAGTGCCTTTTTTGCTTTTCCTGGCTCCAGACCTGAATTTGAGCTTCCCTGGCGTTCGTCTTTACCGTTCCCATCCTACTTAATTTTGATTCTGCTCCTTATTGTTGATGTCCATTGTGTAGTCCAGTCCCACTGGAACCCTGACAGTTCAGTGGGAGGATATAAAGACTTTCATGCGTTACTTTAGATGTCTGCCTCATTCACTGGTGGAGTTTAGCCAAGATCCTCTGCCTTCAACTGCAGCTCCTTACTGGACTCCTTCACCGCCCAAGCTCTGAGCTCTGGTGTGGGGCCCTACATATCCCCCACACAGAGCATGCGTGGGGCTCTTCTGGAAAGGGGTAGGGCTGGGCTTTCTGTGCTGCTTTAATGAAAATGTGCCTGGCCTTCAGCCGGTGACATTGTTGCTTTCTTCTGCTTTCTCCAGTTTTAGGGTGATACTGGGCAGGTCTAGTGGGTATTGTCCATCGGTTTGTATTTTGTGATTACAAGGGGATACTGGAGTGGGTTGCTATGCCCTCCTCCAGGGGATCTTCCCAACCCAGGGATCCAACCCTTTTCTCAAGCATCTCCTGCATTGGCAATTGGATTCCTTACCACTAGTGCCACCTGCTCTTGTTAAAATATTGTTAGTGGATTTTGGTTTTAATATCTTAATGGCCCTGTGTTATGTGGGAATCATGGAAGACACAAATTATGCTTCCACAACTGCTGCCATCTTCCCATAATTCTTAAACAATTTATTTTTAAAAGAAACTTTAAAGGAAAAAAAAAATAGAGAATCAGATTTATTTTTTATGTATAGAAAGAAAAAAAAAAAAACACGTACAAGATGACTGTTTGCTGGAGGCTTAGATATGTTCTCATTGTTAGCAAGGGAGACTACAACTGGTAGGGATGTGACAGCTCCTGGTACAGACAAGATGTTGACTAGATAGTCCAAATGCCCTTGTGCTGCAAACATCCAGGCATGTGATGGCCAGGCCACGCTCAGAAGAAAGAGAGAGAAAGGCTCTAGGAGTGAAGAGGGACAGGAAACCCAGGGGCAAGTTGTCATCCAATATTTCAGCTGCCAGGGTAGGGGTTCTCTTATTGGTCTATTGAGACAGGTGCCTGAATGAGTTGTCTTTTGCTGGGAGAGGAGGCAGAGATCTGCAGTGGAGACACACACACACACACACACACACACACACACACACATGTCTGATGGTAGATTGTGCCCCTAATAGAAGGTTGACTAGATACAGCAGTCCCCAACCTTTTTGGCACCAGGGGCCAGTTTCATGGAAGACACTTTTTTCCACAGACAGGTAGGGGGGTTGTTTTGGGGGTGATTCAAGTGCATTATATTCATTGTGTATTTTATTTCTATTGTTATTAGCTCCACTTCAGATCATCAGTGTGGGACAATTAATAAGATGGCACCAGTCAGGCTCTCTTGCCCCATGCTCTCATGCCCTCTCACCTCATGTTCTGTAAACAATGACTTTACATGGTTATGTAACAGCTGAGATCACTTATAGCATTGCACATGCATGTCATGAGGTACCCACCTGCCCACAGGCTACTTTTGTTCTGTAAGTATATATAAGCTTCACATGGAAAAGCCCGTCAGGGTTGTGTGCAATTATGTTGTGTTATGTCTGCTGCTACAGCTGCTGTGCCAGCCAGGAGAGAATAAATGTGTCTGCAATTCCTTTGGCTCCTTTCATTTTCTTCCAGCCCCTTAGGTCATGCCTTGCCTACCATGGATTCAGCAAACAATGCACACAATGAGATGCAGAGAGGAAACTGATGCTGTGAGCAGGATCAGCAATACAATCAGATATTAGATCCCAGAGACTGAGGACCCCTGGACTAGAAAACATTCTAATCATTAAGGAAACTTTATAGTCTGGGCTCTGGATGAGGAAGAAAAAGACATCTCTGAGGGAATCCCAGGTGGCACAGAAGGAAAGAATCTGCCTGCCAATGCAGGAGGCACAGGAAACTTGGGTTGGATCCCTGGTTGGGTAAGATCAATTGGAAGAGGAAATGGCAACCCACTCCAGTATTCCTGCCTGGAAAGTACCATGGACAGAAGAGCCTGGAGGATTGTAGTCCATGTGGTCTCAAAGAGTTGGAAACAACTGAGTGAGCATGCATATGCACAGCGACCGACTATTTGTCCTCCCCAAATTCATATGTTGAAATCATAACCTCTAAGGTGATGTTCTTAAGAGGTGGGACTTTTGGGCAGTGATTAGGTCATGAAGGCAGAGCCCTTATGAACGAGTGCCCTTGTAAAAGAGGCCTAAGAGAGCCCCCTTGCCCCTTCTGATGTGTGAGAACACAGCAAATAGATGACTATCTATTAATCAGAAAGTAGGCCCTCATCAGACACCAAGTCTGCATGTACCTTGATCTTGACTTCTCAGCATCTAAAACTGAGAAACGAATTTCTGTTGTTTATATGCCATTGAGGCTATGGTACTTGTTATAGCAGTCCAAATAAGACAGCCTGGGATTCAGCCAGCCAGTGTCTGATTATAAGTGCAAAGGGTATAGTAAACTAGAGGAAGGGGTGGAGGCTGGGGAAGGGGGACATTTTGTTGTAACTAGGGTGATAAGTGAAGTTTGAGTCAGGAGTAACATTAAGGAAATGATATCTAAAAAAACACCACATGTTCATCTCCACAGGGCCTGAAAATGTGTTTGTGAAAAATCAATATTCTTTTGTGATTAAAAACCAAAATCACATTTAACAAAATTGACAACAGGTAAATATGTCCTTAACATGACCAAAAGAGCATATATATATTCGTATATACAAGTATATATTTGTATATACAAGTATACAATATGTGTATATATACAAATATACACATATTTGTATATGTATGTGTGTGTATGTATATATGTAAGTGTGTATATATCTCAAAATCCCAAAGCTAGCAAGGATCCACCATCACCAAAATATGCCCTGATCTCACCATAAACAACTGTCAGCAAATACTACAAATGGGTGGATTACATCAAGACCTACACAAAATAGACAATTTAATAAAACTATAACTGATAAAAGAAATCCCTGTAAATTGGTTAAAGACATAAAAGATTTATACTGTAACCCTAAATGAATAAGATACTGTGAAAAAATAACCAGAAATTAGAAAAACAAAACAAGATTAAAAAACAATTTCTAAAACTAAAAAAAAACAAGCCATGGAAATTAGAATTCTATTGGATGGAATAAGTAGCAGATTAATTAGAGCTGAAGAGAGAAAAGATAAACAGATAGAAAATAAAAACAGGGCAAATACTATGAATCAAAGGGGTGACTATAGAGCAAATTTTTAAAATATTATATTTTGAGATACTTGAATACATAGAACTATAATATTCATCCTAAATTTGTGACTGCTCCCCCACCTTTTTCATTCAGTATCTTTCACCATCCTGTTGTGTAGCCTTGGGAACAAGTGTAATCGATTGAATCACAGCTGTTATCCTCTAAACAGGATATGCTATGCTATGCTAAGTCACCTCAGTCGTGTTCGACTCTGTGTGACCCCATAGACAGCAGCCCACCAGGCTTCCCTGTCCCTGGGATTCTCCAGGCAAGAATACTGGAGTGGGTTGCCATTTCCTTCTCCAATGCATGAAAGTGAAAAGTGAAAGTGAAGTCGCTCAGTCGTATCCGACTCTTAGCGACCCCATGGACTGCAGCCTACCAGGCTCCTCCATCCATAGGATTTTCCAGGCAAGAGTACTGGAGTAGGGTGCCATTGCCTTCTCCAGCATATAACTACCATTTAAAACGGTATGGACAGTTTCCCATATTGTACTTATTATAGTATACCTTTATTCAAACTTAGAAGGTGATTGTTCCTCAAAATTTAACTCAAAGTTACCATGTAAATATATGATAAATTGTTAAAATAACGACAGATGTGATTGTATAGAAACATTAAATCCATGTTGAGATTTGAAAGAACTCTCATAAGGGGTCTTGTCCTTCTTTATCGGAATGCAGGGTAAATTTCCTTTCCCTGTACTTGTGAGGTAGATAAAGTTGGTTTTGCCTTTTCTGATTATCATCTATCCTTAAATGAGGCAAATTTCTGTCATGTTTTTTACATCTTTAGTTTTACACAGTTTGCCACCAGAGCTTGTTGCATAAAAGACTGCCAAGAGAGTGACTATCAGATATTAAAATACGTAATTAAACTGAGATTGACCTCAGTTGTTTCATCAATCTAAAATCAACCAGAGAATGTGTCAGCTTAACTTTGTAGCTTTAGCTAAAGCAAATGCATCTATATAACCAAACAATGATAAGAATATACTCACAGAATCTTGAGATGGAGTGTGAATGTTCATTTTTTTTTAATCTGATCTGAGTGCAGAGAGGGGAGAAGAAAAGACCTTTGGACAAGCCAGATGATGATCCTTATTGTGGCATTGGATCACTTTGCAATTTATGGTTAAAAGTGTGACTATGTAGACATCATCATTGTTCTCATGGCTGAAATCAACACTGAGTAAAATTGGCTAGTTACCTATATCTCTAAACATATGATCTTCCTGTTTCTAAAAGGAAACATGAATCACAAAGGAATCCTGATGGTATTAGGTCTTGAGAGTATTGGGCTATGCTTTATTCATCTGAATATGACCCCTGTGGCCTTTCTAAATATTTAATACCTAAAAATACTATTTTAATCAAGGTCTCTGTCAATATTCTTTTACTGAAATATTATGCATTTTAGATTGTGAATCTGTAATCTATTTGATCCACATCATCAAGGAAAAGTATATAGTCACTTGTCTATTTTAATTTGCTCAGTTCAACTGAAAGGGAAATCTAGCATCTCCTTCTTGAGGTTTTCTTTTCTCCACAATTGTCTAAGAACTTCTAGAAGTACAGTCAGTTCAAAGGGATCATATTTCTTCCCAACGATTCATTTGTTCAGTCCACTAGTGTCTTCATTTTCGTTACTGCCACACTGTATAACATTTGAAATCTAGCTTTACACAGAATTACTGCAGTGAAACCTTGCTCTGCACTCAACATTTGAGCTCTAATGGTATGTCTCTTTTAGTCCACACTTAGATAATTAGGACAAACATCATACCTGGGTGGCTAGGTTCAGAGAGCTTCTGAGCCTCAGGCATGTGGGTTCACCCAGCAAAGTTTAAGCCCAGAATTTTCATTCCCCTCTCAATGAGGACTTCTTTGAGGTATTTAGGTGTATTTACTTCTCAGTCAGAGCTTTTCTAATATTTTAGAGCTGCTAATATTGTTGAAATTCAAATGGGACTGCATTAGGGACTTAAGACACTTTTCCTCTCAGAAATTTGCCCACTTTCTCCACAGAGAATACATTGTGGGCCTAGTTAAGGGGTAGTAGAAGGCAACCAGAGAAGGTGATGGCACTCCACTCCAGCACTCTTGCCTGGAAAATCCCAGGGGTGGAGGAGCCTGGTGGGCTGTGGCCCATGGGGTTGCTAAGAGTGTGACATGACTGAGTGACTTCACTTTCACTTTTCACTTTCATGCATTGGAGAAGGAAATGGCAGCCCACTGCAATGTTCTTGCCTGGAGAATCCCAGGGACAGGGGAGCCTGGTGGGCTGCCATCTATGGGGTCACACAGAGTCAGACACGACTGAAGTGACTTAGCAGTGGCAGCAGAAGGCAACACCTTTGGCAGTGTACAGAATTC
Organism: Budorcas taxicolor; assembly: GCF_023091745.1. Classification (NCBI taxonomy): domain Eukaryota; kingdom Metazoa; phylum Chordata; class Mammalia; order Artiodactyla; family Bovidae; genus Budorcas; species Budorcas taxicolor. Next base: position 48,256,503 of record NC_068918.1, read on the forward strand.
CACACTTGAAAGTGTTAGTCACTCAGTCGTATCTGACTTTTTGCCCACTAGGCTCCTCTCCATGCAATTCTCCAGGCAAGAACACTGGAGTGGGTTGCTATTTCCTTCTCCAGGGGATCTTCTCGATCCAGGGATTGAACCCAGTTCTCTTAGCATTACAGGAGAAGTCTTTACTGTCTGAACTAGCAGGGGAGCACACTTAGTGGGAAAAGTACCCACAGCTTTATAATTTTACAGCTAGGGCACACTATTTCTAAATTCTTTTCCCTGTAACATAGAAATACTATTTCTAAATTACTTTGATGCATAAGATTACTATAGTTCAGACCTCTTCTTAGATCTCCTTGAGATCATGCAGGCAAATTTTGACAAAACTTCATTTTTAGTATTAACCATGGCAGAAGACCATGGGTAGAAGTGGCCTATAAAATGTTCCTCAAGCAAGAGAGTCCTGGAAATATCACAGGATCCTTAAAAGCAGTTCTATCAAGTCCAAGGGAACACTCAATCCCAGCCTGGCCATGTTTTGAGGGTGAAAGACTTTAGGAGTAAAGTGGGTAGAAAGCAAGAGAGTATCTGAGGTGTATCTGGAGACTGAGAGTTCCTCAGATGTTTGGTTTAAAAGAATCGGAGAGAGCTTTTCTGCAATATAATTCACCTTCTAAGGTGCTGGGAGGGATTGGGGGCAGGAGGAGAAGGGGACGACAGAGGGTAAGATGGCTGGATGGCATCACTGACTCGATGGACATGAATCTGAGTGAACTCCGGGAGTTAGTGATGGACAGGGAGTCCTGGCGTGCTGTGATTCATGGGGTCGCAAAGAGTCGGACACGACTGAGCGACTGAACTGAACTGAACTGAAGGTGCCTTCAGAATCTATTCAGTTAAATATGGCCTGAACAGTTTGAAATAGGTTATATAACATCTCACAAAATTTTACAAGCCCTTTAGTACACTGGTATAGGTACAGAGTATAAGAAACTTAAAAGTGTCAAAGGAACAAGTATGTATTTATTATATATATACACATATATAAAGTTATACACACACACATATATACACACATACATAATTATATATGTAAATAATTTTATAATTACCTCATCCTTATTCAGTGCAGGCTTGGTTATTCAGGACACCCAGAGATCCTGATGCCCCCTGGTGGTCACTGAATTACCACAGATCTCCTTGACATCTGAAAATCCACTGGGTTTGAAGAGCTAAAAAGTTGCAAGATGAAAAACCATGTAAGCATGTAGAAGTAATTTACATAATTTAAGCTAGTTCTTTCTCTCAGTGCTGGTGATTTATGGAATAGAGAACTATAAGTAATGGACGAGCCTCCTCCAGCAAAACCAAATTTGGAAAAAAAAATTCTTTAGCACAAATGGGCATGTGTTAAGTGAATTTGAATATAATGTGTCACATTTCTCTGCTATGTTTACTAATTCTTTTAATAATAATCAAATAATTAAAGTTATTTTATTTAACACTTTTGAATATTTTAAGTTATCAGAAAATTTCAGAGTGACACCTCAGCAACAATATTCAATTGGACTTATAATTCTGATAAACTGTATTTTTATTTGTTAAGCTCTCTTGAATTAACTCAGTAATTGCAGTTAAAGAATTATAATTTTAATCTTCTAAGTGTTACCAATTTATCCAACCATGCAAAAGTGAATGAACTTTTATAAAGGTACAAAATATAGCCTTGACTTCTGATTTCTGACCTCTGACTTCTTATACTACAAGATAAATCTGAAAATCTGAAGAATAAGTAAAATCACTGCTATTTATGAGCTTAGCCTATGTACATTTTTTACACTGGACTGCAAGTAAATATTCTATATATACTACATAAATCATGCTAACGTAAACATGTAAGTGATTTTCCTGCACAGTGGAAAGATTGTTTACATTTAGACTGAAATCACAAATAGAGAACCCAATTTTCTGTAATATCTATTAACTGAGACATAATGCTTTCTTTTTTTTCTATTTATAATCAGTTTCTTCTGTACAGGACCTTTTCTAATTCAGTTTAAATTACCCCTTTTCTGTGATGAACTTGCATTTCCACATTTACCAGCTGTGAATGCATTTAGACAGTAAGTGCAAAACTAGTAGGTTCAGAAACAGCCCTTTGATTTTGTTGTCACTGTTAACTAGTTTGGCAGCCTTGGATTTGTAACTAAAGTCTCAGGTTTTTCCTTTCCCCTCTGAAGGCCTGTTCACTACACACACACACACACATACACACACAAAGGCTTTTATTTGAAAATTTATGGAACTTATTCCCTGAAGTCATTAGAATTTACTCCTAAGTAACTATTCCTCTCTTAAAATTGGAAAATATCTCCCAGAAATAAACAGTGAGGTAAATATTAGTGTTGAAGCAAGTTAAATGAAGATAATAGCTGTACCCTCATTTGGAATGTTTCCTGAATTTGTACCTTTATTTTCATATATGTACAGTTACATGTAATTATCAGTAATCAGATAATAACAGTGCATAAATATTGGGCATATTTTCTTTGTATCTGAAAACAGGCATTTGTCATCTTTCTGCTATACAGTTAAGACAAATGTTTCGAAAGAGGGTTTATAAATGTAATATTAAAGTTTTAGTCTCTTTTTTCCAAAGTTATCTAAATATAAGCAGGGTATTCTATTAGCTGCATTTCCCAACAAATATATAAAAAACAATTTTTCTAGAATTTCTGCTTTTGCTCACATGTGTTGGTTATATATATGTCATTTGGTATTGTTCAGGAAAATGATTTCTAATACATTTTATAAACATACATACATGTGCTTCTCTAAAATTTGCCTTAGCAATAATATGCACAAATAGATAAGATGCTAAAATAAACCATTTTAAAAGTGATATAAAGGAATTAACTATTTTAAGTTATTTTAAAATAAGTTTTGTGAACTGATTATTTTTTTATTTCAATGGCTTCATGTACAAAGAGGTTTATAGGCTTTGCTGTTAGTCAAAGAGTCTATTGCTAATTTATATATTGTTTCTATATATTAAAATATATACTGTATAAAACAGTATAACAATCATCCTTTCCTTGACTAAGTCACTTACTTTACATTAAATTCCATGACTTTTTCATCACTGTACCTAGAGACAAAAGAAAGAAGGTTGGTAAACCTAAAAAGGAGTATCATTGTGCAACTCTGCAAGCAAAACTGTCAGTAGTCTGGCACGTGTGCATTTAATGCGAAGTCTCTTGTCTCTAAAAATAAAAGCAAGGCTGAACATGCCTCTATGTCTGATAGAGAGAAGGGACACAATAAGGAGATTCCTTATACCACCTACACTCATCAGAGTGAAGGATGTTACTTCTTTGGTTTCCTGGTCTAATGGAAAGGTATTTGTATTCACATCACTGAGTATTAGTCATTCAATAGATGAAAGGAATATTTTAAACTTTAAAGGCTACCTTGGTGTCATTCTAAGAAGTGGGGATGAGACCCTGGGGAAAGTGTTGAAATTCTGGAGAATTATTTTAACTATTAGAAGTGGTTTAATATCTGTGAGTATGTGAGATTAACAGTTTTATTGCCTACGTGTGGGGATCTACATTCTTAGTTCTAGTGTTTTACCTTACAATTTTTACTCCTTAAAGCACCCGTTTGTGTAAACAGTGCTTAATCTCTGTAACAAGTGCACTCTACATCTTTTTGTCTAGTTTCAAGATTATTCTATTAAGCGGTTTACATTTTCCATGCATCTTCTAAAGGGCACTAAAGATGATTTTAGTTATAATTTTTTAAATGTTTAATAGGGGTAATGGCTAGGAACAAGTAATATTTAAGAAATAAACTAGAGACCCAAAGATAGGTTAGAGGAGGAGGAAATCTCATTTCTCTTTTCTTCGTAATTGTATTAGGCAAGTAAAAACTTCAGGAGACAATTTTTCATAAAATACAATTTTAAAATCTAGGGATCTGTCATCTCTGAAAAGTCTTTGCTATAAATACCAAACAATTCAATTTACTTTACATATCCAGATAAAAAAGATAGGAAAAGTTCGGAATCTTAGACGAGGTCAAACTTTTTGCCTCTCTTAAATACAGGTAAATCATGAATGACAGAATTTTTTTTTTAAGGGAGGAAATATATATATATATATATATATATATATATATATATATATATATATATATATATATAGGACAGGAAGAAAATGAAGCTCCTCTTAGATATGTGATCAAGTTACTAGGCTTGACCTTCGGATTTGATGATTTGGCAATTAAGGTTTTTAAGTTCTTCATCTTATTGTATTACTCATCTTTTGAATTGCAAAGTGTCTGAAACTACCTAACGGGAATGGGATTCTAGGCAGTCGTCCTCAATATTTTAGTTAGACGAAATCAACCGGCGATGTTGGTGACACTTTTTATTCTTAGTTTGCCTTTGAAAGGTAATTATTGACTAATTATTCAAAAGTACTCAATATGTGCGAAAGAGGTCTTGCTCTTAATTTAAATTAATTGGATGCATGGTAACATTCTTTAAAATTAAATGTAATTTATGCAGCGAAATGGAAAACTATCAAAGTGTGTGGGGGGGTTCCAGGAAAATCTCGGAAAATGATACGCATGTAAGAAAAACGTTTCGGAACCTTCAGGAGTTTCTCCTGCAGTGTTCTATTTAGTCCTACCAACTATCGGTAAACGATAGGGCGGGGGTGAGGGGGCCACATAAAACAAAAGACTTCCTTTCTCCACTCCCTTTTCCTCTGGCTCTCTTGCCAGAGCTAGTTGCAAACTCTTGGAAACATTGTTTGAATATAATACATTTGATTACTTTTATTCTACCAGAGATTGTGCTGGGTGGTGCCTAAAGCTAACTGTCTTTGGAGTAACAGAAAAGAATAGTAACCCTTCAAGAAAGAAAAAGAACAAAGTTACCCAACCCGCGGAGGTTGTGAGTAACAACAAAGTGAAAGCCACTTTACTTAAAGGCACAGCTCATTTCACTGTCCCGGCTCCGTGCTTGGTAGCTGAGAGAGCTTGCATCGCTCTGGTTTCTAAACAAGCGCGAGGAGCACTACTATAAACGCGACTGTAAATTAGGAGGGTTATTTTAGGATTGATTTTGCTCCGCGAAAGCTGCGATTGCTAAAAGCCAAGCGCCCACAGCAGCACGCACCTCGGCTGCCATCCACGTCCTCCTCGGAGCATCCAGAGCCAGCCGAGAGCTCAGAACCTGGAGGGAATCCTGTATCCGCAACCTGACTCCGCTTGCCGCCGATTGGCCCGCGCCCCTAACCCAACCCCCAAGGTTGGGGCGGCCGTTTCGCTGGGACCCGCCCCTAAGCCCTGGGAATCGCCGCCTGGGAGGCCGGCTGCGCCTGCCACTCAACCCGAGTGGCGGAGGCTCTCGGCTCGGAGCCCCGCCCCCTCCCCCCTAATTGATATTATTGGAGTGTGGAGCAAGCGGCCGGTCTGCAGTCGGAGACTTGCAGGCAGCAAACACAGTGTGAACGAAAGGAGGGGGGAAAATTTTTTAAAAGCTAAACGTGGAGCAGCCAGCCGGAGATCGAGAAGGGGAATCAATGCGTGGGGCGCAATAAAAAATAAAAAGCCCATATACTTCGGAGCAAACAGCATTTAAAAAGCTACGGCTCAACTGAAACCTAAGATAAAACCTGCTCATGCACCATGGTTTTTCAAACTCGGCACCCTTCATGGATTATTTTATGCTACATCTGGCTGCTCCACTTTGCACACACCGGAGAAGCGCAGGCTGCAAAGGAAGGTAAGGTGATGGGAAAGCAAAGTTTGTTCTGACTTATTTATTTAGCTGTCTACCTGCAAGAGCCGGCTGGTCCGCGGGGCTGCCGGCCGCGCCTCCGGCGCCCGGCGACCCTCCCCCGCCGGCTCCCCGCCCCCTCACCGCTCCGGCCGCTCCAGGCTGGCCGGTGGCTAGCGGGGCTCTCTGAGCCGCCTGCAGCCCCGCGCCCAGGGCCGTTAGCCCAACCAGAGTGGGATTTCTGGCGCAGACTGTCCAGAGGGCGTGAGCATCAAAGGAAGGCGCAGGGGGGGGGGGGGTGGCGGGGGCTCGGGGGTGTGGGAACCGCCGACGAGCTCGTTCTCCGCCGGGGCAGGTCAGATCTCTTCCTCTAGCCCTCTGCTTTTCCTCCTCTCGCCGTTCGTTTCATTGGGATTTAGCTGTGGCCAGAGTTGGTCCGAGACCGGGGAGTGCAGCTTCTAGAACCCTGGCCAGCCCGCCGGCGAACGGCTGGAGCCTTCCCTGAGGGGCCGTGACTTGTGTGAGCTCTGAACGCTCGGGTTACTAATGAAGTGCTCACTGCGTCGGAGGAGCAGGCGGGGGCCTGCGGTTGGCGCTCGGACGCCAGCGCGGAACAATAACGCCGCGGAGGTGAAGCAGCGGACGGCGCGCTTCCCGCGCCCCGCCGGCCTGAGACATCTCCATTCAGCGCGCGCAGCACAGGTCCCGGCGGCCGCGGGGATAGTGGCAGCCCAGCGGGCTCGGCCCGGCCAGGGGCGGGCGGTGGGAGTAGGGGGCAAGGGGAGGGGGATAAAAGAAGGGCTTGGACTGTGCAGTTGATAAAAAGATGCCGCCTGGGCGACCAGAAGTCCTCAAACCTCTGCCCCCACAGTTCTGCAGTTAAGGAAAACGAGTGATCGAACCTTGCGAAAGACATGGACCCTGGGGGCTAATTCTGGTTCATGAGAGCAAGCTTCTTTGGGGCAGCTAGATACTCCTGTATATGGCCTTTTCCTCTCGTCTTCTCCTTTGAACCATTGACAGAAGGTAAAAATACCTTTCGGTGCCTGTAGTTGGAGCTGGGGAAAAATAAATCCTGTCAATGGAAACGTCTTCTGAGCAGTGTCACAATCTACCCACCCCCCTCCGTATCGTGCAGGCTGTATGTCTAAAGCTGATTTCCCGATATTGAAAGGCAGAATACTAATAATTACTTGTCCCTAAAGTGTGGAGGATGGAGAAATCTGTTACCAGATATAGGTCTTTGCGTCGGGAGTTGATACGCATCGGTACTCGCTTCATCTATGTCTGAAAACTTCCTGACTTAGTGCTTTTTATGATTCTCTTCATGGGGCCTTCTTCGGTCACTGAAACCTCTCCCCCCACCCCCGCAACCAAACGCCATGACCTACTCTTTGATCCAGCCTGACCTTCTGACCCCAGTTTCCACATCTGCAACCTGTGTTGATGCTGAACCCATTCAGAGCAAACCTTAACTTCCAGCTGTCGGTTTCCTTCTTGCAGATGAACACACATCTGCTAGAAACACACATCCATACACACCAAAACCCACATTTCTACTCGCGTGACATCAGAGAATAGGGGCATTGAATCCTGCAAACTTATATTGATTGCTTCGGAATCTCGGGACCCGAGGAAAAGTTTGCACCGCCGGGGCGAAACCCCGCGCGCGAGCTAGCGCAGACCCCGGCTGGAGTTTGAGCTATAAATAACTGCATCACTAGGGGGAGAGGTTCCTGCAGTCAGAATGGCTTGCTCGCCGGCGTTTCTCTTCTGGCTGCGAAATACGTGGAGAGGATTCTGATTCTAGGAGGCCGAATTCTTTACGTGCAGAAGTGAGCTGTTTAAAAGGTGGGCGGGGGTGGCGAATACGCTCCGCTTCTCGGTGGCGACTCACTTGGCGAGTCGCGGCGGTCAAGGGCTGCCGTTTTGGGAGCGAGCGAGCCCTGAGGCGACGCCGGGGCACCCAGGGGTGAGCGCCAGGGAGCGCCTGGAGCAGGTGCCTAGCTCTCTGGAGCGGATGGGAATGATTAGAGAAAGATGAGGGCCCTCCTTTCTCCACTTTTCCCGCACATGTTCTCTCGGGGAGGTCGATTCTCGCTACTGGGAGCGCGCATATAAGTCAGTCTAACGCTTGGAGGCGAAGTGCAGCCGTTGTATTTCCTCTCCTTTAATGCCGCTGCCGCGGCCCCCTCTGAGAAGACGCTTCCCGATAGCCTCTCTCCTCCTCCCCGCTCCCTCTGGAGTTAGGGCGCCACCGGTTCCCTGGAGTGCCCAGGTCTGGCGGAGGCGTAATGGATGCTCCGCGCTGCAGGCGCGCCCGTCTGGCAGCCCCCGCCCCGCCCCGCCGACGGCCCCGCCCCGGCTCTCGTTGCCCGCACGGCCGGGTGCCGGCTCCACCGGCGCGCCCGGCATCTCGCTCCTCACCCACACCCCCCGCATCCCCCACCCCAGCCCGCGCGGCGAGGGCTCAGAGTCCCGGAACCGCGGACCGCACTCCGCGTTCCCGATTGACCGCCAGGCTACGCCTCCGCGGGCGGGAAGAGGGGCTGGTGCTCCGAGCGGGAAGGCAAAAGCTCACAGTTACCGGCTGGTTCAGAGAGCACACAGCGGACGGCAGACGGGCTGAATCTTTACGAGCTAGTTAAATGCTCAGGGGCCGGTTTCCCTTTTGTTTTTATTTGCTCATTTGTTTCTCTCTTAACTTGTTTGCCATCACTGCCCCACCTGGGTCCCTGGCTCTCACCCCAGGCTGTGCCGAGGGGTAACGGAAAAGCAGTAAATCATCACGGTGCTTATTTCACCTTCAAAAACGACCCAAGAAAGTCTCCTGGGTTTAAAAGTCACTTGTCACTACGAAAGACGGAAATAATAATAATAATAAAATAATCTCTAAAGAAAAGTACATAGAACCCACATTGTTTGTGCATGTTGAGGACAAAAACAAACTTTAAAAATCATTTCCTACAAATTCAGTAGTCCAAACATTTATTGATGTTCCTAGTTCGAAGTACAACTTAGTATTTTAAAAGTGTGGCTTTAAAAATTATTATTATTATTTGAAAGGGTGCGTGCTATCATGGTCTCCCTGAGAGTCTTAAGTATAAAACATTTTGAGAAAAAAGTGTTTGTATATCTATTTTCAGTTATAGGGAATAACCTTGACTAGTGTGAAGGAGTCGAACACATTATCAACTGCTTCTCTCTTTTCTTAGAGTAAAAAATTTTCATTACCTTTAACACCACAGTGTTTTACTCTATTAATAGTTATTGAAAAGTTTATCTAAGCATGTATTTCATTTAAGTTCAAATTTTAACATCTTGTTGAGATTGATGGCAAGCATTTTACATGCCTGAAAATATATTCACCATTATTTCTGGACAGATTGATTCATTTGTTAAAATGCTATGGAATCATGGAAATATTTTTGAAGAATACAAACTGGTAACTCTGAAACTAGTTTGAGCAGAGTGAATGCTTTAGGAGATTAATTGTCCTAAAAAGCAGTAAAACATATCAAATTGGAAGCATGGTATATATTAGTGTGTGCCATTTGAATGCATTATCTTGCATTATATTGTAAATGCATCCGGAGCATTTATTACATTTATATAAATATTAATTGCATTATACTTTATGGTAGTGTAAAAGCAGGATACAACGGTTTTTAAAAGTCAAGTCAAAGTTTGAATATCCCATTTTGAGGATTAGCTAATGCTTTGAAATATTTGTAAATTTAAAAAGTAGAAATATTAAAAACAGATGTTTGAATAACCCAGAAATGTATCTTGTGATAGGCAATTTACTTTTCTCATAATAACGCTGCTTAATATGATTTTTAATTATATTCATTATGGCTTAAGAGAAGATATTGTGTGTGGAAAGTTAAAAAAATAAACTCCAATTCTCAAAAGGCACTGGGAAATAGTTTTTGAAGAATAGTACAAGTCAGTGACTGAGGAGTAATATGGAATTATGCTTTATTATGTTAATGCTATTTTATTTGACAAAGTTTAGAGCACTCAGTAGTTTACAAAATTCTTTATAATATACAATTACTATAGACTCAGTATGCATCACATATCACTTTTTTACCTTTGCTTTCATACTTTTGAGTTTTTAATTAATTTTAATATTTCAATTAAAAATGTAAGTTGGTTTTTCAATATCTTTCTTCCCTTAAGAAAGTGGAATATTTTTGTCAGGTGGATCTATATTTCACTATTCACTAATATAAATAAATGTTTATACATTTTAAATCATAAAGTGATAATTGTTTTAAAAATTAGATTGAGTTTAATAACTTTTACAAACATATTTTCACTTTTCATCTAACATTTAGAAATGCAACTTTCTTTTTCAGTACTACTGCTGGATTCTAAAGCACAACAAACAGAGTTGGAATGGATTTCCTCTCCACCCAATGGGGTAAGGTCTTCTCCTCATAAAATACCAACCTCTATTTTTTAAAGTAAGAAATAAAACCCTCTTTCCCTTCCCCAATGGAGTTATTCAGATTCTTCACATTTAAATAAATTGTTTTGATTTCACATATCTTGTTCAATATTTTGTTGGGTTTATAATGAGACATTGAATTCTTGGAGTAGAGATGGTATACTTAGAACTCTGAAAAATAGATTAAAAAAAAATCTCTTTAATGATTATCTTTTGAGTTCTTCTGTAATTGGGACCATATGTCAGTTTCCAGGCTATAAATGTTAACTAATTACAGAGAATATGCTTTTCATGAACTCAAACCTCTTTAGTTACTTTATACTTCTTTAGTATAATCACCAGGTAGGTTGTGTGTATGTAGGTCTTTAAAAACAGTAGGTAATCTGTTTTCCTCTTTTGAAAAACGTTTAAGCATTATTCAAAATATACATGAAAGGATAACTAAAAGTATAATATGCTCAACATTTTAACATAAAATTTGCTATGAAATATGATTTGGATTCTCCAAAATTTGTACTATGTGCTACCTGTTCTTATTAATCAGAAGTGATGGCAGAGCAAGCACATATCAGAGTAAAAATCTGTTACAATAAATAAGTGAAAGCTGTGCAATAAAAGTTTATGAAAATATAAGTAGATTCTAAAAAAATTCTGACTGTTAAGTGTTGTTTATCCAGAAAGATACATTACTTACTTAAATTTAGTTCAATGTCAATGTCTTTGGGTATTATTTTAATTGTGAAAGAGGGTACATACTTTATCCCTTACTAAGTAAAAAGGCTCCAAGAAAGGGAATTGTAATCCCCATTGTTACTTAAATTAATCTTTGGTACAATGAAAAGTTTGGAGTCAAAGAGCATTAAGTATAAGTGAGGATATAAAAAGTTTGCAAAGAATGTAAGTCTGAAAGAGATTTTTGAGTTTAAGAACATCATGAAATGAACATGTCATAAGCTGGAAGTTAGTTTAAAAACGTAAAATGTGAACAATGCAAATCTGTTTAAAGTAGATTAGGTTTTTAAAATGAATATTTGAGATGCTTAAGATCATATTGCAGTTATCTGTATTGGTCAGAGAGAGCTATGAAAAAAATGACAAGTATTTTACAGATTAAATATAACAAGTAGGCTGAGTTTGAAGTATGAATGTCATACTTAACCTTGAAAGTTGAATGGTTTCTGTGAGTAAAATAATATGCATTATAGGAAGGCATTCACAAAAAAATTGAGCACCTTTCTTGCCAATGATAGATGTGGCCCATTTTCCACCCTTCATCAGTTAAAACAAATAGAGATAGAGGATGGTTTTTATCTCGTAAGGAGAAGTAAACTGATATATGTTTCTAATATTTCATCCATGCAATCCATAAAATGATCAACCAAGACTTTCTGTTTTATCTTGGACTGAAATGGACATTTTATCAGTGCAAAATATCTTGAGTGAACTTAACCCTACATATCTTATGAATCAGCAGATAATATTAGACAATGATGATTGACAGTTTATCCCATGTATGAAATGGGTTGGCTTACAAGTGGCTAAATATCTAACTGGAAATAAAATGTTATTAAGATATAAGTGTCTAGAAATAATTTTGTAAGCGTACTATAAAAGCACACTAGCCAAACTAAGACTTCTTTCCCAGTGTAGAAATCACTGCAGTCTCTTAGAAAGTAAGATAATAAACCAAAAGTTGCATTAAATGCATTAATTTTGTCTCAATCCATCTTAAAGTTTCCCTTCAGGAGTAAATTTTTAAGTAAGCATTAAAGTTAACTGAGTTTCATTGGTAGTAAAATTGATTTTTCATACATTGAACAAAATAATATAATTGTTCTTAGAACTAGAAAAAAGAGTTCTTCAGTTGTATTCCTTTCTAATAATTAGCCTTGGCTTCTTCTAACTAGGGAATTGTTAAAAAGAGCACATTTATCCTTGGAGCTTTTCACTTTTTGTTAGATGCTATTACTAGTTTCACTTCTTTTAATAATTTCAACCTAATTAAGAGACTAAAATTCTGCTCATCCAAATGGATGAATTTGGTTATATTTGGCTGAGAGCCATTCAAGAAGATTATAAGCAGCTAACTAAAATGGAAAACTATGCACTGCATTAACTAGTCACAAACTTAAGTTGTGTTGAGTAAAAAGCTGAACATGATAATGGGCTGTTTGCTACATTTGAGGATCTTTGATAGCGTGTATAATAAAATTGTAGCAAATATATGTCATCACAAGAAATTTCTGAATTTCAGGATATTGCTACTTTGTCTTGTTAGTTTTCTCAGAGCTACTTTTAAAAGTAGATATTAGTATTTTACAGAATATTTAGGGAAATTGATGTTTCTGATCGAGTTTTATAAATAAAACTCATTACCACATGCTTATTTTTTTTCCCATTTGCTTTTCTTGAAGCAGTAGTTTAAATATTGCATGCTATGCGACTTTGGATTAGAAGACTAATAGGATTTTATATTTGGCATTTCCTATTAGGGAAATGAATACAAGTAGGTGACAATCTCACTATTAAGGTATCATAAATACAAAGTTGAAAATTTTGTAATAATGGTAAGAAAGGACATAAACAACAATTGATTAGGCTTTTAGGTGAAATGAATTTATTAACCAATGAGCAATAAAAATAATATTTAGCAAGGTTTAATAAGCTTTAAATTCTTGCAAATTCGGCTGAGCTTATTATTTTCCTTTTTTGTGAAAATAAATGAGTTCGCTGTAGTATATATTATATCAGCATATGAATGGGTATTTTTAAACATCTGATATTTTTCCTGTCAGAAGGCTTATTACCTAAATGTGATTCAACATGCTGGCTTGCCATGGACATTTTATTGTCCGTTGAATCATACTTTTATAACTATTTATAGTTATGTGGCATTATGGACAATATTATATACAACACTGCAGTAAATAAACAGCTCTATAAAACATTACTCTTTTATATCTCATTTTGCAAAGAAAGATTCCCCATTATGAATATCAACGTGTTGTGAAATGCTCTTGCATTTCAGAGTACTCTTGGCATTTTCTTCCCTGTGTGTTTAGGTACTCTCTTAATTTAAATATAACATCAACACTTAAAATGTCAACAGAATGATCAAAAATTCCACCATGTAGCTGTATGTATATGCATTAAATGGTAATTTAAGTCATTTCGTTACGTGCTTTAGTCTATAAAAATCATAAGCTCAGTGGAGACATTGGCATAAGCAAACGCATAAAAAGCAACACTAATACATCAGCAAACAGATACTAAGCAAAATAAAAGATTTATTGTGTGCATAAACAATATAAGCAACCTAAATGATGTTCTGCCACCAGGATGGAGCTGAACAGAGACTCATTCTAAAGGTTACATTGTTTGTCACCATAGGAGTTCACCTCACTCTTTCAAAGATATGCATTTGTGCCATACTGAAGAGTCCTCAGGCACTTGCAAAACCCTAATTTTATTATTTGATGAATGACTGATGACCTTTTCTAAATTTTACAGTGGGAAGAAATTAGTGGTTTGGACGAGAACTATACCCCAATCCGAACATACCAGGTTTGCCAGGTCATGGAGCCCAACCAAAACAACTGGCTACGGACTAACTGGATTTCGAAAGGCAATGCACAAAGGATTTTTGTAGAATTGAAATTCACCCTGAGGGATTGTAACAGTCTTCCTGGAGTCCTGGGAACTTGCAAGGAAACCTTTAATTTGTACTATTATGAAACAGACTACGACACTGGCAGGAATATAAGAGAAAATCTCTATGTCAAAATAGACACCATTGCTGCAGATGAAAGTTTTACTCAAGGTGACCTTGGTGAAAGAAAGATGAAGCTTAACACTGAGGTGAGAGAGATTGGACCTTTGTCCAAAAAGGGATTCTATCTTGCCTTTCAGGATGTAGGGGCTTGCATAGCTTTGGTTTCAGTCAAAGTGTACTACAAGAAGTGCTGGTCCATTATTGAGAACTTAGCTATCTTTCCAGATACAGTGACTGGTTCAGAATTTTCCTCTTTAGTCGAGGTCCGAGGGACATGTGTGAGCAGTGCAGAGGAAGAAGCGGAAAACTCTCCCAGGATGCACTGCAGCGCAGAAGGAGAATGGTTAGTGCCCATTGGAAAATGTATCTGCAAAGCAGGCTTCCAGCAGAAAGGGGACACTTGTGAACGTAAGTAATACGTGCTACTAAAATTTCTCTTTGCACTTTTTTCTGTTTCAGTGTCAAAGATTTCATTATAATGATTATTTGAACAGGTGAGTCAGTTTGTACCAGCAGTCCGATTTGGTGGATTTTAAGCAAAGTCACTATTGAACTTATTGATGATTTGCCACAGTGCACTAAGTGTGCAATAGGTATTGCAGTAAATATTGATGATAATGGTATTTCTTACTAAGATTTAACTAACCCTGTGCTTGACGTGGAAGACAACAGTGGCACTTTGGGCTATGAGATTTAAGAAAGGAGATTGGGCAGAGAGAGGTGACATTAATCAAGATTGAATGATGTGTGATTCTATGTTTTGAAACCCATATTGTCTGGACTCATGGGTAGCAGGAAAACGGCATGAAGGGGGCTGCTAACAAGAGTTCTTCTAACAGACAAGATACATACAAATAGAGTTACAAACTTAGAATTATTTTTTATAAGTACTAAAGCTTCTATGCAAAAATCATCAGATTTCACTTACTAAATCTCTGAGACTGCTTCTGCCAAAGCTGTATTTCTTTCCAGGACTAAACAATAAAAGGAGTGTTCCTCTGATAAGTTTTAGGTAGACTACATTTTTGTGGAAGTGGGCCAAAGTAAAGTTTTAGTTATCAGAATATATCAGCTGGACGTTTTCTGTTTTGAAATAATAATAGCATATGAATTTGTGAACCTTTTCCTTTGTGTAATAAAACTGAATTTTCTCTTACATAGCTTTATGTAGTCATAATAATTGGCCAATTTTTTTCTATTTAAAACTATGTCCAGGGATATTCAAAATTAATAGATATTTTTCTGTTTGTGAATATCCTGAAAATATAATCAGGTTATATTAATTATGTCTCTTATAAATTTGAAAACATAGTATATTACCCAAAATAACTTTTATATATTCTTTGTACCCCTGAGGCAGCTGTATAATTTTAATATTTGTACTTCCCAGTTAATTTAAAGGGAATTGTAGTGAAAAATAATTATTGTAACTAAATGTTTTTTGCTAATTTACCATGTGCAGATACTCTTCCATGTGCTTTACACAAAAGAGTTCATTTAATGAGATAGATAACATTATCACCTCTATTTTACAGAAAAAAAAATGAGGCTGTCAAGGGTAAAAGACTGCTTGCAGTTACCTTAGTAAGTAATTGTCCTAGCTTAGATTAAAACTCAGAATGTTCTGATTCCAGAGCCTGGACTTTTAGCGACAGTATTGTTCTGTCTTCCATCGGAAAGCAGGAAGAATCATAGCAAGTATTATTGTTTCATTGCTGAACTTAAATGCCTTGGTTCTAGTAGTTTGGTATGTAAATCACATTACTTTCTTATAAAATTCTCATTCTCATAGAATGTTTCAAGAAATTAGCAAATATTTAGATCTGTGTTGTCTAGGAAGGTAGCCAGTGGCCACATGTGAATCTGAGGTTCTAAAAAACGGCGATTCTATGTTAAGATATACTGTAAGTATGACTTACACACTGAATTTCAAAGACTTGGTACAAAAAAAAAAAGTGGCAAATATCAGTAATTTTTTATGTTACTTTGATTTTGAAAAACTCATACATTAGAAATATTGGGTTAAATACAATATAACGTTAAAAGTCTTTCAAGTATTTCTTTTTACTTTTTTTAATGTGGCTACTAAAAATGTAAAAATTGCATATGTGGCTTGTGTTGTATTTCTACTGAATGTACTATTTAGATGGAATAACTGAGTAAATATATTTTTTCTGTCCTGATTGAAGTGTTAAATACTTCATGTGAATGGTCGCTACCATATAAAATGCCTCTGACCCAGCACTCAATTATCATTCCTACCATAGCTGACATTGTAAAGTGAGCTCTGAGCTAAACAGAGATGATGTATTCCCGTCCCCTAGACCAGTTTAGCAGCCTCCCTGGCCATTCCATGGAGTCAAACCTGTCTACCCACTGTCATCTTTCCCTTTCCCTTGCTAGTAGTATTTCTTATTAAGTAGAACATCCCGCAGGTTGCATATGTATGGAAATCAAAAACTGATGGAGATTTATCACTACTAATAGGCAGAATGCTATTCCACTGGGTAAGTATAGAAATATTCTTAGTGAATTCATCAATTCAATGAAATGGAATGTTCTTATTGACTTGAGATTAACAACAGGTAAAATGAAAATGATGGAGGATTCAACAATAACTATTATAAGAACATTTTAATGACACACTGTTACACTTCAGCTGTGAAAGCAGCTGGTTTCAGTAGTATGCAGATTTTGATTGATGTGAAATTGGAATTTAAAATGTTTGCACAATTAAAAATGGAACACATAAAAATTCATATAAAAGCACACAATTAAATTTGTCTAAAAAGAAACTGGGAAATAACGTTAAAGATCTTGTTCTTTTAAGGTTTAAAGAATTTTAAAGCAAATTATAGTCTTTTTTGTTTTATTTTGTGTAATTTAACTCAAATGATCTCTACATTTACTTACTAAGAAAATCAACCAGGAACTGTTTGACTTCTGTACTTCTAAGTACAGAATTTAGTATGAAAAGCAGTCTTTAAATGCAGTGAAGAGATATATTTTCCGTGAAGTCTCCAGTTTCTTTGAAATGATGAAAATCATCTCATTAAATGTGGTACTATTAAGATTATTTACATTCATTTATTTTGGTTTCAAGAATTGGAACCACATTTGAGTAGCAAATTATTGTTGCCTACAAACTGCGCCACGGTGCTTAAAAATAAAGAAAAATTAGTTCACTGTCATCTGCATTAATTCTGCATTGGAATAGGTGAAATTAGGTATTAATAGTGAGAGTTCATTAAAAACATGTGATTCAAGGACTCAAGATGCCTTCTTATGGTTCAAGCTGAAAGAGGATGTGTGCACTGTTTTGTCTACCACGTACCTTTCTTAATTTTTAACCTTAGTGATGTTGACAAAGGAATTAAATACCTTATACTTAACCATGGCACTATGTTCATTTGCAAAAACATTTCCCTCCTTGGCATAATTCCAATGCATTGCTGTGAGTGTACTTGCCTCTGGAATCAATCCAGGTCTGCCTTTATAAGTATTTCTCCTGTTTCCTTTCAGTGATCCTGTTAAGAGTTTGAAAACAAATCTCAGTCCCATATTGAGGAAAACTAAAGAGTTTGGGAGAGGATGGTACCGAGTCCCTAGCCAAATAATGGTAGTTAGTCACTTAAAGGCAAGTTTATCTGGGCACTTTCTAGAATGGGAGTCTGTTGTGATGTGTGTTAAAAGTGTAGTTTGAAATATGGACAACTATGAAAACTGATCACAGTTTTCCTCAGTTGATGTAAAAGCTTTTATTTCTTTGTGATTTTGGAAAACATAATTCAATTTTGAAAACCACAAGTTCCTCAAATCTACTAGTATATGGAGAAATTCTAATGTTTTTATACAGTATTTTTATGAAAATATCTTTATACTCATTTAAAAACATAATTCTAGATAGCATGTTGATTATCAAAAAGTCCTTTTGAAAATATTTAGCATATCAGTTCCATCACAACTACTATGTAAACTAGCCAGTATATTTAGATAGAAGTGTATTAATTTTAAAAACTGAGAGCAGATTTTATTTTACATATACAAATGTCTCTTGAAAACTAGTAAAATTTTATTCTGAAACAGCTTGAAATTTTTAGAAGTTTTTTTTACAATTTTATTTCATTTAAAAAGTATTCTCAAAGTGTGGAACTTATTATTGTAACTTGAATTTGTATAAGTAATTTGTAGCTCACACTGAAAACTCATGGTCATTTTTCTCATTAATCCTTATCACACTGCTAAGAGGTGGACAGTATTTTTTTTTCTCTCTTTCAATTTAGGAAGAAACTGAAGGTTAGGGATATTAATGAATAACAAAATTGGCTGAGAATCCAGGGTTCTGTTTTTCAGTTCAAGCCTTTTATTTCCCTAGTACATCACAACGCTTCCTAAAATTTATACTGAACTTCAACCAGTGGATTTTAGTTACCGAAGAAGTAATGACATTTTATTCTAGGTAGGGTGACCATAAACCTAGTTTTCTGGAAATAATTGTTTTACTTTTTACAGTGTGTCTTTTTACTTTTAAAAATGTTCTAATTTGGGTGATAAAATATATGGTCAACCTAATTGTAAAATATCCAAAGATGTGATGCAGTTTACGTGCACATACATTGGAACATAGAGATGTGAGCTACTTGCATTATTTCTATTGCTTAATTTTAATTTCCTGAATTAAAATGAAGATTTAATAATTTTTTGATGATTTCATATAAAGGAGAATTCAAATAATCATAGGTTTTCTAGTTTTTATTGTAAAGGATTTCCGTAATAGTTACTTCTTAATATTTTCTATATACCATTATTTTACTAACATATAACTTACGGACATAGAACAAATGTTATATGTTACTTGAAGAATTAAAACATTCATTAATTAAAACGCTCATTCAATTTAATGGCATTAATAATAGTTGAAATCTGGTTGTTGATTTTGAAAACTGTGTTTTTCCACAGAAAAGTAGCAATTTGTACCATTACTTTGACATTTACATTTGACAGTAACAAATATATCTTTATGATATATAGTATTTATAGTATATAAAAAGAAATATAAGGTACACTATAGAGTTAATAGCTCAGATGCTGGAGTCATAGCTTTTAAATTCTGGCTCAGCATCATACCAGGTGCAAAAACTAGGACAATCTTCTAAACCTTAGTTTCCTTCAGTATAAAATGGTGCTAATAAAAATAGTACCTGTTTCCATAGAATTCTTGTCAGAAGTGAATGAAATAATGTGTGTAGAAACCCTATCTGGGACATAGCAAATAATCAATGAATGCTTGCTGTTGTCTCATTATTAATAATGCAACAGGAGTTGTCTAAGTAAAGAAATTTTATGGCACTGGGTAAATGAACATGTTTCCAAAGACACAGATAGTTAAATATCCTTTAAGTCAGTAATCTCATCCCTGGTCATTTGCTGAGGAAGATATATCAAGGGAAGAAAAGAACTTTTTATATAACCTTTCTTCCTACCAGCCTTGTTTATAATTTCAAATATTAAAATAATCTAATTGTCCAAAGTTAAATGCATCCTCTTGACTGAAATTAAAGTATCAGCAGTGTGATGTAGGAATTTTAAGTCATTTATTAATAATTTTAAATGGAAAACAAAAATATGTTGTATATACTCATATTTATAATTATGAAAAATATGCAAATGAAAAAGAATAAAAGAACATAATATCACAGTGAATGTGTCAGATTGCTGAAATGGTGGGTGATCTTTTTTCTCTGTGTTTTTAAAGTATCTTGAGATTAAAATTTTCTAGCAGTGGAAGTTTTATGTAACCTGGTAGCTTATTCAAACACAACTTGAAATGTATCTCCAAAATATGGGTTTTTAAATTAAGTTAACATCTGTATAAAATTGCTCAGGCAATAGAACAGCAGTAAATCTTTTAAATGATTTAAAAGAGGGGAGATTCACCAAAAGGCATTTAGTAAATGCAGGTCATAGATTTTTTTGGTTTTTAAATTATAAAAAGATGGCAAGAGCTGTTTTAAGTGTTTCATTTTATTAATTCATTTAGTCTTATAGAGAGGCATTCCTAACTCAGTCTGGTGGGTAGGCACTTTTATTACCTAGTTTAAAGGAGAAAAACATATTTAGAAGTATGTAAAATGTAAAAGTTATACATTCTGTATATTAAATTAGATTTACATAAATCATACACATTTTTATGTAAGAAAACCAAAGCACAGCGAGGGGTGGGTTAACTACCTAAAATCACACACCACATAGACTGGCCAACTGCCATTTAATCAAGGTAATCTGACTCCAGAATCCCTGCCCATAACTGATACAGTGGATCGCATCTTTACAGATGAGCATTTATCTATCAGAAAATTTTTTTTAAAAGATAAGATTTCTTTCAGGATGTCTTAAAAGGTGATACAAATTTTCTTCAATTTATAATAATTTCAAAATACTTGTATCTCTGTCTTTCCCAAACATTCTAAATATTTCATCTGCTTTGCCATTTTCTATTCCAGTTCTTCTTTTATGGAACAGTAAGAATGCACTTGGTAAAATGTGACAGAGACATTGTTACAATATTACTCAGAAAGCTTCAGGTTTCTAATAACCAATAAAAATTCCCCATTTTTTACAGTGGCATTTTATTCTTTTCTAACTTTCAGTCACATAATTTATCATCCTTGAGAGCCCTGTTCCATCTGCTTGATACTGGTCTCTTGTTCTATCTGAAGACATCTGTAGATGTTTTTATGATGCCCTATCACTTAACATTTGGTCCCCAATAAACAGAAATGCAAATAAACTATCATGACCTCTCACAGTTACCTATTGTATCTTAATCTCACATATCCCCGGCTTCTTCAGCAACCTCTCTTCCAAATTCTGATGTTAGACACTGGCTGTACTTCCCCTGGTTTTTACCTTGCCTTTTTTCTACCCCACAATGCCACCTGCCCTATATCAGCCTGTTGAAATTATGCCTTTTCTTACAATTTCAAATTAAATGACATTTATACCTTGTTAGATGATCCCACTTTGTGAATTCCTACAAGTGCTTTGCCCTTTCCCTCTGGAGATCATCATATATGGTCTGATTTTTATCATTGTAATTTCTTTTTACAAATTCTAAAATTTCTTAACAACCAAAACCTACTTATAGCATGCTACCTATATTTCACAGTAGCTGACATAGTTCCTTGCACCACCCAAATCTTCCAGTAAATGTTTATCAGATTTCTTAAAGACTTTGAGAAATTTGGTAAATATACTACCTACTCCAAAGGCAAATATATTCTATTTCATTTTGCTCATAGCACATAGCAAGTTGACGTGCTAAGAATAAGCAAACATGAACAGGAGTCTGCTCCAGACATGAGGAATTTATTTCTATGAGGATAGTGTAACTACTTATATGTATTCATTGTCATATTGCTATTTTCTATTTGTCCATTATCTTTATGTTTTTCTTTTTAACTTCTCCATCTCCCTCCTTTAATGAAAGGAAAGCCATTTGTGCCTTTTTACTAACATACTATCTATGTCTTGAGAAAAGAGCCTGATAGATTTTCCAAAATAAGATCTTGAAGTTTATCTTATATGGCAAAGTGCCATTCGTTTTAAGATTATATTAGTTTTCTTCCAAATTATATATTGTAAATATTATCTTGATTTGCAAAAGAAATGAAAAATAATACAAAGAAACAAAACATAAGAAGTCAATTCCTAAACTAACATTTCTCTCTATATATTGGAAGTTAACATACATTCAGTTTCATGTCCAAATGTATTTCTGCTATTTGAGTTATAACTATATTGTATTATAATTTTTATACTCTTCTTAAAATTCTTAATTTTCAGAACCTTGTAGTACTTTTTTAAAAGGCTTTTTGAATAGGTAACTTGCACATCTAGAACAAGTGCCATCCATGTGTGCTCCAGTCTCAAAATATTGCTTTGCCCAGGAGCAACTACTGATAATCAGTTTTTTCTGTCCTTTGCAGAGATATTTGTTCATAATTTCTTTAAAAATATGGAGAAGGATCATTGTGATACTTAATAAGAATCATAGTACAATTTCCTTATAGAACACTGTAGACTTCATTTAAAGTTATACTGTTTTTTACTCATTTCTAGTCATCTTTGTATGTACCCACAGTTCATTGACATGATAACTATTCAAAAAATAAAGACAGAAAGAAAGCAGATCCAATGAAAATTAGGAAAATTAATCAGAGGAAAGAAATATGAAATTAATATATGCAATTTAACTTCATATGATTTAGAAACTCAGAATATGATATCAGATGATTTCTAATTATCCTATCTTTATATACCCCTTTATATTTCTAGTGGAAGTTTAAATTGGCATCAGTTTCTAGAAGCTATTGTTAAAATTTAAATCATTGATACCTTAAAATGTTGCAATTAGTTTGATTTTTTTATTGAACCTTGAGTTGTTTTCTATAAGATACTTATCACTAATCTACAATAGATTTTATTCATAGTAATATTATGTATAATATAGTTATTTTGTGCAAATAATGCTGTTATTTTAATGGGATAAATTTAACACAGCCATATATTTACTATTTTTCTCTATGAGCATAAAAAATCTGATGCAGGATTCAGAGAGGAAAACTTCAGACAATCCTTTTATCCAAATTTTCCTCAGAGTTAATTTATCTCATCCTATGCAAAGTATCACACAAATTCATTTTTATGAAAGCATGTCTTCACTAGGATAGTCACATAGTACTAATACTTGTTAATTCATATAGCAATAATATGTGGGAAGTAGAAGAGTAGATTCACATGTAATATTACGATTGGCAATAAATCCAGTAACAAAAACAATTCACCCTTAAATTTAGGTCAGATTAAACGAGTCATTTGTTTTTGTTTTCTGCCTATAATATCAACCTCATTAAAAGTTTAGAATCTGTGTGTTTTTGTTTAGTTGCCAAGGTGCATCCAGCTCTTTTTGCAACCCCCTCTCTCAATGGGATTTCCAAGGCAAGAATACTGGAGTGGGTTGCCATTTCCTTCTTCACAGATCTTCCTGACCCTGGGGTCGAACTCACAGCTCCTGCATTGGCAGGCAGATTCTTTACCACTGAGCCAACAGGGAAGTCCAAATCTGCGTGTACACATGTTATATATTAATCTGTAATAATAGCATTTCACAGGAACCCAGAATAATACATCGATTGAAATAAGTTTACATTATTTTTCTTAACTTTTGTGGTCTTATTAAGAAGTAAGGAAGGTTTATTATTTAGTGTTCTTTGTTTAGACTGGGGTCAATCAGTGACATAGAAAACAGGGGAAAATACATTTTGGGGCATAATAGTTTGAAAAATTTTAATAGTTCCATTTTATATGTTATGTATTTTGAATTTTTTAATTTAGTTCATTCACTTATTTACTGTTGATAATTATATTATCTCTTGCTTCCAATATATTAGAAAATTAAGAGGCTTTGAAAGGACATGTAACTGTGGTTTATTTTTTGTTCCATATGTCATCTAGTTAACATCTCGTTTAACCTCTTAACTATGCTGGTGTCAGCCTCGGACCTACACTGAAGCTATTAGCGCTGAAATAGCCTTTCAAAGAAAACCTAGATCCAAGGAAGGGTATTACCATTGCAATGCTTTTATTAATAAAATACAATATTGATCACATAATTTACATATCTTATCTTTGTGACTTATCAGAGTTGCTTAACAATTTGTCATGTTAATATTAACCTGTTATACTTTTTAAGAAGATCATTCTTTTAAAAGAGAAATTAAGGATGGGAGTGTAAAGATGCGAATATATCTAAAAATCACTAGATATAATAAAAGATTTTTTCTGAGAAAAATAAATTGATTGTTAATTCACCGTGGACAGAGGAGCCTGGTAGGCTACAGTCCATGGGGTCACTAGGAGTCAGACATGGCTGAGCAACTTCACTTTCACCTTTCACTTTCATGCACTGGAGAAGGAAATGGCAACCCACTCTGGTGTTCTTGCCTGGAGAATCCCAGGGATGGGGAAGCATGGTGGGCTGCCGTCTATGGGGTCGCACAGAGTTGGACACGACTGAAGTGACTTAGCAGCAGCATATTAATCTATGTTTTCCAATGATACATATATGTTCCAATGATATATATAAACATATATATGTTCATTTTAATAATAGTTTATTTTTTTAGCTAAACAGTTCCCATATAGACAAGGACATTTAATGGTATTAACTTACCTAAATGATATTAATTAATGACCTTAATTTAAACTAGTAGATGATCTAAATAAACTTAATTGATTTCAAAAATGTTTCTTTATATCTTCTGTTTTTAAAAGGTGAAATAAAGTGTATTACATAGTGTTCTTATTTTAGTTGACATTTTGCTATAAAGTAGTTTTATCCTTGAAAAGAAATGTGAGATATGTATCTTACCCACTCAAATGTGTAAATTCATTATAGCACAAATGTTCTGTGGACATTCTTGTACTCCTTGAGGGTATAATCTCCTCCAAGACAATTAGAATCACAAATTCTTGAAGGTCGAGCATACCTTAAAGATTTATCAAAGATAAATTGAAAGTTTTTTTTTTGAGAGGATTGTAATAAATGGGACAACTAAAAACCTCATTTATAGTTATAACAGTTTATTTATGACAGGTCTCAAGGTAAAATCAGAACTTACTGTTTCCAGTCTTCTTTCCACTTCAGTATCACAAACACACAATACATGTATACATATACACACATATGCAGAAACATTGCCCACCTAGCCCCCTACCAAGAAGAAAACATGCAAGTGAACATAATGGAACAAAAATATAAGATTATTGTTCTCTTTGACCCATTTTTAGGTTTCTGAATTGCTGTGCACTAATCTCTTAATTTATAGGTACTGAATAGTTCACTGAATAGTTAAGATTCTTTTCTCTGTGGAAATCTCAGGTGACAGTTACAAAGAGGCTGAATACTCATATAGGATATTCTTGGATTACTGCATATTTTAAAAAGAAAAAAAGTAAAGTAAAGCTACCTCAGTAATGTCTTTAAATTTTGCTTCACAAAGCAAACAATTTAGAAACAAATTTTTGCTTCTTTATTTTCATGTAGATTGTATTTCCTCTACTGTGAGTGAAAGTAAATTTCACTTTTTTTTTTTAACTTACTTAATTCATGTATTATTTTACCAGATCCTAAGAAGGAGGATTTTTGCAATTAATGTGTTTCAGATATTGTGACTGTTGTAGGTAAATATGTTTTAAAATGAGAACGTCGAACACTTCTTATATTACCAGAAATCTAGAATTTGGGATGCAGCAGAAACTCTGCTGTATAACTTTGTGTTTTCTGTCTACATTTCCCTCTGAAAAACCTATAGACTTTAGCTGCTCAGTCTTTTCAAGGACGGGGACAGTCAGGCTTCATGAAAGTCTGTTTGCAAATTGACCTCTGAAATTAGCACATGCTAACCTTAGACATTCGGCTTGTGATCTGAAGCTAGGAGAACATGTGGCTCCAGGTTTAGTATATAGAGACAGTATTTTAGTTTGCAAAGAAAACCTGATAGGAAAATTTTAAATTTGCTTTTTCAACCATGTTTCTTGCTGTGTCTAATGTTTATTCTGCACAAACATTATATACTTGAGCACTGTGTGTTTCAAGGCAGGACATAATGATTTGTTCATTTTACCCCTTTGTAAATCTTTCCCATAAGAAGACATTGCTACGTCAAATTCAGAGAGCTCTCCATTGATTTTCAAGATTATTCACCAGGTCATCACTGTATGTGTAGTCACTCTTCTTTCTAATATTCTTCAGTCATCATTCAAGGTTGCAAAGTGAATGTTATTTCCCATTCCAGCTCCCTCTGATTTCCCTTTTATTTTCCCCACATCTTTTCCTATAATGGCATAGACTTTGAAAATAGCTTTTCATTTACCACTGAGAAAGTTCTACACTCTTCCTGGGTTTAAAACTTTTTAGAAGGTAGTGAAAATATATCTTCCTTCCCTCCTCTGTGTTTTTATTGATGAGATATAATACAGCTCAAAACATTTTGCCCTTTTACCTTTCTAACATGACAGTGATTCTATATAATTCAGCATTATTCATATTAATAGTCAATAAATAAAAAAATTAGACCTTATTAATAACTATTGCTCATTTTCATCACAAAGTTTTGGTGTCATGATGGCATATCTTTCTGTTTTGAGCTATTATCCATCCTTTCACGTTTCTGGTTAATTCTTAAGTAGGTGTAACAGGAAATCTAGTTTTTATCTCTTCCATCATTGATAATGTTAATTCTTTGCAAACATATATAAAATTAAGCTTTTACTATTGATCAGAGAAAGAAGTTTTATAATGGAAAGGTAAAGTGGTAAATTAAAAGTTAAAACCACAAATCACAGTATGTGGCATAATTTGTATTCTAACTCTGTTTTTTTTTTTTTTTTTTTTTTGAGCTAAGCAAATAAACCACACTTTGGATCAATGTTGAAGGTTATTGTCCCTTTTGTAACATTTAGACTGTATCTAACTCTAGAATTACCACTGTCAGTACCACAAAGGAATAGTCAAGATGTGTATATGAAGGCCTAATCAGTTGAAAGTTCTCAACCCTGATATTTTTAAAAAGTTGTAACAGTGACTGTTATGGTATGCTTGAATCTGAGAAAGAGAGATGGAGACACTAAGTGTGTAGTAATAATCTAAATAGGCCAGGAAGGCAGATTAAGGGTACATAACAGAAGAGGTGCAAGATTAGGATACTGACACAACTTCTTCTGATCTTTAGTTTTTTAAGGATCTTCTGTCTTATATACTCTATTACAGAGACAACAAACTACATGTTAGGTCTGTAAAAGACAGCATACACATTCAGGAGGCTGTGAATACAGCTCACTTAAGCTCATATGATACAAGCTAAGACAAGGTTGATGTCTTGAAAAGCAAAACACTCTTGTATACCAGAGACCACATTAAGCACATCTTTTATTGCAGGTACTTTTTAAAAACCATTTCTTAATACATGATTAAAAAAAAAAAACAGCAAACAAATGCAAAAACCAAGTCTGCTTTTGCATACTGGCTAATCTGCACTGAAAATAATATACATTTTATTCATGTAAACCTAAAGGGCATGGTTATTTATTATTCATTAATGTCAACAGATAACTGACTGTCACTTGCTGTCAGAGTGGAATCTGATAGAATGCTGACATTGATTGATAGACATGATCCTGAGAATCTGTGTGGACAGACTTTTTAGATCAGTTCAACATAAAACCCAGATTGGATATGAGGCATCTTTTTGGTTGTGTGTTTTTTTTTTTTTTAAGCGTATCCAGAACTCATTTGATTTTCAAGATTAGTTCTAGATTTTTAGCACCACAATTATAAAAGAAGACTACTAACTGATTTGATTTTAAAAATAATTCAGACTGCCAGTGCTTCTTCTGGCTCACATTTTGGAGTAAGAATTTTAATTTTGTTCATGCTGTCTTATAGAAAGAAAAATCAATAAATAAATTTTAAAAATTGATAGCTGTTTTGCATATGCATACCTAAAATAATTGAAATTCTTTGGGGAGATACTGTTTACTTAAGAGAGTAAAAATTAAAGTCATTGAGGTAGCATATATAAAATAAAAGAGAACTATGTTCTTAAATTTCTTCTTGAATACCTATCAGCACTGTATATTTTTAAATGAACTCCTCTCCCTAATAAGTACACTTTCTTTAGAGATAGTTGTTAATATATTTAGAACAAAATGTTTGGCTCCAAAGATTTTAAGTGATGATTGTTTTTAATCATAATTTATTCTCTCAACTTGAGTGAAAGCACCAGCACTAAAAATAATATGCAGAATTAATGGTTTTTATTTCAAACTACAGGCACATCATCATATTGTATTTTGTCTGCAACTTAATAAAAGGGTTAATAAGTTAAAATTGGGACATCCTTATCTTTATTTTTGTGAAATTTATATTTATTTTTATTTTTAGTTCTTTTTTTTAGTGCTGAGATTATATATATATATTTACTAGCTAACTCTGCAATTCCAGATATGCAAATATGTTAAATAATATTTTGCATGGAATAAATAATGTTGATAATTATGTATAATAATATTTTGGCATCTCTGAGTTATAAATATATACATAATCAAAATAGTTATTTTTTGTAAAATGTGTTGCATGTAAATCTCTTTATAAGAACTTGTCATCATTTTATCATATGTGTTTTGAACATTTGAATTTGAATTAGATAATTTCTATCAAATTATTCAAATATCAATAACAAATCTCCAACATATTAAAATAGCTCACAGTCAGGATCTCGAAGAAACATGTAATTTATTATAACGTATAGCATCTTTGTTAGGCATTAAATATTTTAATGTATTTTTTAGTCAGAGAAGGCCATATTTCACAGTGTCAACCACTGGTAGAGCTCACAATAGAGTTCTGAAAATTATGTAGAATATTTTCAGGTACATTTGTTCTAAAATATGGTTGTCAAAACTGCTTATATAAAATGGCTAGGAACCCTTTTTTTCCCCTACTGACTGAATAGTTCTGTGTAACATATTACATACTAGTTAGTCATCAAAATGACAAAAGATTTTGATTTTCCATTTAGATATATACTAAGATTATCTAAGGGTTAATTTCTACAGACAAATGCCATATCCGTTTCATTAAAATTACTCTGGGAAATGGAGATAAGTAGTTCAGTGCTCTCTGTGCTGACATGATGTTTGCCTGTCCGATTGCATCCTTTCCAATAGACAGCAGAGATGGAATTACAAAAAAAGACATCTGTGCCAAGGTTTAGCTAGCCAAAAAGGGCAAGCTCTTGTGTTTAAAAGGTAGAGAATCCAATCGATGAAAATGTCTGGACCTGTTAGCACCAATAAAGCTGAAGGCCACTGGGAAGCTCAGAGAGGGTGTTTTGTTGTAGAGCTAGAAAGAGACCCAAACTATGACAGTTTAGGGGAGCAGGGTCAGCGAGGAAGATCATCCATCTTCGGCAGTGGCAGCTCTCTGTCAGATTCTAACCCTGTTCTGTACAGGAACTAAGCCTCTACTGTTGACACCAACCAATTCTCAGCCAAGTGTAAATGAAGCTAATATTCACTGACCTTATGCATAGCAAATGAAGCTCTGTGTGTCACTTAAGAAATAATGTTATCTGACACTTCAAAAAGTGAGTGATGGACAATATGTGTATGTGTTTTTTTGTGTGTGTATGCCTGTCTGTTTTTGTGGATCAAGTCAACAGGTATATATTCCTTAAGCACTCTGTATTTTTAATTGATTTTCACAATAGCCACAGATTTACCATATTGACACTGATTTACCTTTTGTTTTATTTTCACCTTCATGTCATGAAATTTTACATGCTGTGTAAAACTCACTGTGTTGCAGAACAAAGTCTCATTTGGCTTCCTTTAGATCTGATACAGTACCTAGTCACAGAAAGAGAAGACTCAGTTTCGCTCATAAAAAATTTTCAAAGAGAATTGAGTTACTAGTTCACATCCAAAACATGATAAATTAGAATATATGTCTTTGTGATTATGAAAAATGTATTGGTCTCATTATAGGAAAGCAAGACACAATTTAACTGTTTTGTTTTTCATTTTAAAGCATTGTCTAAAACCTCTTTTGAGTTAGTAATGCCTGTTACAATATAATAGTCTTTCTTAGTCTCTAAATCAAGATATTCATATATTATGCTTACTAAGGATTATATGTTAAATTGCATTTTGTGAATTACTCATTCTCCAAGGTTTTTCATGGTACTTAAAAAAGATGCTCACAAAAGTGAGTGTTAAAATGTACCGGCGGTCATAAATATCCAATACATCAACAATACTATGTAGCCAGTGTGCTTTGTAAGTAAAACAGTACCACCAAAAAAAAAAAATTCAAAAAATAGCCATACTAAATATAAAGAAAAAATTCTAAAGAATGTGAAGAATGCAAAGATTTAAGGGAAAGATGAGTTAAAGCATGGAGTTGAATTTTCAGAGTTCCATGGAAGGTGATTTATCTGACATGGTGGATTTCATGAGACTCACCAGGACAGATCTGCACCTAATTGACATCAATCATTTTTTAACTGAAAATAAACAGTTGTAAAATATTTGGAATCTGTGTATTGATTTTTGTTCACCTCATCAGTCTTGTTTATTTGTAATTATTAAATGAATGAACATGTTTTTTCCTACCAAATTTAAAAAGACAGCATCTGATCCGTAAGATATTTTTTTCTTCTTTTTTGACAAGTAACTAAAATCAGATGAGATCAAACACAAAGTTTTCTCCTGGCAGTGTTCCTGAATCTAATCACAGAAAGACACTAAACATGTGTTTAGTCAATTCGTATTTCTTTTCCCTCACATTTCTGTGAATCTAAGCACCCTTCTAAGAAAAATGATGCTCAAAAACCAGAGAGAAATTATCCATGTTGATAGTAACTTCACTGAATAAGGACAACTCTTAGTCTGTCATCAGCTGTTTATCTTCTACAGGATTTAACAATGATGTCCATATAGAGCACAAGTATTAGAGTTGCAGCTCGTTTATGAATTATATGTGATAGGATCTGCATATACGGTTAGTAAATTAGGTCAGTGAATCAATTATTTTCAAAGCAGTGGTCTGACAAAGAATAGCTTCATAAGTTTTGCTGTTAGTGATGTTAGGGGCTGGGAGGGCGAGTTAGGGGTTAGAGTTAGGGTTAGGGAAAGGGAGTGGACTAAATTGAGCTGATTTTCATATATTTTGAATTGCATTTGTTTGTACAAAGGGTCTTTAAGACAAACACATGCACATTTACTCCAGAATTGACAGGAGCCTACTATTCTGGATATAAATTTGTTGATAGCAATCGAGAGAAATTTGTGAAAAGCTCTCTGCAGTACAGATATAATTTTGCTTAGACTTCTTACATTATTTTGTCATAGATTTTGTTGCTTTTTTTAGAAATGTCATTTGAAGAGTTTTCATAGAAGGAAATGGGAGCAAACTTACTAAAAGGAAGTATATTTTGCTTCATGGAATCACAAGTTAATGGATTTAGCCAGGTGTTTGAATCTACATTGAAAAAACCAATTGTACTTTATGATTTGCAGAAGTCACATTGGATTAGTAACACTGAAGTTTAGAAACCACAGTGTCATTTTGTGCTACAAAGTAAGTCTCAGCTCTTTTGCCCTGGGAGTTTACAGAGTTCCACTCAGTTCCATCCTGCTGGCTCAGTAGAGATTTTTTAACATGTGGGTCACTGTATTATGGTATCATAAAGACTTCTGGTAACTTTCCAAAATGATTCCTTGTTGAATCATGTGAACTCGTGGTGTTATCATATCATAGGACTACTAGGCTTCTTCTGACAGCCGTTGTTTGAATTGGAAACTTGGAGACATTGAAAGTACCTAAACATCTTTCATATACTAATTTAACAGTCTATGATGGAGCTATATCATTCAGCATTATGCTATGTAGCAAATTCACATATTACAATACTGATTTATATTTCAGATTTTTAGGACCCAAAGAATGCCTGAAATAATTGTGATTCCTGGTTTTTGGTCAGAAAGCTGTAATAGCTGACTGTTGTGGTTTGAGAAAAGATGCCATAGAGGGTTATTAAAAATGCCTAAATAAATCATGCTACCTTAGTGTGAATTATAATTTGCTAGAGCAGATCTTAAGATGAGTTTCAAAGATCTTTGCATTCAATCAAACTGTAGAATCAAAGCAAGCTTTTCCAGAGTTGCTTATAGTCATTGTCATATATTAGTATTAAATGAAATGAGATATTTTGTCCAACTAATACTGGTTTCATGATTTTCTCTAAAGTAAGGATTGCCATAATTCATTTAATAAGTATTTTTACTTAAACTAATTCCCAAGAAAAATTTTGTTTCTATTTATTTTCAAAGAAAAGTTGAAACATATTTCAAGTAAATTAGTTCTTATTTTTATATTTTATGCTTTAAGACTTTACCTGGGAAATATGTATTTATAGAGAGAGACATTATTGTTTTAAAAATAATAAATGGTGCTGTATTATGTAAAAGACAGGCTTGACATGCTTATATTTTTAAATATGAACGAAATTGGTCTAGATTCAAAACCCCCTCTCCTCTGAAGTCAGTCTTTTCCATGGTATTGATTTTATATGCTGTGTTAAGATATCTTAATCATTACTTTTTTATCTTCAAGGAACAATTTATGGAGTAATCAGGTAAATGGGTAGTATTCAGTTTCAAATACTATTTGTTTATTTTTTCTATTCAAAAAGTGAAGGAAAAAATGGGACTGGTGATTTGTAGTATAATAGGTTGGAGACTCATCAGGTGAATAGTGACATCTCTAACTTAGAGCTATGGAAGTTGTTTTTTCCTTTGTGTCAATCTGGAGGGAAAAATAAACCGGCAGTTCCAATACCTGGTCTGACATTTCCCATCTTTTCTTGTGGAGGCAGCTGGGCAAAAACACACACGGTGACTGAAAAGGTAACTATCCCTTTGAGGGCATGGTTGATTTTACTTCTGATTCTTACGGTGCTGTAGGGGTCAAGGATTTCTCGAGAAGCTTGACCTATGTTTGCTGTCAGGAAAAGTGGGTGATTTTCACTCTGTATACCTGCAAGTCTCTGAAGTTATGTGTAGATTGGAGTTTATTCTGCACTGCTTTGTCAGCATAGCTGTGGCTTTTTTTGACAGTTGTAAAAGAATCCTGAGATGGAAGGAGCTGAGTGTAAAAATTGCTTTCTTTTGTAGAGCAGGAGACTCCTAACTGATTTATAGAAATTTAGATTGGACCATATACCTTTAACAAGATTTTAGAGTATGCCTTTTTATAGTTAAGAAAATTCTGTTTAATTCTGACTGATGTGCTCCAAAGTACAAATATTATAATGAGTTGAAATCCAACTACAATTTAGTTCTTAGTTTTTTTTGTTTGTTTGTTTTAGATTTTCTGTCTCCTAAACCATGGAGAGTTTAACTTTTATTCTGTTTTTAGGTAGCTGAAAGTTGAATGAATAAGTAATAGGTTAAAAAATTAGATTGTTTTATTCTGTTTTCCTTATCTTTTAGCTAGTTAACTAAATAACCAGTCTTCTTCTTCCTCCACTTCTCCCATCCTGCTTTCCCCTTTCCTTCTGTTATTTATTTGTAATCATTAGTATACTATAAGTAGTTTATAATGACATAAATATATTCATAAATGTACAGATAGATTTCCCAGGTCAATAGGCCCTGCAGTAAATCTTCTTATGTACATCTTTTCCTTTGTGACTGAGAGATTATTACTTGAGTTTTTCCCTAGTCATGCTACTTCCTTTAGGCCCTCCTTCTGACCTTTTCTACCAAGACATGAATGTTAACGTAGAAGATCAAGGTGCTATATTTTTATCTTAGTAACACAATATAAATATGTTGCACTATCTAAGTAGTCTAGAATGTTTTTGGATTTTCTTTTCCTCCATTATCAGTTTTCTGTTTCTGTTTATTTCTTGGACAATGATGTCATATTGGGAGTTTATCCAGTGAAGATGACACTGAAGATTTCATTCACATTTTTATACCTGTAATGACCTTTCTTGCTCTCAAAGTAGAGTTGCTTATTTCTGCATCTGTTTGAACGAATGAAGGGCTAGTGTGCAGCATAAAACTCCAGAGGGATTGATTTCATTAGAATATACCCATGTGGTACTAGTGGTAAAGAGCCTGCCTACCAATGCAGGAGACAAAGGAGACACAGACTTGATCCCTGGGTGGGGAAGATCCCCTGAAGGAGTGCATGGCAACCCACTGGAGTATTCTTGCATAGAGGATCCCCATGGACAAAGGAGACTGGTGGGCTACAGTGCACAGGGTCGGAAAGAGTCAGACACAACTGAAGCAACTGAGCATGCACACATGCACAAGGCTGCAAGGGCTAGTAGGCTATATTTAAATATGTATTGACAATTTAGATGATTGCTACAATTTAATGCATTTTTATTGAGGGAAAATTATGAAACTGACAGGAATATAATAGAAAGGGGAATGAAGGATTCTTCAGTGCTGCATGGAGAGTAGAAGATCAAACAAAACAAAAATATTGGCCTTAACAGGAATCCACTGGGAAAAGGACTGCTGGAGAAAAATGTTTGGAATATAAAACCAATTCAATTGAGTTCAATAAATATTTCTTGAATGCTTTTCACTTATAGATTACTATGATAAGCTTATAGAGATAAACTTACATGAGTTTATAGATTCCCCAAAACTCAATATTCACCAGATGGTAGAGTAAAAGGACGTGTGCTCGTCTTCTCCTGTGAGAACTCCAAAATTGCAACTAACCTCTGAAAAACCATTAACAGGAGAAGGTTGGATTCCACCAAAAAGATACCCCACATCCAAGGGCAAAGAAAAAACTCGAACAAGATGGTAGGAGGGAAAAGTCACATTAAGAATCAAACCCTATACCTGCCAGAGATGCTCAGAGGGCTCAGAGACGCACAAAATCTTGTGTGCACCAGGACCCCACAAGAGACTGAGCGAGATGTGCCTTTAGTGTTTGAGTGTCTTCTATGGAGGCATGGGCCACCTGTGGTCTGCCATGGGGGACAGGGGCTCTGGGTGCAGCAGACCTGGGAAGCGTGGCATGTGAGCCCTACCATAGAGCCACCGAACAAACAACCCACAAACTGGAGAACAATTATACAAAAGAAGTGCTTACACTGTTGTGAAAGTTCTACAGACCACAACAGATTTCCTAACCCAGGAATTTGGCAAAGGGCTGAGAACCCCCCAGGGAATTTGACTTTGGAGGCCATCGTGTTTTGATTATAGAACTTCCACAGGACTGGGGAAACAGACACCTGGAGGGCGCAAGCAAAACTTTGTGCACACTAGGACCCAGAAGAACCCACAGAAGATTGAGCCAGACTTGCCTGTGAGTTCCAGGGGTCTCTAGCAGAGGCATGGGTGGACAGCGGCCACCATGGAGTCAGGGGCACTGAATGCAACAGTGCTGGCATAAGTCCTTTTGGAGGAGATTGCAATGACCACCATTAACCCTACCATAGTTTGGCTTCAGGCCAAACTACAGGGAGGGAACACAGCCCCACCCATCAACAGAAAATTGGAGTAAAGATTTACTGAGCATGGTTGTCTGAGGAGGCCTTACAAGTAGCTGAGGAAAGAAGAGAAGCTAAAGGCAAAGGAGAAGAGGAAAGATATACCCATTTGAATGCAGAGTTCCAAAGAATAGCAAGGAGAGATAAAAGTCTTCCTCAGTGATCAATGAAAACAAATAGAAGAAAACAATAGAATGGGAAAGACTAATGATCTCTTCTAGAAAATTAGGAAGAGAACATTTCTTGCAAACATGGGCAAAATAAAGAACAGAAATGGTATGGACCTAACAGAAACAAGATAGTAAGAAGAGATGGCAAGAATACACAGAACTGTACAAAAAAGATCTTCATGACCCAAACAACCATGATGGTGTGATCACTCACCTAGAGCCAGACTTCCTAGAGTGTGAAGACAAGTGGACCTTAGGAAGCATCACTACAAAGTTATTGTAGGTGATGGAATTTCAGCTGAATTATTTCAAATCCTGAAAGATGATGCTGTGATAGTGCTGCACTCAATATGCCAACAAATTTGGAAAATTCATCAGTGACTACAGGACTGGAAAAGGTCAGTTTTCATTCCAATCCCAAAGAGAGGCAGTGCCAAACAATGCTCAAACTACTACCCAATTGCACTCATCTCACATGCTAGCAAAGCAATGCTCAAAATTCTCTAAGCCGGGCTTCAACAGTACATGAACCATGAACTTCCAGATGTTCAAGCTGGTTTTAGAAAAGACAGAGGAACCAGAGATCAAAGTGCCAACATCTGTTGGATCATCAAAAAAGCAAGAGAATACCAGAAAAACATCTACTTCTGCTTTATTGATTATGCCAAAGCCTTTGACTGTGTGGATCACAATAAACTGTGGAAAATTCTTCAAGAGATGGGAATACCAGACTGCATTATCTGCCTCCTGAGAAATCTTAACGAAGTGAAGTCACTCAGTCATGTCTGACCCTTTGTGACCCTGTGGACTGTAGCCTACCAAGCTCCTCTGTCCATGGGATTTTCCAGGCAGGAATACTGGAGTGGGTTGCCATTTCCTTCTCCAGGGGATCTTCCCGACCCAGGGATCAAACCCGGGTTTCCTGCATTGGAGGCAGACGCTTTAACCTCTGAGCCACCAGGGAAAAGCAGGTCAAAAAACAGCAGTTAGAACTCGACATAGAACAGACTGGTTCCAAATTGGGAAAGGAGTTCGTCAAGGCTATATATTGTCACCCTATTTATTTAACTTATATGCAGAGTACATCATGAAAAGTGCCGGGCTGGAATTCGGGCTGAATTCCGAAGCACAAGCTGGAATTCAGATTGCCGGGAGAAATATCAATAACCTCAGATATGCGGATGACACCACCCTTATGGCAGAAAGTGAAGAAGAACTTAAGAGCCACTTGATGAAAGTAAAAGGAGAGTAAGAAAGCTGGCTTAAAACTAACATTCATGAAATGAAGATCACGGCATCTGGTCCCATTACTTCATGGCAATTCAATGGGGAAACAATGGAAACAGTGAGAGATTATTATTTTTGGCTCCAAAATCCCTACAGATGGTGACTGCAGCTATGAAATTAAAAGACGCTTGCTCCTTGGAAGAAAAGTTATGACCAACATTAGACAACATATTAAAAAGCAGAGACATTACTTTGCTGAAAAAGATCCATCTAGTCAAAGTTATGGTTTTTCTAGTAGTCATGTATGGATGTGAGAGTTGGACTATAAAGAAAGCTGAGTGCAGAAGAATTGATGCTTTTGAACTGTGGTGTTGGAAAAAACTCTTGAGAGTCCCTTGGATTTCAAGTAGATCCAACCAATCTTACAGGAAATCAATCCTGAATGTTCTTTGGAAGGACTCATGCTGAAGCTGAAACTCCAATACTTTGA
Organism: Budorcas taxicolor; assembly: GCF_023091745.1. Taxonomy (NCBI): domain Eukaryota; kingdom Metazoa; phylum Chordata; class Mammalia; order Artiodactyla; family Bovidae; genus Budorcas; species Budorcas taxicolor. The sequence continues at coordinate 48,293,543 of NC_068918.1, forward strand.
CCACCTGATGTGAAGAACTAACTCCTTGGAAGAGACCCTGATGCTGGGAAAGATTGATGGCAGGAGGAGAAGGGGACAACAGAGGATGAGATGGTTGAATGGCATCGCCGACTTGATAGACATGAGTTTGATCATGCTCTGGGAGTTGATGACAGACAGAGAATCCTGGTGTGCTGCAGTCCATGGGATCACAAAGAGTGAGACAGGACTGAGCAACTGAACTGTACTGATCATGGCCCCGCCCCTATAGCCAGTCCCTCCCATCATGAAGCGTCCATAAGCCTCTAATCCTTATCCATCACGAGGGCAGACAGAATGGAAATCACAATTATAGAAAACTAGCCCAACTGATCACTTTGGTATCATCCTTGTCTAACTCCATGAAGCTATAAGCCATGCTGTGTATGGCCACCCAAGATGGATGGGTAATGATGGAAAGTTCTGAAAAAACATCGTCCACTCGAGATAGGAATTGCAAATCACTTCAGTATTCTTGCCTTGAGAACAGCATGGACAGTATTAAAAGACAAAGAGATACGACATTGAAAGATGAACTCCCTAGGTCAGTAGGTGCTCAATATGCTACTGGAAAGGAGTGGAGAAATAGCTCCAGAAAGAATGAAGAGTCAGAGCCAAAAAGAAAACAATCAGTTGTGCACATGACTGGTGATGAAAGTAAGGTCCAATGCTGTAAAAAAACAATATTGCTTAGGAACCTGGAATGTTAGGTCCATGAATCAAGGTAAATTCAAAATGGTTAAACAGGAGATGGCAAGAATGACCATCAACATTTTGGAAACAGTGAACTATAATGGACTGGAATGGGCGAATTTTGTTCAGATGACCATTTTATACACACACACACACACACACACACACACACACTACACTACTATGGGCAAGAATCCCTTGGAAGAAATGGAGTAGCCCCCATAGTCAATAAAAGATTCCAAAATGCAGTACTTGAGTGCAATCTGCAAATATTTTGAGATCAGAGAAATCATAGAATGATCTCTGTTTTCAAGGCAAGCCATTCAGTATCACAGTAATAAAAGTCTATGCCCCAACCACTATTGCCAAAGAAGCTGAATTTGTATGGTTCTACAATGACCTACAAGACCTTGTAGAACTAACACCAATAAAGATGTCTTTTTCATCATAGGGGAATGGAATTCAAAAGTAGAAAGTCAAAAGATATCTGGAATAACAGGCAAGTTTGGCCTTGGAGTACAAAATGAAGCAGGACAAAAGCTAACAGAGTTTTGCCAAGAGAATGCACTGGTCATAGCAAACACCCTCTTCCAACAACACAAGAGATGACTCTACACATGTACATCAACAAATGGTCAATACTTAAATCAGGTTGACTGTATTTGCAGCTGAAGTTGGAGAAGCTCTGTACAGTCAGAAAAATCAAAACCAGGAGATGATTGTGGCTCAGATCATGACCTCCTTATTGCAAAATTTAGACTTAAATTGAACAAGGTAGGGAAAACCAGTAGTCCATTCAAGTATGACCTAAATCAGACCCCTTACGATTATACAATGGAAGTGACAAATATTGTTCAAGGGATTAGATTTGATAGACAGAGTGCCTAAAGAACTATGGATGGAGGTTTGTAGCATTGTGTAGGAGGTGGTGATCAAAACCATGTCCAAGAAAAAGAAATGCAAAAAGGCAAAATGGATGTCTGAGGCGGCCTTACAAATAGCTGAGAAAAGAAGAAAAGCAAAAGGCAAAGGAGAAAAGGAAAGATATATTCATCTGAAAATGCAGAGTTCCAAAGAATAACAAGAAGAGATAAGAAAGCCTTCAGAAGTTATTTCAAGTTAAAACTTTTGGTAGGTATATAGTGTAGTTGATAAAGTTTATTTTTCACTGCATCAAATCATGTCACATTTTCCTCTTATTTGTGATGCTGTTTGATGACTTGTTTCAGGTTATATATTTCAGATCCTTCTGTTGTTAATAGACTGTCTTCTCTTTGAAATTGATCAGTCATCTATGCATGGCTACTTGGAGACTCTATGATTCTCTAATTCCTTGACAATATTTCACCCATGTTTTATCATCCATTGTCACACGGAATCATCCATTGTCACACGGAATCACTTATTACATTGGTTGTTGTAAAATGTCAATTACATAATTTTTTCATTTCTTTTATGTTTGGTAGTTTGTTTTATTCCATAAGAAAGAGTTTTACCTCATTTGGCCCAAATTTTATTTTTTGAATAATGCTATGAACTCATAGAATCTAATAAAATACTTCTTTAAAGACAGTATCTATTTAAAGAAGAATGAGTTCTATTAAGTGAAGAAAGAAATGGAATATAAATAATATTTAATTTAATGACTTCATAATTTTTAGGATTTAAATTCTACCCATGTCTTCCAGTTTTTATTCTGTTATTTTTTTTTTTTTACATATTTTACCTCAGAAGAGAAGTTTAATGCATCTTTATTGCTGTGCATTCTTTGTGACAGAATGAGTAAATATTTTATTTTCAGAGACTTTTTGAGACATCTTTCAGATTGGCAGCATAACCCTATTAAAGTAATTAAATAATGCTTAAAAATATCCCTTCTATACTAAAGATACACAGAGATGCCTGTCCAGAAACCAACACCGATTATCTGTATAAATGGGCAAGTTACTTAATCTCTTTAAGACCTTGGTCTCTAACATATAAAGAGGGAAATACCATCCATTTCAAGAGGTTGTGTTGTAGACCAAATGATCTAATAAACAGAAAACACTTGCACAAGGAAAGTGGCAATAAATGTGCATAAAAATGGGGTGATTCTTGTAAAGCATTTAGCACAGTAACACATGAAGAGCAACCCATAGATGTTTAGCTACAATTGTTATTATTCTAAGAATTGCTATCTGTGTTTCTGTTTTGGTTAATGTGCCTGGCATTGATCGATGAGTCTTATTGATTGTACCTCTGTAAAATCTCTCCAATCGACACTCCTCCATCCTAATGCCACTATCTTAGTTTAAGTCTTTTATATTTAACTCAGAGAATATCAGTAGCCTTTTAATTTGTTTGTGTTTGCTCTTACTCCCCTTCCATATTTTCTACTCACCCTCAAGAGCTTTTTCAAAATGCAGATTCAGTCATTTCAAAACTTTCTTCAAAATATATAATTGCTTCACATAGTGTCCAGGTTTCTTTTTTAACATCCTATTCAAAATCCTTTTAACTTGACTATACATATCTGTTTACCCATTGCTCACTTCCCTGTTGGCTCAGTGGGTAAAGCGTCTGCCTGCCATGTGGGAGACCCGGGTGTGATCCCTGGGTCGGAAAGTTCCGCTGTAGAAGGAAATGGCAACCCACTCCAGTACTCTTGCCTGGAAAATTCCTTGGACAGAGCAGCCTGGTAAGCTGCAATCCACGGGATTGCAAAGAATCACACACGACTGAGCAACTTCATTACTATACTAAGTGATTTGAGGTATCCTAAATATTTTACGTCTCCTTCTGATTTTCATATATTGTAATTTTCTACCTAGATGGCCATCTCTTTTTGAAGACTTTTCTAATCTTCTTCCACTCTCCTCTCTTCCTCCTTCTTCACAAGTGCATAGCTTCCGGGGTCCAGCCCCGGTGGATCCAGGGTAATTCGAAGGGGAGATGGAATCGGCGTCTTAGGAAAAAACTTATTTAATTACAGATATAAAGAGAGATTAGAAAAGGATAGTGTAGTAAGAAATATTAGTGAAGAAAAAGAGGCTGAATAACTTGGTTTACATGGAGTAGCATCCACGCTCCAGATGGGAATTCAGCCAGAAGGAGAAAGAAAGAACGACACGGGGGAATCAGTCTTTCCAGAAACTGATCCGTTTTCTTTATTTTTCAGGTTTGCTTATATACTTTTTATTATACATAGGGGTGAATACAGAGTCACGCGGGGGTCAGCAGACCTGACCCTTGTCAAAATCAGGTGCTTCATATAAGTGTATACAAAGGTCTTAGGGATTTTACGTCATCTTCTGGCCATGAGGCCTGCTGACATTTTATGGTCCTTTCTGATAACGGTCAGTCAACCAGAAAACTTATTTTTTCCAGGGGTGATTTTTTCTTAAACCAGGCGCCACCCTTCAAATAAAGTTGCATTCCTATAGGGTGAGGATATAGTGGGTTACAATCAAGAAAAGGAATTTACTTAGCCTAAGGTTTAACATGATTAATCTTAAAGGTTAATACTTATTTCTCCAATATGCTAGTTATATTCATTATAAGGGCAGGGAATATGGAGATTTAGCAACAAATATTGGCTCAACAAGTGAAAACCCTTCACCAATGTAATTTCTAATCAACCCACTAATACTATACTAATAATTTTCTGACTTCCCAAAAGAGTCTGTATTTAGAAAGTTTTAAAGCATCTCGTGCCTCTCACGGTTAGGAGGCTGTAAACAATCACATATGGCCGGATGAACCCGTTCAGGCAGGCTAGAGAACCTTCGGAGGAGTTTGTAAGTTGAAACACTCTTGTCACGCCCAGGAATTTTTATTAACTGGAACTGCAAGTTAACTCCTTCTCAGAGAGAAATGGTGATGGGGAAGAGCCCCCCGTAAAGTCAGAGGTGTAGGTAAGAGCATGAGTAAAGTAGGCAGACTCTGGTTTTGGGGGTAGATGCTCAGGAACAGGGGGTTTCCTGAGGCTTGATCCCGCCTTTGCATATGCCGAAGCCTCCTTCCTCATGACCTTTGCCATGGGTGGAGTTCCTCACGCTGGCTCCCGGCACATAGCCATACTGGTCAGGCAGGCATTCAGTGTACATCAGCTTTGCTGTATGCACCTCATGGGATTATAGGTTACTACTAAGGAAAGGCTTTTCCTTATGTTCTTCACAACCAGCACCCTACCTAAAGAATCAAACATATAATGATTGTTTGGTTAACTTGTTTTTGTATAGCAGAACATAAAGATTACATATCATACCCAATATTCAGTTGTGCCAACAAGTAATTTTGGTGATGATAATTATGATGATAATAGAGATTCTCTTCCTAGACAAAGAATTTTGATTCTTAAAAGGGAAATGACAACCTTAAAGGTCCAAGAATAGGAGACAAAAACTACTATGAAATATCCTTAGTTTAAGATGTCATGCATGCATGCAAAGTCTCTTCAGTTGTGTCCAACTCTTTTTGACCCCATGGACTGTGGCCCACCTGGTTCCTCTGTCCATCCGATTCTCCTGGCAAGAATACTGGAGTGGATTGCCATGCCCTCCCCCAGGACAGTTTCCTGACCCAGAGATGTAACCCATGTCTCTTATGTCTCCTGTATCGGCAGGCAGGTTCTTTACCACTGAGCCAGCAGGGAAGCCCTTTGAGATGTCAAATAGAGTCTCAGATCATATCATTGAATTATAAAGTTTATATGGGGAAGTGTTCACAATATTAGGTTAAGTAAGAGTAGTATGCAGAGTAGTATTTACAATATCATTTTTAGGAGAAACTGGAAAAGTATACATAAAGTTGCTAACATGGATCACCTGTGACCAGTGGGGATATAGGCTATATTTGGTTTTCTTTGAATTAGTCCATGTTTTTTATGTTTTATTCCTTGATCATGTGTTACTTTGCATGGATGTATGTACAATATGTATGTATGTGTCTGTATATGCATCTATTGGGGCCTTCCCAGGTGGCTCAGTGGGTAAAGAATTCACCTGTAGTATGAAAGACACAGGAGATGTGGGTTCAATCCCTGGGTCAGGAAGATTCCCTGGAGGAGGGCATGGCAACCCACTCCAGTATTCTTGCCTGAAGAGTTCCATGGACAGAGGAGCCTGGTGGGCTACAGTACATAGGGTCACAAAGAGGTGGGTACAACTGAAGCCACAGAACATGCACACATACATTTATCAATCTTTCTCACCTCTCTGTGTAATTTTACAAAGACAAAAAGGAACATGGGAGCTGCAAATAACAAAATTAACTCATCCTTACCTTGATTTTTACTCTTAGCATTTGCATTCCAAATACTTTTTTTTCTTTTATTGCTGTTTGATATTATGGGGCACCATTCTAGTTAATAAGTGGCTTCTCTTGTAGCTCAGTTGGCAAAGAATCTCCCTGCAATGCAGGGGACCCCAGTTTGATTTCTGGGTCAGGAAGATACCCTGGAGAAGGGAAAGGCTACCCTCTCTAGTCCCAGAGAATTCCATGGACTGTATAGTCCATGGGGTTGCAAAGAGTTGAGCACGACTGAGCAACTTTCACTTTTTTCTTTATTTTCAATAATATTTTAGTATTAAAGAATTCCCCGAATTTGACTCCTAGTTGCAGAGCTAAGATCTCACAAGCCACATGGCAAGGCCAAAAAAGTAAAATAAAATAAATTATCTAAATCAACTTAGTAAATGAACCACTGTTACATGTATATGGAAAATAAACTTTTGAGGATTTAAAAAGTTATGGTCTTTAACTTTTATGATTTCTTTCTGATTACTAGATGACACGGAGAAGTAGATTATTTAAGCACCCTGTATGTATCTCTTCCTTTCTCTCTCTCTCTCTCTCACACACACACACATATATGTAATATATATTACATACATATACATGATATGTACACATATATTTTAGTCTTATCGATTACTAGCCCTTGAGCTGTAGCTGTTACTAAGAAGGTATTATATACTTGCAGTCATTTGTATTATTCTATGGCATTGAATATCACTTATAGAATAAATTACAAATGGTTAGTATCAGTTCTAGTAGATTTTATTTACTAATTCCCCAAAAGTAAATGTGTCTTTTTGTGTGAGGAAGAAATTGGTATGTAATTGCAATTTAATTACAGAAAATGAAACCAAATTATTTATAAACTTAGGTGCTAAAAGGAAGTAAATACACATTTACAATCACCTTCAATAACATATTGAATCTTGCCATGTTCTGTATACTGCACATACTTTTATATTTGTACTGTAACATTTTTGATTGTCTGATATGGCATATTCAAATCTCTGGGTTTCTTAGTTTGAATGAAACTACAATTTTTAATTTTCATCCTGTTCAGTATATCTGTTTTAAAGACTCCACATTAATTTTCATATTAGACTACAGACAATATTATAGAGTGATAAATCTTCTGGGAATCATATGACAAGAGTATAATTTGTAAGAGTGTTTTAAAGATGTATGTAAACGTGTGCCCTCTAGATCTGCATAGTCTTATATAATTTTGGCTAGATCAACCTTTTCTACTCAGATGTTTAGGAATAAGATATCATGTCAGAATGCCAATCTTAGAAGCTTCTGCATCACCAGGAAACTTGTGATTAGTAGATGGAAAGTAGATGGAAAAGGCTGCCCACAACTTTTGTTTTCCTGCCACAAAAACTGTTGCCTAGCTCAAAACTTGCATCAGGAACACTTCTGCCCCTGCTGACAGCTTCCTACCAAATTATCTCCTTATCATTAGTTGAAAAAACAAACCAGACAAACAAAGCAAAAAACTGTACTGAAAATCTATTCTGTACATTGTAGGTAAACTTTCTGTTTTCATCAAAATATAAATATTTAAATAACCAGAAGTAATAAAAGTCAGAAATGGTAAATTGTATGTAAATTCTAATTAAGGATGGAAAGAAATTTCAACTAGAGAAAAACATTAAGGCTTTTAGGAGATGGTATGTATATTGAAAGTGTTAGTCACTTAGCTGTATCCGACTTTTTGCTGCCTTGTGGACTGTAGCCTGCAGTCTTCTCAGCCCATGGAATTCTCTAGGGAAAAATACTGGAATGGGTTGCCATTTCCTTCTCCAGGGGATCTTCCTGACCTAGGGATCAAACCCAGGTCTCCTACATTGCAGGCAGATTCTTTACAATCTCAGCCATCAGGGAACAGACAGATGTGAAATCATATAAAGACACTTCCAGGCCTGGTGAGAATGATGAACAAAGATGGTGTATGTATGAAGTTACAGGTCATATTTGTTCATCAGATTTCTGGGGTAAGTATGGAAAGGAATACAGTGAGAAAGTTAGGAAAATGGAAGATAAGTTGTATTGGGTCTTGAGGGGCTTTCTATGTTGTAGTAAGGAAATTGTACTTTTGTAGTTATGAAGAAACCATCACAAATTTGTTAAGTAGGGTATATAATCAAAAGTTGTGCTGTAGTGATAACATGAAGGGAGGTTGAAGACTGAATTAGGGATAAGAGAAACTGAAAGTAACACCTATTTGAGTGACTAGAAAAAAATCTCTGAAGGAAGACCCTGGTACTGAGAATGGGAAGGGAGAGGTGTGTTGGGAAACATGAGACAAAACTAATGCTCAGAAAAACAGCAAGCTGTTAAGGGTGACATACGACATTAGAGTTTTGAGCTTATCTTTTACTGTCCTCTTTAAGCCCACTTAGCTTCAGTCTAACTTTATTTGTCAATATTTCCTAAATGTAGTCCTTAATTTTTGGTTTCAGTGTTTTCTGTCATGCTTGTTTCAGATTCCTGACATTCCTTTTCCTCCATTCCACATAAAACATGCATATATTGTATGCTGTTCAAAAACTCAAGTTTAACTACCCCCAGCAGCCCTCTGTGATTTTCATGGTCTAAACAAATCTCTTGCCTCCTGAAGTCCCAGGATATTTTATTTCTGTATTTTTATGAAAAATATATAAAAAGATAACACATTTCACTAGTAAAGAGCAAGAGCTTTGGAGTCAAATTGTTATTCTACACTTCATTAGTCTTGACTTTGTGCAAATTACTTAATCTCACATAATGTTTCCTCATCATAAATTATGAGTTCATAGTTGAATCCATGGAATCCAAGTGATATCTGATATTATTATTAGTAATAAATTGTATGGTGTATATATATTACTGAATGACATACCAGGAACAAAATAAGTGTTTGGTAAATTTAGTTTGGAGAAGTTCAATACAGTCAGCAAAAACAAGACTGGGAGCTGACTGTGGCTCAGATCATGAACTCCTTATTGCCAAATTCAGACTGAAATTGAAGAAAGTGGAGAAAACCACTAGACCATTCAGGTATGACCTAAATCAAATCCCTTATGACTATGCAGTGGAAGTGAGAAACAGATTTAAGGGACTAGATCTGATAGAGTACCTGATGAACTATGGACAGAGGTTCATGACATTGTATAGGAGACAGGTATCAAGACCATCCCCAAGAAAAAGAAATGCAAAAAAGCAAAATGGCTGTCTCAGGAGGCCTTACAAATAGCTGTGAAAAGAAGAGAAGCCAAAAGCAAAGGAGAAAAGCAAAGATATACCCATTTGAATCCAGAGTTCCAAAGAATAGCAATGAGAGATAAGAAAGCCTTCCTCAGCTATCAGTGCAAAGAAATAGAGGAAAACAACAGAATGGAAAAGTCTAGAGATCTCTTCAAGAAAATTACAGATACCAAGGGAACATTTCATGAAAAGATGAGCTCAATAAAGGACAGAAATTGTATGGACCTAACAGACGCAGTTATTAAGAAGAGTGGCAAGAATACACAGAAGAACTATACAAAAAAGATCTAGGTGAGTGATCCCACCATCATGATTATATGGGTCATGAAGATCTTTTTGGTTGATGGCAGTCCACTCCAGTATTCCTGCCTGGAGAATCCCAGGGATGGAAGAGCCTGGTAGGCTACAGTCCATGGGATCGCAAAGAGTCAGACACGACTGAGCGACTTCACTTCAAAACAGAAGCAGATATTAAGAAGAGGTAGCAATAATACACAGAAAAACTATACAAAAAAGATCTTCATGACCCATATAATCACGATGGTGGGATCACTCACCTAGAGCCGGACATCCTGGAATGTGGAGTCAAGTGGGACTTAGGAAGCATCACTACCAACAAAGCTAGTGGAGGTGATGAAATTCCAGTTGAGCTATTTCAAATCCTGAAAGATGATGCTGTGAAAGTGCTGCACTCAATATGCCAGCAAATTTGGAAAACTCAGCAGTGGCCACAGGACTGGAAAAGGTCAGTTTTCATTCCAATCCCAAAGAAAGGCAATGCCAAAGAATGCTCAAAAGACCGCACAGTTGCACTCGTCTCACACACTAGCAAAGTAATGCTCAAAATTCTCCAAGCGAGAATGTTGCGAGAGTTGGACTGTGAAGAAAGCTGAGTACCGAAGAATTGATGCTTTTGAACTGTCGTGTTGGAGAAGACTCTTGAGAGTCCCTTGGACTGCAAGCAGATCTAGCCAGTCCATCCTAAAGCAGATCAGTCCTGGGTGTTCATTGGAAGGACTGATGTTGAAGCTGAAACTCTAATACTTTGGCCACCTGATGTGAAGAGCTGACTCATTTGAAAAGACCATGATGGTGGGAAAGAATGAAGGCAGGAGGAGAAGGGAACAACAGAGGATGAAATGGTTGGATGGCATCACTGACTCAATGGACATGTTTTTGGGTGGACTCTGGGAGCTAGTGATGGACAGGAAGTCCTGGTGTGCTGTGGTTCATGGGGTCACAAAGAGTCAGACACTACTGAGCAACTGAACTGAACTGAAATTTGGTTTAGTTATAGGTGGTGTGTGAATTGATGGGAACTACCTAAATGCTTTACAGCAGTGGGGAATAAGGGTCTCCCATCAAATGTTGGGCCAATCAGATTGAGGACTCTTAATGTGAGGCTGTTAAAATCCTAGAAAGACTTTGATTAAGTGCAATGGACAAAGAATCAAAGGATAATTTCCAATACCCAGTTTTGCTAAAATCTCATCCTTGCTCAAGACTTAGCTACTGAATAACAGCAACAACATCCTTGCCTTGTTCAGGTCAGAAAACCTGGCAATATGGGCTTCTCCTTTAAAATGAGTGTGGCTGTAGATGGTAGCTGCATACAGTGTTAGCAATACCCCATACACGTAACTTGAATCAGCTAAGATCTTGTCAGAGATATTTGTGAAAGTGGTAGTAGTTGTAGCAAAAAGTGGGAAGACAAGTTAGATTAAATCTAGCTGGCAGAGTTTCTTAGGATGAATCATATAGGGGTAAGTAGTGTCTCAGTCTATCATCTCGATAGTGGTAAGGGCAAAACCAAATTCAAGTGAACCAAGAAATGAATGGTCAAGTGAGAAAATGGTGCTTGTCATGAAGAAAAGAAAACCAAGACAAAGTAAACTTGTTAGCAGGATGGATAAAAGTTTATCTAGTTATTTGGATGGTTCACATAAAAGGGATTCTTATTCTCTGTTGGAGAGTTAATGATGGTAGACAAAAGCTTTAAGGAGTTGGTATTAAAGACTTTTTTATCCAAAGTTTCCTAAAATTATTTGATAGAATGTGCAAAGTTGACTTTAAGATAAATCCTTTTTGTGTAGTAATACTTCTTAGTAATATTTGGAGCAGCGTTTCCAAATGCAGTGGAAGATTTTCTATAGTCCTTGAAGGAGAAGGGCAGAGAATGAAAAAAGGAAGGAGATTCAAAGCTGAGATCAAAGTGGGGAATTTCCAAGTTTGCGACTGGGAAATGAAAAACATTTGATTGATGATGATAACTTAAGCATGACTGTGCTTGTTGACAGAAGGAGAGATTCTATAAGTTTATCTCTCCAAAGATGGAGCACAATTGGAAAGAGAGGATCACAGGATATAAGAATAAAAGGACAGAGGGGAAGATGCGGTGCGGTGTGGTGGGGGTCAGGGTGTGGAAGGGATGCCAAACTCTGTCTTGGAATTCCAGAATGTAATTATATTTTCTCCTGACTTATTAGCTCATTGGTTCTAATGACCTTTGATATAAAGTTTCTAAGCTTTTTAATTTGTGACTTAACCTGTGATTAATTTAATTGGTAATTAATTTGCTAATGTTTGTTAACCAGTTGTTACAATTACTAAATACATGTGTTAATAATCAGGATACCAAAGGAAGCTGCTTTGTTTGCCCTATAAATCGAACTGAAAGGTCCTACCTTTTAAGGACATATTTTGCAATAAAAAGGATTTTCTAAAATAGAAATCTTAAGTTTGTTTCAGAGAAAATAGGAAAACTTATGATCTTTTAAAGATATATTACATCTGATCTTACTGTGTTCACCACCGCTTCTGTTCAGTTCTTGATTTGTGAAAATGAGATATGTATCACTTACCTATCTAGTAACTTAATGTAATAATTTACTTTTATTGCTTATTTTCCTTTTCACTGAAAATTTATCACCTTAGAATTTTCTCAGTTTGTAATTGTGTTCAGGGACAGTTGTGCATGAAGCACTGTAAGGAGATGAATTTGTAAATAAAAAATATGATCCTTTGAAATGAATATAGTCATGAGTAAAACACTAAATAATCCAGAAAAAAAATGGCTATATGTTTTTTTGCTGAAAAGGATTTCATTATATTTAAGAGAATACTCTGAAAAATGTTCAGGAGGCAATGCTTAATGTTAACTGAAACACATGAAAAGCAAATGGAAACAAGGCAGCCACCTTCTGCAGAGCTTTTAATAGTTACAGTGGAAAATTAAGGGCCACCTGCCATGTTGAATTTTATAAGTATGAACGATGCACAGTATTTGCCAATACATTCATGAATAAGTGAAAAAAGAAGGGTTTTATATAGTAACACAAACCTTCAAATGGAGTTACTAAAAGACAGGGTTTTCTTTACTGGGTGGAAAGTTATCTGCTATATAGAAAAAGGCCTACTGAATGAAACATTTGTCCTCAAATTCCTTTTAATCTGCTGTGAGGTTCTGCCTGTTACCTCACTTGGAATAATGTGCCAATTTTGTAAGGATAAAGAGAATTTTATCCCTTTTTCATTCCTTTAGCTTCTTGATGCAGCATTTCCTTGAATTTCACAGTACCTGCCTGTTTTTAGCAGCTCTAATTTCAGACTATCACTTTCCTGGGCTAAAGTGTAAAAACTGATATTCTCATCCCCTTGATGGAGAATATTCAAGAAATGCAATCCCAGTGAGAATGCTGCTTACTAATGGATATTTCTTTCTCCAGGCATCTTAAAAAATTCTGTTTCTGTTTCAACTCTTTAATACCCCCAGTTCTCTGCAGAGCTGGCTTAAAATATCTGGTATCTGTGGAAGAACGCTTTTGTAGTAGCAATTGCTTTTGTATTATATATTGTAAATGGTTATTGTTCACAGCTCACACCTTAATGGTTTGAGTTAAAGGGTTTTTTTCTTTTTCTTGCTCCTACCAAACTATTTGCTTTATCCTGTGACAGTTTGGAACTGAAGTGCAAGGTATACAAAGGTATAATAGGGTTTGATTAGTTTGGCATTGAAGCTTGGCTTTTCAAAGTTAATTGGGTATTGTTCCTATAGATTAAAAAGATTTAAGTGGAAATAATTATAGATTTGTAAAATGTTATGGAGATTGAAATCTGTTTTGTAACTATGGCAAGATATTCAGGTTCTTAGTGCTAAAAAAGATACTTTAGTGTGTAGGAATGTTAAACAGCAACAAAAGCTTTTGCAGTTTCCAATTCAGTTTTAGGCAAGTTGTTACTGTAGAATATATTGATTCTAATTTACGTCTAAAAATATTGATATAATTTCCAAACTTTCCAGATTTCAGAACCTTGATGTATGTCTAGGTTATTTAGTTATTTTATTTGTATGTGAAAGTGAATTTTACTGAGGAGCTCATCACTGTAATTTTAGGAACTCTTAGAAAATCCATTTTCCTTTGTTGTTATCTCATTCTAGTGATTAAGGTGACACTCATTCTGTTGTTATTATTAATAGCTCCTTTTTCACTCTTGAAAAGGCCCTGGTTTGGAGGATAAATTATATAGTCACCTTCCATATAAAGTGTTTAGCTTCATCCTTTTCACACATTTTATGTGTTTCTAAAATAATCACATTTAAAAATATATTTTTGTATATTTTAGCTTTTAAAAACATAAAGTTCTTAGTGCCTACTATATCCAAAATAAAATGTATATATGTGTAACTGATAGTTGTATTCACTAAGAAAAGTAATTATAATGCCCTAACATTAAGTTATTAAGTTATGACTCAAGTCTTCATATTTCATGATATAAACTGACTAATTATAGTTTTTGGAGTCAAATTTAGAGCTGAAAATGTGGAGCATCTTATAGGATTACTTGTGAAATGCAATTAAATGGAAAGAAAAATTGTTTTGGAGAAAGAGGCAGTTCAAGTTTTTTTTTTTTTTTTCTTTTTTTGCTTCTCTGTAATCAGTGTGTGTTTGGAGTGAACTTGCATGAGGGTAAATTTGATTTTTGTAATTCATTAAATATTTATGTTCTGATCATGCTACCTAACCCATGTGAAACATAAGTTTACTCTGGATAATGATAATAGATCTCTTCTTCCCATATTATTCATATTAATATAAATGTTCATTTATGATTTTATTCATCTTGTTATATTCAATATAATAAGAGTTTTTGCTCTTATTTTCATTTATATGTATAATGGTTAATGAATATACATATACACAGATTAAATTACTAGAAAATACTTAACAGTAGTCATATGCCAGAATGAGTAGTATATACAAAACAGCACAGAACTTTGACAGAAATCTAGATCCAGGAAGAACACTCTACTAGAAACAGAACTGGATTCGGAAACTGATGGCTGTGTTCTAAGCCCACTTTTACTCTTCGGTAGTATTATAAATTAGGATGTTCCTATGTTGCTTAATCTCTCTGAACTTTCACTTGCATCTCGTGTCCTGTGAAGGAGCTTTGCTTGCCTACTTATATGATGTCGTGAGGAACCTCTTACTTATTCTAAATCAAACTGCATTTTAAATTTCTAATATTTTAATATCAACTCTGCTGGCATGAGCTAGGTAATTGGAAAGTGTAAATGTAGACACTGGGGAATATCTGGCGGGAAAAAAAAAAATCTCCTAATTCTACCTCCCAAGTCTCTATAAGCAAACTCACATATCCTCTTCCAGGCCATCTTCTTTCACCTGTATTACTGCCACAGCCGTTCTTATGTTCTCTTTTTCTGTACCCTCTAAATCCTTTGTAGCCAGGGTGATCTTTCTAAGTGTAGGCCTTAGCAGAACACTCTTCTTAAAATCCTTCAATGGCTTTCTATTCCTCTTAGAATAAAATAATAATAATTACTAACTCCTGCCCCTGCTTCTTTTTTCCAGTTTCATCACTTGCTTCCACTTGTATTCTACATTTCAGCCTTTTGGCATTCTGTCATTGCCTCAAACATACCATCATCCTTTTCCTTTCTGCTCTTTCTTTCTTTTGAATAATTTCTTTCCACTCTTCTCTGAATATTTCTTCCTCATTCTTCAGGTTTCACTTATAACAGAAGAGCTGTCATTTATTTTTGTTCTTACAGCAATACTCTTTCTGAACACATCATGCTTTATGATAATTGCTTGTTTAATGATTGGTCTTCCACTGGACAAGAGCTCTGTGAGGGGAGGGATTTGTCTGTTCCCACAATGCCTACAGTTCTTTACATTAAGTGTATATAGAAGAGTGAAAACATTTGTTGAATGGATGAATAAGTGAATGGCTATTATAGGAAGATAATGCAGTAAAGATGAACTGTGATAAACATTTGACACAGGCTTGCTGTGTTCAGAGTGTCAGAAGAATATGGACAGGAATTAACTCGATATGAGAAGTAGTAGAAAGTAGAAACTGCCAAGCTTCCTGCTGTTGATGGAATGACAAGTTCAGGGTTTGTTTTGTTCTGTTTTTCCCTTTTGAATTTTAGGTTTGGGTAGGCTTTATAAGTAAAGACACTACTGTGTAGCTGGAAATTTGAAATAGGGGGCACCCTGTGAGCAGGGAGATGGTAATAACAATAGTTCTGTCAACCTCAATCCACATGGCACATTTTTTTTAGTTTTCTAAATTTTTTTTACAGAAATTTCAAATGAGGTTAATTTCTAAGTAAATCATCTAGAGCTTTAGCTGCAGAACTTTGAAGAAAAATTAAATTTATGAAAGATAAACCAGATAAACCTAACTTTTGTAACACAATTGTTTTCTTTTTGTATGAATATGAAAAAAAATCTAGCTATGGTCCTTTCTTTATTTTGCCTAGTTAGGACTAAGCTTCATTAATAAGGAGATGCCTAGGATGCCTGGAAAATCCCATGGACAGAGGAGCCTGGTAGGCTGCAGTCCATGGGGTCGCTGAGAGTTGGACACGACTCAGTGACTTCACTTTCACTTTTGACTTTCATGCATTGGAGAAGGAAATGGCAACCCACTCCAGTGTTCTTGCCTGGAGAATCCCGGGGACGGCAGAGCCTGGTGGGCTGCCGTCTACGGGGTCGCACAGAGTCGGATACGACTGAAGCGACTTAGCAGCAGCAGCAGCAGGACTTAGAGTGAAACTGACAGATAGCTGTTTGTCCTAAAGCAAGGTTTCTCAACAGCAACATTATTTAAGTTTCATGCCAGATAATCTTTTGTTTTGGAAAGCCCTGTAGGAGGTTTAAGAGCATCTCTGATGTTTGTTTACTATGTGCTGGTAACAGCACCACCCCTTTCTAGATATCTTAATAAAAACATACCTGCACACATTGCAAAATGTTCCCCAGGATCATAATCACCCCCATTTGAGAAATATTTCACTGGAGAATTAAAAATTATTTCCCTATGTCGTAGACAGGAAACCTTGTAATATATTAGAGTCTTGTAATTCCCTGGTAAATTATTTCTAGATCTTTATTTGGTGATTATTAGCAAAATGCAAAGGACCAATGTCGCTACTCCCAGATATTGCTAGTAATGTTGAGTGGTGAGGACTGTGGCTACTTATCTCAGAAAGCAAAGACACCAAAGGAGTAGAATAAGAATGGGAATGTAAGAAGGGGAAGGAAACTAATTTACATTTTGAGGATCTTCCTCAAAGGTGGAAGGAGAGAATGTATGTCTGCCTGAGTCTTTGACTTGGGGCCCATAGGCAAGCATTCCGTTAGAAGGGTGTATGTACACTTATGTAAATTAGTCTTTGTTTATTCAAGGCATGGGTATGGAAGACAGTGAATATTTATCTTATAATAGAAGGACATGATTTTTCAAAAAATGAGCCACATATGTTCCTATAGGTGGGAGAAGCATCTCCAGCCTTCTGTTCTCATACATCATTGATCAGTTGTGTTTTCTCAAAGATATCATGTCAGTTGTTTGGCTGCAGACTACCGATATTGTGTCATTATGTGAAAATGAAACCTCAGTTTGTCTCTTGATTACTGCTCATGACAGTAAAGCATGCTTCTGCACTGTGTGCTCTCTCTTTCTCTTTTCTCTTGTTATCTTCAGACTTGTTAACTAGGAGAAGGCTGCACCTCTTTCTGTCCAACCTGCCCTATATCCATAGATCGTGAATCTCTTACAATGAAAGTTCTATTAGGCATACTGACTAAGAAATAAAGCAACAGAAGTTCTAAAATACAGTTCTTTTGTTCTTTATGTTTGTTTGTTTTGTTTTGGAGTCATGAAGGAAGAAAATGCTAGCTTTCATTTTTCTTTGTTGTCTTTAAAAAAACATTGGCAGGCTTGGAAGATGTGGATGGAAAGCTGTTTGATATCAAATTGTATATGGATGCTTACATCCCTGTTAAAGGTAGCAAATAAAAAGCTTAAACTGACCTGAAAAAATATGTTGTATGATTATAGAAATCTATTCTTTTTTCGTTACTACCCCCTTTTATCTCAATGGATATTTCATCTATAATATCTTCCTGTAAGGTATCAGAATGTTTCTTGACTTCAAATCTCATTTTTTATCAGACTGTCTTATGTTGTTTTATTTTATTACATGGAAGGTTATACAGATTGAAATATGTGTTTGGTATGTTTCCTTTCATTGTAGGGCAGAGTTCTGTCTCCACCTAAATAGCATATTAAACCAAGTAAGTTTATCCAGACCAAAAGAGCAGAAGGGGAAATATGTTAATTTTCAGACTAAGATCTTTTTTAGAATAATGTTATTTTAAAGAATCTGATATACATGGTTTCTTTAGTTGTTGAAACTATTAAAGAAATTGCTAAGTTGAAACTTTTACACATTAAGCTACGGGATTTATAAAATGATGCATTTAAACAGATTGTTTGCAAAAATGTTGAAGAATATTCCAAAAGTTTTTGTATGTTTTAGTGGAAGCAAAATTCTCTTAATTTAAAAAAGATAGTTGTCTTTACTATGTTAACATAATGATAATTAAATTAACTGATGTTTGCAGAGTATCAGCTATGTGTTAAATACTGTCATAAGTTCTTTAACACAGCAATCATATTAGGAATTTTTATTATTATTATTATTTCTAGGCACTTTTTGGTTCAGTGGTCTAGTGGTAGCTCTGGCATTTGAACCTAGGGTTTGAATTCAAGGTGCTTGGCTCCATAGCATGCATTTTTAAAGGCTATCTTCTACTGTTTTATTAATGTTTCCTTAGCCATCAGTACATATCCACATATACAAATATTTTCTGTTTTGGCAATGAAATTGCAACCTATATAAATATAAAACAGCAACATGTCTTGCTACTGGTACTGCTGCTAAGTTGCTTCAGTCGTGTCCGACTCTGTGTGACCACATAGATGGCAGCCCACCAGGCTCCCCCGTCCTTGGGATTCTCCAGGCAAGAACACTGCAGTGGGTTGCCATTTCTTTCTCCAATGCATGAAAGTGAAAAGTGAAAGTGAAGTCGCTCAGTCGTGTCTGACCCTCAGGGACCCCATGGACTGCAGCCTTCTAGGCTCCTCCATCCATGGGATTTTCCAGGCAAGAGTACTAGAGTGGGGTGCCATTGCCTTCTCCGCAACATATCTTGGGTGGTAATAAAAACTTGCTTAGTATTTCCTGACACTAGGAAGGAAAGCTTTAAAGGACCAAATTCCTGTGAAATATAAAGCAAATGAAGTTAACATTGTTACATTTACTTGGAAGAATTTTATAACCATCTTGTAAGATTGTGGTGATGGTATAATGTACCTAACATGAATTAGATGTATAGATAGATGAGAAAAATAGATAGGTAAATGGACAGATAGGGATAGATATAAAGATGGAGATCTTGAATCTGTAAGTGCTCAATTATAGAAAGGAGAAAAGAGAAGAGGGACTTAGTTGCCTAAGTGTTAGTTGCTCGGTTGTGTCCGACTATTTGTGACCCTTTGGCCTGTAGCCCACCAGACTCCTCTGTCCATGGGATTTCCCAAGCAGGAATACTGGAGTGTGTTGCCATTTTCTTCTCTAGTGGTTCTTCCCAACCCAGAGATTGAACTAGGGTCTCCAACATTGAAGGCAGATTTTTTACTGTCTGAGCCACCAGGGAAGCCCAGTAACCAGAGGTCAAATATAGTATTACTAAGCAGGTGTCTGGATGGCGTCACTGACTCGATGGACGTTAGTCTGAGTGAACTCCGGGAGCTCGTGATGGACAAGGAGGCCTGGCGTGCTGCAATTCATGGGGTCGCAAAGAGTCGGACTCAACTGAGTGACTGGACTGAACTGAACTGAACTGAATCAGGTGTGGTTTGAAAATTTAGCAAATATATTTGTAATGAATGTCCTTTCAGAAGTTCAGCACCACATACCTTACTCCATGATGTAACTATCTCTAAATTTGAGCATGAATCTTAAAAAAAAAGTAATGTTCTATTTTAATACTTTTGTGAGACTTCATGTGCCTTCTTTACAAGGAATCCAATAGTCTGCCATTTTATTATTTCTTCTGACATTTGATACAGTTTTCTTTACTTATAGTTATGCTGTTTCTCTTTAGAAGTTAATAGTGGGGGTACTAACAAAACACCGAAGTGTACTGTAAAGGACTTATTCCTTCATATGTTAGTGTAATATGTAAAATGAAATTCGGAGTAATTTTTTTTTACCTTTCACAAATCCACATGCAACAGTATATTAATCCATTAATAAATGGTGTGCTTATGCTAAACTCATGATCCTTCAGAAAGGACTGCACTGAAAGAACAGGGAGAGTAACAGATATAGCTTAAAACTTTGTGGTTCTAGAGAAATGACTTTGGAGACATTGGTGAATCCTGAGAGCTAAGCATAACTCTAATTTTGATACTGTCATTCAAGCTCACTAATTAATCTATCTCTATAAAATATTACTATGGAATAATATGCAGTGATAAACAGTTGAGAAATCAGTGTTATACCAAATTTGTAAGAGACAATTGATAAGAGAATTTCATTTTGGGAAAATCCTAGAATTTTACTGACATTGTGGGCTAGAATATCTACAACATCTGTAGCTTGAAAAACTTCACCTTTTAGACTCTTAAAAGACTACTAAGTTAAACTACAAAATAACCTTTTTCAAAAATAGCAAAAGCATTATTCCTTACTGGGTTTGGACTCTCTCCTTTTGTAATTGTTGACATTTGGCAAGGATCACCTTTGATCCAGTCATGTCATATTGTTTTTATTTAGTCACTGAATCATGTCTGACTCTTTAGTGACATGGGCTGTCACCTGCCAGGCTCCTCTGTCCATGGGATTTCCTGGGTAAGAATACTGTAGTCGGCTGCCATTTTCTTCACCATGGCATCTTCCAGGGATGGAACCCCTGTTCCTGCATTGGCAAGTGGATTCCTTATCACTGAGACACCAGAGAAGTCCCCTAATCATGTCATAGGTTGTATGTTAATTACAGTGACAGGAAATAGAAGCACATGAAAATGTGTAGCCATCATTTCCCCATTGGCGTACATCTACTCACAAAGGTGTTTGAGTCATAACTTTGCTGCTGCTGCTTCTGTGGCTTAGTCACTTCAGTCGTGTCTGACTC
This sequence comes from Budorcas taxicolor, assembly GCF_023091745.1. NCBI lineage: Eukaryota > Metazoa > Chordata > Mammalia > Artiodactyla > Bovidae > Budorcas > Budorcas taxicolor. The sequence goes on from NC_068918.1 coordinate 48,314,299, forward strand.
TTTGTGACCCCATGGACTGTAGCCTGCCAGGCTCCTCTGTTCATGGGAATTCTCCAGGCAAGAATACTGGAGTGGATTGCCATGCCCTTCTCTGGGGATATTCCCTCCCAGGGATCGAACCCATGTCTCCCTCATTGCAGGCTGATTCTTAACCACCTGCAATTAAAGTCATACCTTTAATTATCCCTAAATTACATAGGACTGAGTCAGTCACACCTTAGCTTTTAGATATTTTGTTTAATTTAAACATACATACGACTACTATTCTTATCAGCCTTTTGTTAAACACTTACTCAAAACATAATTCAACTTAAATATTGAAAACAATTATTCTAAAAGTATTGTCTGACCTAGTCCACCTCGTTTCCATCTCTGACAGCATATTTTCAGTCTGTCACCTGGCTTTATTTTGTATGTTCTTTACCATTTGACTTGGATATAATCTTTGAACTGATTTTTTTCCTTCCTGATTATCTGAATTAAGATTAGTATAGATTGATATTTCCACACCTATATGTAGGTTTTGAGATGATTTGATTCTAATTAATTAAGAAGATTTAATGTATTATTAGCTCTCGGTATATAATATTATATACAGGCTTCCCAGGTGACACAGTGGTGAAGAATCCATCTGCCAATGCAGGAAATGCAAGAGATGCAGGTTCGATTCCTGGGTTGGGAAGATCCCCTGGAGTAGTATGGCATCCCACTCCAGTATTCTTGCCTGACAAGTCCCATGGACAGAGGAGCCTGGTGAACTGCAGTCCATGGGGTCACAAGGACTTGGACATCCTGAGCACATGCATGCATATAATATAGTGCCGTTAGTATAGCAATAGAATCAATCATTATATTCTTTTTTATTCTTTTGTTTGTAAGAACTTTCCACAAATATTTCATTTACAATATTATCCTTTTCTATGAGAAAACAGTATTTCACTTCTAAAATTCTCCGTTACTTAGGTTGACATGTGTAAGCATATATATGTCGTTCGATCCTTTGTAGTATTGACATTACATTCCCTGAAATCATTTTAATGTTAAGGTACTTTGTTTTTATCCAGTTTTTCTGTTAGGATTAAGTTTAGACTTGAAAAAAGTGAGATATTATATGTATGTGTAAATAGGCTTTAACCCTTAGTTTTATCATGCTGCTCTTCTCATAGGTCATAAGGAAAATAATTAATCTGAGATATATGAAATTAAATGGAAGAACACAAACGTATCGAAGGTTAGGTGAATGTATATACGTATTTACACTCATAATAAAGCAAAAAATGTAATATCCCATTGTATTTAAATCAGCTTTTTGTTTACTCTACAGTAATTGTTTTTTAAATTTAAAAGAGCCAGTTGGAAATAAATTGAAATCATTTTTCATAATGTAAGGCATCAGTGGTGTTTCTGTGTTTTCCAATAGAAACGTTAATTACAAGAATTTATTTTAAAGATGGCCTGTCTAATTCAAAGTTACTTGCAGAAGTGAAAGCATTTGTGTACTCTTTAGAACATGGCAATTCTAGATTATCTAAAACTAGAATATTCTTGGTTTTGAGTTTGAATAGATCATATATTTAACGAAAAGTGTTACTCTTTAAGAATATGAAGGGGACTATTATTCTTTAGAGTTTGGTCTTGGAGAATTGCCCTATATTAAAAGTTTTGTCATGATTTATAATTTAGTACATACTAGTTTCTCTTCCTTGGACTTTCCCTCTCCCATATTCAAAGAAAATGCTTTTGATTTTACTCTTATAAAATATATTACATCTTGGACTTCCTTGGTGGTTCAGTGTGATAAGAATTCCTGCCAATGTAGAGTACTTGGGTTCAATCCCTGGTCCAGGAAGATTCCACATGGCATGGGAAACTAAGCCAGTGTGCCACAACTCTTGAAACCTGAACATTTTAGGGCCTGTGAGCCACAACTAGTGAACCTGCGTGCTGCAGCTACTAAAGCTGTGCACCTAGAGCCTTTGCTCCACCACAAGATAAGCCACCATAATAAGTATGTACATTGCAGTGAAGAATAGCTCCTGCTCACCGCAACTAGAGAAAGCCTGCAAGCAGCAATGAAGACCCAGAGCCACCGAAAAATAAAAAATAAATAAATATGTTATACCTAATTCATACATTTACACATATTACTATGTTAAGGATGCTCATAGAATCATTTTAGAAATCATTTCCTGCATTAATCTAAACATGTGCAATTGTTTCCCCGTACAGTATAATAGGGAACTTAGGAGTGTAAATCCATGAAATGTCTCCTTTAACTGATATAGTCAAGACTGTACCACATTCTACTAAGAATGTATCATGTCATTTCCAGTGATCTGATTACTATGAAAATTTTACTAACTGATGTCAGTGAATTAACCTTTGGTAAGTGGGATGACTGTTACCAGATGCATACTGCTGTAGGATGAATAAAGATTCTTTCTTTCAATAAATGTAGGTTAACCTCCTGCTGTGTGCTAGGCAATGTGCTATGGTTTTGGGATCCATGGATAATATAATCTCTGTCCTTGAGATGCTCACACAGAAAGGAGGAGACACACAGAAAGAAATAATTATGGCAGTGTTAATACCACAATTGTGACCAGTTTGTACTGCCTCCTACATAGCTTTAGGAGGTCAGGAAATACGGAGGAAGTAAAGCTTTTAATTGATTCATAAAGGATGATTTACTTATTCTTCAAAAAGGAACTGAAGTAGTTGGAATGTATTTTTACATATCTAACACAGCTTTTTCTAAAGACTTTATTAAGAAACATTAAGTAATGTTCTAGTAGTACCAACATTATCTTTTTGCAAAATACTGTGGATGCAAAGTAGGAAACTAGAGAACTACGTTAGATTATTTGCTTGGTGTGGATATAAAAATCAGCAACTAACTAGTTTTCTATTATTAAGAAGTTGTAAGGGGATCCAGTTAGAGAATTTTTACTATTTTGTTTCTCTCTAACCATTCTGTTTATCTGACAATTCTGTGTATCTCATATATATATATATATATGACACGACTGAGTGACTTCACTTTCACTTTTCACTTTCATACACTGGAGAAGGAAATGGCAACCCACTCCAGTGTTCTTGCCTGGAGAATCCCAGGGACGGCGGAGCCTGGTGGGCTGCCGCCTATGGGGTCGCACAGAGTCAGACACGACTGAAGCGACTTAGCAGCAACAGCAGCATGTGTCTATTTGCTTTGTGTGTGTGTGTATAGCTAGCTCCTGTTTTGAGAAAAGGATTGAGCTCAACAACATTATTTGTTGTAAGGATTTATTCTGCCTATTATTTTCTTTTGTTTCTGAGAATTAAGGATTGACTGAATATCCTCATTGTCCTGATGCATCTTTTTAAAATGTCCTGCTTCAGGGTTAACTGATTTCTTTATGATCTTCAGAAAAATTTTCCACTGACATAATAGAAATGATTATTTATTTCCCCACATGTTTAAATTGCCTTAAACTGCTTTAGGGTAATTTGTTTCACAAGACTTAGTATTGATCCACATGTTATAACTGACTGAATAAGAAAAAAAAGAGTCTCCATGAAATAGCTAGAAAGATTGCCTTAACTGATGATTTTGTTTTAATCATTATTGAAATTATTGCAGAAAACTGATGGTTAAAAGCCCATATCTTAGGCTGCTTGAAATGGAAGGTATGTTCTTTATTTTAAGAAATCAAGATGAAATTAATTCTTTTCATTTTGTCTATGGATCTTGCAAACTTTTTCTACATATTTATAGTTTTAAATAGATCGTAGGAGAAAGATCAGTTATTGATGAATTGCTCACAAAATAATCTAATTCTTTGAATTTAACTGAAAATATTCATTTTGTTAAATATAATGAATCACAAACATTTGTATGTATACACATATTTCTTGTCCACTTGAAGTTTTTTTAATGTGAAATAACCTGTCCTTACAGAGTATTCTTATATTGTCAGATCGCTATTAGCCTCATTGAAAAAAAAGCCGATAACTGCCACAAATAGCTCTCCAGTTTAAATATAATTGGTCAATAATATGTACTTACACACATTTCCTGCATGTCTACATACACTGAGTAGTTTTTTCCCTTCACATTGATGAAATGCTACAGCTCTGGCAGGAAAGGTGACTTTTAAGTCTGTGTTCAGCATGGAAGTAGAAGATAATTAAGTACATTGTCAAAGATAAAAATTAAGGTACAATATTTATAATTTACATAGGTAATTTCCAATGAAAAATCAGAAATGTAATTAGCTTAAACACATAATTAACATAATTATTCATGTCATTTGATGCTAGTTCAAAAAGGAATATAGTGTTGAGAGATCATCATATTTGTCTTTTAGCATATATAACTTTTGTCCATTACCTGACACAATGCAAAGAGTAGGCAAACAATAATTATTTTGTTAGAGAATAAATGTGTACTAGGGCTATATTTGCCTAACAATTAATTGGTGTTTCTTATTTGCATATACATCTGGTCCTGGGGAAGTAGTTCAGTGTTTATCAGTGGTAGAAACCAGAGTGGGATCAAAACTTCACATGAAATATTAACAGTCTATCTTTCGAAAAAAAGGAAAAAAAAACTTCACATGGAAACTGACATTGTGAAATAACTATAATAGTGTACTATTTATGGAGTGCTTATTCTCTACCAGGCGTTGTGCTAAGTTCTTCACATGAATCATAAACCTTAATTCACAACAAACTTTGGAAGTAGTCTTATTAAATTTCTTTGTTTTAGATATGGAAAATCTCGGTTCAGAGAACTTAAGCAAATTGAAAAAGGTCACACAGCTAGTACATGCTAGAAGGAAGTCAGATTCATAATTTATATAAAGAACAAGTAGTAGTGCTTTTTCAAGACTGTTGGAATGAGACTTATATGATGAAATTAACAATGCCTGTCTTTCAGAATATTAACTTTATCTTTTTTTAATATGATTGTGTTAATATAGCGCTTCCCAGGTGACACTAGTGATAAAGTACCTGCCTGCCAATGCAGGAGACTTAAGAAATGCTGGTTTGATCCCTGGATCAGGAAGATCCCTTGGAGGAGGGCATGGCAACCCACTCCAGTATTCTTGCCTGGGGAATCCCATAGACAGAGGTGCCTGGCAGGTTATGGTCCATAACATCTCAAGGAGTTGGACATGACTGAAGTGACTTATCCCGCCTTTGTGTGTTGAAACAAAAATATTGATCTTTCCAAAGAGGAATTCTTGTTTATATACTTTACATTATGTTTCACATATAGAACTTGCATTACCTGACTTTTCTTGCTGTTTTCAAAACTGTGAGGAGTAATTTAGCATAAAAGGAATGAATAATAAAAACAAATTATGAAAAGTATGATATCATAATAACTATAAGAGAAATATTTGAAAATAAGCCTTACAGTGGCATAAATGCTAGAGTAAATTGTATCCCCTGTCTGAATCTTCCTAACACCGATTGCTGTTTGAGAACTTATTGCAGCCTCTTGTTCTTAATGACATGCCCTCAAGGAAATCTTCTAGTAGAATACAGTAATAACTGTGTCATAAATAAGCTATATTTTTTTTTAGTTACTACAAATAACTAATATAATGTTTGGGTAGCTGGCCTCCCCTAATTTAAGTGTTTTTTGTCCATGGGAATTCCATAATTACACTATTTTGCTTTAGATGTGAATTAAGGTTAGGATTATTTTAGTTCACTTCCAGTGGGGTTACTAAATCCTTAGACTTCACAATTAATTTGTGTTTTTTATCTGTATGTGGATCTCTCAGTGGACCTTTGAGGACAATACTGAGTGAAATCCAGAAGGATCTGATTTCATTTTGAATCTTTCTCTTTATGGGAGTTGACTATTAAGTAATTTACATAATTAAAAATTCCACGGCTGGATCCTTACCGGCAGGAACCAAAATGAATGTACATGTCTTTGGGAACACACACAGGGTTTGGCAGCAATGGCACACGGAGAGCTGGAGGTGAATGGCTGAGCGGAGAAATCCTTGACACGGTGCCTGCTGCTGCCTGTCTGGGATGCACGCAGAGGCATGACAGCCCCTCTAGAACCTGTCTTTCACTCTCTTGCTGAGGCATCCCTGAAAGACTAAGTGGGTGTGAGTTAGCACGTGTGGTTTTGGGGTGGTGATGGTGGTAGAAATATATGTTTTTACAGATAGCATTTCAATGAAAACACTTGCACTAGCGTTTAACAGCTAGATAACCAGTTAGTGTGTTGTTAAAACAACCTTTTGAAAATTGGGAAAAAAAACTACAACTATTGTCTATAGCTGTTAATAATTAAGAACGAGAAAATGAGGACATTGAAGCTGAGAATGTGAAATGGCTTTGTCTAAATTGCATGCCAGTAAATGGTGGAGTGGATTTGAACACAGTTCTTTAAGTTAAAATCCATTTCTCTTTTGAGAATAGGGAATAAGAAAAAACATTTTTAATATTCTATTAAAAACATTTTTAATATTGACTTTTTTTTTCTCTTTTAAAAAATCATTTTGGTAATGAGGTCAGAATTAGGGTGAGATTCTGGTGTAGATTCTGGTGTAGTAGAGAGTATTTTAATACAAGACCAGCAAAATTCCTAGCATATTTCAAACTGAAAATTTAATAAAGAAAAAAGCTATTTACATAGTGTTCAATTTTATTTCTCTTTACAGTCTAAATCTTAAAAAGAAAATCTTTAAGTGGTTTTTATTTTCTGTTTCCTTTTCACTGTTTTGAATCAATAAAACATTAATTACTCAAATAACACAAATAAATAACATATATATTTATATTTTCCCCAAATTAGTTTTTCTTTTTAGTTTGAAAAAAATCCCAAAATTATTTTCAGCACTTGAGCACCTAATATCAAACTTTATTTTTCTGCATCATTTCTTTTCTAAATTCTTACAAGTTAGTTGTGAGGTGATATGGATGGTGATTCACAAACTGTAATATACTTGTTACATCATGTTGCTTTTGTACTCCCTGCTCACTGTTCATTCTCAATGTGAAAAATCATAGCATGTCAATGACAGGAGGTCTGGCTTTCAGACAGACTTTTGTAATTATTCCCACTGAGGCACTGTCAATAGGATTAAAATACAAATTCTGGATCTGTCCATCCCGGATGAGGTCAGCACTTTGAGCAGTGGGAGTACCATTTCTGCAAGCTGTGCACTCCTCTTTGCATGGAGAAGCATAGACATGAATATGACACAAATATTTGAAAGCTCCTATGGAAACAGGCTAGCTTTTCCTAAATTAAATGTCCATCTGCAATAAATAAAATAACAGCATTCATTAGAATCCCTATGTATGTATGTAGACTCTACAATAATATTAAGGCCCAGAAAGTTTCAATTACAGAACAATCCACTTATAGTTCATAATTAATAAACTCTTTGCAGCTGTATAACTGTGGCCAGAAACATCTGCAAAGCCTCATATTTTACACACAGACACATACATATAATTCCTTCAGAAAAAGTTTAATTGTGCTTAAAATCATAGGTCTGGAAACAGAGTAAGAACTGAGGAAGCTGAGTCTAGTTGTATTCAGTTAGCTCTTGGGAGAAGGAGATGGGAAGTAAAAAGGAAACCAACCCTTGTCTGGCACAGTGAATGTGGGTAAAAAATAAGAATGTTTAAATTCTATTCATATATTCACTCAAAACTAACTTTGTATATAATCCCCCTACATATAACTTCATATTATAGGTATTGAAGTTATAAAATTATTCAGATAAAATTGCTAGTCTTCAGATAAAAGATAAATTTTTATAAAACCCTAAAGTTAGCAAATGGGTAAAATATATTGATTATATATTTTCCTTTTTTTTGAATTTTTTGCTTAATTTTTTATACCCAAATATGGCTGTATAAAAATAGATGAATATAGAACATATGTGTTAGAAAAGCAAACTAACATATTTTTGACAGATAAAATTTGGTATTTTTTCTTAATTTTGGCTTACTTAAATGTTCAGTTTAAAATTGCATTATCAATGGATTTTATTATTGAAAACAACTTTACTAGATAAAATGTACATACCATACAACTCACCCATTGCAGTTAACAGTTTAAATATTTTGTTAGTATAGTTATGGGTGTGCTTAGTCACTCAGCATGTCCAACTCTTTGTGACCCCTTGCAGCCCACCAGGCTCCTCTATCCGTGGGATTCTCCAGGCAAGTATACTGGAGTGGGTTGCCATGTCCTCCTCCAGGGGATCTTCCCAACCCAGGGAATGAACCCAGGTCTCCCACATTGTAGGCGTATTCTTTACCTTCTGACCACCAGGGAAGTCCTAGTATAATTACAGAGTTGTGCAACCATCACTACAAATCAATTTTTGAACATTTTCTTTGTCCCAGAAAGAAACCCTGCACCCATTAACAGTCACTTTCTATTTCTCTTACTGTCCCAGCTTTTAGCAACCACTAATCTACTTTCCATCTCTATAGACTTGCCTATTCTGGATACTTCATGTAAACAGAATTATATAGTATATGGTCCTTTGTGACTGGGATTCCCAGGTGGCTCAGCAGTAAAGAATCCACTTGACAGTCCTGGAGATGCAGGAGATGCGGGTTCAATCCCTGTGTCAGGAAGATCCACTGGAGGAGGAAACGGCAACCCACTCTAGTATTCTTGCCTGGAAAATTCCATGGACAGAGGAGCTTAGCAGGTTGCAGTCCATGGAGTCACAAAGAGTCGAACAGGACTGAACACACCCACATTGCTGCTGTGACTGGAACTGTGTGACTGAATTCTTTCACATGGCATAATGTTTTCGAAGTTCAGTCATACCAGAATGTATCAAAATTTAACTTCTTTTGATTGCTGAATAGTATTCCATTGTGCATATTCATTTATTAGTTGATGAACATTTAGATTGTTTCCACATTTTGGGCGATGATGAGTAATTCTGCTATAAACATTTAATTATATTCAAGTTTTTGTGTCAGTAAATGTTTTCATTTCTCTTGGGTACATACCTAGGACTGGAGTTGTTGGGTAACATGATAACTATGTTTAAACTGTTGAGGATTTTCCAGTTTTCTTCAAGGTGGCTGTACCGTTTTAGATTCCCAATAGCAATATATAAGAGTTCTAATTCCTCCGTATCCTTACTACACTTCTTTTAGCTGTCTTACTGATTGTCTTCCTACTGGGTATAAGTGGTTTATCAGTATAGTTTTAATTTCCGTTTCCCTCATGACTAATAATCTTGAGCATCATTTTGTGTGTTTATTGGCCACTTATATATGTTGCATAGAGAAATATATGTTCAGATTTTTTACCTAATTTTTGATTGGCTTATTAATGAATGTCAAGTTTTAATTATTTTAACATTTCAAATTATTATACTCTCAATAATATCTAATCTTATTTCCCTCATCAATTTTATGGTAGGAATATCTTATTAACATACATTCTTTCCAGACTTTGGTAATCTGAGAAAAGACATAGAACCTCCAGGATGATGATTCTAAGCACCTAGAAAGTTTTTATATTATAGAAATATCTAAGCCTTAATAATGATTCAGTTATTTTTAATAATGCCAAGACTAGTTTCTTTTCAAAGCACACCTCATGCTCAGTCATAGAAGGCAGCCAACTAAGGCATAGACTTTCAGTGCCTTAAGGTTTAGGATGGGGTCAGCTATGTCTGAAATTAAAGATGGAGTTTAAGATTTCCAAAAAATGTGCCCATTAAGGTCAAGGGAATCATTCTTGGCTGTAGAAATCTAAAAGTATGTGGATTTTCAAGAATAACCATTTTGTGGGAGAATGTCCTTAGAAGTATAATCATTTAGGATATCCCCCAAACTTATGCTTGTAGGTCATGCACCAGGGCAAGTCTGAGTATCTGCACCCTTGATCAGAAAAAAAAAAAGTATTCCACTTCACCTAATTCCACCTAAAGAGTGGAAATTTGTCTACGGCTTTTACAATGGTCTTTAGGATGGTTCATTGAGAACAAACAGTTGTTTACACCAGTGCCCTGATTATTGCACGAACTGCCTCATGTAAGTGTATATTCCAAGGCCTGGCACCCCATTGCTTAAACAATTGCAATCCATTGAAGACAACTGTGTAGTGTGCTGTTGTCAGGAGAGTTTAAGAATCAGAATACAAGTCTTTCGTATAAACTCTCTTATATCTTTGTGTTCAGAATTTTATTCCTCTTAAGTAATTTACTTATAGAATTTGTTTGTATTTTTAAGAATTTAAATCCCAAATATTATTTGAAGCAATTGTGTTATATAAGATGATATTCTCATTTAAAAATAATTGAAGTTAAGTATGATGTTACAGTTACTTCATTACTGGAGACGATAAAGGAGAGCTTGAAATATAGTATATTCTGTAATGTAATTTAGTATATATATATATTGCAGTAGATAATCTTGTTACTGTCTAGTAAACAGAAGTTTCATGTACTTCTTAGATTTTCTTTGGTGGTTTTCCATTTAAACAACTGGCTAAGCAAAAACTTGCTTAGTGTATGAAATCTGACAAGATTATGGTTCTTACTTAACTCCAGGATTAATGAACTTATGTTATTTTATTCACTAAGACCCATTCATTACTGGTTGGGAAAAAACAGTCCAAAGAATCAGTCCCAGGCACGTCTTTGTGGTGACATGGAAAAATACTGTTACTAAAACAATTGGTGAAGTATTACTTTTAAAAAAGTAATTTAATATTGAAAACAAATTTTATACATATTTCTAGTCTTCATCAATACAATGAAACATTACCTTAAAACAATGTTCAGTTAAAAAAGCAAAATTATTGAAAGGCAGGAAATTAAAATGGTATGTTTCTTACTGTAAATAATTTTACGATAGTGCATACACTATATTAATTAGTCTGCTTTGAGTTCAAATGCTGTTGAACAAATTGAGAATTGAAGCAAAATAAGAAAAATAAGCAAAATAAGAAAAAAGCTGTAAAACCACTGTATCACAATTCCTAGAAAGTTATTCTTATATACTTCACCATTATGTATGAAGGGAATTTATCTTTGATTGAGGTTTCAGAAGGCATTTACCATGAAAAACTTTTTTACTTTTACCTTTATGGAAAACAAGCTGCATTTATAAGAAAGGAGAAATTGCCTTCATTTCTATGTAGGCTTTTGGGAGCAGTTGGAGAGCTCATTTAAGTCTTCCTTAAGTGGTTAAATCTCAGGTATATCACTTCACCCCAGTTTCTCTTCCTGAGTATTTTACTCAAGCTATTTCATCTAGATATCTTATCTAAAATTTTACTTTTATGAGCATCTGTTACTTCTTTCCGAAACTTTTTACCACCCAATTGCTCAAACTACTATCCTAAAAGATACAGCTTATGTCTTCTTGTGTTCTTGGCTTTCCTCTTCATACTGCAGCTCCCAAGATTTTATACTTATTTTTAATAAATTTAAATTAATGGCTTCCTTAGACGGTAAGTGAAAGCCATCTTGTTACAACTTATTATTTTCAATATTAACTGAACTGAAACAGAATAGTACTTCAAAAAAAAAAACGTTAAGACTTTTATGACCACATTTTTCTGGGATTGCTTCTCTCATTATCTATTTAATGATGGCCATGTATGTACTCCATCATTTTGCAGGCATCCTCAGTGCCAAAATCCATAGTGAAATTGAAAAGATCTATTTAATACACCTCTTCTGTAAGGTGTGCTAGCTAGGATATTATTTCACCATTTTCTAAATTAAAGTAATAGCTTTAAATAGTCAAAGGGTATACTAAAATATAGTAGATACCCACTGAAAATTCATTTGGGGGATGCTAAAGCTTCAAGACACACTGAATAGATGCCAGACTTTGGCTCATTCAGCAGTCAAGGCTGAAGCAATAGCATATGGTTAAGTATCAGCAGTCCTGTGTTTTAAATCCAGTTTTAACCTAGACAATGGAATTATTTGGGGAACTCATGTTAACTTTGCTTCAAATCTGTCTTCCCATCTGCTAAAATGGTAACAGAATTTAATGTAATTTGAAAGTTGAGTGATAAGGGTTTTAAATTTCTCTACATTAGGTACCATAGGTATTCTACAAATCATGGAAGTGGAGCAAGAAATGGGTCCTCCTTATTTGTAAGAAAAGTGGGAGTAAGCCTTTAGTTAGAAGCCTTTATTTGCAACAGGAGGATGAGAATTGCAAGAGATTCCACTAGGTAGTTTGCTGCCTACCAGTTCTGGAAGTGTTACCTGGTTGTTGTTGTTCAGTTGCTAAGTCAAGTCTAACTCTTTGTGACCCCGTGGACTGCAGCCTGCCAGCCTTCCCTGTCCTTCACTATCTCCTGGTGTTTACTCAGATTCATGTCCCTTGAGTTGGTGATGCTATCTAATGATCTTATCCTCTGCTGCCCTCTTTTCTTTTTGCCTTCAATCTTTCCAAGCATCAGGGTCTTTTCCAATGAGTTGGCTCTTTGTGTCAGGTGGCCAAAGTATTGGAACTTCAGCTTCAGTCCTTCCAGTGAATATTCAGGATTGGTTTTGTTTAGGATTGACTGGTTTGATCTTGGATTTCCCTGGTGGCTCAGACAGTAAAGAATATGCCTATAATGCAGGAGACCCGGGTTCGATCCCTGGGTTGGGAAGATCCTCTCGAGAAAGGAATGGCTACCCACTCCAGTATACTTGCCTGGAGAATTCCATGGACAGAGGAGCCTAGTGGGCTATAGCAATGGGATTGCAAAGGGTCAGACATGACTTAGTGATTGAACAACAACAACAAGGTAGGGCTTCCAGAATTGATAGGTACCAGGCTACCTAGTAGAATCTTGTTTGATCTTACCTGCATACTAAGTCGCATCAGTTGTGTCCAACTCTGTGTGACCCTATAGGCTCCTCTGTCCTAGGATTCTCCAGGCAAGAATACTGGAGTGGGTTACCATTTCCTCGACTAGGGGATCTTCCTGACCAGGGGCTCTCAAGTCTCCCGCATTGGCAGGCAGGTTCTTTACCGCTAGCACGACCTGGGAATAGAAACAAAATTAAAAAAGAAAAAAGCTTACCCAGTAGATGTTAAATGTTGATCTTACCTAGTAGATGTTAAATCATGTTGCCATTGTGTCCATTTCCTTGTTCCCTAAGTTTCTATCCCTGTAAAAAGTAAGTAAATACACATAATATCATGAAAGACTTAATCAGCATACACCTCTTCTCTCTGTCTTGATCTTTTTTTCTTTTTTAATTCTTTGGGACTTTGTGTTATCAAGCTGCAGGTTGTGAATAAAGCATTGCAGTCTCTATATTATGGATGTTCTATCTGATCACTGAATTACAGATAATACATGGAGCAAGATACAGTGCATACTTAGAGGAATTTCCAGCCTGAGAAATCCATGCTAAATCCTTTATCCTACCAGTTAACCATTCTTTTATGTGGCAAGGTCATATCTTTAGAAACATTTTAAAGTGTTTTTTGATATGATTTCATAATGGATCTCACTGTTCTGTGTCTTAGATTTGTAGCAATTGCTACAAGAACATGTGAAGATGCATTCATCTCTGGCCTAATATGTTTGCCAGTGTTTCCCTCTTGTAGGAATTGAGGAGGCCAACTAAAGGCAGACTGGCTTCTGAGAGCAAAAGTGGATCATATATTTACATAGAGATGATGGTAGTTCTGTTCACAAATCTTTATCTATCACAATATAATCTATTTTTAAATTTTTAAGTTATCTAAAATAGCTGTCTTGTTCATATAAAACAGCCTTGTTTTTTCTTTAAGCTTAAAAGGTAATTTGGATTTCTTAATTGTACAAAATTATGTATTAAATATTCAGCATGTGAGCAAAAGTATAGAATGACTTAACTTTTTTTTTTCTAGAGAATAAGATAGGATTTTCTTAATAAGATAGGATTGTTTTTCCCACCCATGAGTGAAAATGTGATTATGCTGCTGAATAATGCGCAAGTTGAGAATATTAAATAAACTTGAATCTAATACATAGAAGTTATAATTGAATTCATGTTAAATATTCAGTAATTTTTCTTTATAGATATGATTTATTAATTTCCATTAAATTTGAAGGTCACTGAAACTTAAAGAGATATTCACTTAATAAATATGGAGGGCAAATTGAATCTCTTTGATATACTCAATGTATGGTACCATCAATTAATTTAAAAATGTTGAAATAATGAAAATTGAATTTGCTAAATTTTAATTGAAGATAAATATGTAAAATGTCTGGGGATAGTAAATGCTTCCAGGTTACTTGATTTTATAACATGTAGTCTAAATGAGTAAGGGAAAGTCACTGGAAGGTGGTAGATGTCTTGGGTGCCTGTATATTCATTGCTGAGCTGTGTTACTGTGACTATCCTAACTTTTCCCAGTAGAGGAGAGTCATCACCTGTTTGTAGTTAATGGCTTTCTCCTTATTTCTGATAGAATAGGTTTCTCCTATCCATAGGATTTCATTATTTTTAGTAACAGGGAAGTTTGCTTAGTGCAAAGCAGACTGCCTTAGAACTTAAATTGGTTGAAATTATATCTTGAAGTTTTCTGAAAATTGGTAGGGGGAATACATTTCTATCATTTTAAGATAAAAATTTTTGCATCACTATTTTTCTAGTCAGGTCATAAAATGATTTTAGTATTTTTCACTAAGAACCATATTCACACATAAAGACTTAATTTACAGCTGTATTAGATTAAGAAAACAGAACTTTGAAGTGTGTTAATGCGAATCAACAAGCAAGTTAATTACTACTGAAATCAAAGTTCCCCTGAATTAACCATGCTGAGATTTTGTCTAAATAAATTATGTTTGTGTTTAGTTTGGGGCTCTAGATTTTGGACTGATGCCAACTACAGGTCCAAGTTTGGTGTATCAGTTGGATTTTATTATTTTGTTTTAAAATGTAGTATTGTAAAATAGGTTTACTGATATACACTAAACAGAATTATAGAATTATACCATAAAGGGCATGTTCTTCCCTTTTTTTTCTGTTTAATTAGAGACTTACGGCTTATAGTTAGTGATAGTTGTCAGGAAACATGGCTACAGATATAAAAAGAATATGTTAGAAATGTCTTATTAGAATCCAGGTTTTTATTGAGTCTGATGATAGCACATTTGGAAATCAGATTTCATATTTTATTGTTTGCTAAAAATTACTAAAATTCAGAAAGGGTCTGCTTGTTCTCATGGTTCTATTTTTACTTTCTTTTGTGTTCTCAGCCTGTGGCCGTGGGTTCTACAAATCTTCTTCTCAAGATCTTCAGTGCTCTCGTTGTCCAACTCACAGTTTTTCTGATAAAGAAGGCTCCTCAAGGTGTGACTGTGAGGACGGGTACTACAGGGCTCCATCTGACCCACCATATGTGGCATGCACAAGTAAGTTCGTAATTGCAAAATAAAGACTTTCAGATCCCTTCCATTTGTTTGTAGAATTGTGACATCGTTGAGATAAGCCTGAAATTTCTGAGTACATTCTTAATTATTATTAAATACTTACAAACTTTCCATAAACCAATAAGGCTAAACAATAATATAAAATAGATACACCTTACATCATCATCAGTGTAGTTTTCATGTCTCCCAGATCTTGCATTTTAATCATATTTTACACATGTATCCAATAGGAATAACAAATAAAATGTAAAAGTTATTTGTGTCTTGCATGGCTTTAAATGTAATTAAAAAGTAATGGTTTCTGAATTAAAATTCCATCACTAAATACAGCAAATCTCACATCTTGATGCTTCAATGAATGAATGTTTGAGAGACTCAAATCCAAAGCCAATTCCAGACATTACTATAAATCATTCTTGAGCACATTAAGAATGAATAGATGTAGTCTCTCTTATATGTTTAAAAAAAAACTATTTTTAAACAACTGCACAACTGTTTTTTAGGTGCATTAACTATTCTTTTTTAATTGCTCGGAAGAAAAATAGCTAAAGACCGTGGCAAAACTACAAAGACAGTCGTTATCCTGTTTTCATTTTGACATATTAAATGGAAAATAAATAAAGCCTCTTGCCAAGTGAATTCAGGAAGGCTTTTATAAGGTTTCTCTAGGAAAGGTAATGAAATGTTTATGTGAAAGAAAGCATTTCAACTAGTTTTCTGTGTGGTAATTGAGCCACTAGCTTAATGCCGCACGTGGATCCTTTCATTTGTTTGTTTGTTTGTTTTTGGCCATTTTTATTTATTCATTTACTTATTTTTGGTTTCCTAAGGGCCTCCATCTGCACCACAGAACCTCATTTTCAATATCAACCAAACCACAGTGAGCTTGGAATGGAGTCCCCCTGCAGACAATGGGGGAAGAAATGATGTGACCTATAGAATACTATGTAAGCGATGCAGCTGGGAGCAGGGCGAATGCGTTCCCTGTGGGAGTAACATTGGCTACATGCCCCAGCAGACTGGATTAGAGGATAACTATGTCACTGTCATGGACCTGCTGGCCCACGCTAATTATACTTTTGAAGTTGAAGCTGTAAATGGAGTTTCTGACTTAAGTCGATCCCAGAGGCTCTTTGCGGCTGTCAGTGTCACCACGGGTCAAGCAGGTATGTTTTCCTGTTTGTCTTCACTGAGTGAAAAGTAAGTGAGATCTCGCGCTTGAATATTTCCTTAACTCAGCTGTACAGAACTTGATTACTCCAGCTTGCTGAGTATTCACACCTTTAGCTTTTCTTTGTTATTTCTTCTGTTGTCTGTTAAATCATTACTAGACTCATTAACATCTCCTGCAGAGATCTGGCAGGAGAAATAAAAGGGGATAAATTATAAACCAGTTAAAGTTGCTCTAAGAGGAGCAATTCTGTTAAGGGGAGGACAGGGAAAATGGACAAAATAAGATGTGGGATATTTATTGCATTTTTTACCTTTTGGTGTGCTATGTGTTAAGTGCTCATGATCAAAATTTTTATAATTAGGAATAATGAAGGAGTTGGCTTCAATGTCTCAAGTAGTGACAATCACATAAAATGTGATATTTGTAATAGATGGCAAATCTGCCTTAAAAATTGCATGAAGGAATTTACATTCATCTCTAGATTTGTGATCATGTCATGTTAATGTCTATAATATTGGAAAAAGTATTTAGGAGATCTCCTGAGAATTAAAAAATAAATGAATTAAGAAATATAATAAATTTGAAGGTTGTGAACTGGTAGCTTATCCTAAAAGCAATTTTGACTTGTCTTTACTGGCATTTAAGATGCCTTACTTGGTCGTTCTTTGCTGTGTTTAAGTTGGTTTTGGAAAATATAAATTGGGAAGGTAGCTTCAGAAATTGGCGACTTTCTAAACCTTCAGAAAAATCTTATGACTGAGGGAAGTTCCAGAAATTGAGGGCTTTTTCAAACTTTTGAAAATTCTTGCTGCTGAAGGATGATGCTATGCACTCAATGTAGCCAAGTGCTGTGTCATTGTCATTAATAAAATTAGACCTGTACCAGAGTACTGAGTTGTGTAAGCATCATAATAAGGTTATAACAAGGTATTCTTAATCTTTGGCTAGCTGTCAACAGACATTATTATCACAAATTCCTGGACATAGACTAATCTATTCTCCATATCTATACCAATTTTAATAAAATGTTATCTATTTAAATAATATCTGTACAGTGAAACCTATGCATAAGTCTTATGCTTACCATTTTGAACAGATTAGTGAGTTCCTATTTTAAAGGCTTCATTTTGATGTTTGTTTAAAAGGCTATTGCAAATCATATTTCTTAATGTAAAAGTTGACGTGTGGAGTAAAACAGCATAGAAACTTTTAAATCTTCAAAAATTGGACAAAAGAAGTAACTGATTTAACTAATACTTGTATTGACTCATTTTATTTACCCTCACTTCATTTACCATTCTTTTAAAATGCTGTTGTCGTTAGATATTTTTACTTGTGTTCCTTTATATTGAAATTTGTCATCATAACATACAGTAAGTGGTTTTGAAGCATTTTGGGTTCTTGTTTGTGACCCTAGAGCTATCTTTGGAATCATTAATAAAAACTGTTAGGTCTGCTGAGCTAGAAAAACTGCTCTATTCCTGCTGATAACAAGTATAAGAAGAGATGTTTTTATTTATTTTTGAATTCAACCTAAAGATCCTGAACTGATACCACAAGTAGAGTTTGTCAGATAGACCACTTTGGGGATCTGTTTTCTTGCTCTTTAAATGACTATTATTTAACTTTTCAAGTTAACACTTCACAGCCTAAATAGGTCATAGATTTTCCGTAAATTCCTGAATCAACTACCTTATAGTAGTTAAGTAAAATGGCTTTATCCCTTGTTTACCCTGGTTAAGATTAAACTAGGTTTGTTTGCTTTGAGGAGTAATTTAAATGTATAAAAATTAGATTGCTGTGGTTATACAGCTCTGTAAATATACTTTAAAATGTTGAATTGTGTACTTAAAATGCATAAATTTTATGGTATGAGAATTATATCTCAAAAAAGCTATTAACATTTTAAAAAGAATAAATACAATACAGTTAAAAAAAAAAAAAACTAGTTTGGACTTTTATGTTAAAACATTAATTCACAATTGCCTAGCCCCAACTACATACATCTCAAATGCTAAAAACCCATGAATATATACTTTTAGCTTTTTCTGCTTTCAAAAAGAAGTACATTAATAAGGCAGCAAGCTGTGGTAATTTTTAAAGTTATTATATGTTTTTAGCATAACATATAAAATACGTTAGCGATTATTGTTCAGTTAAACTGATACCCACCCACCCCCCCCACATCATCAGTATTTTTCCTTTTTCTAAAGGGAGAATGATTTGAAACTTTGCCCGTATTTATGATCATCCCTGGAAACCTACAATGATCCTTAAAATTCTCATTCTACATTAACCAAAATGCATTACCTCCCACCTAGTTTATGCTGCAGTCACTTCAGTAATGAATTTAAGGGTCTCTGGTCAGTTATTACCCTCATCAGCAACCCACTGGGACAAAAAGAATCTGGCCATGTGTTTGGGCAAGATGAAAGAGTAAGAATGGAAAATCATCAGGCAGTGTTTGAAAGATTGTGTGTATACTTCGTAGTTCTTTTTCTATTAAATTTGAAGTCTTAAGCTCAGGACCCTCCATAGCAGCATTTGTGGAAATGGAAGTGCATTGAAGACCCCTTGTCCTTTCCTCAGGGTAGTAGTAGGGTTATAGGTCTTTAAGGACCTGTATACTAGCCCCTGTTGCCACTTACGAGGTAATACCTTTAGGTGGACCACAGAGGTTCTACGTGAGTAAAATGGAGATAAAATGGTGTGTACGTTCCTGTATTATCCTGTTAATGAGATGTTGAAGAAAATTTTAAACTCTTTATTGTCATAAAAGTGTTATTTCAGTGAGGAGCATAATTGCTGATTAATCCTCTTTTTTGCAACACTTTGTGGACCTGCCAAGGCAAAGCACACTATAATCTTTATCTACCGTCATGTGTCCAAGGTGGGGGATATAATCGAGGCCCAGAATTGGCAATTGTGTGTTAAAGCATGGCAGGAGGGAGAAATTAATTTTGTTCAGTCACAGGTTATCTTAAGACAGATTCTTGTTTAAAAAAATAATTAACTTTAAGATGAGACATGTATCAGTTCAGTTCAGGCCACCTCATGCAAAGAGTTGAGACATGTATAGAGAAGCATAATATATGATATTTATATTTAGATAGTTTCTGTGTTTGCTTATCAGGAACATATGACCTACACAAGCTGGCTAAAATGTATTTTTTGTTGTTGTTGTTTTGTTCAAAAGGATGTTGATCTATTAAGGGTGTAGTCACACAGATCAAACTTGTACATTGGAGATGTGTGTGTGTGTGTGTGTGTGTGTGTGTGTAAGGGGGAAAGCACATGCATTTAATTTATGACGTTATGATCCTCATTCTTCCTTACAGTGGAAGACTCTCTGGAACAGATTTGATCTTGATAATTGCATAAGTGTTCTGAAGAGGTAACTATTTAATTGCTACTTTTCAGAACATTAACTCAAACAACTGTTCTGAGTAGTATTGTCAATATAAGTCAATTTATGTCTGGCACTGTGTGGGATCCTGAGAACAGGAGAGCAAAGAATGGTCCTGTCCTTATGAGGAGCCATTACTGTAGCCAATGTATATTAAGTTATACAACTAATGAGAGGGTAGCTGAATATAATGTGATACATGCTGTAGAACAAGATTAGGAACAAAATATAGAACCTCAAAGAAGGAATGATTTTCTTCTGTGGAGAGAAAGGGAGTCTTCACAGAAAAGATGCCAATCAATCTAGAACTTTAGAATAAATATGGTTTTGCCAGAAGGAGGATGAGTAATTCATTTTCTGAGCTCTCAGGAGGACTTGTCCCATGAAAACAGAATAATCACCACTACCATCCTCCCGCAGATCAACTGCATTAACACACCAAAATGGGCTGCAGAGAAGTTAGTAAAAACCGCTCACCCTAAAATTACTGTCTCTGTCTGTAATACCTTGATTCACTGTGGGATCCCTTAGACAATCAGATAATTTTTAGCTTTGCTAGAAAACATAAAATTATAATATGTGGTTTCCCGCCAAGAGATGGAAGAGACTTAGCAATTATTCTTCAGGTCAATAATTACGTTATGTTTGTGTCTTTACCATCTAGCACAGTTCTTTCTGTATTACTCATGTCATACAATTAATTCCAACGAGGAAGCTAGTCACATGCAAGAAAAGTTAAGTGATTTTATGAGTGAAAACATTCAGATATGAATGGAAAAGGCATAGGATTTGATATTTGATGACATGATTACTTCACGTTAGAAAAGATATTTCACCTCTTTAACTTAACTTTCTCCTAAATAGATGGGATCATGCTACTTAACTCCTCATGCTACTTAACTCCTCATATTATTAGAAAAATTAGCTTTTAGCTTAATACCTGTAACATTTATTAGAATAAAATGAGTGTGTTGTTATACTACAACAATTACAATAATTGTGAAAAACTGACTCATTGGAAAAGACCCTGATGCTGGGAAAGACTGAAGGAAGGAGGAGAAGGGAATGACAGAGGATGAGATGGTTGGATGTCATCACTAACTCAATGGACATGAGTTTGAGCAAGCTCTGGAAGTTGGCGATGAACAGGGAAGCCTGGCGTGCTGCAGTCCATGGGGTCACAAAGAGTCAGACACGACTGAGCAGCTGAACTGAAATGAATGATAAGAATTACTAGTGAGTGAACACAATATATTTTTTGGTACTTTTTAAATGTAAAAGGTACACAAAAAGAGTGTCAAGTTGAATCACTTAATGTCTTTGGACTCATGTAGTCCTCCTAAGTAAAGGAGAGGTCTGAGATAGACCTCGAAGAGCTCATCTTGTATCAGTAATTAAATGGACAATCATAATAGAATACTAACTATACATTGCACAGTGCAAGGTTGACTGCTGATTATTGATAGCTGAGTAATATGTGTACACATACTATCATTTTTAATGAGATCTATGACTTACAATGCTTAATTAAGGATGAAAGCTGTAACCTCTTAAAAGAGGATTAATTTCCCAAATTGGGCTCTCTAGGAGGCAGACAGTGTGATAGAGATTCTTGCAGGAATTGTGTTAGGGCTTGTAATTGGAATCAGCCCTATCTGAAGAGAAAGAAGGGAGTGGAACTGAGCAGAAGAGAAGTTGAGCCATGATACAGTCTCATTCGAATCTTCTGCCAACTCCATGGGAATTCTCCACGTGTAAGGGATCGTCAGATTGTCCCAATTTGAAAAGAGAGTAGCAGGCTTTTATACCTCTTTGTCACACAGGCATTGACTGCAGGCTCTTCTAGGAATGTGTCATTTTTGAGACAAGGAAATTCTAAAAGGGGACAGGGAACTGAGGTCTGTTTTTGAGCAGCTGTCTCAGCAGCTAGCAAATTCTTTCTTCATTCCTTCACCAAAGGGAATGGGGGCCATCTCTCATAACATATATTACATAGAACTAAATCATATCAAAGAATACAAGGGGCAAAGTTTAGAGTGTGTTTAGAGAATAAGTGGTATAAACTGGATGAATAGAGCTTTCTGGGAAGAACTAATGGGAAAGTTTATTTTTAAGAAAGAAGACCTTTCTAATTGGAGGAGGGGATAGTGGGAACAGGATGTTTTGAATATGCAAGTTGCATAACTAACCCTGGTTTATGTTTTAAATTTTTGTGTATCTTCACAGAACATTTGATACATTCCATATAGCAGTTTCAATTTTTTTAATACCCTGCTTAGCCTTGATTCCTGTGGAAAGCAGATATGTAGAAAACATTTCCAAAAGTATGAGAAAGTATCAGCAAAGCTGACATGTCAAGGTAGAGACCCGTAATTTCTCTACAAAGCTATCTCAGAGAATCTCTATCAAAAAAATAACTATTTTCTTTTTCTCATCTTCAGTTTTGTTGTATATGAATGAATGGTTTTTATGGCACTTATATACATTCTGTATCATTAAAATTTGAAGTAAATTTGTAGAGTTAGTAACACAGGTATCAATACCAATTACAGGTAAAAAGTTGAAACTTAGACGTAGTAATGTCACATGGCATTTATAAAGTGGTGACCCAGAGTATTGTAATCAAGTATACTACTTACCTCAGAATTATTATATTATGTAATCTTGTCATAGGCTGCTACCTTAAAGAATTAAGCTCTCCAATCCTTTACATGGGAATTTGGAGAGTGATTCAATGGTTTGGTGATAGATTACTCCTCAATGAAAAGGGGACCTCCTAATGAAGTTTTGTTTCCTGAAAATATTAATAATGCATATAGTCTCTGAGAAGGAAGCATTGATAACTGTGTTATTTGCCTCCTATCTATGATTTTATGGGCTTCCCATCTGGCTCAGTGGTAAAGAATCCGCCTGCTAAGAAATAGAGGTGGATTGATCCCTAGATCTCCCCTGGGGAGATCCCTCAGAGAAGGAGGTGACAAGCCACTCCACTATTCTTGCCTGGGAAATTCCATGGATGGAGGAGCCTGGTGGGCTAAAATCCATGGGGTCGCAGAGTTAGAAATGAATTAGTGATTGAACAGCAACAGCTAACTTCAGAGACATCTCTTCATATCTTGACTAATTTCCCTTGTGTTTTCAAATGCTCAGATCTATTTCTCTGTTAAAATTAAGCTTTGCTTCAGTATTCACTTTACTTAGATTTTTGAACTTTACATAATGCTCCATATGAAATATAACCATAGAGTTATATTATATAACATTATAGGTGAGTAAAATTCCACAAAAAAAAGAGAACCAAAAATAATTTTCTGTATTTGTCAGAAATATCTTCACTCCCATTCATTAATGTGACTCAACTGTGATGATTTTTCTCATATTGATAAATTAATTCAGATCATCTCTTTGCAATGATTTTAAAGAGCAGGCCATCAAGTTATGTATCCTTTACGTAAAAGCAACTAATTCCATATAAGTTTATGTATGTTGAGATTACTTAGAAATCTATAA
This sequence comes from Budorcas taxicolor, assembly GCF_023091745.1. Classification (NCBI taxonomy): domain Eukaryota; kingdom Metazoa; phylum Chordata; class Mammalia; order Artiodactyla; family Bovidae; genus Budorcas; species Budorcas taxicolor. The sequence continues at coordinate 48,337,780 of NC_068918.1, forward strand.
GCTTAATTTATATTTTAAAGGAACATAATATTAAGAAAATATAGTTTCTTGTTTGAGAGATTTACTGAATATTATTAAATGCTGCAATTGCCATAAGGTGAAACAGGATATAAATGCAAAAAAAAAAAAAAAAAAACAACAGTGACAACAAAAATTCTTTTAGAAATAGTGTTAATGTTGTTAAAATATACATTACTTATGCAGTCTGCAGCAGAAGAATATACACGCTTATAAAATATACATGCTTATGCAGTCTGCAGCAGAAGAATCAACTGAGTGAGATTTCTTTAACAGTAACCCATTCAAAATGTTCATTTCTGTTTCTAGTTATTTTATAAACCTGATGTATCTGAATGGCATAGCAGGATTCAGTCATGCTAATTTTTACCGGAGGGCATGACATTTCAGAAATTTATATGCTTTGCTTAACAAGTAGTAGATCCATTTACAGTTTTCCATCAATATATATCAGTAATTAAGACATCTGTATAAAAGAAGATTTTTTGGATACTATTTTAGCAAAATTTTCATTATAACAAATACGGCCATGTGGTATTAATACTGACATCTAACACTATTACTACTTAGTGTGTGCTAATCACTTTAAACGTAAAGACCCATATGCCTACATAGCATCTTCACATCCCAAATTCACAACAAAAATTTGGGAAACAGTTATGTCTTTTTGTGATGTGATCTTACAGTAAGTATCTCATGCATTTTCTTATAATATCTGTGAAATATTTGTCTTTCCTGTTAGAATTCATAGTGTAAAGAAACAGTGCCATCTTTGGTATTATTCTCTAGCCTCTACTATGTATAGGGCCCAAAGTACATGCTTAGTAAACTTGTTGAATTAAATCCATAAATTAGCTATCTATTGCCATGTAAAGAGACTTTCTAAGATTATCAAGATTAATATATAAAGGGTTAGTTTAATTCAAATTTAATATAGTTTTATTTAAATTATGCAGTGACTATATAAGATAATGATTTGAAGTATAAAAATTTTGTGATTTGGTCTTGAAGCTATAAATATATTTACAATCTTAAAATGAGTTTTCATCCATATGTTAGTATTTAGTAGAGATTTAGAACAAAGCTTAAAGGAACCTTATTATGAAATATTAAGATACAAGTCCCATTTAACTTTGAAATCTTTTATACTTAACTTCTCCATGGGCTTTCCATGGAGCTCTAGTGGTAAAGAACCTGCCTGCCAATGCAGGAGACATAAGAGATGTGAGTTCAATCCCTGGGTCGGGAAGATCTCCTGGAGGAGGGCGTGGCAACCCACTACAATATTCTTGCCTGGAGAATCCCATGGACACAAGAGCCTGGAAGCCTACAGTCCATAGGGTTGCAAAGAGTCAGACATGACTGAAGTGATTTAGCACACATACATACTTCTCCATATTTTGAAAACTTACTGAAAATAGAGTTGATTTATTTCTTTTTATATGATATCAAATGTAGTAAAAGCATGAACAGAGACTAACATTGGAGATTTTTCATCAGTGCTTAAGACTACTATTTTAAACACATATTACCAACTTTTCCAGTAGCAGTAGCAGTAGCAGTTTATAACTGTTTAAGACTATAGCACATAGCTGTTCTATGATATTTCTTAACTAAAATATGTGTATATGTACCACAGCTTTCTTATCCATTCATCTGCTGATGGACGTCTAGGTTGTTTCCATGTCCTGGCTATTATAAACAGTGCTGCAATGAACACTGGGGTACACGTGTCTCTTTCAATTCTGGTTTCCTCGGTGTGTATGCCCAGCAGTGGGATTGCTAGGTCATAAGTCAGTTCTATTTCCAGTTTTTTAAGGAATCTCCACACTGTTCTCCATAGTGGCTGTACTAGTTTGCATTCCCACCAACAGTGTAAGAGGGTTTCCTTTTCTCCACACCCTCTCCACCATTTATTGCCTGTAGACTTTTGGATTGCAGCCATTCTGACTGGCATGAAATGGTACCTCATTGTGGTTTTGATTGTACTCAGCCATTAAAAAGAATACATTTGAATCAGTTCTAATGAGGTGGATGAAACTGGAGCCTATTATACAGAATGAAGTAAGCCAGAAAGAAAAACAGTACAGTATATTAACGCATATTTATGGAATTTAGAAAGATGGTAACTGTAACCCTGTATGCGAGATAGCAAAAGAGACACAGATGTATAGAACAGTCTTTTGGACTCTGTGGGAGAGGGAGAGGGTAGGATGATTTGGGAGAATGGCACTGAAACATGTATAATATCATATATAAAATGAATTGCCAGTCAAGGTTTGATGCAGTATACAGGATGCTTGGGGCTGGTGCACTGGGACAACCCAGAGGGATGATATGGGGAGGGAGGTGGGAGGGGGTTTCAGGATGGGGAACACGTGTATACCTGTGGTGGATTCATGTTGATGTATGGCAAAACCAATACAATATTGAAAAGTAATTAACCTCCAAATAAAATAAATAAATTTATATTAAAAAATAAAGTATGTATAAGGAAATAACTATAAGCACCTGTGTTCTCACCCCATACCTTCATCTTAGTCCCACCTTCCAGTCTCAGTATCTTTGTAAATTGTCAAATCCACCTTTTCTGATTTTATAAATATTTGTAATGAACTATTTACACTTACATTGTTAGGACTGTAAGTTGATCTACATACTATTGAATGAAAGAACTCTGTTAACATTTGAAAGAAACCTAGTATGTTTTAAGAGTCATGTTTTTATTTTGATACATCTTAATCTTTTCTTAAATTCTTTAATCTCAAAATTGCTGTTTTGTGATAATAATGTTTATGTATCTGAAGAAAGAACTGTATCTGTGCAATAACACAGATATAATACTGCTGTGGACTGAGTTGTGTCTTTCCCCAAAGTTTTATGTTGAAGCATTATCCTCAACATGACCACAGTATAGTTGAAGGTAGGGACTGAAAGGAGGTAAATAAGGTTAAATGAGGTCAAAAGGTTGGGGCCCTAATCCCATAAGATTAGTGTCCTTACCATAAACAGCACAAGAGAACTGGCTCTCTCTCCATACACTCGCAATGAGGAAAGGTCAGTGAGTACATCACCACAACATCTGGCTTGATCTACAAGCCAGAAAAAGAAGCCTCATCCAAACCTGAACCCTACTGGACCTTGATCTGGGACTTCCAGCTTCCAGAACTTTGGGAAAGTTAATTTGTTTTTTTAAGATAGCAAATTGATGGTAGACTGAGTAGACTAATACAAATACCCATTCCTGAGATAATATAGTTCCAACCTATAATTTGAAGAAAATTAGTGGACTGCAAGGAGATCCAACCAGTCCATCCTAAAGGAGATCAGTCCTGAGTATTCATTAGAAGGACTGATGTTGAAGCTGAAACTTCAATACTTTGGTCACCTGATGCAAAGAGCTGACTCATTTGAAAAGACCCTGGTGCTGGGAAAGATTGAAGGCAGAAGGAGAAGGGAATGACAGAGGATGAGATGGTTGGATGGCATCACTGACTCAATGGATATGAGTTTGGGTAAACTCCGAGAGTTGGTGATGGACAGGGAGGCCTGGCGTGCTGCAGTCCATGGGGTTGCAAAGAGTCAGACACAACTGAGTAACTGAACTGAACTGAATTTATTTTCCATATGAGTGAGAACAGCTAAGGTGTGAACACAATTTTGTGGCTAGGCCAAGGAATGGGAATTGTAGGCATTTTATGCATTTCTGTGATTTCTCCTCATCAAAAAGTATTAAATTAATTTAGTGCAATGCGTTAAAGTAAGTACTGGAAAGACCAATAGTAATATTTTCCTTTTAACATTCAAGATAGTTTTTTTTTTTAACAGAGCAAATTCATTATCTCATAAATTATAGAAAGTGCTACATTGATGGTAGCAGAACATTCAATATGAAATAACTTATGAATTTTGTCCCTGATTTTCAAGCTTGAGCAAGTTTGTCATATTCTTGGCAATTTTAAACTAGCAATTTCTACATGATTAAGAAGTGAGTGCTATTCCAGGATTCTCTAGTGGAAAAAAAATTATAACTATGTTTTGGATATTTAAATTTGTAACTTGTTAAATTTGAGCTTCCTCTAAACAGACTGCAAAAAATATGACTGCCCGTTAGGATCATTATTCTGGAATACTCCATAATGATGGAATTATGTAAAGTAATTCTTATTGTATGCATTGTCCTTAATAGAAAATCCTTCATTTTGCTACTGTCAGTTTAAAGAGTAGTGATTATAGAAAATGAAAATATATCCACTAGAATATTATTTATAAAGAAACAGCTATTTTTCTTTAAAAGTCAAGAAATTTGTTCAAGTGAGATATAAAAAATCTATTTTAACTGAAATGTGACTAACCAAACCACCTACTCTTTACTTTTAGGGAGAAAAAGATGGTAAAACAAGTTACAGCAGGGACTAATGTAAAATGTGCAAATTTTTTTTCGGTTACAATCCTGAGTCAATATGTATTGAATTCAGTCTCTTTTTCTGGAGGTATTATACAATTAGAAATAATAAACAGAAAAATGTATGTAATATAATAAGATTGTTCTGCTGAGAATATAAACTAACATATTGGTAAAAGATTTTCAATGTAAATTGAACCAAGAAGTGATTTTTGGTCTATCCTTAGTTGACCAAAACCAGTTACCTAATTTACTTGGTATTGTTCCACAGTACAAAAAGACTTTGATCTGTGAGTTGTTTGCTTAGTTATTATAGGGCAAACTATCATAACCATTATCCCAAAGGAATAGCATAATGAAGACAGACACAGTTTCAGAAAACTTCATTTAAGAGCAGGAAATCAATAGGTGAATTTCAGAGAACGAAAAGCCAATGGATGGTAATTTCATACATTATTCATATATAGACAAGTACATATAATGTGAATTGGTAATGGTGATGATGATGACGATGTTGATGATGAACATCTGAAGAAACAAATATAATGTTATATGTCAATTATACCTCAATTTAAAAAGCAAAAACTTCTACTTATAAACTTGAAGTGCATATTTAGGTTTTCTCCCCAGTTTCATTTCCTACACTGTTACACCCAACCACACACACCATTTTAAGCCCTGGATGAGCTGAGGGACATGAGACAGGTAGGAGATAGTTTTTATTTAATTATTTGTTTAAAAAATTATTGGGAGTATACTTGCTTTACACTACTGTGTCAGTTTTTGCTGCACAGCAAAGTGAATCAGCCATATGTATACATATATCCCCTTGTTTTTTAATTTCCTTCCCATATAATCACCACAGTACACAGAGTTCTCTCTGCTATAGAGTAGGTTCTCAGTAGTTATCTGTTTTATACACTGCAACATAGATGCATCAATCCCAATCTCCCAATTCATCCCATCCCCGCCTTTTTCCATTTTTTATCAATATGTTTATTCTCTAGTTCTGTGTCTGTGTCTCTGTTTCTGCTTTGCAAATAGCATTTGGTTGTTCTGTTTTCAGTATTGGTGTTAAGAGAGTAAATGTTGATTATTTTATTCTTTGCTTCATTGGTGATGATGAATTGAAGCAAATTTGATTCAAACAAGCTACCTGGTGGAATGATGCAGAACCATCCACAAAATGCCTGTACTAGTCAAGCAATGCAGTAAATTAGAGCTATATGGAAAAGACATTGATCCAAGAGGATCATTAACCAACTGACCTAAGTTATAAGGTAAAGGAGAGAACACTATGGAGATCTTGCTTTTCGGATCTGTCAATTACTACTATGAAAGCCTGGTTGCTACTTGTTTCAATTCAGACTGTTTATGACTTTGGTTTCCTTTATGCTGTTGTAAAGGGCCTCCCAGGTGGCAGTAGTGGTAATGAACCTGCCTGCCAATGCAGGAGAAGTAAGAGACCCAGGGTCAATCCCTGGGTCAGGGAGATGCCCTGGCGGAGGACATGGCAACCTGCTCCCATATTCTTGCCTGGAGATTCCCATGGGCAGAAGAGCCTGGCGGGCTACAGTCCACAGGGTCTCAAAGAGTCAGACATGACTGAAACAACTTAGCACATGCTATTGTAAGCAAGAAATAATTAAGAGGTAAAAACCCAGAAAAAATTATCCAAATTTCTTGCACTGCATTTACAAAGGAGTCAGTCACTAAGGGAGAGGTAATTGCTGCAACTTAACGAAAAGTAATCAGGGAGAAGGCGGGATGGATGATACAACTGCTGAGACAAAGTGCTGTGTAGAGATGTGCATGCAGTCCTGTGGTTGCTTGCCTTTTAATGACGCAAGGACCAGAGAAGATCTGTGAAAAACAATTAGCATAGCTTTAACACAGGCAGTTCTTAATTATCCATAGCATGTTGACATCAGATAATTAGTGTCCTGAATTTTAATAATATTTGATCATTAACTTCAGCATATAGAAAGATGCAGAACATTGTCTGAGTATAGCATTCATAATGGCGAGCATGCAAGATGACCAATGCAAAGATGCTGATTAAGCCATATCCCTATTGCATTATTCAAATACTGCTAATACTCTTAAACACAACACCCTTAGCTCCTGTTATATCAAGCTATGTCACGTGTGATCTACTGTATTTATAGACATGTATATGAACAGTTATAACTATATATATGTTTTAATTTAATACATTTTGTGAGCACATATACATTCCTAAGCAAGTGGATGTTCAAATGTCTGTGAAAAATGTTATAGATTTGGGAATCGTAAACCTATAGTTAATGAGTTAATGAATGGCCTTTGGGGGTGAAGTAGGGGTAGAGCTAGAATTTAAAAGTTTGGGAGAGAACTGGTACAATATCAAAAACACATGATGAAAATCAAAAAGGAGTACCTAGGCCAGTTAAATAGGAGGCTGGTCACAGTAACCAAAGAAGGAAAATTTCCTGAGTCAGTTGATTGTAGAATTAAATGTCACAGGAGGTCAAAAGAATTTAGGCGAGAATAAAGTCCAAGGATTTAACAATTTCAAGCCGTGAGACACAATTCTGATAGACAACTTGGGGTAGAGAATGTCATAATCGTATTTGTCATGGTCCAGAACAAAGCCTCACACTATGACATATGTGATGTAAGTGCTCAGTGCTGGCTGAATTGAAATGTAATAGATTACTTTTTATGCTGATTTCATACAACATTTATCAGACTGGTAAAGACTCTAAAATAGATTATGAATTTTGTTTGAGAAAAGGACTGCCTTTGTTCTCCTCTAATACATTATAATAACCTTGTTTTCTCCTTGTTTTGTCACTTCATCCTATTTTCACACATCCCTGACATCACTAAGAACCCAAATTTAGCCTCACATAAATTTCATCGTTGAGAACCTGATAATCTCAAAAACAGAGGTCATAAAAGAAAAGGCGTTAATTCTGTTAAGATAAACTATGCATTTAAGGGTCTCATATATTTGTTGGGCTTCCCTAACAGCTCAGATGGTAAAAAAAAAAAAAAATTACCCTGCAATGCAGGAGACCCTGGTTCAATACCTGGGTCAGAAAGATCATCTGGAGAAGGGAATGGCAACTCCCTCCAGTATTCTTGCTTAAAAAATTCCATGGACAGACTATGGGGTTGCAAACAGTCAGACTGACTAAGCAACTAACAATTTCACTTTCTCATGTATTTATTATCATTCTTAATAGAAAATAATTCTTAATTATAAATCTATTTTTTTTTTGTATTTGGGGGCTTCCTTGTTGGCTCAGATGATAAAGAATCTGCCTGCAATGCAGGAGACCCAGGTTCAGTCCCTGGGTGTAGAAGATCTCCTGGAGAAGGGAATGACTACCTATTCCAGTATTGGAGCCTGGAGAATTCCATGGACAGAGGAGCCTGGCAGGCTATAGTCCATGGGGTCGCAAAGAGTTGGACACAACTGAGCAACTAACAATTTCACTTTCTATGTTTCCTTTGCATAATGTAAAGTATATATAGCTGTATATGTATAGCTATATTTTATGTTTTGGTTTTTGTAGTTCTTTTTCTCCCTAGTTTCTTCGCTTTCCTCAGAGATTTAAAATCATGCACCATATCATGTGCTCATTTATAGTTTAGTTCAGTCGCCCAGTTGTGTCCAACTCTTTGAGACCCTTTGAATACAACACGCCAGTCTTCCCTGTCCATCATCATCTCCCAGTGCTTGCTCAGACTCATGTCCGTCAAGTTGGTTATGCCACCAACCCATCTCATCTTCTGTTGTCCTCTTCTCTTCTTGCCTTCAATCTTTCCTAGCATCAAAGTCTTTTTCAGTGAATCAGTTCTTCACATCAGGTGGCCAAAGTATTGGAGCTTCAGCTTCAGCATCAGTCCTTCCAGTGCATATTCAGGACTGATTTCCTTTAGGATTGACTGGCTTGATCTCTTTGCAGTCCAAGGGACGCTCAAGAGTCTTTTCCAACACCACAGTTCAAAAGCATCAATTCTTCAATGCTAAGGTTTCTTTATAGTCCAACTCTCACATCCATACTAGATGTGACTAGACAGACTTTTGTTGGCAAAGTAATGTCTATGCTTTTTATTCTGTGTTCTAGGTTGGTCATAACTTTTCTTCCAAGGAGTAAACGTCTTTTAATTTCATGGCTGCAGTCAGCATCTGCAGTAATTTTGGAACCCACAATAATAAAGTTTCTCACTATTTCCATTGTTTCTCCATCTATTTATTGTGAAGTGATGGGACCAGAAGTCATTATCTTAGTTTTCTGAATGTTGAGTTTTAAGCCAACTTTTTCACTCTCTTCTTTCACTTTCATTAAGAGGCTCTTTAGTTCTTACTATCTGCCATAAGGGTGATGTCATCTGCGTATCTGAGGTTATTGATATTTCTCCTGGCAATCTTGATTCCAGCTTATGCTTCACATGAGTCCAGGCATTTCACATGATGTACTCTGAATATAAGTTAAATAAGCAGAAGGACAATACACAGCCTTGATATAACTCCTTTCTCAATTTTGAACCAGTCTGTTGTTCCAGTTCTGGTTCTAACTGTTGCTTCTTGACCTGCATACAGATTTCTCTGTATATAGGAGGCAGGTAGGTGGTCTGGTATTCTCATCTCTTAAAGAATTTTCCACAGTGTGTTGTGATCCACAGAGTCAAAGGATTTGGCGTAGTCAATAAAGCAGTAGATGTTTTTCTGGAACTCTCTTGCTTTTTTGATAATCCAGCAGATGGTGGCAATATGATCTTTGGTTCCTCTGCCTTTTCTAAATCCAGCTTGAACATCTGGAAGTCACGGGTCACATACTGTTGAAGCTTGGCTTGGAGAATTTTGAGCATTACTTAGCTAGTGTGTGAGATGAGTAGAATTGTGCGATAGTTTGAACATTGTTTGGCACTCCCTTTCTTTGGGATTGGAATGAAAACTGACCTTTTGCAGTCTTGTGGCCATGGCTGAGTTTTCCAAATTTACTGACATATTGAGTGCAGCACTTTCACAGCATCATCTTTTAGGATTTGAAATAGCTCAATGGGAATTCCATCACCTCCACTAGCTGTTTATAGTGATGCTTCCTAAGGCCCACTTGATTTCACATTCCAGGATGTTTGGCTCTAGTTGAGTGACCATACTATAGTAATTATCTGGGTCATAAAGATCTTTTCTGTATTGTTCTTCTGTGTATTCTTGTCACCTCTTCTTAATATCTTCTTCTTCTGTTAGGTCAGTACCATTTCTGTCCTTTAGTGTGCCCATCTTTGCATGAAATATTCCCTTGGTATCTGTAAATTTCTTCAAGAGATCTCTAGTCTTTCCCATTCTGTTGTTTTCCTCTATTTCTTTGCGTTGATCACTGAGGAAGGCTTTCTTATCTCTCCTTGCTAGTGTTTGGAACTCTGCATTCAGATGAGTATATCTTTCCTTTTCTCCTTCGCCTTCAGCTTCTCTTCTTTTCTCAGCTATTTGTAAGAGCTTGTCAGACAACCATTTTGCCTTTTGGCATTTCTTTTTCTCGGGGCTAGCCTTCATCCCTGGCTACTATATAATATCACGAACTTCTATCCCTAGTTCTTCAGGCGCTCTAACAGATCTAATCCCTTGAATCTATTTGTCACTTCCACTGTGTAATCATAAGGAATTTGATTTAGGTCATATCTGAATAGTCTAGTGGTTTTCCCTACTTTCTTCAATTTAGCTCTGAATTTGGGAATCAGGAGTTCATGATCTGAACCACAATCAGCTCCCATTCTTGTTTTTGCTGACTGTATAGAGCTTCTCCATCTTTGGCTGCAAAGAATATAATCAGTGTGATTTCAGTATTGAACATCTGGGGATGTTCATGTGTCAAGTCTTCTCTTGTGTTGTTGGAAGTGGGTGTTTGCCATGACCAATGCATTCTCTTAGCAAAACTCTGTTAGCCTTTGCCTGACTTCATTTTATACTCAATACCAAATTTACTCCAGGTACCTCTTGACTTCCTACTTTGGCATTCCAGTACACTATAATGAAAGGACATCTTTTTTGGTATTAGTTATAGAAGGTCCTGTAGGTCTTCATAGAACCATTCAACTTCAATTTCTTCAGTGTTACTGATTGGGGCATAGACTTGGATTACTGTGATAGTGAATGGTTTGGAAATGAACGGAGATCCTTCTGTCATTTTTGAAATTGCACTCAAGTACTGCATTTTGGACTCTTTTGTTGACTATAAGGGCTACTCCATTTCTTCTAAAGGATTGTTGCCCACAGTAGTAGATATAATTCAGATCAGTTCAGTCGCTCATTCATGTCCAACTCTTTGCAACCCCATGAATCGCAGCATGCCAGGCCTCCCTGTACATCACCAACTCCCGGAATTCACTCAGACTCATGTGCATTGAGTCAGTGAGGCCATCCAGCAATCTCATCCTCTGTAGTCCCCTTTTCCTCCTGCCCACAATCCCTCCCAGCATCAGAGTCTTTTCCAGTGAGATCAACTCTTCACATCAGGTGACCAAAGTACTGGAGTTTCAGCTTTAGCATCATTCCTTCCAAAGAACACCCAGAGCTGATCTCCTTTAGAATGGACTGGATCTCCTTGCAGTCCAAGGGACTCTTCAGGAGTCTTCTCCAACACCACAGTTCAAAAGCGTCAGTTCTTCGGTACTCAGCTTTCTTCACAGTCCAACTCTCGGATCCATACATGACCACTGGAAAAACCATAGCCTTGACTAGACGGACCTTTGTTGGCAATGTAATGTCTCTGCTTTTGAATATGCTATCTAGGTTGGTCATAACTTTCCTTCCAAGGAGTAAGCGTCTTTTAATTTCATGGCTGCAGTCACCATCTGCTGTGATTTTGGAGCCCCCAAAAATAAAGTCTGACACTGTTTCCACTGTTTCCCCATCTATTTCCCATGAAGTGATGGGGCCAGATGCCATGATCTTCGTTTTCTGAATGTTGAGCTTTAAGCCAACTTTTTCACTCTCCTCTTTCACTTTCATCAAGAGGCTTTTTAGTTCCTTTCATTTTCTGCCGTAAGGATGGTGTCATCTGCATATCTGAGGTTATTGATATTTCTCCCGGCAATCTTGATTCCAGCTTGTGCTTCTTCCAGCCCAGCGTTTCTCATGATGTACTCTGTATATAAGTTAAATAAGCAGGGTGACAACAAAGAGCCTTGATGTACTCCTTTTCCTATTTGGAACCAGTCTGTTGTTCCATGTCCAGTTCTAACTGTTGCTTCCTGACCTGCGTATAGGTTTCTCAAGAGGCAGGTCAGGTGGTTTGGTGTTCCCATCTCTTTCAGAATTTTCCACAGAATTTTCCACTGTGGCATAGTCAATAAAGCAGAAATAGATGTTTTTCTGGAACTCTCTTGCTTTTTCCATGATCCAGCGGATGTTGGCAATTTGATCTCTGGTTCCTCTGCCTTTTCTAAAACCAGCTTGAACATCTGCAAGTTCATGGTTCACATATTGCTGAAGCCTGGCTTGGAGAATTTTGAGCATTACTTTACTAGCATGTGAAATGAGTGCAATTGTGAGGTAGTTTAAGCATTCTTTGGCATTGCCTTTCTTTGGGATTGGAATGAAAACTGACCTTTTCCAGTCCTGTGGCCACTGCTGAGTTTTCCAAATATGCTGGCATATTGAGTGCAGCACTTTCACAGCATCATCTTTCAGGATTTGAAATAGCTCAACTGAAATTCCGTCACCTCCACTAGCTTTGTTGGTAGTGATGCTTCCTAAGGCTCACTTGACTTCACATTCCAGGATGTCTGGCTCTAGGTGAGTGATCATACCATCATGATTATCTTGGTCATGAATATCTTTTCTGTACAGTTCTGTGTATTCTTGCCACCTCTTCTTAATATTGTCTACTTCTGTTAGGTCCATACCATTTCTGTCCTTTATCAAGCCCATCTTTGCATGAAATAATCCCTTGGTATCTCTAATTTTCTTGAAGAGATCTCTAATCTTCCCCATTCTGTTGTTTTCCTCTATTTCTTTGCATTGATTGCTGTGGAAGTCTTTCTTATCTCTTGCTATTCTTTGGAACTCTGCATTCAGATGCTTATATCTTTCATTTTCTCCTTTGCTTTTTGCTTTTCTTCCTTTCACAGCTATTTGTAAGGCCTCCCCAGACAGCCATTTTGCTTTTTTGCATTTCTTTTCCATGGGGATGGTCTTGATCCCTGTCTCCTGTACAATGTCACAAACCTCAGTCCATAGTTCATCAGGCACTCTATCTATCAGATCTAGGCCCTTAAATCTATTTCTCACTTCCACTGTATAATCATAAGGGATTTGATTGAGGTCATACCTGAATGGTCTAGTGGTTTTCCCTACTTTCTTCAATTTAAGTCTGAATTTGGCAATAAGGAGTTCATGATCTGAGCCACAGTCAGCTGCTGGTCTTGTTTTTGTTGACTGTAAAGGGCTTCTCCATCTTTGGCTGCAAAGAATGTAATCAGTCTGATTTCGGTGTTGACCATCTGGTGATGTCCATGTGTAGAGTCTTCTGTTGTGTTGTTGGAAGAGGGTGTTTGCTATGACCAGTGAATTCTCTTGGCAAAACTCTATTAGCCTTTGCCATGCTTCATTCCATATTCCAAGGCCAAATTTGCCTGTTACTCCAGGTGTTTCTTGACTTCCTGCTTTTGGATTCTAGTCCCCTATAATGAAAAGAACATCTTTTTTGGGTGTTAGTTCTAAAAGGTCTTGTAGGTCTTCACAGAACCGTTCAACTTCAGCTTCTTCAATGTTACTGGTTGGGGTAACTTGGATTACTGTGATATTGAATGGTTTACATTGGAAATGAACAGAGATCATTCTGTCGTTTTTGAGATTGCATCCAAGTACTGCATTTCAGACTCTTCTGTTGACCATGATGGCTACTCCATTTCTTCTGAGGGATTCCTGCCTGCAGTAGTAGATATAATGGTCATCTGAGTTAAATTCACCCATTCCAGTCCATTTTAGTTCACTGATTCCTAGAATGTCGACATTCACTCTTGCTGTCTCCTGTTTGACCACTTCCAATTTGCCTTGATTCATGGACCTGACATTCCAGGTTCCTATGCAGTATTGCTCTTTACAGCATCGGATCTTGCTTCTATCACCAGTCACATCCACAGCTGGGTGTTGTTCTGCTTTGGCTCCATCCCTTCATTCTTTCTGGAGTTATTTCTCCACTGATCTCCAGTAGCATATTGGGCACCTACTGAGCTGGGGAGTTCCTCTTTCAGTATCCTATCATTTTGCCTTTTCATACTGTTCATGGGGTTCTCAAGGCAAGAATCCTGAAGTGGTTTAATAGCTAATAATGAAGTAGATATAGTAGTTACCTAAATTAAATTCTCCCATTCCCATCCATTTTGATTCACTGATTCTTAAAATGTCGATGTTCACTCTTGCCATCTCCTTTTTGACCTCTTCCAATTTATCTTGATTCTTGGACCTAACATTCCAGCTTCTATGCAATATATGTATATTTTTTAATAGCATTGGACTTGACTTCCATCACCTGTCACATACACATCTGGGTGTTGTTTTTACTTTGGCTGTGTGTATTCATTCTTTCTGGTGTTAATTCTCCACTCTTCTCCAGTAGCATATTGGGCACCTATTGACCTGAGGAGTTCATCTTTCAGTGTCCTATCTTTTTGCCTTTTCATACTGTTCATGGGGCTCTCAAGGCAAGAATACTGAAGTGGTTTGCCATTTCTTTTTCCAGTGGACCATGTTTTGTCTGAACTCTCCACCATGACCTGTCCATCTTAGGTGGCCCTATAGGGCATTGTTCATGGTTTCATTGAGTTAGAGAAGGCTGTGGTCCATGTGATCAGTTTGATTAGTTTTCTGTGATTGTGGTTTTCATTGTTTCTGCCCTCTGAGGGATAAAGATAAGAGGCTTATGGAAGCTTCCTGATGGGAGAGACTGAAGGTGAAACTGGGTCTTGTTCTGATGGGTGAGGCCATGCTCAGTAAATCTTTAATCTAGTTTTCTGTTGATGTGCAGGGCTGTGTTCTGTGTTCTGTGTTCTGTTGTTTCATGTGAGACCAGACTATGGTGGAGGTGATGAAGGTGATGTGGACTCACTGCTGCTCTCAGGGCCCTTCCCCTGCCTACTCAGGCCTCCGCCAGAGTCCTGGACACTCACAGGCAAGTCTGGCGTAGTCTCTTGTGGGATCCCTGCTCCTTTCTCCTGGGTCCTGGTGTGCAGAAGGTTTTTTTTGTGCCCTCCAAGAGGCCATTTCTCCAGTCCAGCATAAGTTCTGGTGGCTCTGTAGTGGGGTTAATGGTGACCTCTTCCAAGAAGGCTTATGCCACCCCCAAGTCTACTGCAGTGGCCTGCCACAGGGGTGGGGCTCTGGGTGCAGCAAACCTGGTGTGGCTCATCTATAAAAATGGGAGAAAACCACCTAAAAAGTTTGGAAACTTTTTCTATTTTTCTGTATGATAATACGAATCTCTCACCTTTTATTTTGAGTCACATTTCCTCTATCTTTAAAAATTACATAGGCAGCAAACAGAAATCTATGATGCTCTTTCACCAAACTGTGGGTGTTATAATTTGTAAGTATCGTCTTGTGCATCTGCTGCGTTAAATACTGGTGTTATGTTTGTAAAGATACCAACTGACCTCTTTTGCACTGTCTTCTGACTACTTTGATGTTTCATTATTTTCTTCAATCCAGGAATGAAATGGATGAATGGATCTTAATTATAGTGTCCTGGTGACTCTTTTTTCAGATCATTTTTCTGGACAAGCATCAGCTAATCTGACAAATCATGAACAGTTTACTTTATAGTGTGGTTGGGATTAAGTTACTAACTGGAACCTGCAGGGAACATAAAAGAACAGTGTCTCCTGATAAAATGCATTGGATATTTGCCATGCCTGTTTTCAATTTTAATCAGTAACCTTTAGGAATCGAGAACTATAAACAGATAATTCTCCAACAGATGTATTTTTATACATTCACTTATAGCACTTCAAACAAAAACAGGCCCTGTGTATCAGATTTATATATCTAAAATCTTATTGTGTCTTTGCCTATGAATTTTCTTCCTTCCAATTTTTCACATGTAGAAAGAGCTACTATGTAATATTTGTTTTTATTTAAAGCAACTTTAGATATAGTACTTTCTTAGAATCAGGTTAGAGTATTTATGGGGAGGCTTTTAATTTCCTGAAGGTATTAGTACAAAATAGGTTTTTTAAAATTATTTTAACTGTCTTTTAATTTGAAGGATATTTTTATGTGATAATGGAATGGATGGATTTTTGAGGAGGATTTGAATTCAAATTCTGTCTTTTTTCAAGCTCAAATAAAAAGAAAGTGAAAATTTGGGGGAAGCTACACAATTTTTTTCAGGATTTATAATAGTAAATCAGTATTTACATTGTTATTTAAAGATTTTCATACACCAAAGTCTTTCAACATTTATGCTGTTCTTTTTTCTGAGAGCAATTGTTTTTGCAAATTGCATGTGCATTCTACTAGATAACATGGTTTCTTGTTCAGCTTTATGTTTGTTGTTGTAGACAAGAAAACTATCATGCAATTTCTTTAAACAGATCAATAAATGCAAAATGTATTCATTAGTTAAACAAATGAGTAACATGTAAAACCATATTTTTCAGTAACTGTCATTTAATTGACATTTTGCTTCATCTATCTTCTTTTAGGTATGTAATAAACATACCTAAAAGAAGTCAAAGTAGAAATTAGATTTAATAATCCCTCTAGGTAACTGAAATTACCCTGATTGTTGTTATAAAAGTCTTTTTTTATTGTTCTTAGACTGTAAATAAATGTATTGACAGTAAAGCATTAACAACACATCCAGAAAGACTTTATTTAATAATGGTGATGTAAAATACATCTTATGCCATTCGATTTATCTAATTTATAACTCTGTTTGATTACCCCAGCATGCCTTTCATCTGTAGGAATTGCACCCTGGGGACTAGTCAGCTTATTCATTCATCGCTTGTTCTTTTATGGTTGCATCCCCATTATAGTAGGAACATAGAATAATACTCTCTTCTGAAAGCTGCCAGCCAACCAGCTCCAATCTAGCTGACCTTTTGTTTGTAACTATAATCCTAATGGTTTTTCTATTGGCTTCTGTTTCTAATAGATTGCACTACAATCTCCCTTTTTGTCTTATGGTATCATGATGAGGATAGGCCAGCAAGAATGAATTCCACACCTGTGATTACAGTTTTATAAAGAGCAAAGACTTGCTTCAAGTTAACCTGTAGGCTTTTTTTAAATGCCTTTTGATTTATCTGTCACCTGATCCATCAGCAATGAATAATTTTCATGGAAGGTGCACTTTAATTACATTCCCATTTGACTTGCATTATCAAGCCCTATCTAGGTAATTAATCTCACCAAGTATCCAATTTCGGTCTTTATTGCTGGCAGGCAGGCCTCTTGAATTATTGTGTGCTTGAATGGGTCTTGGGTCTTTTTAACCAGGCAGACCCTGAAAGAGATCTGGAGCCTTCCAAATCCTGGAACTGTGTCTCAGAAAGGTTTCTTTTTTTTTTTTTTTTTCCCCTTAGATATTGTGATTAAATTATATTTGACATCAAAAGTACACTTCCATATTTAATGAGGCCTATAGATTACTATAATCATGAAAGCCTTCACTTTTAGGTGTAGCCAATCTGCATGTCATTTTGTATGTGGTGGAGCTGTGCTTAACTGTTAACTATAGCTAACATCTGTATCAATCTGCTGATATAAATTTGCCACAGTTACCACCTAAACTTAAGAGTGTTCTTTTAGTTCTGAATTTAAGGTTTATATGAATTTAGGTGAATATTTAGTTAAAAGATGATTAAATCAAAATTAGAATCACAATCATCCTGCTTTATATTTAGTCATATACTTTTCAACAGTTTTCTTTACTTTGAATGAACAAATAACTCATCTTTTATGTTTTCCCTATCTTTTGATTTTGATAATCTTCATTCCTTAATTACTATATCAGTTAATGCCAGAGTTCAATGATTTTACCAAGTTAGTTATATACATGTGTGTAATAATTCTGAAATATGTTATTTGCATTTCTGTTATAGTCTTGTTTTAAATATAGTGCAAAAATTTTCAATGTGCTTTATGATTTTGTAATTTGGAAATTATGTTTATAGGGAATACAGCTTTTTGCTTCTCTCCTCTGAAGATATTACAAAAAACACTGGGAACTTCTTGAAAATCAAATTAAAATATAGTGTAAATAGATCAGCTGCCTTTTTGAAACTGATGTAAATATCTGACAATTTTTTAAGCCTTAGATTGCCTGATTAGTAGAAGATTAGTTCAATCTTTTGTAGACTAAATAGGTTATAATATTTACACAGTAAGATCTTTTGGAAACTATGGACTGATGATAGTGAGGAAAAAGGATGAGTACCTCTCCAACTTCTACTATCACCTCTATATGGTTAATTGTATACACCTTTGCCACTTACCCTGACCCCTCTCACAAATTCATACCATATATCTCAAGACTATAGTTATGGCTGAATTTGTAAGTATTTTGCCATCAAGCCAAACTCCACAGAAAAAAAAGCCTATTTTTTAATTTAATTCTTACTATGTAACTTTAATCTGACCCTTTGTTCTTGAGACAGATAGTTGAAAAAAAAAGCCTATGTTTAAATTTAATTCTTACTATGTAACTTTAATCTGACCCTTTGTTCTTGAGACAGATAGTTGAACACATTTTAATGGAATACATATTATATACGGATCCCTAAAGCATATAACATCACTTTGTAAAAATTGCATAGTATTTTTTAATCCAAGTATTAGTTACCCTTGTCATTTAGAAATGCCTTCTTTTTTTTTCAATTGTAAGAGTATATAGCAACATTTTATCATTTACCATATAGTAACATTTTACCAAAACATTTTACCATTTTACCAAATAATTCAGTTTAGTCTATTTCAGTTGTATATGTTCACAATTATGCTTATAAGATACAAGAGAGCTTAACTCAGAATTTAAATTGGCAGGGATATTTGCTACTGAATGGTTCACTATTGTGAGTTCCTCAGTAGAGTGTGTGTGTGTCTGTGTACATCTATATATATATACACACATGCACACCCATATATGTACATAATATGTAATATGAATATGTATGAATTCATATTAGACATTTTAAAAGAAATTATTCCCTTTATGAATATACTATTAACATAAATACCCCTGATAATTAGGTATGTAGTGTCCCTTAGTAGTTATATTTCCTCTTAAATATTAATAGTTAACCAAAGAACTCATGGCTTTTTAACATTTCTCCTTACATTTATTTTCTTTTTGGCATTTTTGATTCAAGATGGTTTGTGTGTGTGCATGTGTTTAGATGCTTAGCTGTGTCCGACTTTTTGTAACCTCATGGACTCTAGCCCACCAAGCTCTGTCCATGGAGATTCTCCAGAGAGGAATACTGGAATGGGTTACCATGCCCTCCCCCAGGGGATCTTCCCAACCCAAGGATTGAACCCAGGTCTACTGAATTGCAGATGGATTCTTTACTGTTGTATTTTTCAGTAGTTAATATTGTTCCCTGTAGCAGCATTTTGAACTAGAATATAACAAACATAATTAATGCTCACAGATAAAGGAAGTGAGACTTAAATGAGAAAGACTGCTTATATAACATCATATAGTAAATCAGTAGACTCTGGCTTAGAATTTAGGGATAGTTTGTTAACTGAAACATTTTATCAGAGTTATTTTGCTTTTCTTCTGTGTAGTCTTAGATGTTGATCTTTTTCAGGATATTGATTTACCAAAAATATTCATTACTTAGGCTGTTTACAGAGTCAATACAGATATCAAAGTAAAATCAGTTTCTGTATAATAGTGCATGTAGAGATAGACTTAAAAGACATCAGATTAGTTTGACTTAGAATGATAGGTTTAGAATCTGAATGTTTGACTCCATAGTATACAACTTGCTTTTTCACTTTGTGCAATTAATGCAATCTCTTTATCTTAGTAGTTAAACAAGTATAATGTGAAGCATTATGTGAAAAAGTTTTATAAAATTAAAACACTGCAGTTGTCATTTGGTGCTGTTGATATACTAGAATGGAACACTGTGCTGCAAATTTAACTTTAGCAAAGCACATTCTTAGAAAAAAATAGCAAAATAATGCTGATTATAATACAAATTAATGTTGACTTTATTCTCCCAATATATAGTCCTCTCAGTAGTCAGACCTACAAAAGAAAAGATATTTTAAAAAACCTGTTTCTGGACAAAATCATCATAGTTCAGAAAATTCAAGGAATTAATAAGAGATGCATTAGATATAATCGATTTCATAAAATGAGCTTTGAATTTATAATATATTGTCTCACAAAAAATTAAAAATCTATTTTTATTGCCAGTTTTCATATTATTTTACTTTTAGAAAATGATGTTCGGTATCAACATTAAAAGTCTTCCCTGGTGGCTCAGCGGTAAAGAATCTGCCTGCAATGCAGGAGCCAGGAGCCTCTGGATGTGCAAGTTCGATCCCTGGGTCAGGAAGACCCCCTGGAAGAGAGGATGGCAACCCACTCCAGTATTCTTGCCTGGAGAATACCATGGACAGAAGAGCTTGGAGGGCTACGGTCCATAGGGTCACAGTCAGACAGGACTAAAGTGACCTAGCAGAAGCAGCTTCAGTGTTAAAATTGAATATGTTTTTGAAATTTAATTAAACATAAAATTTAATTTTCTAGATATATAGAGATATTATAACTATATATAATTTACTACTCCATCAGAATACAGGGATCTTCTACTTTTAGGCTCAATTTATATTGTATTTTGAGGGTAAGACAATATAAAGCTAGAAAAGAATGATTTTATAGAAACAAATTGAAAGTATTCTAAAGATCAATAATCTTTAGTTATATTTTTAAAAGATATTAGTATCCATCTTCATAAAATGATAGAATTAAAATGACTTATTTTGTTTTGATTATTTAATATTTACATATGGTTGAAAGCTTTGAAGACATTATAAATACCTGGGAACATCTGTATTTGAAGTTTAAGCTCATTTATGGCAAACTGGGAATAGGAGAAATATCACTTAGAGAGAGAGCTGAATTTCACTGCTTCAGATATGGTATAGAATTTCTAAGTACCTGAAAATGGTTCTCTTATTTGCTATATTTGATTGATTTCTATTTTTCCAGTGGTTCCTTCTCTTTTGGCTAAACCATGAGCCCCTGAATACACATTTTTGTGCACACCCCTCGATTAGATTACTGCAGACTACCTGGGTGGGGGCGGCGGGGGGTGCAAGATTTGGAAAACTAAAAGATGTAAAATACAAGATAAAAAAGAAAGAGGAAGGAGGACATGAGTTTGCACATGCATTCTAGGAATTATATGACAAAAATTCCAGGCTGACCTTTACCCCAGAAAGTCCTTGTCTACCGTTGCCATTTCTACCTCCAGGGGCTGTTGATGGGTATTTCTAGCAACCTGACAATATTCTTGGGCTTCCTGGCCTGGAGTTTCATAACTGTTTGACATGGCATCTCTTTTTTCCTTTTTTCTCTTCTTTTCCATACACTCTGTCCTCTTGCCTTTTTCTCTCTCCTTCCTGTCTTTCCTGCTACTGTTTGATTTGGTGGTGAGCAGTAGTAGCTAGGTACAGAAGAAAGAAAAAAAAGGCTATGATATGATACCGCGATCCCAATGTCACAAGAGTCATATATGGCGAACAAAGAACAGGTTGTTCCCTGAGAATTCATTTCTTTGCCTCTAGGATACTGCTGTTTGTTTTTTTTTTTTTTTCCATCCTGTGATATTTACTTCTCTTTCTTAATGTACATCTGACTTGAGAGCTGCAGGTCTGAGATCAGTGGTGAGGAAAACAACAGACTTGTCTGTGATACTGTCCTGTTTGATATGGAAAAATATTGGGATATTTTCTTTTCCTGCCAGCTATCCGTGACAGAAAATTTTCAATTATCGACTGACTACATTTATACAAATATGCATGAGTGGTTTTTAAAAATAGGTGTTTGAGACCTTTCAAAGCAAGATTTTCTTTCCTTCCGGTACTTCAAAATTCTCTTAAATAAAGAGCATCACTATGTCCAGACTGATTTTATATTTTAAAAGTAACTTTTTCTAAGGAGGGAATTGGTCAGAGAACTACCCACAGAAAAGTAGGTCTCATTTCTAATCTGTATTCTAAAGAACAAAAATGGTCTTTTGTTACAGCCTTATTCAGCCAGTGTGTAAATACACTCACTATAAGATCTTGTGATTCTGACCTTTTGGAAATGGTGTGCAGTCACTGGAACTTTGCTTTTGATCATGAGTAATCTTTGACATTATTAAGCAATCTTATCCTTGAGGATCTTTCTTAAATGTTTTGGGTCAGTCTCCCAGGGGAGAAAAGGGAGATTTGACATTGTAGATTTGAAAGCAAAGCAGCAGTACACTCTTCTGTTGTGTAATGTACTTTTCTGTGAAAATTCTCACTGTAGCTAATGTGCCTTCAGTCAAATACAACAAAACCACATCATCAGTCACTTTTAATTACTCCTTTAAAGTTAGTTCACTCATACCTTTTTCATAACTACTCCTAGCCCTATGGATGCCTAACAAAGGAACAAATTAGCTGATAGAAGCTTCTCTGTTTTTTTCCCTTCCTTTTCTATAATGTTTTTTAAAGGAGATTTAATTTATATAACTCTTAGCACCCTTCAGATTTATGGTAAAATTTTTAAATTGGAAGAACGATGCCATGCAAAGCAAGAGATTACTCTTGGCTGCTGGATGGGTAGTTGCTATTGGAGCTCGTGACGAGGAAAACTATTTTTCCTGTTCTTACAAGGTGTAAAAGGTTTTGTATACCTGTCCATTTGACTTACCACTGGGCTTTCAAAGTGGTAGGAACACTGTATCAAATAGTTTGTAATGTGCAGCATATGAGTAGGATCTGAAACTTTCATGTTTGTTTGCACTTGCATGGTTTACTGAAGCTAAACTCATGGAGGAGAGTGCAAGGAATATTCTCTGAGCCATCTTAAGAATCAAGAGCAGTGTTGTAAATGAAGTTATGCAGTGACTGTAGTTTTCTCTCTCATGTTAAAAGGCTTATAGTAGTTGAAAGGCTTGAGTGTTTTGATACTCAGTACACTACATAAACTTTTTACGTTTTTTTCCTTTTTATGTTACTAATTTAAGTCCACTTTTAAAAACAGATAAATCACAATTAGACTTTATTCAGTTTATATTGGGTAGCAAAGATAATACATGGGCCTCTTTTCTAGGTTATAGAGAAAAAGCTGCCTCATTCATCTTTCATGTCCTGGATAAATATGTTCAGATCTCCATACTGCCAAATCTGTAGACTGTGAAGAGATGACTAATAGGGTTTTCCCAAGAGTGCTTTGAATCTTAATAATCTCTTTTAAATTATTAGACAGCTAAATAGTTTCTTTCTAAGTTTTCACCAAGTGCAAAGGAAAATTATGTAACTTATAGTGACTCATATTTCAGTAAGAAATTATTGTAATATGAATTGAGAAACTATAATTAGTTTCCAGCTCTCCTAAAAAACAAAAACTGTGAATGATTATCATAAAATCACTAAATTATAGGTGAACTTATGGGTCCAACAATTTTTTTTTTCCCTTTCGCCCCTTTATTTTAGTACTCTGTATCTTTTCTGGTGGGCTCTGACACAAAACACAGGTGCGTTTTTAAGTAAATTATTTCATTGCTTATGTTTAAGTAATTCCTTATGTTCCTAATGATACCCAGAACCTTAACTAATCCTTTGAAATTAGAATGTAAATACCAATGAAATTGTAAAATCTCAAATAGAATTCATATCCCAGGTTTGGTGAGACCAAAAAGCTTATATTACAATCCTAGAGAGATAATATATCACACATGTAAATGATTATGCTTTACTCTGGATGAAAAGCCTCACTTCATTCTAATACTAAAAACAGACATAGACAGAATTTTTATAATATTGCTTGAGTACCCCCCCCTTATATTTTGAGACATAGAAAAAGTAAGACTGGAGTTACATGAAAGGTATTTAGGGATTCAGTCCTGCCTGCTAACATTTTATTGACTCCCTAGTTTTCTGAGGAATGTGTTATTATTCAGAATGCCGGGGAAAATTAAGCAAATTGCCCCAGGTAATAAGGCCCCAGATGATGTGGTCAGACTATGGCCCATCCTCTTACCTCCTAGGTTATATTATTCCTTCCTGTTCTTGAGTTTTGAGGTTGTGTTGCTTTATTTCTAGAGAAAAAGTCCATCCTAATAAACATGATGCATAGACATACTGGAAATTTTCTAAATAGAGTCTACACGTCACAATCTGTATACTACTTTTAGATTAAGTGTAAAGGTATATAACATACAAATATATTCATGGAATCCAGGGACTGAAATGGATTTGCATTACACTTTTAATGTTCATATTTGTGAATTTGATTCAGAATATCCTAGTTATAATGCATGGAAAACCCACAAGGATACAGATTTCTACCCAGAGTAATAGCCATGGTAACATTTAACGTACTTCTTTGGATATTTTTTCCAGCATTATGTGTTAAATTTGCTCTCTAGTAATTGGAAAATGTTTCAAATTGTGTGTGTGTTAGTGGCTCAGTCGTGTCCGACTCTGTGATCCCATGGACTGTAGCCCGCCAGGCTCTTCTGTCCATGGGATTCTCCAGGCAAGAATACTGGAGTGGATTGCCATTGCCTTCTCCAGGGGATCTTCCTGACCCAGGAATCTAACTCAGGTCTCCCGCATTTCAAATTGTAGCTGTTATGTATGCAGGTCAAAGACTTATCTCTAGAAATATAAAATTTATGTAAGTAGGAATATAAAGTTAGTTTATATTATTTTGATAATCTTAAACTAGGATATTTTATGTTTAAATTAAAACTTTACATAGTTTGATTGCTTTAAATCTTTGCCAGATCACGTTGTTGATCACATCTGTTTCTTTGAAAATTTGAAATTCAAAAATAATGTAAATAATATTTTTTTTTACTGAAGTGTATTGAAAATTTAAGGCATCTTTTTTGCCTTTAGGAAGTGTATTAATAGAATGTGCACATAAACAATACTAATGTATTTATGAACTTGTTTACTTTTTGCCATGAACAAGAATATTACACTGTAGCACAAAAATTTAACTTCATCAGAGTTACAGTGTAATTGAGTTCCTGTGTAAACACTGCATATAATAAAAATATAAGCCACTTAGCTTATATTATAAAGAAGAAATGGAATTTGTAGTATTTATAAAAGTTCATATCAGAGGAAAGATTGCCAAGGCTCCCCTGTAAATAGCCATTCATTCATTCTCTTTATAGTCAGAGCCAGTTAGCAGAGATGGAACTTGCCAATGAGGGTAAGAGGAGTCATAATATCTAGTTAAGTATATATTTTATGAACATTATCACTAATTTATTAATTTTCCAATTATATTGGAAAATATAGAGATTTTTATTCATTAATTTTTAGTTTTTGCTTTATTTGTTTTCACTCCTCAGCTCCCACCACGTCCACTGAACTTCACTGTAAAGATTCCATGAATCTAGTTCTGTGAGAATATTCTTAAGAACTCTTATTCAACACATTTTTTATGGTCATGCATCTAAAAGTGTAAGGCATGTAGTAAATGAAAAATACATACTTCTTGAGAAAGCAGATTTATTTTCTTCCAGTTTTATTGAGATATAATTGGCATGCAGAACTGCATGAGTTTAGGGTGTACAGCAACTTAATGATTTGACTTATATACATCATAAAATGATTGCCACATTAAGTTTAGTGATTATTCACTATAGATACAAAGTAAAAAGAAAACAATTTTCCCTATAATGAGAACTCTTAAGATTTCTCTTCACTTTTATATATAAGATACAGCTGTGTTAACTATACTGATCATGTTGTACATGCTTGTTTACCTTGTAACCAAAAGTTTGCGTCATTGAACCAACCACCTTCCTCACCATATAAAGATGCCATGCTATTCTTTACTATGTTCTCCACACTGTGCATTTCATTTCTGTGACTCATTCATTTTGTAACTGAAATTTGTACCTCTTAATTTCCCTCATTTTTCACTGATAAAATATTGGGTTGGGCAAAAACTCATTGATTTTTCCTGAAGATGTTATGGAAAAATCTGAATGAACGTTTTGGCCAACCTGATAAATTTTTCTATTTTATTTGTGTATTAAAATAGATATCACTAATTAGATTTTAATACATTGTTTCTATTTATTTACATTTATTCTGTGTGAATAAATATGACTTAGAGTTGTCTATGTTTCCCTTAAAACAGAGAGTTGATTTAATGAAATCCTCTTCATTCAGTAGCTGCTTGTGGATACTTTGGGACCAACAAAAATAATTAATCTACAAACTAAACAAATGTATAAAGAAGTTGCTGGTATTTGTCACAGATACACAAATTATATTGAGAAATTTATTGGGTGAAAAAGCACAGTTGACTCAATTGTTTGTATATTTCAAATGAAAAAATTATTTTTTCCCAGTTATACAGATTATTTCTTTAACTCTTCATGATCATTTCTTTGAAAAATGTTTACGTGCACACATAAACGAATCTCATATGCATTCCAGAAGGGAATTCTTTTTCAAAGTAAGTTCTGAAAGAAAGAAGAGACTTACGTCTGTGATTTGAAGGAGTTCCAGGGCATGCATTTTATATTCATTTTTAGCTAAAGATGTAATCTTTATATTTCAGGAAGGAACATGTTAAAGAGTTGCAGAATTCAAAATGTGTTTATGGGTGGAGAAAACTTAAGTAAGACATTTGGATTTATTGGGTTGGCTAGATGAACTTTTTGGCCTACCCAATAGCTAGAATGATATCCATGGAAATCTTAGATAGCATGGTTTTATGATAGTGATGTGACTGTGCTGCATGAGAAATAAAACTAGAGGAAAATTACTAGGCCATATCTGTTTACTTCTCCTAAAATACAGTGAAATTCCTTATTTGTAGTATTCTGATTTATTCATTCTTTGCCAAAAGTTATATATACCTAACTGTGGTGTTGGAGAAGACTCTTGAGAGTCCCTCGGACTGCAAGGAGATCCAACCAGTCCATTCTAAGATCAGTCCTGGGTGTTCTTTGGAAGGAATGATGCTAAAGCTGAAGCTCCATTACTTTGGCCACCTCATGTGAAGAGTTGACTCATTGGAAAAGACTCTGATGCTGGGAGGGATTGGGGGCAGGAGGAGAAGGGGACGACAGAGGATGAGGTGGCTGGATGGCATCACAGACTCGATGGACATGAGTTTGAGTGAACTCCGGGAGTTGGTGATGGACAGGGAGGCCTGGCGTGCTGCGATTCATGGGGTCGCAGAGTCGGACACGACTGAGCGACTGAACTGAACTGAAGATGTTATAGTTTTACTGCATACCCATGTTGCTATTTACTTTTCAATATTACGGGCTTTTCTTCAAATAGCCATGCTTTATTGAAATGTTTGATCTTTATGCCCACTCTTAAATGTGAATATGTTCAGACAAATCTTCTAATGTAAAACCATTTAAGAAATGCTCAACATTGTGGTTAAGTGTTTGTGTAAAGAAAAGTCCTAAGATCACTTCCAGGATGAGAAGTCAACAAATGTTTGACACTTAATACCCAAGCTAATGAAGAAGAGAGAATAATATATATATATTTTTTGCCCATGAAGAACATACTGTTGACTGCCTTGGATAAACAGTTTATCCATGATTACCAGCTTATGCATTAAAAGAATTTAATTACTGTGTTTAGCATTGTATATAAAGATTATTCAAGCTTCCCTTAGTGATCACATCTCTTTATCCCACTGATTGTGACATTCTTCTCCATCCCTTCCAAAATGTAGCTTTTCTTTTGGCCAGTGTAAAATGAGAGAGTTTACATTACCGATGACTTAATTAAATAATACAGTTGCTTATATCATTACAAGATGAGATCTTTGTTTTTGATTTCACTTCAACTGTAGAGTGTAGAGGGAAAAAATAAGATGGAGCCCTGAAGGAAGAGAGGGCTTGATTTTACTGATTTTACTTTCCAGTTCTGCTATGTTACTATTGTGTGAAGTAGATAATGCATAAAACAAGATTATTATATATATAACATTATCAAAAGTTCTTGAGAAAATTACTAAAAGATATTTGAGAAAATCCAAGAAGTCCTAAGTTTATTTAACCTCAGTCATGCTTTCTAGTGTATGGAATGTACATGTTGGGAAATGTTCACTTATTTTCAAAAGTCTACAAAGAACAAGTATATTGCAAAAGTACTTGAAAAATCAAATATATCAGGATCCATAATTAATAGTTCAGCACTCACATTCTTTATTAGGTGTGGAGTAAAATTCTTACAAGAGCTCTTGGACCATATGCTGTTGCTGTGTTCAGTTCAGTTCAGTTCTGTTGCTCAATCATGTCTGACTCTTTGTGACCCCATGGACTGCAGCATGCCAGGCTTCCCTGCCCATCACCAACTCCCTGAGCTTGGTCAAACTCATGTCCATTGAGTCAGTGTTAAAAGTCAGTATCTAAAAATGACAATTTAATCCCATAGTTATGTTAATATTGCTTATGGTCTAGCTTGGATGTTAATTGACAAAACCTTTCAAACTTTTCTGTCCAAAATTAGAACTACTGATAATTGACTATTAAAAGTTACAGTTATTCCTGCTTAAAAGATAAATGGTAATTGTTTAGTGACCAATATCTCCTTCAGAACTTGAGGGACAAGCTCTGTAGTTATTTATCTTAGGCATAATTAAGCATATTTAAGTTATAATATTACAATATAGATTTGAAGAAAGATATTTGTACAATCTGACACTAAAATATGCAGTTTCTTTTGGAAGACAAATGTTGAAAGTTCATAGTAATAAAAATAAACTACCTAACTTCATTAACCCTATTTTCATGAGGAGTTACTTACCTGCATGTAGTAAAATGATGAGACTTTCACTGTTGTAGTGTCATCATTGGGGCTTCCCCGGTGACTCAGATGGTAAAGAATCCACCTGTAATGCAGGAGACCTGGGTGCAGTCCCTGGATTGGGAAGGTCCGCTTGAGAAGGGAACGGCTGCCCACTCCAAATTTCTGGCCTGGAGAATTCTATGAACAGAGTCCTTTGTATCTGAGTCGCAAAGAGTCAGGTATGGCTGAGCAGTTTCATCATTACAAGTTAATTTTGATCATGAAAGATGGTTTTGAACATGGATTTTATAATGCAGCTTCAGTGATTTGCTTTCCAAAATATTTCCTTTATTTTCCTTTTTAAATTTTATCTTTAAATTAGGAACCTATAACTTTGTCTATTTTGTTACATACTCCTGCTTAATCACTCAGCCATGTCTGACTTTATGACCCCATGGACTATAGCCCTTCAGGCTCCTCTGTCCATAAGAATTTTCAGGCAAGAATACTGGAGTGGGTTGCTATTTCCTACTCTCAGGGATCTTTTGACCCAGGTATCAAATCCACATCTTCTTTGGCAGACAGATTCTTTATTGTTAAGTCAGAGTATTGTTTTGCTCATGATGTGTATGTAGTTTGCTTAGGGAGACCACACCATCTTTCTCCCTAAATCCCCCAGTGAATCTTTCTCCTGTTATTTAAGTTTTGTGCTTTGGGGGACACATTAATTATGTGGAGCTTTCATGGGAGTTCTCTAATGAGAATGGATTAATACCCAGAGTGAATAGTGATCCTATAATCCGCTTCATTTGCTATAACTCAGAAACTAATGTCCTAGGAGAAATCTTGGCATCCAAAGATAATAAAGTCAGGTAAGAACAGCTTATCTCTATTCTGAGTTAGAAAAAGTCAGTAGTGTGATGTATGGTGCACTTCTAGGGAGGTGAGGATTCTATCACACCAGAACTCTTCTCAGTTGGCTGATGGTTGAAAATTCACTGGTGACATACTTTCACTTAAAACATTCATTCATGGAATTCCCTGGTGGCCCAGTGGTTACGACTCAGTACTTTTGCTGCCATGGCCGGGTTTAATCCCTGGTTGAGGAACTAAGATCCTGCAACCATATGGTGTGACCAGAGAAAACCCTTTCATTTATTCTTTTAGTATGCAAACACCTATATTCACCATATCACAAATTCAGAATATCATAATTTCACCTGATGGGGAAAAACTGACTCAGTGGAAGGGACCCTGATGCTGGAAAAGATTGAAGGCAAAAGGAGAAGGGGACAACAGAGGATAGCATGGTTAGATGGTATCACTGACTCAAAGGACATGAATCTGAGCAAACTCTGGGAGACAGTGAAGGAGAGAGGAGCCTTGCATGCTGAAGTCCATGGGGCTGCAAAGAGTCATACGTGACTTAGCAGATGAACAACATAAATTTATCACATATTTCTAGGTACTAGGAGAAAGCAATAGACAAAAAAATCTGCTGTTAGAAACTTCTAGTAAGAGTGAGATGAAGAGTGAAACAGAACTCAATTAAATGTGTGCCATATTTAAAAATTAAATGATCCTGTCCAATTAGTGTCGGTGGCTCAGTGGTAAAGAACCACCTGCCAATGAAGGAGACATGAGTTCAATCAATGGGTCAGAAAGATCTCTAGGAAGAGGAAATGGCAATCCACTCCAGTATTGTTGCCTGAAAAATCCCCTTGAACAGAGGAGCCTGGTGGGTTACAGTCCATGGGGTCACGAAGAGTCGGACACGACTTAGTAACCGAGTATGCATGTCCAATTAGTGTAGGAAAGGCATGAGCAGAATCTCAGAGGGGATATCTGAAAAAGCTTCTTAAGAGATGATATTTGAGTAAAAGTCTGAGTAAAGTATAGAAGCAAAATCAAAGGAAAGAAGAATGTTTCAGTCAGAACCATCTGTGTGAGGCCCTGAGGGAAGAATGGGCTGGGCAAGTTCAACTGGGGAGGAGAGTAATAGAAGGTGTGGATGAATAGAAGAGAGTAGAGTGGATGCCAGAACTTTAATGGGATTGGAGGATATTGTATTGGTCCTTACAGATCATTTAAACCACTGGCTTTAGATGGAGATGGAATACCATTGGAGAGTTCCAACAGTAGAGTGATGTCAGCCTACTTGCATTTTAACAGTGTAATGTTACAAATGGATAAGAATGGCTCAAGGGTGGAAGCAGGAGGTTCTGGAGGCTATTGCAGTAATCTAGAAAGGAGATGGCATTGGCTTGGATTTGACTATTAGCAATGGAATGGTAAGGAGTGGTGGTCAGAGCCTGGATACATTTTGAATATAGAATCCACAGATGAACTGTTAGAATGTGGCCTGTGAGAATAAGAGAAAGACTAAGGGTGATCTCTTTGCTTCCCTGGTGGCTCAAGATGATAAAGAATCTGCATGCAGTGCAGGAGATCTGGGGTCAATCCCTGGGTTGGGAAGATCCCCTGGAGAAGGGCATGGCAACCCACTCCAGTAACGTGCCTGGAGAATCCCCATGGACAGAGGAGCCTGATGAGCTCAAGTCCATGTGGTTGCAAAGAGTTGGACATGACTAAGCTTAGGGATTAAACACACAAAAAGGGTGATTCTGAGCATTTTTACCTAAGCAACTGGAAAGATGAAATTGCTAGTAATTCAGATGCAGGAGATTATGAGAGGGACAGGTATGAAGGAGAAAATTAGGAACTCAGTTTTGGATATGCTAAGCTTAAAATGCCTGTGGTTGGATATTACAAATCTGAAGTTCATATCTGAGGTCTGTGTTAGTGATATTAATCTGGAATTATCAGCAAAATGTGAAATTTAAAGTAATGAAACTAAATAGGATAATGAATGGAATGAATATAGCTAAAATCACAAAGAGGGTTCAGATCTAAGTGCCAGGGCAGCGGGTGATGAGGAACAGTCAGAAATGACAGAGAATGAGTGGCCAGTGAGGTTAGGAGGAAAATTCAGAGTTTAATGCTCTGAAAGCAAAGAAAGTGTTTCAAGGAGAAGGCAGTGATCTGTGTCAAATGTTAATAGCCCTGCAAGGTGAGCAGTGAGAACTGAACTTTGGATATAATCAACTCAGCATGAGTCTAGTGGCCATCAGAACATCTCATATGTCTTCGATTGCACTAACCCATCGTCTAAGGGTGGCTGACATTCTGCTTTACTCTACACTAGTTACCTCCAACCGAGTGTATTGTGTCCAGACATGATGCAGCTCAGAAGCCTGTAATATGAATATGAGTCAAAAGAATGGATTTGACTAACTTGGAGAAAACAGAGGGTGATACCATGGTAACCTTCAAAAACTATGAATCTTTGTATCTAAGAAAATGTTTTTCTTATATTTAGTTTATAATTTGTCTTTTTGTTGTTTCCTCCTATTCATTCATCTATTCATTAAATACTAAGTGCCTATGGTGTGTCAAACACTGTTGACCACTAGAGATCAAGTAGCGAGCAATGAAGGGAAGATCCCTGTTTCTGAAATAGATTGAAGAATTTTAGTCCAAAACTGTGATGTACCTTGATGAGGTTCCAGCTCTGTGGGTATTCTGCATTAGTAGGAAACTCACTAACACTGAAAAGGGAAGACGAAGTATAATCTCACACTAAAAATTCAAGGAACAAATGATTTCTCGGTTTTGGAAATTTGCTTTTTCTCCTTGCTTCTGCTTATACTATGCAGTGAGTTACAGCAAATCATCACATATGGTGGTCTTAGAGCACCTGCTAGTCAGTCTTTCTTCTCAGGAAGTTCTAGCTGTGCTATTCATTAAACACTTAATACGCATGTTAAATGTATTTAAAATCACTGCTTATACCTGTTTAAATTACACTGAATGTTTTGGCAGTGTTGTGTTGTGATTTGGGTTGTGTTTTTACTCATTTGTGGAACAGATATTTATTGAGAATTTACTGTATGTCAGGTATTTTTGCTGAGTGCTGGGGATTCTGTGGTAAAATGGGCGTAGTGTCCCATGGATCCTAGATTATTGAGGGAGAGAGGTACTAATCTCTTTCCTTTACTGCTTCCACATTCATCTTAACATTATTCTTGAGTGTTATGAGATTTTCATCCAAGTGCTCAGTTGCTCAGTCATGTCTGACTCTTTGCAACACCATGGACTGTAGCCTGCCAGGCTCTTCTTTCCATGGAATTTTCCAGACAAGTATACTAGAGTGGGTTGCCGTTTCCTTCTCTAGGGGATCTTCCCGACCCAGGAATAGAACACAGATCTCCTGTGTTTCCTGCATTGGCAGGCAGATTCTTTTTTCCACTCCACCACCTTGGAAGCCCATTATTTTCATTAATGAGTCCTAGTCTATTTATAGAATTATCTGCTGTATGGTTAATGTTTGGTGAATATACCAGGCAGTTTATAAGCCTGAAATTATTGTTCTTGAATCTTGGATGGATCTCACTGATGGTTAAGATAGGATGTTGTGATTTTTTTTTTTCCAGTAAGTGTAGGCATCACTTTACATCTGAGACAGCAAAGAAAACAGATAATTACTTAATCTTATGTGTTTGATGATAACCATTTTTCTTGGCAAATGCTTGGATTAAGCAAGTTTTCTTCATTGGTATTTCTATGATTCAAAGTCCTTTTTTCAGCCAGTTAAATATATTCAGCATCTTCAAAGTGTGTCTGAGTAAATATAAACTATTAAAAGTATACCAGGATGTGCAAAACAATCTTTCTACTGCAAGCAAAGTTGGTTCAGTGTACACCTGTTTTCAGTATTAAAGTGGTCATTCATTTGGTTGGAATATTTTTAAAAATTGCCTTTGCTTATTTTATCTTTTTTTTTAATCTGCTGAGTGTCCTAGGTACATGTATGTAGCAAGAGCAGGTGTAGAGAGTAGAAAACAGCAGAATATAGAAGGATGTTATAGACTTTTCTACTAGTTTAACCAAAGCTTGAAATTATGGAAAATTTTAAGACAACCAGCCTAGCAGATGCTTCCTGTGAGTCAGTTACACATCACTGGTTTGGCCCATGTTTTTGTGCAGTGGAATGGGCCTGGCAGTTGTTTTGAAGAAGGGGCATGCTATGTCTTTTAGAAGGATAAAGTAAAAAGTTTCTTACTTAAAGAGTTTTGGTGATTAAAAGGAAGTAGAAGAAGTGAGATAATATTGAAATTTCCGTGAAATAAAAACCAAGCAGGTCTACTCCTTTTAAATTCCATTGGTCCTCTGCTTTGAATTTAGAATTAAATGTTAACTATATTTATACAGATATTTCCCTGTGTTCATATATGACTCTTGGCAATCTTAATTCTTTTTTCCCCTGGTAGGCTGTTAAAAGAAATTTTAGTCTATACCATAGGTATTTATTTGCATTGTGATTTGTACTGTTTTGTTTTGTTTTTTCTTGCACTTTCTTTTCACTTGGGAAAGTGCAGAGATGGAGGCTAAAGAGTTTTTCTCATAATATTCTTATCTGAAGAAAATCTCCCTCTCTGCATACTCCTCTTTTCATCTCACTCTCCTTCTGTCCATACCCATTTTTTTAGCCTACGTAACCCCAGTCCTAGAAAAGGTGTATTGATGGGAAAGAATGATTTTTTTCATGATTATTATTAGTAGAGAATAGGAAAATGAGTTTGTGTAAGTTTAAGATGTGTAGCATAATGATTTGACTTACATATACTAACGATTATAAATATTGTTAACATGAATCTGTTCTTTCCCTGATGATGTTTCTCAAAGTCAAAGAATGGATCCTTCTTATTTACCCCAATATACTTGCAAATATATTTTTAAAGCACAGCTATCAATTTTATCTAGAAGTAATGTACACAGTTCTGAGAATATATAATTTCCTATTTCTAAACTTTTCATTTTATTCACTAATATATTAAGTGTATGAATTCTTTGATCTCAGTTTTTCCTTATTGATGATCCTGCTATATTTTGTATTTTAGGTCTTTCATTTGCTCTTGGGTTTCCCAAAATCTAATAGTGATTTGTAGGTTTCCCTTTACCAAATTAAAAAACTTAATAGCCACTGAAGTTTATGGAATATTATTTAGCACCATCTTAATTTCATTTTCAGGTAGAAACTTTAAAAAATTCCTTGAGATTTCACTGACCACTCTATATAACTGAGGTCCAGTGAAAAAGATTCTGATAAATATTATAAGGAATTAATCAAGAGAATATTTCTTGTTAATAAATTTCATATGTAAGTAAATAAAGTTAGCCCAGGGTAAACCTAATGCAGATTTGAAAACAACAACATCAGAAAAATTATTCTATCCATTAACATTAATGCTGTAGCTTTTTTTCTAAGCAAACAGATTAAAAAAAAATAGTAGCAGCATTTCTATTAAAAAATCTCAAAAATATTCCTTGTACTCAGAAAGTCTGTCTCCCCCTTCAAGGATGCTTTTAGATAACTTTTGGCAACATAAAACAGACCACTGATAATACTTGGAGGTAGTTTGTATTTGTGATTAAATGCATGTGAAATATATAAGTGGAAGGACTCTTGGAGTTAAGATTTTAATATTTCAGTTGTAGATAACTCTCTTTGAAAACATAGCTTTTTATACAGATTTGGTGTGAAAATGTTTAGTTGAGCAGATGGAGATCCAGCTGGTAGAGTATATGTTTGTCAGGGTATCTGGCATTTAGCTACATCCAAAAATGATATCAAACCAAAAGATGCTAAAGAGCAGCACTGTATGAAAGCCAGTAGGATCAGTTAGGGGTAGCATTCCCTCAGTTTTGATTTTCTAACCTTGTAGAGATGTATTGTAATCCAGATGGAATTTTCCATTTCAAAAATAAAGTCTGAGAAGATGTAAATAAAATTGTCAAACATCTGCCTTTCCAAAATCATGATTACAGTAGGCCAGGAAACACATGCTATTTTGTGTGTTGAAATTTGTTATCTAATGAAAGTATATATCTATAAGCACACAAAATCATATACATTTCCCAGAACTTTATATTCTGTATACTTAAAGTCATTATTTTGGCTTCATGAGCTAAACTGTAAGAAGTGGCAGAGGATAATGAGTAGAAAAGTAAAAGGAAGATATAAAGTATTTGGAGAATAATGACAGGAGCCCTAAATATATTTGAAAACATTTTACCCTATGGGATAGCAGTATTTAAGCCCACACTGCAGTGGATAAAAAGGCCAGCTTAGTAAGGAATAATAATATGTTTACTCCTAAGTTTTGTAACATGTATATTTAGTTGCTTAGTATAGTCTACTTATTCATTTATTTCTCAAAGAGATGAATTTTTAGAAATGTTTTGTCAATATGTACATGTATTCAAGGAGTTCTGTAGTGCACATTTGAAATCATTTGAATCAAGAGGAATATACAAATGTCATAATTGTAGTTAATAAAAAATTTTACATCCTGTTTTTTGTTTGGTTCCCCTTTTGATGCTGTGTTAGTAAAATAGATATTCAAATTTAAAATTCACTGAAAATGACAAATTTGATTGTTGTTTTATGTGAGACCCACATAGCATCAGTTAATATATTTCTTTATAAAACTGTTAATATACACATAAGTATGTGCACACACAAGTAGAGGGTGGGATGTCCCCTAAATACTTAAAACTGCATATCACAATGAGTACAAATATCTGCGGTGACTTTTGGAAGGTTTACTGTAAAAATTTAAATTAATTACTGATTCCAAAGAAAATTTTAGATCCTAATTTGACTTAATGAACTCATAAAATTGGTTTCTATGTTTTATAAGTATAAAGTCAGAATAAGAGAGTCACTAATATGCACCAGATTCTGCCATTGATATAATAAGAATTCACTGCACTGCTTTAAAATATCCCCTTACCAAACACCTTTCGCATGATTTAGTTAGCTCAGATTTAGAAATTGTTTAAGGAAGCTTGTGTATCTACATAATGCTAGTGTATTTATCAGAAAAGCACACTTCTGTGAAATAAAAAATCTTTTGGCCTCTTCAGGGAGCTTCATATTTTATAAAACAAGACCCAAAAAGTACAGTTACTTTGAGCAGATTATAAAAGATATTTGCTTTTTATTTCTATGTAATTCTTTATCACATTTCTTCCTAAATTTTAAAAAATGTTAATGTAATACTAGCTTTCATCTCTTTCAGGTATTCAGCTCACACTTTACTTGTTTAAATCATTTTTTACAGTATGAATTTTTATATGTATGAACGTATTAAGGGCTTCATCCATGGCTCAGAGGTGAAAAATCTGCCTAAAGTGCATGAGACATAAGAGATGCAGTTTTGATCCCTGAATCAGGAAGATTCCCTGGAGGAGGAAATGGCAATCCACTCCAGTATTTTTGCCAGGAAAATCCCACAGACAGAGAAGCCTAGTGGGCTACAGTCCATGGGGTCACAAAGAATCTTATGCAACTGAGTGCATATAATATATAACTTACAGTGAAAATTATGTACATATATATATGTGTGTGTATATGTATGTGTTATATATAAATAAAATATGTGAGTATGTTCATCAGTATGGTATGAAAAGCTGATTGCTTCATTTACTTTATACTGAGTTTTGTTAGGTTCTTTGCATCATTATTTCAATGAGTTCTAATAGTACCCTATAAAGTTAAGTTAATTTTGCCATGTTACAGATGAGAAAATACAGGTGTAGAAAATTTGAGTAACTCAAAGTTGTATAGAGGCAGGAATCTAACCCCAAACCATGTTCTTTATCACTATGCCTTAGGCTCTGTGTTAATTTTCTAGTCCTTTTAATAGTCCAGATTACGTCTTAAAGGGCGTAGTTTAGATATCTGAGTAACTGACCAATTCCTTTAAACAAATTCCCAAACTGTTAACCTATTAATGTTGATCAATTAATGTTGCGATCCCCATGGCATCATGTGGTTTCATTGACCACAGGAGTCTGCAGAGGGAATGTCTGTCTCTAGAGAACAGTGCTTCCCACTTCTCGCTGATGATCCATACATTTCCAGGGAGGCCACATCTTAATTCCAGAAG
The DNA here is from genome assembly GCF_023091745.1 of Budorcas taxicolor. Taxonomy (NCBI): domain Eukaryota; kingdom Metazoa; phylum Chordata; class Mammalia; order Artiodactyla; family Bovidae; genus Budorcas; species Budorcas taxicolor. Next base: position 48,375,221 of record NC_068918.1, read on the forward strand.
GCAAGCCAGAAACCTAGATTCTTTCAAGTGAAATCTTAATATTTTACAATTTGTGTGCAATAATTTCATTTTAAAATAAGCAATATGCTCACTGGGTTAAAAAAAAAATAAGAAGGAAAGGAGAGTGCATTAATTTCTCAACTGTAAAATGCTCAACTATAAGGAGAGGCAGGTTTAATTCTAATGGTAAACAGAATCTGAGACAAAAATGTGTATGAAGGAAGTTTCTTTGGGACTTTTCTTGAGATCAACACCTCTGAAGTGCAACAGTAGCAGGACTGAACACAGGTATTCAAAGAGCAACCATTGATGCAACTACAGCAGTAACATTAGCCAATCTCACAGAGCACTTTGGCACTGGATAGGCCCTGTAGAGTTGTCCTGGTTAGGGAAAGGAGCCAGGCCTTTATGCCTTCTGTCCTCCCTTCTGCCGTTAAGCAGTCATTGGATATGCTCCCACTTAGGGGTGTGAGCTTGGGCCATGAGACTCTTTGTTTATTGTCCAGCCCCCAAGTTGTGTCAGACTCTTTGTGAGCCCATGGACTGCACCATGCCAGGCTTCCCTGTCCTTCACTCTCTCTCAGAGCTTGCTCAAACAGAAGTCCATTGAGTCAGAAATGCGATCCAACCCTCTCATCTTCTCTTACCCCCTTATCCTCCTTCCTTCAATCTTTCCCAGCATCAGTCTTTTCCGATGAGTCAGCTCTCTGCATCAGGTGGCCAAAGTATTGGAGCTTCAGCTTCAGCATCAGCCTTCCAATGAATATTCAGGGTTGATTTCCTTTAGGATTTACTGGTTTGACCTGTTTGCTGGCCAAATGACTCTCAAGTCTTCTCTAGCACCACAATTTGAAAGCATCAGTTCTTTGGCACTCAGTTTTCTTTATGGTCCAACTGTCACATCTATACATGACTACTGGAAAAACCATAGCTTTGACTATATGTACCTTTGTCAACAAAGTGATGTATCTACTTTTTAATACACTGTGTTCGCCATAGCTTTTCTTCCAAGGAGCAAGTGTCTTTTAATTTTGTGGCTGCAGTCACTGTCGGCAGTGATCATGGAATCCAAGAAAATAAAATATGTCACTGTTTCCACTTTTTTTTTCATCTATTTGCCATGAAGTGATGGGACCAGATGCCAAATCTTACTTTTATTAATGTTGAGTTTCAAGCCAGCTTTTTAACTCTCCTTCTTCACCCTCATCAAGAGGCTCTTTAGTTACTCTTGGCTTTCTGCCATTAGTGTGGTATCATCTACATAGCAGAAGTTGTTGATATTTCTCTAGGAAATCTTGATTCCAGGTTGTGATTCATCCAGCCTGGCATTTCACCTGGTGTACTCTGCATGTAAGTTAAATAAGCAGGGTGACAATATACAGCCTTGATGTACTCCTTTCCCATTTTTCGACCAGTTCATTGTTCCATGTTGGGTCCTGTTCTTTCTTGACCTACATACAGGTTTCTCAGGAGACAGGTAAAGTGGACTGGTATTCCCATCTCTTTAAGAATTTTCCACAGTTTGTTGTGATCCACACAAAGACTTTAGTGTAATCAATAAAGCAGAAGTAGATGTTTTCCTGGAATTCCCTTGCTTTTTCTGTGATCCAGTGAATGTTGGCAATGGATCTCTGGTTCCTCTGCCTTTTCGAAATCCATCTTGTCCATCTGGAAGTTCTAGATTCATGTACTGCAGAAGCCTAGCTTGAAGGACTTTGAGTATAATCTTATTAGCATGCAAAATGAGCACAACTGTATGGTAGTTGGTACATTCTTTAGTGTTGCCCTTCTTTGAGACTGGAATGCAAACTGACCTGGTTTTCCAGTCCACTGCTGACCACTGCTGTGTTTATTGAGTGAAGCATTTTAACAGCATCATCTTTTAGGATTTGATCCTAATCACCTACACTAGCTTTATTCATAGTAATGCTTCCTAAGGCCCACTTGACTTCACCCTCCAGGATGTCTGGCTGAGTGAGCACAGCATTGTGGTTATCCAGGTCATTAAGATCTTTTTTGTATATTCTCTTGTGTATTCTTGCCACCTGTTCTTAATCTCTTCTACTTCTGTTAGGTCCTTGCTATTTCTTTGCATCTTTGCATGAAATGTTCCCTTGGTATCTCCAATTTTCTTGATGAGATCTCTAGTCATGCCCATTCTGTTGTTTTCCTGTTTCTTTGCATTGTTCCCTTAAGAAGGCTTTCTTTTTTCTCCTTGCTATATTCTGGAACTCTGCATTCATTTGGGTATATCTTTCCCTTTTTCACTTGCCTTTCACTTACCTTCTTTTCACAGCTATTTGTAAGGCTTCCTCAGACAACCACTTCGCCTTCCTGAATTTCTTTTTCTTTGGTTGATTTTTATCACCATCTCCTGTACAGTATTACCAACCTCTGTCCATAGTTCTTGAGGCACTCTGTCTATCAGATCTAATCACTTGAATCTATTCATCACCTGTGCTGTATAAACATAAGGGATTTGATTTAGGTCATATCCGAATGGCCTAGTGTTTTTCCTTATTTTCTTCAATTAAAGCCTGAATTTTGCTATAAGGAGATCACAATCTGAGCCACAGTGAGCTCCTGGTCTTGTTTTTTCTGACTATATAGAGTTTCTCCATCTTCAACTGCAAAGAATATAATCAGTCTAATTTCAGTATTGACCATCTGGTGATATCCATGTGTAGAGTCTTCTCTTGTGTTGTTGGAAGAGGTGTGTGCTAGGACCAGTGCATTCCCTTGGCAAAACTCTTGTTAGCCTTTGCCCTTCATTTTGTACTCCAAGGCCAAACTTGCCTGTTACTCCAGGTGATTCTTGACTTCCTATTTTTGCATTCAAATCCCCTATGATGATAAGGACATCTCTTTTGGTGTTAGTTCTGGAAGGTTTTGGGCTTTTCTGGTGGTGCAGATGGTAAAGAATCTGCCTGCAATGTGGAAGACCCACATTTGATCTCTGGGTCAGGAAGATTCCCCGGAAAAGGGGATGGCAACTCACTCCAGTATTCTTGCCTGCAGAATCCCATGGGCAGAGGAGCCTTGTGGGCTATAGTCCATGAGGTCCCAAAGAGTCAGAGGTAACTGAGTGACTGACACTTTCACCTTCACTGGAAGGTTTTATAAGTCTTCATAGGACCATTCAGCTTCAGCTTCTTTGGCATTAGTGGTTGGGGCATAGACTTGGATTACTGTGACACTGAATGATTTGCCTTGGAAATAAACTGAAATCATCCTGTCATTTTTGACATTTCACCAAAGCACTACATTTCAGACTCTTTTGTTGACTACTGTATTTCTTGTAATGGATTTTTGCCCGCAGTAGTAGATATAATGGTCATCTTAATTTAATTTGGCCATTTCCTCCATTTTAATTCACTGATTACTAAAATGTCCGTGTTTACTCTTGCCATCTCTTGCTTGACCACATCCACTTTACCTTGATTCATGGACCTAACATTCCAGGTTCCTATGCAACATTTTTCTTTACAGCATCATACTTTACTTTCAGCACCCGACTCATCCACAACTGGGCCTCGTTTCCGCTTTGGCCCAGCCTCTTCATTCTTTCTGGAGCTATTTCTCTGCTCTTCTCCCTTAGCATATTGGACACATACTGACCTGGGGGGCTCATCTTCAGGTGTAATAACTTTTTGCCTTTCCATACTGTTCATGGGATCCTCAAGGAAAGAGTACTGGGAGCGGTTTGCCATTCCCTTCTCCAGCATACCCTGTTTTGTCAGAACTCTCCGACATGACCCATCCATCTTTGGTGACCCTACATGGCAAGACTCCTACCTTCACTGAGTTATGCAAAGCTGTGAATCATGAGATCATTTTGGTTAGCTTTCTGTGATTGTTGTTTTCATTCTGAAGCCTGTGAGATTGTAGTACTTGCTTCTTCTGTGTGTCCTCTGATGAATGAGGATAAGTGGCTTGTGCAAGGTTCTTGATAGGAGGGACTAGCTGTGGGGAAAAGTAGGTGGGGAAAATTAGTCTTGCTCTGGATGCAGAGCCCTGCTCAGTAACTCTTTACTCCAATTGTATGGTGATAGGTGGGGCTGTGTTCCCTCGCAGTTAGTTGTTTCGCCTGAAGTAACCCAGTTCTGGCTTGTACAGGCTCTCTGGTAGGGCTAATGGTGACCTCCAAGGGTCTTATTGATAACACACAGCTCCCAGGACTGCTGCTACCAATGCCGCTGTCCCCTCAGCAGGCCACTTGTCGATTCACACCTCTGCAGGAAACCTGCAAACACTCACAGGCAGATCTAACTCAGTCTCTTGTGGGGTCAGTGCTCCTTTCCCCTGTGTCCTGGTGCAGACAAGCTTTTGTTTGTGCCCTCCATGAATCTCTGTTTTCCCCAGTCTATGATCAAATCCTGCTGGCTTTCAAAATCAGATTCCCTGGGGATTCCCAGTCCCTTTGCCAGATGCCCAGGTTGGGAAGTCTGATGTGGGGCCTAGTACCTTCACAACAGTGTGAGAACTTCTTTGGTAGTATTGTTCCCAAGTTTGTGGTTCACCCACCCAGTGGGTGTGGGATCTGATTTTAAAGTGATTACACCCCTCCTACCATCCCATTATGGCTTCTCCTTTGTCCTTGGCTGTGAGGTATCTTATTTTGGTGGGTTTTAATGTCTTTCTATTGTTGATTATTTAGCAACTAGTTGTAATTTTGATGTTCTCTTAGGAGAAAATGAATGCATGTCCTTCGACTCTGCCATCTTGATGCTGATGAAGCTCTTATTAGACTAGAAAAGTTTTCAGAGGGCCACTCAACCATAAGCTTAACATACTTAGTACTAAAGGAGAGGAGCTGTGGGCCTGGGTAGTATACCACAGCAGATATGGCAGCCTGCTAACCACAGTCTAGCTCTGGCCACTTTAACCATCTAAGTAATCTAATAACTGTTTTCAAAGTATTCCCTTATCATATAGACCCTTCACCAGAAATGCCTACTTTCCACCTCTACAAATCCAAATTCTATCCATCCTTAAAGACTTCCTCAAGCCTCCCTTTTTCTATGACTTTTTATGGACCATACCCTCAGCCACTCTCATATATTTGTATGTATGTATATATATATGTAATCAAACAACAGCGTATGGATGTTGCCCATTCTTAGATTCACAAAATTTTGTTCCCAAACTTCATGTCAGGTACTTGTTCCAAGTGCAGACACTGGTACCTGAACTTCGGAAGTCCTGATTCTGTAGGTAACTGGGTTGGAACCTAGTCATGTTCCTGTTTAACATATGCAGCCGAGTCTTTATAATTTAAATACATATGCCAGATGTTTCTATAGCAGGTTGAGATATACTGATTTAACAGAGAGACATATAAATGCAAATTTGATATCTTCTTCAGGTGTAAGTTGTGTCTTTGTAAACCTTCTTCATAGGGCTTAGGACAAGTAAGCAAAGCAACTGCTATTTTATTTATAAATTATTAGATGAGAATAAAATACATACAGAAATACAAATTCTTTTGTAAACATGAGACATTTTATGAGTGAAATTATGTTTCAACTAATCAAAATTATTCTGGAAAACTTCTGACTTGGTAAGCTCCCACAGTCCTGTATTTCAGCATTTTAATGCTGCCTTAGGACTTAGCTAATTGTGTTGGGCCATCTTGTCTCTAAAGCATTAAGTACTAGTAAAGCTGTGTAAGCTTTAAATATAATTTTCTAAATTATATTTTCTGACTAATGCTTATGAAATTTCATTTATTATAAAAAATGCAACACATTTTTATTATAAAATATATTTATTTTCCTCAGTTGTAATTGCACATCTGACCTGTGTCTACTATCATCTTTCTAAAACCATGGGAGGGAAAAGTAAGCATTATACTTCCACCAAACCTGATTTTGCTAGCTACATTCTTAAATATATTTACTAAATATGAAAGGGAGTTGTTTTTCTCCCTAGTGAAGTAAAATTGCTCTACAAATCATTTTGTGCTAATGATTGTATTCTTTTAAAATAACCAAGCATATTCAGTCTCTAATCACTTTTCCTATCACTGCAATATAATGTTAATTTTAAAGAATTCTCTTTTGGAATGAAATAACTAATTTACTGAATCTTTATTTGAGTTTTACTTATGTATCAAAATACTTCCCTAAGCTTTTGTTGAATATTCAGAATATTCCAACATGCTGAAGCTTCTTAGTATTATAATACAACATTTATTAAAGCACTTAGAAGAAAAATAAAACCAAGCTTGACCGTATAATATTGGATAAAATTTCTTCAGTTTCACAAGAAGGTTAATTAATCAATGAAATGGATCAATGGTTTCTCTTACTTCAAAAAGTAACCTATTAATACTAGCACACAATGTGTGTTACAGATTTTACCAGTAGGTCACATCTTTAATTATCTAACATACTTACTTATTGTAACATTTTACCCAATTTTACACACAGTCCATCATCTAAATATCTAGTAAAAATATATTATTAAAAGAGATCCTCATCCTAGAAAATTTATTTTTCAACTTACTACATGAATTGAAAAAAAATGTAAAATAAACTATTTCATTGTATTAATAATTTTATTTTCTATGTGAGTTAATAATTATCAGTTATTGGTTACTAAATAAACTGATTATATATGATATTATAAAAGTATGATAATACTTGATCATTTGATTATTAATATATGCAGTCTCAGGAAATCCTGTTGATCCTATCCTCAACATATTTTTATATTTAGAAAATATGTATGTAGAATCTGACCACTTTCTTCACTTCCATGGCTGTTCAGCTATTCCAGGCCACCAGCATTTCTTATCTGATGACAACAAAACTTACCAACATGTCTCTTCTAACAGTTTTCAACACAGCAAATAGATTCTTTTTAAAGCATATACGATTTTATTCCTCTGCCCAGAAAACTGTCATAACACTCTATCTCACTCAGAACAAAAGTCCACCAGGCCTTCTGTGCTCTGCTTCCTCCCCACCTCCTTAACCACTCTGGTCTCATCTTCTGTGATTGCCCCCTCACTCACTTATTCCAGCCATGTCAGTTCCGTTGCTGGTTCTAAAACACACCAGAAATGCTCCCAACTTTGGACCTTTGTTTGTGGTATTCTCACTACCTTAGAATTATCTTAACCTGGATATCTGTTTGGCTAACTAATTCATCTCCCACAAATCCTTCTTCAGAGCCTACCTTCTCAGTGAGGTCTATTCTGACAACCTATGGAATGTGACAGCTTTTTAATTCTTAGCACCTAAGATCCTGACCCTGCTCTTCTGTGCTTAATGTCAGAACACTTTTCACCTTTCATTTTATATAATTTTTTAGTTGTTGATTTATTGTTTGTTTTTCTTCTGGGTAGTGTAAGCTTCAGTGTGGTAGAGATCTTATTCCTGTAACACAAAGAAATGTGTGAACATAGTAAACTCTTAGTAAATATTTGTTAAATTGAATTGAATTGTGACTGTAGTAAGAAAGTGAACTATTAAACACACATTATGTGTTAAATGTGTTATAGATTATTTATGTGTTAAGAATTGAAATATAAATGACAGCAAAGATTGAGAGGTTGAAACACTAGAAAAATTAGCTGTATTGATCAGAAAAGACCACCAGTTTTTCTGTCAGCCACAATAATAGTTTCCTGATTCTAGATTCCAAGAAACTTTAAAAGAATTTTTTTAAAATAAAACTGCTGACAGACAAGGAAGACCTCATGAAGCTTTAATAGCTAATCTTATTAGAACATCATCACCATAAAGATAATAAAATAGACAACAAAGCAAGGAAATAAAAATAAAATCCTGTATGGTTTTATCTCCACTATTTCTTAAAAACAATTGTGTTTAAAAACCGTATTAGCAGAACATAAAATTTTATGATTAAGGACATCTTTTAGATTAAATGAACTTGTCATAACTTAAATTGCATTAATTTTTAGCATTATTTGTCTTTTTCTTATTTTTAATGTAAACTACCTAAGGAATAGCACTGGTCCACAAACCTCCAATGAAATATTGTGAATCAGTGAACTTATTGCCTTCAAAATGACTGATTCAAAATAGTTTCTTCCTACATGTTTCTTTCACTTTCTCACCAAGCAGATGGCAGCATAGTGGCAAGCTATGGAGACATACAGGCCAATTTATTCTGCCATGCACTGAAAACTGTGCTCGAATTTGTAGGCAAAACAAAAGCAAGAGAAAGAAACTAACACTTTTGAGAGCCATATTATATACCAAGCACTATGTTAGTGTTTTCACATATGTATGTGTGTGTGTGTGTATATATATGTGTGTGTGTGTGTATATATATATATATATATAACTTCATTTAAGAAATCTATGAATTAGCAAGAGAGAGATATTAGCACATAGGAGTATGATATGTTTTTAAATACATTTTTCTTCTAAGAAGGATAATGCCATAATTGGCTTAGCTCTTCATGAAGCGTACTATTTTGATCAAAAGGAAACAGTAGAGAATTTCAGATTCAGAAATGATTATGAAGAAGGTATAGAGGTGAGAATAAGAGCTGTGGTTATTGGATAGCTGAAGTTAAGGAGGGTTAAGAGTTCCAGTTCATATTGTAACCTCATTAGATAAAATATTTCATTACTTTCTGTAGCTAATGACTCTCCAAGGGGTTCTTAAGCCAGCTGTGATGACAGCAGGAGCCGGTTTCACATATTGAGGTGCTAGACAGGGTCAAGATGTCTGCTTTCATAACAGCTGAAGGAGTTAGGGGGTGACTTGGGTTGATATGAAGGAAGGACATCACTTACTTGTTTTATTCTTGCAAAGTTAGTTATGCCCAAGCAACTGATATTTGTACGTGTCATTCTGTATAACTCTGATAGAGTACAAATGCTTCCAATATTAACCCTTCATAGGCCAAGACCTTATTAAAAGAAAGTTCATCGTTGGATTAATTGCTTGCTAGGGTTAAAATGGAGTATCCTGAAAAATGTCTGGGAATCAACTATGGTCCATAATTCGTACCTAAAAAGTATCAAACGAGCACAAATCTGGGTCTTAAATAAATGATCCTCTCAATTTAGTAACCTTCTTTATTGCACACCTTTGTTTCTAGGCTACTACTTTTTATACCATGCATTCCTGGGACATGCCTCCAAGTATCATGCATGGAAAATGTCAATTTATTTCCACATTCAGTTCAGTCATGTCCGACTCTTTATGACCCTATGGACTGCAGCACACCAGGCTTCCCTGTCCATTACCAATTCCCACAGCCTACACAAACTCATGTCCATCATGTCAGTGATAGCATCCAACCATCTTATCCTCTGTTGTCCCCTTCTCCTCCCACCTTCAATCTTTCCCAGCATCATGGTCTTTTCTAATGAGTCAGTTCTTCACATCAGGTGGCAAAAGTATTGGAGTTTCAGCATCAGCATCAGTCCTTCCAATGAATATTCAGGACTGATTTCCTTTAGGATGGACTGGTTGAATCTCCTTGCAGTCCAAGGGACTCTCAAGAGTCTTCTCCAACACCAGTTCAAAACCATCAATTCTTTGGTGCTCAGCTTTCTTAATAGTCCAAGTCTCACATCCATGACTACTGGAAAAACCATAGCTTTGACTAGATGGATGTTTGTTGCTAAAGTAATGTTTCTGCTTATTAATAAGCTGTCTAGATTGGTCATAGCTTTTCTTACAAGGAGTGAGCGTCTTTAAAATTCTTGGCTGCAGTCACCATCTGCAGAGATTTTGGAGCCCAAAAAAATAAAGTCCGACACTGTTTCCATTGTTTCCCCATCTATTTGCCATGAAGTGATGGAACCAGATGCCATGATCTTAGTTTTCTGAATGTTGAGTTTTGAGCCAACTTTTTCACTCTCCTCTTTCACTTTCATCAAGAGGCTCTTTAGTTCTACTTTGCTTTCTGCTGAAAGGGTGGTGTCATCTGCATATCTGAGGTTATTGATATTTTCTCCTGGCAGTCTTGATTCCAGCTTGTGCTTCCTCCAGCCCAGGATTTCTCATGATGTACTCTGCATATAAGTTAAATAAGCCTTGCATATAAGTTATATGCTTATATATTCTCTGCATATAAGTTATACAGCCTTGACGTACTCCTTTTCCTATTTGGAACCAGTCTGTTGTTCCATGTCCAGTCCTAACTGTTGCTTCTTGACCTGCATACAGATTTCTCAAGAGGCAGTTCAGGTGGTCTGGTATTCCCATCTCTTTAAGAATTTTACACAGTTTCTTGTGATGCACACTGTCAAAGACTTTGGCGTAGTCAATAAAGCAAAAGTAGATGTTTTTCTGGAACTCTCTTCCTCTTTCAATAATCCAGTAGATGTTGGCAATTTTATCTCTGGTTCCTCTGCCTTTTCTAAATCCAGCTTAAACATCTGGAAGTTCATGGATCACGTACTATTGAAGCCTGGCTAGGAGAATTTTGAGTATTACTTTACTAGCGTGTGATGTGAGTGAAATTGTGTGATAGTTTAAACATTGTTTGACATTCCCTTTCTTTGGGATTGGAATGAAAACTGACCTTTTCCAGTCCTGTGGCCACTGCTGAGTTTTCCAAATTTGCTGGCATATTGAGTGCAGCACATTCACAACATCATCTTTTAGAATTTAAAATAGCTCAACTGGATCCCATCACCTCCACTGGCTTTGTTTGTAGTGACACTTAAGGCCCACTTGACTTCACATTCCAGGATGTCTGGCTCTAGGTGAGTGATCACACCATCGTGGTCATCTGGGTCATGAAGATCTTTTTTGTACAGTTCTTCTATGTATTCTTGCCACCTCATAATATCATCTGCTTCTGTTAGTTTCATACCACTTCTGTCCTTTATCGAGCCCATCTTTGCATGAAAATGTTCCCTTGGTATCTCTAATTTTCTTGAAGAGATCTCTAGTCTTTCCCATTCTGTTGTTTTCCTCTATTTCTTTGCATTGATTGCTGAGGAAGGCTTTCTTATCTCTCCTTGCCATTCTTTGGAAGTCTTCATTCACTTGTGTATATCTTTTCTTTTCTCCTTTACCTTTAGCTTCTCTTCTTTTCTCAGCTATTTGTAAGACCTTGTCAAACAACCATTTTGCCTTTTTTGCATTTCTTTTTCTTGGATATGTTCTTGATCACTGCCTCCTGTACAATGTCATGAACCTCCATCCATAGTTCTTCAAGCACTTTGTCTATCAGATCTAATCCCTTGAATCTATTTCTCACTTCTATTGTATAATCATAAGGGATTTGATTTAGGACATACCTGAATGGTCTAGTGGTTTTCCCTACTTTCTTCAGTTTAAGTCTGAATTTGGCAATAAGGACTTCATGACCTGAGGCACAATAAGCTCCCAGTCTTGTTTTTGCTGACAGTATAGAGCTTCTCCATCTTTGGCTGCAAAGAATATAACCATCTGATTTCAGTATTGACCATCTGATGATGTCCATGTGTCAAGTCTTCTCTTGTGTTGTTGGAACAGGGATTTGCTATGACCAATGCATTCTCTTGGCTAAACTCTGTTAGCCTTTGACCTGCTTTCTTTTGTACTCCATAGCCAAATTTGCCTGTTTCTCTAGGTACCTCTTGACACCCTACTTTTGGGTTCCATCCCCTATAATGAAGAGGACATCATTTTGGGGTGTTAATTCTAGGAAGTCTTGTAGGTCTTTATAGAACCATTCAACTTCAGCTTCTTCAGCATTACTGGTTGGGACATAGACCTGGATTACTGTGCTATTGAATGATTTTCCTTGGAAATGAACAGAGATCATTCTGTCATTTTTGAGACTGCATGCAAGTACTGCATTTCAGACTCTTTTGTTGACTATGATGGCTACTCCATTTCTTCTAAGGGATTCTTGCCCACAGTAGTAGATATAATCACCATCTGAGTTAAATTCACCCATTCCAGTCCATTTTAGTTCACTGATGCCTAAAATGTTGATGTTCACTCTTTCCATCTCCTGTGTGACCACTTCCAATTTACCTTGATCATGGACCTAACATTCCAGGTTCCTATGCAATATTGCTCTTTTCAGCATTGGACTTTACTGCTATCACCTGTAACATCCACAGCTGGGTGTTATTTTTGCTTTGGCTCTGTCTCTTCATTCTTTCTGGAGTTACTTCCTCACTCTTCTCCAGTAGCATATTGGGCAACTACCGACCTGGGGAGTTCATCTTTCAGCGTCATTCATACCTTTTTGCCTTTTCATACTATTCATGGGATTCTCAAGGCAAGAATACTGAAGTGGTTTGCCATTCTCTTCTCCAGTGGACCACGTTTTGTGAGAACTCTCTGCCATGACCCATCCATCTTGGGTGGCCCTACATGGCATGCCTCATAGTTTCATTGAGATAAACAAGGCTGTGGTCCATATGATCAGTTTGATTAGTTTTCTGTGATTGTGGTTTTCATTCTGTCTGCCCTCTGATGGATAAGGATAAGAGCTTATGGAAGCCTCCTGATGGGAGAGACTGACTGAGGGGGAAACTGGATCTTGTTTTGATTGGTTGGACCATGTTCAGTAAATCTTTAATCCAATTTTCTTCTGATGGTCTGTGCTGTGTTCCTTCCCTCTTGCTTGACCTGAGGCCAAACTGTGTTGGAAGTAATGAAGATAATGGCAACCTCCTTCAATATGTCCAATGCAAGCACTATTGCACTCAGTGCCCCTGACCCTGGAGCAGGCCGCTGCTGACCCACACCTTTGCCAGAAACATTTCCTTATTACCTTATCTAAAATATAATTCAATTAGTAAATCTTCTTTAAATCCCTATAAAAAAGTCCAAAGCCAGAAGGTTATAGGTTTTCTGTAAGATTGTTTTATAGCTATACAGGGGAACATACAACTTACACAGTAGAGAATAAAGGCCCCAAGGACATCTGCCTTTATACCTGCTTTCATCATAGCACAAAGAAAGGAGAGAAGAGAGGAGATTCAAATTGTCCAATATGTTTGGCAAAGATTAGCTTAGGAGCAATGACCCTTAGTAAATATAGCAGGTAGTGTTACTAAATGCACAATATGAAATTTACTACATTCCATCTTGGGCTTCCAAAGTTGTAAAGAATCTGCTTGCCAATACGGGAGAAACAGGAGATGTAGGTTCAATCCCTGGATCAGGAAGATCCCCTGGAGAAGGGAATGACAACCCACTCTAGTATTCTTAACTGGAAGATCCCATGGATAGAAGAGCCTGGCATGCTGCAGTCCATGGAGTCTCAAAGAGTCGGACACAACTGAACCCGCATGCCTGCACATACATTCCATCTTAAGGTTGTAGTTTAGTATTCTCTTGTCAGGGCTAAGTATTGTTTTCTTTCTGATTTCTAAATGATTTAAATATTTGTTCTTATCGCTACATTGCTTACAAATTTAGAAGCCATACCTAACAAATACATCCAGAGAATCTTGAAATCACCGCCATTGGTTTATATAATATAGAAACTCAGTAATCAACAAGAAATCTCTGAAAACATATGATTCTGCTTTAGAAGTGAAGTGAAAAAATATATGCCTTAGATTTACTTAGTCATTTTTACCAACTGACATAGAAAATAATTACTTAACTCAATTAGTACTTTATGTGTTGCTGCTGTTGTTCAGTTATCCGTCCTGTTTTACTCTTTGTGACCCCATGGACTGCAGCATGCCAGGCTTCCCTGCCCTTCACCATCTCCCGGAGCTTGCTCAAACTCATGTCCATTGAGTGGTGATGCCATCCAACCATCTTGCCCTCTGTCATCCTCTTCTCTTCCTGCTTTCAATCTTTCCTGGCATCAGGGTCTTTGCAAAAGAGTCAGCTCTCCACATCAGATGGCCAAAGTATTGGAGTTTCAGCTTCAGCATCAGTCCTTCCAATGAACACCCAGTACTGATCTCCTTTAGGATGGACTGGTTGGATCTCCTCGCAGTCCAGGGGACTCTCAAGAGTCTTCTCTAGCACCACAGTTCAAAAGCATCAATTTTTTGATGCTCAGCTTTCCTTATGGTCCAACTCTCACATCCATACATGACTACTGGAAAAACCATAGCTTTGACTATATAGACGTTTGCTGGCAAAGTAACGTCTCTGCTTTTTTTATATGCTGTAGACTTTTGTCATAGCTATTACACATGTGTAAATTATTAATTTCATATAAAAAAGTGACTTGGGACCTGATAAGTAGTCATTTAAAAGAGAAGATACTATTTAAAACATGCAGATGTTTGCTATTAAATTGTTTCACATATAACCTAAAAATTCTGTAAATGTAATACATACTCAAAGGCAAACTATAGCTTTCAAGGCCTCTAAAGATATCTGTAGCTCCATGGACAAAAGCCCTAAATATTTCAAGTTGATTCTCTAAGAGTAACTTCTAATGTTATGAGCTACTTGACACATTCAGGTAATGAGAAACTTATAAGGATTTAGTGTCACATTATTTAGGAAGCTAGAAAGGGTCTGTTGTATTCTTGGTCTTCAATATAGATAATGTGCTGCATATTCATTATTAAATAGAAAAGATTTTTAGAAATCAGTTCCTGAAAAGGCAAAAGCTTAGTGCTGTGTAGTAAAAAGTTGAGCAAAGAAAGACCAGCAGATACTCAAGCTGTTGCTCTTTAAAAAGTTGGCACCTGTATTCTTTTGAATAATGCTCACCAACATGATTTTAAGGTTGTGTTTCTAGTGCTTGGTATGGTTGTAGGACATGTCTATAAGTTGGACTTGTTACTCAGTAGATGCATGTTATCATTAATAACTGTGAAGTAAGTTAGGACATATGAGAGAGCTGGGCAGGTCTCCGGAAGTGCCTCTGGCCCTTTGCACTCAGATGTCTTTTTATGCTACATTGTTAAATGTTCCCCAGCTCTAAAATTCTTCACCTCTGAAATTGAATCACCATAGCAGTTATTAGGATGTTTACTGTGCCAATTAAATAACTGATAATTAATACTAGACAACATAATAGGAGTAGTGGTAATGGGTGTATTATATAGGATTTTTCCCCATATTAAGACTTCTTAAAAATAAAGCAACTTACTCATATAACAGAAACTTCTCAGCATTTTTTGATGTAATTTATTTTTATTCACTGTATTTTACAAATTATGTATTCTAAATAACCTAAATGAGAAAAGAATTTGAAGAAGAATAGATAGACATATATCTATAACTGAATCACTGCTGTACACCTGTAACTAACACATTGTTAATCAACTGTGTTCTAATATAAGAAAAAAATTAAAAGTTATCATACTTTAGATATTTCCCTTAATGAAAAGAAATATTTCCTATGAAATATTTGTTTAGCCTCAATGTGAACCCAAAGAGATTGTTTCAATATGACTATTTTTATTACTAATTTTCAAACATTATAAATAGGCTCTATTGTGCATGTTAAGACAGCTGTTGTCAAATGGAACTTATGTTTTATAGAAACCAGACAATGGAATAAGTAAATGCAGGCAGGAATAAAGTAGTTGATAGAATAGAAAATAATGGTGAAAAAAGTATAGACTACAGCACAGAAGCAGAAGAACTGAGAAGAGAGATAAAAGGACTAGAAATATAACATACAACACAGGAAGGATAGAAAACATGAAGAGAAAGGCCATCCCTAAAATGCTCATTTTTTTCTAATGTATTTGCTACCATCTGTGTCTGGCTGCCGATTGGTACTAAGAATGGTGCTGTTGCCTCCAAGTTCCCATTTTCCCAGACTGAAACCATCTTCCTTAGTCTGGTTCTCTTACAGGGCAAGGAAATCTCTGCTTGAATTTTTTTTAAATCATTTTTATTGGAGTAGACGTGGATTCAATGACTAATCCGGAAAGATGCCCTGGAGAAGGAAAGGCAACCCACTCCAGTATTCTTGCCTGGGAAATCTCATGGACAGAGGAACCTGACAGGCTCTAGTCCATGAGGTCACAAAGAGTCGGACATGACTTCATAACTGAACAACATCAACAATATAGTTGCTTTACAATGTTGTGTCAGTTTTTACTGCACAGCAAAGTGACTCAGCTATATGTATACATATACTTGGGCTTTCCTGGTGGCTCAGATGGCAAAGAATCTGCCTGCAATGTAGGAGACCCAGGTTTGATCCCTGGGTTGGGAAGATTCCCCTGAATAAGGGAATGGCAACCCACTCCAGTCTTGCCTGGAGAATTCCATGGGCAGAGGAGCCTGGCGGGCTATGGTCCATGGGGTCACAAAAAGGTGGACACAACTAAAGCAACTGGGCAGAGCACAACACATACGTATATATGGGCTTCACAGGTGGTGCTAGCGGTAAAGAACCCACCTGCCAATGCAGGAGACATAAGAAATACGAGTTTGGCCCCTGAATCAGGAAGATACCCTGGAGGAGGAAGTGGCAACCCACTCTAGTGTTCTTGCCTAGAGAATCCCATGGACAGAAGAGCCTGGAGGGCTACAGTCCATGGGGTCACAAACAGTCAGGCATGACTAAAGTGATTTGGTATGCATGTAGCATGTATGTGTGTGTGTATATATATATATGTATGTATACATGTGTATATGTGTGTATATATATTGCAGCATATATATATATATATATATATATATTCACATACATGCATACATACATCCCTCTTTTGGATTTCCTTCCCATTTAGGCCACCACAGAGCATTGAGTAGAGTTCTCTGAACTATACAGTAGGTTCTCATTAGTTATCTTTTTTATACACAGTCTCAGTAAGGTATGTGTGCCAATCCCAATCTCCCAATCCTTCCCACCTGTTTTTTCCCCTCTTGATGTCCATATGTTTGGTCTCTATTTCTGTGTCTCCATTTCTGTTTTGCAAATAAGATCATCTGTACTATTTCTCCAGATTCCACATATATACATTAATATACAGTATTTGTTTTTCTTGTTCTGTTTGACAGTCTCTAGGTCCATCCATGTCTGATTTAGGCTTTATACTGCTGTACAACGTCTCTTTAAGGAATACTTAACTCTGATGATTAATATCTTTTTTTAATTTTATGTCTTAAAAATGGGAATCATATGAAAAATATCTTGTGTTTGATTTTTCAATAAAAAAATTAAAGAATGCATTTTATTCTGTTTATGTATGTATATTAAATTTTATTTTTATATATTTTACTATACCAAATAAGAATCTTTTACTATATGAGACTCTTTTATAATAACATTTATTGTTTCTGGCTATAAAAGCTATATGTGTTTATTATGGAGAATGAGAGGTTCAGATATGTACAGCATTCAAACAGGAAAGGAAATGATCACCAACTGTTAAAGTTTTCCCAAATTGTCATTAATAGTGTTAATTTGATTCTATATTCCACTTTTTCTTTAATATCATATAGTATCATTTCCTTTTGAAATGAAGTATTTCTTAAAAACATTACTTTCAGTGGCTTTATATATTAATATATGGAGAATATTCAATAGATTGTTTTCAAATCTTCACCACTAGTGGTAATCCTTTCCTATTTTTCTAAAGGTATACCTTTTAGCATCTTTTGTTTTTGTTTTTGTTTTTGTTTGTTAACTTTTTACTTTATTTTACTTTACAATACTGTATTGGTTTTGCCATACATTGACTATTTAGGATACATTTACAGAAATAAGATTAGTTAGTCGAAGATGTTGTACTTATTGTTAAATTGTTTTACAAAGGAGTTATTTCAGTGTACAGTCTAACAATATAGGAGAGAACTAGTTGTCATCTACTGAGGGGGTTTCGTTTGCTGATTTTCATTCAATTTTCTGTGTCTTCCACAATGAAACTGAAAAGTTACTTGGGGGTTGGAAGGTATAATTTTCTCCATTGAAGACATAACCAAAATTTATATTAACTTGACTCATGTCATAGGCCAAGTAATTTATTCCAAAACTCAGCACCATGAAAATGCAAATTAACTATAATCATTCATCTCATTGAACACTATTCAAAAACATACCCCTTTTTAGTCTTTTTAAATGTACTTGTTAGCTGCCTGATAAAGCAATAAAGATGTCAAAGACTGTCAACCAAGTATAAAGTAACTAAAATGGTTAAAATTCACCTCTTAAAAGCTTGCTTCCCATACTCCTGACCTTACTTTATTTGCCTTTTAAAAAGTAAGAACTGAGGGATGTTATTTTCTGATGTAAGTGAAGCTTAAACAAAACATCTATCTACATTGTTTATTTAATTGTGCAACTACTCATATTGATTAACATCAGAAGTTACATTAATGCTAATTTTACTTCCTAGTCTCTACATAAACACTTATTTTGTTTTTTACTTACGTCTGCTCAAGAATAAACTATCTTATATTTTAATTGTATAGTGATGGGCATCTGGTCCCATGACTTCATGGCAAACAGATGGGGAAACAGTGGCTGACTTTATTTTTCTGGGCTCCAAAGTCACTGCAGATGGTGATTGCAGCCATGAAATTAAAAGATGCTTACTCCTTGGAAGGAAAGTTATGACCAACCTAGATAGCATATTCAAAAGCAGAGACATTACTTTGTCCACAAAGGTCCATCTAGTCAAGGCTATGGTTTTTCCAGTGGTCGTGTATGGATGTGAGAGTTGGACTGTAAAGAAAGCTGAGCACAGAAGAATTGATGCTTTTGAACTGTGGTGTTGGAGAAGACTCTTGAGAGTCCCTTGGACTGCAAGGAGATCCAACCAGCCCATCCTAAAGGAGATCAGTCCTGGGTGTTGGAAGGACTGATGTTGAAGCTGAAACTCCAATGCTTTGGCCACCTGATGCGAAGAGCCGATTCTTTGGAAAACACCATGATGCTGGGAAAGACTGAAGGCAGGAGGAGAAGGGGATGACAGAGGATGAGGTGGCTGGATGGCATCACTAATTCAATGGACATGGGTTTGGGTTGACTCCAGGAGTTCGTGATGAACAGGGAGGCCTGGCGTGCTGCGGTTCATGGGGTTGCAAAGAGTAGAACACAACCAAGCAATGACTGAACTGAACTGAACTGATAATGATTCTTGGGTAGGTTTGTATTCATTTTGTCATATACTTTTGTTTGATTAAATAAATTATATGACTATAATTTATGAAATTTGAAAAATGGATTTTATTTGAATAGCATATATAATAAGAACATCTTTGATTAACCTTATTGGGCACCAGGAATTTTTGGCATTGTTTCAGTATAAGTGATAATTTCTTCACAAGTCATTATTTTATAAATCAGTATTACCTTTCAGTTAAAGTTTTATGTGGTGAATGCTGGAAAAAAGTTTTACCTAGAAACATTTATAGTTTTGATGACTACTATGATTTCTTATTATCAGCATTTTATATGGTAAAATATGTGATATACAACACTTTTTAAAGTGGGCTCTCCTGGTGTCTCAGCTGCTAAAAAGAATCCACCTGCAATACAGGAGACCTGAGTTCGATCCCTGGGTCGGGAAGATCCCCTGGAGAAATGAACGGCTACCCACTCCAGTGTTCTGGCCTGGAGAATTCCATGGACGTATAGTTCATGCGATCACAGTAGAGTCGGACATGACTGAGTGACTTTCACTTTATTTCACTTTTTAAAGTAGCCATCATTTCAAACAGAATTACATAAATTAAGGTTATTCCATTTTATAACCCTTCAAGGAAAGGAGATCTCTGAAATTGAAAGATAGTTTAATTATTTATAAAAATTGCCATATTAACTGGGTTTTAAAAATCCACATGTAAATGTCAACTAACTATATATTTTATAATCTGAATTAATAGTGCATTGATTCTACTAATTATAGCAGCAAAAAAAAAAGAAAGAAAAAATAAAGTCTTCTTCCTCTTATGTATTGAAATCTGTTCTGTGGTAGCAAGAGCAGGTGTTGAAGGGCTTGTGGGCTCAGCTTATTGAACCCCAGAGAAAAGATTCTAGCATCCTGAGCAAGTGGATAATTAGAGCCTGAGACAGAGTTATCATGTAGCATATCACTCATTAGTGATTAAACCTCAAAAGATTAAAAATGGCCAGCATTTCATGAGATTCAAAGAATAGCTTTCTCTTTGGATAGCTTCAGGTTTCTGTGACTCTGATACTGTTAGCTTATTCTGCTCCAACACATCTCTCCCGCCCTACACCCTTTACTGAGAACACTGCCAGTGGAAGAATTCAGGATAATGTTCTTTCTCTATTCTGAGAGTGCTGACATCCAAACAAAAATGCCCACATCCATATCCATCATAAAGAAATATTAATATTTGAGAACTAAGTAGAAATTATTCACCACTTTCCCTACTTTCAGGTTACCATAGAAGGTGCTTTTGTTATTAGTAAATCTTCCTGGTTTCTTCCAGACTTGAAGCCTGGATGAGAGCTTTCCCTAGAATGAAGAGGACAAGATGGAATTACAGTCCTCAAGGGATAAGCAACACAGTTATAAAGACTGATCTGCATTAACATGTAGCATAAGTGCACACATATTTTACCATATTGTTCTTACTTTTCCACTGTCTGCTAACTGCTTGATCTGAATGCTGTGAAATTTCGTTTGTACGAATCAGACTAACGGGAGTACAAACAAGCTTGATTCAAATATTGTATACTTTACAGCATGAAACTTAAAAATAATTTTTTAACTTTCATTAAAAACATTCAGCTCCTTAAAACTTTCTATTTTAGAAAGAAAAAAAAATGGTGAGGTTAAGTACCATTCCTTGCATAATCACTATTTGGCATGGTATTGTGGGTGTAATTTAGTCCAGACAGAGCTGAAAGAAAGAAAGTGAAGTCATTCAGTCGTGTCTGACTCTTTTTGCGACCCTATGGACTATAGCCTACCAGGCTCCTCCATCCAAGGGATTTTCAAGGCAAGAATACTGGAGTGGGTTGCCATTTCCTTCTCCATGGGATCTTTCCGACTCAGGGATCAAACCTGGGTCTCCCACATTGTAGGCAGACTCTTTACCATCTAGCTACCAGGGAAGCAGAGCTGAAAGTGATAGGAAAAAAAACAGTTACTTAAAATTTGTTATCAGAGTTAGAACAATTCATTCATTAGCTGAATAGATTTAAAGTTTATTGTTTTCATTTTTCTATTATATGGAATAAAGATTGTTTTAACTGGGAATTGTGTTTATGTTTGTCATCATGACTATACAGTGGAACTGAGAAATAGATTTAAGGGACTAGATCTCATCGACAGAGTGCCTGATGAACTATGGATGGAGGTTCATGACATTGTACAGGAGACAGGGATCAAGACCATCCCCAAGAAAAAGAAATGCAGAAAAAGCAAAATGGCTATCTGAGGAGGCCTTACAAATAGCTGTGAAAAGAACAGAAGTGAAAAGCAAAGGAGAAAAGGAAAGATATACCATTTGAATGCAGAGTTCCAGAGAATAGAAAGGAGAGATAAGAAAGTGTTCTCAGCCATCAGTGTAAAGAAATAGAGGAAAACAATAGAATGGGAAAGACTAGAGATCTCTTCAAGAAAATTAGAGATACCAAGGGAACATTTCATGCAAAGATGAGCTCAATAAAGGACAGAAATGGTATGGACCTAACAGAAGCAGAAGATATTAAGATAGGTGGCAAGAATACACAGAACTATACAAAAAAGATCTTCACAACCCAGATGATCACAATGGTATGATCATTCACGCTCACCTAGAGCCAGATATCCTGGAATGTGAGGTCAAGTGGGCCTTAGAAAGCATCACTACAAACAAAGCTAGTGGAGGTGATGGAATTCCAGTGGAAATTCTAAAAAAATGATGCTGTGAACGTGCTACACTCAATATGCCAGCAAATTTGGAAAACTCTGCAGTGGCCACAGGACTGGAAAAGGTCAATTTGCATTCCAATCCAGAAGAAAGGCAATGCCAAAGAATGCTCAAATTACTGTACAACTGCACTCATCTCACATGCTAGTAAAGTAATGCTCAAAATTCTCCAAGCCAGGCTTCAGCAATACGTGAACTGTGAACTTCTAGATGTTCAAGCTGGTTTTAGAAAAGGCAGAGGAACCAGAGATAAAATTGCCAACATTCACTGCATCATTGAAAAAGCAAGAGAGTTCCAGAAAAACATCTATTTCTGCTTTATTGACTATGCCAAAGCCTTTGACTGTGTGGATCACAAGAAACTGTGGAAAATTCTGTAAGAGATGGGAATACCAGACCACCTGACCTGCCTCTTGAGAAACCTATACGCAGGTCAGGAAGAAACAGTTAGAACTGGATGTGGAACAACAGACTGGTTCCAAATAGGAAAAAAAGTACGTCAAGACTGTATATTGTCACCCTGCTTATTTAACTTCTATGCAGAGTACATCATGAGAAACCTGGGTTGGAAGAAGCACAAGCTGGAATCAAGATTGCCAGGAGAAATATCAGTAACTTCATATATGCAGATGACACCACCCTTATGGCAGAAAGTGAAGAGGAACTAAAGAGCCTCTTGATGAAAGTGAAAGAGGAGAGTCAAAAAGTTGGCTTAAAGGTCAACGTTCAGAAAACTAAGATCATGGCATGCGGTCCCATCACTTCATGGCAGATAGAAGGGGAAACAGTGGAAACAGTGGCCGACTTTCTTTTTTGGGGCTCCAAAATCACTGCAGATGGTGATTGCAGCCATGAAATTAAAAGACACTTACTCCTTGGAAGGAAAGTTATGATCAACCTAGATAGCATATTCAAAAGCAGAGACATTACTTTACGAACAAAGGTCCATCTAGTCAAGGCTATGGATTTTCCAGTGGTTATGTATGGATGTGAGAGTTGGACTATAAAAAAAGCTGAGCACTGAAGAATTGATGCTTTTGAACTATGGTGTTGGAGAAGACTCTTGAGAGTCCCTTGCACTGCAAGGAGATCCAACCAGCCCATCCGAAAGGAGATCAGTCCTGGGTGTTCATTGGAAGGAATGATGTTAAAGCCGAAACTCCAATACTTTGGCCACCTAATACAAAGAGCTGACTCATTGGAAAAGACCCTGATGCTGGGAAAGATTGAGGGCAAGAGGAGAAAGGGACGACAGAAGATGAAAAGGCTGGATGGCATCACTGACTCAATGGAAATGGGTTTAGGTAGACTCTGGGAGTTGGTGATGGACAGGGAGCCCTGGCGTGCTGTGGTTCATGGGTCGCAAAGAGTCGGACATGACTGAGTGACTGAATTGAACTTATCGTCATGGTGAATTTTTTTTCTATACTACATATTTTCACAGTGGTTGGTTTTCTAACATGGAAAATACAGAGAATTATAACATTTGGTTGGTACAATGTAGTGTCATCAAGTATTTTCTTTGTAAGGAGATACAATTTAGATAGGCTTGATAATTTATAGTCCAATTTAATTTTTCTATCAGTTTCATTAAATTCCTGTGTTCAAATATATTATTTATCATTATGCTTACAAAGCATATACTATATTATTCTGTTAAGGTTAAATTGAGATATGAACAGTTCTAAGCATGTTGATGCACTATGATATTTTCTGTTAAAATAAGTCTCACGAGAGTATGGATATATGTATACATGTAGCTGATTCACATTTTGTACAGCAGAAGTTAACACAGTATTGTAAAACAATTATATTCCAATTAAAATAATAATAATTGCCACAAAGAGTTAAATGTTTTGCTTTATTTTTATAGAGAGACTTCATTCCTTCAAGAAGGAATTGATTTCTCTCACCTGTTGAACTAAAACCTAGGATTTCCACTGTTGTTCATAGAATTCTGTTCAGCTCTTATCCTGACTGGAAATAAACCGGGAGCTGATGCTCTCGTGCTTTAGAAAATGCAGTTAGACTTCTAGTGAGTCTGTGTTATTTACATATTTCATGAATATGTGAACTGACTTGAGCTGTACATGGAATTTACCTTAGGAATCAGGGAAAGAAAAGGCAACTTATTTAACACTGAGCGTTATTAAACATTAGAATTAATTTCACAGAAAAAGACTACATTCATTTCAGTATAACATAGGTTAGCTTTAGATCTCTGTTTATATGCCTCTGGTTTTATAATTTTTAAGTTCATAGTTCTGTGCCATCCACACTTTTAGGGTGTTGGATATATCATCAGGAATTACTGTTTACTTTAATTAAATTCATTTGAGTAGTTGAGAAATATACCTAAACCTTTTGGGTAATTTGTAGGAACCTAATACTTAGCTAACTCTGAAGGCATTTTTTATATTTTCATTCCCACCAAAGCAAACATTTACAGTTTCATTATCCCATTAAATGAGATGAAATATAAAGTTTTCAATCTCTGGCATGTCAGCAAAATAAAGACTCTTCCAACTGGGATTCCTGGAAGAATTTATGAGAGTAGAGAAGAATTGTAGGCTGCCTCCACAATTCTCTAGTCAAATCATGTTTTTAAAAGTTCTATTAAAGTTAGAGAGAAATAGTTGAAATAAGTATGATTCTAGCATAAATAGTGATTATTTAGTTGAAATAAGTATGATTCTAGCATAAATAGTGATTACCACATAGTTTTTCTTTTGGATATCTGTTAATGTGTGTAATGGTGACTGTTTTAAATATCATTACATCTGTGTGAACATTCAGGGTATATGAGAGCAGTATATTTTTAAAAATATTTCCGCAATTTTGCAAAGATGACACTGAGATATTGACAACAGGGAGAAAGAGTTTGATTTAGTTTCCAGTATTTTTCCCCATAAGAAACAAAATAAATGAATGACTTTGACTTTCATCTGTCTTGGCAGTTTACAGTCTGTATTTTTCACCAGTAGCTTAAATATGTCTAATAAGTCTAAATTAACATTAAAATTTGTGAAGAATTAGAAGGAAAGCCACTTTCAGAATCAGTAGTTATTGGTTACTTAATTGCTTGGTGTTGTGTATTGTGCTCTTTTATTTTTATTTATTCATTTATTTTGCCATAGAAGTATTTCTCTCTTACATGGACATTTTAGTTTGGAATCATACATGTGGCCTTTGACGGTTATAGAGAAATTGAAGGAGGAACTATTCCTTACAAAAGTGATTTGTAACCATCCCAGGGCATCGTGGGATTATTTTTAGGAGATTTCAACGCACTAAATTCTGTACAGCATGAACTGCTTCAACCTTTCGTATGATTCTTTGAACATTTACTTGCATAATTTCTCTTTTCACTATCATCACATTTACATTTCTTTTTCCCTGCTTAATCAAATCTTCTTCCGTACTTAAGGTCCAGCTTATGCTTTTCTTCCATAAACTCTTTCAGTTGTTCATTGATTCCATAGATACAGATTTTATATCAGGAAATAATAGAAATAGTGTAGAAATAGAAACTATAGAAATGGTTGTGAAAAAATGCAAAAATTGAAATCCTCATTGGAGCTGCAGTTTATGTTTTAAATATGTTTTAAAATAAAATTTTAAAATTTATTTTAAACTTCTAGAGACATGGAGGGGCGATAACTAAGAAAATTAATAAACTATATGGTGATTTAGCTGGTAATAAATTGGAGTAGGGAGTAGGAACGGAGTGGTAAGGCAAAGGTTGATTGACAAGTTTAAAAACTGTTAAGGTAACATTAATACTATGAAGGAGGAAAGGGAGCAAACCACGGGCAGGAAGAATGTTCCAGACAGATGGAACACCATATGTGGGGCCCTGAAGCTGGAACATGCCTGGTGAATTCTGGTCGCAAGACTATAACTAAAAAGCAAGGGAGAAAGTAGTAGGCAGTGAAGTTACCTAGTTACTCTGAATACTTGAGCTGTTTTTACTGATGAAGCTGGGAAACCACTAGAGAATTTCAGCAGAGGAGTGACAAAAGCTGAATTAGGGTTTTATTTTTTATATATGTTTTTATTGGAGTGCAGTTGCTTTGCAATGCTGTATTATTTCTGTAGTACAGTGATGTGAATCAGCTATGTATATGTATATACATAGATATCCTCTTGTTTGAATTTCCTTCTCATTTAGGTTACTACAGAGCATTAAGTAGAGTTTCCTGTGCTATACAATAGTTTCTCATTAGTTATCTAATTTGTGCATATGTATGTGCTCAGTTGCTAAGTCATGTCAGACTCTTTGCAACCCTTGAACTGTAGCCCCCCCAGGCTCCTCTGTCCATGGGATTCTCCAGGCAGGAAGACTGGCATGACTTGCCATTCTCTTCTCCAGGGGATCTTCCCACCCTAGGGATCAAACCTGCATCTCCTG